>NC_141896.1:31365335-33765335 GCF_030686135.1 Camelina sativa | reverse complement strand
ACTGAGCTGTAGTAAGTTCTCCGGTTTACATCAGTATCACCACAAGGAAGCAAATGGTCACTGACTGAAGTTCTACACCTGTCTTGATGGGATGTCCCAAAAGAAAGAATCTGAGGAGCAGAACAGCTTTTGCTTGAGAATGACCACTCCATCATACCTCTACTTGGGGCTGAAACATGAGCAATATGTCTCAAGAACACTCAAGATCAATGCTAAAGTTAAAAGTGGACAACTCTTATCTAAGTTTGAAACATCGCAGATGAAGGGAAAGATCCACCAACAATGAAACAAATCTGAATAAGCTAACACCTTGGGGAATATAAGGATCATACGAATACTTCAAAAACACAATATTTTTTAAAAAATACTTAGAGTTGAGACTCATATTAAAGTCCAAACACACATAACAATCCCAACTACCTCCAAGAAATTGCACGTTTCAGAATATAAAACAAGAACTATTAAATTCCCCGTGGTTAGGTAAATCATTCATCCAAATTTGTAAATTAAGCTAAATTTAACACCCAACATGGTTCTAACTTAATCAATTAGTCTACAATTGGAAAGAAAAAATGATATTAATCAAGTCACAATCAATCTTGGCTTATATTTAAATCATGTATGGATGATGGATCGCATATATTTTAGTTAAACAATTCAACTTGCATTTGTTGTTAAATTCTCAATCGTCAGCCGGTCGCTATTTTAATCCATTCTTTTCCCAACATTTCACGTCTTCGTTTTTAAATTATATATAGAATTCAAGTAGTTTAAATTAATAAAACGATGGCATATAAACTTTTCAAAAAGAGCAACCAGTGTTTTCATTCTCAATCTAATCAGGCTAATTAGACGAAGAAAAAAAAGATACATATAGAGAAAACTGCTCATATACCAATATATGATTTCGTAAGAAACAACAAAAACAAAAAGAACAGCATCTATATTGTCGGCTGTTAGAAGAAAAAAAATTTATTTTGAGAACACTGATCGATCAACACCAACAGGCAACAGTTCTAGAAACTCAAGCTTAAAAACAAAAAAAAAAACACAACAAATTCACGAGTAAACGTATGAGTTTTTAAACAATCGATGACCAAAAACATGCTTTCATCGACAGATCGACTACGTAAAACAAATTATAAGGTCTGGCTAACCTAATATGTTTCTTTTTTTCGTTTCCCGAGAGACAACATGAAAATAGAAGTCCCAAGCAAGGACGTAAAAGTTCAAGCTTCAACAAGACAACCACCAAAAAAAAAAACCTAATCGAGTACGTCTTTAACGATAAAGTGTTCCATAATCAAAGCTATGATTTATAAGTAATCATAATGAGAGGATTTGGTAGGGGAATTTTACCTAAATCTTGGTTAGTTTCCTCTTTCACAGTTTTCGGATATAGATTTGATCCAACCCCGAGAAAATCTCTCTCCATCACGCAAATCGTTGAGAAACCAAGAAACGATTAATAAGCTTTCACCGGAGAGAAGAGTCGCCGGATCGGAGAAGAGATCAAGAAATGATAGAGAGAATATAAACGACTAAAAGAGACTTTGGAGGAAAAAAAAATGAAAAACGTGAGTTGAAGTTACACACACCGCCGAGATTATATAATTTAATTTTCTTCTAATAATATACAAATCAACCCATGCGATATACTATATCTAAGGTCTGCTTTCCTGTTCCGGAATAAAGATTTCCAATATTACAAATTTAATCATTGGACTTAGAAATCATATTTTAATTAATTAATTTATTTATATTTCAAGTATACTAAAGCTTAAAGCTGCTGAGATAAACCAATTATAACATGAAACGTTCTTCTTAAATTCAAAGAGGGCAAACACGAAGTGCATTGACTCATTCTCTACTACACAACATGGTACCATGATGGTAGTTAATTAATTATGTGGTATAATACTATAAATAATATGTTTAGACAATTGTTAAAATATTAAGGAAATATTAATCTTCTTTTTTGTCGAGGGTTCAAGTTTCAGCTACCTCTTTTCAATTCTGTAATTTGTTTAATGTGGTTGCCACTTGCCAATTAACCATTTGAGCGCAAAGGTTACGGGGCTTCTGGCCCAAGTCATTCCATTGTAATTTGTTTATACATATGATGGTGTATAATAATTTAACCAACCAAAGGTGGTGTAACAGAGTATAACGTATATATACAAAGTAAGACTTGAGAGAAAAAAGTATGGGCTTGAGCAAGTTTGTCCGCTGCACTATTTCTCTCTCGGTTGACATGATCTAAAAAATGAGGTGGGGAGCTTTGACATCAAGTATCGTATATTATATAATAAAGATCCCAATAAGACATAGGACTTCTCCACCGTTAATTAGAGTGGTTAATTAACACTTTATTACCGCTTTCAAACCACATATATCGCAGACCATGCATGAGTCCACACCATTTTAAGAAAATGTAAAAAACCGAGAGTTTCGGCTTGTAACGGACTAGTTGAGGCGTGTTGTTGTGCATAACCCGCCAGGAGAACATGTCCATAACTATATATCCAAGCAGCCACATATACTTGTAAAAGAACGACCATGCATGAACAAAAATCTACTATCAACGTTACACTTAAGCCATCCATTTGGAGGTGGAGACCATTGATAGCCTTTGTCTCTTTTCATAGTCTACTTCCAAGAGGAGTGAAAAACATTTCATGCATCTTATCATTATTTGCTTCTCTATCCATTTGTTAGCTTCTTTTTCTTTTTTTTTTTGTTAAAATTGAACACCTCGCTTCTTTTATCCTTTTATCTGCATTATTTTGGAAGAGAAACGTAACGTTTCGATTTCCAAAGTCTCCACATAATCAAAAACGGTAGTTACGCTGGTGGAGAGTAACGATTATTAGTGGTGGACCCAGGAAAAAAAGTTAGGGGGGTCAATTTGTTTTAGAAAACTGTTAAAATGTAAAAATAATTTGTTTTGGTGTATTAGGGGGGAATTGATATGTGGTTAGGGGGTCAATCTAGGGGGAATAAACCAATTGTGCTACAGATACTTGACTGATTTACATGCAAAAAACTTCCTCTTAGGCCTTGTTTGTTTAGTCATTTGGCATTTCCATTCAAATGATCCTTTCAAATGATTCATCCAAATGAATCATTTGGATGTCAAATGATCAACCAAACAAGACAAAAATATGGTTCACTTGGATGATGCATTTGAATGAAAATGTGTTTGTTTGTTTATTTACATTTCTCATTAAGATGGATTTGATAATAAAAATGACTAAAATGCCCATGTTTTGATATAACCATTTTTAAAAATCTTAATGTATGTTAATTTTAATTATTAATCTAAAATATATATACACCTAAATAATTTACAAATTACTATTTTTGACATTTCTAAATTTTCATTTTCATGAAATACAAATTTTTATAAGATTTAAAACATGTTATTCCAATAAAGAAAAAATCAACATTAACACCAAACAAAACTACAAAAATCTCAATATCAATATCGATCTGGACTAGTATTTCAAATCAATAATCAAACCTAAGACTGAGTCCAGTTCATACTCTTCAAAATCCTTCTCAAACAAAGTAACCAATACCCAAAAACTAATTCGTATTCTTGTTGCAATCTACAAGTAGAGATAGAGAAAGAAAGCGAGAGAGAGGGAGGGGAATTGAAATAAACATGATTACTCCAGCGAGAGATCTGGCGAAGAGTGAAAAAACCTAGATCTGTGTTTTACGGTGTCGGGGGAAAGAGATGGTGACATAGTATAATTGTTTAAATTAGGCAAGGGTATTTTGGACATTTAATAGTTATGGCTGAATCATCTCCAGTTGAATGCACCAATCAGACTCAGCCAGATTTTTCATATTTTTTTAATGACTTTAGAAAAAGTCATCTAACTGATACATCCAAATGGTCTGTTAAATTGTTAAAAGCGAACATCATTTTTCATTTCCATTCAACTGAATCATCCAAATAGAGAAACGAACAGGCCCTTATTATTTTAGGGGGGTCAATTGACCCCCTTCCTTTTACATAGGTCCGCCATTATTTTAGTAACATGTAAGAACCAACGTTGTCTTCTAGACCATCTGATATTATGAATTGTTTGTCATTTCTGTCTACACATTTCTAAATAACTTGAGCAAAGGTACGCGTAAACAATATATGGTTTATTGTTTCCTTCTTTTGACATCTTTGACATGAGATCAACCAAAAATGTTCTTGTTCTAAGTTGAGTTAGTGTTGCAAGAGCACCCGATAAGCATCGCCATAGGAAATGTCGAATCTCTTGAGCAATTTGCAGTCCCCATATTTTCTTCTTTAAAGCAACTGAGCCACAGGAGGTGGGATAATCTCTCCATCTTCTTTAGTATGGACATGAGTTTCCACCCAATAACCTGATCTAACACTGTATATATCGCATTGTTACTATAACTCATTCAAAGGTGTCATGTTCGGATGTTCCGCATACTTTGAGAGATATAAGCGCTTACCCAGCTACTAATCCTCAAGGTTCAAAAACACATTACTCATGTTTCACAAAGAGTATCATTTTGACAAAATGCACACAAATTAAGAAAATATATAGTTATACATGATTACCCCTATTTAATAAATGACTAATGGTTTAAATTCAATGAAAATGAACTTTGGTTTAAAGGGTAAATTAGAAAATTTAATGTAAAAAACACATTGGAATTGTAAAGTGACACTCTTTATCAAACAGGGAAAAATATTTAGAAGGACACTCTTAGTGAAACAGAGGGAGTAAAAAATTACTGGATCCCATTTTTTTAACTCTATTGCAATAAATTAGAGACCGTCAGTTTAGTATTAAATATTTTAATAAATATCAACTAAATTTAACAAATATTAATATAAAATCTGAATAAATTAATTAGTATTAATAATTTAATTTTATACACTCAAATATACACAAAAATACATGCTTATTATTCAAGGAAATTTTTAATATCAATCATTAATTATATATATTTTTTGTCTTATCAACTCAAATATAAAAAGAAATATAGGCATGAAATCTTCTCGTATTAATCAAAACTATAACTTTTTAAATTTGTATCTAACCATTATTAAATAGATAAAGTATCAACAATATTAATAGTTCTAAAATTAGTTAGATTTATTCATTCAAATCTAGTTTTAAATTTGTATCTAGCCATTATTAAATATATCAAGTATCAACAATATTAATAGTTCTAAAATTAGTTAGATTTATTCATTCAAATCTAGAAAAAAAATACTGGAGAAGTTTTCTTATGATAATCAAAAACTATAGCTTTAAATTTTTTATCTAACAAAATATTACTTGTTCATGTGATTATATCAAATCTCGATAGTACTGAAAAGTTTTAAATTAGTTGGATTTATACATTCAAACTTAGAAAAAACGTAGGAAATCTCTTCTTATATCAATCGAAACTATAATTTTATAAAAAGAAATTTGGGGATGTACCAATTATAATTCGATTAGAGGTGAATATATCAAATCTCAACGGTCATGAAAATTCTAAAATTAGTTAGATTTGTTCGTTTAAAATACAAAATGACGCGCGAAATCTCGTAATAGAAAGAAAACTTAGAAATTTCTTTGTATATTTTTCTCAACAAATGAAAACTTACAAGTCACACAATAAATTCATTAATGACAAAATCCTCAAGAAAAAATAAAAAAGTGTTCAATGTTCATCATAATCTTATCAACTCTACTCATATAAATAAGAAAATTTTGCCCCTCTACTCTCATATATAAATGTTTAATCTTAAGTTGAAAGAGTCATTAAACGTTTAATCATTATATAGTCAAAGCTGCGTCTTTAACAGGTTTGACTAGTTTATCCCTAATCTCTCTTCGTTTTAATTAAAAAAAAGGATTAGCTTCGCACCTAACAACAGTTACGTCCATCGTCTTCTTCGTCGGGTTCATCGAAAAGCTTCGTTTTGAAAATTTCTCAAGGTTTTCAAAACGGAGATTGAAGATATTAAGAGAATTTGTTCTTTCGAATTGTAGATGGTGTTTGGAGTTTTGCCGTAGCGTGTTGTGTTGTAAATTGTAAAGGATTAGGTTTTTTTGAAATCTCTCCGCTTGGGAGAAGAAATATTAAAAAATGGTGTTTAAGAGTAAACTCCTCTTCTCCTCGAAGAAATCAGGATCGTCTAGTCCCAATAACGCAAACAGTCCTCGATCCGTTGGCTCTAATTCTCCGGTTGGAGGATCCGATAAGAAGAAACCGAAATCGAATTCCAAAGAGGAGACTTGGAGCCCTTACCCGAAGAAGGATGGCTCATCAAAGGGTAAAGAAGTTCACTCTTCTAGTCCTGGAAAATCGAAACTGTCATCTTCAGGTTCTGAGGCGGCGAAGAAGAAGCTAGCTGCTGAAACGCCTATCATGGCTTCGTCTCTTGGTTTGAATCGAATCAAGACGAGGTCTGGCCCGTTGCCGCAGGAAAATTTCTTCAATTTTGGGAATGATAATGAACTTCCGGTCTTACCGTGTTACAAGCTGTCGAAGTTTGATGATACTAGTTCGGGTAGTGGCAAGAAGGAAGCTGGGAGTAGCAAAGCTGATCACAAATCTCCTGATATCGGAAATGGTATGGCTAATACTTCTTGCATTTTATCGTGGCACCCGTTGATGTTTCAGTTTTTTTTGCTTCTCTCAAGTTTGATTTTGATGTTACTAAGCAGGTCAACTGAAGGTATTACCTAGCATATCTAGCCCTGAAGGAAGCTCAGGAGTTTGCACGCCAGAGGTATTCCTTTCTCTTTTACTAAGTATGTGCTATGTATATATATAGACAGTTCTAAGTGACCTTGGTGACTTGATGTCTATCTTTTCTAGAATTCATATGAATTGGAAAAAACAAAAGTGTCAGAGTCGCCTCATTATCAAGCCTTACTTCGTATGACCAGTGCTCCAAGAAAGAGGCTTCCTGGTGACATCAAGAGCTTTTCTCATGAGCTCAACTCTAAAGGTGTACGGCCTTTTCCATTTTGGAAGCCTCGATGGTCAAATAACGTGGAGGTAGTTTTGACGCTCCTGTTTTTGTATTACTTTTATCTAAAATCTGTGCAGTGCTTTCTCTAATGATTTGTCTTATGCAGGAAATCTTGGATCTAATTCGAACAAAATTTGACAAAGCAAAGGAAGAAGTAAATTCGGACCTTTTTGCATTTGGTGGGGATCTGTTGGATATTTATGATAAAAAAAAAGAAAGTCATCCTGAGTTGCTAGAAACAATTGAAGACTTGTTGGTTTTGGCAAAGGTTTGTGCTAAGACTACTTCGGAAGAGTTCTGGCGTAAGTGTGAGGGCATAGTACAAGACTTAGATGATAAACGTCAAGAGCTTCCTCCGGGCGTGCTCAAGCAACTTCACACTCGGATGCTTTTTATCCTTACCAGATGTACCAGATTACTTCAGTTTCATAAGGAAAGTTGGGGGCAGGAGGAAGATGCCGTACAACTATGTCAGTCAAGAGTCTTGCATCCTGTTGATAAAAGAGTCCCCACTGGAGAAGTTAGGGACGGTATGGGTTCAAGTTCTGCCAATAACTTAAAGGTACCATCCACCCAGAAAGCTTATTGTCAGGAGCAGCGTGGTTTGAATTGGAACGAGGGCTTTGTTGTTAGTCCAGCATCTCTCTCCTCTCCATACAATGAAATGTCAAAGGATTCTGAATCGCCTGCAAACATCGATAAAATGTCATCTTGGAAAAGACTTCCATCTCCAGCATCGAAGTGTGTAAAAGAAGCTGCAGTATCTAAAAAGCAGAATGATAGCAAATTTGAACCTCCACAGGTCGTTAAAAATCGAGTAGCTATGAGTGATGATATGGCTGTTTCTAAGTTTCCAGACACTCTTCAAGAACATATGTCCAAGCATCCGCACAATATTTGTTGGGGTTATTGGGGAGATCAGTCATGTATTTCTGAGGAAAACTCAATTATTTGCCGTATATGCGAGGAGGAAGTTCCCACCACCCATGTGGAAGATCACTCTAGAATCTGTGCATTGGCTGATGTATCTGACCAAAAGGGTGCGAGTGTTGATGAGCGGCTGGCGGCAGTTGCTGTAACCCTTGAAAAGATAACCGAGAACTTAACACAAAAGGATAGCCTAGCAGTAGTAGAAAGCCCAGATTGTATGAAAATATCTAACGCAAGCTTTAGCGAAGAATTTGATGTTCTCTCCCCGAAGCTAAGTGATTGGTCGCGAAGAGGGTCGGAGGATATGCTTGACTGTCTTCCAGACGCTAATAATTTAGTTTCCATGGATGATATAAGATGTTTACCTTCAATGTCATGCAGAACTCGTTTTGGTCCCAAGTCTGATCAAGGCATGACTCCTTCATCTGCCGGTAGCATGACTCCTAATTCCCCTATTCCAACCCCTAGACGCGATCCAATTGAATTGATATTAGTAGGCAAGGGTATATTACATGACCAGGATGATATTTCACAGGTTTGTGATGGTTCTGCTCTATCTTCATATCTTCCCAGTCTTTTGTTATTGAATATGTGCACTGACGAATAAAGCCGTGGATAACTGATGATGCAGATGAGTGAACTTGCTGATATTGCAAGATGTGCATCAAATGCTATTCCAGTTGATGATCAATCTATTCAACTCTTACTTTCTTGTCTTGAAGACTTGAGGGTTGTCATTGAGCACAGAAAGTTCGATGCACTTATAATAGAAACTTTTGGTACACGCATAGAAAAGTTGATACGGTGAGTTCCTCCTAGTACCACTTTTGTCTTGAATATATATTTGTTGGCTCTCACCCAGTGCTGTCTTTGCTTGAAAATTGGAATGCAAGTGTTCTGGTCTCCAGAACTATTCTTTTGTCAGTTGAGGCAAGAATAGCTCAGGCTATGAATCTATTGAATGAATTTTTTTCTTTACTTTGTTCCAAAAAAAAAAAAAGAATACTTTTCTTTATTATTTAGGGAAAAGTATCTTCAGCTGTGCGAGCTTCTGCGTGATGAAAATTTTGATCTATCAAGCACCATAATTGATGAAGATGCTCCTTTGGAAGATGATGTTGTTCGCAGCTTGAGGACCAGCCCAGTACATCCGCGGGACCGCATATCCGTCGA
This sequence comes from Camelina sativa, assembly GCF_030686135.1. Classification (NCBI taxonomy): domain Eukaryota; kingdom Viridiplantae; phylum Streptophyta; class Magnoliopsida; order Brassicales; family Brassicaceae; genus Camelina; species Camelina sativa. Next base: position 33,756,220 of record NC_141896.1, on the reverse strand, counting down.
TGATTTTGATTTCGTAAAAGAAATTAGTAGGGGAGCTTTTGGGCATGTTATCTTGGCTCGTAAGAAAACTACAGGAGACCTATTTGCGATTAAGGTGTTCCAAAATTTCAGTTCGTTTTGCTTCTGTTACTTTTGTGAAAGATTTTGTCTGTGCAGTAAGCCTGACTTGGTTACCAAAATCAGTCAAACTGTTTTTCTAAATCTTGTTTTTTGGTGCTGCCATACTCCGTAGGTTCTAAAGAAGGCAGATATGATCCGCAAGAATGCTGTGGAAAGTATACATGCTGAACGAGATATTTTGATCCATGCCCGCAATCCTTTTGTGGTGAGCTGTTCTAGCTTTAAGTATATTTTGTCCTCTGCTGAGATTTCTCATGCTAACGTAACCTTCTTTTTACCAGGTTCGATTCTTCTATTCTTTTACTTGTAGCGAAAACCTGTATCTTGTGATGGAATATCTTAATGGAGGGGATTTTTATTCAATGTTGAGAAAATTTGGTTGCTTGGATGAAACTAATGCCCGTGTATACATTGCAGAAGTTGTAAGTGTTGAAGGCTCTCACAGATCATGCCGTAATAACAAGTAATTTATCTAGATGTTGTGATTTAGTGTCGATTATTCGTGTCAGGTCCTTGCTTTGGAGTATTTACACTCCGAGGGTGTTGTGCATCGTGATTTGAAGCCTGACAATTTGTTGATCGCCCATGATGGTCATGTTAAGGTAATACAATAACCATTTGGGAACTTGTATTGAATATATCAGGCCTTCAGAATGTTTTGTTGATGTCATGCAATGTGATGATCTGGCGATTATATAGTCCTATCTGAATCTCGTAAAATCCACACAGATAATTAGCCTCTGCATTTATAATCTGTATATATAATACATGGATAAATTATCAGAACCACGCTTCCCTGTAGACCTTATGGTACCGTTTTGTTTCGTCTGAGCAGTTGACAGATTTTGGGCTTTCAAAAGTTGGCCTCATCAACAGCACAGATGATCTTTCTGGGCCAGTTTCCAGTGCAACGTCGCTGCTTGTTGAGCAGAAACCAAAATGGCCAACGTTGGAGGATAAGCGGTCTGCTGTGGGCACTCCTGACTACTTAGCGCCAGAAATTCTTTTGGGGACAGGACATGGTGCATACACATTTCTTTCTCATCTTGTTGTTTGCTACTTTCTATCATTCCAAATCTTACTTTTGAATAAAAATTGGTGCTTGGTTGAGATTGTTTATCTAAATAACAATGTGTGATATATCAAGTTGATTACAGTTCTACTTATCTGGTGGTGGTATAAGTAGAAAGCTCGAATACGTAACTTATTCCCAACTTTAGGTTCATACTAAATTGTTGTTCTGCTACCTGTCTGACTATAGTATCAGATTATATAATTTTTGTTATTACATACCAAAATTGTAAAGACATATATTTTCATAACTGTTCAGGTGCAACTGCAGATTGGTGGTCTGTTGGCATCATTTTGTATGAATTCATTGTGGGGATTCCACCTTTCAATGCTGACTATCCTCAGGTCAGTGACTAGATATTGCATCGTTCTTGTAAGTATATTGTTAGAGGAACTAGAGGTTTCTCAAGGTTCTGAAAACTATTGTTATAATTTTGGCTGGTCATCAAATGTCATGTGTTTGGTATTGGCCTCTTAACTATCAAACACTACCAGTTAGCATCATCATATGTTGCTAGCTAGTATTTAATATCTAGTCTCACTTCCCAACTCCCTCATATCTGATCTGCATCTTCTTTGTTGGGTTTTAGCAAATATTTGACAATATTCTCAACCGTAATATACAATGGCCTACTATTCCTGAAGATATGAGCCATGAAGCCCGTGATTTGATAGATCGGTATGTGAATATCCTCTGTTCAGTCTCTATATGCGTAGTAAGAATAGTCTTTACAAAATTTGTCACCAGCTCCGTTGTAAACATTAATAAGTAACCCTTCACTTCTCATGTTTTGTTCGAGTTATGACTGAGTAAATGCCCATTTTAGTGTTTGGTTCAAGATCAGCTTATAACAAAATCGAGAAGAAGACAAGTAGTATTTTCTGTAACACCGTGTCATGTGCTTTATCTAGGTTACTAACGCAAGATCCTCACCAGAGACTTGGAGCTAGAGGGGCAGCTGAGGTGACATTGATGTCTTTTTTCTTGGATGCCTGGTTCTAGTTTATTGTAAATTGTGTGTAGTGATGAAACAAATATCATGACCCAGGTCAAGCAGCACATCTTCTTTAAAGACATAAACTGGCATACTCTAGCACAGCAGAAGGTGCATTCATTTATCTTTTGCTGTTAAAGTCGAAGCTTTGCAAAGCTCATACTCATGTTATTATATTATTTTTTCTTTATTTTAGACATTTTAATGCTTGTTTTTTCTAGGCTGCATTTGTGCCGGATTCAGAAAATGCTTTTGACACAAGTTACTTCCATAGTCGCTACTCGGAGAAATATCCGGATGAAGAATGTTTATCAACCAATGAGAATGAAGATTCTAGTGATGGTGACAGTTTGAGTGGCAGCAGTGGTCGGTTGAACAATCATCACGACGAGGGGGTAATATCGGCTGATCCACTCTCTTTCCCCCCTCAGAAGTATTAACGTTAAATTTTTAGATGTATAAAGTCCCTGAATTGGATCAATGATGATATGCAGGTTGATATACCCCGCGGACCTGCGGAGTCTGAAACTGGTATCTCTGAAAATTACCCATTCAATAATTTCTCGTTCAAGGTATTGTCTCATGACTTTCTTCCTAAGATACCTTGTCACCCAAGTATACGATTGATCATAGTTTTATACAGTTGTATAAAAAGTCCCTAGAAATATTCATTTTAGAATTGAGATCTTGCTGCAAACTTTATTAGTTATATAAGTTGGGTCCTGGTAAAAGTTGCAAAGATGGCTTTGTATTAGTATCATCACCTCAAGTAAAACATAGGCTGTTAGCTTTTATAACAGACTTGCAGAATCCTTCGGCTATAGATTCGAGTTTGGGTTGAGACTATAGACTGCTAGGTCATGAACTTGTGGGCTGTGCTTCTACCTAATTCAAGTCAATAACTGGCTTGTAGTTTGTACCATTATGGCAAGTGATTCGAGTAGCATTTGAAACTGGTGTTCTCAAGAGAGAAGAACCAGTTTTAGTATTCTGACTAGCTCTTTTTATGGTATGAAGAACCTCTCGCAGCTGGCATATATCAACTATGATCTGATGTCCAAAGGTCACAAAGAATGAAACTCAACCAAGTTCGCATCGAAGATAGCAAACAAATGAACATAACTTATTATTCTGTACATGTAAGTCAGTCATCATTGGTTACTAAATTTGTGGTATCCATAACAAGCTGATTTTTGTTTTGAGTTATTCTCTTTCTGATGCAGAGACAGGAAGAAAAACAAAAGCAAAAGGAAAACATTATTTGGTCGCACAACGCACAGCCGCACATGTGGTTTATTGTTGTTTTGCGGTTTGATAGTTGTTAAGATTTGTGGTTTAACATATTTATGTACATGGTCTGAGGCTATTGCGTTCCACCTTCACAGAAGGTTGTGAAATGTTGTCTTAAAGTAAACCGAGTGAAAAGGGATGTCAATGTTCATTATTAAAGATTCCCAATTTGTCTCTTTTAGCATATTTTCATTAGATTCTGAACGAGAGATACCATTTCCAAACCAAAGTTTTAAAACCTATCATAATTGATGGACACAGTCCAAACTTCTTAAACCCATACACAGTTAGCCATTGCGTTTGCGGGTTTCTAAAAGTGTAGGCAATTAGCAGCCGCATTAACCGCAAATGTAGGTATAAGAGACCACGTCTATAAAAAGGACCCTTTCATAAACCCTATTTTGGGGTTGCTCATATATTAGAATCATCTCAGTTTCTCAAAGTCCTCTTATCTTTCTCTCTCTCTTTATGGTCCCTCCCCTATATCATGTGTGTACCTTTGGGACCTCTGTGAAAAGAGTCATACAATTATAGCAGCCTTAGTACTGTTACAGTTGCACCCATTCCTACCTATTTAAACCTTTTGCATTAAATGCTTTACTCATAAAGCTGCCAATGTTTGCTAGCCAACCTCTCTTTACTCATAGTAGTGATTTTGTGAAAGAGAAAAAAAAACAAATTATTCCAAAGTTCGGTATACTTAATTGAAGAGTTGTCCACATTTCAGTAATAGCAAATTTGTATTGATTCATTCATTCTATAGATCATGTGTTAAGTGTTTATTTTTGGGTATAATTAGCTGTCTCTCCATCGGAACTAAAATTGGATGTGGGTCTCTGTGATAGCAAAAGATAATTTATATAGCATGTTCTTTATATATCACATGTTGACGAAACTAATGTATTGGTATCATAAAATTACACATAACTTCCACCACACCATAATAAGCTGAACAAGTGCTAAACAGGCGAAACCTAAACAAGTAGTTTTAAACTAATTTTTCATTTCGAATGATCTAATGTTGTTTTCGGATATAACACTATTCTCTAGTGGATAAAGCTAAAGTGTACAACAAACCTATCAAACGCATCAAATCTGCCGGAAAAGGGCGATCCACAAGTGGCCAACCAAAAATATATTTTAAATCCAAACAGATTTGTATTTTTGTTCGACAAACTGAATACATCATTTTCACAAAACACTGACCAACTGCGTTTGCCACTATATACACAACTTTACATTACGATATGAAGTCACGAGTATGATTATAACATAAGAGACAAAATGATTAGCAACAATTTAGAAAAGTAGATTTAAGCAACAACAATAATTACAAAAATCACCACCAAATCCTTCACGCCCAAACACAACACAACTTCAATTGCCAGCAGAGTTAACCACTAAAACCCTTCTTCCTTTTTGACAAGTAGGGTCAAAAATTTTAAATTAAAATTAAAAACCCTTCATTTCTGATTTTTCCCCCAACCATTTCATTAAAATTAAATAATTAAAAATTTCAATAATTAAACATTTTTTACTTAATCAGCTTCGTCAACTTGGTCTGAATAAGGTCGCAAATTCTCCATCTTCCTAACAACTTCCGACATCTCCGGCCTCTTGTCCGGATGCTGTGACGTACACTCAAGCCCTAGCTGCACCATCTCCGCCATCATCTCTTCTTCCTTCGTCGCCAAGCTAAGCAACTCCGAGTCGAAAACCTCTCTTCTCCACTCATCCCTCGCCACTGATTTGACCCATCTCGGCAAATCAACTCCTTCCTCGTTCATCACTGAGTTCGAAGGAGCTTTTCCCGTGATCAGCTCGAGCAACACAACTCCGAAGCTGAACACGTCACCCTTCTGCGACACGCGTTTTGGATCGGTTACTTCTGGCGCACGGTAACCCGTAGCACGGTTTGGATTTGTTGCTGATGATCCAACGAGCTGGGCTAAGCCAAAGTCTGAGATTTTAGCATGGTGGGATTTTGTTAAGAGGATGTTTGAGGATTTGACGTTGCCGTGAGAGGTCGTAGTGCCTTGTGAGTGAAGGTAGTCTAAGCCACGAGCTGCACCAATAGCAATTCGTGATCGAACGTCCCAGTTTAGTGGACTCCTTCCCGCTCCTCTGTTTCCTGTAAACAGATAAAAGACAATTATAAAAACTAAACTAAACAAAGCAAAGCACCCAATGCTAATTCAATCGAGACTAAGCACTAAAGCTATTGTAAATGCAAACTAAATCTACAAGAACCCTAGATGAAGCTTATTAAATGTTTTTGATGTAAAAACTCACCATGTAAGAGAGCTGATAAGCTTCCCATAGGCATGTAGTCATAGACAAGAAGCTTCTCATCTCTGCTGAAATAGTAAGCTCTCAGTGGCACCAAGTTCTCATGATCCATCGCACCAACCAATTCAATCTTCTCCCTAAACTCTTTATCAGCCATCATCACATCCTTCAGCCTCTTCACCGCAACAACCGTCACCGCGTCAAGCACCGCCTTATACGCCGTCCCAAACGTTCCTTTCCCCAAAACCTCCGCTGAAGCTCTCAGCAAGTCTTCAAGATCGAAAACTTTAGTCGCGTTACCGAAAAACACAAGCTTCTTCGTCGCTGGACCGTTAACTTCTCCAGCTTTTCCGTTCCCGGTCATCGCCGCCGCTGCAGCCGCCGACACCGAGTAGACATTTCCGTTATCCGCCGCTTCTTTATCGCCGGGAACCTCAGTTTCTTGCTGTTTGATAGTTGAAATGTCAACAGCTCTTGATCTCTCCTTACCCTTTTTCCGGCAAAGCGCCATTAGTATCAGAACAATCAAAGCGAAACCAACCACACATCCGATCACAATTCCGGCAATAGCTCCACCGGAAAGTTTGCTCTTTTTCTTCTTCTCCGTACTTCCTTCAACACTTGGTGGTAGTGTTCTGTTTCCACCAGAAGAAGGCTGACTCGGTACAGTTTCTTCATCAGGGCAAAGTTTAAGCGGTTTGCCACAAAGCGAAGTCTGTAGAAACGAATCAGACTCAAACCTCTGCAGATTCTTAGGTATAGATCCGTTCAACGAGTTATTAGAGACGTTGAACTGAACCAACGGTAAATCTAACTCAGGGATTGAACCAGAGAGTTGGTTGTTCTCTAAAAACAGAGTCTTGAGCCTCGTGAGGTTTGTAAAACCAGAGGAGATCTCTCCAGTGAAGCTGTTGGAAGCGAGATTAAGCCTCACGAGGTTTGTAAGACTGAACAGAACTTGAGGTATCTCGCCGGAGAATCTGTTTCCTTGCAAGTAAAGGTGTCGGAGATTGGAGGAAGTTCTGAGATCGTTAGGGAGTGAGCCAGAGAGAGCATTGAGACGAAGGCTGAGTGTACGGAGCTGAGTTAAGTTACCGAAAACACCTTCCGGGATGTTGCCGGAGAGAGAAACGCCGGGGAGACGGAGGGCGGTGACTCTGTTACTCTCGCATTTGACGCCGGCCCAGTTACACGGTGAGGTCTGTTTGATGTTCCAGCGAAACGTACGGCCTCTGACGGCGGAACGGAGAGAGAGAAGAGCTGCTCTGTCGGCGTTGAGGTCTTGTGTTGATGGAAGAGGGAAAGAGAGGAGAAGGGTTAAGAGAAAAACAGAGAGAATCGCCATGGACGAGTTGGGAAAGACTCGCATTGTGTTGTTGTGACGACGATTCAGAAGAAGAAGAAGAAGAGAGAGAAAGCTTAAAAATGAAAACTTTATTAAGAAGAACAGAGAGACAGAGAGGTGTAAAAGGGAGTGAAAGCAGTCAACAGCCTAATCCTCTTTTCCCATGTTTGTTTTCTTCAATTTCCTCTTTTAATAGTACTATTAGTATTATGTTAATAAAATTGGTCAAAATTCTCTAATTAGCATTCGTCGAAAGATTCTTTGATGATTTAGCAACCTACCTACTCGTTTAGTTGAACATTTCACAGAGTTAATAATAGTATTAAACTATGGAGTATACGATTGGAGTTAGTTATAATTATTAGTAGTATATAATTTTGAAAAATGAAAAGGGGTGGGTAGAGACTAGAGAGAATTGGTAGGACCGTAACATGTTAGAAGATGATCACATTCACAACCATATTTGCCTACATTAAAGTTTTTTTTTTTTGAAATTAAACTCTTCGTTGTGTGTCTGTCTCTGCCACTCTGTATTTTACAGGTAAAAGAAAACTTCTTTAGTTTTGTTTTGTATCTAAGAAAATTCTCGACATTGGTCTACTGTTCGGGACCATTATGTTTAGATGAAAGTATAATTAAGTTTCGCATGCGCATCTGTTATCATATATTGGATTCAAACGTAGAAACTATAAGCCAAAATATGGAAACTCTTATACTATCATCTAGTATTTGGTAATTAACTGAATATCTTGTGTTATAGGGAAAGAACTATCACTTTTTCAAGTGCATGTAATGCTAATGCATGCTTTGTCGATGATGGCTCATGACTATCATGATCAATAAAATCATTTGTAAATTGTAACGTTTTATTTTCTGTTTATTAAGTTTTTTGCATGAGATCTGCTAGTTTTACTACTTCGTTTTGTGGTAAGAAAAAAAAAAAAGAACAAATTCTTATTTAAGTTTTTCTTTTGTTGGTGTAAATGTAAGCAAATTCTTTTTTAAATAGTATATGGTTATGTGTCAGATTTTGCTGGAATTTAGTATTTTGACAAAGGAATATATAGTTTTATTTCTCTGTAATAGTAGTGTTAGGTTAGATCATTAACACACATAGATCAACAAAAAAAGGGAGGTAGTCGTAACGTGCTGCGGATACATGGTTGGGCGTTACACGAAAGGAAACGACAACTACCATTTAATACTTACATTTTATTTTCATGTGCTTTTAGCTCCTATTCTTCTCACCAAAATCCATTAAATAATAACTTTCATTTACTCGTGAAAGACCAAAGCCACAAAAATAAAATTATAAAAACTGATTATTCTTCATTGGTCGTTGGAGAGAATTTTTGTTAGATAGTTTCGAGAAATTATAATTCTATTGTTTTCTCGTAAAAGATCATATATTAAATGACTTTTTCTAGAAACCTTTTAAGAAAAAATGACTTTTTTTTTCTTGGCGTTTATATTGATTTTGTTACTGTGATGAAGAAAATACCGGATTAAAAATACAATATGCATATACGTCATGCTCATGCATGGACTTACAGATATTATATATTAAATATATATATATATATATATATATATATATATAGTGTATGTTTGATAAAGTATACGTGCATGTGGACCAATCAAGAAGTTTTTTTTTAAGTTAAATTGTACATGAATTTCGTGAACGTATCTACTGACTTTACCTGCCCACAAGATACGTCCATTTCTTATAATGAGATCGCTCTAGCTATAAGCTAACGTTAACCCAAGTCTAATATGGGCATGCAACCTCTATTTATAACAAATGAGTATATATCTTTAATTCAAGCTCTAAGACCATCTCCATCAATGTGTCTAATAAGTTGCTTATAAGTTGCTTAAGTATTAAAACAGATTAAATGTAATAGACTAATGTCATAGGTTAATTTTGTTTAGGATTGTCTCTCTATGGGATAAGGCAAAGCCGAAAACTTTTGCTGCCCGATTCCGAACTCGTGATGGGTGTTGTTTGTCCTTCTTCCCTTGTAGTCTACTTGAATCCCATTAGGAAAACTTTTGTGACATATCATGTGGTGATGGATGATGTAGATTAAATGCTCTTTGTTTCAAATAGGCTACAGATATGTCCGGTTTTAAAAATTTATGGTTCTCTAAATCATTTACATATTAGAAAATTGCCTTTGGAATCCTCTTATTCTTCTGGTCATTGTTAAATTCTAGGCGCGACAACGATTTACGCTGCTCATTGTGTTGATTGTGTTGTTGTCGTTGGGTAAAGATGGTTCGTATGTAGAGCTATAATTGTTGGCATTGTATAAACAAATTGTCCGTTTTAGTGTGACTAAATGGATCATTTGCAGGTGGAAGGTACTTCATTTTGCTGGACTTAAAAGAAGTTATGTATCGTTTTTTGAAAGAAGGTTTTGGTATTGGAAAATGCATTCTCTATCCTCACAACAATGACAAGAGAAGACTAGTAGGTTTTTCTTCATCAGGTTTGATGATTTTTGTACTAATCTCCCTTTTTTTTGGCGCGTGTGTGTGTATGTTTGTGGTGGAAAGTTTACGATGGTTTTTACTGAATTAGGAACGAAGCCAAGCAATCAGCTGGTAGTTTTGTGGGGGAAGTCGCTAAGGATGCGAAAATGAATGTTGCTGCAGGTTATGGTTTGCTGCAAACTTGTATAGTTCGTCTTTGATGTGTATTCAAATGAATCTTGTTTTGAATGTTTATCAACACTTCATACATATATTGTTTTAGAAAATTCAAATTTTTTTTCTTAAGAACCATGAGATTCTACCATTAAAGGGGGAAAGAGTTAATAAAATCTAACTAGGAGAGTTACCCGCACGCTTGTGCGGGCAAGAGTTAAATAAAAACTAAATGTCAAAAAAAATAACCTATGTTCAAAATTGTAATTAATTTTGTATTTTAAACTTTTAATCTGATATTTCTAAATGGACATTTAAAAAGAGTATTTAATAAAACCTTAATTAAAGTCTTCAATATATATTATCTTGTTAAAAAATTTTTTAAGCCCATTTGCAAAATGGGAAAAATCCATTGAGCCTGATCCATATTATGTGGTTAATTTAAATTAGGTAGAAGTTGGGTCAGAATAATTTAATATTTCGTTTAAACCATCAAGAAAATTTGGAAAGCAACCCTTAAAAGGGTTTGTAGTACTTGATCATACAAACCTTCAAAATAATTATAAAGTTAGCATATACAAAAAGATTGTTAACAAATATGCCTTCAGCTTAAACTTCTCCAGTTTACCCTTCATGCTGCATTATGTGCTTAATGTAATAACGTCCAGCAAATTCCGAGCTAAAAAAATAGAAAACACATCCATAAGTTAGACCCTAACATGATATACCACTTGATATTTTTGAACATTAAAAACTTACATAGCCTTGTGATTCTCAAGTCCTACAAACTCCGGTTTTAAATAGATCTTGGAGGAGGCCAACGTGTTTACAATACACGGTTCACCTAGGGATGTTTTAAGTGTTAAAAAGATAATTAGATGAGTATACAACCTACTCTTAAGAATTTTTTCAATCTAGCAAATTCTATTAATAGTACATACCTTCATACTCTCCAACCCTCCAGAAACGCAGTACACAAAACACCGGTTCAATTTGATATGTGAGATGGCATCCAGATGACTCCCATGAAGATATGAAAAGGTTAGCATAGTAATCCATTGCAAGACACTTTACAGTTTCATTCCTACAAATGAATATACTTGTTACACTCTACCAAATAAAGTCAGACTTATAAATCTTAATATGAGTAAAGATGCAATAAATGTGACTTACCTGCCATTTAATAGTGTCAAAATGAAACAACCCTTCCCGTTTTTTTTTTTTTATACCTCATTTACTAGTGGTCCCATACCCACTAACATCCTAACAACAATCATTAACAGCGGATAACCAAATAAAACAATTCCAATAATATTCCAACAACATCATAATCCAAACAAAGAAATAACCAAAAGCTAACATCCTACAATGTTCCAATGACTTAATCTAGCAACCTAACATCAGCTAGACCACAATCAATCAAGCCTCTAGAACACCCCTTCATCATCGCCTTGATTCCACGATCACACTTTGCCTTTACCTGCACATCACAAACAACAATTGAGATGCGTAAGTATTATCATAAATACTTAGTGAGGCCGTCCTCCCATCTACTGGGTTATACACACAAGCATATGAGACTCCCAAGTCAACAAACAACAATAACACAATCAATATATCAAACCAGGAAAATAAGACTCGGCAGGTACTAGTGTCGACCGATGCTCAATCGGTGTCGACCGATGCTACAGGAACTGGTGTCGACCGATGCCGGAATGGTGCCGATCGATGCTACTCGAGACGGTGCCGATCGATGCTCCACAAAAGTGGTATCGATCGATGCCTCTTCTGCAGTCACGATCTGCGCGAAACTCAGCGACGAACTCCGATTCCAATCAACACAGAATCGACTCCAAACACGTCTAACCATCTCGGAATTCACTAGAAATCACAAATACAATGTACCCAAGCAAGCAAACACCACAAATAACAAGGAATCACACAAAACAAGGGAGATCTCATGCTTAGATCAACCATTGTCAAGCACTCACCTCAAGAACAGGAAGATTGAATTGAGGAACGTGGAAAACAACACCCCCAGAAGCTCCCCCTTCGTTTCCAGCAACAGCTAACACTTCTACTGCCTCAGATCTCTCCAAAATCTCCAAGAACAAGCCCAGAAAAACTCAAGAACGCTTTTCTCTCTTTTCTCTCTTTTCTCTCTTTTTCACTCAACGGCGACAACAATGAGACTCTCCAAAACCCTTAATTCGTCCCTTAACACCTAAATGCGATTTAGGGATTTTAATTAACCAAAACCGAACCAATCAGCAATTAAAACGAACCCGACCAAACCGGAACACTTGGTGTCGATCGATGCCACCAAGGGTGTCGATCGACACCCATACCAAAAATACACAAATTGGTTCGCGGGCGTTACACAAAACAACTTCATAAACACCATTTCCATGATTTCTTCTGTCATCAACAGCTAATATACATCCGCAAACATCTATTTTTGGAAAAAAGTCAAGAATATTTTTTACAATGTTTGTATCCAAAGCTTTTTGACATTCACATGAAACTATTTTGGAAAAAGTTCAATTTGTACTTTTCTATTGAGGTACCAATACACAAAGTTCCAAAATTCTTTTAGAGTTTCTAGATAACTTAACACAAAGCTAAAAACAATTCAATCCAATTTGGTTATACTATGTTAAACTAAATAAATTACAATTAAATTTCAAAAAACGTACCGAAAGATATGTGATGATTGATCCTTCCACGATATATATCATCCAAATTTTCGAATCGGAAGTAATTTTTGGAGTTGATTGATTCGAGCAGGAACATGGTTGAATCATCCGTAAACTTGATCTGAAAAGGATGATGAGTATTCCTCTCCCTGAGGGTTGGATTGATGATTTGGAAATTTCGAATCTGATACCATTCGCCCTCGTAAATATACTTCCGGAGCTTTTTAAGTATAGTTGGGACAAAGGCAACCTCAATCGTGTCACCTTTCAAGGTTTGTTTAAAATTGTGTGAGTTATCTAGTATATAAACACTATTAAAATAAAGATTTATGTAAAATCGATTTTCGATTAACTGCTCTAACCTTCGTATCCACAAGAAGAAGAACTCGTTTTGTGAAGAACTCGGTGACATGCCAAGAATTCAAGACTTTAGCGTGAATACACCAGTTCGTTCGTCCTCGATGAAGATCGGAAATGTAATCGATTCTCATGATTTTACAAAATTAGGGTTTCTTACTCTTCCTTCACTGTTTTCGAAGACGAAAATGGGATTTCGGATTTGTAAGAATATAAACAGTCACGATTAAACGTAGCGTTGCGTCTTAATCGTTTTACTGTTTTTTTTTTGTTTTTTAATATTTATAATTTTAATAGGTATAATTATGATTATAATTACAGATTAGTAGTATTTTTTATAGTCGGTATATTTGATGTTAATTTATTTTTACAATGGTCTAAGCGTTTATATAATTAAGAATTACATTTTATGGTACAACAAAAATATTCATTTGCAAAAAACATTTGTGTAACTAATTTATCTTAACAATATCGTCATTTTTGTAACAGTCCTCATAGTAGTTAATAAATACACATTATGATACAGTTAACAATTATTTAATTTCATTTAACATTGTTTATAACAACAATAAAACGATTTTTTTCAATATGAATTTATATATTCTAATTTCATAGAAATCTTATGATTTGTGATATGTTACATGCAGCAAAAAAAATAACGATGAGGATAATGACAAAAATGCAATATTAAGTCTATTATTTTGATATATTTTGAAAACAGCTAAGATCTTTAATTTTTTATAGTAGTTAACATGCTAAGACGTTGTTAATATATTAAGAATTTACGACTATTTTGTAATTAAAATTAAATAATTATATTGCATAATATTTATTTACCGCATATATTATCTGATATCTTTCGTCAATATTCGTGTACCATCTTGAGAAATTTTATGTTGATGTAATCATTTTGGTAGGGTAAACAAAAAAATCAAAATTATGGGAATCGAAATCTTACTGTTTTATAAATGGTATGTTTTTGGTATTAGATTTTTAGTCAATTTTTTAAAAATTAATTTTTAAATGGTATGCATCTGTCATTCATGAAAGATACTCTGTCAAAAGTATCTTTAAAATTTGATATTATGCATAAATTGTCTAAAATATATATTTGAACATAATTTAAAGTTCCGATAAGAGTTTTTGGCATAAAAGACGAAATATAGGTCCAAGATTATAACAACAAACAGCTGAAATTTTTCGAATAATAACAAATTTTAACATTACATAGAATCATTAGAATCACTCTCATCTTCTTCTGAGCCGTTGTAATCTTCATCGTCTGATGTATCATGAAAACAATTACTGCAGAAGATTAAAGGAACATAAGAGCTAAAACATCTCATAGTAATGACTCCAAATTAATATTTTGTCATAGTATAGGAAAATTATGAACTTACAGTGCCAGATCTGTAGTGAACGCTCTTGCTTCGTTTCCAAGATTAAATTTAGAACATCTTATTTGAGACATTAGACAACGCCGACCTTTTATTAAAAAAAAGTAAGTTCCAAATCTTAAATTTGATATATTGGCTTATCTAAAACAAAAGCTTATGCTTATATATTGCTTAATACCTTCAAAGACAGAGATTCTCCAAAACGTAAGGAGACCCAATACTGGTTCACTGGCATAAGAAGGACTTGCAACATGTTGTTCCCATTTTTCACGAAATTCCGAACATGTATCACCGACGGCAATACATTCAATCTGTTCGTTACTTTGCAGTAAAAAATCAACACTTGACAACTTCAGTCTTACTAATTATGTATTATTTTCATTGGCATAAATAAATCAAAATGAGGTAGTACTTCCTTTAAAATTTTAAAAACTATTTACTTACTTGATGTCAGTTCCAGTAAAGGGAAGAACAACTTTCAGACCACTGAATCCAACTTCATTTTCTAGAAAAACAATTTGACAATCTTGCCTTACTCTTACCACCGTTCCACAAAAATCTGAAATTGATTGAAAAGAACAAAAATTAAAAATAACTATGAATCTAAGGAAATAATGATTTATTAAAACTGTAAGTTAAACAGTATATTTAATTTTATTTACCAACACAACAATTTCTCTCATCTTCTGCAGCATTTTCAACTGTGAGTGCATCTATTAGATGAAAAAATTGTCTGGACATCTAGGAGGGATTGGAGTAATGCGAGTTTGGAGAGTGATCAATATTTCGTTAGAATTGTTACAATTCCTGTAAATATTCTGATTTTCAATAACTCGGAACTTGTAAAGAAGAAACCATCGTCCTTCTTCCAACACGTCTGTGTACTCAGCAAAGTAAAGCTGACTTCTGAGTTTAGCTTGAATTATTTTTCCCTAAAATTTATGAAAAAACAAATATTAGATTTAAATTTAAGGTGATGATGGAAATAAATCGATTGTTACCTTTTCATCAACCAAGATCAAACAAATGTAGGTAGGCTGCATTATAACGATTTCGGGTATCCACAGCCTCAGAACTTTTACAGCAACACTCAACCTATCTGTTGATGGATTCAAATCCTCTAAGTATGCAACCATCTTTTTTTTTCGAACTTGGTTAATTTTAGAAAGAAGAAAGACGATGAAAGGTGAGAGGTTAGAATATTTGATATAATAGATATTTAGGAAAATTTTAGTGAATATTTTATCTTGGATATATCTTCAAAGGAGGAATATGAAGAGTGATTGGAAGTTACATAAAAATTTATGACAATTTCGTAATGTCAGTTCGAAATTGATTTAATCAATGCGAAGACTTTGAGAATAACAATTTTTTTTTTGTACTTGCATCCATACATGCATTGGTTAATTTTGATAATATAATAAAATTATTTAATCGAAACTATAATACATAATTGATTAATTCATATTTATAATGTACTATATTCAATTATACAATCTGCTTGAATTAAAGTTGTTACTGCAATAAAAATATGAGGAATATTCATATTACAAAATAGATGACAATTAATTAGAAGTCTTACTTGATTTTTAGCTAGAGACATTATATTCTTAAATAGTATCATTTGAAACTCATCTATTTACAAAACTGTACATGACTATATATTCTTAGTTAAGAATATTCTATGGTGATGGATATTGTCGTCTGATTAACTTTGTCTTCCATATAATAGGTTTATAAGACTTTTTAAGAAGTAATGTTTTTACCAATATAGAACAATTGTTTCAAACCTTTTAAATTTTTGTTTCTTAAAGATAGGTAAGTCGAAATTTAATCAATAATTAAACTAATAGATTAAATGGTTGCTATTTTTAGAATTATACTAAATTAGCAGTTAAGTTATACCTTAAGTATTTTATTTCACTTTTTTAAAAAT
Source organism: Camelina sativa (assembly GCF_030686135.1). Classification (NCBI taxonomy): domain Eukaryota; kingdom Viridiplantae; phylum Streptophyta; class Magnoliopsida; order Brassicales; family Brassicaceae; genus Camelina; species Camelina sativa. The sequence continues at coordinate 33,740,075 of NC_141896.1, read as the reverse complement.
GGACTCATTTATTACAATTTTCATGAATTTGATGAGCCCAATACAATCGGTATGGTTAATTAAATCACGATGGATAAAGATTTGCGTCACATTAATTTACTACGTTTAGACAATAGAAATTATTTTTGAAAGTAATATAAATTCTAGATCATACAAACATTACAAATAGTTATAAAGTTTACATATTCATAACAGTTTTTATTTAAATAACCTGCCTTCACCTTAAGCCCCTTATACGATTATTCTTCATGCTCCATCATACGATTTATGTAATAGCGTCCAGCAAGTTCGGAGCTAAGTATAGAAACACATTCATAAGTTAAACCCTAGCATGATATACTACATGGTATTAATAAACATTTAAACTTACATAGCCTTGTGATGCTCAAGACCTTCAAAATCCGGTTTTATAAAGATCTTGGAGGAGGCCAATGTGTTTTCAATACACGGTTTACCTAGAGATGTTTAAAGTGTTATAAAAGTTTTGTAAATGAGTATACAAAATAGCTAGTCTTTAACATTTATTAAAACTTGTAAGTGCTATTAACGGTCATACCTTCATACTCTCCAACCCTCCAGAAACGCAGAACACAAAACACTGGTTTGTTACGATATGTGAGATGGCATCCTGACGACTCCCATGAATACATGAAAAGGGTAGCATAGTTGTTTACTGCACGGCACTTGATAGATTCATACCTACAGATGAAGTTAGTACAAACATTTTTTAAAGAGTGAGACTTAAAAATCTTAGCAACATCAAATGTGGAATAAATGTGTCTTACCTACCATTTAATAGTGTGAAAACAACTTCACCAGCATGTTCTCTGTTGTCAGTTACAACTACTACACATCCGCAAACATCTATTTTTTTGCCATAAAAAGACATTTTTTTATTTCAAAAAGATGAATAATTGTTTCCAAATCTATCATATACATAAAACTATTTAGTTTTTAAGTTCTGTTTGTACTTTTATATGGGAAGAACCAATTCTCAAAGTTCTAAAATTATGAAAAGTATAAAGATTCACCAACACAAAGATAGCAATATCTAAGAATAATTGTTTCTGAATCTATCATCCACATAAATCTACTTATGTATAAGTCCTATATTTGTACTTTTTATGGGAGGGACCAATTCACAAAGTTCCAAAATTCTTAAAAGTCTAAAGATTAACCAACACAAAGATAGCAAAAATCTTTATCCACAGGGTATAATTGAAATTTTTATAAACCGTATATTAAAAACGTACCAAAAGAAATGGGATGATGGATTCTTGAACGATATATATCACCCAAATCTTCGAATCGGAAGTAATTTTTCGAATTTACTAATTCCAATTGAGTCATGGTTGATTCTTCCATAAACTTGATTTGGAAAGGATGATGAGTATTCCTCTCCCTTAGGGTTGGATCGATAATTTTGAAAGTCCTAATCTCATACCATTTACCCTCATAAATATACTTCTGGAGCTTTTTAGTGTTGTTGGAACAAATGCCACCTCAATTGTGTCACCCTTCAAAAATTAATAAATTGTGTTAGTAATCTAATATATAAGACTTTAAAAATATCAAATATCAGTAGAAATTATCATTTGGGAAATTCTCTAACCCTTTCATCCACAAGTAGAAGAACTCGTTTGCTGAAGAATTCATAGACATACCAAGAATTCAAGACCTTGGCTTGGATACACCAGTTGGTTCTTCCCCGATGAAGATCAGAAATATAATCGATATTCATGATCCTATCGAATTAGGGTTTTTCTGTTTTCTCTCGTTTGTCGGAGACGAAAAGGGGATTTCGGAACTGTAAGAAATCAAAGAGTCACGATTAAACGTTGCGTATTAACGTTTAGCGTTACACCTTTTTTTTCACTATTATATATTATTATTTAAATTATCATAACAAAATAAAAGACAGGATTCGTTTTTAATAGATATATTTTGCAAGATTCTAATTTAAATGTGTTTGAGATTTAATTGTTAAAATTAAGACTTTATCATACCTTAAACAATATTTTTTACCATTACGTAATTATATTTTCTATCTAATTACATAGCAAAATACCACAATTTTAATTATATTACAAATAATTGTAATGAATATTATGAGTCACATTGTATTTCAAAGTTCATAAAAATTTGTTTAACTAATTATGGAAAATAAAATTTAATCTAAAAATCCAAAACAATGTTCAATTACAAACATAATAATTAAACAGTCTCAAAAACCTCTTTGAAAACAACATTAAGTGTTTTATTCTGGCATTTTCCATCTTTATCTGTAATTAACACCTTCAATCCTTTTCTGGTTGTGACTCGAGAGAAGGCAACATAAAGCTGTCCATATGTGAAAACCGGTTTCGGAAGAAACAATCCAACATGTTCTAGCGTCTGACCCTGACTCTTGTTTATAGTAATTGCAAACGCCACGGTAATAGGAAACTGTCGTCGTCTCATACGAAAGGGAAACTTTGCATCAGGTGGACTAACATACATCCTAGGGATAAGTACCTTATCTCCAACCTTTTTTCCTGTCACGATTCTTGCTTCAATTACATGACTGGCTATCTGAGTAATAATCAGCCTCGTACCGTTACATAAACCTCCTTTAGGATCTATATTCCTTAACAACATGACAGGTGCTCCAATTCTCAAAGTCAAAACATGGCTTGGCAGTCCAGAAACTTGAATACTGTTTAGGAATTCCTGAGTGTAGATCATATCATCAAGTCCGCTCGTATCAGACGTTTCAATACTATCAGAGCTAAGATATCGTCTCTCCTCACCTGCAAAATAAAAAATTTAAATTTCGTATATGTTTTGAGTATTAGAATATTTTTAAAAAATTAAATTTCTATATCCTTTTTAATTTGCATACCTGGAAGCTTAGTAAGCATAAACTGATTTATCTTATCAACATCGTCGTTTCTTGGACTTAGAATAGCTCTTTCACTAAAGAATTTTGGGTCAGTCCTCCTTGTAAATTGTTCTCTGTAGATCTCTTTAACTATTGCTTCAATAGGATTTCCACTTGTATTAATTAATAAATCATCCAGAATTTCTATCTCCACATCCCCACTATTTGACTCGTTAATTTTGCCATCCCCGATATCAAGAAGCCACTTAGAAAAAGTAGCAAGAGCACCCGCATCCATACTATTACGTGCTTTACGAAGTCTCAAATTTTCGGTAAGTTTAAGAACTTTACAACTATTCCAAAGAACAGATGAGTTGATAGATGCTAAAACTGTCGCTACCCTTCCACCTTCCGTAATAACTGGTAAAATCTGTCTAAAATCACCTCCTAACACAACAACTTTACCTCCAAAAATCTGGTCACACTTCATGATATCTCGCAAACTCCTATCTAAAGTCTCATAACAAAGCTTGTTCATCATTGGAGCCTCGTCCCATATTATGAGCTTTGCTTCTCTAATTAAATCAGCAAGATCAGATTCGGCATCTATCGAACAAACAGAATATTCATTAAGATTGATTGGAATATCAAATCTTGAATGAGCCGTTCTACCACCTTCCAAAAGCAAAGTAGCTATACCACTTGAAGCAACATTAAGAACAATATTACCTTTAGACCTTATATCAGCACCAAGAATAGTCCACATAAAAGTTTTTCCAGTACCACCGAAACCATGGACAAAAAACATACCGCCTTTATTGTGATTCACAGAGTGAATAATTTCTTCATAAACACGTCTCTGCTCATCAGTTAGCATAGGTAACAACTTATTGTACAATTCCTGTTGTTTTTGAGGCTTATATATTCTCTCATCTGCGATAAGCCTATTTTCTCCTGTGTTCATTATACTATCATCTGGTCTAGGCATTGTCTCGAAGGCCGTAAGAGATGTCCCATTCGATCGTAACATGAGTTCTATTTCAGTTAAACATATATTTTCTATCTGAGTCCGTGACAACATTAGACATACCACAAAAAATTTTAAACATATTATTATATATATATATATATATATTTTTTTTTTCCTTCGAAAACGGAATATTTGGATGAAAGAAAATAAGTTTTTGAAATACCTGGATCGTTCCTGTTTCTCCTTTCTTTAAACAAAATATCCTCACACAAGATGTCTTTCGTTTTATTCCAAACTTCAAGAGGAACAGTTAAACTCTTTGTATGCAGTAGGATCGCAAATAACTTTCTTAAAAATTCCCCAAAACACCATTCACCTGCTTCGTTTATAGCTGCAATGTACTCCTTATCATTATCCAATAATCCCAATGCATAGCAAGCTTCTTGGAAATCACTGTAAAGTACACCATTGACTGTTTTTAAATAGTCAAAACTTGTTGGTCCTGCAATTTTATTAAGCAGTACTCGCAAGTAATAGGCTTGTCCTACAGAAGGCGGTACATACGTAATTCTGCCTATTGCAAAACTTTTCCGTTTCTCTGACCTTGGCTTCCAAACTTTTTCTCTCTTATTCCAAACAAATTTAGATGGAAATTCAGCATACGTAAGTTCTCTGGCCTGGGGATAAATCTTGTTGCATTCCATCCAGCCCAAAAATTTTGAAGTTCTATTTGTTGTACGGTGCAATACATCTTCTATTGGATCATCCTGATTGTAAATAGCCAATTCTTGTCCTGGAAGATGAAACGGGAGTTTTTCTACGGCTGTAGTACGATAACAAATTGGAAAAGCAAAAATTCGCCAAGAAGCCTCACATGCAGATACATACCTAAAAAAAATTGGATTAGTTTGTCACGTATAATTTAATATGAGAATATTTGACAATCCTATTAAATTGTTACCTGCAATTGAAAAACTTTTTAATTTTATTTTCCTGATCTTCTTCTCCTACTTTGGCTCTAACATAGTCCGGACCTTTAGTGATGTACTTGAACAAATATTTAACTGAACGTGTCTGGTTGCACCACTCAACATTTATATGAGCACGAAAGCGGAGTGATAAATCACGATTATAGGGAATAACGTAACTATTATCGTATTGAAAACCTCTTTTCTCCACGATTCTCCCATCGTTTCGTTGTCTATATATTGGATAGCCAGCATCGTCGACAATAGTATTATCCATGAATGGTTTTGGGAAGAATTTAGTGCATTGCCCATTATTCATGCAGACACTATCTCTGTTCATATGACCACACGGACCATGGATCATCACATCAGACACAACTTCGTACAAATACTTATCCACCTCTTTATCAGGAATTTCAGCGCTTATGTATTTATCAATATCGTCTGATGTACGCATCTTATTGTCTGGGTGTAAAAACAGAATCATGTGCGCATGAGGCAGACCCCTCTTCTGGAATTCTATTGTATACATCGCTGAAAATTTTTAAAACAAATAAATATTTTTAAAAAACATTAATAAGTTTTATATTTCCAAAGACTAATATAAATATTAATAATAGAAACTTATTAAATACATACCAGAATTTACGATACCAAAAGTTTTTTCCTTTCTCTTTTGGTCCATTAATCTATCAAGTTTCATCTTGAAAACTCGGCTACATATATCAGGTCTATCTTCTTTACTAAGACGATGCCTTGCTAGATAACGATCAATTTCAGGCCACCTTGGGTTGCACGTAAAAGTTATGAAAAGATCAGGAAATCCAAAATACTTGCAAGTAGCCATGGCGTCAAGATAATGTTGCATCATATATCTTTTTCCACCCGTAAACGATGATGGAATAAATATTCTTTTTCCATGTTGTGCAAGGTCCTCATGTCCTTTTTCAGCAGCTTCAATGATCTTATCGATTCTTTCAGTTCGGAGTTTGCTTTGGTTCATCCATATGTAGTTCAACCTGTTCGATTCGATGGTAGTGAATGCATCGACTAAAAACTGCTGGAATAATTTGCCTGCCATAACAATAGTCGAAGACTCTTCATATCTTTCAAATATTCTATACGCATAAAATTCCCTCATGGTAACGGTTTTCCTTTTACGTCCACGGGTATCCATGAAACCTATATCGATGCCTAATCTGAAACCATCTTCACCATAAGGGAACAACAATGGGTACTGTAAAGGCAAGTATGCGGGATGAAGCTCACTTATTCTCTGTAAATTACCCGAACGACTTTCTATAACAATGTCACGTTTATTCACACCAGCCGTAAAATCTCCAGGTATTAAAGCAGCGACCTCTTTACTGGTAGGAAGATTATGAGTTCTTGCATCAGTTGTTCTTTCTGAAGGTAAGATTAATCGCAGACCTTCGCTACCTTCTTCCATTTTAAATCTTTCACGTGCCGATCTAAACGCCTTAACATGCGGATTATGACTATCAAGCATCTTTTTTAATAGTCCAACAATCTCATGCTTTAAATCTCCAGAAGATCCTGATGATCTATATCAACAACAAAACACAAAAATTTATAATAATAATGATTAGTAGATACATCAAATTATGCTAAAGATATTTAACAAATAATTAAGATATGGAAAATATTTAAATACATATTTATCAATATATATAATTACCTAAATGCAGAAATTCTATTAGTTATCTCGTTACATACGTCATGTATATACAATTGCAAAAACATTGGTTCCTTTCCAGATTCTGGCAAGATATCACCGATACGATGATAGTTTTCTCCGCACATCTGAAATAAATACGGCCCTCTACCATTATTTATTGAATGGTTAATTTTCTCACCTAATGATGTGAACGAAAACATCATGTTGTACGCTCGTATGTTATCGCGGAAGTTTTTACCCCTATCGTCATTATTATAAAACAACGATAGTAATGTTTTAGGCGCAGTCTTCAAAGTAGGAAGTATTACTTTGCCGCGATGGCAACACAGTGAAAAATCCGGCTTTGCCTTTTTAGTCCGTTTGTTCACCCGTTCTCCATACCACATATATGCTCCACAATTATCACATTAAAAATAAGGATCTCCATCATCATAATAACCTACATATACATTTTTTAAAAAAATATTATTTTAAATTTATGTTAGATATACATACTTATTTACAAAACAGTCGTATAACGAATCAGATATGCATCGAGATATACCGTTATTTAATAACTTAGCTTTTATGGGAGGAAAGCCAAGAAACATCTCAGATGTCGCATTGCTTTCATTAGTATCGAATGAAATCCCATCAGTAGAGCTGTCTGAATCACTTTCATCGTTCGTATCCGAATCAGTTGCGACGAAACATGCGAAATCTTCCTGTAATCCGGGAAGAAGGAAATTTTCTGCATAGGTAACAATTGGATTAGTTTTAGCATTTATATATATATTTTTTATATATACTCATTTTGAATTCGCCTTCCCGTACATATTACCTTTTTTCTTCCTTTGTGCCCGTTTAGACTTCAGTATTTGCATTCTTTTCAACCTTGCCATCTTATGTGGATCAGGATACTGAATATTCAGTGCATTTGTAAAAGCAGGAAGATTTATCGTAGAACTAACACCTGTAGTTTAATAATGTTGTTACGTGCAATATATTAGTTTCGAATGAAATATATCTCTTAATGTAAAGAATATAAAATGTCTGTACGTTTTCTAGAGACGGCATGTGTCGTTACATTCTTCCTCCGATATGGAATCTTCGAAGGTCTCATTATATGAAACAACCCGACCCTTTTTTTTTTCTTTTTAATAATTAAATACAATATATAATTAAGTATCCCATACTACTTAATTAAACAAACCAACCCACACCCGGTAACCAACCAATAATAAACCAACATCCAATTACATGCACAGCGGAAACATATCAATAATACAAAACCAATACAATAGCATTTCTATCCATTCTATCAAGCAACCTAACATATCTCTATCCAAGGTTCCATCCTAAACAATATAACAAAGACCAACAACACACAAACGAGACCCTAGATCATCCTCCTCCTCATCGCCATGATTCCATGTCACATACCTGCACACGACAAACAACAATTGAGATGCGTAAGTATTATCATAAATACTTAGTGAGGTCGTCCTCCCATCTACTGGGTTATACACACAAGCATATGAGACCCTCAAGTTTAAGCAAAACAAGTAACACACAACAATACATCAAACCAGGAAAAAAACAAGTCTCGACTGAGACCAGTGTCGACCGATGCCTCACGGTGTCGATCGATGCTACAAACAATGGTGTCGACCGATGCTAAACAGTGTCGACCGATGCCACTCCAAATGGTGTCGACCGATGCTTCCTAGTGTCGATCGATGCCTCTTCTGCAGACACGATCTGCGCGAAACCGAACATCGAACTCTCCTTCCCAATCATCTCGAATCCGTCTCAAACTCATCCAATTACCTCAGAAATCACTGGGAATCACAAAAGCAACGAACCCAAGCAACAAAACAACACAAACAGCAAAGAAAACACACAAACAAGAGAGATCTCATGCTTAGATCAACCATGGTCAAGCACTCACCTCAAGAACAGGAAGATTGAAATGAGAAACGTGGAAAACAACACCTCCAGAAGCTCCCCCTTCCTTTCCAGCAACAACTAACCCTCCTATAGCCTCAGATCTCTCCAAAAACTCCAAGAACAAGCCCAGAAAGTCACAAAAATGTTTCTCTCTCTTTTCTCTCTTTCTCTCTTTCTTTCACTAAGCGGCGACCAAATAACTCCCCAAAAACCCTTAAACTCGTCCTTAGACGCTTATAACACGATTTAGGGATTTAATTGAACCAAACCGAACCAATTCGGCAATTAATCAAACCGGCCGAACCCAGAAATTAGTGGTGTCGAGCGATGCCACTAGGGTGTCGATCGACACTCCTTTCAAAATCACAAAATCCGGTTCGCGGATGTTACAATTCTCCCCCACCAATATGGATTCGTCCTCGAATCCCGCAAAATCGTCCAACTATCAAGGACCTCCGTGCCACCGTCAACACGGCCCGCACGTCCCCGACCGGACTAAATACCGTCAGCCAAGGTTTCCCGTGCACTATCGCAACAGCCCGCACACCTCCGATTGAACCACGAGGTCTCACTCTAGTCAATATACTCACATCAAAGACACTATTTGCTCACAACTTAGTGCTTCCCCCATCCGTGGTCGCAACCAACGAATCATGCCGGCTCGTTATCAGGCCAACCGCCTTAAGCTACGGCATCCAGGAAGTCACTCACACACACACTCCCCCCGCTCTCAGGTCGCAACCTTCGAGTCATACCGGCTCACTGCCAGGCCACAGCCTACAGCTACGGTATCCAGGGAGTCTCACATGCCCACTCCCCCCGCTCTCGGGTCGCAACCCTCGAGACATACCGGCTCACTGCCGAGCCACGGCTCACAGCTACGGTATCCAGGGAGTCTCAAAATCCCGCTCTAAGGTCGTCACCCTAAAGCGCGCTCACGGATCGTCATCCGAAGCAAACATACCACTCCCACTCTCTGGCCACAAAGTCCATTGAGCTATCGGTATCACATGAGTTGGGCCCACACAATCCTGAGCAAATAAGTCCGATGTCAACGAGTATCTCCCGACTAGATCTACCTCAACACTTTCCATTTCTGGAAACTTCTATTTCTAGAAACTTTCCATTTATAGCAACCTTCTATTTATGGAAACTTTCCATTTATAGCAACCTTCTATTTATGGAAACTTTCCATTTATAGACTCACGTGCTATTTCCTTTCCAGTGATTTTTCACAAATCCCAAAACCAAAGAACTCCAACTTTTATTAGAACCTCAAATGCAATAATCGTTTACAACTCCCAATGAAAATACATAATGAAAGAAAGAATACATAAGCTAAAACTAAGCGCCGAAATGGACACCCGGTCCTCCCTTCGGCTGCGCCGCAACCTCCATCATCTGCCTCCTCTTAGGATAGAAAGGCCTGATATGCCCTTCCTCCCCGCAATGATAACACACTCGACGGTACTCCTGTGAATCACCTCCTCTGGCCCCGCTTGCCGACACGTGATCCATGCTCCCGCTCCCATAACCTCTCTGGCCACCTTGGTTCGCCACTGTCGTCTCTTCCCGCTTCCTTTTACGCCTTTGCTCCAACTGCCTATCCTTGTTTGGAATGCTCTGCTCCATTGTCTCCTCTGAAGGAACCGCTGGACTGACCACCACTAACTGTGACCTCAAGTCATCCTCTATCCCAGCTGCAACCTCAACCAGCTCCGCCCTTGTGGCATAGCTCCTCACTCTGCACCGAGTCCTCAAATCATCTCGCAAAGCCAGCAAGAACCTCCGCACCTGAGCCGACTCTGGCTCCCAAGCCCGGCCTGCATACCCCACAAGCCGACTGAACTCTGCATCCAGTTCCCGCACTGTACGGTCCCCCTGAGTCAAACTCAAGAACCGTGCCTCCATACGATCAAGAGCCTCCTGAGGAAAATACTTGGAGTTAAACTCCCCCACAAAATCTCCCCAAGACATACCCCGCTGCACCCTCCGTGCTGTCACCGACCTCCACCACACACGAGCATCTCCTGACAAGTAAAACACTGCCAGATCCACCCTGTACCGGTCGGGACACCTAAGCGAAAGGAAAATATCCTCCATCCGCTCTCTCCACTCATCCGCTACACTCGGATCGGTACTTCCTGAGAAATACCCGGCTCCCACATGCCGCAGCTGCTCCATCATCCGCACATACTGTGCATCCACTACCTCGGCCCCCGGCTGCACACCTGCCTGCAAACCCGCCACAGGCTGCACCGCTGGACCCTGCCCACCACCCACTGGGAGCACTACTGGACCCTGCCCACCAACCACTGGCGGCACTACTGGATCCTGCCCACCAACCACTGGCGGCACAACTGCTGGAAGTCGCTGCAAAACCTGAGCTAGCAAGTCCATCAAGACATCCTCCCTGCCTAGAGCACCTCCCGCTGCAACCCCTACACCCGGGGCAACACCGTGACCGACACCGGGCCCATCCGCCCTGCCGTCACCCAAACCAGCCTGGTCTCCAGACACACTAGGATGAACCTGTGACTCCGCCACCTCCTCACTGGGCTACACTCACACTGGCCTCAGGAACCTGACCTCGTCCCCGACCACGACCACGACGACGCCCACGACCACGACCGCGACCAACAACACCCTCTCTAGCCATCTGCACTACCCAGAACAGAAGGCTAAGCACACAATTCAAAAACCGCACATAGAGTACACATCTTACCGTGAAATCTCATTGAAGGCTCGAAGAGGATGATACTAGGACTCCATACCGCAAACAAATTGACTAACTACTCATAATCAATTCCATCACACAACATCATGCATCAAGCAAAAAGGAAAATAATTCACCCAATTAAATTCCTAACCGCTCTAACCATCCATTTAACCATCCTAGAACCGTAAAGGCTCTGATACCAAAATGAAACAACCCGACCCTTTTTTTTTTTTTTTTAATAATTAAATACAATATATAATTAAGTATCCCATACTACTTAATTAAACAAACCAACCCACACCCGGTAACCAACCAATAATAAACCAACATCCAATTACATGCACAACGGAAACATATCAATAATACAAAACCAATACAATAGCATTTCTATCCATTCTATCCAGCAACCTAACATATCTCTATCCAAGGTTCCATCCTAAACAATATAACAAAGACCAACAACACACAAACGAGACCCTAGATCATCCTCCTCCTCATCGCCATGATTCCACGTCACATACCTGCACACCACAAACAACAATTGAGATGCGTAAGTATTATCATAAATACTTAGTGAGGCCGTCCTCCCATCTACTGGGTTATACACACAAGCATATGAGACCCTCAAGTTTAAGCAAAACAAGCAACACACAACAATACATCAAACCAGGAAAAAAACAAGTCTCGACTGAGACCAGTGTCGACCGATGCCTCACGGTGTCGATCGATGCTACAAACAATGGTGTCGACCGATGCTAAACAGTGTCGACCGATGCCACTCCAAATGGTGTCGACCGATGCTTCCTAGTGTCGATCGATGCCTCTTCTGCAGACACGATCTGCGCGAAACCAAACATCGAACTCTCCTTCCCAATCATCTCGAATCCGTCTCAAACTCACCCAATTACCTCAGAAATCACTGGGAATCACAAAAGCAACGAACCCAAGCAACAAAACAACACAAACAGCAAAGAAAACACACAAACAAGAGAGATCTCATGCTTAGATCAACCATGGTCAAGCACTCACCTCAAGAACAGGAAGATTGAAATGAGAAACGTGGAAAACAACACCTCCAGAAGCTCCCCCTTCGTTTCCAGCAACAACTAACCCTCCTATAGCCTCAGATCTCTCCAAAAACTCCAAGAACAAGCCCAGAAAGTCACAAAAACGTTTCTCTCTCTTTTCTCTCTTTCTCTCTTTCTTTCACTAAGCGGCGACCAAATAACTCCCCAAAAACCCTTAAACTCGTCCTTAGACGCTTATAACACGATTTAGGGATTTAATTGAACCAAACGAACCAATTCGGCAATTAATCAAACTGGCCGAACCCAGAAATTAGTGGTGTCGATCGATGCTACTAGGGTGTCGATCGACACTCCTTTCAAAATCACAAAATCCGGTTCGCGGATGTTACATTATAATACGTCAAGTGTAGTAATCTGCAAAATGAATTTCAAAGTACGATCAAGAATTCATATAATCGAGTAATTCTGACCATTTTATTCTAAATTTCGCTAGCTGTTAGGTTTGTTTATATTGGAAGATGGTGCCGTATATATGATGCCATCTAAAATGTACATATTATTGATATATACAAATATTGACATATGTATCTATATATCATCTTAACTTTTTTGAATATTTTTTAAAAAATATGTTATTTATCTTTCTATTATGTATGGAGATCTCTAATACGTTTTTTTTGAAATTTACTTTCTTGATTTTTGTCAATATATATATATTTTTTTGTTATATTTCCATAATATTGTAGATCATTATCGGGTCATTACTGAATATTTACTTTTATTTTTATATTTTCAAAATTTATATCATATTTATTATAACAAAATTTTAAAACATGTCAAACTATTTTTTTTTTCCATAATTAACATTCTACTATTAACGAACTTTCCGCTGAATTGTCATATCATAATTTTTATTAATTAGAAAGATAATTTCATTGTGTTATAAAACTAACATTTGTTAAACATTAAAAAGTGATAAAATCCCTTTTAAAAACATAACGAATTATAATAACATCGTGATGATAATCAGAAATAAAAGTAGTGATTGTTATTGAATATTAAAATCTAAAATTAAAATTCAAAAACGACATTCTAAAGTCTATCTTTTTCATGTTAGATCTTTGCGTACATATCTCTTATTCTTCACACACCAGAAATATCCAGTAACATCCTTATCATATGTGTAGATTGGCTCATTGTTAGGCATGACATTGTATTCCATCCAGGATTGAAATTGAGATTTCTTGTTCGTTGATTTCAAAATACTATTTTCACCGTCAACAACGGTATTTTGAACGTCAAGATGCGTCAATGAGTTATCTTCAGAAGAAATTGATTCTTTTCTGGTTTTCCTGACTTTTTTTTAACTGGTTCCGCAATGCGATCCTCACAAAAGGAAACAAGTTGTTCTTGTTGAATTTGCGAACGGAGCGCATCTTCATCAGGTCCTGATCTTTTCTTGGTGGTTCGACGAACTTCAGATAAACGTTTCATTATGATTCTGCACGTATACATTTGAAACATGTGAATGTAATTTCAATAATACAAAATAATGAAAAGCTTGATTTTTGTTTTACCTTATACGTCAAACAGCAAGAACTTAAGAATTGGTTCAATTTTTTTTTTTTTTTCTAGTTGACATGGTAAATTAATAAGACTTATATATATACATATAACATGTAGAAGTTGAGTTTTCACATTTGATAATATTATGTTTCCTAAAATTTCGTATTGAATAAGAAAAATATTCAGGATTACCTTTAAGTTTTTTAATATAAAAAGTATTGTTAACATATTCGTTAATGGTCACTTACTTAGATTCTCATATTGAATATTCAGATTATTAAATTTAGCCTTTTATTTTTAACATATTATCGTTACTTATGGAATTCTGATTTATGTTTAAAAAGATTTGGGTTGGGGTTTAGAGATATCCTAACCATTATTATTTCCCAAATGATAATATAGTATGAACTTATTTTACTTATATTATATATACCTTAAATATTCGTTTATTGTAACATAATTATAGTAATTGATAAAATTAAAGTTTGACAAATACAAACACGCTAAGATGTTTGAAAGCGTTCTTAATTGTCCAAAATAATAAAAACTTTCAATTCAAAAAATAAAACAAAAAAGTTGGAAATAAAAATTAACCAATATCATGTTTTGAAATGACGCAACTTTTTCAATCTCGAGATTCAGTTTTGATTTTTTTCCTTGTCATCATGCTATGACCCCCAGTCGTTCCAACATTGCTGTCTGTATGATCTCTCTTAGATGAAGTCAAATTCATTTCAGCTGGTGCGATTTGCAACTTATGGCCGTCGAGATCCAAAGAATTATTCGAAAGTTCATTCCTTCCATATAGTTCCTACATTGGAATTATACACATTGAGATTTTAAATATAAAATTCATAATGGTAATATGGATATTTGTTCTTTTTTTTTGTTTACTTTAGTACCTTTCCAAATTTCACAACCATGTCTTCCTTTTCCCAAAACTTTTCGACAACATAAGCAGACTTGTCACTTTTTAAATTCTCGATTGTAATCGAAATTTTAAACAGCATAGTCCTCCCTACCAAGGCAGAGAGACTTCCAGGAATAGGTGCAGTATCGTCCTGAACAAAGGTCAAATATTGATTAAATACTTGTTTTTATAACTTAAAACCAAAAGGAATTCAAATGATACTATACTTACTTTAGGTTTTTCCAAAGCTAGTTCTTCTGCTTTTTTTCCAATAAATAGTTGGGCAAGACCGTCAAAGAAGAGCAGCTTAATCTTTTGCGAACTTCCGTACCCAACATGAAGTATGAGTTTATACCTTAAAACGGTTTGGTATGACTTAAATGTGCGTATAGTTATAATCCACAATTCTTTAAAAAATTTAAGAGTCTAATTGAAACTTACTTGTAATCAACTTCCATAACATCAGAATCACAAACTCCACAACTATAAAGTAAATCCTTTCCAGATTGAGATTCTGGTGGATATGGCTGCACCTTCTTATTGCAAACTTTACAGGCAATATAATACCATTTGGGCAACACTTCAACAGAGTGAATTGTCGCGATTGTCACACATGTTCGCGCCTTTAAAGAATTAATCATACATTTATTCTCCCATTTATAATTCAAGAAAAAAATAAGATCACGATATCAATTTTACGTTAGAATCATTACCTCAAGTGCATAAACGATTTGGTCCATAATACTCTTTTCGTTCACAATGAAAAACTCCTCATATAATGTCACTTTGGGTTTCTGAGGGCTTGGGTCATCATCAAGTTGTATTAAATCAACAGCATCAGTAGGCAACCTATATAGTTATGATAATAATAAGAATATGTATATGATTAAAGCATGTCTTGCAGAATAATATGAAAGGGATATATATAGTCATATATATACTTACTTATTTCGAAACACATCTACTTCAGACATAACTGGATTTATCAGAATATCGGTAGAGTTGAACGCATTGGAAATACTATAATTCCCTGTAACATGGATTTAATTGGCAATGTTAGATTTGACAAACATAAGCTTAAAGTTTTTTTTTTCCGAAAGTAAGATATTACCTTTCCATTCCTTCAGGCATGCAAATCGTATTACACAAACGACAACAGTATCTTGATGTTCTTTTATTTGTGTATCAAAGTCCTTTGCAAGATCACCCCACACCGTGCAATTTAACCGGGTTCCACTATATTACGAATGCATGAAATAAGAATAAAATTGAGTTATTTTATTTTAAATTAAATTAATTTTCAAAAATATTTACTAAAGTTTCATACGTTAAATCTTGCAGATCGAAGCTCAATTTGACATTATCCTTTCCTTTTGTTTTGACGCTATCAAGATTTCCAACACTGACGATTTGGCCGATTACATCTACAAAAAAAAATATTTGCATTAATATTTTGTTTTTTTTTTCATGTAAATCTAACTTTTAAAAACGAAGTTAACAACTCACCAAACAATACATTCTTATCTAATTATCCAGCTAATATAGTAGTAAACGCCTGAAAATATTTTTCTGGAACACGAACTGGGAATTCATCACTTGGTTTCACAACAGTGGTTCTATAAAAGACGATTTTAAATCCCAAAGAACTTGTCTTATAACTACTATCATAATCCACTAAGCTGAACGTGTCGACTATTTTTGACTCGCCGACAGCGAGTTGGTTTTGAAACCTGCTGACCAAACCATCTTCAATAGATGCATGTATCCTTGTACCCTATATATAACAATTTGAAGTTACAAAACTATTATCCAGATTCTCTAAAAAAATCATAGATAATTCAAATAAACATGACATTTCAATTTTAAATTAGAACTTACATCACTATCAACGAAGACCATCTGAAGGGACTTGAATGATTTCCAAAGTCTTATGATACGGACTCTTATCTTTTGATGGTCTAAAGCAGGGTTGAGATTGTCTAACTGAACAAAAGGTCGAACGTTCATCTTTTTAGAAGTCATATTGAATTGAGCATACAACTCATAAACACATTAGCGGAACAATATTTATAGAGATGTTATACAACCGACTTGATTTTTTGATTTTTTAGAATATTTTCTTACTTTATTTTGTTCAAACGATAATGATGAGGAATGTAAACATATCATTTATGAATATTCTCGATATTTTTTATTATCATTATTAAAAAAGTATATTTAACATTTTTTTTACTCTTTCAGATTTAATGAAATTCATCAAGCAGTTGTAAATTTCCATATATCGTTATTAAAATAAATGTTATTTTGTAAATTATAATAATGGTCTTTAAGATTTTTAATTAAACAAATTTCTATATGTTAAAATTTGCAACTAACTAAATTTAATAATAATCCAGGAATATAATATTTTAATTAATTTATTAAATCCCAAAAAATCATCAAATATAAACTAACAAAAGTGTTTTTCAATAATTCTCAAAAAATACGGAACTTCGAAGATCGGTTTTGAGCATAGTTATCAATAAGGTCTTCGATGCTTCTCAAAGGAGTCCTCAACAGCAAGATGAATATAGGAGTCAAGTGAATCTCTGTATTTTGCAGAAGGATAAATTCTAATCAGTATTTTTCCATATCAATTAATCATTAATCAAATAAAGTTAGATTTTACTATTACCTTAGATCTAAATCGAACCTATAGTCGGTATCATCCAAATCTTTGATTCTTGACTCACCATGATCAACGTAATTGTACCTAAATATTTAAAGTTAGTCAGATACATCCACATATTTCTAAAATATATAATCGAAAGACCATCCAAAGTAAATCTCTGACTTACATGAACATGTAGTCTGCAAAATCTGCACTCTTCGGGTCCTCGACAATCTCCGAGCATCCATCGCCGTTGGTTAGGAGAACATTATCATCTAGCATTACCGATGTTAAATAAACAAATTATTCATTATCATAATAAATTGTACTGAATTACTAAACTAATTATCTATAAACAAACGTAATCACCTCCGAATCTTACTGCTTTCCACATCTTGAACAGACAGACCCTCTTCCTGTTACGCAGTTTGAAAGTTTTGAACATATGATTGGCATAGACTCCTGTTGCGAAGCAGTCAAGTACATATCCCCTTTGGAAAAAGGTTTGTTGATATAATAATGTCAATCTACGTATTTTATCAAGCACTTAAAACAGTTCTTAAAAATATTACTATTCATATATAAACTTACTCAATCGACTCGATAGTGAATTTTATGTAGCGATCCATCAAGCTCCAACGATAGACACCATCTTCTTTTTTGAAACTATTGATTTCACCCATATTGGTGATGCATCCAATCAGATTAACTGCCATAAAAACGAATAATATTAGATTAAAAATAACAAATTAATCTTTTATAAAACAATCCATTATAAAGTCCGATTTACCGTAAGGCCATCTTCCATGAAACGCATTATCATAAACACGTTTAAAATCTAGATTATTAAAAGATTTGCAAATGATAGGATCTCTTGCAAAACTGATTATAGTTTTGTCTGTGAAGAAGATCCGATAACCGTTTTTAGTTTTCTGGATCTGTTCTCTGTCATTCTTGACTTCGAACTTCTCTATAACATAAGTTCGATCCTCCGACAATTTAAATTCCGGAACACTATTGAGTGATGCCGGGATAGTAGCATGTCCAAATGTACCCTAATTTAGAGAATGATTAACCAAAGTATTTAGACACACGAATACATATGAAGTAACAACAAAATAATTCTGTATAACATACCTCTTCGTCTACCAAGATTAGTTCTGTCGACACATCATTCGAGCGATCTCTCACTCTCCATGAACGGAAAACCTTGACACAAATCTTCCATCCCATTGTCCAAGGACACAATTTGTCGAGCATCACAAATCTCGCCATTATTTTTTTTTTTGTCTTAAAAAAAAGTATTTTAGTTAGAGAGAAGTTTAGAAAGAGAGTGAAATGTAGAAGTTGAAAAGACAGTAGTTTGGTTTAAAGTTTTTAAACTCGACTATAAGAATTTATAAGGTGTTAATGGTTGCATAAAAAGTATCGTCTCGAAGGGGTGTTACCATCCACACCTTTTAACTACATAATTGAAAGGTTCATGAATATGTAAAAATCAGAGGGGATGTCTATTTTGAATACAAAAGGTAATTAATATAATATAGTTTTCGTTTTATGAATTAATTAATAATTGAATAATATTATAAAACAAATTAAAATCCAATCACATTATCATAGAGGATTAAAGTATTATTTTTATCTTATACATATGAAGTATAAAAGTCATGCACTTTAAAAAAATCAATTTCAAATTTCCATATCAGCAAAGGCATCCAACATCTGTGTGACTTGAGGACATGGAGGATTGATCATGACACTGGTACAATTATGCACTGTGGTAGCCATCCATGTATCTACATTAATAAAATTTGATAATCAGTTAACTTTTTATTAAAAAAGCAATTATAGATTTATCAGCAAGAAATGGTCCGAACCTTTATTACTTTCGAGCTTGGCAAAACGTAATACACATATGATAATATCATTGTCACGATGTATCCAATGGTTATAGAAGCTGTTCACGTAGTCTTTTGGTAAACGACATGAGCAATGTTCACCCCTACAATTTATCATCACTGAGTACTTCTCAAATCATTGAAATTTAAATTAGAAAGCTCAATAATATAGAGCAACTTACTCAATATTTTCAAGAACAACGAATAACTCATTTCATTCTTTGTATGGTGGACCTTGTTCCATGGTATTTCCAACACTAAAGACTCTTCTGATAAGATCTACGAAAATTTATACAATAATTTAACTAATCAAGCACTTTAAACTTAACATATAATATAAAAATAAATTGGTACCCTTACCTACACAATATTCAGAATCAAAATATCCACTTTTAATATCACTGAATGATACGAAAGAGTAAAATTGATCTGAAGACAAAGGAAGTATTTTCTTAAACCATGTCCCATCTCTCCAATGTATTCTGAAACGATGGTCAGTTGGCCTAAAACCGCCATCAACATTGCTTAATGAGAAACTTGATAACATAATCCATTCACCTTCTTCCAAATCGCTAAGAAAGATGTCACGATAAGGAGAACCCATCAATACATGAATTTTTGTACCCTACGTAAACGTTATACATAAGTAAATATAACTAATTTTAAATTTATAAAATATTATATAATATAAATATACCTTCTCATCTACTACGATTAAGTATGTTGACTTGAAAAGAGGATGACGACACTCAAATTTCCTCAGAATTTTTACGTTAATTTTCCACTCATGAACGAAGGGGTTTAGGTCATCCACATCGAAAAAATAGTCTCTCTTCCCGAACTTTTTTTTAATAGCGTTGGATAGGAGGTTAGCCATAATAAACTTTTTTCAAAGAATTCTTAGAGAGTTCTGTCTGTCAAACGTATTTATATATACATAATACATAAATCTGTTTTCGAATATTTACATCTAAAGATATTGTCAAATATTCATTATATTTATCATCGTGAAAACTTTAATGTTATTTGTAAAACAATCATAAATTAGTAATTAATTATTGTCATGTTTCCCGTCATTTTTATAAAATTTCTATTTTGTAAAAGTATTCAATATTTTTCAGATATCTACATTCCAAATTATGTTATAACCACCAAAATTTCCGCATGATAAAAATTAAAATATTCATTAATTTATACTGACTGCAAAGCTTATTAACAAAATATTTTTATTTTCATAGTTATATTTTATATTATCTACATATTTTTATGAAATTAACATAATTAGTTATCCGTAAATAACTTAATTAGATACCTATATATATATATATATATATATATCTAATAGAATAGAATTCTTTGATTAGATCATACTATAATTATAATGCTCAGTTTCAAATTATTTAAATTAAATTCATTCAATCTTAAAGTCAAATAATCTATTAATATTATTAATACAAATCTCGCTGAGAATTTCTTCAAAATAAGATTTTTATATGATAATCACCAAAACGGTTATTTCATAAATTTAAAAATCATATTAAAGACCGAGCTCAAATATAATAGATATTTTATAATATATCAAATTACACTTTAATTATTATCAATATCAGTTCTCCATTAAGGCAAAATCCTCAAACATCTGCGTGACTTGATAACATCCAGGATTGATCATGACCATTGTACAATTGTGTACCGTTGTTGCCATCCATGTATCTACATTAACAATAAATAATTAATTTACATATTTTCAATTATAAACAATAATATTTCCAGCGTGTATAAATAATTCAAACCTTTGATAGTCTCAAGTTTGGCAAAACGTAACACACATATGATATCAAAATCACAATGTATCCAGTCATTGAAAAAGACATTCGCGTAATCTTTTGGTAAACGACATGATAATCGTTCAAACCTACAATTATATGTTATGTAGAATTAGAGTCATTAACGAACACGATTGTATTATTAAATCATATTTCGTTAATAGAACGACTTACTCAATATTTTCCAAAATGACGTACAACTCATCCCATTCTTTATATGGAGGACCTTCATCAAAACGATTTCCAACAGTGTACACTCTTCCAATAATGTCTGTTCATAAGAATTGCATTAGAAATTATTTTTCAGGTATTTCTTTAAAAAATTTATATAATTATTTTAATCTCACCTACACAATGATCAGGGTCTAATTTCCCTTTTTTGATATCATTAAATGATACAAAAGAATAAAACTGCTTGGAAGACAAATGATGAATTTTTTTAAACCATGTTTTGTCTCCCCAATGTATTATAAAACGATGATCAGTTAACTTAAAAACACCATCAACAATGGTTAGTGAGAATCTTGATAACGTTATCTAGTCACCTTCTTCAATATCGTTTAAAAAGTTGTCACGATAAGGAGGACGCATCATCACTTGAATTTTTTTACCCTATATTATTAAAAAATATATAAGCAACATAATATGATTTTTTTGTTTGAAATTTATCATAAGGGATACATAATGTGAAATTACCTTATCATCGACTATAATCAAGTCAGATGATTTAAAATTAGGATGGCACACCTCAAACTTCCTCAGTATTTTGACGTTAATTGTCCACTCATGAACAAAAGGGTTTAGGTCTTCCACATCGTAAAAATAGTCTCTCTTTCCATTCTTTTTTTTAATGGGATCGAACAGCAGGCATGCCATGTTTATAAAAGAGAATAAAAATTTATGGTAAAACTTGTAATCGGAAATATATATATATATATATAAATATATATACATTTTCTTTTCTTTTTTTGGAAATTGTATATTTATGATATTATCAAAACTCAATATTATTTACCATTAGATAAATTCGATGGTATATATTCATTCTCAGTAATCAGCAATATATTTGTATATTTACATAAACTTAAATTATTTACCTAATCTTTTAAGAAACTTACAATTTTAAAAAGTTTTAAATATTAGTAAAAATCTATCATTCAATGAATATAGGAACTATATATCAAACATTGCATACCATATTTTTTTAAGATTTATGAGAATAACTTTAAAGTCCAAGACTAAATTATGTTTTCTTTACGATTTATCAGAATAACTTTAAACTAATTTTAGATTTCGTAATTAGGTCAATATCTCTAGTTTATATTATCGATTTAACGAATTTTTGGGTTTTAGAATAATAAAATAAAGCATCGATTATATTTTATGTCAGATAATAATAATCTAAAATTCAAGAACAGCAAACGATTAAGATAAAATTCTTAACATTGTTAATTATTATTAAAGGGAACACGAAGTTTATCCCAATCAATTGTAGGAACAACACATTCTTTTTCATCTTTCTCAATAACAACCCTAACATCTTCTAGTCTGTTTCGCTCTTCAATCAAGTCGATTCGCCCCTCCAAGATATCGTCTATTAGCGAGATCTGAGTATCGATTGTTTCAAGCTGACAGTTTAAGCCGACAGATTCTTCTTTTTTGTTGATGTACTCTTTCAACATATCAATAATCGCAGTGAAATGTTTCGTCGTTTCCTTTAGAACCACGTCTCTAGATTTGCGGAACGCTTGTTTAACTATGTCGATTACTCCATCTTCCCAGCCGAAATCTGACATAGGCTCTTTCCGTTTCCTAGAACTTTCACCTTCCATCTATGATTTTGAAAAAAAAAAAATATAAAAATCTTTAAACTTTCAAACTAAGAACTGCTGGTACGAAAAAATTTATTGAATATCGTTTGGGATCTTACCACAAGGTTTTGGATGATAATAAGCTTTTATTTTACTCTTTCTTTCTTGACAGGGGAAAACAAAAGGTCACGATAATAATAATATAAAGACTTAGAATGCTTAAATATTAGTTCTAACAGTCGCGAAGGTTTTCTAATTGGCGTCTATTAAGGCCAGACCCATATAATTTAACCAAGAAAAACATTCGATCCTCTCTGTCAAATTTTATTAGATTTTAAATTAATTAAATTCACGTGAGACTACTTGTGAAGATAATTGTTATTTTAGAAAATAATTAATAAAAGTTAAACAAACATTCCGAAACATATTTAAATAAATTAAATAATTATTCATGCCCAAAGTTTCAACAAACTATAGATTGATGCTCGTATGACGAAATTATTCATCATCTTCATCTTCATCATCTTCATCACTGGAATCAACGTTTAGTCAACATCTGTAAAAATAAAACAATTCAGGATTAAACTTCCCACATAATTTTGTTTATACTTTTTTTTTCAATTTATTAAATTAATGAACTTACAGCATATCGCTAGTATTAATTCCATCCACTTCATCTTCAAGAATGACCTTTGAGCATCGCAACTGAGACATCAAACATTGCATACCTAGCAAAGTAGAATTTAAGTAAAATGATATTTTGGATGGTATATGAGACTAATATTGAACAGTACCTTCGTAAACAGAGATCCTCCAAAACAGAAGAGTACACATTATTGGTTGATTAGTAGTATAGGTAGGCGAAGACATAATTTGTTTCCGTTTCTCAAGAAATGCAGTACAAACCGAACCAACAGCAACACATTCAATCTCTTGGCCACTTTCAGAAAAAAAAAATGATTGTATATAATTTAAAAAGAACTGTTTAAAATAAAATTTCTATGTATTTACAATGTTATAGAAAGTTTTTAAAAATATCTTACTTGTGTTCAAGGATAGTGAAGGTCACAACTTCATTCTCTGAAATGTAGCCATTTTGATGATCGAGGAAATCAATCATCTGCGAATCGTTTACATGTACCACCATTCCTAAGACATCTAATATAAAAAATAATTTTAATGTTTTTTAAATATAGTAAAATTAAGATGGATGTATGAACATGAATTGAGTATAAAAACTTACCTACACAACAATTCTTCTCGTCACGCGTTGCATTTTGCATTCTTGGTGCATCATACATAAGAATAAAATTGTCAGTACTTCGTGGATTTATTGGAACCATTGTTGTTTTTTCCTTGATCAGGATCTCAAACGGATGGTTTGAATTTCGGGATGATTGTTGACCTTCAATCACCTTAAATCCAGAAATCTCGTACCAGTCTCCTTCATTGAGCTTTCCATAGTAACAGTCTACATAAAGTTCCGCATCTATCTTGGCATCAATCCTAGTTCCCTAAAATATAAACATAATTTAGCATTCCATTGATTTATTTTGTTGTATATCTCGATTGATATTTGCAAAAACTGCTAAATGGGATGAGGAAGAAAATTTACCCTTTCGTCTACCAAAATCAAACTTTGATAAAAAGGCTGTCCTTGTATAAAATGCGGTGGCCATTCTCGAAGTATTTTCACAGCAACTTTCGGGTTACGTAAAGTAGGAGTCAGATCTTTCAAGTACAGCACCATCCCGATTGGATTTTTTTTTTGCGTGTATTTAGAAGGTAGAATAAGTATAAGAGAGAACTTTCAATTTGTTGTACTTCAAATATTCATAGACAAAGGAAGATAAGGATTATTACAATTACAATTATTTATTTGTGTGGATTGTATTAAAACCCGTGCTCTAAACAGGAAAAGCTGCATGAGTAATAATCAATGTTTTCGTATTTTCAGAATACTTTATTTTTAAAAAAAATTAAACTGGACGGTTGAAACTCTAAATTTCAGACTGCATGCCTTCATTTTTTTTATTTTCAACTTGCATGCTGACATCTTTTAATTATGATGCATTGGACTATCGTTTTTTTATTACTAAGACTTTTGTTGAAACTTCATTGGAAAACTAAAAGTCTTCCACTTCATATTTCTTTTTAAGTAATTTATATGTAGTTAATTTTTATATTTTTGTTTAAAGGAAAATTACTGGTTATTAAAACCATAATTCGTTATATGTAACTAATTTGTTTAGCTCATTATATGTAAATAAATAATTTAAATATTTCATGTTATATCAAAGCAAGAATTTTTAAAAATCCAACTACTAACTAAATATAAAATAATTAAAATCCCATAAAATCCCTAGAACGCCATAAAAAAATTGTGGAAACCAGTCTTCTATCCGCGAGTCCTCTTCCTCGATCTCCTATAATTCAATTAAGTAGAACGTGAAAAAGTTTATAAACGAATTTCGTTTTCATATATTTTATAGCATGAACAAAGATGTTATTCTTACAATTCCATCATTTTTGCAACCTCAGAACTGCGAGGATGGAGTGTTATTCGGGTACAAACTGTAGAAGATATACTTCTTTTTCCTGCAAAGTTATAACATAATTTATTCCTTTAAATACACGATCATCAAAAATATACAATAATTTTTATAAAATTAATTCTATACCTTGGAAATCTTCAATAACACCCCAACGAATAACACAAATTAAACGTTCACCCTGGAATGATTTTAAAGCATCGTAGAATTCCGCAGCCGTTTTTTCGAATAATTCACACCTTAGTAGGGTTCCACTAAAATTAAAGAAATAAAAATAATGGATTAAGAGTATGATTATGTATAATATATAAATATATATGAGTTTTAAAATTTACCTGAAATCACGAAGATCAAATGAGATTTTGTGGTTAATTGAGATATCTTCTCCTCTTTTTTTAATTTTAAGATTATCTTCAGTACTTTCCAGCTCATCATCTTTTTCATCTTCTTCTAAATCTTGGACATAATCTTCGTCATCTTGATCATTGTTACCACTGTTATCTGTTTGATATTCGCCATCAACATCAGTTTCTTCCTCAGTATAATCCTCTTCTTCATCTTCTTTATAATCATCGTCCTGATCTCCAACATCAATGTCATCATCAGAGTCTACAAAGATCGTGCAATATGTTTCATATTGATCATGAAAAGTAATGTTTTTCTTTTGATCTGAACCATATCGAGTACAGTACTTAAATAACATACGGATATTATCACTTTGTGTGACATCCTCATGTTTTCCATTATTTTCCACCCCTTTGATTTCCTCTTTTTGTTGTAATTCTCTGAAATTACATCTGAATTCGCCAACATTTACACCTCACCAATAATGTCTGTAAAAAATTTAAATTAGTTCTAATATAATGAATCTCAAATAGTATTTGAAATTTCTTTTAAAATAACTGAATTATTCCCTTACCGATTAAGTAATCTTCACATTGGGTACCATCATGGATGAGTTTGAAATCGACGAAATCATAGAAATCTTCCCCTCCAACAATTGAATTCTCTCTTATCTTGGTATTGTACAAAATAACAATTTTGTAACGATGTGTAGTAACTAAACATGAACCATTCTGTTCAACAACCTTAAAGTCTTCGAAATCAAGCCAATTACCAACCTTGAACTTTAAGACAAAACGATCATAAACATCTCCACAAAAGGAGCATTGGACCTTTACACCCTAATAAAACATAGTATTATTAATTATCGGATAATACGATTTTGTTACATGTCTTTAAAACATTTTTAAAACCTTGTAATTTGTAACTTTCAGGTATAATTGCATATAAACTTATTGTTTGAAATATATAATGAGCTTATAATTAAAATAAAGTAAATACCTTAATATCAGTTAAAACCATCTCCAAACTTGGACCTTCCTCTTCCCACCGACATAAGACCTTCACACGAATTTTCCATTCATATTTTGAAGAGTTCAAACGCGAAACATCATCGAAAAGGCTATACCTAACCATAATTTTTTGCTTTTTTTTGTGTGTTCTTTGGATTTCTTCTCTGATTTAGGTTTAAAAAATAAAAAGTGTCGAATAGACGTATATATATACAATTTTATATATTCACAATTTACATTTTTTCGGAAGTGACATTTTTAAATTCCTGTTTACCAAATCATTTTACTATTCTGTAAAGATCTCCAGACATTGATATATCTTTATATTTCCTTTTATTTTTGAGTTAAATAGTAATCTTCTTAATGATTATCATTACGGCTTTAAATGCGTTTTTAAAAAAAAAAAAAAATCATGATCTTACACTATATTCTAAACTGTTTTAAATATAGAATATCTCTTAAGATTTTCAACCCTACTTTACATAAGGTTTAAAATAACAATTTTAGATTTTTCTAACGATAATCTCCAAATTTTTGAACATAATAATTATCACATTTGAAAGAATATTAGCATCATTATGTCTTTTCTCTATTTTTTTTCAAAATTGAAATAATAATCAAGAACCTTAGTAACCGATCGTTTAGATATCATAATATTCATAATACTATTCTCTAAATATCATGCTTATCTTATCCTCACGTCTGAATATGAGCTACGATACCAAGGTTTGTTCTTCCATATGCAGATTGTTTTCATTAATTAATAAAATTATTCAAAATATTAGACATAATTTTTAACACTTTTTTTTTATGTTAATAATAGTTATGAATATAGCATTTCATTGTTTTATTTTGTTCTTATATATAATCAAGCACCTTGGTATTCGGTAATTTGATCGTCATTAATAAAGTATAATCTTATATTATTAAAATAAATTATCATTGGACTATTTCTATTTCATAAAATATTCATCCATCTAAAACAATATCAATAAAAATACGATTATAAGATCGCATAACATTCATCCTACTATTCTCGAAAATTCGTCTTCCTCCTTTCTTCACGCCTGATTTTTTGCAACGACACCAATCATATCTTCTTCCATACGCTGCCTATTTTAAAAAATAATAACAATGTTATAAATTATATATAATGGAATTTGATTGAGATTATTTGAAGATAATTACCGTGTAGTTTAGAAGGAACGGAAACGACTCTGATTTTTTGCGATCAATAGCTTCTCTGCAAATATTCACAAAAATAGGATTAAGATCAGAATTTACGGAAAAATGATAATAATTTGTTTCATTAAATTTTAGTATCAAGATGACTTTAAAACACTATTGATTTGCATAATAATACCAAATAAACAAATGATTAACAAACGTTTGAAGATGATCCAAACAAATAATTAGTGTCAAAACCGCCTTTTAACATAGAATTACTACCGAACAATAGCCGAAAGACGTTGTGTTGCTGACTCTGCATCTCTAATCTGTTGATTAATCACACTAAATGTTATTATATCCGTGAAAATAAGAGTTATTAATTTAAAACAATAACTATTAATTTATTTAAAAATATACCATAACTTCTGGGATATTATTAACACCATTCACAGTCTTTCTGCAATAATAATCAGTAAATGCAAATGTTAATATGATTTTCTAAATCAAAAATATTTTTATATATATAATTAATTTTCCTTTTAAAATAAAATACCTGTTTTTCACCATACGATCATTGGTAGATTCATCTAAACAATGTTTAAATTAAATTTGATCATTAGAAATATATTAATATAAGGAATTTTAAATTTAGCAACATACCTTTTAACAATATATTTGAAGATGCAGAATTCAAATAAGAAATTTTGATAGTCCTCGCCACCTCTACCTATTCATTTATATTTATTTGTTAGAGCCACAAACTTATGAATTAATTTTTATAACGATGATAGAGTAATTTACTATTAAAATTTAAATTACCAAACATCTCTCATCACTATGATCATCTTCAGAAGCTTTCCTGTAACTATAGAAATAAGTCTTTCTATTTAGCATCATCAAACTATAAAGATTAAAGTTTAAAGTATTCAAAAATAAAAGACCTAGATTTCTTGTCCGAGAACATAGAACTAAGATCACGACCATGTACTAACTCACCTGAAACATAAGAATTAGTATAATCGTTTTTACAAAACATTAAATAAATCAAGAAACCTATACAATATAATATAAGAAGTAATAATGAAACCATACTCAAAGTTTTGGTAATGCTTGAACCTGCGTTCCAAACAAATACTACAGAAAGAGGACATGAATCATTGAAACACGAACACGAATACGAAGAACCATATAAGGGATCATCAAAACTATAATACATATATAATTTGAAGAACATGAGAGAAAATTAGGGTTTTCACTGTTTTAAAGATTTCGGATTATGGAGAATGTTTAGGGTTATACCTATATATATATGTTTACAACCTATAATTTTAGGGTTTCGAATAGGTCGGTATATTTTGGTTGAGTTTTTTTGAAAGCCCATTATTTTAGGTTTTAGCGTTTTAAAATTTATTAAATCATGTTTTGACGATTATATAGATTAGATATTTAATTATTTAAACTTTTTATAATTTTCTAAATTAATTTGAAGGGTAAAAACGTCCAGATTGGATTCTTATTAATGGCAAATTAGTAATCTTAAGTCTGAGGATGAATGTGGTGCGTTTCAGCAACCTAAATAGAGAACAAAAGCTTGTCCGAAAATTTTTCAGGGGTAATTTTCATTAAGGGCAAGAGAAGTCAAATTTTGTGAGATTGGCTGTGAGCCCTCTCGACTTCTCCTTTAATATATTAGATGAAGAAAAATTTAAATTAAAAAAAAAAAAAAACCTTTTTTTATCTACTACCATTGTAGATAGTCTAGTAAGACGCTGCTGCTACTTGTCTTCCAAAATTTCGTAAATATTGTCATACAGAATTTTGTTAATGATGTTTTGTTTTCTATATTTTTCCTCCTCATTTAATAAAAGTTTCACCTAAACTTAGCACTATATTATATGGTAAAATAAATTAATCTAAAAATTAATTTATAATAAAATAATTTCCAAAAATTACTTTAAAATAGTGAACTAATGGTAAATATATATAAAAAAATCTCTTTATTATATAATACTATGACTCAGACTCTCTACGTTGTTGCAGGAAAGTATTTCAAAACAAGTTAAATTAAATTTTAAATTTAGAATTATATGTTATAAATTATTATATTATATTATTTTCTTCACAACAACTTTTAAAAACAATCACATAAATTATATTATATATAAAAATTACAATATAAATAAAAAAAATTCCAACCTGTGCTCTAACACGGATCTAATCTAGTTTTGATATATAGGTATATGCTCTACAAATGTTTCATGTGAAGTGAAAACATAGGAGAAAAGAGCATATGGGTGTGTTTGCAGCTTCTAAATGATATTTTATATGTTTTCTTAACAAATGTTGATCGGATGACACAAATAAAAGTGCTCATCTAAATGCTCTTCCAATCTAGAGTAAAATTTTTGGAACTTGCCGGATATCCGGCTCCATCTGGGTTGCTGCTTCCCGGAGCCGGATACACTCAATTTTGCCGGATATCCAGCTCTGTCTCAGAGGCTAATCTCAATGCCCGCGCATGCCAATGGCCTAATTATCTCTTAGTTCTGGCTTGACATTGACAATGTCATATTGGATGTCGATTAGCTAGTGATTTTTTTGTATTAATGTAAAATTTTATTCACCTCAAAAAACGTATTTACAATAAATGCGACGTAAAGCTGATAATATTTTAAAACAATAAGAAGAATCAGCTACGAGTGTTGAAACCAATAACGGAGACCCTCCTCGTATCCCGACTTTCCCGAACACTGAATTGAGCTGAACTGGTTTCTAACATTCTTGTCAATGATCCTCACAAGCTTATTTGACGGAGTAGGGAAGTCACCATGGCGCCTACCATTTCTCTCTCGCCATAAACTGTGAATTGATATTTAAAACGCAGACCTGAGAATGAAAGTATGTAACTTTGGATGAGTTCCATCAACTAGCATGGGAGAGATTAGACTCCAGCTTGCAGTGTATCGACTATTAAGAATTCCTCTGGTGAGAGATGACCAACCTTGTGAAGAATAAGGAAAAGTGAAGAAGAGATGATCCCGTGTCTCCAAATCCTCGCAAATATGCAGTAAACTCGAGCTCGTACATCCCAATTTTTAAGTGTGTCCCCTGTGTTGCTAACCGGTCATGGAAAGCTATCCAAGTTAATGATACGTGATCATGGTTAGGTAGATTAGAATATGCTTAGGGCGTTTTAATTAATTGTTTTTGGTGCTTTAGTTTTTTTTTTTTTTTTTTTTTTTTTTGTCATCATTGAATCGACAAGGCCCGATTCATAGCCAATCCCTACAATGCGGGGTAACGCGACTTAGTGGAGTCGAACTATGGTGGGATCGGTCGCAGAGGTGGTGTTGTAACCACTTGACTAAAGACACTTCCCTTGGTGCTTTAGTTTATGCATTTGGTTTTCATAATTTCCTTTCTAGGTTAAAGTATTTTCTAGAGTTTTTTTAACAAAAGTACCACATTTAGAAACTAAACTTGTGGGATCTACCACATTGACTTAGACCTTTCGAGCTATACCACATAATAGAAGTGCAAAGACAAATATAATCCACAAGCGTAGTCAAAGCTTTTTCCTTAAAAATAAGGGAGAAAAACTAGATTGACCCAAATTAGGAGATTAATTACTAAAGTAACTCATAAAATGTAAGGGTTAGATAAGTTATTTTTTGCCTAAAATACCATTTTTACTTTGTTAGTAAAAAAATAAAGTCAAATTTATCCTCCCAGAATTTTAAAAAAAAAATCAAAATATTTTCAAAAGTCTGTCGGACTAGTTGTGACAGATTAATTTGTCTATGACAGATTTGTTTTTGGACAACAGGTTTATTTTTGAATGACAGATTTTTTATGACAGACTTATTTTGGACGACAGATTTTTTAATTACAGTTACGATAGATTTATAATTGTTGACAAATTTATTTTTTACGACAGACTTATATATAAAGACACCACAGACTTTCAGAATATATGACAGATTTGATATAATGTCTGACAGATTTATTTTCCATAGTTATTTCAGATTTATTTTCTTGATTAAAAATCTGTCATAACATGACAGATTTTTTCACAGAAATATAATAACTAGGTTAACCTCTAGTGATAACAGATTTGTTTTAAGTTACAACAGATTTTTAAATTTAATCAAAAATCTGTTGTTTGAGAACAGATTTATAACATTTTAAAAAAATTACTAAAATAACCTATGTGAATACCATATCTTATGACAGATTTGTTTAAGTTATGACAGTTTTTTTGTTTGCTTCCAAAAATCTGGTATTTGATAACAGATTTATTAGATGTAAAATGTAAATATAGTGACAACAGATTTGTTTTAAGTTATATTTTTTCAGTCATATTTTTATTAATTATATTTTTTATAAATCATATTATGAATGATATTTTCAAACTCATAAATTTAAAACATATATTTCAGTCATACATTTTTATTTTCCTAAATCATATTAAAAAATTAACATCATATTTTAAAATCCTATTTTTATATATTTTATATTATATTTTCATAATCTTATTTTAATATTTTAATATACATTATTTTAGTTATAATTTTATACATTCTATTTTTTATAAAACTTATTTAGACTATATCATCTTAAAGTTCATATGTTTAAATCATATCTTTATACATAATATTTTTATAAACAATTTTTTGAATATTAAATTTATAAGTTATAATTTAAATCATATTTTATTTTTATAAATTATATTAGAAATATAAACATCATATTTTTAAACATTTTGTTTTTTCATTAATCATACTTTAAAATCAAAATATCAAATACTCTTTTTTTTGTTGGTTTTTCGTTTTTTCTAAAAAAAATTAAAATAAAAAAAAAATTCTGGGTTTTTAGTCTTTTTACCTATAATTTTTGTCATTCTAGTCATTAGATAGGATGGAGTATTAATCTAATAATTAATTGTCAAATTTGTGTCAAACTGGTATATTTTCACTAAAAATAAATAATTTGAATTTTGTATAGCTGCACGTGTATGTCCTTGTCCTGTCTTCTCTTGTTTTGTTACTCTTTTTTTTTTTTTTTATTATTTGGTGCATTTATTCTCGAGCTCTTCATCTCTCCTACTCTTTTTTTTTTCTTTGTTTCGTCATTGCTTAAACTAACCGAACCAGACCAAATCTACAGCGAGTCTAACTCAGTAAGCCAAGAGCGAGTCGCGGAGTGAATCTCCGCCGTCCTAGACTGTCGTGACGTTCCTTTTTGAGAGACATCTCGGTGAGTGTTTTCGCACCGGTGAAGACGATCGCTTCCGCCGGGGCTGATGTAACGCTCTAAAACGCCTCCGGTTGGATTCCTCCGCACGAGGCTTTGTGTAGTCGGAACTCAGAGATCGCAGAGGCTGTTCTCTTGAGCCACCACCGTTCGGCGTGGTGCAAATGGAGACAAAGAGTTCCTCATCTTATCTCTGTGCTCTGCCGCATGAGAGATCTCTACATATATATATATATATATATATATATATCGTTTCACTTTGAAAACTCTGTGATAGCATTTAATAGACAACTTTTTTAGGACAAGATGTTGTCTGTTGTAGACTTTCAACGTTTAATGGACAACTATTTTAGTTTGTCCTTCCGTAGTCTCAAAATGTCCTCCAAGCTATCCTTTTGTTATGTACTTCAATTTCTCAAATTTTAACAGACATGTTCTTTGCATTTTCAGTATTAGGGTTAAGAGGGAGCTAAGCTTTCAATCGTTTCTTAATTCTCAAGCAAATAGTTGGTTCATAAGAGTTAAGAATGAATACATTGGTGTTGAGAAAGGGAACCAATTCCAAACTCCTCTGTACCATTCACAACTCGGGTTGATCTCTTTTATATGTTTCCATGTTTGTTGTGACGAGAAACTTTTCTTGTAGCTACCATCTTTAAATCTCCAAAGTGAACGATCCTTCTCCCCATTTTAAATCAACCGGATTTTCTTCGATCTAATTCTATATCTGGCTAAAAAGTATCGACTCAATGATTTCCTATGTCTTTTACATTAGGGCAGTTATTCACTCCTACATATCGTCTAAAAAACCCTCCCAAATAGTAGGATTCAAGAAACAAGAGAAAAACAGAGGCAATGGACCCCTTGAACAGGGAGTAACTTATATCAAGTTATCAGCCTTGAAACTATACAAAACGGTACATGTCTCTGAACTGCACACACATTCATGTACATAAATTTGGCATCCCAGCTTCTGGGAAGCAGCAACCTGGTACCTATACAAGAAACAAAATGAAAAAAGAACTAAAGCTTAATAGTTGAATTATTGAAATATTCACCACTCACCAGCTTAGGTTAGACCGGTCTCAAAAAGAAAAGAGCTAGAGAATTTACCTTTTTGCTACGGCTTTTAGTTGGAGACCAAGTAATTAGAAGAATATCTAGCTTTAAATGGAAGCAATGATCAAGATCAAAGTCTTCTAAATAATGTCCATATGAAAGGGTTACACCTTCCAGTGAGTAGCAGCCATGTGCGTAGAGACATTTAAGGCTTAATGGAAGATCTTCCAATGATTTGAGTTTCCTACAACTGTTCAGGCTAATAGTTCTTAACGAGGATAGCTCTTTGATGCTAGCAGGCATTGTTTCAAAATCGTGTTTGCTGAGGTCTAGCTTTTCCAAATTGGTGAAATGGCTGAGCTGGTGCGAAAGTGATTGAACGTTTTTACAGTTATCAAGCTCAAGCTCAAGCAAATGGTGTATGCCATGATCCTCTAGTAGATTAGGGAGTTCTAGCAATGATCGGAGGTTGATACAGTTGGAAAGTATAAGCGTCTCTACTTGAGTTAGTGGTGGCAATGCTTCTAGTTTGCAGCAGTTATGGAGGTCCAGATATTTCAACTTCTGGAGTTGTTTCATGGTTCTAGGTAAACTTTTGAAGTCATTTCCGCTGAAATTCAATTTCTCTAGAGCATGCATTTCACCAAGACTTGATGGGATGTTTTCAAGATTCAAGTTGATGAGATTTAATTCTGTCAAAAGAGGGAAGTCTGAAAAGCTGTGGCACCTGAAAGGCAGGTCCTTCTCATCGTAGTTGTTCCGCTTGATCTCAAGGCAAACGAAATCACGGAAATTTGACTTGAGGCGAGGTGGCAGTGGTTGCATCATCAACTTATATGGGATAAATCTCTCCAAATCAAAAGAAAAGTGATCTGCATCTCCTTCTAGCTGTTCAAGCCAAAATTTTATTTTCCCTTCTATGGATAGATTTGTAAGACATTGCAGTGGCTCAACTTCATTGGGAAACGCCAGTATAATTTGTGGACAGCACATCACTCTTGGTTTTGTAATGGTTGTCGCTGCCATAATGTTAATCTTGAGACTTTGAAGACCAGGACAATGGATTGCATGGAGTTTTCCTAGACTAGATAAGCTACCAATGTACCTTGGAAATTGTTCCAGCCTCGCGCAATCATTCATTGACACGTCCTCCAGCTTCTTGGCCATTGAAATATCTGGAAAATATTTCAGATTCTTAGACCCCGTCACATCTAGTCTCCTCAAGTTCCCAAGCTCCTGAAAAGAGACCAAAAAAGTGTACGGAAAACTTAAAAAAGATTTTTATGGACGGATTTTTGATACTCAAATTGCTATATCAAACTAGGTATCATTTTCTTAGATAATTTACCGGTGTCCCTTCCCAAAGGCTCTCGAGGTTGCTGTACCGGAACTTGAGTTCAACAAGACACTCTAGGTGTAGATCGAAAGGAAGTGTTGTCAACGGATATGCGTCCCAATGAAGCAACCTAAGCTCAAGGTCAGGGGGAAGTATATTATCTTCTGAAACAAATTGCAGTTTGGAGTCTGTATCATCCAGATGCTTGTAGAACTTTAAATACTTGAGATTATACAACGGCAAGAAATTAATACAGCTTATAGCTAAATTTCTACGCATCTCACACATGTGCAGTGCTAAGCATTGAATTTGGTTTGTCCCCTGAAAATAAGAATATCAATGTCACTTGACATAAAGAAAAAAGAAATCATACCTTGAAACCATTAAAATCAAAGTAAAAGAAAGATATACAAATATGTATGATGAGGCTCACCAAGTTATGTCCCAGTACTTTAGAAATTTCCCGAGGATCCCACAAAATTAATTGTTTATGAGGCTTTTTCTTGGATTCTTGACGCACAGTCTGCCTTCCCATTTTCTCAACTAAAACATGCATCTTCAGATATCCATCAGTTGAAATGTTAATGAGAGACTTCTCGGACAACACTTCTATCCCAAATTCAAAGCTATCAAAAAGAGCTCTTAGACTTAGGATCGAGTCTCCATTAAAGAGGCATGCAACATGAAGAAAAACGTTTTTTTCTATTGCAGACAAGTCGTCGTAGCTAATCTTCAAGATTTTAATGGTGCTTTCATGAGGAGTCGTTCCTAATCTCCTTAACTCATCCTCCCACTCAATTGTTGTAGTCTTTCCACGGAAACATAAGCCAAAAGCTTCAAGGGCAAAGGGAAGACCATGAGCAAGCTGAGAAGCTCGAAGTGAGAGTTGTTCATAAATATCAGAAGGTGGAGTTCCTCCTTCAAAAGCAAACCGTTTAAACAGGAGGAGAGAATCAGTGCTTTCCAAGCAGCTAACCTCATATAAGTCTCTGTCTATAATGCCACATGTTTTGAGCAAGCTTCGGTCTCTTGTGGTTATGATGATATAGCTTACTCGGCCAAACATGCTACTCTCTTTAACCAAAGCTCGTATCTGATCCACATTGTCAACACCATCAAGGACAACAAACACTCTTTGGTGTCCAAGCCTAGACTTAATATGGTGGTGTCCGTGTTCAACCGTGGAGAGCTTGACATGTTCTTCAGGCAGGATAGAAGAAACAAATTTTTCCTGTAAACCCCCGAGACCAAAGCTGCTAGAAATCTTCCAAACGTCTTGTATGAAACAACGAGCTGAAAATCCTCCAGAGTATTGGTGAAAGAGATACTTGGAAATGGTGGTTTTGCCTATGCCACCCATTCCCCAAATGCCAATCATACGAACCTCCTTCTCTGATCTAATATTTAATATAAAATCCAGCCTCTCCATGTGAGGATTCATTCCAACAACATCCGCAAATTCAATAGGCAGCATAGATGACAACCGAGTCGAAATATCACTAACAATATTGTCAATCATTGCAGCATCGTCCTTGCTGAAATGTAAAATGAAAGAAAGTAGCTTCATGATTTTCCTTAACTTTAACTAAATTAGTCAAAGATGTGGAATCCTCCTATATATGT
The DNA here is from genome assembly GCF_030686135.1 of Camelina sativa. Taxonomy (NCBI): domain Eukaryota; kingdom Viridiplantae; phylum Streptophyta; class Magnoliopsida; order Brassicales; family Brassicaceae; genus Camelina; species Camelina sativa. The sequence continues at coordinate 33,702,893 of NC_141896.1, read as the reverse complement.
GTTTGCAGAAGAAAGAACTTACAATTTTCTAGAATCCTTTCCATTGAGATAGGAGACTTTGGTGAGAGCCTCTTTCCATTTAGGAACCTCCTCTGCAAATGAGTTACACATGTGCAATTTAAGCGGTTCCCAGAAATGGCCTTCCTCTTTCCTGACATCAGAGGGCTCCACTCCGTAGAAGATCGGAAAGACGATGAGTTTTTTTGAGCTCCAAAGCTCCATTATCGATTGGAGCTCGATCAAACACCACTTTGAAGAAGTGAAATTCTCCGAGATAACAATGACTGCAAAAATCGAATCTTGGATAGCTTCAAGGATTTCGTGGGGAAAAGGATCGCCCGTTCTAATCTTCACATCGTCCTTAAAGGTGACGATTCCCCGGTTAACTAAGGCTTTGTGAAGATGGCTGACAAAGGTTCTACGAGTATCAGTTCCTCGGAAGCTCAGGAACACACCGTAGCGCGAAGAGGAAGACGAAGCCATTTGCTCTGCTATGCTCTGGTGTGGAAAATTAGGAGATTTAAACTTCTTAGATTAAAAGTCAACGCCTACTACAGTAGGTTGGTTGGTTTGTTTATACTTATACGAGGAAGGAATAAAATCAAAGAAACGACTTTCCTCATCTGCGATTTCAATTTTTCTCTCTTGATGGCTTTATCTCCGACTCCGAGCACCGGGTCCGACGTGTTTGTGAGTTTCAGAGGGGAGGAAATTCGCAGAGTTTTTGTCAGCCATATCTACCGTTCGTTGGAACAAAAGGGCATTCGAACTTTCAAAGGTGAAACCGAGCTGAACCTGGAACCCTCTGAGATTCATCTGGCGGCTATCCGAGCCTCGAAAGTTGCAATCGTCGTCGTATCTAAGAACTATGTCTCTTCGCCTTCGGTCCTGAGAGAGCTCGAAGAGATTCTAAATTATCTGCGTAACGGTTACCTTACAGTCTTTCCAGTCTATTACGGAGTAGATGACTCGGATGTTAAAAGACAGGCCGAAGAAGTCTGCACTGATCAGGTGGAATTATCGGCGACGGCGTGGAGGAATGCACTGATGGAGCTGGCATGCATCTCCGGCGAGCAGTCAAACAATTGGTATCTCCACGACATGAAAATCTCGAATGCAATTTCTTCGTTTTAAGAGTCAATTTTGTATGTCTTACTTAGGCATTGCCTTGATAGGGAGGATGATGCGGAGCTGATCCTGAAAATCACAAATGACATTTGGGATAAGTTGACCTCTTCTAGATTCCGTGGCCTTGTGGGGATGGATCTCCGCATGAGACGACTTTATGAATTGTTGTGTTTGGATGCTAAGTATGATGAAGTACGCGAGATTGGCATTTGGGGTCGGGCAAGTCTTGGCAAAAGAACGCTTGCCAAGATTGTGTATCAAGAGATATCTCACTCTTTTGATGTCTGTGTTCTACTTGAAGATGTCAATATCATCCAACACAGCCACGGCCACAACGCTTTGGTTTTAAGTGAATTGCTTCAAACACAGCTTTTCAAGCATCGGGTAGTCTGCACATGATCTCCCCTGATGACACAGCATGGCTCACAGACCAAAGAGTACTTCTCGTTCTTGTCGGTGTTGATATAATTGAAAAACTAGATATCCTTAGGGAGTACATTAAACTGTTTGGTCCAGGGAGCAGAGTCATTGTAACCTGCCTAGACAAGAAGTTGCTTCTTGCCTGCGGGGTAACACTTTTGTACCAAGTTGAATCCCTAGAATTCTATGAAGCTCTAGAACTCTTGAACCTCCACGCTTTCAAGGATATTGCTCCTCTTGAAGGTTATGAACAGTTCTTAGCTCGTGCGATTAAGATTGGCAATGGTTATCCTTCAGTGATTGCTGCAGTCGGCTCAGAATTATGTGCTAAACCTAAAGAAGAGTGGGAAACAATATTGTCCAGATACGAGCAATCATCTGATGAATGCACTACAGGAACAGAGAGAAGTAGCTCTGATGCGTCAGTTGGATCTCGGTAGACTTGAGGAAGACTGGAAAATGGTATTGTCTAAATACGAACGATCGTCTGATGAAAACACTTTAGGAACAGAGAAAAGCAGCTTCAATGTATCAAATGAGAAGGATAAGTCTCTGCCGGGGAACACTGCATTCAACTGTGTAGGGATGGAGTGTCACCTGAAGGCTGTGAGTGGATTGATGGAGTTACAATCTGAAAATGAAGTTCGTATAGTTGGCATCTGGGGAGTAGGAGGGGTTGGCAAATTGACCCTTGCAAGATGTGTGTACAAGGAGACCATGCAATATTTCCATATCCATGTTTTCCTGGAGAATATTGGAAAGATTTATAAAGACCGTGGTCCATCAGGTTTACATGAAGAGCTGCTGTGGAATAATATCCAAAGAGAGGCTTTAGGAGTAAGGAGTTCCAAAAATGGCTTTGATGTTACCAAAGCAAGGTTTCGAAACCGTAAAGTGCTGCTCATTGTTGATGGTGTGGATAAGAATGAACAGATAGAGGATGTTCAGAAAGTCGCCACTTGGTTTGGTTCAGGGAGTAGAGTTATGGTGACGACCAGAGACGAGAAATTTCTTGTAGCAAATGGCCTAACACATTTATATGAAGTCAAGTGTCTGAGAGTCCATGAAGCTCTTCAACTCTTCTATCAGTTTGCTTTCAACGAGCCAGCCCCTTCTACTAGTTTCAAACGGCTCTCGGTTCGTGCTGTCCAACTTGCTGGCCGAATTCCTTTATCTCTTAAAGTACTCGGCTCATTTCTATGTGGGAAAAGTGGACACGAGTGGGAACGAGTCTTGCAGAAACTTGAAAGTCAACGAGCTAAGGACAAAGCGGAAGTAGCAGAAGCATCTACGGATGTGGGAGTTACAAGAGATAAGAAAGCAGTTGATTATCGCAATGTTAATATGGCTGTTGGTTCTGACGTGACAGCTTCGAAGGTAATCATTGTTCCTGAAGAAAAGAGTCATGTCACGAAAGAAAGCAGGAGTGACTACGAATTAGAGTGTATACCTTTGTGGGGCACAATTTCCGTTGATGGAAACAGACCTCAAATGCAAGATTCTGTTATAGCTTTACCCCATTTTCTGAAAATACCCATTGAAATGCTTATGAGAGATCATGAGGGGATGAATCCAAGTCTCACACACATCCCTTGTCATTTTTTCGGTGTATATGATGGCCATGGCGGATCTCAGGTATGCTGTAATTGCTATTCTTTTGATTTAGCAATTGAGGATGAGCACCTCTCTTGCTAGTAAATGAATAAAAAATACTTTGCTGGAAATGGATTCTTGCAGGTTGCTGAATACTGTCGTGATAGAATCCACTTTGCTTTGGCTGAAGAAATTGAGCGCATTAAAGTTAAGTTATGCAACAGTGAATTAAGTGAGAGTAGGCAAGTCCAGTGGAAGAAAGTCTTCACCAATTGTTTTCTAAGGGTCGTTGATGAGGTCGCAGGGAAAATCAGCAGTCGTCCCAGTACTGGTTCGTCTGATAATGTTCTTGAGGCTGTTGTCCCTGAGTCCATCGGATCCACTGCCGTAGTAGCATTGGTTTGCTCATCACATATAATTGTTTCCAACTGTGGTAATTCAAGAGTGGTTTTATTGCGAGGCAAAGAATCTATGCATTTATCAGTTGACCACAGAGTAAAATATCCTCCTTTTCCCTCAATCGTGTTTTAAAACAATCCGAGAAAGTTTTTTTCAGCCATATGTTGCACTAGTTGTAAAAAAGCAATTTTTCTTTTGAGTTTAATTTAACATTATATTCAATAAAAAAAATAAAAAATAAATGTCTTACCCTCTTTTGCAGCCAGAGAGAGAGGACGAGTATGCAAGAATAGAGAAAACTGGAGGAAAAGTTGTACAATGGCAAGGCGCCAGATCAAGTTTTGGCGTTCTCAACACGTCGAGGTCCATTGGTAGGTTACAGTTCACCATTTCTTCTATATTGATGTACATCCACTCTCACACCTTTCACCTTCCTAACCTGTTGGATAGAAAAAAAGAAACGTGTTTCTTGTTCAATTTGTTGGAAACACTGATTTCGTTCTTAAAGTGGTAACAGAAATTTCAAATTTTATAGTTCAGTTTGTTGATATAATAGACGTTCAAGAATTTTTTTTAGAGATTAGGCTCATTACTAGCTGTTCAAGACATTTCTTGAGTTGTAGTAACTGTTACAGTCCAACATCATTAGATCCGTTTCAATCTGCTTTTTTGTTTTCAGGTGATGAATATCTGGAGCCATATGTAAGACCAGATCCCGAGGTGATGTTTATGCCACGAGCTAGAGAGGACGAGTGTCTAATATTGGCCAGTGATGGACTTTGGGATGTAATGAGTAACCAAGAAGCTTGCGATTTTGCGAGGAAGCGGATCTTGGCTTGGCACAAGAAGAATGGAGCACTGCCTTTAGCTGAGAGAGGTGTAGGGGAAGACCACGCTTGTCAAGCTGCGGCTGATTATCTCTCCAAACTCGCTTTACAAAAGAGAAGCAAAGACAATGTCTCGATCATAGTCGTCGACTTGAAATTCCACAGAAAGTTCAAGACCAAATCTTGAAATATTGTACGCTCGAGCTCTTACACTATCTAGGTATGAGAATCATTACTACCTGCTAAATTAATCTGTTTTTTTTTTTTTTTTGTTTTCAGGTGATGACTATCTGGAGCCATATGTAATACCAGATCCTGAGTGATGTTTATGCCACGAGGAAGAGAAGAACAATGCCTTATATTAGCTAGCGGTGGACTATGGGACGTAATGAGTTACCAAGAAGCTTGCGAGTTAGCAAGGAAACAGATCTTGATGTGGTACAAGAAGAATAGATCATTTCCGTATCAGTATATGATCACAGGCAGTTTTCAACTGTAAATCATCATTATCATTCTTCCCCACATTTTTCATTTTCTTTATCCCGTTAACAATATTGTTTAAATTACAAAGGAAGGCACAACTTTTTAATTCTTGAGGAGTTGTTTTCTGATTGATGAATGGAACCTCTTTGGTTTGAGCTTTGAGGTTCTTTTTAAAACACGCAGAAGCTTAATGAAGACAATAGCTACGGGAGTGTTTTTTTATTTTTATTTTTGAAAAAGAGCTACGGGAGTGTTGCAAATAGAGATGCCTAGAAACGTAAAAGAGCAGCTGATGTGGTCTATGGAAGGCCGATGGTATGGTTACTCCTTCTGCCTTGATTGTCCAGTACAGAACTCAGCGTCCCAGTTTTTTCCTTTATTAGTTGATCTCATGTTATTAGACGAACAAGCAAATATAGTTGTGTTCAAAATGTATAGAAAAAAGGTAAACTAGATTTTAACCCGCAGTATACCGCGGAATTATTTTTTTTACTAAGATCATTAATTTTTAAATTGTAACTGTTAGTTAATTTTTTACGTTTTATTTGAAATTTAAGATTGTATAATTGTATTTTGATTGTTAATTCTACTATTTAATCTGCGGTTTATATACAACACAACAATTTATTTTTGTTATAAATTAATTTCACCAATCCAAGATAAAAATATTCGGAGGATGAGCCAGAATTCATTACAAAACTTATTAATATCCGTTTATATTATTAAGTTGTACCCGTTTGTTTATAATAATCATGTATATAGAGGTGTCAAACAAGTCGGTCCACATTTCTTTTTTCATGGACCGCAGCGGGTCAACCCACTAAGACAGTGGTCGTTAAAGTTATGTTCAAGCATGTCCTCAACCTAGATTTTATATTAATTATTCTTAAAAAAGTTAGTGGCAAAGAAAAAAAAGAAATTTTTAAATAACTTATAATATTAATATTTTGGAGTTATCTTAATTGGTATAAATTAAATTTCCTCACATTATCATATATTTCACGTATTATATATACAAAACTATGTAAAAATATTATTTATATATAATATATTTATTTTAATATTATATTTGTAGTTTTTGGGACAACCCGCCAACCGCAGACATACCTTACTAAAATCTGTAATCCCGATAGACTTAATTGTAATGACCATCTTTTAACGGTACACCACAGGCCTATATTTTCTATATACAGTAAAACCTCTATAAATTAATAAAGTCGGGACCACAAAATTTTATTAATTTATAGAGGTTTTAATTTATCGATAACTATTAATTTATGAAGAGATTTTTAATTTTCATAATTTTAAAAAAATTATATTATAAAATAATATACTTTTCTTATCATTCATAATATTAAAGAATTTTCTTAATTTATAATCTTGGCTATCGTAATTGTTAAGTTTAGAGTTTAGGTAAAAATGATAAATGTTAGAAGTTTAGAGTTTAGAAGAAATTGTTACTATCATTCAAGGTAATGATGAAGTCAAAGAATATTGTGGTAATTTTAGAACCAAATACATGTAAGGAAGCAATTATCGCATTTATGATTCTCCATAATTTTTGGATGCGATTTGAGAAGACGGCATTGAAAAAGATTAGAGATGAGCTCCAATAAGAATGCAAATTCAAGAACATGGAAACAACAATAGAGTCATATTTCACTAGATTTTCTTAGATATATATATATATATATATATATATATATATATATATATATATCAAAATTAGCTTGATTATTAATTTATAATATTGATGGGACCATATTTTTACATAGGATTTCTGAAAAAAAATATTATCTTATTAATTTATCGAAATGTGTCATTTTTTACACTGGCCCAACTCGGGACCGGAAGAATTTATTAATTTATAGCGAGTATTAATTTAAAGAGTATTAATTTATAGAGGTTTTACTATATATCTTTAAAAATTTATTACTTTTTAGTATAATATACTGATCTCGTAGCGATGAATTATTGAAATTTTAAATTTATTAGAATATCGATCATAACCTGTCCCATAATAATTTAAATTTATTAAAGTTTATTAAATAATATATTTAAAACATTTATAAAAATTAATCTATACAGAAATCTGACTGTTTAGGAATTTAAAATTTTTTTGTTTTATGTATTTTTTAGGGATTTTATTTGGTAATGTTACTTTTCCACAAATCTTGTTATAGATTATTTTATATTTAGTAGAGGAACTCTTTAGATTTTCTATATATTAAAGACGGAAAATCTGGAAGAATTTTTTTAAAAATTAAAAAATTTGAAGTAATTGAATATGATTGATTAAAATGAATATAGAGTTTTCTATATTGGAAAAGCGAAAATTTTGTTTAGTTTTGCAGAAAATTAGGTTCAGAGGTGGAGATAATTTAGGAAAATTATATTGGATTGATAGGAGAATATTTAATTAACATACCTTATTTTGCATATTTCGATTTTTTGTTTTATTTTTATAAAAAATATTTTATGGTAATGGCATTGGTTGTAAATACCTTTGAATTCCAAGCCTTCTTCTCAAAAATGCTGTGAAATTAATAAAATAGATGTCTTTCTTTAGTAAATTTATTTTTATAAACACAAAAAATCAAATAAAGGTCTATCAAACGATATTACGTACAATCTATACTAAATAAAAGTATGAGCTATAAACTCTTTTAAGGCGTCCACATAGGATTTTAAACAACCAGTAGGGGTTAGACATGTCACTAATTAACATTTTTAAAAATTTTCCAGAATTTTGTATATTCAGACTTTTTAATTAACCAATCGGGATCAGAGATCTCAATATTTAACATTTTTGAAATTATGTAAAATTTCTATATTAAAATACTTATAAATAAGTATATGTACAACATCCCACATCGGCTAGAAAATTTTTAGACAGTGGATAAGAACCATATAAATAAGACTAATATGCTTCCAACTACGAATGAGTAGGAAGCTTGATTTCTCATGTGTCTAAATTTTAAAATTTTAAAATTTTATAATTATCTATACTAATAAAAGTTGGAGTTATAAGCTCTTTAAGGCGTTCACATAGGATTTTAAACAACCTATCGGGATTCAACATGTCACTGATTAACATTTTTTAAATTTACAGAATTTTCTATATTAAGATTTTTAAAACGACTAATCAAAATCAGACATCTCAATATTTAACATTGTTGACAAAAAACAATTTTATATTAAAACACTTAGAAATAAATGTATGTACAACGTCCCACATCAGCTATAAAATTTTTAGATAATGTCTGAGAACCATTATAAATAAGATTAATATGCTTCCAACTAAGAATGCGCAGCAAGCTTGATTTATCAGGCGTCCAAATTTAAAAAGTATAAAATATTATAACTAATGAAACTTTTAAATGTTCAAAAATGTTATAAATATTTAAAATTTATAGAATGTATAAAAATATTATAAATACTCCCATAGAAAGTTTAAAATATTATAAATATTTCAACTCTATCAAAAGTTTAAGTATTATTAATATTTTACTCTAAAAAAAATTAAAATGTCATAAATATTTAAACTACATCTAAATTTTAAAATATTATAAATATTTAAACTCTACTAAAAACTTAAAAATTTAAGAATTATTAAATATTATATATTTAATTTTTGAATATCTTGAAAATATTTTAATTATCTCTCTTTGTGCTTTACATTTCTCATGAACAGTAAAAATGTTTTTGTATATGACTTTATAGGTGATTTGATATTGTTTCAGTAAGTTTTTTTATTTTTTGGGTCTAAGAAAGAAGGATTGACATTGCAAGACCTTGATTTGATGTTGTTTGAGTTAATTTTTAAGTGTTTAAAGAAAAAAGATCGACGACAAATACATTTCTCTGCAAGTAATTTGTAATTTTGTAGTATTAAAAATTTTGGTTCAAGAAGTTTTAATATATGTGGATCTAAAACTGAGTAAGTAAACATGTGAAAATATTAATAATTGAGTGCATGTAGTGACTATGCTGATCCATGAAATTTTATGAGAAAATAGGCAATAATTTTTGTGTTCGAGTTTGATGGGTTAACAAGTTATCTGGTAGTCTAAAAAACAGTTTTAAATAATTACTCAGTGGAAGAATGTGAGAAAGCTGACGAGGAAGACAAAGAGGAAGAAAAATAGTATAAGGAAGAACTGGCCGGTAAAAGTAATACTGACAATTATCATGAAAATTTGACAATGAATATGACGAGAAAGAATATGAATAGTAAGAAAATAGTGAAAAAAAAACATGAAGACATAGATGGTAGCGGTCAATTAAATATGAGAAAACGAAATTAATTCATGATTCTAAATATGCTTCGTTTGTCTGGTGGTCAAATAAATGGTTTAGTATATGTAAGGTCACCAGTTCGAATGTCTGATCTGCCTCTCCTGAACGTCCAGTTAAATCCATGATTCTTTTGATCAGATTTTATTTTTTAGCACAACTGATTTTTATAGTTTATAAAATTTGTGTATCTGAAATAAAAGTTTGGTCTTAATAGTAATTTAAAGTTTTCTATAAGATAATATTTCATAATTGTCAACAATCATATATAGTTTTCACCAAAATATATCAATAAACCCACGCGTAGCGTGGGTTCAAAACCTAATATAATTTAGGGATTTTTGCCCATTGTACCACATTTGATATAAAACTTTTCATTTCTACCACAAACATAAATCCCTTTTCCTTTATACCACAAGTAGTACTATAAAAGTCAAAATTACCCTTCTGTTTAGTAGTTGGAAATTGTGTTGTTTGTTTTATTTGAGTGGTTATATACACAAAATAAAAATAAAAAAGAAGAGAACATGCAGCCATAGTATAATATGTCTGACTTCACATTTAATACAAGTATGACACGACAAAAGTGTGTAACTATATATTTATAACTTTTTGAATTGGTTTATCAAATAATTAACTATATATTTAATAGACAAAATATAAGTGGTGGACAATATTTATTCTTAAGTTTGTCCATCACCCTTAAATTAGTGTGCCGTAGACTAATAAATGATAGACATTACTTATAAGTTGTCTATTAAAACTTATGTATATATATTTGTAATACTTTAAAATGATATAAAATGCATAGTAAAAAATAATATTTAAAGTAGATAAAATCTAGATTTTTCGTAGACAAGATTTTAGATACTAGACAAAAATATTACAGTGGATAACAAATGTCGTAGACTAAAAATAAAATAATATGAATCAATTAACATAATGGACAAAAAAACAAAGTTTAAATTTGTCCACAAAAGAAGCTAATAGAATAAGAAATATGAGACAAATGTGACTGAGAAAGCATTTTCTCCTTTGTAGTGGACTCCAGATCTACATTTATCTTCTTTACATAAAATTTAAAAGTACAAGCAAAACCCAGAAAAATAGAAGAACTTGTCCACCGTTGTTATTACCAAACTAACCGGATCCTGGTGGGATCGGATCTGAGTTTCCTGGGTCAGCGATTGTGTTGGTTTCCATCTGCGATGGTTGGAGAACAGAAGGAAATGTAGGTTTAGAGAGAAAGGAAGAAACAAATATATGTATTTATCAGTTTTTCGTAAATGAGAAATAGAGAGAGGAAAAGATATTTACTTAAATTTGCTTAAATTTCAAATTATTATGGAAAACGGAAACTGAAAAGACAACACAGAGACAGTATAATAAAGAAAGATATAACAGGGGAATACTAAAAATAAAGGAGTGGTTAGTTTTAAGAAATAGGATATTAAAAAGAAAAGGGTGTTTAGGTAATTCTATTATGAAGCTGTGGTATTGCAAGAAAAGAGTTATTAAATGTGGTATAGAGCATGAGATGAGTTTTCAAATGTGATAGATCTCTTAGAAAACTCTATAATTTATATATGGGAATTTGGCAGCAATAACGCAAAAAAAAAACTATATTTAACTGACTAACCACTATGACCAAGAGAAGGTGATATTCATATATTTTCTATATTATTTACCTTACTAGTCTTCTTGCATGATCAACAGTTGCCTATTTGTCCCTAGCTGAAGTCGAAAAGTTGTCAACCCTCACTTCACACTTTAATATCCCACCCAAGCCGAAGGCATAACTGTTAGGTTACAAAGGAAAATATATTGTTTGTCTTCTCTGACTCTTAAGCTCACCGGCGATTAAAAGCGAGAGTCTCGGATACGATCCCCACCAGTAAGGAGAGCGAAGCGAATTAGGGGGTTTCAGTAATTAAATCGGCAATCACCTTCTTTCTATTGAGGTTTGCTTTCGTCTACCATCGTAGCCAGGGTTTCAACAGCGGATTAGGGTCAGTATTTCTGGGTTTGTAGATCTACCAATTATTCTTATTTTGCGCCGCTAGTGTTATCTGCGTTTCTATTTCTTCGTAACCGCTTACTATTTCCCTTCGTTGGTAACTCGAATACGCGGCTGATGTGAATGGTATGGGTTCAGTGCTAGTGTCCCAGAGAAATTAACGGGTTTTGTGTATCTGTTTTTTAATTTTATGAATGGTATGGCTTAGTTAACATGTGACAGAGTGGATAGTATAATTACTTCTGTGATTAGTTTTATGTGAAAATCAAATATCAGAATCAACTGTGTTTAACTCGTCTAGGCAGAGCTCACAAAACATTTCGACACTATTGCAGTGCTTTGATGTGTTCACGCAACGCCTGGCCCTAGATTGACTGTTTTACAAGGACTTTCTAATATGGAGGAATGTCGCTTACCTCAGCGTCTGTTCCTGAGTGGTTGTAAGCCGGCTGGAAGAAACCGCGTCAACAACTACTTCAATTTGCGGTGGATAGAAAACATCAAAAAAGCATTAGATGATGATAATCTAGAACAGTTGGCTAGTTCCCAGTTTGGTCGTTTAATGGGAATGGGCAACCACACTTTCTCTATCATGTTTGTGCATTACCTCTTGGCAAGGCAGCTTGTCACCAAGAGAAAGTATGAATTGTGGTGGGTGTTTGCGGGGAAACCAATAAGGTATGCTATAGAAGATTTCGCACTTGTAACTGGTTTGAACTGTTTGAAGGATGGGTTCAAGTTGGAAAAAAGGAAAGGAAAAGCTGTGAAGAAAGGATGCAGTTCCACCTCACCAATGTGGAAATCTTTATTCGGCAGTGAGCCTAAACCAACTGTCACTTGGCTTTTGCAGAAGCTGCTGCTGGGGAAGAAATACAAAGATGCGGATACTCGATTCCGACTTGCTCTGATGCTTCTGGTGGATGGCATCTTATGTCCTACCTGTGGGAATACTAACATAAGTCCGATACATGTGGAAATGGTTGGGGATACTGACGCCTTCCTGAAGTATCCTTGGGGTCGAGACTCTTTCTTAAAAACTGTTAGGAGTGCAAAAGCGAGGACCATCAAACAGTTAGCGCAAGAAACATGTGCCATTCAAGGGTTCTCTCACGCATTAGTTCTAGTTACAGTTGCGAGTTGTCCATCGATCATTCAAGGACCTTCTATGGAAATTAACATACACGACCCAACCACTCCAGTAGAAGATATTGTGCAGAATGTTGTGTAGAGGATTTTGACTATCAACGTCCAATCGGCCCGTTTAGTTGACCAAACAGGACATGTTAGATCCTTCTATCCACCTAACCACACCTCTCATTTTCCTCTTACATATATCTAAGCATTGCCTTTGATTTCGTAGGCGCGTGTTTGTTCGATGCTGAGTAACTCTATGTCAGACGATGTTTGCCTCACTTTCTCCGACGAAGAGGATGATAAAGAAGTTTCCTGTCTTGTGGAACTTGTGTTAGATGATCATCTTTTCAAACACAGCAGATGGAGTGGTGGTGTAGATGTTGCGGGTGTCCATGATGTTGGAGAGGAGGCACCATTAAAAGATGATGATGACAATGTAGACAATGTCTGTACAGATAAAGTTCCAACCAACGCCACTGGGAACAATGCGAAAATGTTTGCCGAGTCCAGTAGATGTCTCCCTTATGATGTGGCTAAACTAATCGAGGTTGCAGTGGCGCTTTTGAAGAACGCATTCTGCGGCTACATCAGGCCAATAATGTAGAACTGAAGACATTCTTCTCCTCAGAAATATCAAAGCTTGAAATAAGGTTTGTCAAAATCTTCAAAGAAAGTATCGAAGGGGCACCAAATGCAGCAAATGTATCAGGTGGTGCGGGTGGGGAGAAGTATATTAACACCAAAGTTTTTTTGTTTTTCACAATGCCCTCATTCTCTGTGCTTCCTTGCTATGTATATGATCAAATACAATTAAGTTCACAATTACTAATATGATGTCCCGGTTACCATGACCAGGAGACTACCAAACCAATAGGCGGTTCAAGCTATGTGGATGCAACATCAAACAGTTTAGGTGACATATGTTTCTTGGAACTTAGCCACATAATCGCTTTCAACCGTCTTACGTTTGACCACTAATCTCATTAACCATTATTGTCTCAGGCTGAAAACAAAAGTGAAGGTCAGTTCAAACCTCCCAATGTGCCTGCAACCACCATCTTCGACGTTGTCCCTCCCACATTCTCTATATGACTAACTCAACTAGAGACCGAAGAAGCATTGCCTGCTGGCAATGTAAGCAGGACTATAGAGTTGGTTTATGAGCTTTACTCACTGTGTTTGTTACCATGTAACTCTGGAGTACTCTTAATGTAGGAACCAAGTCCAACGAAGCCGGTTGACGCAGTGGGAAGAAATGCTCCAGACTTCATTGTTGATCTAACTCAGGAAGGATTCACAGTTGGTCGCAGAAGGTCGTCCAGGAAGGGTAAATCTGCAGTTAAACCTGTTAACCGACCAACCCGCATAGGACTACGCTCCCGTAGTAGTGTTAACATTGCCCCTGCTGCGGTCACACAAACAGAAATTACTGAAATTGACTCAACTGAAGAACCAGCTGCCAAAAACAAAAAGGTCAGGAAACGGACGAGGAGTACACAACACTCATCAAATGATATACCTTCAAAGGCAATGAAGTTGTCCGCACCCATGATTTTAGTTGGTGGTTTTGATGCATTCATCCCACCCAACGAGAAACGGGTTCAAGGATTTCTTAAAATAATGGAGAGGGCCAGGTAAGACATCAATGTGCTTATTGTAAATGGTTAATTATACGTGTCTTATTTTCTGATTTTCCATCGTTGACACAACCACATGTCATATGAACTATTGTGTGGCATATTGGTGGACAACACAAAGTTTCTTAACATCTATGCCTCCTCGGCGTTCCTTGATGAGTTGGTATATATAGTTTGCTCTATCCTATTTGACATTATAGTTTGTTTCTTCCCTATCTGAAACTTTAACAAACTCCTCGTCGGTTTACAAACATGGTGCAGATTTGTTGATTAGGTTCATCCAATCTCGTCGCGATGCCTCTCCTAAACAACGGTTTGATTTCTTACCCGCTTCCTTTCTGTCTATGCTATACCGGTAGTACAATTGTTTTTTAAGAGCGCTAGATAAAGTAAATTTTAGCTTCTCAAGCTTGTCGGCCATACCTTTCTTAACGCGGCCAAAATGGCTTACGGATGTGAATATCCTATACATCCCCATGCAGATAGAGCGCCAACACTGGATTGCTCTGGTTATTGATTTGAAAGCATGGCAGGTTCTTGTCCTCAACTGCAATAGATCTTGTTTGAGTGACCAGCAAATCAATACCTATATGGAACACATTACTGTAATGCTCTCTTATCTAATCCAGAAATTTGTGGTGAATGCGGAGACGAGAAATCTGGGGCTTGATCGTACGGCTGTCCTACAGCCTTCTTTACCATTCCGCTGCTCCTCCAGGGGTAATGATATTATTAAAGTCACACAGCGATGCAACCTATTACTTTGTGCAATCTTATAGACACATCATTTTGTTTTTTTTTCTAGCGTTAGTTGGGATTGCATCGCTGATTCTACTCGAGCTTCACGCTGTTTCTTCCCTAGCCACCTATTACATGCAACTTGATTTCAAGAAGGTTCAAATAGTTGTGAAGCAATATGTTGTTGGGGCCTTTGAAGCTTTCTCGCCATCTCCTGTACCCCTTTAGTAAATTAAGCGTTTTAACGCCACCTGTTCTTTTGTTCTGTGGGCACACTAAAATTGATTTCTTGGAATCCTCTGAGTCTTGACACTTACAATACTTGGTTGCAGACGTTGTACCTCTTAGATCATTGGTGATCTATTTTAACATGTCGTTGACGTTCCTATTTTTTTCTTTAAATTTTCTATTCCATTTGCAGTAGTTCCATTCCTTTTTGTTGTTCTATTTTTCAATGTCAACGTCACTCCCAAAGGAGATGTGTAAAACATGCATAGCCTTACATTCCCGTGGCCTATTTACGTATGTCCTGGTTCTGACTAGTTTCTCTGTTATCCACATTGTAACGTTATAAGGACACCCTCTATTTTGGTTGGTCGCCTCAATTGTCAATCTCTCTCCTATTGTGTGTGGTTAGCTCCAACTGACAGACAGTAGTGAACCAAATAGGGTGGCAATTCGGTTTGGGTTTGCAAAATGTTATCTAGGGTATCGCTACAAACAGTTTGAACACGCTAATTGGAATCGACCGTACAATAACTTTGGATGACGATATAACCTAATGAATCATATAGGATCAGTAGTGTTTAACAGAATTTGTCTATAAATGCAGTTCTACACAACTCTTTTTGAGCCATAAATATATGTCCTTCCTACATGTCTGAAATAGCAACCATGATGATATCCTAGTAACGGAATTTGGACATGGTATTGGTAGTTATTTTTGATCCATTTTTGTGACTTATTTAAGGTTCAGAATGAAGCGAAGATAAACAAAAAGAGATTGTTCATTAAACCACCCTGGGGATTTCATTTATATTACAAAGGGAACAAACCTTGGTGTTCATGGGCATTACATCACTATCTACACCTCCACAACTACACAACCACAAGCAGTACTATTATACGTATGTTGGGGTCCATATAATTCATAATACAATGGTATAAACCATACTTGGATATACCATGGTATTATGAGTCAAAAAAGCCACCAGTCACCGATACAATATTACGTTGGGGTGCATATAATTCAAAATACTTGGGTATATACCAGAGTTGGATATACCATGGTATTTTGAGCCAAAAGTAGCCCCCAGTCACCGTTACTATATACATTCCCTGCACTGGCTTATTCCATTATTTATTTGCCCACTCCAAAAAACAGTCCACCGAACACCTACGCCGACCCCCAAGGCTTAACTGAGTTACTTAGATGGCGTTTTTGCAAGAGGCTTTGTTGTGTCATGTACGACAACAACGTGAGCATCGCCTAGTTGACTTCGGACATGGGCTCTGGGAAACAAAGTTAGGAAGGTAACATTAGCGGTGAAAAAAAAAATTTGTGGCTTATCATTCAGAACATAGTCTTCCGGCCTTACCTTGAACTCCCCACGAGACAATATCCTGATTTTTTTGGGCCTTCCTGGTGGACGACGTGTAAATGGTGGGTTCAGGTAACCTTTGGTACCGGAAGCGGTCTCCACGATAGAGTTTCCTCCAACCGATGGGATAGGATAAATCTTCTCATCATAAACGTGTCTTATTGTTTCCTCAAAGTAGGCAATGTCAACAAATGTATCAATGGAAACACCAAGTCGATTGGCTGCAGCGATGACATGCGCACACGGTATGCTTAAGCACTGAAACTCGTTACACGAACAAGTTCCCTCAACCAATTTCACAGTAAAAAATTCCCCACTCCTTATCTGAACTTGGAACTCAAAGTTGCAATTGGCCTCACCGCCATGGCCATGGCACTCTCAAAGTTCTCCTCCACAATTTCCTGAGCCTTTGGAGCTATCATAGAAGAAGAACGGGCAGCCCTAGCTCTTCTTACAGCAAATCATTCCATCACCGTCATCCTAATATAATTTAGCATGCAGATGAGAAGATACTCTCTTGCTTCCTTCAGGACTTGGTTCCATGATTCAGCAATATTGCTGTCCATTGTATTGTACCTCTTACCCGTTGAGTGAACTTTTGTCCAGTGAGAGAAACTTGTTACAAAATGTAGAGTAAAACAAAAATCAGAAGCTGATGAGCTTTCTAAGGTAAGGGAGAGGACATGTGACTTCCACCCAAATGTTTACTTACCAACGTCAACTAGATATGCAGCATACCCATGGTTAACTCGTTGTATTTCCAGAAACTTTTTGTTGAAATCGTCAAGCACAAATGCTCTAGCTGCTGCAGACATTAATCCAGCCAGTGTTTGAGGCATGTACAGATGACGAACATTTCGCCATAAATGAACAGTGCAATCGGAGTGGTGCGCCTCTACATAAACTTGAAAACAGGGGATATACAATACCATAACTAACCAACCATATATATATTGCATTTAAAACAATCAACATTAGGAAAAGGGCGATTTACTTTCCATTTACCTTCCTCAAGCATGTATATATGCTTGAATGGCGATCAGATATGAACACTAACTCGGTTGTGTCATGGACAAATGTAGAGAGGCGTCGGAAAAACCATTCCCACGCAGAATCGTTCTCGCTGTCAACAATAGCAAAGGCATGCAGAAATATTTGGAAATTTTCGTCTTGGCAACCACCATAACGAGCCTTCATCGAAGTACCGTCAACAACAACCACCT
The DNA here is from genome assembly GCF_030686135.1 of Camelina sativa. Lineage (NCBI taxonomy): Eukaryota > Viridiplantae > Streptophyta > Magnoliopsida > Brassicales > Brassicaceae > Camelina > Camelina sativa. The sequence goes on along the minus strand of NC_141896.1, from coordinate 33,685,397 downwards.
TCTTCATGTACTGGTACCCTTTCACGCAAGCTCCATCTGGATCGTCATCATGCTCTGTGTAACAGAGCAAACCAGGATTGGTTTGTTGGAGGAGACCAATATAAGCTGGAAGGAGGGCGTAGCTACCAGCCATAGAACCCAAAGACAGTTCCATTGCCACCTCCCTTGCCTGCCACGCTTTCCAGTACGAGATATTGATATGGTACTCATCAAGTAGTATTTTCCTTATTCCAGCTACATTTGGACCTCGTTTGATACCAACAAAATGACTCTGCATAATCTCGCCTATAGCTTGTGTTGTCGCCAATCGATGGTAACACCTATGCTCATCAACTGTGCACGTATGCTTCTGATTTGCCTGCCTAATTTGAAAGTGTTCAGATGCGTCGAGTTTCACCGCATAAACACGCCAGGGACACGTATTGCCCACACACTTCAACACCATGAACTTGGGGGTTGAACGACTAGTACGAAAATGAAACTTCCTATTGATGGCGTGGATTGCAATTTTTATCTTGCAGTCAGATTTTGACTTGAAAACTCGCCCAATAAACAACTTGTCTCCTTCATACTGTATGTCTGACAAAGCTGTGTCAACCCCTGTAACAATATGATATTGGAAATGGAGAGTGAGTACTATATCTAAAATGAATACCATACTATACCATGGTTTCTACTTTTGAATTAACATACTGTTAATTGACATTTAAATTCACCTTTTCCATCATTGAATAATGGTGGAGCATCACGACAAAACAACGCCGGATCGTCACTCATGTCAGTTATCATTGTGTGCAATGCTTCTTCCACACGTCCCCACATAGAAACATAATTAACTTCCATGTCACCTTCCATACCATTGGTGCTCCCAGTTGAGGTAGGTTCTGAGAGAGGTCTGGTGAGCGCATCTTGTGGTCCAACATCTTTCTCTCATGTCCTAGCTTGACTACATTCAACGAGCATTGGGTTGTCAGGTTGGGAAAATGGAACAATTTGAAAGTCATCGTCATCACTGTCGCTTGATGTTCCATCTTCAATTGCGTCAGCCACAGCTTTCCCTTTCTCCCTATCACCCAAAATTCTTGTTTTCTTAGTTGTTGTATCGCCTACCTCTTTTATGACTACTCCACGTTCTGTTATCGCAGGAACAGAGGACATGACTATATCATCCTTCCCAGTCAATGTTGGTCCTAGTGGCTTCGTCGTCTGTGTCTGAAGGGGTGCGTCTAGTGCAAACTCATGCCAGTAGATGTCTTCTGAGTCGGAATCTGAATCCACATCGCTGTTTTGTGACTGATAACATAGCCAACGCCTCTCAGACCTCGGTGGGCTAGGCTCTTTTGGCGGCGTCTTGTTAACAACGGTCACGCAGTGGTAAACTTCTTCTATATAACGCCGCATTCGTATGAACACCCAAACCTCCTCGTCGTCTGTTATACATTTCCCTCATCAAGCTCAAACAACCCCAGGAACTGGTAGGCCATCTTGATGACAACTTCATGCGCCCGCAGAACAAGCTTCTCTTTCACTTTGGCCACCAGTTGTTTGTATGACATACCATCGCGGAGACAAACAAAGTTGTTTCCAGGTGGCGTTTCAGGTTCGAAGTTCCAGACCATGGTATCAACTCTTACCCACTTACCCAGCACAACACGAACTTGATCCTTCGCTGACATTTGACACATAAAAAAAAGGAAAGAAGAAGTTGTATAAGTACTACAACGATCCAACATGTTTTCCTATAAGTGGGCAGATTATGGCATATGTTACAAACACTTAACTAACATATACCAATACTAAAGAACTGTTTTGGTGGACATGATAATAGTATTTAATTCACTGTATGCTCTTATAGGACTACCAAAAATGGAAAAGTATATGAGGCCTGATCTGGACATAGAGACAAAATTCCACCTTAAAAAAAAGAGACTGCAATTAATAGAGAAAGTTAGATTAAAGCTTCCTACCTTAACACCTCGATTAGATGCCTTCACTTTCCAGCTGCTGTTACTATCACACATAACACTCGCAGGTGTAGGTTTTTTTGTGGAGATGGAAAGAGATAGTACTACTCTATTTATTGACACACAAACGTGATAGGCTATGTGAAGAAATTTTAAATTCAAACACTATAAAAATTAGTAGGAGGTTATGTTACTGATTAGACAGTTTTCCATTAGGCCATGTGCATTGGTGTAGGACAATTTTTGGTCCTTCAAATATATTAATCTTATTTTGAGAGTTTTTTAAGTTTGGTATGAGCATTGGTGTCCCTCACTGTTGGTCCCCTGAAAATTTGAAAATTACAAAGTTGGTCTGAAAATTACAAAGTGAATCTGAAAATTTCATCAAGAAACTGATAAATCTCGTAAGATCTTGGGTGTGATTTATCTTCCACAGTGAATCTATGAACTTCAACTCCTACTTCCACAAAATAGCTATAACCAGCAGCCTTTGTCATCGTTTCCTTCTTCATCAACTTCCGCATCTTCAAAACTCCATCCCACTTCTCATTGGCAGCGTATATATTCGACATGATCACACAGTTACCTGGATTTGTTGGTTCAAGCTTGAACAGTGCCTCGCTTGCTATCTCTGCTATCTCAACATTTCCATGGAAACTACAAGCACCTAAAAGATTTCCCCATACAACAGCGTCTGGTTTCATTGGCATTGTTTTGATGAGATCACATGCTTCTTCCAGCTTCCCAACACGTTCCAAGATATCGATCATGCATCCGTAGTGCTCTAGCTTTGGCGAAACCTTGTGAACTTCCTCCATGGACTTGAACAATTCTTGTCCCTTCACTACCATCCCACCATGAACACAAGCTAGCAGCAACCCGACAATCACTGCATCTGATTTTTCTCCTTCTCGCTAAAGTACCAATAGAAAAATCATAAGTGTTAGAACTCTAAAGAACAATGGAATCAACATGCTTTTGAACTGAAAAAGAAACAAAACAAAAAATTGAGTTCCAGGAGCACAAATTTCTCTGGTTCCCAATTTCATCGAACAAACGTTTCGCTACATCAATCATTCCACATTTTGAGTACATATCTAGAAGAGCATTACACACGTAAATGTTATCAAAGAACTTTTTCTCTCTAGCATAGCCTTCTAACCTTCGGCCAATATCTAATTCCCCTAGGTTGGCACAAGCGGGGAAACACTAGCTACAGTAAAATGGTTTGGTTTCACGGATTTGTCTTTCTCCATATACAAAAACATTGATAAAGCTTCAGAGTAATTCCCATTCTGAGAAAAACCAGAAATGACGGTGGTCCACGAGGTAACGTTCTTACTAGGCATGGAATCAAACAACTCCATCGCCGCCTTCGTATCACCATGTCTCTGGTAACCCGTGATCATTGCATTCCAGACCGGTACATCTCGGCTAGACATTTCGTCGAACACTCTGCATGCACAACACAATGCTCCTAGCTTCGAGTAAGAAGTGATTAGAGCAGTGCAGCAGAACGAATTAGACTCAAACCCGGATCTGAAAAACTGGGAATGAAGCAACCGTAAAGGTCGAGCAGACAAAAACGAAGCAGAAGCTGCAAAGATGAAATTTAAAGTGTGGTGATTTGTTCGGAGACCATTGTGGGAGAGGAGATTGTAGAGGACGATTGATTCATGGGGATGGCCATGAACAGAGTAAGCTTGAATTAGCTTGTTGTAAAAGAAGAGACAAGGGTTTCGATGAAGATCAAAAGCTTTCGGCATAAACAAGGTTTGGAATCAGAAGCAGCCGTTGTAACCTATTACACGCCGCCACGTGTTATGAAGGACGGACGAAAATACGTCCTGTTTGTAGATACGTTTCTTTCATAATTCATTCATTTCGATTTAAAATTAACATTTTAATTATGTGGGATGAACTAAAAATACGCTGATGCACATGCTTTTACCGCTTGGTCACTATATCAGCTAAATTTATAGGCTGCCACGTCTCCCCTCATTTTGCCACCTTCGCAGCGCGTGTGCCCAGGTTGGGCCTAAACTGGTAATTTGGACACACCCCTTGATTACTCACTTAATTTTGATGGTTACCCTGCTATATTCTTAACAACATTGCCCAAATTGACTACTGGCCTAAATAGCCCTTTATATATTAATAATAATGTTAAATTTGTATATTATTAAATAAAGAATATGTAAAATTAACAAAAAAAATATGGTATTTTCTAACAAGCAAATTATGTAGTTTATTCCTCTTCTCTATCATGGCTAATATCGCTTCTAATAATGTCATGGAGGCCAACGACAATAACGGTGAAGACATTTAAGATTTTATATTGAAGGTTTGAGTGTACTTTCTTCTTTCGTCTCTCCATAAAATACGCACTGTCTTCATAAGGTTTGAGTATCGTGCAAGGTCATTTGGGAGAGAGTTTTTTTATCGCTGTAATGTTCATGAGTTCAAGAAGATGTCATGCATCATGCATGTGTCTCCTTTTAATGGTTTTGTTTTTGTATTCAACAACACGATGATGATTTTTAGTTTTTTACCATGATATTTCTGTCAAATATGTTCATATTTATTGTTTTATTTGAAAGTCAATTTTTTTTTTTTTCTTGCAATACTTACAAATTTTAAATTATGTTTGTTTTTTTCTTCGCAAATAACGATACTATTTTGCTATCAACAACAAAAAAAAAACAAATCATATTACAGAACCCAAATTTCTGTAATTTTATACCAACTATATAGCAGTTACATGTTACTCTCATTTAAACCAAAAAATTCGAAATTACTTGGATTTCCGGTTATTTGATCTCGTTGATTGTGGTTTTGAGCTGCCACTGCCGCCATTAGAAAGAAGTTAGTAAGAGGTTAAAGATGTAGAGAGAGAAGTGACAGAAATTTAAAAAGATAGAGGGGGAATGAATGTATAAGCACCTTTGGTTAGGTTTTTTTAACTATATTAGATAATACATTTTGTCGATCTCTCCTAGTTAAGTAAATCCTAGATTCAAAAAAATACCATATTTGTTTTTATTTATATTTATTTAAAATCTAATTCATAACATATGCGGGAAATAATCTACCATTTTAGTATCTGATTATGTGATTATTACTATCTATATATACATTTTGCAAGTACATTTATGTTGATGTCCAGATCAGTCACAATTAATATGTTTAGTTCGGTCAAAAGAGGGTCGAAGTTCTCTTTTATTATATTGATGCCGAGACACAAAAGGACGGATTACAACTCGACTTAAACGAGTTACAAGTATAAACGAGAATAATCGACGAGTTGCTATCTCGTCGATCCTCCGAGCTATTGAGTGTAAACTGTAGATTTCCACTTGGACGAGCTGAGGCTATCGTACTTGCTATCCCGATTCTTTTCCTTTTTCTCGATCCCCCTGTTTTGCGGACCGTACGTCTCCCTTTATAAGGAATCGTGTCGGTTCGTCTATACGAAAAGACCATAATACCCTCCCTTCCTTTGGAGATTTATCATGGGCTTTTTCTGGGCCAGGCCTGTTGTTTGGGGTGTGGATCCACCCCCAACAGTAGTTCCCCCCAGTGGCCTTTAGTTCGTAGTCTTTAGGCGAAGAACAGCCGTGAAGGAGCGAAGGGTCGCGCGTGAAGGAACGGTTCCCAACTTTTGGGGTCGAATCGTTGTGTACGGTGATCGACGCGCGTGAGATCCGGAAATCCTACCGTTATGGTGCGCGTGTCGTAATGATGACGCTTCCAGATCCTTCGTCCTTCTCCTATAAATATCACTTCTCCGTTTCTCTCATTATCTTCTTCTAGCGTTTTTCGGTGCTCATCGTTCAGGTATTCTCCCTCCTTCTTATCTCGTCGTTATTTTGCTTTTAGTGCGTCGTACTTTTACTATGAACTCCCCTCGTTCTCAATCGTCCGATCCATCCGTCGAGAGCCACCTTCGACGAGCGACGACTTCCGAATCTGATGGCTCTAATAGGTCCGTTCGCCGGGAGGGCCGTTCTCGGAGTCCTTCTGATTCGTCTTCGGCGGGTTCAGACATGGCTCGATTTGAAGAATTGAGACGTCGTCTCGTTCCAGGGTCGGCGGTTCCAAGCTCGTCGGGTCTGCCTTGCAGGATTCCTTCCCTGATAGACGAGCCATTGATCAATGACCCATCTTTTCCCGAGTTGGACAACGTTCCTTTGCCAACCGAGAACCTTTTCTCTCATTTCCCTCCGTCGACGTTGAAACCAGGAGCGGCGTCTGATGCAGTTCGCATTGGGAAATTAAACACCGAACCGAGAATTCTGATTCCAGAACCATTTCAGCGTCCCTGGGATGCTCCTTCTGGCTTTATTTGCCTTTCGGAGAAGTACTTCACCGAGTGCAGGCTTACCTTCCCTTTGCCATCTTTTCTGATGACATATTTTGCTCGTCGTGAGGCGTCCATTTCTCAATTTGCCCCGGCGACCTTTCGAAATGCTGTTGGCCTTTCGATTATGGCCGAAGCTGCGGGGGTTAAGCTTACTTGTGATCATTTGGAAGAGTTGACGTGTCTGAACCCGTCGAGCCGAGACAAAATTCCTGGAATTTACTATGTAGCGTCGGGAAGGAAGATGACGCTCGTCGAGGGTGCTAAGGGCAAAACATATAATTGGAAGGGCTCGTACTTCTTTCTTGAAGTCGGTGAGGGGGTTTTGGAGGATCCGTCGATTCCTTGGTTTTCTGGGTGGAACCCTTCACCCGGTAGCCGACCCTTCTTGCCTAGTATATTTTATTTGCACTATTCTCTGGTTGTGCTTGATGAAATTCCCAACGCGTCTGCTTGTTATCGCCGAGCTCCGGAGCCGCTGCCTCGTTCCGCTCCCCGTCAAGATGCTCGTCCGGGTGCCAATCCTCCAAGCTCTGGCTCGTCAAAAAGGGTTTCTCCTTCCTCTCGTCGGGTTGTGGACGACCCTTCAAGGATGTGTCCAAGATCCCTTCCTCCGAATCGTCATATTGGTCCAGAGGAGACACTTCCAAGGAAGAAGGTGGTCGGGACTCCTGGTCGCGTCGCCGAGGTGACGAAAGATTCGCAGAAAAGGAAGGATGGTCCCGAACAAGAGCAGTCTCCCCCATCAAAGAAGTCTAAATCGGTCGACTTCAGCTGGAACTTTACGCATTCTTCCGGGGCTCGTCCTTTTCCGGATGACTCGCGGTCCTGCGCCGAGTTATTTCGGAAGATCCACTTTGGTGAAGGTCGTCTTCCTGCAGTTGAGAAGATGAAAGAGGCCGACGCGGTTACCGGCGTTGCTCAAGCGTCTTTTGAGGTTTGTCGATTAAACCAACTTGCCTTTAATCTTCCTTTACTCGTTTTTTCTTATGGTTGTCATTTTCTTTCACTTTGATAGTTTATTGCGCGTATCAATCGTCTGGCTTCTCGCTACGAGCGCCGTGTTCGGAACTTGGAAGGGGAGCATTCTGGGGAGTCGAGTGAGAGGATCGAGCGCCTCGAGGCACAATTGGGGGAGGCGGTGCGGTCCAACCAGAGACTTAGCGACCTTGTGGCCAAACTCGAACATCACCGGAGCGGGTTGATTACAGAACGAGACTCCCTTACGACGAAGCTTGAGGAGGCTGAAGTTGTCTGTAACGGTCTGAAGCTCACCCTTAACTCGGAGATGAGGAGGCTTAGAGATCGACGTGATGAATATGGGCACCACGAGCGAATCAATGCTTTCCACGAGGTGGCTGGTCGCGTGCAGAGACTCTTATTGAAGCACAAAAGCTATGCCGAAGCGGTTGAAGCGTCGCGGGAGAAGTTTATTGAGTACAACCAAGCTGTTGGGAACGTCCAGATGCTCGAAACGCTCGTTGCCGAGGGTCGGATTTCTTTGCTCGATGAGGGGATTAAGGACCAAGTTACGGCCGTGATGGGCCAACTGAAGAGCGAGGTTGAAGAGGTCGATCTGCCGGATATTACCGAAGCTGATTTCGACATGTCTCAGATCTTTGCCGGGCCTCTTCCCCCAATTCCGACTAGGATCGCTTCCCCAATCAGCGGGAATACCGAGGTCTGTAACGACGAGGGTGGGAGTGACGGATCGGAGAGTGGGGAGATTGGGGGTGAAGATCTGGACGAGCAGGAGAAGGTCGACGATCGTCCTTCTGATGGAGCTGAGGTGCAAGCTGACGACCACCCTTCTGATGGAGCTGAGGAGCAAGCTGCCAAGGGACTTCCTCGTCCGTTAACTCCCGGGCATGAGTCGCCGGTTGTTGGCTTAGTTTCGTGACTCTTCCGTTGTCGCCGTGTCGAGGGGTCGGCTCCCTCATACTATCTTCTGTTTGCCGTATTTTGGGGTCGGCTCCCACGTACATTTATGCGCCGTGTTTAGGGGTCGGCTCCCTTCCGAAACTTTATTCCTGCCCTTGGGGCATTTATTCCTACTCTATTTAATGCCTTATTTTTCAAAACGTTGCTTTTTGCTATCATTAAATGCGTTTTCTGTTTTGAAACTTGCGCCTGTTGGGACTTGTGCCTTTCGTTCTATAAATAGGCTCTGTGTTTCCCTTTCCTCAGTCCTGTCTTTGTTGAGTTTGTTGTTTGTTTTTTTTTTTTTTGTTGGCAGGAAGGAAGAAGTTATTCTGATGCCGGTGACGACTAGATCAGCATGGTTGCGTAGGGCGCGGGCACAGCTCGGCGTTAGGTCTGACGAGGTGATTCAGTCGGAACTGGACTATTACAATGCTCGCATCCAACGGCTAAGAGCTTACATCATTGCCACCCGTCGTTCGTTCGAACGTTACTACGATTTCTGTCGTGTTGACGGGGTTGTGGAATGTCTTGAACCGCTGATCGACGAAGGGCTTTTCTTCCCGAAGTAGCGATGGGATCGTTTGGTGGAAGAGCATACCCGGCGCGAAGATTTTTGTGCGGAAGTGGTAGTTCCCACGCTTGAGCAGGGCGACCTTGATACCCTTGGTCGGAGGCCGTTTGAGGAGCGGGAGGAGATCGAAGCTTGTCGTGATCGTATCGACGTGCTTCGTCGTTACGTGAGGCAGTTAGAGAGCACAAACCACTACTTTAGCGAAAGTAGTCGTGCTGAAGGGATCTGCGCGTACCTCGAAGACATGGTTGGACGAGGCATGGCTGTTCCGATGGATCTGCTGAAGGATGTGAAAGAATCATGCCGCTATTGGCAGACGACAATCGGCGGGTTGGAATTTAACGAGCCTTCCAACGCCGATCTAGGAATTGAATGACTTGTCTTTCCTTTGGTGTAGCTCTCTTTTTTTTTTTTTTAGTTTGTGCCGTAATGGGGTCGGCACCCACATCAGGCTGTTGCATCCCCCCTTTTAAATAAGTCAAATTTCATGTTACTTTTGAGAGTTCTACTTTGACGGTCGGCTTATCTTTGTTATGCGAGTTAAACTCAGCTTAATATAACCGGGGGCGACCGTTAATAGTCGGCTTACCCTTTAGTGCGAGTGACGACTCGGCTTAAAATAATCAGGGGCGACCGCTAATAGTCGGCTTACCCTATGTGCGAGTGCGACTCGGCTTAAAAAAAATACGTCGGAACGTCGGGTCGTTACCGGGCCAGGATAACGACTGAAATCACTTATAAACGACAATTCATTCTTGAAAAAGAAATTTTATATTTTTGGCGGCTGCGTCTCGTAAAACGGGACTGCCTACGTACCCCCCGATCAGAAGGGATCAAGCCGATCGTAGTTCACACTTACATGCTTATTTAAACTATAGAAAGGACGAGCTGGATATAGCCGAGCTCGCTTGGTGACTTTTAGTAGTAGTAACGCTTGAGATGTATCGAATTCCAAGATCTCGGTACTAGTTTGCCGCCCATTGTTAGTAGTTCGTATATGCCGGGGTGGACGACCTCGACACTATATACGGACCTTCCTAATTTTCCCCCATTTTTCCGGCATCCGGCTCGGCAGTATTTTCAAAGACTTTACGGAGGACGAGATCGCCTTCTTCGAAATACCGATTGTGGACTTTCTTGTTGTAGTATTTGGCTGCGGCAAGCTGATAGTTCTGGATTCGTAGGAGTGCTTTGTCCCGTTCTTCTTCCAACTCGTCGAGCCTATCCATTTGCATCTGACTGTTGAGTGCGGTGTTGTGGACGAGCATTGTTCGTCGGAGGCTGGAACTGCCGACTTCGGTGGGTGCCATTGCTTCCATCCCGTAGGCTAGGGAGAATGGGGTTTGGTTAGTGGACGTCCTTGGTGTTGTTCGGTAGGACCAAAGTACTCCGTCGAGCTCGTCGGCCCAGGCACCCTTCTTGGCGTCTAGCCTTTTCTTAAGACCATCGAGTATGGTTTTGTTGGTAGCTTCGGCCTGGCTGTTGCCTTTTGGATACCGCGGCGTCGACTTGCTTAGTTTGATCCGCCATCTTGCACAGAAATTTTCGAATTGCAGGGAGATGAACTGCGATCCGTTGTCAATGACTATTTCATATGGGAGACCGTGGCGACAGATTACGTATTTCCAGACGAAGAGTTGGACGTCCCGAGCTTTGATATTTGCGTAAGACTCGGCTTCGACCCATTTGGTGAAATAATCGGTTAGGACGAGTATATATCGCTTTTGTCTGGAAGTTGGTAGTGGGCCAATGATGTCCATCGCCCAACGCATGAAAGGGTAAGGAGCTATTCCGGCTCGTAGGAGTTCAGTCGGCTGATGAATAATAGGGGCATGTCGCTGGCATTTTTCGCACTTGGCGACGAACTTTTCGCAATCAGATATCATAGTTGGCCAATAATGGCCGTGCTTCTTGATTCGTAGTGCTAAGGCTCGGCCGCCTGAGTGATTTCCCCCAGCTCCTTCATGTGTCTCCATCATCACGCGTTCAGTGTCGTCGCCGTGTATGCAAAGCAAAAGGGCTCCTGACGCCGTCCATCGAAGCAAATGATCTTTCATCAAGGTGTAGTGGGCGGCTTTAGCCTTTAATCTCCGCTTAGCCCATTTGTCTGTCGGCACGTCGCCGTCAGCTAGGTATGCTCGGATTTCAACTCGCCAATCTGTCGCGTCGCTGCCAGACGCAGGTTCGCACCCTCGGTGCGACCTCATCGTTCGATAGGTGGTTCTGATTTCATTGGGCTGGTGGAGTGCGAGACAAGTCTCGGCATGCGTTTCACTTATGCTCGGCGTATCAATGCTTTCTACCGGGATGATTCGTCGCAGATCGGGATCCGATGTCGAAGCGAGTGCTGCCAAAGCATCGGCCGGAGCGTTGTCCCCTCTGGGGATTTTGATGAGCTCGAATTCGTCAAAACGTTTTGACAGAATCTTGACGACATCGAGGTAGGCTGCCATGGGCTCGCTTTTAGTGTCGTACTCGCCGCTGAACTGGTTGGTGACAAGCTGAGAGTCGCCAAAAGCTCGTATCCGTTTGATCTGCATTCCGTTAGCGAGCTTAAGCCCGGCGATGAGTGCTTTATACTCGGCGACGTTGTTGGTTGCTTGGAATCGGAGACGGAAGGATTGCTCCAAAATTTCTCCGGTCGGTGAAGTTAGTCAAATCCCTATCCCTGACCCAAGATGAGAGGATGCCCCGTCCACATGTAGGGTCCACCGATCATCTGACGGGTCAGTGGGTGTTGGTTCGGCTTCCCCAAACGGCAGTTCAATCAGAAAGTCAGCTAGTACTTGGGACTTTGCAGCTGGACGAGTTCGATACTCAATGTCGTACTCGCTAAGTTCGATTGCCCATTTTGTTAGTCGGCCCGATTGATTCGGGCTGTGCAGTATGGATCGTAAAGGTTGGTTGGACAGGACAGCGATAGTGTGCGACTAGAAATACGGTCTGAGCTTTCTTGCGGACGTGACGACTGCCAGGGCAACCTTCTCGACTGTCGGGTAACGAGTTTCCGCGTCGTCGAGTGATTTGCGTATATAAAAGATGGGTCGTTGCTCTCCTCGATCGTCTTTAACGAGTACACCGCTGACGGCCGACTCTGAGACCGCGATATAAAGAAATAAGATTTCGCCGAGCTTCGGTTTTGCTAAGATCGGTGGGGTTGATAAATAGTTCTTTAGCTCGTTGAACGCGCTGTGACAGGCCTCGGTCCACTCGAACTTGCCCTTTGTTTTGAGAAGCTGGTAAAATGGTAGACACTTGTCGGTTGATCTAGATATAAAACGGTTTAGAGCAGCGATCCGTCCAGTTAATCATTGTACTTCTCTGGCGTTCTTTGGTTGTGGTAGATCAATGATCGCCTTAATTTGCTTCGGGTTCGCCTCGATGCCTCGTCTGGTTACCAGGTACCCAAGGAATTCGCCGGATTTGACTGCAAATGTGCATTTGGCCGGGTTAAGCTTCATCCCATACTTATTAAGGGTATCGAAGCATTGCCGCAGATGAGTGATATGATCCTTTGCGTGCTGTGACTTGACGAGCATATCGTCGATGTAGACCTCCATATTCCGGCCGAGTTGCTCGGCAAACATCTTATTGACTAACCGTTGATACGTCGCTCCCGCATTTTTCAGGCCGAAAGGCATGACCTTGTAGCAGTACGTCCCTCTATCTGTGATAAATGATGTTTTTTCCTGGTCGTCCTTGTGCATTAGAATCTGGTTGTAACCGGAGAAGCCGTCCATAAAGGTTAACAGCTCGTTGCCTGTAGTCGCTTCGACGAGCTGATCGATTCTTGGCAATGGGAAACTATCCTTTGGGCAAGCCTTATTAAGGTCGGTAAAATCGACGCAAATTCGCCATTTTCCATTCTTCTTTTTGACGACCACCGGATTAGCTAGCCACTCTGGATATTTTACTTCCATGATTGACCCGGCGCCGAGGAGTTTGTCAACTTCGTCGTTCACTGCTTGCGATCGTTCAGAGCCTAACTTGCGCTGTTTCTGTTTGACCGGCTTATGCGTTGGGTCGGCATTGAGCTCATGGGTCGTGACACTTGGGTCGATTCCTTTCATGTCAGCCACGCTCCATGCGAACGTTGAGATGTTGGTTTTGAGGAAGAGTATCAACTCGTTCCTCATGGCGGATGTTATCTCTGTGCCGATATTTAAGCATCGTTTCTTGTCGTTCTCGTCTAGGCTCACTTCCTCGACCGCGGCAATGCCCTGTTGGACGGCAGTCGGCTTTCCGTCTGTCGGTGACGTGCTACTGTCGCCGACCCACTGCTTTGATTGCTATAATTTCTTTCCGGTGCGAAGCTTATGCTCGATCAGGAAACAGGCCCGTGCGGTTTGCTGATTGCCACGCAGTGTGTATATTCCTTTCGAAGTTGGGAACTTAACGCACTCATGATATGTTGACGGGACGGCTTTCATCTTGTGGAGCCATGGGGTTCCAAGGATGACGTTGTAGATCGTTGGCTTGTCGATAACCGCGAACCGGAAGTATCTGGCTATCCCCCCAACAAAGATTGGTAAGGTGATGGTGCCGACGGACATAAGATGATCCCCGTTGAAGCCCGTTAAAGAGTGACATTCTGGCATAATGTCCCGTTCACCGACTTCCATTTTGGCCAACACGTCTCTGAAGATGACGTTGACTGAGCTTCCAGTGTCGATCAATATTCTCATCACCTCACTTTCGCCGATCAAGAGTTCGACGACCAATGGATCGTTATGCGGTAAATCCAAACCTTCTAGATCTTTTCCGTCGAAAGTGATTGGCATGCCTTCAGCCTCGAACCTTGACGGCCAAGATTTCGTCATTTCAGCCTTCTTAGTATAATCTCTGAACGCTCTGACCGAATCGTTGCATCCGGCTAGCCCGCCCATTATCATGTTGATTCGTCGTATCGTCGGAGGACGTTGGTCGGGCTTGCGGTCTGTATGCGGTCATTTTTCGTTACCGCTGTCTTCGCGCCGTTCGGTGAGTAGGTTCTGAATTTCCATCTCGTCTTCGCTTTGGTCGGCTAGTACCTTTGAATCCTTGACGAATTTTCGAGCGATATATTCGGCGCGCTTGGCGTCGCTTCGTCCAGGTCAGGTTGTCTTGCTTCTGTCGGGCTCGACGACTATTGCCCTTTTCTTGTATCGCTCCATCAAGACCTTCTGGAGGTAATGACACTCGTCAGTTGCGTGGGTGGTACTCTGATGGTAGTCGCAGTACGGGGTTGCACTATTTTCACCTCCCTCTTTCCGTATATACTTGTTTTCGCCGATCGCAAAGGTTCGGCGAGTTCGATCTTGGTTTTTGATGAAATGTTGTCGAGGCTCGACGTAGTCAACTTTTGGAGCTGCGGCTACTGGCTGTTTGGGTATCGCACTTGCCTCTGAAGAATGCTTCTTAGCATTGATAGCTTTCTCTTCCTCGAGCCCAATGTGTTTTGCAGCTCGGAGTAATGCCTCGGCTACGGTCTCGACATGCGTTAAAGACAGCTCTTCCTTGAACCGAGATTCATACCAGAGCGCATTTCAAAGTGCGACAATTGCGGCAGCGTCCGGAATTGAAATGTTGACGTAGACTTCCTTGAATCGCCCTATAAAGGACCGAAGCGATTCTCCCTTGTGCTGAGTTAAGGCGTATAAGTCGGCATGGGAATTCTTATCCTCGAACAAAACAGAAAACTGCTTCAAAAATTCGGTTATCAGCTCCCTGATATTATCGATTGATCCGGATGGGAGTCTCGAGAACCAGCTCAATGCGGTTCCTGTTAGATGCTCGGCGAAAACTTGACAAGCTCCAGCGTCGTATTCCGCCGGACTGAACTGTAAAGGGCCGAGGGCTACGCCAAAGGTGAGTAAGAAATCTCGCGGGTCGACCGTTCCGTCATAGTGACCCAACCGTGGCTTGACTGCCCGTCTGACCGTCGTTGTAGCGAGTCTTCTAGAGAACGGAGTTCGCTGTGTTGCTTCGAGCATAAGTCCGACTTGGGGTGCCTTATCCGTTGCTTTTTGAATCATTGCGGCCATTTCTTTCATTTGCTCTTTGATTTCTTTTAGCTCGGCGTCCTTCGTTAGATCGGTTACGTCGTTATTTCGCTCGATAGGGTGCTGGGCAGGATTACATCCTAATCTGCTGGTTTGTACATACGACCCTGGCGTTGTTCTTACCGCGGTGAAGTTCACTGGGTTGAGCCGAGCGTTATTGAGATGGTTGATTTCATCTTGTGAGTTAAACTGTGCCGCGGTGAGTGCATCCAATCGGCTGTTGGTTCGCTCTTCTTGCTGGTCAAGGTGTGTTAAGATTCCGTGGAACAGTTCGTCAATACTTGAGCAAAGTAAGCTGCGTTGGGACCTGTGTTGTTTCTACGGTCACCGGGGTCGTGAGGTTTGTAGCTATGACAAAAGTTTTCGGGCTGTCGACCGTCACGACCTTTCTTGGAGCGTCTGGGGTGGGGAGGACTGCCTGGTCCGTTTGTTCCATTGCCGGGGTAGTCGTCCCCCCCGACGAGCTTCCTTCCTTGCTCTTTTCCTTGTCAATTATTGTCATCTCGTCTAATCGGTGTAGGTCCGTTCTTCAATTTTTTTTAGAAAACTTTGACTTGGTTCCCCCTTCCTGGCGCGCCAAATTGTTGATGTCCAGATCGGTCACAATTAATATGTTTAGTTCGGTCAAAGGAGGGTCGAAGTTCTCTTTTATTATATTGATGCCGAGACACAAAAGGACGGATTACAACTCGACTTAAACGAGTTACAAGTATAAACGAGAATAATCGACGAGTTGCTATCTCGTCGATCCTCCGAGCTATTGAGTCTAAACTGTAGATTTCCACTTGGACGAGCTGAGGCTTTCGTACTTGCTATCCCGATTCTTTTCCTTTTTCTCGATCCCCCTGTTTTGCGGACCGTACGTCTCCCTTTATAGGGAATCGTGTCGGTTCGTCTATACGAAAAGACCATAATACCCTCCCTTCCTTTGGAGATTTATCATGGGCTTTTTCTGGGTCAGGCCTGTTGTTTGGGGTGTGGATCCACCCCCAACAATTTAGCAAATAAATCCTAAACTTGACACCTATTTACAAAACTGCCATTGTGTTTTTAAAAATGAAAAATAAAAACAAAATATTACAAAACCAACAATTGCTACAAGATTTGTTATATTCTTTTTCACAAATCTATAACTTCCCTCTTTATGGAAACAATCTAACAACTAATCAATAAATATTCTCTAAACAAATAAATTAATTTTCAAAATAACAAATAATTCTAATATCTTTACAAAAAAAATAAAAAAAAATAACTCTAATATCTCTAATCACGATTTGCGTATTACTTTGACAAAAAAAAAGATTTGCGTATTACTAATATCTCTAACTCTACCGATTTTAGAAACAACCTAATCACGATTTACATGTAATTACTCTACACATTCAATTTTAAAATTCTATCTCAAAGATCTTCTCCCTCCAATACCTCTACAAAATCAAAACAAAGAAAAAAATTAAATGGGTATTAATGCATGATTCCTAGCATATTCCTTAATCAAACAGATTACAAATCTTTCTTCCCTAATTACTTGCTAACTACATAAATTTCGCCGTAAAGAAAGAAATCATTATCGACCTACTATGGACCCTATAAATAGTCTACTCCTACACGCCAATTATCATCACCAAACAAGACAAACCAACCGCATACAGAAAATCATAAAACATAAATACATTCTCATCGTAATGGTTGCTACTTTTGCTTTTCTCCGTGATGTGCACCCTACAATCCTTTTTTGGTGTGAAAAAGGGAGCAAACACTCCCTTATATTATTAAAAGAAAAAAAACAAATTACATACGAACATGACGAGGGTACGCAGACCCGTTCGCATCATCAACCAAAACAGAGGAAACGTCCAAAGGACAAACATCTAAAAGCTGTAAACCAAACGGTAAAGAAAAAGCATAGTTAGCCAATCTGTCTGTAAGGCGATTCGCTTCCCTATACACGTGAGTAATCCGGACAGACCAGTCCTTCAAGAGTAAGCCATAGCACATCCGTACTAGGAAAGACAGGAGATGTGTATCCTGGATTCCTGTCTTGAAAAAGCCAACCACCAGTTCAGAATCAACCTCCAACTCCAAACAAGTAACATGCCTCTCCCGGGCAATAACCAAACCATAGTAGAACAGAATCCGATATTAAAGGCACCCTACAATCCTAAATGAAAAGGTGGGTGTCTTATTAGTGATCCTTTTTAAAACATAATCTTGATGTGTTTTAACACATTTCTATTTTCATCAGCTTACAAAAATCATGTAAATCATAGATGATGGAGATATCCTGTTTATAAATACATGCTATGTGGTGCATTGATGTGGTACAACTAGAAGAAAGGTAATCACAAAAACAACAAACACCAGTATTTCATAGTGTTGTATGGGAACAAAGATATTGTATAAACATATCTTATTATTTTAAGGTATATTAACCAAATCCTTTTTGTTTTTTTTTTGAAACTGAAGTTCTAAGAAGATGATAATTCAAGTTGAGAGTAGAAAACGGACTTTCTTTGAAGAGAAAGATGAGGAGAGCGGTCGATGGCGAGAAAATGATAACAAAGCAACTTCTTTTTGTCTCATTAGCTTGATTGTTCGAGGGCGTCTCCGACGATAGAATTCCCAGCGGACTTCGAGGCTGCAGCGACAAAGGATAAAAAAAAACGGCGGTGGCTCTTGCTGATAACGACAAAGGATCTTTCTTTCTCGCTTCTTATTTTTCTGAAGGCTGAAATAATTTTTGGATTGGGTATTTCTCAATCGTGATTATTGGGCCCATTTTGGAAATTCTTATATTTATAATATGGTTGTAGTTACATTATTATTCAGAAACATCTAATTTGCTCAAAGTTAATTAAAAATTAATTAACATTATTCTTTACTTTAATTAATTTTGCAAAAACTAATCACATGATTTATCTATGTTCACGAATAATATCCATTCAGGTCATGCATTTTAAGTCTTATTAATTATTTTTCCACTTCTATATATTTCTTTTATATATTATTACTACAAATGGAGTTGTAAATTATAGATACAATATGAAGATAAATCTCAAGCTACCTATTTTAGTCTAAAATTTTAATCTGTATAGTTCAATTTAAACATTAATATTATAATTAACCTTAAAATAAAATATTGTGGGATGGGTTACAATTGATATATTATTATAAATTTAAAATATCAATAATCTATAGTTACTACTATCGATGTAATATACTAAATAGATAAAATAATTATCTAGCAATGCAGGGTTCATTCTTATATTTTTAAAAATAATTTATTATATAATATTTATCTATATATATATGTCACATATTATTAATTAAGGTACGAACTACGAAAACATACTCCAAACCAACACAAAAACATATAATCTAACTAAAATAGTAGAATCTATTAATCAAAATAAACACAAAAATACAACATTATTGTTTTGTAGTAATTATAAAAACCTTTTCACCCGGGTTAAAATTTTCAATTGGTTAAAAACGTTTCCTTTTTTAGTAACCAGCAATTTGGTTTCTCCATTACAATCTTCATTTGGTAATTTATAATTTGGAAATTTATAGCAAATTGTGTGATAACAATGGCATAACATATTAATAACTCTGTAAATGAACGCTATATACTTTTTAGGAAATGATGAATGTTTTATACTTACCAAAGGTGAGAGATGCTCTACATAACATATTAAATATTTGAGGAACTGTATGATATTGTTTCTATATTATAAAACAATACACGATATACACCTAAAATATAGAAATTGGACACTACATAATATCTAGATGCAAAATACTGTACATTTACAAAATACAAAACATTAATTACTGCTAAACAAAATATTCTTCGCGTTTTTAAAACAATTCTAGCCTCGCGGTATACCGCGGGTGAATATCTAGTTTGTTTATAAAAATAGAATAAAACAGAAATGACAAGTGAATTATAATGATTAATAACAAATTAATGTAGTAAGTTAGATAAAAATTTATATGTTCAATTTGATGGATTATAAAAAATTAGTAATGTATTTTCAGTTTTATAAAGCGTTTAAATTGCAGACATTAGTATTAATTAATATTTTGTGAAATCTTTATTTGTAATGACAATTTGATATAACTTTGTTTTGATAAGTAATAAAGTTAATTCGTACAAGTAGCTAAATGCATTCAGAAATTTTTTTAAATTATTAAATGTTTCAATTTCCTTAAAAAGATGACGTATAAAAATTGTAGATCAATTATTGGATTGTGCTAGTTGCATTATGTCTTGTAGTAAGAACGTGATATTAGAGTGAGAAGAACCTCCTTCCTCCACAGCCTTGTGAGCTAATTCTCCAAGCTCTTTGGCTTTTCTTCTTCTATCTTTTGCATCATCACTTTCACCCATTAACTCTTCCACTGCCTTCTTCACTCCTTCGTTATCCACCAACACTCCTATCTTCTCCTCTTCTCCCCATTTCATAGGCTTCTCAACCCCGGCTCTTACACCGGCTTTTAGTACCTGCACGACCAGTTTCTCGTTGCAGAATTGGTCTGCGAATAGCGGCCATGTAAGCAGCGGTAGACCAGCGGTTATTCCCTCAAGAGTTGAGTTCCATCCGCAGTGTGTTAAGAAACCTCCAACGGAAGGATGTGAAAGGATAAGCATTTGAGGAGACCATCCTTTGATTAGAAGTCCTCTGTCTTTGATTCTTTCTTCAAATCCACTTTCGGAGAACCACTCAACTAACTCTTTGTACTTCTCCCAACCTCTTATGACCCAAATGAAAGGTCTTTGGGATTCCTCAAGGCCTAGCCCGAGCTCCTTGAGCTGAGACAGAGGAAGATTGCAGATACTCCCAAGGCAAACGTAGAGCACAGATCCTAGTTCTTTAGAATCAAGCCATTTAAGGCACTCATCTTGATCAATGTCTGATTTGTTTCCCCTCTCAGCTTTGTCTGCTCCCGCCTTGTTGCACAAGGAAACGGGTCCAATGGTCCATGCTTTACCAGACCTTGCCTCCTTGAAGTCTTTGGCATAATCAGGCTCGAGCTCTTGAAATGTGTTGACTATCACACCATAAGATGTCTTATCCGCTTCTACCAAATCGTCTATGAACTCCTTCCAGTCTCCAGGAACATATGTTTCCACCGGAACTTGAGTTCTTGTGAACTCGACTCTATCAGGAAAATAAGGAATAGTGAAATACTCCTCATCAGACTTCAAATTCTCCAAGATCTCACGGTTCTTGCGTACAACGTGCACACACAGAAGACAAAAACAACCCATACCATGGAAGAGAATTTTGGGTATATTGAACTTCTTGGCGATTTTGCTTGTATAAGGCAAACACATATCGGAGATTAGACAGTTTGGTCGAGGGCTCATCACTTCAATGAGCTTCTGGACTGGTTCTTCCAGCAAATAAGTCGCTTTAAAGAACGGTATCATCCGCTCCATCGTGTCAAGAGAATCTATATTCTCTTGTCCTTCTTGCAAACCAGCTTCTTGATATGGAAACTTGACTTGCACCAGGTTGATGGGCAAGCCAGCCTCAATGGCACGCTTTAGGACATTCTTGAACCTCCCTGCATTGAGAGGCGTCGTGACAATTGTTACGGTCACACCCCGCTGAGCCAAGAGCCTTGCAATATCAACCATGGGAATCATGTGGCCTTGAGCCATGAAAGGGAAGAGAACAAAGTGAAGAGGACAAGGTTCATTGGTTGTTTCAGAAGCCATTTGAATTAAACCTTAGTAAGAAACTCCTCAAATTTTGGTTTGGTTTTGGTTTATATTTTTGGAGCTTTATATAGTAGAATAAGATGCGTGGAGAACAAAAAAGTAAAGTAATCAGAAGACGTAATAGATGACGTAAAGTGATTTTTACTTGCCAAACACCTCTTATTAAGTCCACAGATTGTGGTGCTTACTTACTACAAGACATTCTTGGCCAATACGTAGTTTGTCCGTTTGTGACCCATCCTACATCTTCTATTGACCTTCCTTCGCAGGAAAAGTTTTGAGACATATATCTCAATCATAACGAAGAAAGAAGATAATTCAGAAACATATATAAACAACAACTTGGAGCCTCGCTGATAGCTACCCCAAGTCTCAAGAATTAAAATAAACAAAAAGAGGGCCGAAAAAAGTTACTAATATTTACCAAAATCTAGTTTGTATTTGAAACTTCAAAGAACGATTAAAAAACTCATCTAAAACAGTAAAAGGAGATTAATATCCAACGTTGGACTCTTTCAAGACAGCTATATATCTAGCAGAAGCCTCAAAAATCACAATCAACAAGCAGTGGACCCGTACAACACTTTCGTGTGAATGTTTCTTTCCTGAGTTTGGTAATAGAGATGACATAAAGAGAATAATCCTTGCAAGATGAAAACAGCATGCAGTTTGCAACAAACATACAAATCTGGATGGTTAATTTCTCATTGTTGTACCTATGGATATATATACTTAATACTTTATGGTCAATTCTCAGAAATAATACAAAAATAAGTTTCTTTCCAAATTTAGAACACATCTCTACAGTTACAAAAAACACCAACTAAGATTTACTCCGCCAAGTACATCATGATAACTGTTTTTTACACAATCATTATTGATGGTGTTACCAAAATAATAAAATGATACTCCCTCTGTTTCATAAAGAGTGTCATTTTGACACAATGCACACAGATTAAGAAAATTATATAAATTTCTATTTTACTTTTTATAAATACACTAAAACAATTTTTCTTTCTAATTAATAAGCTGAAATAGTAGAGATAAAAATGAGATTTAATATTAAAAACTGCATTGAAAATATAAAATGACACTCTTTTGTAACAAAAAAAACTGTGTCAAAATGATGACACTTTTTATTAAACATAAGGAGTAATAAATTAGTTTTTGTTGTAGTACTGGGTTTACAATATCTAATTTTTGTTGTAGCATGCACTGGGTTTAATGATATTTAAAATTTAAATTCATGTTGATTCAAATCCGTTCCGTCATATAAGCCCGTCTTATGATATTTTAAATTTTAAATATCCGTATAATTAAATGGTTCGACTAGAACAAATTTAAATAGAGATAGAGATATTTAAATTGGAATGTTTGTTAAGTTGAACTTCCTACTCTCTCGGACTTGATTCAGTTTTGGTCTTATTTAACTTTAGGCAATGTGAGATGTTAAACATATATTGCTTCTTAATTAGTTGATTAATATATGTCAGTTTTCAAAAATTGAATCACAACCTATGCAGAAAAAAGTTAGATTTTTTCTAAATATTATTTATTATATAATGATTCAAAGCAACTTAAAAAAAACAAACAAAAAAGGATAGGCCAGAGAGAATCATAATTTTAAAGAAAGAACGAAGCCAGATTATCCTTGAGACTTGGGGTAGCTATCAGCAACTACAAAAAAAAAAAAAAAAAAAAAAAAAAAAAAGTTCACATGACCCTCGTGTTATAGTTTATAAATTTAGCAACTATGAAAATTGATCAGAGAAAGCCTAACCTGGATGGTTGATGCCATATTGCCATGCAAAGCATCACTATCAATAATTCAACACTTTTGGACTCTTGAACGCTTTTAACTTTTTAAGAGATACCTTACCAAGGAAGGTTACATAGTCAGTTCTGAAAATATAAACAACTTTAGAATATAACGGTGGTCATTGAATAAATTTTGAATCATAGATTTGGTACCTATCGTCAGAATCAAGAGCACGTGAACCCCAATTATTTTGTAAAACTATCACCAGAAAATTTTGCAAATCTAGTTTTAAGAGTTAAAGTGTTCGATATGGCTTTCAATTCGGTTTGGATTTGAGTTTCCTCGCTGATTTTCATTCTCATATTTCTACATTTATGAATGAAGTATCCAAAGTAACAACACTGTAGGGCTTCAGATGAAACCAAAAAGCTTAGTTAGGTGATGGTGGTTACAAATTATTCTGAGTTCAACGATGAGTTTTGGCTTTAAAATGAACCATAACCGGATTAAACAATAGAAACCACAGAACAGTCTATGCCTTATTGGCAAGAAAAGTCTCAAAACTAAACCCCGAAGAAGATACAAAGAACCAAAAAAACTTAGCCGAGGATAGTGGTTTCAGCAATCATTGAGGTTACAAGGTAAGGATCCATATTAGAAGAAGGCCTTCTATCTTCAAAATACCCTTTTCCTTCTCTCTCGGTATCTCTTCCTACTCTCACCGATGCTCCACGATCCGCCACTCCCTACACGCCAAAGATAAAAGTTACATAGAGATCATAAACCAAAACATAACTATATGATAGGATCTCATACGTACCCAAGAGAATTTGTTGATGTCGGCGGTTTCATGCTTCCCAGTGAGACGCCTCTCGTTGCCTTCACCATAAGCTGCAATGTGTTGTTTGTGTTTCACTTCAAGCTTCTTTATTGCTTCCTTAATTAAATCAAGTCCTCCATCTTTCCTCATTGATTTTGTACTGAAGTTTGTATGAGCCGCTGCTCCATTCCAATCACCCTAACCACCATTAAAAAACAACCTCAACAAACTTGACAGTCAAGAAACCTCAGTTGTAAAATAGAAACAAAACAAAGTCTTTATGATCATCACATATTCACATACCTCTATTGGTTTTGGATCGTATGAGACAATCACATCGCTTATCTCAGTAATCCTCTGCCCAAGAAAACACAATGATTTATATTAGAATACAAGAAACCAAAGTTAAGTGCATCAGAAATGAGATAAGACCTAGAGTGATTTACAAGAGATATAGGTCAATTCCACTCGTTTCAAATTCATTTTTGATTTGAAAACCCATGAAACTTAATAAGAACAAAGATAAGTTCCTACCGGTTTCTTACCTCAAGAATGTAACGAGCAACCCATAACTGATCACCTGCACCAACACCAACAGTAGGACTAATTTGAAACTCCCATTGTCCAGGCATGACTTCAGCATTGGCACCACCGATACTTAAACCGGCGTAAAGGCAAGCTTTATAGTGAGCATCAACAATGTCACGACCAAAGGCTTTGTCTGCACCAACTGCACAATAGTACGGTCCCTATTTTTTCAAACACACAAAAAAAAAAGCCATATTCCATGTAAGAAACTTGTTCTTGATTTAAGAGTTAGTGTATGAATTTTTTTTTATGGAGACTTTAATTACTCATAAGTGTGTGTACCTGAGGACCAGGAAAACCACCAAGAGGCCAGCCTAATGGTCACTTCACGTCTTTCTTAAGTAATGTGTATTCTTGCTCTATCCCAAACCTAATAAAATTATATAGCAAACTTTCAAACAGAGTCTAAACTGAAATCTATCCCTAAATCGGTCTGTACCTAAAAAACTTTCACAACTAACTATACAAGTTAAACTTAACCCAAATTTAGTCATAACGAACTGAATTAACCAAATTGGTTTAGAGAGAAATATGTAGTTTATAAACAATTCTCAAACCAAACCGATCCAAACCAAATTTAGTTCATTGAGTTTTTATTCCATAGGCTATGTATTATTTAGCTTACCAAGGCTCTTCAGCCTTCACATCGGGATGATCGAAGATTTTTACGGCTTTGTTCCTATTGTTGGTTGGAATTGGATTTCCAGCCGGTGTGTAAGCATCACACATCACCTGGTTTATATATTCATAAACATTGACTTATAAGATCCACTACTAATCAAGAAAACATGATTAATCTTGTACTAAAGTTTGATGAGCTTACCAGAATGTGGTTCCCCTTTCTGAATGGGTCTTTGTATATTGCCTGAGGACTTTTTTTTTTCATTTCATTCCAAAAACAAAATTCTTTTAAATCAGTTTTTTTATTTTATTTATATTACTTAAAATATGTGTATAGGAGGAGGAGGGGATGAAGAAGATTTACTAAAGAATGACTTCACTGTCATCTCCAGCAGCTTGGTCAGTGCTTGATCCGTCGTAGTTCCATTTTGGAAGCTTTGATGGATCACTTACTGGTCCTGGTAATGTCTGTTAACAAAATAACATTTTTGATGTTTTGGTTCTGCAAAAGAACTAAATTAGAGAGAGACTGTGTAAATATATATATGAATACCCTGGCTTTGCTTCTAATGTCCATGCCAGACCCACCGATCCTGTTCTCAAGATAAAACAGAGTAAATTTAGAAAACTAAACAAAAAGTTTTCTGTCGTAAACACAGAGACATGCAAGATCATTAAAGTGTAAAAATCAAGATTGTACCATATGTATTCAGCGATGATCTTCTTGGTGTCAGTGAGATCGAGGTTTAGGAGATCTGATAGCGGAGACATCTCTGTGTTCGAAAATATGAAGAAGAAGAGGAAGATCGATTAGTCTGATCAGATTGGCTTTCTCTGCCTCACTTACTCTCACTTTGCAAGTTTTTATTATAGAGAAGCGGCTAATTCTCTTTAGATCCTATTTTATTGTTTTACCAACAATATAATCCGCTGATCAGTTAATAGTATTTTTTAAAAAGTATTCATTAATAACAACAACGTTACTACATATTTGGTTAAATAGCTTTGAAACCATTTCATTTGAGAATCGCTCAAATGGTGTAATTCACTAAAAAAGATTCATCAATGAAACAATACAGACACGTCAGCGTAAAAGACACCTATCAGAGGCGCACATCTTCCACGTGGATAAGATTACGATTTCACTTTTGTGCATATACAAAAGATTCTAAAAAACTTAGAAGAACCTAAAAGATGTGTCAGTGTACCATTTTAAAGATCAGACAAACTCACTAGTTAAGATTTCTATATGAGTATGTCTAATTACAGTCTCTCAACGAATCTATTTAGGATAGTAAACCGAGACAACAGAAGCGTTTTTGCTTTTGATTTAGAAAATGCACTTACGAATATTGGAGAGCTGTGAGAAGACAACATATAATAAGAGATGAGACAGGGACACATTGAAACTTTTGATAAGGGTTACAAAGTCCCCAATAAGACCTCGTCAAGTCTTGAAGTTTAGTACGACTGTTTTACAACATTTCCAACCAATTTCATATCTCAAGATCATAACTTACTCTCAAAATGACTTAATAAAACCCATTACTCCGGAAGTGAACACAGAAACAAAACAAAACCGATGGGATTTGGCTACACATCTAACAATCACTAAACACTGAGATTTAATAGTTTTCACCTACAGGTCTAGAAGGAAAGAGGCGCATAAGAAAAGTGATAAACGACCAGAGACACATAACAGCTAGAAATTGCAAGGTTACGACCAAACCAACGAGCGCAACTCCTCGCTCTGTAATTTCTGCAGTCGTTGCCGCATCTTTCATCATAAACATCAGCCTCTGAACAAAAGTCGCTGCTCTTGTCACCTGATACAGCCTATACACCTGCCATTACATACAACCATAGTTACTCAAAACAAGACTAATCACATCATGGTCCAATGCTTACTAAAAGGGTTTCTCACACAAGACGGAAATGGTCCATATCAGTGTATAAGTAAGTTTACCTCAAAGACTATTGGAACAATGGGCCAACATGATGAGCCACGCCTTTCAAGCCGAGCCTCAAAACCTCGTTGAACAGCACAGCCAACTAAAAAAGGAAGCACTGCGATCAACGCATCTATTCCGAGAGTTGGCCAAGTCATATATACAGCAAATACAGGAACCACAACTTTTAAACCCATCGTGAGGAATGCAGACGTAAGGTATCCCCTCAGTCCAGTGATCAGACCCCATCTCTTGGAGCTGAAGTCTAAGTACGGCCTCTGCACTCGGTCAGTCACAGACAGGAATATCGCAAGACCAGCATAAAACATCGTCTCCAACCAAAACGAAGTAACAATTTCTGCAACAAAAAAGTACAATTTTACTAACCTGATAAAAGAGGGCATCAAAATGAGTATCATATAAACGAGAGCCTAATCATAAGGGAAGCCTCTTAAATGAAACTCCTGGATACTTATGGTTCTTTCTTAGGGTTTGCAGGATACTATCAAAACCTCAAAGTCAGATACAACTAAAGAGAAGCCTACACTACAACATAATCAGTTAGCAGATGCAACAACATTAAGATAGAAGCTACTCTATTTGTCCCTAGGATGCATAAAACTTAACACTTGAAGATGATTGATAATTCTAAAACTTCAGAACATAAAAGCAGAGCCATAGAGTGAAATATTAACTTACCAGCAACAGTGTCGTTTTTGAAAGTAGCTTCAATGGCACCAGTAAGAAAGAACTGTGGAAGAATCAAAGAAGAAATCAAGACAACAGGAGCCAAAAGCCACAAGAAAGAACCTTTCTCTTCTTGGAACGGAGCTGAAACAAGTTTGCTTTCTTCAACCAGCTGATGGGTTAAGCCGTTGAAAGAAACAGAACCTGATTTTCCACGGAACAGCTCAGCTCGAGCGTAGTTACTCTTTTCCAATTGGTTCTTCTCAGGCCTTGATTCAGCATTAGAAGAACACAATAGTACACGACCTCGACTCAACTGCGGTTTGTTCCAAACAAGGGTTTCTTAACGAAAATAAAGACAAAAGGATCAGTCTTTGATACTAGTAGAGTGAATTAAAAGAGGGTTTGTTTAGATAGATAGATACTTACGTTTGGAATCATGACGCTTTGCAAATGTCGAAGAACCCTATAGAGAATGAGGAGAAAGTGACAAATTTTAGGATAAGGTATGAAATTGAAAAAAGATGAGATTTTGATGGTTAAATTTGACTTACACAAGGACTAGAGAGTAAATGTGGAGATGAAAAGCGAAGTCTTGGAGGAAGAAACCCTAAGCAAATAGCTTTGGATTCCATTTTTTCGTTAGGGTTTTTGTGTTCTTCTTCTTCTTCTTCTTCTTGTCAACAGCTGCTTAAACCCACTCTTTAAAACCTGCCCACCAAATATATCTCTTCACTTTCAGTTTTTTTTTTCCTCACTCAAATTTAAATATTATTATAACTTACTTATTAGAATTTTTTATTCAATTTTTTTTTTTTTCGCTGGTTCTTTTTCACTATTTATTTTGTATACACAGAGCTAATAAACATTATTGATCAAATGTCTGTTTATTTGTGTAGACAAATTGTTTTTTTTTGGGTCAAAATCTCTCTGGACAAAATCAATTTCAATAATTCTTTCATGAAAAGCAATCATAAATTTCTAAGGAAATTAAAGTCTGGTGATGTTTAATGGTGTTTACAATTTTATACTATTTTAGTTTGGGAACAGAATGAATTATGAGGCAAAACAGTGAAGATTGGGTTGAAGGTTTTTGGGAGAGAAGAGGAGGAGGAGGAGGTGGAGGCTCAGCTGTAACCTTTGGAAACTTTAGCATCATTCTACTACCCACCACACCTTTCTTTCTGTGGGGTGCTCGTAGCAGCTGTAAGTCCGGCCTTTTTTTCATCATCGCCACCATTTTTTTTATTTTAAAAAACTAAAAACAAAAGACGAACTCAAAACCAACCTTTATGTTTACCTCAGAAATTACAAAATCACAGATGACAAAAGGGCTTAAGACGATTGTTGAACTGATATACTATATGAGAGAAAAAAAAAAAAAAAAAAGTGAAAAACGCTTCTAGCACGAAAATCAGATGAAGAGGAGGATATTTTCTTGACAAACTCTGCGAGACGCAAAAACCCTAATTATTTTGCTGGGCTATATATTTTTTCTGAAGTGTTAGTCTATAAGGCCACTTAATGGGCCTTAGGAAATATTTTTAGTTACTAACTTACTATTTGACCCAACTTCTAATATATACTCCTTCGGTTTCACAAAGTGTCATATTATACACAAATAAAAAAAATTATCTAAATTTCTATTTTTCTCTTTATAAATACAGTCAAATTTTTCTCTTTCTAATTAGTTAGCTCAAATTATAGAAATAAAAATAAGAATTTAATTCTTAAAACTGCATTGAAAACACAAATTAATACTCTTTTTGTAATAAAGAAGATATGTCAAAATGACACTGTTTATGAAACATAGGAAATATTATCAAAAAAAAAAATTATACAAATTGTTTATAGAAAAATACCATAAATTATTACAATAAATCCTTTTCCAAAAAATTATCACGTCAAGTTTTTTAATTCAAAACTACTACAAGCAACAAAAATGATTTTTAACGATTTATAATTAAAAATTTTGGATTTTTGTTGAGTTATTTTGGGTTTAAAGTTTAGTTTTTATGAGTTAGTTTTGAATGTTTAAAATTTAGTTTTAGCTTTATCGTATTTTTGAAAAATAATTTTTACTTGTATTCTTGAGAAATAAAACTAACAATAGTATTTTGTGAAAAAAAAATCATTTTAATATGAGAATTGTCCAAATTTTTATAAAAATCAGCTTCATTTTCTTCTTTCTAAACGTGATAATCTTACAAAAAGAATATCTAAATCAATATCCGATCGGACCAAATAGTATATACTACAGTACCTCGTTAATTTTTAAACGATTACAAATATTGTTTTAATTAAAAAAAAAAATTGGCTTGAATTAATAATATTTTTCCCCTAATTATCCAAAAAAAAAACGTGAGTGGTATAAAACTTCGAAGAGATAAGAATCATAAACCAATCCACTAACCGGTCTTTGTCACCAGTTTCCACAATTTTTCTCATTCTTTAGGTTTCTTCTTCCTTTCTCTCTGGCCAAAGGTCCGATCTTTGCTTCTCTGCGAGGATAATCATGGACGCCGTGGCAGCGAATTTGGTTCAATCTTCCGTCTTACTACGTCAATCGTCCGAAAGGTCGGTAGTTTTAACACCCAACTGTCCTGGCTTCATGCGATTCGTCGGCTCCGGTCCTCAATTTCGTCTCAGAGTATGTGTCTTCTTCTTTATACTGCTTTGATTCTCTTAAACCCATAAAATCAATTTGGTTTAGCTTTTTCATGTTTGTTTGTGATTACTCCCAGTAAAAATTCGAGATTTCTGATTCTGTGTCGAAAAAATCGGAACTTTTTTGGTTCTTTGTGCCAATGTCTCACATATGTAATAATTGGCTTTTATTATATATGCATGCAGAGCAACTCTTCTCTTAAATTCTCGAGACCATTGCAAAGCCGAACAAGTTATGTTAACTCTCGGAGGAGTTTTGTGGTTAAAGCTTCAGCTTCAGCTTCTGGTGGTGAATCTTCTACAGATTCAATCGCGCCACTTCAGTTGAAGTCTCCTGTTGGGCAGTTTCTGTCACAGATACTAGTGAGCCATCCTCATCTTGTTCCAGCTGCTGTTGAACAGCAACTTGAACAGCTCCAAATCGATCGAGACGCTGAGGAACAGATCAGAGATGATTCCTCTGTTCCTGGAACTGGAACTGACATTGTTCTCTACAGGTTTGTCACTACATGATGATATTTTAATTACCATTTCTACTGCTACTTTTAGGTTTGGATTTTAATTACCATTAGTTTTGTTTCTTTTGGTTATTTAGGAGGATTGCTGAGATTAAGGAGAAAGAGAGGAAAAGGGCTTTGGAAGAGATTTTATATGCTCTAGTGGTTCAGAAGTTCATGGACGCTAATGTTTCACTTGTACCATCCATAACCTCATCATCTGCTGATCCTTCTGGTCGAGTTGATACTTGGCCGACTCTAGATGGGGAACTTGAGAGACTTCACTCCCCTGAAGTTTATGAGATGATTCAGAATCATCTTTCCATCATCCTCAAAAACCGCACTGATGATCTGACAGGGGTTGCGCAGATTAGCAAACTTGGAGTTGGACAGGTTTATGCTGCTTCAGTGATGTATGGGTATTTCCTGAAGCGGATCGACCAAAGGTTTCAGCTCGAGAAGACGATGAGGATTCTTCCAGGTGGCTCATATGAAGGTGAGACTAGCATT
Organism: Camelina sativa; assembly: GCF_030686135.1. Taxonomy (NCBI): domain Eukaryota; kingdom Viridiplantae; phylum Streptophyta; class Magnoliopsida; order Brassicales; family Brassicaceae; genus Camelina; species Camelina sativa. The sequence continues at coordinate 33,654,709 of NC_141896.1, read as the reverse complement.
GAGCAAGCAGGCCGAGAAACAGAGAGAAGCTTCTATGAAGAAGCAGAAGAAACCTATCAGGCTGTATCCTCAAACCAAGAGGTTGGTTCATTTGTGGGAGGGATCAATGCAAGTGGTGGCTTTAGCAGCGAAATGAATCAATCCCGGTTGAAGACATACGTTATGTCCTTTGACGGAGAAACCCTCCAAAGGTACGCTACAATAAGATCAAGAGAAGCGGTTGGGATAATTGAGAAGCATACAGAGGCATTATTTGGGAGGCCAGAGATATTGATAACGCCACAAGGCACAATTGATTCGTCCAAGGATGAGCATATCAAGATTAGCTTCAAGGGGTTGAGGAGGCTTGTGTTGGAGGCTGTGACGTTTGGGTCTTTCCTCTGGGACGTGGAGAGTCATGTAGATTCAAGGTATCACTTCGTATTGAACTGAAGCGGTCTATGTGTTTGGACTTTTGGTGAGGATGGATATGCCACATTCTTTGAGAGAGTTTGGGGATTTGTTCTTTGTAATATATGCAACTGTGAACTGACCAGCTAATATTTGTTGCCCTAGAAATTGAGTTTATCAATACCCATTTTATTGGTAATGATACATTCGCGATCAATTTGTGTTATTGTTCTCATTTACCTTTTCTGACTGCATTTTTGCAAACTTATCTTCATAATCAAAATGTTCGGTTGAGAAGCATTTTAAGTTCATAGTTGAGGTTTGTTTAACAAAATTAGTGAGTGTACATGATAATTCTTGACACGAGGATAAATGAAGGCTGTTCTTGAAATATAGATCAAAGAAGCAGAAAGAAATAGACGCTGATGATATACATATCGTGTGCAAGGCTATTCACGATACTACTCATAGTTTCGTTCAGGTTCAGTAATATTTGAATGTAAAAAAATGCAATTAAAAAAAGAAAACCTTTACTTATATAATGGTTTTGTGGAACCAACTCCCTATACTCGTGAAGATTATTACTCTTCCTTGGATCTCTTCTTCGCCTCTGCCTCCAAGAGCTCCAGATCTTTGTTGAACTTGCAGATGCGGTAGATGCACCTGTCAATGAAAACAATAGATACCAGTGAGTAACGCAAGACCTCGTGCTCGTGCGTGTGTATAAACAGTTAATAGCTGATGAAGTTACCAGTAGAGAAGAATTCCTGCAGCGCACAGAACCACATTCCTCTGAGCCTTGTAGATCTGCAGTACACACAAATCGTTAGTAAGCAAGCTGAGACATTTCAGTGCAAGATAAGAAGAAACTATGAATGCTAAAAAGACAATCATTGCAGCGCAGAGAAGTGTTCAATTTTGCAATATGTGCAATTGATACTGGCAAACTTGCAACTGCAGACCAAAAAGTAACTGCGAACCAAGAATCAACCAAGTGGTGAGGAAGCTTCACCAAGAATCAATTGCCAACAGAGTCACAAGAACATTGTATGTAACTGAAGAACCATGAATGCTATAAAGACAAATCTCATGTTTTGCTATTTCACAGTAGCTAGAGCTATGATTTACAAAGATATGAGTGAGTACATCAATAGGTGATCGAGTCCTTAAAAAAAAGATGCAATTTCCACTAGGAATTGAGATACTGTTCTGTTGTTCAATCGTTGATACACTAAAATCTAATATTATACAAACATCCTTAAACAATGAAAACCAATTTTCAGATGTTTTAGTTACAAATCTTGATCTTTAGACTAATCAATCAGGATGAAACTCACAAACCTAACAATTTTTACTAAAAAAAAAAAAGATTTCTATAATACATAGAACTCAGCTACAGAACACAATCAAAAGACTAAGGTTATATATATAAAGTCAACAACAATGGATTTGGAATGGAGACTTACAGATTTCTCGGAGCGATCCCGTTCCGTAGCAGTGCATACCTCAGATGAACAAGAAAGTCTATGCTCAGCCTTCCAGTATAAATCTGAAAGCAAACCATAATAACGAAATAAGCAAAATCACACAACCTAACCCACAGAATCCACTCGCGGCTCAAAAACCCTAACTAAAATTAACACAAAATTCGATTCCGATTACGAATTAGAGAAATCAGATGAGCAAGATAAAGAGAGAGGAGGTTACCGAGGAGCTGGAATCCGGCGAAGGCGACGATGGAAGCAGCAGGTTGGAGAATCAACGAGACAAGTTGAACGACACGTTTCTTAATAAGCATTGGGTAAGGTAGAGTCAACATGAGGGTGATTACAACTTCGGCCGCCACCACATACGACAGAATCAGCCATTGCAACGCCATTCTTCTTTCTTCGTCTTCCTCTTCTAGATCTTTTCTTTAGTCTCTCTCTCTTTCTTTCTCAATCTCTTTCGTGTAAGGGTCGACGAAGAATAATTATTATTATAAACGAACCGTGTCCGTGGTCCACGTGCCTACGAAGCTTCTTTTTTTTTTTTTTTTTTTTATCTTACTAATTAAGTTTTTTATGGGCTCTCAACTTCGGCCCAATATCTCCATTTACCGGTTCGATTGCTGGAACCATATTAATGTTTTAATTATAACCGGTTTATTTCGGTTTACCAGTTGGGTTTTTTGTTCTCTTCTACGGAACAAATAAATACAAAAATACTCACTCTCACTACTTTCTGCCATTGTTGACTATCAAAGTCTCGATTTTTCTCTTCTCCATGTGAGCTTAAGCCTATTCGATCTCACTTAAAGCTAACACTATGGTTCCTCCGGCTAAAAAATTCATCAACAACCCCAACGGTTCGTGATCGATTCCTCGTTTCCCCTTCTTCGTTTGTGTTTCGAGCTCTCTGTTTTTATTATACTCATATGGTAGTTGCATGATCTTTACATATCAATTCTCTAGAGAGAGAATGAACTTAAAGCTGATTATTTTCTCGTTACTGTGCAATTTTGCAGATGTTGTAACTGAGTTCATCGAGGGTCTCGTTGAAACTTATCCTGGACTTCAGTATTTGGATGGTCTTCCCGAGGTTCTAGAATATCTCCATTTCGTGTTTTTTTTTTTCCAATTCCAACCATTGGCTGTGGGAACCCTAAGGCTTATTCTGATGGATTTACAGATCAAAGTTGTACTACGGGCTGATGTCTCGGCTGCAAATTATGACAAAGTTGCTGTTATATCAGGAGGAGGAAGTGGGCATGAACCAGCACAAGCTGGCTATGTTGGAGAAGGAATGCTCACAGCTGCTGTTTGTGGTGATGTTTTTGCTTCTCCACCGGTTGATTCCATCCTAGCTGTAAGTAACTTTTTCTTCTTCTTTGTCTTCTCTTGAGTCATTCTAGTGAATGATGAATCTTTCTCTAATTCCAGGGGATTCGAGCTGTAACTGGTCCAAAAGGATGCCTCTTGATTGTCACGGTATTTAGAACATGGCTAGACATATGCTTATATATACAATATCTTTGGCTGATCTAGTTTCTCCTTTAACTATTGTTAATAGAACTATACTGGTGACCGCTTGAACTTTGGCCTGGCAGCTGAGCAAGCAAAAACTGAGGGTTTCCAAGTTGAGGTAATTTGTCTATTTATTTGTTTAGAATATGGTAAGAGCATTGGTGGATAGAATGACATGTTCCCTTTTGTAGACTGTGATTGTTGGAGATGATTGTGCTTTACCCCCGCCGCGTGGCATAGCTGGACGCAGAGGTTTAGCGGGAACAATTCTTGTCCACAAGGTTTCTCAGTTCTCCTTCTATCTTCTTTTCCCTATATCTGCACTCTAAGCTAACATTTCTTAGTAGCGTTTGCAGTCGATTCTATGTTTGTTTGTTACTGTCTTTTCTGTGATGTCTAAGCGGCAGGCTCTTATGCACTTATATTTTTTATCATCCTTTCTTATTGTTTTGGGTTAAGGATAGGTTGCTGGAGCAGCAGCTGCTGCTGGTCTTTCTCTAGCCGAAGTTGCAGCGGAAGCAAAACATGCTTCTGAGATGGTTGGGACCATGGGTGTTGCACTATCTGTTTGTACGCTTCCAGGACAGGTTGCATCAGATCGTTTGGGTCCAGAGAAAATGGAACTTGGGCTTGGAGTTGTATGTTGTTTCCCTTCATATTTCTTTTATGCCATAGGAAAGTGAGAGCACATTTTCTTGTATTTTGACTTTGATTCTTGCTATTTTTAACCTTTCTTTCAGCATGGGGAGCCTGGTGCTGCTGTGGTCGACATTCAACCTGTGGAAGTTGTAGTTTCCCATGTTCTTCAACAGATACTGAGTCCAGTATGTACACAATTCTTGTTTCTTTGCTGCAGTTTCTCCATTCCATAACCATCTTATTGACCATCTCCAAAATAGTAGTGATAAAAAATACATGTATTGTGTTTCATTCATTGGCCTTAGCATTCTTTCTAACTGCAGGAGACTAATTATGTTCCAATTACACGTGGTAACAGTGTAGTTCTGATGGTTAATGGGTAAGCAAGCATAAGCCTGTAACAGTGTAGTTCTCATTTTCACCATTACAATAATGTTATATCTATGATACCCAGTTAACCACATATGGTCTAATGAGTTTTGCTTAATTATATCTGAGTTTCCTATTGTTCTGCAGCTTAGGTGGTACTCCTCTAATGGAACTTTTGATTGCTGCTGGAAAAGCAGTCCCAAAATTACAGTTGGAATTTGGGCTTGCCGTTGATAGGGTGTATACTGGATCATTTATGACGTCTCTTGATATGGCAGGTGACTGTTTTTGGTTGTGTCTATATAGAGTTACCGGTTTTGTGCTATTCCTCTCACACTCCCTCCTTTCTCAGGGTTCTCGATATCAATTATGAAGGCAAACCAGTCAATTCTAGAGCGTCTGGATGCTTCGACCAAAGCTCCTAGTTGGCCAGTTGGCACAGATGGTCTGTGAGACGTAGTTAAATTGTCTTTCTTGTTCCTTTGGAACTTGTATTAGATTGTAAATTCTTCATTCTGTATCATTATGTGGTTCTGTCTTTGTCGTTTCCTATGTGTTAAGATTGGATTTTACATTTTTCCTGAGCTTAAGACAGATAAATCTTTCTCTTTATAGGGAACCGCCCACCAGCAAAGATCCCCGTTCCACTGCCCTTCCAAGCAACGAAAAGCCAAGAGGTAAGCACTAGGTTTGAAAAAATGCAATTAGTCAGCTTAGAAGGGGTTCAATGAGATGTGATAACCTGTAAGTATCATGAGAACTTGCCAGGTGATCATGCTAACTTGGTTTGCTATTTTTAGTCTCCAAGCCGACCTCAAGAGCTTAGTCAACAAGGGCAAATTCTTGAGGCAGCTATTGAAGCAGCAGCAACTGTAGTCATCAAACTGAAGGATAGTTTGAACGAATGGGATGGGAAAGTAGGTGATGGGGACTGTGGATCAACAGTAAGTCCTGTTTTTCAAATGTCTGTACAACATAAAGTTTTGCATTTACGCATGTCTTAAATCTTATGCACGCATCACCATTCATAGATGTGCAGAGGCGCAACTGCTATCCTGGAGGACATGAAGAATTAGTAAGTCGTCACATTACTCTGTGATACCATATTACCTCTTCTTCTCCTCTGTTTAGTTTGATTTTTAACTTGCAATTTATACCCTCTCTTTCTCGTTTCTATAGTTATCCACTCAATGATGCTGCCGAAACAGTGAGTGAGCTTGGTTCATCAATTAGAAGAGTCATGGGGGGAACTAGTGGAATAATGTAAATTTGACAATTTAGTTTCTCTATAATTGATCATGCATTTGGCATTAACTGATAAAGACATGACACTGTCTCATATGAAACCAGTTACAATCTCCTCTGTAAGGCAGCATATGCGGAGTTAAAAGCTAATGGTCAGCCAGAAACCACTCCTAAACACTGTAAGATAACGTTCCTGGTATTGTCGTTAACTATCCCAAAAGGCACATGTTCGCCTACTATGGTACTGAGTTCTTCTTGAAATCAGGGTCTGATGCACTCAAGTCAGCAATCTCTGCTGTCAGTAAATATGGTGGAGCAACTGCCGGTTACAGAACGATGTTAGATGCACTCATTCCAGCTTCAAAAATCCTTGAGGAGGTGATTGGTCAAAACTCTTACCTTTTTTAGAAAAAAAACAGAGATTGATATTTGTTAAGTTGTAACAAGCTTTGCTTTGACTGTGAGCAGAAGCTGAGTGTTGGGGAGGACCCTATTACTGCTTTTGTTCTGTCTGCCGAAGCTGCAACCTCAGGAGCTGAATCTACCATTCATATGCAAGCACAGGTGAGCTTTATTGACTCTCGGTTAATTGGCTACAATACTGCAATCACTGAGCTCACAGTTATGAGTTGGATGTAAGTTTTTTAGTTTATTTGATGTGACGGATTATTCGATTGGTGGACAGGCCGGAAGATCAAGCTATGTATCAGCTGAGATTCTTGCATCAATTCCTGATCCAGGCGCAATGGCTGCAGCGGCATGGTACAGCGCCGCCACAAGAGCTGTGAAGGAGAAGAGTCAGGGGTTGTGATCCGATGAACTACTCTGTTAGAGGTTTCATCGAGCTTTATTGATTTCATTTCTGCCTCTGGTTTTGTCGTCTATGTATATATTGTTTCTGAGTTCTGACCCGTTTATGTAGAAAACTATTTAAGGGAAACTTGTGAAATGTTTCCCCTGTTTGTATACAAACTGAGTGAATGACATTTTTTTCTGCATACAGTGAGCAAATAATTACATCAATAGTTTTATTAATCAGACGCTTGATTTGGCTTAGCAATCATTTATGGTGGTTTAATCAGAGGCTTGCTGGTTCAGATGATATTAGGATTCGTTAGGCTCTTTTACTACGGCTTGTCTACAAGATCCGGTATTTGGGTTTAGATGATTCTGTTTTTCTGCTCTTCACGTTTAGCCTGTAAAAATTGCAAGGCTCTTTGCTAGTTCTCAATTAGTCAATTGATTCATAGGCTTGTTGATTTTGCCAAATGTAATAACACGTCATCCTCTTTTATAGCCAAGTCAGCATTTATAAATATATTTAAAAATTAAATTTTGATTCAAGTGGTTTTCATAATTTTTTTTTTTTAAGTTAATACAAAGTATCAAGAATATACGATTGTTAAAATATTTTAATTTTAATACAAGACACACTATCATTGAACAAAACTAAAAAAAAAAAAAAGACTTTCTATAATGTTCAAATAATAGCTATTGTTTTGTAAAATCATATTATTGTTCAAAAAGTTAAAATTATAGACATTATACTCATTTTTCAAAGTATCTATTTTAATCAGTTTGGTTAAAGGAATTCTATATTATTCTTCACACAAATAAAAAAATCCAGAATTTATACAAGTGTCTATCTAAAACAATTTTTTTAAAAAAATACAAGGTGTACAATCAGATTAAGTAGAATTTTGTGTTGGTTTAATATTGTTTGGTTAACTTTAGTTTGATGGTTCAAGTTAGTTCAGTCAATTCTAAATTTTCACGTTAACTTAATATAAATGTTGTATTGAGACATTGGGTCTGTTCGTTTTGTTATCGCAGGCGGCAGCGGCAGCGGCAGCGGCAAACGTACCGCAGGTTGTTGTTCGTTTCGTCACCGCTACCGCTGCTGCAGCCGCAGCCGCAGCCGCTGGTTTTGTGTTCGTTTTGTTGACGCTGCGGCAGTTTTTCATTTAATTCTTATTTTATTTTTATAAAATTGTATAATTATATTTTGAATCAACAAAACATAATTTAATTATATTTACAACCATAAGATATGTTTATTTAGCTAGTAATAATTTTTAGTTCAATTTAAAATTATAACAATATGTTTTGTGATAAATCATGAACAAAATATAATTTAAATATATTTACAACCTTAAAATATGTTTATTTAGCTAGTGATAAATCATGAACTTAATTAAAACAAAAATAAGAAACAAAAACATTGGACCATTAAAACATAACCAACTCATGGAAATTAAATTTTGGCATTAAACCCCATCTGTTGTAAGAGAAAAAGAACATTAGTGTTATTGTCATGCTCTCAAGCAACTTATATGAAAAGTTCTACCATTCTTCCATTTACCAGAATCAGGAAAGATTAAAAATATTACAGATCATCAAGGTTCCTTCTAGTCCTAATATCTACCCTTGTATATGAGTCTGTTTCTACCCTTGGCACTGACATATCTTTGTCAATAGAATCAGCTTCATCATCATTATCATCTCCATCCACTGTAGAATTTAAACTAGCTTCTTTAGTCTGAGAGTTCCATCCTTCAGCTCGGAATTCTTCTTCCTACATATTCATATTAGCAACCAGTTTGCTTTTGAAATTTCTAGCTGCAGGTCATTCCTATATAGCATAAACAAAGGAGTGTAAGACACTGATCACTCTTTTCTATAAGAGTTGAGCAAACAACAAAACAAAGTAGCAAACTGAAACAAGCTTATACAACCTTAAGAAAGCTCCACAACCTCTCAGTACCATATGCAAAACATTCAAAAAGAAAGCTTTTTCAAAACCGGAGAAAGCTAGAAGAGACCAATCAAAAGAACAAGCATATATAGCATAAACAAGTACCTCTATCCATTGCTTCCACCAATCATCTGGCATCTCCAACCTTCCCATATCAACATACCTGACAAATCATTAAAAGCTTAACAAAAAGTGTTAACCAAGAAACTTTTTCACTTTCCAAATTACTTAAACAGAGACAATGAAGCCATAAAGCTACTAAATTCGTATGTCTTGATGCAGACGACAAACAGAGTGTCAAAACAACCCAGAATATTATGAAACTTGGTGGAAAGATTCACAACAGACATACAAAGCCACCGAAAAAAACAGATCTTGATTTAGACTCACGGTTTTAAAGTTATGACCAAATTCCCAACACATAACCCAAATGACACAACCCTGCGAACAGTCAACTTTGGAAGCAGAGCCGGACTTGACCCCATTGAAATGAAACATTGCAATGGGCCCCCACATTTTTTGCAAAATTTTTGGTTACAATGAGGCCCCTAAATACTTAAAAAATGTTATTTTTAGTCTATAATTTTTAGACTATGAAAATTATAACTATAATTCTGTATCATTTGTATGGGGCCTCCAAATACATTGGTCCGGCTCTGTTTGGAAGCAATTTCCCATCAAACCAAATGGACCCAGAAGACTATCTTTATATCAATGGCAAGACCTTGCTCTCAAGTTTTCAGAACATGTTTTAAACCCAAAATCCGAGGTCTGTAACCAAAGAAAACTAAAATCAAATAATCAACCTTTTTCACTTGACTTTATACCCTTTCTCCTCTAATAACAATACACTGGCTGAACTCTTATCCAAAATATGGTGCTAAATATAGCTTAAACAAAACCCAGATTCAATTTCTATTGGTTCTGCTTGTTAATACCCTAGTTCTGTATCTACAACAATTGAAACAAAAAAGCAGAGAGAGATAGAGAGGTACTGACTTGGCCAAGAAGAAAGATTGAGACTAAGCTTTCCTGCGCAAAGAGAGATCGATACTAAGCTATCAAGAGTAAAATAGAGAAGAAGAAGCATGAGACCTTACCATAGTCATCAGAATCGAAGGCGACGAAGATGACGAAGAGAGAATTGAACTTCGTCGTTTTCTTATTAGGGTTAGAGGTTGTTTTGTAAATCCTTAAACAAAACAAGGGTAGTTTTGTCATTTTTCATACATGCCGCAACTATTTAGTCGTTAATCGCTGTATTAAACCGGTGTTCAAATTTTTCAACCGCTGTGAGCTGCGGCAAACGCAGCGTCATACCGCAAGTAGTTGTGATAATCAAACGAACAACAACACTTGCGTCTGCCGCAGCCACAACTACTTGCGGCGACCAAACGAACAGCCCCATTAATGGAAACAAAAACGTAAGGTTTAAATAGAAACTTTTGAAAATGAGTATTTATTGTATAGTTTTAATTTTTTTTTTTTAAATGCTTGATTTACAAATCTCAAATTTGGATAAATAATAAAACTTGAGCGAAGTTTAAGTAAATAAAATTAAATTACTTATGAGAAATGTCAATGCATTTAATTAACTAAAATTGATATTAACAAATATTTATAAAACCAATTAAACCAGAAGTTGTTGTTACAGTCTCGGTTCTAAACCACCTCCTCTAATCCGACTGTGAGGTGGTAACATATTTTACTCATTTACATCGTAAACGGAATTAGTATCTCATTGACTCTTGCCGTGGTCTGGAACCTCGGGTTATAATCAGCGATCAAATACGCTGGAGACTTTCCTTTGCTCTTCTCGATAGGCAAAACCCATTGAGTGCCCTTGAGGCTATCTATCAAAGCCGCAGCTTCTTTCTTGGCTGCATCGTCAGACACGTACCCACCGAACTGTCTCACGGCTACGTAGGTTGGTTTCCATGGCTGAACGTGGAGGTCATCAGCCTGAGGTGGGTTCTGTTGGTTCTTTTTGGGGATGTAGAAGGAGACGGTGTAGACTGATTGTCCTGGCGTTGCTTGTTGTGTGATCACCGGTGCTGTCATGTTCATCTTCACCTTATCCTTGTTTTTTCCTTGTATGTAACTAAATAATCTGTAACCCCAAAAAACAAACTCAGTTTCGGTTTCACTTGTTAACACAAATTACTACATTCGGTACTTATGATAAGAATAAAATCTTATTCGGTTATTTGTTTTTGGACTTGTTTCTTTTCTAATTGTGGAGTAACTTATTTAAATTATATAACAAAAAGATTGTATATTAGATTGAAAATGTAAGTTACCGTTGGAAACCAGTTTTGGTGGCTTGAGTCATGGATGTTGCGGAGATAGGACTAGTGGAGATCCATACCGCAGTGTTATACATGCAGATCTCATAGGCGTATCCGGCCTCTACCAATTTAGTGGTAGGACACTCGTAGTGGTCACACGTTCCCGGACGCATCCCATTAGATGGAATCCATGGTGCGGGAACCTGAACAGCATATGATCCAACCACGAATAGGCTGAGGCAAAACGATAGCTTTAAGATGTTGAAACCGGTTTCCATGATTGATGAATAGAAATACTTAAAATGAATATTTTGGTTTTGTTTAGATTCTCATTGAAATGTCTTGTGTAAATGGAGTATTTATAGATGGATTTTTGGGCAATGAGATGATAAGAATAGAGTATTGTACAAGTTATTAATATATTTGACTAGTTAAACTTAGTACAAGTTTGACCTCTAATTTGGATTCAGATATGGCAAGGAAGTTATGAAATGCTTTAATTTGATAAATGTTTACCCATCAGAGCGGAAATTTGCCTAAAAAAGGTTCATTAATTCCTTTCTTATTAGTAACATACAGTATTATAGTTATTCAACAAAATTTAAATTCCAAAAAAAAATATATTAATTAGGACCTCTATCTTTTTTTAGAGGAAGAAAATTAATTGACTGAGTAAAATTGCACAATTTTATTTGAAAAGATAGTAATTAAGAAGTGATCTATATTCAACTAACTAATGAAAAATATTATTATTATTATCAATTTTTTGTTAAGAGAAGATTATTTTTCATTATACCTAATTCAACTAATGGTAAAACGGGAAAAATTATTGTTCACTATAACTAATTGAACTAGCCACCTAGACTTTTATAAATATAATAAGGTGGAATCATAATCACCCTATGTATCGATGACTTATACTGAATGCATATAATTTTGTATAATAAAATAGTAAACTCAATATAAGATATTAATGATGAATTGATTCTATTTTGAGTCAGACCAAACGTAATGTTTTTATTTTATATTAAATTTGAGTCTGTTCATATATATAATATATATGCTGGTCCTTTAATAGAAGTTGTTTTGTAAACAAAAGTAGATTTTTCTAAAGTTTAGTCTTTCTTTGTTTGTGATGAATTTTTAAGGATCATAAAATCACATGAAGAGTTAAGCTTTGCCAAGTAATGTTTAGATTTTGTTGACTTGTCGAAGGAGATGAGAGCAGCCGCTGAGACGGGGACGATTAATTTTTTTTTTTCTGAAAGTGCTAACAAAGGTTGAACTCATCAACTGATGAAGTGATTCTTTTTGGACTTGTAAGAGGAGCAATTTAATTAATACGATGGGAACATCTATAAAATTCTGCGTAAAATGGTACTGTGTTGTCTGTGGTGGTAATTGGACCTAGGACGTAAACTCACAAATGTTGATGTTTCAGTTTCCACTGCGAACAAACTTGTTTTGTGTGGACCACGCAAGTAACTCTCTGGACTTCGGCCTAAGACAACTATACGAGTCTATGACCAAGTAACTTATTTACTTGTAAGATTAGTTTGGTGGTCGATCAATACTAATAAAAGTCCACATTATTATTACCTCTATTTTTGAAGGAAACTATAAACGCATGCACATCCGCTCTAGTGAATGACCAGATGCTTATATTTCTTGTGAATTATGGGTGTTTTAAACTTCACTTTTTAAAAAAATAATTTAAAAGGACAATAAAAAAAACCGAATAACATTAGTTGTGATCAAAAATATAATTTTATTATTTTGCATATCAATTTTTATTTCGAATCAACCATCATTAATCCTGTGATATTGATAATATAGATATATTGATTATATAATATTGTAAATAAATTAAAACATACTCATATCACATAAAAAATAGTATGTGATAGCAATAAAATAAACTTAAAAAGGGAGAAAAAGTTAAAGTAATTAATTTACTTGAATTGCCAATGTAGTAGACCAAAAAAAAATCTCCAATTGAAAAAAGGGAAGTAATTAATTAATTTGAATGGCCTAATAATATTTTATGTTGTGCCTCTTTGCAATAATAACATTATATATACTGTAATTTTATTTTCTAAATTTATGAGTCAAGAACAATCTCTTTTCTTCATTCATGTCTCTATCACAAAACACATCATCTATATTACCAAATAAAGGAATGGGTTTCGATGCATCTGATCATGCTGATCGAATATGTAAGCTTCCTGACGATATGTTGCTCAAGATCTTATCAGAATTGACCACAGAAGAAGCGATAAAGACATGTGTTTTGTCCAAACGGTGGGAGGATACATGGGGCCAAATGTCAAATCTTTGCTTCGACATGCGAAAGATCATCACCATCAATGGGATGGTTCTTCCAGAGCTATTAGATCGTGCTGCTAAACTGATAACCAAGGTTTTTTTGAATATCTCTTTCAATATTATATCATTCAATTTCCAATCATTTTTTATTTAGAAATGGATAAAAATGAAAATCAAATATGTACAACCTTTTGAAATTAATTAGAATCAATGTTATACATATGAATATGAAATCATAGACATTTGTATGTATAAATTATGGATAATCCACTGAAAAGTATTCTAGATAAGACCTATCATGTAATATATAACAAATAACCTAATAACACAATTTATAACATTTAAAGATGGTAGTTAATTACCGGAAAAAAATTCGCGCCCAAATAACTGAAAATTTTAAACAGCCAAAATTATTTTTTTAAAATAACATATAACGGTATTTCGCGCGAAACATTGTGACATCTAAAACTTTTTTTTGGTGAAAGATATTTAAAACAAAATTTATGACCTATAGATCCGAGTGTCTGTATATAATGACAATGCTATATTGTTATTGTAGAGAAAAATAATATAGAAAAACATGATATCATGTCTTCTTCCACATGGAATAATTACATGCATACACAAAATTACGTTGTTTATGTCTATCAATCTAATGGATTTAACAATTGATGTTCATCACAGAGTCATCTTAATGAGAATATTTACCAAAAACATGAGTTTGTTTTCCACGATAATAAAATTATGAGAGTTATACATATATTTTAGATAACAAATCTTAAATCTTTTTCTATAGAGAATTCAACATCTAGTGCATATGTTAATAGACTTGTTGTTTTAAATAATTGTTTGTCCTTATTTAGTTCTTAATCGTTTTTGCATTTTCAGGTTATAAATAATCATAATGCCCATTTAGATACTTGCATAGTATATCATTACTCATACCAATTGGAAGATGGGATGCTTGATTCTTGGATCCAATTACTAACTAGTATAAAGAAAACCAAAAAACTTATCCTTGGAAATTTCAATGGTCGTCTTCTACCAACGCTTGAATCCAATGTGCTCAAGTTGTCCCCAAATACATTCTACCATCCACACCTAACAACAGTCTCGCTATATCAATACATATTAAAGGATGCACACGCCTTTAATAGTTGTAAGAATCTCAAGCACCTTGAACTTAATCACATCTTTGGTGAGGTTAGTGTATTCAACAAAGTCATCTCCTCTTGCTCCTCCCTCGAGGTTCTTATCCTACAAATCGTTTTCAACAATCCAAGTGGTCATCTGAAGATCATTGATCACAAAAATTTGAGAATTTTATTCATGTCTTGCAACCAAATTGATGGCATTGAAGTGTGTGCAGCTCAGCTTGATATGCTCTCCATAGAATTTATCTTATGTGATATTGATAACGTCATTCTCGAAATTCCTAGACTCCCTTTTCGTAGAAATTATTGGGTTGCAGGACAAATCTTTCCTCATACCAGCATCAATATCTCAACTTTCACTCAGGTACAAGAAACTGCACTTGGATATATATATATTAAAAAAATTACATTAATAATATTTGATTTTGCATGCTTGTTAATTGTAAATTTGGATCTCAGGAGAACAAAAACAATTGGCTGGTGACAGGTCCTGTCAACTATGTAACGAGACCCGCATCTTTATCAGTGAGTGTAGATTTGAAGAATCCGCAAGAAGTCGAGGTGCTAAGGAAAATGTTAGGAATGTGGACTGAAAAAATGATAGAACTTGAAATATCATTTAAGGTATATCTCAATTGCATGCTTCAGTTTTCATTGGATGTTTTGATAGTTATTTTTCTCTTTAATCGCTTTGTTATACTATATGATCAAATACAATATTTAAATTTGTTATATGTATAGAATAACAATCTTCTTGGGGAAGAAGGAAGTTCTTCTAACTGTGGAGCACAATATAATTTCTGGGAGAAAGTAGAACCGTTTCCCAACGCTGATTTTCGTGTGGACACTGTATGGATATACAATTTCAGTGGTTCAAATAAAGAAGAGTTTGCACTAGCTTCGGGTTTGGTGATGCAAAAGACAGTACTGAAGAAGATGATGATCATGACAACAATGTTTCCTAAAAAGAAAAACAGAGATATAGAATTGGCAATTTCCAAACTAAAGGAACTTTCGAAAGATAACAAAGAGCTTAGTATTGAATGTTTCTAATGAGATTTGGTTTGAATCTATCTATAGAAAGTAACTCTTTCAAGTTATTAATGTTTTTTATTTGAAGATTATATATATGTTATCAACTTTCAAGTTATTAATGTTCGTTTTATTTTATTTTATTTTTGTTTTTTTGGGCTATTTGTCTTTGGTGTTTGTTTAATGTTGTAATATCTGGGATTGATTTTATCATCAAAATCATGCCTAAGGTATAGACAATGTTGTATTTAATTCTGGTTTTCGGGGATATTTCGAGATAATGAGTTTTTTCTTTACCTTCCCGAAACGGACTATCCAAACCCACCCGATTCGACCCGACCCGACCCGACCCGAATCTACTCAAAACTAAAAAGTAAATGGGCCAAGGCCCATAAAAGAGAAACAATGGAGAGAGTCAAAGGAAGAAAAGAAGCAAGAAGCGATGATGATGAGAGGACTCTTGTCGACAGTCTCAAGAGTAAAGGTCGAGCTTGCAAGTGTGAGATCAAGGAATAATGTCTGCAGCAACATCCGTACCATCAATGGCGGAATTTCTCACTAAAAGACCTTACTCTCCTCCTTCTTGGTCTTCTCATCTTCGTCCGATTCCTTCCCACACCTTCTCCCTCGCTCACGTACGTTTAATTTCATCCTCCTCTTATGTTTTTTTTTCCAATTTCTCATTTTCCATCACTTTCACTGATCATCTTCTTATTCTTCAGCTTCCTACTCCGATCCATCGATGGAATCTTCCTGGTCTTCCTAACGGCACTGAACTCTGGATCAAGGTTTCTCATATCTAACTTCCGTTAGGAATCTTCCTGGTCTTCCTAACGGCTCTTCTTCTTCCTTTAACCTTACCGTTTTTAACCAAATTTGGCAGCGCGATGATTATACCGGCATGGAATTGAGTGGGAACAAAGTCCGAAAACTCGAATTCTTAATGGCTGAAGCTGTTGAGCAACACGCCGATACCGTAATCACCATCGGCGGTATTCAGAGCAATCATTGTCGTGCTACAGCCACCGCATCTAACTATCTTAATCTCACTTCTCATCTTATTCTCCGTACTTCCAAGGTCTTCTAGCTTCTGATTCTTTTTCACCTTACGATTCCGATATAATCTCTGTTTGTTTATGTATGTGTATGTGTGTGTGTTTGCAGCTTCTTGCTGATGATGATCCTGGTTTGGTTGGGAATTTACTGGTTGAGCGTCTCGTTGGAGCTAATGTTCATCTTATTTCTAAGGAAGAGTATTCTTCTATTGGGAGTGAGGTTAAAGTCCATTGCATTAAGTTTTTACTTACTAAGAATCATGAAAATGACTTAGCCTGATCAAAAAACTTGTTCTTGGTGATGGTAATGATAGGTTCTTACTAAGGCTCTGAAAGAGAAACTGGAAAAGGAAGGGAAAAAACCTTATGTTATTCCAGTCGGTGGATCAAACTCTTTGGGAACTTGGTGAGAGTGTGTGTTCTCTCAAAAGATAACTAATTTAATTCTAGCTAAGTGCAGTAGCATGTGTGTAGCTTTAAGAACTTGTTTTAGATTGAGCTCTCTTTAAATGCTGATTTCCCTTGAACTGATCGTCCAGGGGTTATATCGAAGCAGCAAGGGAAATTGAGGATCAGCTGAAAAGTAGACCTGATGGCCTGAAATTTGATGATATTGTGGTAGCATGTGGCAGGTTCTGCTTTTGCTTCCCCTGTGAATTTTTCTTATCCGTTACTTTTGTTTGCTTCACTCTCATTTTAGTTTTCTTTTGGATTGCTAGTGGTGGTACAATTGCTGGTATTTCATTGGGGTCTTGGTTGGGAGCTCTGAAAGCCAAGGTATACCCTTTCAGTTTTAGGAGCATCGCTCATAGTGAAGTTGACAGATGGCTGATCAGTTGAGTTTCATTCATTGTACAGGTTCATGCTTTCTCGGTTTGCGATGATCCTGATTACTTCTATGACTTTGTCCAAGGCCTTCTGGATGGACTTCACGCTGGTGTTAACTCTCGTGATATTGTTAACATCCACAATGTGAGTGTCATGGCTTCTCTGTTTTATGTGTTGTCTATTTCGCATTGGTGATTTCTCTTGGCTCCTTAGCAAAACACCACTAAGTGGAAAGTTTTTATACAAGCTTTTTCTCTTTGAGTACAGTACACAGGTTCGGCTTTTGATTCTTAAGTTCTTTTTGCAGGCCAAAGGAAAAGGATATGCCATGAACACATCAGAGGAGCTTAAGTTTGTAAAGGAAGTAGCAAGTTCAACTGGTGTTATTCTTGATCCTGTTTACAGGTATGTTAGTCTATTCTAGTTTTTCCTTGTTCCTAGTAATGTTTATGGTCGTCATTAGCCCTTGAATCTCTCAAAGTAGCATCGTATTATATAAGTGAGATTAACATTTGGGTTTTCGGGTGTTTATCTAGTGGGAAAGCTGTGTATGGTTTGGTAAATGAGATGACCAAGAATCCCAAAAACTGGGAGGGAAGGAAGATATTGTTCATACACACAGGTGGGCTTCTTGGGTTGTATGATAAGGTTGATCAAATGGCGTCTCTGATGGGTAATTGGTGCCGGATGGATGTTTCAGAATCCGTACCAAGAAAAGATGGTGTTGGAAAAATGTTCTAGCAAAACAGAATTCTGATTTGTAATATTCCTATGAAGATGAGACAGATTGAACTGTGCATTTGGCAGTGAATAAAAACTCATTTCTGTTTTCTATTCTCATGTAGTAAATGGCTCGAAGATTACGATAAATAAATAGGTGTGGTCACTCTTTCTATAGCTTTTTATAGGAGATTTAAACAGAGGAAGTTCCTAACCACTTGACCAGAGCCAATGGTCAGATCTAAGAGTCTAGTTCATGTTCCAACCCCACTGCATTTGCTCTTGATGTTAGTCAGATCTTATAAAGATCCAGACATCTTGAAGTACTTTGTATGTACTAATCCAAGTGTAAATTTGCGAGTTATTGAGAGATGGTTGCAACCACCACTTTAGGGTCCAAAAAAGAGTCTGAGCAATCAAATTTATATCATTCATTTTACTTACTGGTCGTATTTGGATATATCAGTCCTCCAAAGTAAAAGTTAAATTCACTAGAGCAATGCACATGGCTGAAATTGACATTTATAATCATTGATGTTTTTTTTTTTTTCCTTTCATTCATAACAGGCTTAACAGCAATATTCGAAACTACCAAGTAAAATTTTGAAACTCATATTAATTTTTTTTTGCAATATGCTTTATAAAAATTAAAATATGGTAGGAGTACAACAAGATGTAAAATTCATAAGATCTCGCAATGAACACATGTAAGACCTATGCAAATAAATATGTACTGTAGTACTAAGTACTAACATTGATCCACATCAATCTTATCGTTTCCTCTGTATCTTTGATGTCTTCTACTCATACCAAACTACAATAATAATATTTATTGGGTCCTATAAATGAAACTTTTGTCTGAAAACAAAAGAAATATGTTTGTTGAAAATATTTTAAACTATTTATCGAAATAGTCCATAGTATCATTATTGTTTTATATGAAACACCAGCATTTTTGTAATTATTCAATTTTCATTGATATCAATCGTCGTGTCAACCTGATGTATCGTCCGTATATGAAAGAACTCAAATTACCAAAAAAATGATAAGAATTCAAATGGTTCTCTATCAAGTAGCTTTCTGTTGAGTACACCAATTTGAGGTAAAGAACAAAGCCACCAGTGAAAACTCAAAGAGCCGTCAAATCAAATTAGATAGAAGGAAGAAAAGAAAGTAAAATTGAATACACTTACTAAACAAACAAATCATACCACGTGGTTACTTCCCACCACATTCCCAAAATTAGAAAAAATTAGAAAAAATTATCAAACCTATTCAAAAGGTAACACTCGGAGGTCATTTGCATTAGACCATCCACAATGGCGTGGATTTGGCCCGTCCCCAATATTTATTGGATTTAAATTTAAATGAAAAAAGCCCAATATCTGAAAAACGGTTCTTATTTGGGGACGTTTTTTTACCGTCCTCTTCGCCACGTGTAGCCGTGTGATTTGTTCTCGAATAAGCTAGGTCTAAAAAAAATGTATTCGGGAGACAAAATCATCCCGAGTTCTTTCTTCTCCCTCTTGACGGCGACCACGAAGGCGATTCGATCCTCCACGACGTTCTGTTCTTTTCACCGGAAAATCTTGCCAGATTAACGAAGCCGATCTTCTGTCGCATCCGAAGCCGGTCCGATCTTCAATACCTAAGACGTCCAGCGGTTCGATCTTCTCTCCCGAAGCGATCTGTCCCTGTCACCCGAAGCTTGTCCGGCGGTTCGAGCTTCTCTCCCGATGATATCCGTCTAAATAAGGTTAGTCTTCTTCCCACTACATGAGATTTAACCTTGATTGGCGCCGATTATCGAATTAGGGTTAGGGATTTGGGATTATCGAATTAGGGTTAGATAATTAGGGTTTGCGAATTAGGGTAATTGAATTAGGGTTATTCAATTAGGGTTAATTAATTGGGGTTATTGAATTAGGGTTATTGATTTAGGGATATTGAATTAGGGTAAATGATTTAGGTTATGTTTCTTTGGTGTTTTTTTTGTTTTTTTCATTTGTTCGATGGATCGTTATGTCTCTGTGTGAAGATCGAGTTAAAGGATCATCATCTTTGTGTCTCGGTCTATTTTTTTAACATTGAGATAGGTTAAATTTTTTTTTATCAAGGTTTTCAATTTGGTGATTGTTGTGTCATTGGTATGGTTGGTAAAATGTTTTTGACATTGATTTTGATACAACTTTTGGTTGATTAAGATAGTCATTGTCATTCGTATGATTTTTGGATAAATTTTTTTAACAATGTCATTCGTATGATGTCTCGCATTGATTCGTATGGTTGTGTTTTTTTTTAGGTTTCTCATTTGGTAGTTGTAATGTTTACTTGTAATAAATTGGTAGCATTGTTGTGTAGTTGGTTGTATTTAATTTTAGTGTTGTTTGTTCATAGTTTCTTGTTTAATTTGGTAGTTGTAATGTGTACTTGTCATAAATTGTGATTAGACATTTGTTGTTTGGTCTTTAAGTTTTGATAGTTATTGCAAGTAAGGTTTTAAACCATAAATCTCTTTCATTTATCTTCCCTTTCTCACTTGTAAATGATATTCACTTCTCTTCTATACTCGCATCTCTTATCTTCGCATTCCTTCTCTTCTATACCCGCTTCTAATCTCTGCTTTTCTCTTCTCTTCTCTTCGCATTGATCATCTTCTATACCCGCTTCTCTTCTCTGCTCTTATCTTCTCTTCTCCTCGCATTCCTTCTCTTCCTTATCCGTTTCTTCCTATGGATTCTAATAATCCCTTCTTTCAGTCTTCTTCTTACTTCAACTTGCTTAACAGTCAAGAAGAAGGTGGTTTAAATGATAACTTTCATTGGGAAAGTTATCCACCTTCTGGACAGAGCTCACAACCTTCTCCTCACAGCTCCCAACCTTCTCCTCACAGCTCCCAACCTTCTCCTCACAGCTCGCAAGAAACACCAAAAGAGCGCAAGGAGAGAAAGACATGGACACCTGCTGATGATGAAGTCTTGATCTCCGCATGGCTCAACACTTCAAAAGATCCCATCGTTGCAAATCAACAAAAGGGAGGAAGCTTCTGGAGCAGGATTCAAAAATACTATTGTGACACTCCTCACGCTAGAAACGGTGGGGAACAGATGCTGGTGACACATTGCAAGCAGCGTTGGCACAAGATAAATGACCATACTAACAAGTTCTGTGCCGCATTCGCAGCTGCGGAGAGACAGAACAGCTCTGGTCATTCTGAAAATGATATCATGAAGAATGCACATGATATCTACTTCGCTGCCCATAACAAGAGATTCAACCTTGAACATTGTTGGTTTCGTTTAAGGTTTGAGCAGAAATTTCTATCCCTTAACACTATTAACACGACCCCAGCTCAGCCTGCAACAAAGAGGAAACAAGCTGGTGAAGGTTCGCAGTCATCAAGCTGCAGTGTTGAGGAGTCTGAGAAGAGGCCAGAAGGGATCAAGGCTGCCAAGGCGAAGAGGAACAATGCTCAGTCCACAAACGTGAAGACTCTTGCTGAGTATAAGAGCATGTGGGATGTCAAGAAAGAGGAATTAGCTGAAAAGGAGAAACTACAGAAGCTGGCCATCCTAGACACTCTCCTAGCCAAAAAAGAACCCTTGAGTGCGAGTGAAGAAATCATCATGAACAAGATAGTGTCCCAGTATTTCTGATATTATAGAATGTGTTTGTTGTTTGTTTTTCTTGCTTAGTACTCGGCTTATGTATTTGATTTGTATTCCCTGGTTGTTTGATTTGTATTTCCTGTTTAAGTATTTCTTGCTCAGTTGTGTATTTCTTGTTTCAATCTAAATTAATATAAGTCTATTTTAGTACTCGGCTATTGTAATTTCTAGTAACTCGGCTATTGTATAAACTAACTTAATCAGATTGTGTATTGTTGTACTAAGTCTAATCTGCTTCTTCTTGTTTATCTTCAGGTTACGTAAGACATGGGCCACGACTATAGCTATTCCCAGCCTTCTTCATCTGATCTGGCTGATAAGTACTCAGAGGACACTGCGGATAGAGAGCTAGATGCATTGATTCGTATGGATGAAGCAGAGTCGAGGCAATACCCACCTCAACCGGAGGTGGAGCATGGATTCCCGAAGGAATGTTATTGTGGTGCGAAGCCTTTTTTAACCAACTGCTACAACAGAAGGTATGTGATGAAGTATAAGTTTAAATAAAGTATAAGTGTAAGTTTCGTATACGTACTAACTCCTTATTTATTGCAGGTTCTTCACATGTCCAAATGTCGATGATGGTGAGATGCATATTCACAAGTGGTGGGATGTGGCTGTAATGGAGGAGTTGAGGGACAGTGATAGACGATATGAAGTGATGGCTGAGAAGGTAGATTACTTAACCTTGTTCAATGATGAGAGTAACGCAACTGAACAGAAACTGGTAAGGTTGGAGAATGTAGTTAATGAGATATGTAAGGAAAATAAGTTAAGAAAATTTACTGATTTGCTGGTTGTAGGTGTAATCATCATTTTCACATGTATTTTGTTCATGTTGGTGTAATGATTTACACGGGTACTTGTTGTTTTCTTATCATGTATGTTGTTTTGTTTTGGTCTCTCACGGGTATTACATGTATTTTGACTACGGACGTGTTGGTCTCTGTCACGGGTACTTGTTGTTGGTGTAATCATGTATGTTCTTTTGTTTTGGTCTCTCACGGGTTACAAACTGGAACTCCACTATATATATGATAACTCACACCAAACACGACCAAACCAACAACACAAGTCATTTCTTTATCTTCCTTTCTTCATAACCAAAGTAGCAACTCATTTCATCAAATAAGATCAAAGCAACAAAATACTCTCGCTCTCTTCCTTTAACTTCCATTCTCTTCTTCTCTCTTTAATACAAAGTCATTTCTTCATTTCTTTTCCTTTCTCTTGAAATGGGATCATCTTCAAACCATTATCATTACCATGGAGATGATGATCACTATCACTACCAAGCAGATGATAGTGATCATTTTGATGCTTATTTAGAAAATATTTATGATGTCTCCCAAAATATCCCCGAACCAAACCAGCCACAAGAAAGGATTTTTATCGAGCGAAACCGGGAAGAAGGCCACAATAATCTTTGGAATGATTATTTTAGTGACACTCCCACATATCCAGAATATTTATTCCGGCAACGGTTTCGCATGCACAAGCCACTGTTCATGCGAATTGTGCAACGTCTCTCTACCGAAATCCAATATTTCCGCCAAAGCCAGGATGCAACCGGACGTGCTGGTCTTTCACCTATACAAAAATGTACTGCAGCAATTCGTCAATTGGCATATGGTACTTCGTCTGACAGTGTTGACGAGTATGTCCGAATTGGTGCTTCGACAGCTCGAGAATGTTTGCACGAATTTACCGCCGGCATCATCCAAGTGTTTGGAGATGAATACTTAAGACGTCCTACACAGGAGGATCTACAAAGACTACTCTTTCAGAATGAACAGCGTGGATTTCCCGGGATGATTGGTAGCATTGACTGTATGCATTGGGGGTGGAAGAATTGTCCCACGGCTTGGAAAGGCATGTATTCACGGTCAACCGGAAAACCTACAATTGTGTTGGAAGCAGTAGCTTCGTATGACCTCTGGATATGGCATGCCTTTTTTGGAGCTCCAGGTACTATGAACGATCTTAATATTCTTGATCGATCTAATGTTTTTGATGACATAATAACCGGTCAAGCTCCGGAAGTCAACTTTGTTGTCAACGGAAGGGAGTACAACTTGGCGTACTATCTCACTGATGGTATTTATCCAAATTGGGCAACTTTTATTCAATCAATCCGACTTCCACAAGGTAGGAAAAAATCTCTCTTTTCTAAAAAACAAGAAGCTGTTAGGAAAGATGTTGAGCGTGCCTTTGGAGTCTTGCAAGCTAGATTCGCCGTTATTAAAAATCCGTCTCGTTTATGGGATAAAAACAAAATGGCAAATGTAATAAGATCATGCATAATACTCCATAATATGATTGTCGAAGACGAACGACATACATACAGTTACCGAAACATTATTTCTGAATTTCAACACGGAGAACATGTGGATCAAACATTTACCGTTGGTGCCGCCGGTGTGGGTTCAAATATCAGCAGTACGATTACTCGTCAAACAAGACTTCGGGATAAACAAGCTCATGATCAACTAAAACATGATTTGATTGAGCATATTTGGACAAACTTTGGACATCTTCCGGATAATGAAGTTTGATTTTAAAATTTCTATGAGTTGAATAAAATGTTTGTTTTGGTTTTGATGTTTTTATGTTATATTTTTAATGTTATTAATTTCTAAATTGTATGTTTTTGTATTTTCTTTCTTTAAATAATTAATCTTTAAACTTTCAAAATAATATTATTTTATTTGGGGGACCAAACCCAAATACACACCAATGCTCCTACTAAAAATAAGAAACCCTCAAAATATTAGTATTAAATGTGGGGGACCAAAAAAAGTCCCACACCATTGTGGATGGTCTTACACATATCTGCGAAAACGAAAGAGAGTTATTTAATGTAAATTCCTATATATGCCCCCACCAATTCTCATTTATCTTATATTTACCCCCCATTGTTCAAATTAATCACCATTGACCTTTTAACATAGTCTGATGAGTCCCACACGTTGTCATTTCGCTGTCCATTAATTTTTTTTTGACCGGAGGTCAAAGTAATTTGACTTGATGTTGAAAAATGATATGTGCAGAGAATCGAATGTTTTTTCTTGTGTGTGTGTGTGTCAATGTGCCATATATATGAGACTAGAAGAGAAATGTAAACTAGATTTGATGGCTGACACTAAAACATAATTGAGAATTGTAAAAAATCCGATGCCTAAGAATCTAGTGAACACTATTGATAACACAAAGGTTAATTAGTTTTTTTTTAATTACACGGATAAAAAAAACGGTAAGCGATATAACGCAGAAAAACAAATTATCTTTTTTTTTTTTTTTTCTTTTCTTGTGAGTGTGCCATAGATATAAGGGGACCTGAAATGTAGAACTAGAATTATTGGAAATTCAATATCAAATAACTAACAAAATTGTACAATTTTTTTAGCTGGTTAAATAAACGATAAATGATATAAAATACTATTTAGTGTCGAAATAATAATAAAAAGAAAATATCACTTTTAGTATGGTTATCAATCAAACCAAGCATTTACAATGTTTTTTTTTCACCATACTATCGTATAGTATATAACCAATGGTTAATGGCTTAGAAAGGAAACCATTGGTATAGATAGTCTTTGTTCAAATTGAACCAAAAAAAAAAAAAAAATAGTCTTTGTTCAAACATCTTTTTCATAATAATTTTGTAACCTTTTTATTCTAATTGACTTCCTACACATATTGATTTAGAACTCCTATCAACATCTAACCTTTTTTCTTTTTTTTACAATTTTACATTTCACAACAAATTGTGAGTTGGAATCAGAAAGATGAGGAGGTGAATATAAACATTAGTATCAATAATTTTAAGATTTAACAAAAAGAAAGAAAAATGTACATTTACGTATATCTTTGGGGTCAATTACATCTACTTAATACATATGTTAAGTGAAGATAAATTAAAAAACTCAACATGATTAGTGACATAAACTAAAACTACAACTATGAATATGACATTGACTTTTTTTTTTACGGTAAAACCTAAGTGAAGACTTATAAAATTTGTTACTCTTACACCGAAGAGAACAAGCTTTGAAGTTGGAGCTTAGCTTTGGAGCGGCGGATTGATAGAGTGGAGTTGGAGGTGGATTCTGAGTTGGTGGTTCGGTTTCTTACAACGGGGATTGGTGACTCTCATCCATTGTCTTTTCTGGTGCGTCTGTGCCATGCCTTTATCTCACGGGACTGGATAGTCCGGGTTATTCATGTGTATAGGGAAGCTAACCGCCTCGCAGATGGTTTAGCTACTTATTCTTTTACTTTCCCATTAGGTTATCATGTTTTGGATACAATTCCTTCTTTTGCTGAACCTTTACTGAATGCACACTTATCAGGACATGCGTGTCCTCCTCTTGTTAGAATGTAGTTTTTCTTGTTTTAATAATAAAAGCTGGGAGGATTTCCTCCCGGTCATTTACCAAAAAAAAAAAAAAGCTTTGAAGTTACTTTAAAACTTGGATAACTCTAATTCTTTTTGATAGAAATATGACTTGTGATTTTTGGGGAAGTGATACATTTTTTACTGTATTAATTTTGGTGTTTTAGGCTAAGAAAAGGAAAATAAACAAAATTTACTATATAGTATATATATACTTGTGAGGGTCCATAGTTCGTCTAGGTGTACAAAAGACTTGAATACTCATATCGAAGTACTTGGTTTATATGCCGTTTAACTTCATTTCGAAAAATAGTAGTAGAACGAATTCTTCTTTCGTTTCAGAAAATCATATATTAGTTATACAATCGGTTATGTTTGATGATTATAATCTTCAAATTTATCTTTTTCATTACAATAAATTTTATAGTAAAAACAAATTATTTGTTTCCAAAACAACATCTTTATGGTATAGATTTACGGTTAGAAAAAACTATATTTATTTGTAAATTTTGTTACATGAAAAATATCTTGCATGACAAATGCTAGATACACGTGTAATATTTCAATAACTCGTGACATTGTCTGTAACTCCTATTTCATCTTTGCATAAAATATTTTGGTTATATATGATTATATGTATAAATTATAAATTAACTTTGACTATGTAAGTAGGACAAATAAATCCTAAGGAATATGCATGATAGATATTATAATAATACTAATTTGAGGCCAAGAAGCAAAATATGTAACAAATTAAACTAAAGAAAAGAAAATTGAATTAAACTGACAAATCATACCATGTGATGACTCCACCTTATTCCAAATTTTAGAAAAATAACAACAGTGTCAACATGTATCACTTCCACAAAATCACTTGTCATACTTCCATGAATTGTTTTTAGAGAATTATGTATAGCTAAAAAATTCATATTATTTACCCCACAAAATCTCATTCACTCATCTGAATTAATTAATAATTCTTAGCTCCCAAAGCAACTTCTTCATGGTATAGATTTACGTTTCGTAAAAATTATATTTATTTGCAAAATTTGTTGCATGAAAAATGCTATATACACGTGTTGTACTTCAATAGCTTTTGACATTGTCTGTAACTTCTATTTCATCTTCGCATACACGAACAACCAATTTTGGTTATATATGTATAAATCATCTTTAACTATGTAAGTATATATCTTGCATGAGAAATATTATATACACATGTAGTACTTCAATAACTCGTGACATTGTCTGTAACTCCTATTTCATCTTCGCATACACAAACAACTAATTTTGGTTATATATGTATAAATAATCTTTGACTATGTAAGTATATATCTTGCATGAAAAATGCTATATACACGTGTAGTACTTCAATAACTCTTGACATTGTTTGTAACTCCTATTTCATCTTCGCATACACGAACAACTAATTTTGGTTATATATATATAAATCATCTTTGACTATATAAATATATATATTGCATGAAAAATGCTATATACACGTGTAGTACTTCAATAACTCTTGACATTGTTTGTAACTCCTATTTCATCTTCGCATACACGAACAACTAATTTTGGTTATATATATAAAAATCATCTTTGACTATATAAATATATATCTTGCATGAAAAATGCTATATACACGTGTAGTACTTCAATAACTCTTGACATTGTTTGTAACTCCTATTTCATCTTCGCATACACGACCAACTAAGTTTGGTTATATATGCATAAATCATCTTTGACTATGTAAGTATATATCTTGTATGAAAAATTCTATATACACGTGTAATACTTCAATAACTCGTGACATTGTCTGTAACTCTTATTTCATCTTCGCATACATGAAAAACTAATTTTGGTTTATATATGTATAAATCATCTTTGACTATGTAAGTATATAGGACAAATAATTCCTAAGGAATATGATACATATTTAAGATAAAAATAATTTGAAGCTAAGAAGAAAAGTATGTAACAAGTTAAACTAAAGAAAAGAAAGTTGAATTAAACGGACCACTATACCATGTGATGAGTCTACCCCATTCCAAATTTTAGTAAATAACAACACTGTTAAAAAATAGCACTTCCACAAAATCACATGCATATGTTTTTGAAAACAAACTTAAAGAATTAAGTATAACTTATAAATTTATACTCCTTCCGTTTCATAAAGAGTGTCATTCTAGAGAATTTTTTTTTATTTCACAAAGAATGTCATTTTATATTTCTAATGAGTGTTTTAATGCTAAATTTTCTTTTTACCCCTAAACCCAAATCTATTTTCATTGAACTTAGATCATTAATCACTTATTAAATAAGGACAAACATGTATAATTCAAACTTTTCTTAATTTGTGTGAAATGTGTCAAAATGACACTCTTTGTGAAACGGAGGGAGTAGTAAATTCACCCCACCCAATCTCATTTACTCATCTCAACTAATTAATAATTTTTAGTTTCCAAAGCAACCTTTGAATGGTATTTACGGTTAGAAAAAATACAATATTTATTTGCAAATTTCGTTGCACAAAAAGATCTTACATGATAAATACTATATACACGTATAATACTTCAATAATTTGTGACATTGTATGTAACTCCTATTTCATCTTCGCATGAACAAACAACTAATTTTGGTTATATATGTATAAATCATCTTTGACTATGTATGTAAATACGACAAATAAGTCCTAAGAAATATGATACAAATTTACAAGAAGACTAAGGTATAGAAGCAAAGTATGTAAACTAGTGAGAAAAAAATTGAATTAAACGGACAAATTATACCATGTAATGACTCCACCCTATTCCCAAATTTAGAAAAATAGCAACACTGTAAAGAAGTATCACTTCCACTAAACCAGAAGTCATACTTCTATGTAATATAAAGTTACGGGGTGTTACTGGATTTTAATTTATAAAAAATTTTGAAGACTTCAAGAAAATCATGAAAAGTTAATAAGATAATTTTTTTAAGGATTGCTAGAGAGTATTCTATAGTTTGTTGATTAGTTTCCTAAAATCTTGTAAAATGTTTTAATCAATCTCTGTATTTTTTAATACTTTTTATGACTTTATTTTGTGAAGAAAGAGTATAAAATCATGAACCAATAACATAATAATTAAATTCATCAACAATCCTAGATTCTTTTGTTTTAATTGAATAACACAAAACTTTTAATGACTTTATAAAAGTTTGAATCCAATAACCCAAATTTGTTAAGATTTTAAATGACTTTTTACAAATCACAAACTAATAACACTAAACTTTAGCAGAGTTTAACAAATATTGATCTAATAACAACCAATTCTACGTAACAATTAAAATCTTTAAAACTTTATTCAAAATTTAAACCAATAACCTTCACTAAGAGAATGAAGTATATCCGATAAATTTATAAGAAATTCATAGTAGTTACCCCACCAAATTTCATTTACTCATCGCAATTGATTAATAATTCTTAGTTCCCAAAACAATCTCTTTATGGTATAGATTTATCTATCTAGAAAACTACATATACAGGGTTTTATTTAAGAAATTAAGGATCCTCCTTGATAATTACACTTCATTATTACTAATCTTCACTTGTAACATTTCTCTCTAACTAGCTTCTGTTTTGTTTTCCACAATCCGTCCGTTAAAACAGATTCTAAGATAAAATGACGGCCAGTTTATTATCAATGATGACTAGTGTGCATGCATTATCTAGCGCAGTTAAATAAATAGCTACTTGAACGAATAGAATAAATTAACGCCAAACCTTGAAGATTAATCGAGGTTAAGTAGGTAACGCATTACACTAATTAATTTAATCGGATAAATACGTAAAAATGTACTTAATAAAAGTATAAAAAACTATTAAACAAATATTTGGGTATATAAAGCGACAAAAATGTTTTTCGTCTTGTTGTTTTCGAGAAGCTTCTTTTTATTTATTTCTTGGAATTAAAAAATATTATGCAAATCCACGTCAGCAGCGCATTACAAAAAATGAAAGACCACAACACGACCTTGGGTCAGCATTACAAAGACCCAACCCTGACTCGCCACGTCGACAAATGCCAGCTAATTAAGGACGAGGATAATTTCGTAATTGAGTCCACACCAAAGAACCCTTGAGTTGCTCGTCGCGAGCGAAAAAAAAAAAAAAAAAGTGGGATTTAAAGTGGCAGCAGTAAAAATCACTTTTTCTTTGTTATCTCGTTTGGTTAGGAGAGCTGAGAGAAAAAAGAGAAGAACGCAGAGAGGAAAGAGAGAGGTAGGGTTGGGTGTTTCTGTACGGAGTTTTCTCGGTTAATCTAAGCTTCTCCGGCGAGAGATTGTAGCTATCTCAGGTAAAATCGCGGTGGTTTTGAGTTTGTTCTTCACTTAATCTGTGTTCGATCTGCGTGTTTACTTGGTTTTTTTGTTCTCTTACTCGATTGGGTGGATCCGCTTCTTTTTGGGGTTATAGTTCACTAATAGTTTCTTCTTCTTCGTTGATCTCTGTAATTTCGGATCTATTTACTTCGTAGCGGTTTATAGTGTGTGTTTTGTATTGTGTTCGTCTTCGAAGATAATTAGGGTTTTCTTCTTGTTGCTTGCTTTTTTTTGTTGAAGGTTTCGTGCTTGGTTTCTTACTTCTTTTTCTGATTACATCACTGATTGTAGCGGTTTTTGTATTGTTCGTCTTCGAAGATAGTTAGGGTTTTTTTTTTTTTTTTTAATTTCCTTGTTTGCTTCGATGCTTTGATGAATTCGTGCTTGTTTTCTTACTACTTTCTTCTGATTTACTTCGTTTTCTATGTTTTCTTTTGTCTTTCAAGGATAAGTTAGATATGACTCGCTGTTCTGTTGTTATTTTCACAGGTAACATTATGGTTAGAAAGAGAAGAACTGATGCTCCATCTGAAGGTGGCGAAGGCTCTGGTTCTCGTGAAGCTGGTCCAGTCTCAGGTGGTGGACGTGGTTCACAGCGAGGTGGTTTCCAGCAGGGAGGTGGAGGACAACACCAAGGTGGTTTCCAGCAGGGAGGTGAAGGAGGAGGACAACACCAAGGCGGAAGGGGTTATAACCCTCAGTATCAACAGGGAGGTCGTGGTGGTGGTGGTCGTGGTCGTGGATATGGCCAACCGCCACAACAGCAATACCAACAACAGCAACAACAGTATGGTGGTCCACAAGAGTACCAGGGAAGAGGAAGAGGAGGGCCTCCTCATCAAGGAGGTCGAGGAGGGTATGGCGGTGGCCGTGGAGGCGGACCTTCTTCTGGACCGCCACAGAGACAATCAGTTCCCGAGCTGCATCAAGCTACCTCACCTACTTATCAAGCGGTGTCTTCTCAGCCTACACTGTCTGAGGTGAGTCCTACCCAGGTGCCCGAACCTACTGTTCTGGCTCAGCAATTTGAACAGCTCTCTGTCGAACAAGGAGCTCCCAGTCAAGCAATCCAGCCGATACCTTCTTCTAGCAAGGCTTATAAGTTTCCGATGAGGCCTGGTAAAGGACAGAGTGGTAAACGTTGCATTGTCAAGGCTAACCATTTCTTTGCTGAACTGCCTGACAAGGATTTGCACCAGTATGATGTGAGTTTTGGTTACCTTGTTCCCTTAGCATTAGCTACCCTACATCTAATGTCTGTTTATGGATTAACCTGACAAAATGTGTTCTTTCTGTTAGGTTACAATTACTCCAGAAGTTACTTCAAGGGGTGTTAATCGTGCTGTGATGAAACGACTTGTTGATTCATATCGTGAATCACACCTTGGAAAGCGTCTTCCTGCCTATGATGGTCGGAAAAGTCTGTACACTGCTGGACCACTTCCGTTTGTCTCCAAGGAGTTCAGAATTACTCTACTTGACGAGGAAGAAGGGGCTGGGGGACAAAGGTTAACTTCTTATATATATATTTTTTGTTTGTTTTTTAATAAGGAATTTTCAGAATAAATAATGCATTCCCTACTTAACAGACGAGAGAGGGAATTCAAAGTTGTTATCAAGCTAGCTGCACGTGCTGATCTGCATCACTTAGGATTATTTTTAGAGGGGAAACAAGCCGATGCCCCACAAGAAGCTCTGCAGGTTCTTGACATTGTTCTTCGTGAGCTGCCTACCTCTAGGTACCCGGTTACTCATCCTAGGATGTTTTCTTTGTGAGTCTCAGCTGTTTCAGTTTTGCTAACATTTTAGAAACAGGTATACTCCGGTGGGCCGGTCTTTTTATTCCCCAGATATAGGAAGAAAGCAATCATTGGGCGATGGCTTGGAGAGCTGGCGTGGATTCTACCAAAGCATTCGTCCCACACAGATGGGCTTATCACTCAATATTGGTGCGATGGCATGCTGTATTACATTCAATAATTTTTTATTTCTGGATCTCCTTGTAATATTTCAGCTGACGTTTGTGCTGTAATTTTGTGTCTTATGCAGATATGTCATCGACAGCATTCATAGAGGCATCCCCTGTGATTACCTTTGTCTGTGATTTGCTGAACCGGGATATTTCATCTCGCCCTTTATCCGATGCTGATCGCGTGAAGGTATGAGTCAGTTGACATTTTCTGATAATAATTTTTTAATCACCTTCTGTAGGAAGTGAATAGCTGTATTCATCTACTCTTTTTTTGTATAATGAATTTCAAATATTCTTCTGTCAACAGATAAAAAAGGCTCTTAGAGGTGTCAAGGTTGAAGTGACTCATCGTGGAAACATGCGTCGGAAGTACCGTATTTCTGGCTTGACTGCTGTGGCCACTCGGGAATTGACGTGCGTATTTGTTTAAGCTTTGTTATTCTTATTTCGTGAATGGTGTGAACCAGATGAAATTAATTTATACTTTTTGCTTTTACCCTTTTCAGATTCCCAGTAGATGAAAGAAATACTCAGAAATCTGTTGTAGAATACTTCCACGAAACATATGGCTTTCGCATTCAGCACACTCAACTACCATGCTTACAAGTTGGGAATTCTAACAGGCCAAATTACTTACCAATGGAGGTAATGTTTAAATACATCATCAACTTTGATTAGATCACCAATCCTTCCTATTCTAATGCTTGTTGTACAGGTATGCAAGATTGTTGAAGGCCAGCGATATTCGAAAAGATTGAATGAAAGACAGATCACTGCTTTGCTTAAGGTGACCTGTCAGCGCCCCCTAGAACGAGAAAAAGATATCTTGCGGGTATGCTTCTTTATTTTGCGAGTTTCTAATTGCCAGCCTATCTTGCTAGTCATTTTAAATGATGTAAACTGTGGATCGTTGTAGAATGGGATAGTTGTAAAATCTGTTTCTTCTTGCTTGGTTGCGTGTGTTTGTTTGAATTAAGTGACTTTTTCATGCTATTAATTTAAATCCATATAAACTGGTGGTGAAAATCTCACTAGGAATGAATAATTTTAACACCTGTTTCTTCTTACTTGTCTGCATGTGTTTGCTTGAAACAAGTGAGTTAGCTTGAGATGATGCCTTTAGCTAATAATAGACAGCGAAGCTAATCACCATATTCAGAGTTGTGCTTTTAATTTAGCTGCCTGCTTATCTGTTTTCTGGAGAAATTTTGTATAGATATTTATCACTTCGAAGTTTTTAGCATGTAAATGTTAAGTATTCATCTACTGTTGAATACTCAATTGTTTATTTCTAACAAATAATATCATTTTCTTTGATTGGCTAGACGGTACAACTCAACAATTATGAGAAAGATCCCTATGCTCAGGAGTTTGGTATCAAAATAAGTACGTCTCTGGCTTCTGTTGAGGCTCGTATACTGCCTCCTCCATGGGTATAGTACTCTTTCCTCTTGTTTTTTGCTTTTACACTTTCTTGTTTACTCAAATTAGGGTTCCAACGTGAGTTTACTGCTTTTTTTTTTGTTTCCTGCAGCTTAAGTATCACGAGTCTGGAAGGGAAGGAACTTGTTTGCCTCAAGTTGGTCAATGGAATATGATGAATAAGGTATAGATGAAAAGGCTCCTGGATTCAACTAAGCACTTGAATCTTATTTCCTTGTGTTACCTATGTAATTATGCTGTCAGTTCTTTCAAAGAGTGTTTCCTTCGTGTTCGTTTTTGCAAGTAAGTGATCACAACATTTTCTATTGTCTGACTGCCATGACTTTCTCTGCAGAAAATGATCAATGGTGGAACAGTGAATAATTGGATCTGCATCAACTTTTCTAGGCAAGTGCAGGACAATCTAGCACGTACGTTTTGTCAGGAACTTGCTCAAATGTGCTACGTATCTGGCATGGTGAGTGTTTTAAAGTACAGCTTAATCAGTTAGCACAACGTGATCTGTT
Organism: Camelina sativa; assembly: GCF_030686135.1. Taxonomy (NCBI): domain Eukaryota; kingdom Viridiplantae; phylum Streptophyta; class Magnoliopsida; order Brassicales; family Brassicaceae; genus Camelina; species Camelina sativa. The sequence goes on along the minus strand of NC_141896.1, from coordinate 33,620,557 downwards.
TATTTTTAACCTTTCCTACCCTATATTTTGATTATTTCTTACCTGCAGGCATTTAATCCAGAACCAGTCCTTCCACCAGTCAGTGCTCGTCCTGAGCAAGTGGAGAAGGTCTTGAAGACTAGATATCATGATGCCACATCCAAACTCTCTCAAGGAAAAGAAATTGATCTGCTTATTGTCATTCTGCCCGACAATAACGGATCATTGTATGGTATGTACCATGTTCTATGTGCTTCATTGTCTTTTTTTCCTTATTACACACTTTTGATTGTTAATTTTCCTTTGTATGATCTATTGCAGGTGATTTGAAGCGCATATGTGAGACCGAACTTGGCATTGTCTCTCAATGCTGCCTGACGAAGCATGTCTTTAAGATGAGCAAACAATACATGGCAAATGTTGCCTTGAAGATTAATGTGAAGGTTGGAGGAAGGAATACAGTGCTTGTTGATGCTCTATCAAGGCGGATTCCTCTAGTCAGTGATCGCCCCACCATTATATTTGGGGCTGATGTTACGCATCCTCACCCTGGAGAGGATTCAAGCCCGTCTATTGCTGCTGTAAGTTGATCTCATTTTACATTCTACTTCTTTGATCATATTCTTCCGTTTATCTTTCTGGCCTTGACCTTTTTGAATTGTGCTTGTCTGATTGACAATGAAATTTGTTTTTCAGGTTGTTGCATCCCAGGATTGGCCTGAAATTACCAAATATGCTGGATTGGTCTGCGCTCAGGCACATAGGCAGGAGCTCATTCAGGATCTGTTCAAAGAGTGGAAGGATCCTCAAAAAGGGGTAGTGACTGGTGGCATGATAAAGTACGTCTTGATATTCAGACAAGCACAATTTGTTTTTAGCTTCAGCTTAACTCTACTACTACTTGGTTTTTAGCTCCAGCTTGCTCTCAAGTAACAAATCTGTTCTCACTTTTTTTCCCTTACTTTCTGACAGGGAGTTGCTCATAGCCTTCCGTAGATCAACTGGGCATAAACCGCTACGGATCATCTTCTACAGGTAATTAACTCTACCTATGGCATTTACTTAACTATATAACTTCGTATCTTTCTTTCTAAAATGTATTATATGGTGGTATTTCCCTACAGGGATGGTGTCAGTGAGGGACAATTTTACCAAGTTTTGCTCTATGAACTTGATGCTATCCGCAAGGTAAGAGAAACTTCTAACAAATGGCTTGTGTTATGTGCTGGCTGTCTTTCTTTTTAATCTGACTTTAATTCAACCCATTTCAGGCTTGTGCTTCGCTGGAAGCAGGTTATCAGCCACCAGTGACGTTTGTGGTGGTGCAGAAGCGCCATCACACGAGGCTGTTTGCTCACAACCACAATGATCGTCATTCGGTGGACAGAAGTGGAAATATATTACCTGGTGAGACACGTTTGGATCTTTGAAATTTTTTGCGTGTACTTAATTAGCTGCAAATCCTTTTTGCATTGGTTTTAACCCCCTTTTGTTGATTGTAGGCACTGTTGTGGATTCGAAAATATGTCACCCAACAGAGTTCGACTTTTACCTCTGCAGTCATGCTGGTATTCAGGTATAACTCATAATCTCCAACAGTTAATAATCTCAGTGATTTTATGGAAGTGCTTAACAAATCAAAATTCCATGAACAGGGTACTTCTCGACCTGCTCATTATCACGTTCTTTGGGATGAGAACAACTTTACTGCAGATGGACTTCAATCTCTGACCAATAACTTATGTTACACGTAAGTATCTTTTACCCTTTGTATATTATACGTTGTTGTACAAGTGTTTAAGATAAAGAGGAAAAGAAGGGTAACAACATTTAAACCTACCTTTCTTTGTCTTGGACAGGTATGCAAGATGCACCCGCTCGGTTTCAATTGGTGAGTTTTGTGTTTCCCTCCCTTAATTATTGACATCTTGATTTTGATAGAAAGAAGAGAAAATTAAGTATTTTGGTGTTTTGGGATATTGTAGTGCCGCCTGCATATTATGCACATCTAGCAGCATTTAGGGCTCGATTCTACATGGAGCCAGAGACATCAGACAGTGGGTCGATGGCTAGCGGGAGCATGGCACGTGGAGGTGGAATGGGAGGTAGAAGCACACGTGGGCCTAATGTCAATGCTGCAGTGAGGCCACTCCCAGCACTGAAAGAGAATGTGAAGCGTGTTATGTTCTACTGCTGAGTTGATTCACCTCTACTCTATCCATGTTTTTTTATCTGGCCCTAATTAATGAATAAAATCATGTTTGCTTTCTAAGACTTGTCTTATGAGAAGTTGCTGCAAGCCTAGTATTTTGGATATTTCAAGTTCTGCCACTCTTTCTATATGGGTATGATGAGATGCTTTATGATAATAGTTATGTTTGACAATGACTACTTTTTTCAAAACAGACTTTGGTCCTTCCTTTAATTATGTGTTAAAACTTAAAATAGTATTTAAGATTATTTTATGATGTTATTCGTAGTTTCGACCACACTACATGACTAAAAATTGTACTAGTAAGATACTTAAACTGACGTACTCAGGTAACGTAATTTTGTTTACTGGGGTTCACAGCCTGCATGTGCGTAAAAATGCCTACAGCGGAAAATTTACAATTTTTTTTGGTAAGGCGGATATTACTGCCTCTTTTATGCTTCCTGTTGATTCAAAAGATTTCCGAAATCTCACCCTCCCTATGTTATACCCGATGAAAGTGTCCTTTCCGGATATTTGCAGCATTTATTGTAAAATTTTCAAAGCCCATTAATGTCCCCATATCCATCTCTCTCTGATTCAGGCGTTTGCCTTTTTCTTCCTTGTAATTTGAAAAATGCGGTTTTTGAATTTTCCTTGAGCTTCCCCTGTTTCTCTACCTTCCTTTAACCTGCAAAGTAATCACTCTTGGTGTGAAGACAGAACACATGGATGCCTCTCAGCTTCCTCTTCCACAATTGCCATCTTTCTCTGGTAAAGTAATCTTCCTATTCAAACACTCAGACTTCGTTGTATGCGTTTTTATGCTTACTTGGTTTGTAATCTTGGTGAATGAACACAGAGCTCGAGTCTCGGATGCAAGTAATGCGCGTCTCTGCTCTTGAAGAAAACCAAACCGGTGAAACGTTTTCTCAACGTGCTGAATGGTTTTACCAGAGACGTCCTCTCCTTCTTTCACTCTGTCAAGATCTCTACGATGGTTACGCCACTCTCTTGGACCGTTTCGATCACTCCAAACTACAAAACCCTAAACAACTCATTCCTCACGACAATGATACCGATACGGACATCACTTCCGAAGTAGAGAGCATCCTGTCCTTCCAACAGACGATGGAAGTCTCCATTTGTGATAAGCAAAAGAACATTGAAGAGTTAGTCTCGCAGCTCGTGAGTGCAAACTCGGAGAAAGATATCGCCAAGCACGAGTTACAACGCAGAGAACAAAACTTGCAAGAAGCTTCCAAGACGATTGAGTTGCTAAAGAAGCTTGTGATGTTGCTTGAGATGGAGAAAGAAGTAGCTGTAGAGGAAACTGCTAATCTCGGATACAAACTCACTTCTCTCTTGGAAGAGAACCGAGCGCTCGCCACCGAAGCGCTGTTTATGAAAAAGGAGGCAGTTAGGCTAGCAAGGTGCGTGCTTAAGATGAGGGATGAACATTTTCACAAGGTGTGTCATCTTCAGAACCAAATCTACACGCTGCAGTCATCGAGAGAGGCTATCTACGAAAATGTAACCCCGCCGAGTTGCTTTGGATTGGATAGTAGTAAGAACAAGAGCAAGAAGAGAAAGACGAGTGAAACAAGAAGTAGTGAACCTGGAGAGAAAAAGAGATCCAAGTGGTTAAAGAGACTCAATACCATCAATCCCTTTTCCAAATATTAGCATTAGCCCATCATCTTATGTGCTCCTGCAGCATGCTGAACTCTAAATTAGTTACTACTCTTTACATTGTATTCTGATAATAATTCAAAAGGATGGATAACAATAATGCCTGCGTCTGTTCTATTTGCCTCTATCTGCCCGGTTAGACATAGCAAAATTTATCATACCAAACACTTTGTTATAATCTATATAATAATAACAATCCGAATAAATGCTTTTTTCAATCGTACATTTTGAATAATTATTCAAAAATAATCTGTAGAAAAATTAGATTGTATGTTTTACAAAAAATTGGGATTGTTCAGTATAACAGTTTTTTTTTTTTAAATCGCAACTATTCATTGTAGAGTTGTATTTATTCGAATATTTGTATCTTTTGAAATCTATATATATTTGTTTGTTTGAACTGATTTCATTTTTTTTTTTGTCATGACACAAAATAATATAAAATTTTAATTTTTTTCTACATTTTTCTAAAATATTCTCTAGCATTTATTATTTGAAAACTAAATAAATTAGATTCATTGATGGACTTTAATTCAAGTATTGGTGATAGTAGATAGTCTTTTTAAAGAAAACTATTTTTGAGATTTTTATATACTCTTATTTCATAAAAATTCAATGCTATATAAGATTGTATTTAGTTTAATTGTCTAATTACTCCAATTTCTTGTATTCGTTTATTTATTTATATATTTTCTAATACCCATTTTTAAAAGGGGTTTTATGAAGTTTGCATCGTTTTTTCGACCATGTTTTCTTAAAATTTTCAAAGAAGGTTTTTACTATATTATCAGGGGTACGTTTTGATATTGATTTCTATGTTTATAGAGAAAGCTGATATTGATTTGTATGTTTATAGAGAAGGCTATTTCGACCATGTTTTCTTAAACTTCTCAAGGAAGGATTTTTTCTTTATCATCACGGGTTTGTTTTGATATTGTTTTATATGTTTATAGACTTTATTTCGTTAAGTGCCAGCGTTGACCAGCTAGTCAATGATTTGATCGGCGGTTCACTTATCATACATGCCAAGTTTACCAACATCATGGAATCGATGGAAACATTGAAGTCATTTTATTTTAAAACATCTCAAATTATTTAACAGAAGATAAACAAAGCTTTGTTTCGCATGTTGGTAGAGGAAGGAGTTGGAACAACAAATAAACTTTTCTCAATTCTTATAGAAATTGTTAATGGAGTAACATGGCCTATTGATTACTCACAGTAAAGCATCATAACGATATCATTAACAGTGAATTTTTGTCAAGATTTATCTATCTATGATAACATTTGGGAGCAACAAGCGAGTCTGAGTTCTATTGATACATGGAATGTTATGCCTAAGCCTGCTACTCAAGAATCAGTTGATTCTTTACGGAGAGTAAACATAGCAGAACAAACCAATGTGGAAAAAGACCGTATGATGTGCGCCATTTGTTTATTAACAAAATCTTTTAGAACTGCCTTGTGGTAATGTATTTCATTCTGAATGTATTGTTAGGTGGTTAGAAACAAGTAACAATTGTCCGTGTTGTCGTTTTGAGTTATCTTTGTAAATCGCATTTGAAACATGTATTATGTGAACCACGAGGTGGTGGGCTAGTGATTCTAGTCTTGGTGGAAGAGTCGCCCTGTTGGTCCATGCCAGAAATCGTTTCTTTCCAAGCGCAGAACTGTTCAACTTTATCCTTTTGGCCACATGGGTATGGACCCCATTGCTTACTGTCCATTTGCAAACCTGGGGGACCCTATCCGTAGGATACCCTTCCCCCAGAGATTAGTCTCATACTCCTCCATAGGTCTGGGGATTTACTCTGAGTTAACAAAAAAAACATATATTATGTGGTGTTTGCTTTATATTATATAGATCGATATTGTTATATAGAGTTTGTTAACAATATAAATATATAAAAAATATAATAATTACTAATACCATCAAAAAAAATTATTTTTAAAGAATTTAGCGTTGTTGTTTGTTTGCAGAAGAATTTAAAATGAGAAGAGGTAGAGTTATAGCTATTAATATATGAAGATTAATCTTAAAAAACGAAGTAATCATTTTCTTTTTTGAACAAATGAAATTTGAATTTAAACTATAAAAAAATATAGAAACAATTACTGAAATGTTATCCAAAAGTTGGTTTATTACTCATATCTATAAATCTTTTGAAAATTACTAGAATGTTTAGTGTGTTGGTTGTAATTACAATTTACTCTTGGGTTTTGTTTTTTGAATTTGAGTAAAAAATTAAAAAAAAATACACATCAACAAATTAAAATACACATCAGATATGATTTAACACGTCATTATGCATTTTTCTTATGCATTTTTCTTAGATCTACAGTTTTGTTTTCTCTTGTTTATATTAACAGTTTCGACTGTTCATAACCAAAAAAAAACCTCTCTCTTCTCGCCGAAACCTAGTTTCGCCGGCGATACTCTATTTTTGTCCACTCTCTCGCCGTCAAACAAATCGTATTAAAACTTGAAACCCTAGATGAGATGAGATCAGAGAACAGATCAAACACTGAGTCCACCGTCAGAATTAGAATCATTGTCGCCGACGATTGAACCAGACGCGCCGGACCTTATTTGCCAGCTCGATAATGTTCAAGGAATGGTCGATGCACTCACTTGCGTACGATGGAAACGCCACCAGGTATCTCCCTTCTTTGGATAAATCCATCTAGGGTTTTTTTAATTTCATCGATCGTCCCTTCACTGATCTCTCTGCGAAAACTATGCGAATCCAGGATGCATTAGTGGAGTTATCTGAACACGGAATAGTATTAATCGTGGAGGAATCAGGTTGTCTTCAAGCCAAAGGTATCGATTTCTCAGTTCCCCCAAAAAAAAATTCGATTTCACCATGTTTGTTTGTGGAATCTGAAATGTTTTGAGGTTTAATCGGAGAAAGCTATTCACGAAATACGAGTATGGGTCTCAAGGGAGACCGAGATTTGGAATTAGCTTAGGTCTTTTTGTGGATTGCTTGAACACGTTTTCATCACCTGGACATTCGAATACTATAGAGATGAAGTATCCGGGTCCTGATATGGAGCTTCTTCTCAAGTATGAACTTATGATCCTCTGCTTTTGTTATTTCAGAAATATCTGATGCTAATTTCACTTCCAGTTTTGTGAATATTACTGATTGAGTTAGCTGATGTGTGTGTGTGTGTATGTTAGATCTGAGATAAGAACGAGAATCCCAGAAACCGTCACATGGGACTATAACTTTGAGCAGGCAGGAAGTGTGCCACTTACTTTTACCGTTAAGGTTGTAGTAACATAGTTTAGTATTGCTGTTCACTGAACATTTTTATATCCTCTTTCGTAGATAGACTTCATTACATTTGATATATCCTCTTTCGCAGATAGACTTCATGTATTATGCCAACACAGATCTTCTCCTTGCCTTTCATTGTGATACCGTAGTCACCTACGGGTAACAATGAACTCAATTCATTCTAGTTGATCAAAAGAAGCTTTACTAATCAAGAATTGTAGCCAGGTTGTGTCAATTCTTCATATATTCGTAGAGAGAATGAGAGAGAGAGAGAGAGACACTGACGTTAGGGCTATGAGAAGGAGAAGAGGCAGTGTCTTCAAGATCATGATGACGACCAAAAGGAATCTCTCTATTTCTTGTCCTCTTGATGTTCATGGAATAATTAGACCCTTCTTGCTTAGACACGTGGAGAGTCTTCTTAGTGGCGACAAACGACGCTGCGTCGGAGATGGAGGAAGAGCTGCAATCTCCGGCGTGCACTATGCTTGAAGAAGCCTCGAAGAAATCCTCAAAGTACATAGTCCAGCTGCTTTCCTCCGGAGTTTGGTCGCCTGAAAATGCCGTTGTTTCATGTTTGCTCATAATGAAAGCATTGTTCATTGAACTCTCCATGAATAATTTGGAAGAGAAAAAGAGAGAAGGAAGAAATGAGATGAGAGTTCTCTTTGTATTGTTAGTTGATTCGTGATTGAATCGTTTTACAGTATATTTGTTAATATGTTAATCACAGCTATATTTGCTGTTGTTGCCTTCAGAAACTTGTATTTGTACCTATTAGTTGTGTGCCTATACAACATTAATTTAACTTTTTACTGTAGGGATCCTAAATTGCCTCCATATATCATCATCATGCTAGTTGTGCTTGTATAGAGTATGTATAGAGTATGTATAAAACTATAAATTAATTAAGAAACACAGCTTATACAAATTGCCATCTTTCTATATAACATTGAATTGACCATATGATACACATTAAATTGAGGCCATATGATACATATCTCTGTGTATTTAATATTGATAAATATTAAATAAACATATATGTTATGGCTGAGTTATTTATTTCGTACGGCTGAGTTATGTACTTTGTATGGCTGAGTTATGGCTGAGTTATGGCTGAGTTATGTATTTGGTACGGCTTCGTTTGGTCTTTCGTGTCGTGCCTCGATATTACAAAAAGTATTGTTGGGAAAACCCAACAATAATTCTGTGCTTGCTCAGATCCACACGCGTAATAAATTTATAAAGTTAGTTTTTTCACAATATATTATACAAAATAATTAAAAAATTGAACTCAAAATTCAAATAAAAAATAAAAAATTTCCGACGAAGTGACTAAGTGATAGCTGAGTTATTGACTTACACGGCTGACTTATGAAATATTTGTAAATTTATATTATTATAATTCAATATTTAAATGTACAATTGAAATAAGAATATTACAATTATTATAATCAATAAAAAGTAATAATTATAGAAAAGATTGATTTTTACACATTCTCACTAGAATGTGTTAAACATACAACACATGACGTTTAGGAGTTAGGATTAGGGTTGGGGTTTAGGGGTTGAGATGTAGGGTTTAGATGAGTAACATTTTTTGTTTTTTGGTTTTGGTTCTAATGTGTTCTAATGTGTTTGGTTTAAGGTGGTAAATGGATATACTAATATTATTACCATTTGAATATATTTTTAAAAAATCAAAAAAATTTTGGTTATTTCCGGTTATGGGTCGGTTAGATTAAAATATAACCATAAATAACTCAAAATATATTGTAATTAAGTAGATTAGCCTAATATAACCAAAAGTAAGCCGAATATAACCGAAATTAACCAAACATACCAATTCAAAAATACCAAATTGGAAAAATTATTTTTTTCGGTTTGGTCGGTTATTTAGTCATTCTAATTTGAGGGTTGACTGAGTTATGGTAAAGTTATGGCTGAGTTATGCAACGGATATATTAATTTATTATATAACTTCTCGAAAATACAAAAAGTGTTGTTGGGAGACACAAAAAATAATTATGTTTATTGTTAAGAACCACACACGTAATAAATGAGATTTAGTGATTTTTTATTTAAAAGGAATTCAAAATTTGAATTTATTTTTTTTTTTTAATTTTTTTTAATAAAAGTATTTCTCAAACAATTGACTGATATGGCTGAGTTATCGACATAAACGGCTGACTTATGAAATATTTGTAAATTAGAATTATTATAACTCAAAATTAAAATATAGAATGAAAAAATGAATATTACAATCATTATAAGCAATAAAAAGTAATAATTATAGACAAAGATTGATTTTTACACAGTCTGATCAAAATGTGTAAAACATTCAAAACATGACATTTAGGGGTTAGGGTTAGGGTTTGAGGTGTAGGGTTCATATTTCCAACATTATGGGTTTTAATATAACAATTTGGTTTTGGTTATATTGTGTTTGGTTTAAGGTGGTAATTTGGATATACTAATATGATAACCATTTGAAAATTTAAAAAATTTTGAAATTACTTTTCGGTTATTTCCGGTTATGGGTCGGTTAGTTGAATATATAACCATAAATAATCCAAATGTTACCCAAATTAGGTCGATTAACATAATATAACCGATAGCAAGCCGAATATAATCGTAATTAACCGAAAAATATTGGAAAAAAGAGTTTCCGGTACGGTTCGGTTTGGTCGGTTATTTAGTCATTCTAATTTGAGGGTTGGCTGAGTTATGGCTGAGTTATCGTTTAGGGTCTTCTCAATAATATGAAAACGTATTCTTCTTTCATGGGTCTTTTGTTCTCTCAGATTCCTAATAAGTATTAAAACGTCTCTCGATATTACAAAAAGTGTTGATAGGGAAGTGCGAAAAATCACTAATTCTGTGCTTGCTCAAATCCACACGCATAATAAATTCATAAAGTGAGCTTTTTATCACAAGATATTATTGCATATAATTAAATAATTATTATTCGAATTTAGAATTTTATTTTTCTAAAAGTATTAAAACGTCTCTCGATATTACAAAAAGTGTTGTTAGGGAAACGCAAAAAATCACTAATTCTGTGCTGCTCAAATCCGCACGCGTAATAAATTCATAAAGTAAGCTTTTTATCACAAGATATTATTGCAAATAATTAAATAATTATTATTCGAATTTAGAATTTTATTTTTCTAAAAGTATTTCTCTAACAATTGAATATTAAAATTATTATAACTCAAAATTTAAATTTAGAATAGAAATATGTCTATTATTAGGTTAACTGATGGTTTCCCGCCAAAATATCAATTTACGGCTGAGTTATGAAAAACGGAAAAACGAAAGGTCATGTGACGGCTGAGTTATAGTGAGTTATGGCTTAGTTATCACAAGAAACAATCTGAAAGTAAATGGATGATATATAAGACTTTACGGCTGAGTTATAATATCTACGGGAAAACGAAAGGTCATGTGACGGCTGAGTTATAGTGAGTTATGGCTGAGTTATCACAAGAAAAATCTGAAAGTAAATAGAAGATATATATGACTTTACGGCTGAGTTATAATATTTACGGGAAAACGAAAAGTCATGTGACAGCTCAGTTATAGTGAGTTATGGCTGAGTTATCAAAAAAATTATTTTTTTCGTTTTTATTTAATTCATATATCAAGAAAAAATAATTTTTACTGTTTTTCTTTTATTTAATAACTTTTTTATTTAGTTATTTTATATCTCCTAAATTATTATTTTTTATTATCATTTGAAATGAAAATAGACATAGACCTAAATTTTATTCAAAAATGTTACCAATCACTAACAAAACTAATTTTTTTGAAGTTGAGTTTGAATAATCATGTGTTATGGTTGATGTACAAGTTTGAGGTATATCCTTTGTAAAATTGTTAACTCAAAAGATTATTCAACATCATGGAAATTTTTATGAGTTAAAGATGTGGTAAGTTGAGTTATCTATTTTTTTTTAATTAAAAAAAGGAAATTTAGTTATATAATACAAAAAAATATTTTTTCGTTTTTATTTATTTCATATATAAAGAAAAATAATTTTTACTGTTTTTCTTTTATTTAATAACTTTTTTAATTAGTTATTTTATTTCTCCTATTTGAGTTGAGTTATCTATTTTTTTTAAATTAAAAAACGAAAATTCAGTTATATAATACAAATAATTATTTTTTTCTTTTTTATTTAATTTATATAGTAAAAAAAAATAATTTTTACTGTTTTTCTTTTATTTAATATCTTTTTTTAATTAGTTATTTTATTTCTCCTAAATTATTATTTTTTATTATCATTTGAAATGAAAATAGACATAGACCTAAATTTTATTCAAAAATGTTACCAATCACTAACAAAACTAATTTTTTTGAAGTTGAGTTTGAATAATCATGTGTTATGGTTGATGTACAAGTTTGAGGTATATGATGTGTCTGCATTTTATAGGGGTTTAACTATAGTTTTTAGGTTTGTTTTGAGTCTTTTCCTAAGTCCAAGTGTGCTTTTAGAGTCCTTTTAGTCCTTTGTGAGTCTTTACAAGTTCTAGGTGACTTTGGAAGGAATCTGAGCGTTTTGGGGATGAAAACATGCATCTGGAGTTAATTGGTTGAAGACTGATTCGGGCTAGTAAGCAGATGGAGTGAAAGCAGAAAAACGTTCCGGATCCACTGATCCTCGCGAGATCGACCATTCCCGTCCCCGACGCAACTTTTCCTTATTTGTTTTAAACCGACTTTTAGGGTTTTATTTTGATATTTAAGTTAGAGGCACGGCTTCCAGAGACATAAGCTTTATTTTCTGAGACTATTTTGTATTGAGAGCAAGGGGAGAAGATCTCTAGTCCTTCTTGACACTTTGGAGAAGATTTCTAAACCCTATTTTCTATTCTTTTGCAATTCAATTATGTTATCTTCATCATTGATTTGCTGTTTCTGCTTTTCCATGTCTGAGTAGTTTCACTGTTGGGTTTAGGGTTTCATAAGGGTTTCTATGATTAATTGATGCTAGATTTGTTAGATTAGGGATTGATCTTATTGTTCTTCATCTATAGTTGTTCTTAATGCTTAAGCTAGATTGATCACCTAGATTAAGATCTTAGGTTTAATTCATCGGGGCACCAAAAGTGTTGTTGAGTTGCTCGAAAAGAACATAGGTGAGCAAGGTGATCCTTAGCCAACAACAGTTGAAGTTGAGGCACCTTGTGAACATAATCAAACTTGAACTTATTGCTTGCTAGGATTGTTTAGATTCAAACGACAGTTTAGAGTTTTATCAATCCCTTGCATAGATAGCTAATGCTGCGACAGTAGGTTAGTTTTACATTCGAGATTTGAGTTCAAGAACGGTGTTTAATGCTATCCCAATTTATCATCTAATTTCGTGGTCATGTCCCCTAACTGATTCCCTGCGCCCAATATTTCCTTTTTGATTTAGAAACAACTTATTTACTTTCCGTTTTTGATTAGTTACTTTATTCACAAAATTTCCTCTTTTGTCTTAGCTATATTTAATCTACATAATTTCATAGTGTAATTGTTTGGTCCCTGTGGATTCGACCCTAAAGTGCTACGATGACACCACTTGATCGTGGTGGAGTACATATTAGGTTTTAATTGACCTGTTGATCAATTTGGCGCCGTTGCCGGGGACCAAAACGTTGCCTTTGAAATTTTAGATTGAAGTTTAGTCTAAGTTCTGTTTTATTTGTATTTACTAATTTGTTCTTGTGTTCTTTCTCTTGTGTTTTAGGTGCATGCAAACAAGGAGCCACAAGCCTACTGATTTGCGTAATCTGCAAAACGGAGAGTTAGCACAGCTTGAACGAGAGAACCGAAAAGCAAAAGCCCAGTCAGACACTATGGACGACAGAAACAATACTGAAATTCGTCAACCTAACCCTCAAGAGGTCGTTATTCTGCCTCCTCCTCCTGCACCACAAGAGCATAATGCAGCTGAGCTGAATCCACCAGCAAGACGAACTACTTTGAGGGATGAAGATGCTCACAACAGGCTATTTGCGAATCGGTCTGCGATTCAACCTCCTGCTCCTACGAGACAAGATTATGAGATCAAGCATAGCCTGATCAATTTGGTCCAGAACCATGTGTTTAATGGATTAGCATCAGAGAGCCCTCTGGACCATATTGAAGCTTTTGAGAGATTGGCTAGTACAACAAGGTCTAATGGAGTTCCATATGATTATCTCATGTTGACTTTGTTCCAATTCTCTTTAGGAGATAAGGCTTTGAGATGGCTAAATCTCTTGGACCGAGGATCACTTACCACTTGAGAGCAGTGTAGAGCAGCGTTTTTAAACCCCTTCTACACTAAGTCACGATCAGCTATGTTAAGGAGCAAGATCACTACCTTTTCACAAGGTGGTACAGAGTCTTTTTGTGAAGCGTGGGAGAGATTCAAGGAGTGTATGAGGGACTGTCCTCATCATGGCTTTTCACAAGAGAATATTATGAACATCTTCTATGGAGGAATTGACCAGAAGTACCAGATGGCACTCGATACTGCCAGCAGAGGAGATTTTTCTACAAACACTGCCGCTGAAGCAAACCTCTTGATCGAAAACCTTGCAGCGAGTAATAGCAATCATAGTCAAGAGTATGACTGTTCTGTCCGTGTTGTTAGCTCCGTGAATACAGATGTTATTAAGAGTCTCAATGCCAAGATAGACCTTCTTTTGAAGAGAGATCAGCAAGCTGTCAACATGTGCGACAGGCAGACGGGTGCGTATCAGCAAGTTGGAGTAAATTCAGGTTTTGAGGGGACAGAGGAGCTGAACTATGTAGGAGGACAAGGGAACTATCAGAATCATGGGTTTAATCAGAATTATAGAAATCATCCTAATCTCTCCTACAGAAGCACCAACGTTGAGAATCCTCAAGATCAGCTGTATCCTCCACATAATCAACAAGGTAACTTCTCGCAAGGATTTCAGAACAAAGGTGCTAGATTTAATAGCTCAAATACCCAAGGATACCACGCTCCATCTGCAGCTCCACAAGATAACAAACTTGAATTGATGATGCGAGCACTGTTGGAGGGCCATAAGAAAAGTTCTGCTGAGATTAATGTCAAGATTGATAGCATGTTCAATGATTTGAATGGGAAATTTGAGAGGTTGAGTTCATGTGTTGATTCCATTGATAAGAGAGTCTCTGCTATTTCTTCTAGCTCTAAGAACAAAGAGTCATGCAATGCTATAACACTCCATGGTGGGATTGAAGATGGGCTGAGTTGTGCTGTGATCAACTCATGTTTGGCTTCCGCAGAGACGGGATCGATCAATCCTGTGACTAGACCAGCCGATCCCATATATTCTGATAATTCGAGTTTGATCCCCAGAGAAGTTGGATCGACCGATCCCCCTTATAGATCGACCGATCCCGTCAATGACGCAGAACCAGTTTCAAAAAGTCTCAGATCGAGCGCTCCACGTCCAGACCAGTCGGTCCCTGTTGCAGGTATGGGAAAACCCAGCTCAGTTGTTCCTGATGTAGGTACCAAGGAATCAATTCTTGCGGAACCAAAGCCCTATAGACCACAAATTCCTTTTCCAAGAAGACATGAGAAGAAACCTCTTGATGAAAAGAAGTATGGTCGGTACAAAGAAGCTATAAGTGAGTTCATCGCTGACATTCCCTTTACAGAGGCAGTAAAGCATATATCTTTGTTTAAGAAGGTTTACAATGATGTTGTGGTTGAAGAAAAGGATTTGGTGGATGTTAAGACGTTTTTGGCTAGAGAGAAGAGCATTCATGCTCCATCTTTGAAAAGACTACCCAAGTTAGAAGATCCAGGAAGATTTGTTGTTCCATGCTCCATCCTAGGAGTGAACTTTGAGGATTCCCTTTGTGACACTGGATCCAGTATGAACGTGATGTCTAAGGCTGTTGCAGAGAGGTTGGGGATTGATGATATGAAGGCTTCTAAGGTCTCTCTTAAGTTTGCAAATGCTGTCACCACGACTCCACAAGGCTTCATTAGTAATTTAGATGTTCAAGTTGGGAGTTGTTTGGTTGCTACAGATTTTCATGTTGTGGAAATGAGCGGGGGTTCTGTTATGCCTTTGATTCTTGGGCGACCTTTCCTAGCAACAGTAGGAGCAGTTGTTGACTTGCCTAATAAGAGGATCACTTTCTCTAACATTGATGATAAAGTCTTCTACAACGCAATCACTACAAATGAAGCTGTACGACATGGCTCTTGTCTAGTCGTAGAACATGAGAAGAAGGTGGATGTCATGAAAATGGGAGAGAATGGTGATAAGAATGAGGTCAACGAAGTCCTGGATGGAGACACTCATTCTTCTGAGAAAAAGTCTAAGAGGGTTAAGAAGAGAGATAAGCCGAAGATAGAGAGAGTAATACCAGATCTTCACATAACCTTGGTACCCCAGAAATATGTTAAAGACACCATTGAGTACAAGGTGAAGTGCAAAGGAATATCTCGGCCTTTCTCTAAAGTTAAAGCCATCCTTACTCCGGAGTTTAAAGAAAAAGGCCAAGAAGCAATGGATGATATGCTGAAAAAAACTTTGGAGCTTAAGTTGACGAATTGGAGAGCTTGTTCTGATATGAGTTGTCATCCTCCTATCACTTGACACCTGAAACCACGGTCAAGCTATAGACCTTAAACAAGCGCTTATGGGAGGCAACCCATGGGATTTGTGCTGGCTTACCCTTTTATTTTTATTTGTCTTAGGATTTTGGTTTTGTTTTTAGGATTTATTACGGTGAAATCACGTCCGGTGTTAAGTGTTTTCAGGAACAGGTTCCAAACGCAAAAGATGCGAAATTTTTTTTTTGTTCCAGGAGCTTTGGATCGATCGATCCTCCTTAAAGATCGAACGATCCCGTTGGTTTGCTGTGGGTATCTCCAAGTTCAATAATGTTGCAGATCGGTCGATCCCACCCTGAGTTTGGTCGATTCCATCAACACCATTCCAAAACCAGATGCGAGATCACCGGTTTTTGTTTCTTTTCCTTTCTTTTTCTTTTTCATTTTTCTTATTTTCTTTGTCGGAGGTCTCTTTTCCTTAGCTTTGCTTTCACACCGGGACAGTGTGAAGTAAGTCCGGGGGAGGGATGTCTCCAAGTTACTGATGTCGTTTTCTTTGGTTGTTTACTTTGATTTCTCTTTTGTTTGAGTCATTTTATCGAGTCTAAAAAAAACAAAAAATGGGAAACTATGATCTATTTTAGGAATTTCTGCTTTAATCTAACACTCTTATGATTACTTTTGTACCTCTGATTTGGAATGAAGCTTGGAATGAACATGAGCAGTCTCAACATGCCCCAAAAGACACTCGCCAAGGAGAACACTAAGTTGAACCATAAGTTGTCTCTAGCTTTGACATGACTTAACCGGACTAAATTGCTTACCTTGGGACTTGGTATACATCAGACAAGACTCCTCCCTTAAGCCTTACAAGACATGCATCTCCTCGCAAAGTATGTTTCCCCTCTCTCTTCCCTTCAGTACTCAGTTAAAAAAAAGGAGAAGAAGAACGAAGAAAGGATATAGGTAATAAAAGAAGTGAACCGAGGGTTGTGCGTAAACCCGTGCATCTTTCGGAACTCATGGAAACCTGTCCGCAAGAAAAGAGCAAAGGATTGATAAAAAAAATAAAATGATACCCTAGAAAATTAGGGAGAAATCAATCCTTTGGAAGTGAGAAAAGAGAGAGGAAAGGGAGCATAAGAGGAGGTCTTGGGCGATAAGAGGTTGAAGGAGTCAACAGTTCAATGATCGATACTCCCATGGTAAGACCACACCTTTTTACTAATCTGATGTAGAGAGACAACGATGGGGAGACTGAAGGTTCTCTAAGGCTGTGGAGTTCAGAGTAGGGAGTGTTGATCCTAATCATGGGCAGAGTACAAAAAGTATTTCTCAGTTTGATGTGATGAAGAGTGCAAAGAATAAGTTCCCAAGAATAATGTGAGTTTCCACTTTCAAACCTTTTCTCTGTTCTTGAGTTTCTGTCTGTTCATGCTTGAGGATAAGCAAAGATTCAAGTCCGGGGGAATTGATGTGTCTGCATTTTATAGGGTTTTAACTATAGTTTTTAGGTTTGTTTTGAGTCTTTTCCTAGGTCCAAGTGTGCTTTTAGAGTCCTTTTAGTCCTTTGTGAGTCTTTACAGGTTCTAGGTTACTTTGGAAGGAATCTGAGCGTTTTGGGGAGGAAAACATGCATCTGGAGTTAATTGGTTGAAGACTGATTCGGGCTAGTAAGCAGATGGAGTGAAAGCAGAAAAACGTTCCGGATCCACTGATCCTCGCGAGATCGACCATTCCCGTCCCCGACGCAACTTTTCCTTATTTGTTTTAAACCGACTTTTAGGGTTTTATTTTGATATTTAAGTTAGAGGCACGGCCTCCAGAGACATAAGCTTTATTTTCTGAGACTATTTTGTATTGAGAGCAAGGGGAGAAGATCTCTAGTCCTTCTTGACACTTTGGAGAAGATTTCTAAACCCTATTTTCTATTCTTTTGCAATTCAATTATGTTATCTTCATCATTGATTTGCTGTTTCTGCTTTTCCATGTGTGAGTAGTTTCACTGTTGGGTTTAGGGTTTCATAAGGGTTTCTATGATTAATTGATGCTAGATTTGTTAGATTAGGGATTGATCTTATTGTTCTTCATCTATAGTTGTTCTTAACGCTTAAGCTAGATTGATCACCTAGATTAAGATCTTAGGTTTAATTCATCGGGGCACCAAAAGTGTTGTTGAGTTGCTCGAAAAGAACATAGGTGAGCAAGGTGATCCTTAGCCAACAACAGTTGAAGTTGAGGCACCTTGTGAACATAATCAAACTTGAACTTATTGCTTGCTAGGATTGTTTAGATTCAAACGACAGTTTAGAGTTTTATCAATCCCTTGCATAGATAGCTAATGCTGCGACAGTAGGTTAGTTTTACATTCGAGATTTGAGTTCAAGAACGGTGTTTAATGCTATCCCAATTTATCATCTAATTTCGTGGTCATGTCTCCTAACTGATTCCCTGCGCCCAATATTTCCTTTTTGATTTAGAAACAACTTATTTACTTTCCGTTTTTGATTAGTTACTTTATTCACAAAATTTCATCTTTTGTCTTAGCTATATTTAATCTACATAATTTCATAGTGTAATTGTTTGGTCCCTGTGGATTCGACCCTAAAGTGCTACGATGACACCACTTGATCGTGGTGGAGTACACATTAGGTTTTAATTGACCTGTTGATCAGTATATCATTTGTAAAATTGTTAACTCAAAAGATTATTCAACATCATGGAAATTTTCATGAGTTAAAGATGTGGTAAGTTGAGTTATCTATTTTTTTTAATTAAAAAAAAAACGAAAATTCAGTTATATAATACAAAAAAATTATTTTTTCGTTTTTATTTAATCCATATATCAAGAAAAATAATTTTTACTGTTTTTTATTTAATAACTTTTTTAATTAGTTATTTTATTTTTTAATTTGTAATTTTATTTCTCCTAAATTATTATTTTTTATTATCATTTGAAATGAAAATAGATATAGACCTAAATTTTATTCAAAAATGTTACCAATCACTAGCAAAACTAATTTTTTTGAAGTTGAGTTTGAATAATTATGTGTTATGGTTGATGTACAAGTTTGAGGTATATCATTTGTAAAATTGTTAACTCAAAAGATTATTCAACATCATGAAAATTCTCATGAGTTAAAGATGTGGTAAGTTGAGTTATCTATTTTTTTAATTAAAAAAATGAAAATTCAGTTATATAATACAAAAAATTATTTTTTCGTTTTTATTTAATTCATATATCAAGAAAAATATTTTTTACTGTTTTTCTTTTATTCAATAACTTTTTTAATTAGTTATTTTATTTCTCCTAAATTATTATTTTTTATTATTATTTGAAATGAAAATAGACATAAAGCTAAATTTTATTCAAAAATGTTACCAATCACTAACAAAACTAATTTTTTTGAAGTTGAGTTTGAATAATCATGTGTTATGGTTGATGTACAAGTTTGAGGTATATCCTTTGTAAAATTGTTAACTCAAAATATTATTCAACATCATGGAAATTTTCATGAGTTAAAGATATGATAAAATTTTAAATATTATGGCATGCATGTAGTTAATTTTTTAATTTGCAATGTAACAAAGAAGTTTAGTTAACAATGTAACTCAGCCACAACATGAAAAACATTACAGTAATTAAAAAGCAAAAAAAATTGCTGCCAAACTCAGCCGTTTCATCAACTGAAAATATGTAACTCAGCCGTATCGTTTGATAAGTCAGCCGTAACTGAATAACATTCTAGTAATTAATCTTTTGCTAATAAGTCAGCCGTCAAATGGCTGAGTTGTCAATAAGTCAGCCTGTGACAGCTGAGTTATAGTTTTTTTACCATAACTCAGCCGTAACAACATCTCATAAGTCAGCCGTTTTTCATAACTCAGCCAGGTGGAAAATGGTAACTCAGTTGTGTCGTAGTGATAACTCAGCCAAAATTTTGACAACTCAGCCGTGTCGTTGTGATAACTCAGCCAAAATTTTGACAACTCAACCATCGGGTGAAAACTCAGCCGTAACTACAGCTGAGTTATGCGCATAACTCAGCCAGATTTAATAAGTCAGCCGTAACCCTTGGCTGACTTATGAGCATAACTCAGCCAGATTTCCATAAGTCAGCCGTCCGCTCTTACTCAAATGTTTTTCCGATAACTCAGCCATACCATACCTATAACTCAGCCGCAACATACTCTGTAACGCGTTACGGCTGAGTTATGGTTACACGTCAAAGATTTCTGACGTGGCGTTTGACGTGGCAATGACATTTTTGTAATAACGTTTTTTCCGGTAACATAAAACAGGGGCACGCTGGGTATTTTGAAAATACCCGAAACATTCTAGTAATAAAAAAGTTTTTTGTAGATTCTGGTAATATTAACTAAAATGAGTAACATTTGAGATTTTGTGGACTGGATGATTCGTTGATGCATGTGGAACTGATTTTTAAGCTTCTCTTATGAGATTTATGGAGACTTTAGAAATTGCAAATCTCAGTTTGGGATTTTTGATGAACCTAAGCTGTTCGATGAATTCTTTCGTGTTGGTGAAAGACATTATAATTCCATGATTTTCATAGTTTTGTTTAGGTATGATAGTATCACTGTGACTGATGATTAGTTGCACAATGTTGCAGAGCGTGGGATCCTCCGTTTCGAAAAAAGGTGGACAAATCATGGGGGTTGATTTCCTTCTGATTGATGAAAAGGTGCCCTCATTCTCCATTCTCCCCTTCATTCATTCTGAATTATTTACTTATCCTTTTGTTTTTATTTCCTTCTTTTGCAGTCTACTTTGATGCAAGGCTCCATTTACGTCACCCACCTTCTCAAATTCGAACATGCTCTGCGTGATGGGGATTTTATAGAAACAAAAGAGGTTGTTTCTTCCGTCTTCAGTGGAGAGGAAGGTTCAGAGGAGTGATAGTACACGGTCAAGCCAAACAAGAAACAACTCGGTTTGAGGAGACGATACAAAAGGATGATGTAGTGATTGAGAGACTCATTTCGAAGCTTCTTATTGCGAATGATCAGTTAGAAGCAATATCTGCAGCTGAAGAAAGAGTCAGCTCTCTTGCTGACAATTTAACTACTTCATTTGAGAAGCTAAAGAATGATATAGAAGCTGCAAAGAAAGAGGAGCTTGAGCTAAAAGAAGAAGCAATAGTCATCGAGAGTGAAGTACAAAACACATAAATAGGAATTGGTGAAAAGGAGAAAGAGTTGCTTTCAAAGTTAGATGAGCTTGAGAAAGCTAAGCACGCAGAGGCTTTAGCTCTCGAGAAGCTCGAGTCTATGGCAGATAAGACAATGATTACTTGGGAAATGGAATCTCAGAGAAATTCAACCATTACAATCTCAAGATTTGAGTACGAGTATTTGAGTGGACAAGCTTGTCACGCGAAAGAAGCTGCAGAGAAGAAAGTGGAAGCTGCAATGGCGTGGGTTGAAGCACTCAAGGCTAGCACTAACGCGATTTTGTTAAGGACGGAATCTTTAAAGAGAGGGAGTGGGAAAACAATGGTGGAAGAAGAAAGGGCATCGTTCAAGATGCATAGGTCGCTATCGATAAAGAGACTGGTCCAAAATGAGATTCAAAAGTTCAAGCAGAAGTCAGAAGACTATGGCGTGATCAGGTCTCCTAAACCTATAAGAAAATCGCTTCAAAGTCACAAAGAGAACTCAGGAGACAAATGCTTGATCAACTCTCCTAGACCGGTAAGAAAATCGGTAAGGCTGAGAGGGAAGTTCACACCGGTTCAGGGAGGGAAGTCGAGAAGATACTCATCAGGGAACAGAGCGACTCCAACGTTCTTTGTAATCAAGAAGAAGAAGAAAGTTCCAAGCTTGGTTAAAAATTTGAGCAGGAAAAGGCGTAAGTCCTCTTTAGAACAATGAGAAGTTTAGTTATCTTGCTGCCGTAACTGAGTTTTGTTTTGCTTGCATTTTAAAGTTTCACATTGTTTGTAATTGTAATGTATAGCTTGTAACCGGTTTATTGTTTTGAATTTTATTGTATTTATGTATATTGGTTTGTTCATACTTCATAGGCTTCTCCGCATGAATCACTTTAAAAGAAAAAAAAAAAGAGGATTTTCGTCGCTATGTGGGGTTTAACAAAGAAAAAGGATGAGAGGTGGTGATACAGTCATTATGAAAGTTTATCGTAAGTACTTTCTTTCTAATCTTTATAATATTTTCTATCGTATCTTCGTCAAACATGTGAAAAGTTCAAGGTAAATGATTTTTTGTTGATCCTATTATCCTAATATTAATATATTCAAGAAAAATATGCAGAGTAAAATTCCATGGATGCCTTGCGGAGTTGGATCAATTATTGTATTTGTTGTGTCGTTTCATGCGCAAATGCTCTGGCAAACCCATTCAAAAATATAGTTATATATAGATGTTGTTTAATATTATTCATTTGCATCAATGTTGCAGTGCACTATTTATATGTGATCAAGGGATGGGGTAAAACATAGGCAGCGAGCAAGCATGTGATTTTTTTTTACCAGATGGGTCTGACTTCTGAGAATATATATACACACAAACTAAGATTGTGCACTGAAGAATCGAGAGGACAAGCAGATGGTGGTGAGTGAGAAATCATCACTCATCAGAATAAAAGGAATTAAGCATCAATAAGGTCAGCCTCTATCTTCCCTCTCTCTTTACCAATGTCTTTTAACTGTCCGTTACGGCTGGAAAAATAAAGTTGGGCCAATAAAATAAGAAACGGAGATTGATGTAAAAAAAGGAGATAAGTAAATAACAATAGATTTTGAGTAAACTATATCAAAGCTAGAAGTGTATTCATGCTAAAGATTTCACGACCACAAATAGGAGTTGTGGTCAAAAAGGAATTTCGATATGGTGTAGCTATAATGATCAAAGCTACAAATTTTACACACAAAAATATATAAAATTGAGTATTGATATGCATTCCCTCAATGCAATCAATAGCGATATATGCTCACTTTTTTGATAAATAACTCATTCTAACCTTTGTTGCATGAACAATACTTGGGTTCACCCTTAGGGGTGAACCTCTCCATTCACCCCCTTATAAAATAAGGAAATAAAATCTATATACATTATTATAAAATTAAAAAATTAAACTGCTTTTTAATAAACCCAAACCGATATATATGAAATCTAAACCCTAACCATCTCATTTGTGAACCCAAACCGACATATAATTTCGTTCTACTTGTAAAATCTAAACCCTAACCATCTCATTTGTGAACCCAAACCGACATATAATTTCGTTCTAATTGTGAAATCTAAACCCTAACATCTCATTTGTGAACCCAAACCGACATATAATTTTGTTCTACTTGTAAAATCTAAACCCTAACCATCTCATTTGTGAACCCAAACCGACATATAATTTCGTTCTAATTGTAAAATCTAAACCCTAACCACCTCATTTGTAAACCCAAACCGACATATAATTTCGTTTTAATTGTAAAATCTAAACCCTAACCACTTCATTTGTAAACCCAAACCGACATATAATTTTACTCTAGTTTAAAAATCTAAACCAAGCCAAATATTTAACTTTCCTTAATTAAAAGTATACAGAATTTGTTTCCTTAATTTGGGTTGCTTTTTAATTTAATTTTTATTTATTTTTTAAATGAAATATTAGATGGAAGATTTTGATTGGCTGAGAGAAGAGGGGGTGAATGGAGAGGTTCACCCCTAGGGGTAAACCTAAGTATTTTTCTATATATGATAGGTAATGTATGGTGATCAACAGTAGAGAATGGATAATGAAAAGAGTCGATCCCAATCGCCAAGAGATGATAAGGAGTGTTGGTAACACATTTCGAAGAGATTGACAATACAAAAGAAGTTCACAGAGATGTAAGAAGATAGTAATTGAGTTTACGCTGAAAGATATGTAATTCAAAGATATTGTCTGAAAGCTCAGAGAGATTTAACAATTTATTATGCATATAATAATCATGATCTAACAAGTGTAACAATTATAATTCAAAGATATTGGCTGGCAAAATTTTTGTAACAATAGTAACGTAAAATTTTATACAAAAAAACTTGATATGGTGTAAAAATAAATAAATGAAATAGAGAGAACTACAGAAGTGGGAAAAATGAAACTAATATACTTTCTAAAAATAAAATTAATTTATAATACTGGTATTACAATTCATTACAAGTTAAACTTAAACATACTACAAATAACTTACATGAGGTATATAATTTTCAAAAGTATTTAGACCAAACCCAGGGAAAATTAATATTTACAAATTCTAAAATATTAGTTGCAAAACGAAAAAAATTATACACAAATATATGGTACCACATACTTTAGGTTATTTTTGTCAAAATGTTAATACACACGGTCACATGATTGTAAAAGAAAAATAATGAAAAATAATTAATTCTAGAAATAGAAAATGTTAGAATTATACCGGGTGTAGTCGAGCCGACCAGAAATTTGGTATAACCTTTTCGTATAACAGAAAGAAAAAAAGACATAAATCAAAGTAAATATAACTAAAACCTAATCTAATTAGAATGAATCATAATAGTATAATATTAATAATAGAATATTAATAAACCAGAACTAACGACTAAAGTAAGAAAATAAACAATAACTATACAAAACTTAACTTCTAATTCTATATTTTATGAATACAAAAAAAGATCATCATGATTTAAATATATTTTAAATTTCTAAAATATACAACATAATACAAAATTGAAAGAAAAAAAATACCCAAAAAATAACAAAAAAACAAAGAACAATATACGAACAACATAATCACATGAAAAAAAAATAAAAAAATAAACAAAATAACAAACTAACAAAACAACCAAAATAAAAACAACCTCATCAAATTTCCGCGCTTAGCGCGGCTCAAATGCTAGTACTTATATAATGTTAAAATGTAGTTTATAATCATAGCGTGCATGTTCTTATGAATTAATTATAGCGTACATATATATGTATATATAATTTTAATTTGTTAACACCACAGCGTACATAGTTTTTTTATTAAAACTATATGGTTTATGATAAATGTTCGATTTCGGTCACTGCATTAATTTAACTGACATTAAATAGTCACGTTGGTTAAATACAACTGTTCATTTTTTTATTAATTATAAATAGATTAGCGATTTAAAACTGTCATTTATATTAAAAAATAAAATAAAAAATGACTAAACATTTTATTACTGAAGCATACAATTTTCCTGATAAATGTATTAGAGAAGAATCTTTCAACATAACTTCAAATGATTTAAGATCAATACAATAAAAACACAATGTTTCTTTTCAGAGCTGGACATCTCAGCTTGTATTAAAGCATATGTTCACACCAAAGTAAAAATCAACGACCTAACAAATTATAACAATTAATACAGGTCAGCTTTTTGACTCCTAAGTGGACAAAGCAAATCGAAAACGAGGGCAATTGCTCGATTTCTTTTCTTTCGTTGTCGTACCCATGCTCGCCGTCATATCAATCTTCTTCTTCGGTGCCTTTTAACCTTCGACCGACTGTGCTGTTCATCCCACGGCTCTCTCTACCAATCTGAGCAGATCCGACGCTGATGTTAGCCCCATCGTTGTTCGATCGGGTGTGGTGGATTTCTTCTTCTTCTCTACCATAATTACCAACGACGACGAGGTGGTGGTGGTGGTGTTATCTGTGAATAATACAATTAAACCACACAACAATGAAACGATCAACACTTAACGATCAACACTTAAATTTCCATTAACGTAACCACTCGATGTTCATAAAAACATGGAGGATCACCTTGCCGGCTCTCGAGACGAGAGAAACCCGACGAACCAGAGTATCAATTTGAGGATTTGAGTTTACAAGATTATTCGATAAAAAGAAAAGAGCTAACAATTGCCCATATAAGAAAAGAATCTCCAACGGCCTTCTCCGTCCAGCCAACCACGTGTCACGAGCTTGAACCACATAACTTCACACGTGAGAGTCGCACATGTGGGCTCTGCAAAATATCTTCAAATATCTTCTTCTGTAACAAATCTCCCTCCTTTGCAGAGCCTTGTCCACAAGGGTCTTTAAGCTTCAAAAGCAGGGAACTTCTTCTTCAAGTCAAATAAGAATTCCCAAGTAGCTTCCTCAACCGGTTGATCACACCACTTAACCAACACCTTGGTAGCAGCACGACCCTGCCTGTTAACCATCTTACGCTCCAAGATCAACTCTGGCTCCTTCTCAAAGAGATCAGGCATCACCGTAGGTAACTGAGTAGCAATTGGAACATTACCAACCAGAACCTTCAGTTGAGAAACATGAAAGACAGGATGGATCTTGGTACCCGCCGGAAGCTCCAATTTGTATGCGGCTTCTCCACAACGATCGATGATCTTATAAGGACCATAATATTTAGGTGCCAGCTTATGATTCATCCGTACCACCACTGAATTTTGGCGATATGGTTGAAGTTTCAAATACACATACTCACCAATGTCAAAATCCCTCTCCGTTCGATGTTGATCCGCATTCTGTTTCATCCTATGCTGAGCACGCATGAGGTGAAATTGCAATAACTTCATCATGTTCTCCCTCTCCTGCAAGGACCTAGCCACTACTGCCACCTTCGTTTCACCGGACAAATAAGGTAAATGCACAGGCGGTGCCTGACCATAAACAGCCTCATAGGGAGTCATACGCGTAGACGTGTGGTAATTTGTGTTATACCAATACTCTGCTAATGCCAACCATTTGCACCACATGTTGGGTTGAGCATGGCACATACACCTCAAATAGTTCTCCAAACATCTGTTAACAACCTCAGTCTGCCCATCACTCTGAGGGTGATAAGCAGTGGACATTTTCAGAGCCACACCCTGTAAAGCAAAGAACTCTTTCCAGAACTCACTGGTAAAAACAGCATCCCTATCACTGACAATAGAATTAGGACACCCATGAAGCTTAAAAACATTATCCAGATATGCTTGAGCAACTGTCAGTGCACTGTAAGGGTGTGAGAGAGCAATGAAATGAGCTGCTTTGCTTAATCGATCCACCACTACCATGATCACTGACATGTTCGCAGATAAGGGAAGTCCCTCTATGAAATCCATTGAAACATCACTCCAGAGAGATTCAGGAATTGGTAAAGGTTGTAAGAGACCTGGTGAAGCTGCATTATCAGACTTACATTGCTGACAAACATGACAACCCCTGATATAAGTTTGAATATCATTCGCCATTCCCTTCCAATAGAAAACTCCTTTGATTCGTTGATAAGTCACATCTCGACCAGAATGACCACCAACCCCCGAGCAATGAAGCCATTCCAAAATTGTATCACAAATCTTCACATCCTTAGGCACAACAATTTTACTCTTACGCCTCAAAATACCCTGCATCCAAGAGAAGTGTTTCTTACCATTCGGGTTAGCCTCCAAAATACTAATGATGGCCTGAATCTCTGCATCTAAGGCATAAGCTCCCTGAATTTCTTTCAGAAGATCACACTCAACCACCGACAGAGCCATATGCAACACTTCAGACCCTTCCACTCGTGACAGAGCGTCAGCCACTATATTCTCTTTACCCTTTTTGTATTGAATTTCATAATCAAACTCTAACAATTTTGGCAGCCATTGCTGCTGAATAGGTGTGTTAAGGCGCTGTTCGAGCAAATATTTCAAACTGCGTTGATCCGTTTTGATGATGAAATGAGCAGATAGAAGGTAATGACGCTATTTCTGAACAGCAAAGATCACAGCTAACAGTTCCTTTTCATAGATAGACAAATGTAATTGTTTTCCTTTCAACTGTCGACTGATATAAGAAATCGGGTGACCTTCTTGCATGAGGACAGCACCAATTCCTTGTCCACAAGCATCAGTTTCCACCATAAACACCTTGGTGAATATTGGTAATGCCAACACAGGAGCCAAACTGAGTGCCTCTTTCAAACTGTCAAACGCATCATGAGCTTCTCCATTCCATACAAACGCATCAGTCTTGGTTAATGCATGTAAAGGACCAGCAATGATTCCAAAACTTTTTATAAACCTTCTATAATAACCTGCCAAGCCTAAGAATCCCCGGAGTTGTTTAAGTGTACTCGGTTTAAGCCACTCTGCGACAGCTCGCACCTTAGCCGGATCCGTAGAGACCCCCTCTGCACTGATGAAATGTCCCAAGTACTCAACCCGATCCTCAGCAAATGCACACTTACTCAACTTCGCAAATAACTTCTCCTTGCGCATAACCTCAAATACCATACGTAAATGCTGAACATGCTCATGAATATTGCTGCTGTAGATGAGAATATCATCAAAGAACACCAAAACAAATTTTCTGAGAAATGCCTTGAACACTGAATTCATCAGACTTTGAAATGTCGCAGGTGCATTGGTTAACCCAAATGGCATAACCAGATATTCATAATGGCCTCCATGCGTTTTAAAAGCCGTCTTTGATACATCCTCTTCATGCATTCTCACTTGATGATAACCAGCATGAAGATCAAGTTTAGAAAACACAATCGAACCTCCCAATTCATCCAACAAGTCTTCAATCAATGGTATCGGAAATCTATCCTTGACCGTGATACCGTTTAACTCCCTGTAATCAACACATAACCTCCAACTTCCATCTTTCTTTTTCACCAAAACCACAGGTGAAGCAAAAGGACTAGAACTAGGTTGAATAGTTCCACCAGTCAACATTTCTTCAACTATTTTATCAATCTCATTCTTTTGATGTGTCGCATATCGATAGGCTCTTTGATTCACCGGGTTCGCACCTTCCACTAGCAAAATCTTATGATCGTGGTTCTTTCTAAATGGTGGTAACTCGGTAGGCTCTGCAAAGACGTCAGGAAACTCATGTACCACTACATCAACCAAAGGACAAGCTTCTGAAACTTCAGTTAAAGCACTTAACATCAAACCTTCCACCTCATCCTTAGTGTCACTGTCTTTTACACAGATCATAGAAACTTGTACTTCTTCCTCATCTACCTTCTTAAGTTTCTGTGCCTTGACATCTCTTACAGACCCATTTTTGATACCATGCAACATCACTCTCCTCTTCTTCCAGAAGAATTCCATCTCCAACTCCTTGAAGTCCCATGTAATAGGCCCTAAAGTCTCCAACCATTGAACCCCCAATACCATGTCGCAACCTTGTAGTGGAATTAACATGACATCAGACTGGAAAAAAGTCGACATGAACCTCCATTCGAAACCATCAACCCTTCCTTGCACTGCTAACTTCCAACCATCAGCCACTGCCACACGACGCAACCCCGAAATTTTCACGTCACAACCAAGTTTAGCAGCAACCTTAGGATCTACAAAATTATGTGTCGATCCAGAATCTAACAATGCATAAATTGGCTTTTTCCCAAACAATCCTTTAACCCTCATAGTCTTGTGGTCTGATATGCCCGAAACAGCATTAACAGATACTTGAGGCATATTCTCTTCATCGTCTTCCTCTTCCAACCTCACCAACTCCTTCACAACTTCCTCATCAAGTTCCATGGAGTACAACTGAGTTTTCTTATGATTCTGTTGGTAATGCTCAGGTGTAAATTTTTCATCACACCAATAACATAATCCTTTAGCCCTTCGATCACTCATTTCTTCCTTAGACAAAAACTTCTTAGGTGTCTGCTCAGCCGTCTTAGTCACATTTTTGGTCAACTGGTGCCCACCATCTCTCTGTACACTTCCACGACTCCCTTGGAAGGTATTATTAGGTTTAGAGTTCACACTCATCTGATTATTCTGCTTCCTTGGATGAGCTCGTTCATACAATCTTCCCAAGCGTAGACATTGACGAATAGTTCGTGGTTCAAACATCTTGACATGCATTTGAGTATCTAAACGCAACCCTGCCAAATACAAGCTAACCAAATAGTCTTCAGAGAGATTCACCCTTGTTTTGATTAGATCAAATCTTTGGTGATAATCAACAATTCCATCCGTCTCTTGCAACGCTTTGAGTTCAGCCATCGGATCGTCACACTCGTCTTCAAACCTCTCCTTGAGTAACTTCACATACTCATCCCAATCATACAATACTTCCAATCCTATCCCAGACTGAACAAATGAAAAATGCCAAGTTGCTGCGTGTCCATCAAAATGTATAGCAGCCATCTTAACCCTCATTTCTCTAGGAGTGTAATCAACACCGAAAAATTCTTCAACCTTAAACAACCACTCCTTGATTTGATTACCATCAAACCTTGGGAAATCAATCCTTCCCAATCGAGTGAGATTACCGTAGTGGTGAGAAGATTCTGATCGCACAGGTTCAGATCTGATGACCTTAGGAGGATCCAAATGATTCGATCGGACCTCACGAGATGAAGATGACCGTGGATCACTTCGTTCTTTGCTCACTCCACTCCGATCACACTCTGTTGCTTCTAGATCTGCTTCTTTCATAACTTCCTTACCGCGATTAGCTGTGGTACGGCTCAAAGCTTCGAACATTTCTGCGATATGATTCTTCATCTGTTGACTCTGCTCCATCAGTTGTTTCTTCATCTGTTCGCTTTGATCCGCCACTAAATTCTCCAGTCGCGTCATCCTTGACTCCAATGGATCTACCATCGCACCTCCTTGATTTCGTGTTTCCCCCACCTGAGATCTAGTTTCTACACCCATTCCGAGAATTGATTGAGCTCTGATACCTTTAATACAATTAAACCACACAACAATGAAACGATCAACACTTAACGATCAACACTTAAATTTCCATTAACGTAACCACTCGATGTTCATAAAAACATGGAGGATCACCTTACCGGCTCTCGAGACGAGAGAAACCCAACGAACCAGAGTATCAATTTGAGGATTTGAGTTTACAAGCTTATTCGATAAAAAGAAAAGAGCTAACAATTGCCCATATAAGAAAAGAATCTCCAACGGCCTTCTGCGTCCAGCCAACCACGTGTCACGAGTTTGAACCACATAACTTCACACGTGAGAGTCGTGTGGGCTCTGCAAAATATCTTCAAATATCTTCTTCTGTAACAGTGAAGCTCAGGAAACTGCTACTGGGAGTATGTTCTCTCCTCTCTTCTCTTGTTATCTCTCCTTTTGCTCTACGAATTTCTTATCTTATTGGGAGATTCGTGTTTTTGATGAGTCTCTCTTAGTCTCTGTGACCGAGTTTACTGTTCAACATTAGTGGGTCTCTTGTGAAATTCGAAAAAGTATTGAACTTGGAAGAAGTTAGAAAAGTGTTTCTTTCGAATTGCCTCTTCTTCTTGTGGCCATATGTATGAAACTCAGATGGTTGTTTGTTGTATTTGGATTATCACACTCAGTGATTATTGCAAGTAATGTGGAATTGTGGATTGTATTTTTGTTTTGTTTTTGGGGTAATGAAAGAGCGACTTCTGTTTCATGCTTAGCGCATATAGCAGTAGCAAGTTTTCTCATGTTAGCTTTAGCAGTAGCTCTTTGATTGCAAATTTTCTCATGTGGCTTTATCTTTCTCTTCCTCTCTATGCATAAACTTTTGTTTATTATTCTAAACCCATAGTGACCTTTAATGTTGGTTTTTTTGCCTGTATGATCGATGCAGTTCCAGTGGTCAACGATTCAACATGGGAGTCTCTTGTTCTCAAGGCTGATGAGCCTTTGTTTGTGGACTTTTGGGCACCATGGTGTGGACCCTGCAAAATGATTGATCCCATTGTCAACGAACTCGCAGGACAGTACGCAAGGAAGTTGAAGTTCTACAAACTTAACACTGATGAGTCTCCTACAACCCCTAGCCAGTATGGTGTTAGGAGCATCCCGACCATCGTGATCTTTGTCAAGGGTGTGAAGAAGGATACTATCATCGGTGCAGTGTCTAAAACCACATTAGCAACGAGCATCGACAAATTCTTGTAATGAAGATAGTGGTCACTGGATATTGGATTGTGTTTTGTTTCAAGAGTCAAGAGAGAGAGACGGCGACCACGAATCTATAATATTGTTTATCTTCTGGAGCGTGTTCGGGTGAGATTTGTTTCACCACTTTTTTTTTTGCGTTTTTTTCAAGTCTCCTATTATGTTTGCTTAGTGACGAGTTTGTCTAATTTTAGGTTTTAACAAGGAGAGCCAAGAATCAGTATACATGGAAAGGTTTTCCCCACAGCTTTGAAGGAGAGACAAGTGCGGTTTTTTTTCGTTTCTTTTTTAAACTGTTCTTCTAAATTCAGTGATCCTAATGGAAGTTATAGGACACTCTGAATTCTTTGGTTTATGTTAGTTGCTCTAAGAAGTTGGTATTGATAATATTTGGTCTCACTTCACTTCTTCTGATTCTTGGATGCTTGTTTTTTTTTTCAGATTTTGCATATTTCACATGATGAGCTAGGGAAATTGATGGCTGGAGGAGAAGTATATGGGCTACACTTTTCTAACTCGGGTCCTACATTAATATTGTTGGCTGGGTTCCAAGGAGTTGGATACACAATGGTCTGCGCTAAACTATAGTTGTTACCTAAAGAAGTAGCAGGTACGTTTTTTCAAAATACAGTGGAGATTTTTTTTATGGGATTTTCAAAATAAAATCATGGTAACCTCTCGAAAGTAGTTGCTGTATTTGTCAGCATGGCCGGTGTGGTCATGACGACGCTCGGGAAAACTTGGGCTGCTGATGATTCATTTGATTATTACATGAGTTGTCCAACTTCATCAACCATATTTTTTAACGTACGGTTGATATTTGTGTTTAGCAACGGCCAACCAATTCTCGCTTAGGGGTATTAATTTAACTCCCCTTCTGATTACAAACTTGATTGCTTTTTTAGGTAGTGCTTTTGTGGGTTTAGATAGTGCTTTCAAGTTATGATTACTTTTTAGCAGTGATTTGTGCATAGGTTGTATGAGCTGTGGTGATAAAGCTAAGTCGAATGTAGCTGTACTCATGTCTTTGCTTCTGCAAATTCAATAAAACCAATACAATCTTTTTTTTTTTTTATGAAAGTTTGAAATTATTTTAGGATAAAATAAAAGAACTTGTAGCTGCTTGCCAAAAGAAAAAGAAATAAGAACTTGTAGCTACATAATGTGGTCTTAGAATTGAAAATTCCGAATAAAATAAATAAAACATAAAATGTAATTCAAATTAACATAGTGCATGTAGTCAATGAAGCGGTAGATTTCCTTGTATATGAAGCATCCATCGCATACGTCATGTTTGGTTTTCTTGGTGTGAACTGGACCTGAGTTTTCATTCTTTTAAACTGCAGGTGAAAGTGGAGAACAGTATCTGGAAAGTTGATGTGATTTGGACATAATTTATCTGTTTCAAAGCTCCATTTTGTTGTCTTTGATCCTTTGTTATTGTAACTTTTGAACAATGCAATCTGGAAGTAGAACTATATGGAGCTGAGTACATTAACTGAACTATTTACTCTTTCTTCTCTTTTCTGATTTTAAAAATAGCGTTGAGGCAAAATGGTGAAACTCATGTTCAAAATGAAGTACTTTTTTTTAATGTTCTGATTTTGCTGCATTTTAATGAATGTATTATTCGCTACTCTTTTATAAACTATGTTTTACATCTCTTTTTATTCAAAAAATACAGAATAAATTTCAATTATAGTAGATAAAAGAACAATTTATTAGAAATCAAGATAACAGTCAACCTTGCATACAATAATCCTAAACGTGAGAAATTATAATTACCCTTTTTTTTACCAAATGATAATTATACTTTCTATAGATTATACAATTGTCTCACAATATATTAGAATGTAAAAATATACTTTAGTTAGACAAAAAAACACCTTCTCTATCTGATTTCAAACAACATAAAATAAATTATGAATTCAAAAATGACAAAATAAAATAAATTAAAAACAACCCGCGGCGTAGCGCGGATACTATCCTAGTTAGCTGTTAATAGCATCGAACCTTTGGAATCAATAGTTTGTAATCAAAAAGGTAAATTTAACTAAAATTACTTTTGCGTTATTAATAGAATACTATTTTAGTGGATTACTAATAGAATACTATTTTTAAATTACTTTTAAGAAATTTTAAAGTAATTCAAGGGAATTGACTAACAATTAATTATCCTGGGTATATTTAAATTTGTAACCATTAATTTAGTTGTGCAAGACATTTACATATTTAGCCGGCCGATCGAAACTTGTTATATACTTATATTTTAGTCATTAAGTTAGCAAGAATTTATTTTTTACAATGTGTTATGTTATTTTCTTTGATAAGCTTTCGACTGACAATATGATAAATTATTGTTTGTACCAGATAAAAAAAAATTAATATGGATTATAAAATGGAAGTGCGAAGTAGTTCTAAACAATCAGTAGTAGTTATTGTTTTTCATATACTATTTTTGAACAGTTAAAAATTTTTGTAACAAAATTAATTACTTTTAACGATTTGCAGATTGTCAAGTTCATACAATATCAAATGTAAACATTCCAACAAGTAAAAAACGGATGTAAAAATATAAATATAATAATTCATCGCTATACTATTGAGTCCCACGATATAATACATAATTAGTTTATATATTTTTTAATTAGGAAAAAAGGTCGACCATCTAAAAAAATTCCAGAAAATATTTTAATGCAATGTGGATAATGTAATGCTTGGGTTTGGTTATACGAAAGTTCCGAATATGATCCAGTTACTAAACGTCTATTATTTTAATTTTTTGCAAAAATGTCTTGTATAATTGTCCATAGGTATTAAAAAGAAACTTCTTAGTGATCCATTGTTTCTTTGAAATATACGAGCTTATAACTCTATTCTTGTTTTCACTTCTATGGGTGCAAAATTTGATTATTCGGTGCAAAATAAATATGGATTGTATTGTTTTAAGATACATGGAAAAAATTATCATCGAATAGGATCCTTATTGCCAGGTGAAGGGGAGAAGCCTAAATTCTCTCAAATGTATATATTTGATACAACAAATGAGATAAAAAAATCGAATTGCAGTCATGAATTGAGATGGAACTTATAAGCTTGATGAACAAACAGTATTATTGTTAATTCAGATTGTTGATGAATTTAATGTTCAAGCAAAAGTATTTAGAAAAGCAATGGATAGGTATGAGTAGGCCTGGGCATTTGGATGTTCGGGTCGGGGTTAGGTTCGGGTAATTCGGGTTCGGGTTTTTCGAGTTTACGAATATCGGATCCGCACAGGTGTTCATATAATTTCGGGTCGGGGTCAGGTTCGGTTCCTCTCGGGTTCGGGTTATTTGGGTATTGACTTTAAGAAACCTGTAATGTATCCAAAATATATTCGGTTATGGATAGTATCTACTCGAACATATCCAAAGTACCCACAAAAACCTGAAATGTACCCAGAAAACCCGAATAACCCAAAAAACAAATGAAACTGCATAACATGAAATCTTAAACAAATAAAACTGAGCATACCATGTCTCGCAAAACAATTCAAACACATACCATGTCTCGCAAAATAAGCATCCCAACAAAGAAAAGCATGTCTTAAAATCTTAAACATCCCAACAAAGCAAATGAAACTTAAACATCCAAACAAAGAAAAGCATGTCTCGCAAATGAAAGAAAGAAAGAAAGAAAGAGGAATCATCCGAGCATGTCAGTCTTTAACACATTATCCATAGATCATGACCTGCTACACCAAACCAAACATTTTAAAAACTGAACCTCATTTGAAAGAACAAAAATATGTAAGAGCTGAACTTACCACCAAGTATAATGTCTCCTTATGAGTCTCTGAATTCTAGTTGTTTTCATTTTGAAACTCTTAGAAAACCGTTACAACTGAAAGAAAAAACAGACTTAATAGTTCAATATAATCGAATTACTTACATTTCTGAAGACTATCAAATAGTTCAATATCAGCAAGGATCTGTGAGTTTGCAAGGCAATCTTTTTCATTAATCTTCATATCTTATTTCATCCATTGCTCAGTGCACATCAACACCTCCACCATGTAATGAGTTAAACAACTCCTATGAGGCAAACGGAAACGGAAATATGGCAATATATGTGATATCATGTATGTATAAATATGTTCTCGGGTTCAAACAGATATCGTCGGTTTTTCGGGTTCGGTTCGGGTAATACCCGATACCCGTAGGTATTTGGAAACGAAAACCGAGTGGTTATTTATACAGAAGCGGGTCGGAGTCGGGTAGGGTTTTTGCAGGTCAGGGTCGGTTCGGTTCCTCGGGTTCGGTTTATTTGCCCAGGCCTAGGTATGAGTTTCCTTCGACGAATGAAATAGCGCTGCTTTAGTTCCATTCCACAATGGGAGAGAGACATAATTTTACAACTGAAATCTGGAAGTTTACAATGAATTTGGAGTAGACATCGACTTTATTTGAATTTTCAATATCCATTATTATTTCTATAAGGTGAAATTGGATTTTTTGGAGACATATGGTATAAAAGTACTTTAACTGAAAAAGGACAAAGAGAATTTATATCAATGAGAGAATATTACATGTACCTTATACATTCACGTTCGTATGTATTAGATAGAAGCGGGAAAAATTTAGATTGGTGATTCGTCACGAAATACTAGACCTGATGTTGAATCACGGGTCTTTCATATGAAATTTAGAAAATAAATAATTTTACATTTCTTTCAAATTAACACTTTATATGGAGATATCATATACCAGTATATTAACATTTACATATATAAACATATTTACCTATATAATTATGTGAGAATAAACATAAGGATATAATATGTTCAAATGTATAATTGCAGACAACTAATAATTATATATATCTGAAATAAAAAATAAAGCAGAACCAAACAAAATATTTGGATTTAAGTATTTTAAATATTATTTAAAAAATGCAACCATCTATCATATGTTTATAGCATTAATCATTATTTAATTGTAAAAATTTGTATCCCTTATTTACATATTTTAATTGTAATTTTTTCTTAATATAATTGAGTGAGATATATGTAAATTACACTAATAGCAAAATCTGTAAATATTCTAGTGTAATCCACTAATTAAATGGACTTAAAAGTTTACGACACGTCAACATAAAATTTCTGTTAATCACATGTAACAATAAAGTTATTTTTAAAAAATATTTCTCAATTAATATATAAGAAGTACATTTTAAAATTGTATTTTTTGAATTTATTATTAAATAACTTAATAAATATTAATAGAAATTTTGTTATAAATATTTTATTAATTGAGTTCCCCCGCGATATCGCGGAGGCTCAGTACCTAGTTCATTTAATAATGATCGTTCACCAAGACCCAATATAGAAAAAAGGTTCAATAAGAATAAAGAGTAAACCCTACAATTCACCACTCATCCTTGCACAATGGAGACATTATTGTTGTTGTGAAAGAGTGGTGGAAACAGGTATTTGAACTTAAGAAGGATTATCTTGTCTAATGACTTGGTGTTTTTAAGCACGAGTTCCACGAGTGAAACCATATGCTTTGAATTTACATCCCAAGAGGAATTTTTCCAATCGACCCCATCTTTTGATCTCCAGCATTGATCCGGATTCAAGCCTCGTTGCTTCAAGTAGTTGTCAAGATGATACTCCTGCTCAACAGATGAAAAATGCAAAAATGGTTCTTAGATATATAGTTAGAAGGGAGGCCAATGAAAATTAATAAAAGAGGTTAATGGTAAATACGTACCGGAATGGTGTTGTAATCCCTTGCACGTACTGTTAGCTTCTTTAAATCAGGAGAGTTTTGTAACACTCTTTCTATACCAGGAATAACATACCGAAAGATTGCTGTATCAAGAGTCAAATATTTCACCTTCAACATGGGAAAAGGAACACCACGAACCTCGGCAAGAGATAAATACTATCAACAAAGCAAACAAATATATAAAGTGAATTAATATATACCGAGATGCACATATATAGAAATAGTGATAATATATAATGAAAGAACTAATGATGCCAATATAATATACATACATGAAGAAAGTTTCCCCCGAGAGTAAGCTTCTCTACATTCTTCACCTTCTCTAGCATCTTTAGCGCCATGTCTTGAATAATATCATCCTTGAAGGTCGGCATCAGTAGGAGAAAGTAAATGTCGAGTTTAGCTTCAGTTAAAGACGACGCATCAACAATGGTAGATGATAACTGACGGTTAATCAATATGAGATAATGGATTTGTGGTGCCACAATCTGTGCTTGCTCCGTAAACCATATGTTGTACGCTGTCTCTAGTCTTCTCAGACGCAATAATTTGCTGAGATCAAGAAAACTCAGTCTATCGCATGCCCACAATGTTAAGCTTTCTAGAAGTGGACAACCAGATAGAATCTTAGCCATGGATTCATCAAAGAGACTACAACCACTCAAGCACAACTTCGTCAGGGATGTCCAAGACACGGGAGTCATGATATCAGAAATGTTGAACATAACTAGTCTGAGTTGCTTGACAGAGGAGAAGTTGACGTTGAAAAAATCAGGAAAGGAACAAGGTGTCCCGAAATACAGACACAGGTTCTCCACGTTGCGAGAGATGGCGAACTCGATCCACCTGTTGATGTGGGGAGTAATATCCTGCGCCAGGGTGGTTTTGAATTTGAGTTGAAAATTTATTATCTTGGCACCTTTGTAAAGACTTAGGGTTTTGTTGATCCAAGTAGCATTCCTAGTTGTCACGTAATCCTCATCCAAGGAAAGAGAAGGTATATCGCACCAAACATGCCTCCATCGTTTTGATAAAAGGGAAGTTTGGATGGCTAATTTGGTGGGAATAAAGGAGAGTATATGTTGGAGGATCACCTCCGGTAAAGAGCTGATTGAGTCTACTCCTCTTTTAATTTTCCGGCGACGACGATAAACTTTACGGTGTCTACGACGGGCTCTTAAAGCGGCGATGAGGAAGCTGCCCCCTGCCATCTTTAATTTACTATCAATTTGTGATTTTCGTAGGGTTTGTATGTTTATAGTAAAACGTGAGTCTCACTCTTCCAAGGCCCATAAATAGTATATTATATTAGGACCTAAACCTAATCAAACATGGCCCAAAGCTTTTCGATCTTCCTAGTCTTTTCTCTCTCTCTCCTTCGATTCAAAGGATCGTCTTTGAATCCATTTTTACCCTAATCGAGTTTGGGGTTTTGGTAGGTACCATTGAAACCCTAATTTATGGCTATGGATTCTGCTAGAGATTCGTTAAGTAATTTACCAGATGAGATACTTGGCAAAATCCTGTCTTTGCTTCCGACAAAAGAGGCTGCTTCCACATCGGTTCTGTCCAAGAGGTGGAGGAATCTTCTGGGTCTAGTAGACAGCCTTTCTTTTGATGAATCGATGGTTTATCCAAACGAAGAAGAAGCTTTAAGTGGTTCACATCGCTTCTCTGATTTCGTAGAGAAGGCACTGGCTCTGTTTAGCAATTCTCCTCCCATGAAGAGGTTCACTCTGTGTCATGTACCTAGAAATGACTGCGACGATACATACCGCCGTTGGATTTGGACTGCTATGGAACGTGGTCTATTGGAACTACACTTGCATACTGATACATATGTCCTCCGTATAGAGACAGAGTAGTTCACGAGCAAGACACTGGTTAAGCTCACACTGTCAGGTGAATGTGTTGTCTTGAAGCTGAGCATGTGTTTCTCCCTTCCCTCAGATCACTTTCTCTCTTAACTGATTACGGGATTGATTTTGACAACCATTATCGGATTCTTCATGGCTGCCCTGCTTTGGAAGAGTTATTCATACGTGATGCTGTTCATGAATATCCGCCATGTTGCGGTTCATTCGTGAAAAATGCATCCATCAAGCCACTTGTGGTTTTGGTTAATCTTCCGGACTCTCACGAGCATCACGATCTGTCTTACTTGGAAGCACCGAGTCTAGTGTACCTTGACTATTCTAGCTATGTCTACGATGATTATCAGTTTGTTCATTTGGATTCGCTTGTCGAAGCCAGGCTGAGTCTCAAGTTATGGGATTATGGTTACAATTATGTTGATGATGAACCAGAGGAGGCTATATTTGGCGATGTTACACAACTAGTTGCGGGTATAAGCAACATCACAACCCATTGAGATTATCAGTTTTCCTTATTGAGATTCTGTTGTTTGTGTTGCCCATTCATGTTGGTCTCAATAGCGGATCTAGAAATTTTTTTTTAGGGAGTCATACTATATAGTTAATTTTTTTCTTTTGATGAAAACTATATGGTAAATATTACGAAGTAACTGAAAATACACATATAAAAGGTCTACCAGAAACTTTTAACTAAAACAGTAACAAAATTATATAAAAATCAATAAGAAAAGTGGTGGGTAGCCTATATAACATAAACAAAACAGGAAAAAAAGAAATTTATCATTGCTTCGACATAGATTTGAACTCACAATACAGCGGTCAATTACGTGAATGTCAACCAACTCTACCAAAACCAACAACGAATACATAGTAACATTTTTTATTTTTATATTTTGTGGGGGGTCATCTGACCCCGTTCATGTGAACGTAGGTCCGCCCTTGGTTGGTCTGGTTTCAGGGTCTTGTACATAGAGTAACAAACAAATGTGGAGATGCATGTGTTTGCATCCCTAAGAAGCGTCAGAGGAAGAACATCAAGAAGGGGAGGGTTGTAGAGAAGGAGGTTGAGAAATTGTCCTGTTTATGGACATGTCATGTGAAGTTACTAGAGGTTTCAGAGTATGGAGGCTCTTTTCAAGAGCTGAAACAGATGAGACATTTCTTGGGCAAGTTGGAATGTCTTCAAACTGTGAAAGTTGGTCTTGTTGCGGACAAAAGTGAGTTCTTGCAAGCTAATCTGCTGACTCTCCCTAGACTTTCATCAAAGTGCAACATCCTGTTCAGCTGACCTTTTCTTCCCTCGTTTTGATGTAGCAGAGTGAAACTGTGAAAGTAACTTAACATGAATTTGTGCTTATATACATATATATATATATATATATATATCATTGGAGTTAACTCTGTTTCTGAGATTTTTTAATATGTATGCCGTATGCGTTGTACTTCTTGATAGTGCTTATGATCTGAAAATACATAATATGAAGAGTGAGCTTACTGTGCAATGCTCCTACCATGGATTTGTTGTTGAATGTTGATTTAGGTGAGTCCCCATTTGATACTTAAGTTAAGCTGCTTTGAGAAAACAAGAGTGATACTTAATTTGTTTAGAGAAAAACAGAGAGAATCCTTTAATTGCAAGCAAAATCTGGTTTACTACCGTAAGAAATGATTTGAGAGATCCATACTTCTCGGTTTTGTGGTTTTTACCGAATGTCCAAAGTATAATGAGTATCACGAAGAAGCTTGTTTTGAAGCACCAAGTCTTGTCTACCTTAACTATTTTAGTTATGTCTTCAGAAAGTATGAGTTTGTTGATTTGGATTCGCTTGTCGAAGCCAGGCTGAATCTCAGATTATAGGGTCAACTAAAGATTATGATACTTCTGATGATGATGATGATCTTCTTCATGATGTTTATGATGGTGCTATGTTTGGTGATGTTACAAATGTAGTTGCGGGTATAACCAACATTACAAACCTTCACTTGTCCGTTAGTCTTTGCTACTACTTTTCCTCTCGTCTATTGATTGTATTTTTGTACTGTGGAGAATGATAATCCATTGTATATAAAAAAGCTAGCTAGCCAAGTCTCTCACTTATATATGGTTTTGGCTGTGATCATATATATAAATCAGGCGTTTCATTTCCGCTGTAAATCCATGCCGTTGTTCAAGAATCTCCTTAATTTATCTATTGAGAGTAACAAGGAAAATGATTGGCAAGTAATTCCACTTTTACTCAAGAATTGTTCAAATCTACACACATTAGTCCTCAAGGTATTTATCAATTTCCTTATTTAGATTATTTTTGTTATTAGTGTTGCCCATCATTATACATGTCAAATTGCTCTGGTTTCAGGGTCTTGTGCACAGAGTAACAAAAAGATGTGGAGATGCTTGTGCTTGCAGCTCTAAGAAGCATGCTAGGAAGAGAAAGATTGTAAAGAAGAAGAAGAAGGAAGAGACAACATGTTGTTTATGTATATGTCAAGTGAAGGTGCTAGAGATTTCAGGGTATGGAGGTTCTTTTCAAGAGCTGAAACAGATGAGACATTTATTGGGCAAGTTGGAATGTCTTCAAACTGTGAAAGTTAGTTTTGACGCGAACAACGACAACATCTTGCAAGCTAATCTGCTGGCTCTACCAACAAAGTGCAACATCCAGTTCATCTGATTTACTTTCCTTATATTTCTCATGTTAGAAGGCAATGTGAAAGTAACTTAAGATGATAATGATTATCATTAAAGTTGGTTATAACTGGAAAATTTTTCTCTATTATATTCGGCAACATTACACACTTACATAGATGTTAACAAATAACAACATAATGTAACTACTCTACTTAACTATTGCTAACGATTGTATTTTATCCGACAAGTTACGTCTCTTACTCACACCCTTTCGTACGTAGTAAGTCACATGTAACACATATATATGACATCGTTAAATGTACATAGAAACTATTACATAGATATGCTAATACAAGATTTAATTATGAAGTCCATGATAAGATCAAACTGGGTTTTTATTAATACAAGGCGATTTTTAAAAAAAAGGAAAGGCGATAAAAAGGTGATTAGGGTTTTTTGCTTTCTGGCCAAGAATGCTGCCGTCGGCGGCTTCTCAGGGTGACCCTGGGGCGGTTATGCCGGAGATTGTTGATGGGGTTGCAGTAGAGAAGGTGGTTACGGAGAAGGGGGTCTCGAGGGAGGTGTCAGGAGATGGTAGTTCGGGAGGTAGTCAAAATCAGTGGGAGTCTCGGGATGTTTCTTCGTCGGTTCCTGTTGCGACGGCTAAGCGTTCATTCCTTCAAGTTGCTCAGAAGCGTGTGTTTACTCGACAAAAGTTCGAAGTTGTGGAGGTGGAGGGTAAGGAGAAGGTTATCGTGCCTAAGGAGGTCTTCGCGGGTGCTAAACCGCTATGGGAGGATTTTGTGATAGGGAAGTTTCTCAACTTGAAAGCTCCTCATGTGGGTAAGATCCACATGATAGTGAACAAGATCTGGCATCTTGGGGATCGGTCTTCGCTGATTGATGTTTTTGCTGTTAATGACTATGCGGTCAAGTTTCGGATTAGGCATGAGGGTATGAGGCTGTGGGTGCTCAACCGGGAGATGTGGAATCTTATGGACATACCTATGATCGTATCAAAGTGGACGCCCTTTGTAGAGGAGGCTCAGCCAGCGTTGAAGTCGGTCCCCTTGTGGGTAAAGATCAATAATATCCCACCGAATCTGTTCACGGACAAGGGTGTGGAGTTTTTGGCGAGTGCAGTGGGAAAACCACTTCATTTGCACTCTACAACTGAGAATTGTGTTAGTTTTGAGGAAGCTAAAGTTATGATTGAAGCGGATCTGACAAAGGATTTACCGGTGGAGTATGTGTTCATGGGAGAGAAGGAGGGTGAGTTGGACTCTGTCATTACATATAGTTACCCCTGGCTTCCACTGAAGTGTGGATGTTGTAAAAAATGGGGTCACCTCAGTGATGCATGTATGTCCGTGGGAAAGGGGGATGTGGCTACGATTCAGCAATCAGAAAATGTTGGTGCACTTGTTCTGACTACCGATTCACGTGTCGCTAAAGAGGGGGATCAGGAAAGTGGTGTGATGGAGGATTCGCAAGAAACATCACCTGCTGAGGTTTCGGTACAGAAAGACAAGGAGGGTCTGGTGGTTAATCCTGTGGTCGAGGGGGTTGACAAGGTAGTGGTAGAGAAAGAGCAGGAGGTTTGGATTACGCCAAAGTCAACTCGGATGAGTCCAAGCAAAGTAAAAGACGTTGTGGTGTCTGATGGTGAGTCGCTGTTAAAAAATTCTTTTGCAGCTTTGGGGACGGATGTAGATGAGACCTGCTCAACCTGCAGTTGGAGGTTCTGTGGATCTGGGGACCCCACTGGTCACGGTACGTTCACGGAGTACTGCTGCTAAATCACAGAGTTCGACAGAGGAGCTCCCTTTGCGAACTTATTTGCCTCGACACACCAAAACGGCTCAGAAAACTGCTTCTAATCTTCCTGCACTTGTGACTAGGGACCCACCTAGAAATCAGGGGAGGAAGCCTTCATCAAACCATTAATGTCTGGGTTCTTATGGAATCTTCGTGGGTTAAATAAGACGTCTAAGCATTCCGTGATCACAGAGTGGGTGGAGAGGAGTAATTTTCAGTTTGGTTGTTTGTTAGAGACTAGAGTTAAAGAGGAGAAAGCTTTGCGGTTGGGGAA
This sequence comes from Camelina sativa, assembly GCF_030686135.1. Lineage (NCBI taxonomy): Eukaryota > Viridiplantae > Streptophyta > Magnoliopsida > Brassicales > Brassicaceae > Camelina > Camelina sativa. The sequence continues at coordinate 33,576,586 of NC_141896.1, read as the reverse complement.
GAAGTTGTTCCCAAACTGGTCAATGTTGACGAATTATGAGCATAGTAGTAGAGGGCGTATTTGGGTGCTCTGGAGGGACAGTGTGAGGGTTGATCCTGTTTATAAAAGTGATCAGGTCATAACGTGTTCGGTGAAGTTGGAAAATCAGGAGGAATATTTCTGCACTTTCGTGTATGGATTACATACAGTGGAAGACAGAAGAGTGTTCTGGCAGGAGATTCGGGACCATCATGATTCTCCCTTATTTCGTAATAGGCCGTGGGTTCTGTTAGGTGATTTTAACAAAACTTTGGACATGGTAGAACATTCCAGGGTAGATGATAGTCCGTTGACTACAGTGGGAATGAGGGATTTTCAGGCTGTGGTTAATTCCTGTTCGTTGGTTGATTTAACTGCTCACGGCCCCTTGTATATGTGGTGTAACAAGCGGGATGATGACTTGATACTTAAGAAATTGGATAGGGTGATGGTTAATGCAGTTTGGGATAGTATATTCTCGCAGAGCTATACTGTTTTTGCTGCAGGGGGTTGCTCCGACCACCTCTATAGCCGATTAATGGTTCAGTGTGAAGCTATTCCTCAAGTTAAGCGGCGACCTTTTAAGTTTGTAAATGTTTTGACTGAAATGGAGGAGTTCTTGCCTCTGGTGAGTGACTATTGGCAGGAAACAGAGCCTCTGTTTTTATCAACTTCCACTCTTTTTCGCTTTTCTAAGAAGTTGAAAGCACTTAAACCTCGATTGAGGAGTCTGGCGAAACAGAGAATGGGGAATTTGGTTCGCAAGACAAAGGAAGCATTTCAAACTTTATGTCACAAGCAGCAAGCCAATCTGCAACATCCTTCACCACAAGCCATGGCAGAGGAGCATGAGGCATATAGAAGATGGGATTTCTTAGCAGGACTGGAGGAAAAATATCTAAAACAGAGGTCGAAGTTACATTGGCTTCAGGTGGGGGACAGAAATAATAAAACATTTCACAAGGCGGCTAAAGTGAGAGAAATGCAAAACAGTATCCGTGAAATAGAGTGTCATGATGGTCGTGTGGTGGTGACGGGAGAGGATATTAAAGTGGAGGCTGAAAGGCATTTCAAGGATTTTTTACAGGCCATTCCGAGTGATTTTGAAGGTCCAACAGTGGAAGGTTTGGAGAGTTTGCTGTGGTACCGTTGTTCAATGGCCGACTGCCAAGCTCTTGTAAAGGAAGTGTCGGGTGAGGAAATTAAGAAGGCTTTGTTTTCCATGCCGAGTGATAAGTCTCCTCGCCCAGACGGATACACTGCAGAGTTCTATAAGGCTACATGGCCGTTAGTAGGAAGGGAGTTTGTATTGGCAGTTCAGTCTTTTTTTGCGAAGGGTTTTCTCCCTAAAGGTGTCAATGCCACCATTCTTGCACTCATCCCCAAAAACTTGGACGCAAGGCAGATGAAGGATTATAGGCCTATATCCTGTTGTAATGTGCTGTATAAGGTGATATCCAAAGTTTTAGCCAATAGACTGAAGCGCATACTCCCAAAGTTCATATCAAGTAACCAGTCAGCTTTTGTTCAGGATCGTTTGTTGATTGAAAATATGTTATTAGCCACTGAATTAGTTAAGGATTACCATAAGGATACCATCTCCAGTAGGTGTGCGATTAAGATTGATATCTCAAAAGCGTTTGATTCGGTTCAGTGGACGTTTCTTTCTAAAGCTCTCTCTGCGATGCAATTCCCGCCATTATTTATTCATTGGTTAATGCTCTGCCTTTCTACAGCTTCTTTTTCGATTCAAGTGAATGGGGAGCTGGCTGGATTTTTTTGTAGTTCGAGAGGGCTTCGTCAAGGTTGCTCTCTTTCACCGTATTTGTTTGTTGTTTGTATGGATGTCCTATCGAAGATGTTGGACAAGGCTGCGGGGGATCGCTTATTTGGTTATCATCCGCGATGTCAGCATCTTGGCCTAACTCATTTGAGTTTTGCGGATGATCTTATGGTGCTTACTGATGGAAAATGACGTTCAATAAATGGGATTGTTGATGTTTTTGAGGAGTTTGCTAAGATATCAGGGCTAAGGATCAGTATGGAGAAGTCTTCAATTTATTTGGCTGGGAACGTCGACCCTTTGAGGGAGATTTTACCGTTTGTCGTGGGACACTTGCCGGTTAGATATTTAGGGTTGCCATTGGTCACAAAGCAACTTACTTATGCAGATTGTTCTCCCTTGCTGGAGCAAATACGGAAGCGTATTGGTTCGTGGATAGCACGACACTTATCCTGTGTAGGCCGTTTCAATTTGATTTCCTCTGTTATCTGGAGTGTGTGCAATTTTTGGCTTGGTGCTTTCTGCCTTCCTCAATATTGTTTGGATGCCATTGATTTGATGTGTGCGGCTTTCCTCTGGTCGGGACCAGATATGAATCCTAAAAAGGCAAAAGTCTCGTGGGACGTGGTTTGCAAACCCAAAGCAGAGGGGGTGGGGGGGCTAGGGTTGAGATCACTTAATGAAGCCAATGTGGTTAGTTCTCTGAAGTTGATTTGGCGTGTTGTTTCGAAGGGTAACTCTTTGTGGGTTCAGTGGGTTTATTCAAACCTGTTGAAACAGGGATCTTTTTGGTCAGTGCAGGATACTACGAGTGTAGGTTCTTGGGTTTGGAAAAAGCTCCTCAGGCTTAGGAGTGTGGCTGCTGATTTTTGCAGAGTGGAAGTGGGAAATGGTGAAACAACTTCATTCTGGTTTTATAGATGGTCGGATATGGGTTGTCTCATGGATTTGGTTGGTGAGCGCGGGGTTATTGATATGGGGATTAGTAAACAATGTTCTTTGGCTGAAGCGTGGACCCTTCGGCGAAGGCGTCGACATCGTGGGAACCAGCTGAATGAACTGGAACAAGCTCTGTTTGCTCAACGGGATGCCAGAGTGGAGGCTGCGGATAGAACACTCTGGCGAGGGAGGAATGATGTTTTTCGGGCAAGGTTCTCAACAAAGGGTACATGGAACCATATACGTACTGCAGGTAGTTTGGTTTCGTGGCACAAGGGAGTTTGGTTTACTCATTGTACTCCCAAATATTCCTTTTGTGTGTGGTTGGCGGCTCAGGATCGACTTTCAACTGGGGCTAGAATGGTGTTATGGAATAATGGGGCTGTGGGGACTTGTGGTTTCTGCAACTCTGCTCTGGAAACTCGGGACCATCTTTTCTTTTCCTGTGCTTTTGTCTCGGCTGTTTGGCCTGCACTGGCAAAAGGTTTATTCAAGGCTAGCTACACAACGGATTGGGTTTCGTTAATAGCTCATATCTCTCAGTCTCACCTGCCCTGGGTTGAGGGTTTTCTTTTTCGATATGTTTTTCAAGTGGTGGTATATACGATTTGGAGAGAGCGAAATGGGCGAAGACATGGAGATGCACCGAAGTCTGCTGATCTTTTGATAGGTTGGGTGGAGCGACAAATCCGAGACCAGCTTTTAGCCATTGGTCGCTTGGGGGATCGATGATATGATGAGGGTTTCCAACTTTGATTTCAGTCTCGTATTTGATTTTCAGCTAATGTTGTTTTCTAGTTTTTAGTTCAGTTTTTAAGCTCAAAATAAACGATGCACTAGTTGTAACACTGTAATTTTTTTTTTTGAATATAATTTAATATTATTTTCAAAAAAAAAAAAAAAGATAAGATCAAACTGAGGTCGTACAGGAGGAGCATCTGGGACAAGACGCATGCAAATCCCGACACTGGTAGCCAACCAACAGGAACAGACTCACCTGAAGTTGACATGGAGGATGTTTTGTCTGAGGATGGAGAATTCTTGGACGATAATGTGTCAGATGAAAAAAAAAAATATGTAGTATCTAAAAAAACCCGCTAGTAAATTATCGTATATGCATGCAATTTAATAAAATATTTTGTGGCAACGTATTTGTCAAAGAGGAAATTATAATCTTTCACCCTCCATTCGAAAACGTTCTTTCCGTACACACACCAACAAATCTCGATAATGTTCTTTGGTAAAAGTGAGATATCTTCACAGATCTCATCGCTCAACGACTACCTTCGCTCTTCGTCGAAAGTAAGATTGTTGTTTTCTTGTAATGATTCTTCTTTTTATGGTGATAATTGATCATTTTTCTTTAGTAACATGTTGGCTCTTGTTGACTGCTGTTTTTTTCCTTCGATGCGTCTAATCTCCGTTATATGTCTTAAATAATTCGGTAGGGGGATGAAACGTAATTTTGATTGATTACATTTTTTGTTGACTATAATTTGTATTAAACAGTGTCATCATCTCGATCTATCAAATCAACAAAAATACTACAAACAAATGATAAGTCTCTTTGTTAATTTGGTTAGAGATGACGATGTATAACTGGATACAAATTATAGTCAAATAAAAATAATATAACCAATCAAAACCATATTTTCATTTGGCGTAGAGTGGACATAAAGCACATAAAAGAGGAAAACAGCATTCATGAAGAGCCAACATACAATGATAGAGACTTACGAGATCCAAGCCCATATCACCATACACCAAAAAAAAAAAAAAAAAATTGAGAATGATCAACTGTCGCTACAAGAACAAAAATCATTCTAGGAAAAAAAACATTACTTTTGACGAAGAGTGAAGGCGATAGTAGAGCAAAGACATATATTTTCTTCTTCTTCTTTTTATTTTGTGTTCTACTTTACCAGTTTACCCCATTTTATAGATAGATTGGGTCAAGTAGGTTAAACACATTATAAAATGTTTATCTTGATATATTTTTTTCCACAAATATATTTACATTTATCTTAACTGTATTCATTGACTAATACCATATATTTCTTTATTAAGAAACTCTGACTATATACATCTTATTTTTCTATTATATAAAGCTTGACTTTCAAAATTAGTCATTAATATGATCGTGACACATGTAAAATATATAGACAAAATGTTGACTTGTGTGAAATCTAAAATTGTTAATATATTTAAAGATAAAACGGGAAATTTGTTAAACTTATCTGAAAATAAAAATAAGTCAAAATAAGTAAAAAAAAATCATATATTTTTAAAAATGAAAAAAGAATTTCTTCATAATTCTATTTTTGAATTAAATAAATTTAAACAAAAAAACTGTCAATATACAACATTATTAACCTAACTCTATTGAGAAAAATAATAATATATTAATATATTATTCAGAAAAAGAGGTACAACTTGACAAAAAAAAAAAAGAGGTACAACTTCTTTATCCAATAACTTCTCACCAAAACTTCACACATGGGAAACTTCATGTGGCATATCACAAAAAATGCCATTGCATTTTAATTAATTTAATAACTAACAAAAGAAATTTTTTAATTAGTTTATAAAATAATAAAAAAATATTTTCAAAATTATTTAATAAAGTTATTTAACAGATTCTATTTATTGTTTCAGAAATCTTAGAAAACAATAACAAACTTTTTAGAACAATTATAAAACTTAATTTTATTTATAAAAAACTAAGATTAAATATTAGCATATCTAAATCATTTAATAATGACATATATATTTTATTTCACCAAAAAAAAATGACATATATATTTTAAAACTAAGATACAACATTGCTTATATTTTTAAAATATTTCTATACACTTATTTAAGCAATGTTGTTATAACTTTAACCAGCTTTGATGTGGCATATTACGAAAATGCTTTTGTATTTTAATTAATCTAATAACTAACAAAAAAAATTACATTTGTTTACAAAATAATAAAAAATAGTTTTGAAATTATTTGACAAATTCTATTTATTATTTCAGAAATCTTAGGAAATAATAACAAACTATTTAATTGACTAAAACTTATTTCTATACACAATATTCACTATATAAATAATACTAAGTGTATAATGTTGACAATATACATATACATAATCTAATTATAATTTTCACATATAAAGTTAATATATACTAACATGTTATACCAATAATTGCAATGGTGTTGATATTAACACCAATTACTATTATAAATTTGGTATATTAAGATCTCTAAACACGATCACATCAATTTGTAATACCAGATCATGGGTCAACACATGTTTTGTTGAGTTTTTTTTTTAAAGACTTTACCGAGTTTATAATTAACGAATTTGATATTGCACCCAAAGCAAAATAGTAGTACCGACTACGGGTCAAAATCGGAGTAAGAAATTAAGTAAATTAAATATATTATTTTAGAAAATGTATAGAATATATAAATAAATTTGGGTGAATTTGCCCAATAACCAAAACAAAAAAACCATAGTATAAAATAACACCATATTTGAAAAAATTTAAAGATTAGGATGAGGGTATAACAAAATTACCATTTTAGTGTTTGTAGGTGGTGGAGAGCATGGTGGCTCTTGGTCAGAGACAGTGGCCGGTGGCCGGAGGCCAGCGGTTGGAGAAGGTTGCCGGAGGCGGTGGCCGGAGGTGGTCGCCGGAGATGCTCGCCGGAGGTTGTCGGCGGTGGTATGGTGGCCGGAGATGCTCACTGAAGATGCTCGCCGGAGGTGGTCGCTGGAGATACTCGCCGGAAAGGGTCGCCGGAGATACTCGCCGGAGATGCTTGCTGGAGGTATGCTCGCCGGAGGTTGTCGGCAGTGGTGATGAGCGGTGGATGGAGGTAGGGGTGGTGGTTGGAGATAGGATAATAGAGGGGTAAAAGATGTCATTAATACATAAAATATAGAGTATATAGTAGATACATAGTTACTATGGTTAGTTTTTAAATTCTAGTATTTTTTTGGGTTATACAACCCAATTCCCCAATAAATTTTCTACTATTATTTTGTAACAAACAAATCTAAATTTACATAAATATTTTCCCAAGCTGTTCACTATCTAGTTTATACATTATTTTAACACAAGTCTTAATATTTTCAGTTTGTAACTCAAAATATGTATTATATCCTTTCCTTTTCTCAAAAAGGACACACAAAAAGATATAAATAATTGACATATCTACATGAGGTGTCTATAAAAAAAAACATTATTTTCTTCGAAGGCAAAAAACATGGGAAAAGATCATGTATTGATTTGTATGATCAGCAAAACAAGTTATTAAAAGCTCTCAGATGTAGAAACCGTCGGATAAGCATGGACCCACAGACTTAAAGAGAATGTGGCGCTCACTAAGAGGTGGAGCTCGGTGCATAATACATACAAGCTAAATATGATAAGCAATTTGCTAAATTAAATGACTACCGTTCATGAACTTCTCTATTTAGAAGATATCTACTTGCAGTTAAGATGATGAGACACTCTAGCACAACAATAACTAAAGTAATAAATTATTAATAATTGAACATATATTCAATAGGGATCTTTCAAATATATATTTTGTATATTTGTTGAAATTAATTCATAAATAAACAGGAAACTTTAAATAATTAATTTATATTTTTTTCAGAAATTACCTGATTTTGTTTTTTACTTTTTTTTTGGTTTTTGGTTAATTATATAAGATATAAAAGTTTAAATTGTAAACCATGTTTACATCATTTTTTTTGTGAAAATGTGAAATTGATTTATCAACAAAGAATAATTATAGTGGTTTGTGGTTTAGTGGTTAGCTTAGACCAATCAAAACAACGCAATAAATACATAGTACACGAACCCTTTCAAGGTTATTTGTTGGTTCTCATTCCAAAAGAGAAGGGGAAAATTCTCAAAAAAAAACCAACTATTTAATATTTGCCAGAAAAAACATGAACTTTTTTTATTGTTAGAAAAATACGCAGACTATTTTTTAGTTGATAAAAATACACGAACTATTATTTTTCCAGTTTCTCCTCGTATCTGTTACGACCGTTAACGGTATTGTGACAGCATTACTATTTTTGAAAAAATTCCAGAAAAAAACACAAACTATTTATTTTTTGCCAGAAAAATACATGAATTTTTTTTTCTTTGCCTGAAAAATACATAATTTTTTATTTCTTATTTTCCCAGATCATAACTCATAAATTTCTCTGCTCTCTTGAACTTCATTCAAGTTTTTACTACTATTTAGGATAACTAAATTCAAGAACAAAAATACACAATTAGATTAATCGAACATTATTTGTTTTCAAATAAGAATAACTATTGAACATTATTTGCTTTATTTGTTTTCGTTCGGCTTAAAAGAACATTATTTGCTTCAAATAAGAATAACTAAAGTTATAAATAATTAATAATGCTACATATTCTAAATAGGGATGTTTTAGATATTTGTTTATAAACTTTATATATTTGTTGAAATTTACTCATAAATAACAGGAAATTTAAATAATTTGGGATGGTTTTGTTCTATATTCTTTTTGGATATAACATTTGTTATTAAATATGTATTTTATGAATTTTGTTTCCAATATTTAGTTTTTTAAGTGATAAAAAAATTATAAATTTAAATTATTTTTGGTAAAAAAGCAAATTTAAAAAAGGTGAGCCAAAAAATGACACTTTGTACAAATCCTATAAAACTAGTGGAGAAGAAGAAGAAGACATTAGAATTGAGAGGGAGTAGTAGTAGAAGCAGTGAGATGGTACGAGCTTCATCGTCGAAGAAAGGTGGATCAAAAGGAGCAGATAAAGACGATGCAGAGTCGAAACAGAGGAAGAGATTAAAAACCCTAGCTCTCAATAACCAACTGCTCTCTGATTCTCCGGCGAAATCTAATTCATCTCTCAAACCTTCAAAGCAAGTTCTGAAACACCATGGCACCGACATCATCCGCAAGTCTCAGCGCAAAAATCGTTTCCTCTTCTCCTTCCCTGGACTTCTCGCTCCTATCTCCGGCGCCACCATCGGCGATCTCGATCGATTGTCTACTAAAAACCCTGTCCTTTACCTCAATTTCCCCCAGGTTAGGTTTGGTTAGATCCCTAAATTGGGTCACTTGTGTTACGCTATGTTGAGGCGTTACTGCTGCTTTATGTGTTCTGAATCGTTGAAAGTGTTGGTTCTTTTAGGGTCGTATGAAGCTTTTTGGGACGATTTTGTATCCTAAGAACAGATACTTGACTCTTCAATTCTCTAGAGGAGGCAAAAATGTCTTGTGTGATGATTATTTTGATAATATGGTTAGTCTCTTTTTTTACAGTTCATTCTCTTTTTCTGTGTGTCTTGAACTCTAGAGTAATTTTGGCAATGCTTATTGTGTAGATTGTGTTCTCTGAGTCATGGTGGATTGGGACAAAAGAGGAGAATCCTGAAGAAGCTCGTCTTGATTTCCCTAAAGAACTGGCTCAGGTTGGATACATTTTCTCTCCAAGTCTTTAGTTTTCACAGAGATGATGTTGATATGATAAGAGAAGTACTCTTTCTTTGGTATTAGGCAGAGCAAACGGAGTTTGATTTCCAAGGAGGTGCAGGAGGTGGAGCTTCAGTCAAGACGCTAGCGACTCCTGAAACTGGTAGCCAACCAACAGAGACAGATTCACCTGAAGTTGAGATGGAGGATGTTTTGTCTGATGATGGAGAATTCTTAGACGATAAGATTCAAGTAACACCACCACTCCAACTTACACCAGTCCGACAGTCTCAGAGAAATTCTGGGAAGAAATTCAAGTATGATCCTTTCAACTTCTTCACTAAGTTAAAAACACACTCTTTTGAGCTAGCAATGATACGTTTATCTGAAAGTCTCTGCTGTGGATTTTGATGAGATATTAGATTCATTTCCGGGGAATCACTTCCTGTTCATTTGATTTGTAAATATCTCGTGGTCTAGTTTTTTTGTGTTATCCTTAGGTTTTTCTATTGGTTGTGTATATACATTTGCCTCTATGTGACTAGTCTGTTTCGTTCTCCTTTCTAAGATCTGTAGTTTTCCGTTGATGGGAGCTATCTAAGTAGCTATCAGGTTTAACAACCTTTCTTTAAACGTGTCTTGCAGCTTTGCAGAAACTTCTCCAGAGGTCTCCTCTGATGAAAGTGAAGGCAATTATACATCTGATGAAGATGAGAAAACTCAGTTGAAACCTGAATCTTCAACAAGAGGCCGTGAGGAATCTCAAGATGGTACTACAGCATCAGCTAGCAAGTTGCCTACAGAACTCCCGGCAAAAATGGAAAAACCAAAGTGCAAAGACAATAAACTCGTTCAAGCTACGGTGGCTAACCTTTTCAAGAAAGCTGAGGAGAAAACAGCTGGAACTTCCAAGGCGAAGAAATCGTCTTCAAAAGCTTAAAGAACTCTCTTCCAGAAGAAACTAGAGGTCTGTTGTTCTTTTTTGCTGGGAGAATGAACAGTTTTTAAGTTATGTTTGTGTGAGATGGAGAATGAGAAATTGCTACGAGACTGATGATTATGTTGCACAAAGCAAGAATTGGATAATGGATTCATCATGCTTAATCGATAGTTTGTGTTCACGAGTTATGTATAAATATCATCTCTGCTCATTTTAATACAACAAAAGCAAACCGTCTCTCCTGTATCTATACTGAGTGATCAAGACAATATACCTTTTATCATTTTTTTTTTCAAAATTGAAACATCATTACACTTTACTTCTTCAACAGATCCATCACATTGAGCATTAAAAAAAAACTAAGAGGATCCATTCAGGAACTTGTCGACTCTATGATTAGTTGCAGATGAGAGAAACTTCATGCAAATAGGAGGTTTAACTCCAGCTATAGCAAGCACTGAACTTGGCAAAGTCCAGATTCCATCTCCACATATCAAACCAGAAGCCACTGCTGTTGCAAAAGCTTCAGCCTTTGGCGCATCTAATCTCTCCCAGACAAACAAAATAAAACTCCCCACGCACATGTCAATCGCAAAGTAAGGCCCTAAGAAAAACGGTATAGCCATAGCCATGGGAAGAGGAACAAACCTTCCCCACCTGTTACCAAGACCATCTTTTACTACGTTAATGATTATGGCTACACCAAAAAACGCGTAGCACAGCACAAGACAGTCTCTTGGTAGAGACGAGACGCCTTCAACACCGAGTTTAGCCATACTTCTGTACACAGTAGCAAACGGTGCAGGGTACTCGCTGTTTGGGAGGCCGAGATCATCAAACGCCTTGTAAAAAAGCCAGAACACGCAGGGCGAAACCACGCAGCCGATTGCTGTTCCTATCACTTGGCTCACAAACATGGCCCTTGGAGATGACAATGTTAGGTAACCGGTCTTAAAATCCTGCGTCAGGTCTGAAGCTGTCGACACTATGTTCATCATGACTCCACAAGCTGCTAAGCCTGCCAGAAGACCTCCATGATCAGAACCAGCCCATGCTCCAATTGTGAATATGGCGAGCTTTCCATAGGTTGATGCTAGTGACCAATCAGTGAGTCCAGCTCCATAAGCATTGCAGAAAGCTAAGATAGGAGCAAAGACATAAATGACCAGAATGTAGTACCATCGCAGCTGAGAGAACATGTGAGGGAGTATAGCTGTAGATACTGCAGATATAACCACATAGCCTCCAACAGCAAACCAAGAAGGTATTTGGTCCTTGAGGAAGAATCTTGTTCGGCGTTGGTCGTCATAAGATATCTTTGGGGTTAATGGGGAAGCAGGAGGGTCTTCTTCTTCTTCGCGTTCAAGAGAGGTTCTCGAACCAGCTTTACCTCGGATCTGCGAGACTAGTCCTGACAGGGTTCGGGTCAACACCTTGCAAAAGTTGTACAAACCATCTCCTAGGATCATAGCAACAGCTATGAACACCTGAAGAAGCCAAAGGAAAAATGTTTGAGCAGAAGCGGCGTACTAAGAGAGTGAGTGATGGAGGAGTTTACCTTGTAAGCTTGAAGACCGCTCATGCTGCTAGAGTCAGCACTAGAAGGGAACCAATCTCCTTTTCTGGTTTCAATGAGAGGCCACATTAGTCCCCAAGAGAGAATTCCACCCAATAGAAGAGAGATGTTGATTATGTATGGGCATATCATACCAACACCTACATATGTTGCTGAAAAATCAAAGTAGAACCTGTGGAGACAATAAAATCAGCTTATGAGCCAAAGACAAGAAAACAAACCAGTTAATGAGCTAAAAAGACAATGTAATATCATAATGCTTACTTATATTGGTAAGCTCTGAGTCCAAAAGTAGGAAAGCTGTTAAACCCACAATTTTCACCTGCAGTAAAGAACCATTGGAAGAAACCCCAAAAGAAGCTGAAGGAGAAGAATTTTCCCAACACTCGGACTTGTTTCCTGCATACAGAGAGCACAAGTCAATAAGCAGAAGAACTCAAAAATGTAGGTTAAATTTATGAAACTGGAAGTCCCATTCATACTTAGCTAGCTTTGCCCCTTGAGGAGTATGAAAGCTGTTGATAAGATGAGCAGTTGCAGTGCCACTTGGGTATGGTAGTTTGAAGTCAATTATCATTATCTGCAAACACATATGGGTAACTATAAGAATTACATCAGTTGCTCAATCTCTCTCTCGATATTAACAGGAGAACAAGAAGAAAGAAACAGAATAAATCAAAACCTTTCGAAGAGGAACAACAGAGAAGAGGCCAAGAAAGCTGACAACAAAGAGGAAAGCTATAATCCAACCCAAAGAAGGGTCCTTAACGCCACGGAAAGCGTCTCCTGATTGGTCAGCTATTCTTTGGCTCATTGCAAATAGGTAAGTCCCAAATCCTCCTGTTGCAATCAAATTTAGCCAGAAAAGAGAGAAAAATAAGGGTCAGGTGAATTATGTGTTGAAGGAAAAAGTCAAAAGACCTCAAAGATTTTGTCTTTTTATAATAAAAAGATCACAACACCGATATTGATTCAAAATATTGACTTCTTGTAGATGGAGGGGTTCTTGTTTATATTACCGCTAAAGGCAATGCCTGAGGAAGCAACAACACAAGTCTGAATAACGGTGTTCTCTTGTCTGGTAAAAGGTTGTTTCAAAAGACCAGATTTATGAAGCATCTTAGTCCATGTCTTGACGAAGAAGAACCCCAAAAGACCAGCAGAGACATTAAGGGAAGGGATGATTCCTGTAGTGAGGTTAAGCTTCATCACAATGAAGCTAAACAAAATGCTTAGCGCAAAGCTAACCACAAAAGCTCTAATTGTTAATTGCTTCTTCCACGAAGGAACCTCTCTGCTTTCGAATATCCCTTCCACAGATTCTTCCACTTCCTCTCTGTCTTCTTCTTCTCTTTGGTATTCTCTTCTAACATTCTTGTTACTCTTAACCCTGTCTAATTCAGGACTAAAACGAGTCTCTTGCAACTCATGTTCCTCACTCTGACGATCTCTGTCAGGGGTTAAATCTCCCCTATTCATGGTTTTTCTCTTTAGATCTGCGAAAATGAGAGAGATGGTGAACAAGAAAGAAGAAGAAGAGAAGTAATATATTGTATGTAATAAGGACAAATGAAGATTTTTCAGAGAGAGAGTCAACTTAAGACTTCTTCATCTCTCTCATCAGACAATGGTTTATAGTTTAACTACTTTTTTTTTTGTTGCTTAAGGCTCTTGTTGTCGCTATCTTGTGACTCGTTTCTAAGAAATTGCAACCTATGTATTTTGGTCTTTTTAATAATTTTTTCTGCATTTATTTAAGTATTTAATTACTATATATATATATATGTTACTCCGTCAGTTTCATAAGATCTTTTGAGTAAAAACACACATATTAATAAATAACTACTTTTAAAAAGTTTAATCAATATAAATGTATAATATAAAGCATTAAATAAATCTAAAAGTTATATATAAATTTGAAAACGTTTTATATTCTAAAACAAAAAAATTTCACAAAACATTCTATATTATAAAACGGAAAGAGTACTCTGTAGTTATGTGCATACCACTAAGTGAAAACATATACATACCATAGTTGTTTTTTTAAAGTTTTAACGATTATAAACATACCTACATTTAAAACATGTTTACATCAGATAAATTAAAAGAAAGAGAAATCATGTTCACTACATGATTGCAAACATTTTTTTATTTTAAGTATAACATGGATATTTTTTTCTTTTGGGGAAATTCTCATTCCATCCCATAATTTAAATAGACATATTTTCTGTTTCGGAAATTTTTGGTGCTTCCCCATAAAATTCAGTTTCGGGTTCCCAATTGTCCACCCCTAACTACATAGTACATACTATGTAAATACAATATTAATTTTTTTAAAATCAATTCATAGATAATAATTCTATAATAATTATTAATATATTTAAACTTACAACTACATAAATTTGTGAAATTTTATGTAGAAGATTGTAATAATTAATTGAGTTCAGAGTTATCCTCTAATTCCCAACCCAAAATGGCATTTTTCTCAAGAGAAAATGATACAAAAAAGTCTCAAAAATAAATATAAAAGCAATATAAAGCATAAAATAAGATCTATAATAATTATTAATATATTTAAACTTACAACTACATAAATTTGTGGAATTTATGTAGAAGATTGTAATAACTAATTGAGTTCAGAATTATCCTCTAATTCCCATCCCAAAATGGCATATTCCTCTAGAGAAAATGATACAAAAAAAGTCTCAAAAATACATATAAAAGCAATATAAAGCATAAAATAAGATCTATAATAATTATTAATATATTTAAACTTACAACTACATAAATTTGTGGAATTTTATGTAGAAGATTGTAATAACTAATTGAGTTCAGAATTATCCTCTAATTCCCACCCGAAAATGGCATATTCCTCTAGAGAAAATGATACAAAAAGTCTCAAAAATAAATATAAAAGCAATATAAAGCATAAAATAAGATCTATCTAGTATATCTACAACATGTGAGGACCACCACACTTTGTCCAAGTTTACGAATCTCTTTAAAAAGTTGATGAAGAACAAAATTTAGTCTTCTTTACATGGTACAACAAACAAGACACAACGGCTACTTGATCAAATCTAGCATCATCTACACGTGTTTCTATTGTTCACTCCAACAAAGAAAGCAACAGCAAATAGAAAAGAAAAAAAAAACAAATCCTTAAAAAACAAAAAAAGTTCTGATAACCTTATGCAACCAATCCAATCATGTGTATGTATGTGTTCATGTTCAAATCGTTTTTAATCTCTCTAATTAAGTTTTAATTAAACAAGCAGTGGTCTTACTTTGCAAATCTCAACATTAAAGCCTGAATCCATTAGAAGTAGAAGCCAGGCTCGTTGCTGTTCCGATAATCTATCTTTCTCTGATTTTACTTCCACAAGCTTAGCTTCACCTTCATAACCATTCTCCTTGAACCGCCATAGTAGCAGATCAGGCATTCCACTGCACCAGCTCCTATAGTCTTGAGCTAAATGCCGGCACAGCGATGCTACACACACACCTCCAACACAAGCCACTGCTGCTCTCAGTTCCTCTAATGTAAACCGCTCCCAAGCCACTCCCCTGCACGCTGTTCCACGGTGTGTTTCATATGATATGATTAGTATTTCTTCAGCCATTCCGTTTGCAACTTTCTCGAGCTGAGATTCTATCATTTCCTTCCTGGTTAGATAAAAGGATTCAGTCTCTAAGTCAAATGGAGCAGTCTGCACAAGGGGAACAAAAAAGAATCAAATGAGCACTTTCATTTCGTTGCGTGAAACAAGTAGTGAGCTTCATTAACCTGGAATCGGGTTTGGAAAACACCCGGGACATCGGAAAATAGAATGTCCCACATGATAAGCCCAAAAATCGTTAACCAGATGCTACTCTCTGTATGAATTCCTTGCCATCCTCCTCCTTCTCCACTGTAATACTGTAATGCGAGCTGCTCAACTCCACATTGTTCTCCGTCTTCCCCATAAAACCTGTTTCTCATGCCAACTTCACAATTCAATGATCTCCCTTGAATGGTAACCTGAAATGCAAAATTGGATGTTTGAGGGCAAGATTGAACGGGAATTCTATTTTCTATATCTTTCTTATCTTTGGAGTAGAACAACAACCTCAGGGATCTTCTTATCGTCGAGACTTGAAAAGGTGGGAGTTTTCCAGCGTCTTGGAGGTTTTGCCAGACGAAGAATGCGCCTTTGCAAAGCTACTCGTGAACCAGCACGCACCCAAGGATCTAATAGTCCCTGCTCTGCTACTGTAAGGCTTTCATTTGGACGTCCCATATGCTCCAAGTCTGTTGATAACCTG
Organism: Camelina sativa; assembly: GCF_030686135.1. Lineage (NCBI taxonomy): Eukaryota > Viridiplantae > Streptophyta > Magnoliopsida > Brassicales > Brassicaceae > Camelina > Camelina sativa. Next base: position 33,560,547 of record NC_141896.1, on the reverse strand, counting down.
ACTGTCCAATATCCTCGTCTCCTGTCACAATTGAAACAACTGAGCAACCGCCTCAGTAGATAAGCTGCTTGGTTGTACCTGCAACCACAGACACAAGTTTCAACAAGCAAAAAGACAAAGAGAATCTGAATAAGTCAAAAACAAGATGAGTGTTTTCACATGCCTCTTGTGATTCTCAAGAAAGGAAACTCCTAAAAGAACCACCTTTGAGTAAACCCATGGCGCGGTAAAGCAGTTAAATGCAGCATGGTGCGCAGAATCCAAAGACGAACTGAATATGCGGGTTTCCGAAATCATGATGCATTTCAACACTGTCCGAGAATCCTCAATGTCAAGAGATTCATCCATCAACTGAGCCACTTCAATGGCCTGTAATTGAAGCTTTAAGATAGAGTAGACAAACAAGCCTGTTTTTATTCTCAATATAGACAAGTAAACACCTCTTCATATGCTAGAAGCTTTGTCCGATTTGAAAATATTTGCTCTGACCCAATGCATTTGTAACTTGGGTATTTGATAATACCGAGATCCAGTAATACAAAAGAGGATAAATCTTGCTCTCCATTGAGGAAGAAAAGCCTCTGCAACATAAAACCAGATTTATTTCCTAAAATAAAGTTGATTAATATCTGCAAGTAAAAATCCAAAATTCACCTCAATACGCCATATGAGAGAGTCTGCTGTACTGGATATCTTAGCACAAAGTCCTGTTTTTTCTAGAATCATTGTTGCTAGATTTATCCTGAAAGTTAAACAACACAACTCAACCTTAGAGAGAAACAGAAACTGCTACAAAAGGAGAGAGGCTTCAAAAATCTTATTACAAAGTGTTGCAGCGGGATAAATATGAGAGTATATGTCGCTGCATCACAAAGGACTACAAACAAACCTCGTTTCATCATTATAACAAGAGCAAAATGAATAAATAAGGTCTCTCTTTCTTGAGCCTCGACTGAACACCTGGACCACCAATAAAGCACACCATATATCAAGCAAACCAATAAGAGAACTACAACCTTTCACACAAATACTTCCAATATACAGAGCAATATCTCTGAGTTAGTGTGGTCCAACCTTGTTCATAGATAAGATATCACGAAGTTCAGTGACGTTTAGCAACTCTATGATCTCCTTCATTTTTTGGGAATCTAGTTCATCTGCGTCCTTCACTGAGCTCATAAATCCCCTGACTGAACGTCATATAGATATAAGCCTTTTCTAATATGAAAGTTTAGCAACCAGAAGAATTTCTTAGTCTGTGTCTGAACGTGTTGACAAGCACATATCATTTACCTGTTAGATCCTTCACGGCTTGAAAAGAATCAGACACCTCATGGTATGAAATATTTGATAGCCTAAACCAAGGTCCTGAACAAAAATATCCAAACATTTCACAAAATTATCATAAAGCGCATAAGGACTGAACTTAGTGATTCAAGCAAGAGTGTTTCTGGGACAATTACAATAGCAAAGAAAGGTATCTGTACAAATCAGACTAGGGTCGTGGCCACCAGAAAAGCAACTACAAATTAGCAAAGAATCCAGCTCCAGTTGCCCAGACACAGCAACTGGGAACATATAGTTTTCAACAAAACCTAACATCATTCTACCTACTGTCCATCAGAATCTAATCACTGACCACTGCAGTTTATTCGAAACGACAGAAAACAAAGTGTTTAGACACTAACAAATGTATGAAAATAGGTAAGAAAGGGACACTACTTGTTCAACATCGCTTCATTCATAGAAGTTTGTCTAAAAACAGTTACAAATAAAACGAAATAAAACTACAAGGGGTAATGCAAAACCGAAATCTAATAATGTCTATACCTTTTCGTGTGTAAAGACGGACAAAAAGTCTTTGGCTATCTTCGGAAAGAGAGGGGAAAGATTCTGTAACCAAAACAAGGAAGAAGAGTGTCTAACAGTAAATCAATCATTCCAACAACATCAAGAAGGAAACCCAAAAAAAAATCATATGTGAAATACCCAAGAGTGCCCTTTCATCGGCTGTGAATAGGTGAGAGCAGCTTCTTAGAACCTCTTGTAGTATTACGTTGAAGTTAAACTGGTATCTAGTTGTTTTAGGCGGAAATTGCATCTGATGCTCAACAGCCTGAAGAACTTTCTCCCAAATAGGTCTAAAATCTTCATAAAACTCACATTCCTTCCAACCATCAGATGTCATCTTGTGACAAAGAACTTTAATGGGAACAGCTTCAGAAGAATTCTTCGGAACAGATGTTATTATTCCCTGCAAAGAATGTAGAGCAAGCACAACAAGAAGTATATCTTAACTTTTCAACTTATATCAGAGCAAGCACAACAACAAGACATATAAATCAGTCACCAACCTCAAACTTAAGGTCATACTCATCGATAAGCGGAGACAAGCACTGGGAGATATCTTTAGGTATATACCCAAGCATTTCAGAGTCTGCAGAAACAACCTAGTGTGAAACGACAAATACAATATTTTTTAGTAGCCAACAGATAAAGAGACAAGAATTCACACTCAAGAAGACAATAATGTTAAAGGAAAGGATAAAAACCTTTATAGCATTCCGATCCTTAATATTCTCAGGATGTCTCAAAAGACAAATGTTACCCCCACTTTCTAAATTCAGAACATCACTAAACTTCCTACCAACTATAAAGGTATGAATAGCATCACCATTGGCTTCATCTAAAGTCACAGTTTCCAAAATCTCCTCATTTCTTGGAGAACATGAACCATCATCAACCTTGCAGCAAATGGAGTCACTAGGCTCACTTCTTTGCACCAAACTGAATCCAGAAGGTTCAGAATCAAGTATTGGTTGCTGCTGGGTACAGATTGCAAGACCATTTTCAGATCGTTTTGGCACTGACAAGAAACTTGACTGAAGAAGAGTGGTCTGAGTTAATCTCCGTTTCTTCCTCGTGGATGGACTCAAATCATCTGAGGAAGTTGAAAAAGTTTGTTAATTTCAAAATCCCTAATGAAGAAGATGAGACAAAAACAACTCCTAAAAAAACCACCAGAGAATTTGCTCGGGTCATCGAGAGGAGCCTGATTCTCCGAGGAACGACCGTCGTCTCCGGCTACTGAGATTAGATCGTCTACCTCGAGATTCAACGAATCCTAGGGGAATTTTTGGGATTAAAGAGAGTTACTTTGATACGATTGAGGGAAAATGGGAAAACTTTGAGGGGAAAAGATGGATACCGGAGTAGGAATGGAGAGAAGAAGGTCGCGATTAGGAAGAGACCGCCGACGTTTTCCGATGACCCGGAGCAAGCTCTCCCGTCCGGTGAGCATTTCCACGGCGACGTACGCGGGAAGTTTTGAGATTGGCGCTACAGTTTCTCTCTATTTCCATTTTCGTTTACCATTTTAATATTTTGGTTGGAGATTGTCTTTTTGATTTTTTGTTTCATTTTTTTTTTTGGTCATTTTTTTTTCATTTTAAATGGTTTTATCTATTTTCCATTGGTTTTAAACTTTTAGAAATAAGAAAACTCTCACTCAGTTATACAACAATTATTTATAACTAAAGAAAATTCTCTACTCTTGCTTGATGATTCACTGAAGTTGCAGTTCTTATGCAACTTATGATACTTTTGTGTGTTTGGATACATGTTTGTTCAGGGGGGACTTGATTGGCTATACCAAAATCATAGAAAAAAGATTGAACATTTTCAGTTCCTCAGAAAAGAAACAAAGGAAAGAAAAATGACGGATTAAAACTGAAGACCGTGTTCACGAGCTGCAGCAGCAAGAGCCTCAATACGTCCATGGTAAGGGTAGCCACCACGGTCAAAGGCCACCTTTGTGATCCCTTTCTCCAAGCAAGATTTTGCTATCACTTCCCCAACTTTCTTCGCTACCTCCTACTCAATAAAAACGAAAGAGAAATCGAGTTGAGTGTGCTATATGGTTTGACCACAGATTCATTCTCTAATGGGTGCCAATTTCGAAATTAGAAGAGAAAGAACTTACAATGGTTGGTCCAGAAGTGTAGTCAAACTCTTCAGAGATAGGTTTCTGCTTAGTAGAGGCTGAAGCTAAAGTGTGCATCTTAGTATCATCAATCACTTGAACATAAAGATGCTTGTTTGAACGGAATACGCATAGCCTTGGCCTCTCTGTTGTACCGTTAACCTATCACCAAAGTGTAACCACAAGATTCACTCACTACACATTAACAAAACTCAATTACATATACATTGCTTCAATTTGTTAATTACAACAACATGGTTACATTGTGGTCTCAGACTCTAAAACACTCAATTTCATCGCCAATTCACTAATCCAAAACTAGTCTCCAACTAACAATTAAACACTAATTCTAATTCTAGAACAATCCGGCGATAAAATTAAAAGAGGGAAGAAACAGAACACCTTCTTACGGATACGAGAATGGCGGGCGGTTCGATCTTCGGTGCTTGTTTTGGTTTTGGATTCGACGACCATGGGCCGAGACTGAATCGAAGAAGACGACGACCATGGTTTCAGGAAAACGGCACGGTGTTGAAGTCCGCTACCCAGAAACGTACTGCGGTTAGTAATTAGGCTCACCGACCCACACCCACTCACGCTCGTCATACTTGGTCACTCTCTCTCTCTCTCTCTCTGGCTTGCTCGCTCTGCTCTCTAGCTCAGTGTGTATAAAGCTAATCCTTCTGCCTTATCCCCTTTTTCTTGCAGTCTATAGATTTTGCTTATTTATTTTTTGGACCCTAGTGTTACAAAGTTTTTTAATTCTTCTACCATTTCTCATCCTTTTGTGTCAATTTCTCAATTTATAATCTTTTACCATTTTAATAGATAGGGGTGGATCAAACACTTAAAAATAGATAGGGACGAAATGTGCAATAAAATCAAAATTTAGGGTCTTTTCGAAATAATTGAACATATCCTCCAACATTAAATTTGATTGCTTTTGTTTGAATCCTATTTGCATATTTCATGACTATTGATAGTCTTGTACTAGTTCGTTAGACATTGAGATCGACGGCTAACGGTACAAATACCCTTTTCACTCAGATCGCCCTCTCTCTAGAACTCATAACACAACAGTTGTAAGTTTTAGCACACGACTCATTTTGGTGAACAAACGGGAATCTAGTGGAGAACAAACGGGAATCTAGTGGAGCTAGCCATTTTGTTCCTTTGTTCTTTTTCAGCTTGATCTTCGAGTGAACTCCATCATTGGATTTGTCTTGTTTTCGAGACTTGGTGGTTTTCACAACATAAACCATTTCGAGAGTGTTCCTGATGATTTTGCTAGAATCTATAGCAAGACTTTGAGTATTGAAGGTCCTGACATCACTGCGTGTTTTACCTCTCTCGTTTTGCGGTTAAACAAAGCTTCTACCGTTGTGGCCTTAGTAGAGGTGATCTACAACAACTTAGTAGAGCCTCACTGGTTTCAGGCTCAATGCGGTTTTGACTCTTGTTCTCTTTCAGGACCTAAACTAACTTTAGAGAGTTAGCTTGATGCTAGAATCTGTGTCAAGGATGAAGTTCTCTCGTATTATGCGGTTGAACTAAATTCCAATATTTGTGGCAATAGTGAAACTAAGCACAACAACTTTAACAGTTTCCTTTAGTAAGTGTACAATCTTTCTCTTGATTCATGTATTAGACTATTGAAATTATTAGAGTTATTACGGGTAATTTATAACGGTAAAAGGGTAAGTTTGAGGCTGTAAACTTTATGACACATCCTAAGGCTCTGTTTTATTTATTTATCTACTTCATATCAACTTTGTAATAGGATCTCTTGTTCCATCATTTTGAGCTGGCTCATCATGAGATTCCTTGATTAATTATGTGCATTTATCTCTCAAGTTTATATAAGCTCTCTTAAGATATAACGTCACATAACCAAACATGAAAAAGGGTCTTTTAATTTGGTGCAAGTCATTTGATATAAGATGCAAGTTCCAACAGAATAGAAGCCTGCAAACAATTTACAAACCAAACACTAAGATCAGATGACAACATAATTAATATCTCTACAACAATTTGTGTCCATGACATTGACAGAAAAGGGAAGAAATTTATGGTGAAAAGCCAGTGGTGGATCTACAAACAATTGTACATTTATTGATAGCACAAACTCAAAATAATTCTGTATGGCATAATGATGATCTTTATTAGACTAACCTTTACATAGATCCATGTAGCTCTCAATATTTTACCAGAAAGTAAATATATGCTTTATTTTGGTATATGTAAGCTTTTATAGTATATAGTGTTATACACAGTAGACCAATGATTACTGATCAAACCAATAGTTTTTAGACTCGTGGGCTAGAAATATCTCACTTATGTTGTTTCTGTGTCCTGTATCGAAAAGATGTTGTTATTAAAGGCTTGTACATGAACTTCCAAAATTTTGTAGATGGATTTGACCTTTAAAGGGGGCCATGTTAGGTTGCACAGAAGTGAGGCCAGCTCTCTGATCAGATGTTTGAACATGTTAGGGATGTTAATGAAGATGATGGAGAAGACAAGGCACGTTATAGGAATCATGTTGTCCCACTTTCAATTTATTAAAATTTCACAGCTTATCATTCATCACATTACCTCACACACTGCCTTATACGGCTGTACTTCTTTTTTTTGTTCTCTCTTCTTATTTTTATTTTGGATTCAATCATTGGGGTTTTCCTAAGTTTAAGGGCTGTCACCTTGTTTTATCATTTTAGTTTTTTTTTCTCCAAGTTTTTGTAATCTTATATGTATATTTTCTGAACACCATCGTATATGAAGATTGTTGATGTGTTGTTTATGATTATTGTTTCTCACATGTTCTACTATTAAAGGATTAAGATCTGTTGTTATGGCTGGCAAAATAACCAAACATGCCAAACGGGATTGTACTGAACCAAAAGAATCTGTTTAACTTGGTTTGATCTCTTCGAAACTGACTTAACCATAGCAATGAAACCAAGCCAACAATAAAATGTCATAAAACCTACATTCAAAGTAGACATTTTTGTAACAAAATGTAACACGTAATAATTTATAGAAAATGCACATAACAGAAAATCACCTCTCTTTTATTTGTCGGCAATCGCCTTTTTAAGCTAGTTTTGGCTCATTCATGCATGTTTCCCACCAAACAATAAAAAACGTAAAAACAAATTTGGTCCACTAGAGTTAAAATCATTGTTTCATTGGGGTTGTTTATAAAATTCCAAATGATTTATAGCAATCAATGAGCTCAAGTCTAGTGTCTGAATTCTGAAAGGCTATTGGATAAGAGAGTGTGGATAACATTATCATCCCCCATTGAGACTTAGAAAAATGTTATTGAGAGATAGTGCAAAGTCTTATAAGCTTACATCTTCTAATTAAATTAACTACATTGTTATCCTCCACTAGTTATATTTATAAGTATTTCTTATTATACCACTAGTTCGATTCCATCATTCATCTATGGTTGCGTAAACCGCTTAAATAATGTACATAAAACCGGAATTGAAGGCCAACAACAACATGAAAAGACTTGGATTCATTTGTTCCAAACTAAAATGAAAAATCTCACCGTGAATTAGATAGATCATCACAGGGATTACCAAACATCCGAATCCAAACTAGACTTCGGATAAAAATTCACTAAAATCTAAATTTAAAAAGCCACGACCACATTAAAGATAAGGAGAATCATGATGAGAGACATGGCGGGCTTATACAACATATACACCTAATTAAAAAAGGGGAAAAAAAAAGAAGAGGAAATTGAAAAAGAGGGAAATTTGAATTCCTTTCTCGTTGTTCTTGATTGCAAGAAACTAAAATCAAGAAGTGAGATTGTTTGAAGAGTTTGACTTGTCAAGAATAGACCACATGACGAGGACATCTTCATAACCACAAGCCATGACGTCACCTTGAAGCTCTTGCACGGTTCGTCTCTCGTGCTCTTCTCTCGCCTTTGCGTTTGCGTGGCGGCTATTTGGCGATGATGATTGCTGCGGCTGGTTGAAGAATGTTGCCGCTTTCTTGAATGGTGTTGCGATTGTTTTCTTCCATGAAGCCATTTTTATGCTTTTTTCTTCTTCTTTAAAAACTAGATTTTTTGTTTTCTTGAAAATAATGCTTCTCTTTTGGAGTTGGATTGAAGAGGCTTCCATGTATATTTATACACCACATGTGAACACAAAAACGATCTTTCTAATTTTTTTTTAAATAATATTTTAATTAAGGAATTTGTAAATTAGAAAAATATTGGAGAAAGGGAGAGAGAGAGTGGTCAAGAGAGGCAAGATCCGCGATAAGAGCATTCCCATGAACCCATCAATTCGTATTTCTTATCCTCCCACGTGATCTCTCCTTTGTTCACACACTTACAACAATTTTACCACTTCTCTCTCACTTTTACATTCAAAATAGTTCAACCGGTTATCATAAATGTGGAGAACTACTTATTCACTTTACTGATCAAGCCAATTTACGTAAGTCGGTTGTGCATTTATGTGGAGACTGATAGATGTATCGACTAGAGTTAAATCTACTGAACTATTTACATCCTTTACTGTAGTCATTGGTTTATGATGATTGAACCGGCTCGAGTCTTCCCATTCTATACCTAAGAAAGTAGAGAACCAACGCTTTAACATTTCGATCAAGTCATAATTGGCTCTTAGAGTACTATAATGGCTAGCTCGATATAAACATAAATAAATAAACATTTTTTTGACTAAAAGTTTTCTATATATTCTAAACCAGTTTCTAGAAACTAAACATTTAGCGATTTCTGACCATAAACCTATACACGCGCGGCGATTTTTCTCTCTCACCGTTTCTTTTTCTTCTGACCACAAGCTCGTGCTCCGATCTGGGTCCTCCGTCAATTCCGGTGACTGCGAGGACCCCTCGGCCCATGGTTCTTCACTCGCGACTCTTTGCATGTTACCGGCGAAGCTGATGGACGAAATCAAGGGAGCAGTGGAGAGGAGAAGAATCCGCGAGACGCCGATGGCAAGAGCTCTGCCGAAGGAGTTGCTACGCGGAGTGGAAGAGGGAGATTCACAGCGACGAACGAGAGAAGAAGGCAGATAGATCGGAGGATTGGAGATCTTGGAGGCTTCGCGGGATCGGTTACGATAGGGGAGGTAGTCTCCGATCCGGCGAAGCTAAACCACCATCGAAGGCCCGCTTATCTACTCCCTGCTGCCTCTTTCTCTCACGACTGAGCGTGAAAACCTCCTCGACAAAAGGCAGATCGGATCTCTTCCTCCTTCCCAAAACGGCTCTACGGTGGCAGGACGGCAAACGGATCTTGGATCACCGTCTCTGTTCGGCTACCGTCGTCCAGGCTCACCGGAGGTCCTGTTCCGGCTGAGTATCCGCAAGTATGGGCGGCGGCTGCAAACGAGTTCTTCGTTCTGCAGATTAGGGTTTCATGGTTCCCGGTTTGGTTCGGTCTGTGAACCCGACCGGTTTTGTTTCCATCGGTTTAGTTTTGGTTAACTGTAAATGAGTTGGACCCTATGGATTTATGTATATGGGCCTACTCCGGAAATAGCCCATTGGGCATTATATGTTTATTAATTGAATACCCTTTAACAAAAAAAAAAAAAAAAAAAAAAAAAAAACCTGGTAAGATATTTTTGAAATTCCATGGTAGATATTTTTTTGGGACTCATTGGTAGTTATGAATAGGCAGGCACATGACACATGACAATGATAAGAAAAAGTCAAGAATTTGCCTTTCCGGTTCTTATTACTTACGACAAACACCAAACACTTACATCTACTTTTCTACTGGGGTCTCACTTTCTATTTATGTTTTTACCCAATCACTTTTTCTAATTCATTGGTCTTTGCGTCATTTCCTAGATATTTTTCTCTCAAAATACTCAAATCTTTCACACAAATGCTGACACATGTACCAACATATATAGTCAAATGTGTAATGAATGTTTCATATGATTATTAAAACCCACAAATGGTATCTACCGTCCGTTGGGACTTAGGAGTTAGGAATGTTATCTACCGTTGGGACTTAAGACTTTGGAGATTGTGTGTGTGAGTGTGAGTGAAGTTTACGGCTATAAACTGATGGAAGGCTAGTAACGCTTACCATATATACAAACCCATCAACTGATGAGCATAACCTAATCAGCAAGTCAAGCTACCTACCTTAACTCACTAAACTAAAAAAGCTAGAAATCAATTCTCAAGATAGTAAGACCGATGGAAATTAACGAATTGTTAGGTGATAACAATGTTGTAGCCAAAGATGGGTAAACGTGAATTATTATTAACAAGTCAAGAACCCAATGGATTAGAAGTTTGAGGTGGGCAGAGTAATGCGCAGAGAATCCCATGTGACTCTCCACATGTCTTTATCTTTCTCTCCTTCTATTCTACATCTCTCCTTATTTACTAGTAGTTTTTTCTCTTCTTTTTTTTCTTGCCAATAAAATATTTTTTTACGATTTTGAAAACTTTATTTTTATTTAATTTTGTGAATCAATGATTATATCTTGACATATGTAAGTCGTAGATAACATATTCTAGTTTTCATTGGTAGCATGTGGAACGGCATAATTAATTTTACGAAGGCCATAACAAAAGTTATACACAGTGGAGTATATGTATTTTGGCAAAATAATTTCTTTCGTGTAATGATTGTATTTTAAACATTATTTTTATATGATTCGTCATACCACTAGTTTACCAATCAAGACGTCTTTTACGGTGCTATTTTTTTTTTGTTTTTTAAGAAAACTCGAGTGTATGTAACGTTATTACATATTTTCTATTTGTTTTTATAAACAAGATTTTAGATATGTAATAAACTATTTGAAGATGTCATTTGAAATTATAAAAAAATTAGATTATTATGTATTAACTAGACATGTTTCGTTGTAAAACCCTTTGAATTTAGAAAACACTTCTTCTTCAAAAAAAAAAAAAATCCCTTAGATTATAAAAATCGTATTTTGACTTCTGCAGCTCAGTGTGATATTTTTTTTTGTTTTCTCCCAGTTCTGCGTGAGTGAGTGCGTTATATAAATTTTTTTTGACTTTTGGCTATTCGTGTTATTTTAATCGTATTCACACAACACAATATGTATAATAGGATCCTATTTATAAAAATAAACGAAAAATACCAAAACAAATTAACAAGATTCCTTTTTGCATTTGTGAGGCACCGGGCACGTTTATGTAAAATTTAAAGTAGAAGGGATCCAAAGAGTGATAATAAAACATTAGCGTAGCTTAAAGGTACAATATGTAATGAAACTTTGATAAATGATTTCAAAGTTTTCAATATTATAAATAAGTATAAGAAGACCAAAAGCTAAATGTGCATGAGCAATGATCAGAGGAATCGACTCGTGACAGTGCATGCATTTTATTCTTTCTGTATAACTAAAAAACTCACTCTTACTAATTAGTTCGAACAAAAGTTACATTACATAAAAAAAAAAAAAAAGTTACATTACATGCATTAATTAGTGTTTATGAATGTGAGACTCATTTCGTTGTTCAAAAAAAAAAAAAAAGAAAAAAAAAAAAGAATGTGAGACTCATTCAGAACTCTTTTACTTAAAGACACCGTCAATTTTCTGATTCTAACTTTGTAACCAAAAATAGTATTATCATTTTGTCAACCATAAGGATCATAAGACAACGTTATAGACCCCCATTTCTCCTTTGTATAATGAGCCAACGAATTTGAAAGATCAACTCCTAAATTCAATTAGCTTTAATGATTTAGTAGCAATATACCACATGCCAACGAACTAATTTTGAGTCAAAGAATTTATTATTTTTCAGTTGGTTTTCAAATATTATAGTATAATCTTTTATATAATATGTGAACATGATTAGGTTCGTAGTTCTTTGATCACACATTTGGAGGTACCCTCGACCTCGAGACACGGTGAATTTAATTGAATTGCTTACAACTTACAAGTAGTTAATGCTTTGTGTTTTTATTATTAGTTATCTTTTTCGCAGAAGTCATATGTACTCCATAAGTTTAATAAATCCATCAAAACATATTGCCTGCAATGTAAGGAATTTGAATCCTTATGATTAGGATGTATACTATTCATTGTGTCTAACTCTAACCCAATGTGCAATTAATAACAGCCACATATTAATTTAGTTTTTTTTTTTCTTCTCCTTTTCGACAACTTGCAATATACAATTAAATTGGATGATAAGAAAAAACGATATAATTAGCATAAAACACTATGCTACAAATCTGGGTCACACATTAGTACAGTTTTTTACTCGTTACCAAACATATTATGACATGAAAAATGAAGAATAAAATGTGTTAATACTGAAGTTTGAAAATAACGAAGGAGAAAATGTGATTAAATAGATGGTTGTCAGATTCAAAAAGTGAATAATCAAACAATTCCTTGACTGTGTATGGTTAAACTAATTTAATTTCAAAGTAGCAAAAAAAAAAATAATAGCTTAAAATATATATAATTTGAAAAGTGCTCTCATCCTTTATTATTTTAGTAATCATCATCTTTTCATTAACATAACTTTAACATATTTTAATTTAAGATTTCTTCGTAAATCATAAATTCATATATTAGTTAATATTTTTAATGTTTATTATCAAATATTTATTATCTATTCGAAAATTTTATATTAAAAGTACATCGTCCTTTCGAACATACACCTATATATTATCTATATTTTGAAATGAAATAATTCATTTTTAAATAGAACACATTATTTATGAAAATGATTATACAATATAGTTAAAATGTTGTAAGAAATTAGAAAGTAAAGCTATAATATTTAGTTAATATCAGATTTATCAAATAAAAATGAATATTACATATTTAAATTACTTTATAAAATTGATGTGGTGAGATATTGCTACTTCTCTTTAGTCTTTAATATCAATATATACATTAATTTTATACAATCCATATATATATATATATGTATTATAATATACTAGTAATTTAGTAATCATATTATTCACTAATTGGAGAAATATTGATATATTATGAAAATCAAAATTGGTGTTTGTTTGTTTGTTGGTTCGTTAAGTCTAGGGGGAAGTGAAGGTTTTGGTCGGTCCAAAAGTTAGGTGTATGACTCTGTGTCTGTGGTTTCTACCAATCATCCCTCGGATATCGTCCCACCGAATCTTTCTACTACTGTTTTTTTCTTTTTTCTTGTTCAAATCTTTCTACTATTGTAAGCTTAACTCTGGGTGAGACATATATTTATTACTTGTGTTAGAATTAATATTTAATAAGTAATAGTATAATAGATAATTACTGTATAATAATTATATGAATAATTCAGAGCATATACTTTTTGAAAAGTATAATGTCGTGGATATATCATTTAGTTTTTTTTTGTCAACTGGAATTTTTATTGATATGTGGAACTAAAGGTAAAATACAAAGCTAAAGTCAGCAGACGACATCGATGTCCCCAGAGTCAGTAAGTCGATGGACAACATATATGTCACCAGAGTCTAAAGATAGAACTACGAAACAGAAATATTACAACCAAAAATAAAAGAAAACGATACCTTAAACTAAAAAAAGAGATAACCGGCAATAAAACCTAAAGAGAGACAATAGAATAAAGAAAACAAAGCACCCTTCTTCTGAAGAACCAGCAAAAGAGATGTACTGGATATATCATTTAGTAAGTTCGTACATGATGAAAGATCAAATTAAGAATAGTAAAAAAAAAGTTAAAAAGAATAATTATATCTTATTGTATAAAGCTTAGTATCAAAGTTGCTCTTAATTATATTGATAAGATGTCGACAAGTGTCAATTCTAAATTTATTAAAATATTAAATATAAAATTTTTTAAAAGTTTTAAACTATCATAAAAATAAAATTTATACATAAATAAGAATAAATAATTATTTCTATATTAAAAAAATGAATCTCTAATTATTAATTTAATTCGGCTGGAATTTTTTTTTGTTATTTATATAATAAGTAAGACATATATAAAGGTTAGTTTCAAAATTAGCCATTAATATAATCGAGACAAGTAGTCTAACTTATTAATATGAGTTAGATCTATAGTATGACACCAAGAGACACATAGATCACTTAAGAATAAAATATTATTGAACTAAAAGGGCACTTGTCAGCGCATAGACATACACACAACTGCGGTTTTCAAGCACGAAAGATTACAATAAACAATTTTCGATTGTTTAGTCCCTTCGGGAACATCCAATAAAATTGGAACGATACAGAGAAGATTAGCATGGCCCCTGCGCAAGGATGACACGCACAAATCGAGAAATGGTCCAAATTTTTTCTTCTCTTCTCTCTCTTAAATCTTTCAGAGAGAGGAAGCTGCTGTATAATATTTCATCGACTTTTGTTGTCGGCTTTTCCTTCCGGCTAAGTCCGGTTTCAATATCTCGCTTAGATGCGAGTTTCTACTTAGCCTTATGGCTAAGTTTTTTATGTTTTCTTTTCCTTTTGCAGAGCTATGTAGATCTCTTTTATGTTAAGGAGGTCAAAGCTGAGTGGTGATTCAGAGGTCTCGAACCATCAGATTGCTCGATTCCAAGCAAGAGGAGAGTAAATCCTCATACATTTATTAATTGCCGTAATTGGCTTGGTATGATGGTTTCTTTTTAAGTTTGAGAATCGTGATAGGAGGAATTTTGTGGAGGGTGAAGAACAGTTTAGGAGAGCAAAGTTTTGCGACTAATCTGAAATCTAGCCATCTCCCGTTTTCCGGTGCTTCACAAATCTGAAGATTCATGGGGCTTTTGTTTTTTATCACTCGGAGGAAGATGCAGAAGGATAGTGGTGATATTCGGAGCAAAAAAGCTGAAGATCAATGGATCCCTGTAGCGAAAAAGATGATTCTACAATCGAAAATTTTGGATCAGATCGGAGACACAGCCAGTGGAAGGAAGGCGGTGTGACTCCTTCGTTTTGTCCACCCCAACTTCCTAAGTTAACACGTGTTATCTACGTGTCCCGTGCTAAACCTATTTGTGTTTTACTGTGTATTAGACTATTAGGTTTATTATTGGGCTTTAGTTAGTTGGGCTCCGTTTTTTTCACCTTGTAATGCTGCCCATTTTGGGCTTAATCAATGAAAGTTGCGGAAAAAAAAACCCATCAAATTTGGGGCTAAAATTCGTATGAATTGTAGGATGCTTGTTACTGACATGTGTGAATCCAAAATCAGAGAATTGTTATTATGGGTAAAGTAGAATATGCATGGCAGCATTCGGGTTAGTGATTGATTTACTTGGTTTTTTTTTTTTTGAACAAACATTTGTTTTCATTCCATTAAAGAAGATAACAAATACATAGCAATGAGGATTCTGAGAATCTATTGTTTAAAACAAGCTTGAGATAGGTATTCCCCAATGCCAAAATAACAAAGCAGCAAAGATAAACAAGGTAGATAAGGTTAATCGACAATTGATTCTTGAGAGCTTTGAGCCAAAAGCTATGAAGCATATTGGTACATGTGAGGTCAAAGATTATCGATACTTCTTCCATGATGGATGAAGAGATTGCCACTGTCATAATAACATGACGAAGTAGCGTTGAGTAAAGGGGCTTTAGGTGTCTTTATCTCAAGGAGATTTACTTGGTTATTATGCCAATCTAGGCCCCTTTACTTTGAGTAATATTGGTTTTTGACTTTTTCACATGAGCTCTTTTTCTGTTGCAGTATATCTTTTCCCTATTGTAAATCAGTTCGTTGTGAGACTAAGAATGGATAAGCGTTTGAGCATTCGCTTAACGCACGCATTCCTTACAAATAGTTTTTTTTTTGGTATGAAAAAGGAGACAAGAGCCTCCTTATTTATTTAAACTAGAAAATTAAAAAGTTATACACGTACATGACAAGGGTGTGCAGACCCGACAGAATCCTCTAATAAGGTCGAATGAACACAAGGAGGACAATTCTCCATTGCATACAGTCCTAAAGGTTGATCAAATGCATAGTTAGCCAAACCATCCGCCAAACGATTCGCCTCCCTATACACATGAGATATCCGGACGATCCAGTCCTTTGAAAGTAAGCCATAGCACATACATACTAGGAATGATAAGGGATGAGTAGCACTGATCCCCTTCTTGAGAAAACCCACCACAAGCTCTGAATCCACCTCCAACTCCACCCGAGTAACTCTTCTCTCCCAGGCAAAAACCAACCCATAGTATATGCCCCATAACTCTGCCAGCGGCGCTGAACAAAACCCAATGTTCAAAGCAAAGCCATATAACCATCTCCCCTCACTATCTCTTATGACTCCCCCTGCCGCAGCCAATCCCGGATTCCCCCGAGACGCCCGTCTGTGTTGAGCTTGACCCAATCAGCCTGAGGCGAGACCCAAGCAATGTGTCTCACTACCTGCGTCAGCTCACGAGTACCCTTCCCTACCGCCAAATGTACCTGAAAGACTTCCTTTGCTTTCTCTTTAATAAATTGTACCCTGTCTCGGCACTTTCCATTCTCCCCAAAAACATTCCCACACCTCCATTTCCATCCCCACCATACCGCCATACCAAAAATTGTAGCCCAGGGGACATCAAACCTCAACACCGTATCCCCCAGATTCCCAAAAAACCAGCTAAACAGCGACTGACTGAAAAACAACCCTCTCTTACTCGGCAATACAAGCCGACTCCAAAGGCCAGACATAGCAGGGCAATCCCTCAAGACATGAAGAATTTTTTCTTCCCCACCTTTGCAGACTTGACATACCCCTGAATCACACAGATGACGTCGTAGTCTCTCAGCATTTGTCATGATCACTTGGTTAGAAGCCAACCAGAAGAAGACTCGAACCCTTTCCGGCATGATGGATCTCCAAATTCTGCCAAAGAAGCTTCCCATATTCACTCTTGGTATCTTTAGTCCCGATAAAGCACTGTATGCAGAACGTACCGTGAAGAGCCCATCTGGAGATGCACCCCATGCCACCCTATCCGTAGCATCGGTTACTAAGTCAACTGCTACTGCCCTAACCGTAATTTGTCCAAAAGGGAAATAAACTGCGTAATACGAGACAGGTCCCAGCCTGACCCTTCCACCCAAAGATCACATACTTGTAGCTCCATCATATCTACTGGTATATCCCTCACTCTCCCATTGACAACCAGTTCCTCACCCAACCAAGTGTCTGTGCAAAATTTCACAGACTGACCATCTCCCAGAATCCACCTCAGCCCTGGGAACACCACATCCCTTAGCCCTGATCCCACACTCCTCCAAGTAGAAGACCAAGTACCTTTGGCCTTAGTCCAAGTAATGTCTGGATAATTGCCCACCTTGTACTTAAACCAAAGCACTCGAGCCCACAAACTCACTCGATCATGCATTATACTCCAACCAATCTTAGCGACTAAGGCTTTGTTCATCACTTCAGAAGATTTAACTCCCAAACCACCTTCATGCTTTGGTAAACATACCTTTTTCCAGACCACTACATGTTGTTTTTTTGTTTTCCACGGTGCTCCCCCAAATAAAGGCCCTCGATAAAGCATCCAGCTTTGACAAAGTGGACTTAGGCAGCAAGATAGTACTCATTTTATGAACAGGGACAGAGGACAACCCTAACTTCGTCAAAGTTATATGCCCAGCTAAACCCAAAACCCAACCTTTCCAACCTGTCAGCTTAGACGACACCCTCTCAATAACAGTCCCAAAAGTATCCTTATTTATTCTCTTGTGCAGGATAGGCATTCCGAGGTACTTGCCAAGATCTCAAACACGTCATATACCACTTTTCTCACTAATCACCCTCCCCATATCACGACTGACATTATTGGAAAAGAAGATTTGTGATTTCTCCAAACTCACTTTATGGCCTGACGCTACAGAAAAGGTCTCCAAAACTTCTTGAATTATTCTTATTTGAGCTATAGACGCTTCTGCAAAAAGAATAAGGTCGTCTGCGAAGCAAAGGTGCGAGAGTTTTGGCCCTCCCCTTGAAAGACTGATCGGTTTCCATTTTTTCAGCTCAATGGATTGATCAATTTGATGACAAAGACGTTCAAGGCATAACACAAAGAGATACGGCGACAAGGGATCCCCCTGTCGTAGTCCACGAGATAGTTTAAAAGAAGCAGTTTTTCTCCATTCAAGAGTATACTCATCGAGGGACCTGTAACACATCTCATAATCCAGTCTATCCACTGCTTCAGGAACCTCGCAGCCTGAAGGGTATCCTCAAGAAAATTCCATCTTATTCTATCGTAAGCTTTCTCAAGATCCAACTTGAGCAACATCCAGCCTTTCTCTCCCTTCTTGCGTCGCATCGAATGGACTGCTTCTTGGAGGATAACAATATTGTATGTGCTCAATCTCCCTGGGATGAAGCTAGACTGGGCTGGTCCTATTAACAAAGGCATCACACTCTTCAACCCTAACACCATGGCCTTTGTAATAGTCTTGAACAAAACATTACACAGGCTGATTGGTTGAAACTGCTTAATGGACTCCGGTTTCTGAACCTTGGCAATCAACACCACAAGAGCATCGTTCATATGGTCAGGCAACTCTCCAGACTCAAAAAACTGCATCACAAAACGAACCACAGACTCACCAACTACATCCCAACACTCCTGGTAAAACACATGTTGGAATCCATCCAGCCCTGGTGCTTTATACTTCCCCATACTTCGCACTGAACTTTCAACCTCTAATGTTGTAAAAGGTTTGCGAAACTGTAAGGTCTCCCTTTCTGATAGGTGTGCAAAACCCTCAGCTGGCAACTTCGCAACAACCTGGTCCACATCCTCCATCGAATACAGGCGCTTATAGTATGCAATAGCCAACTCCTCAATCTCCCTAGGATCAGAAACCCATCTACCATCGTATCCTTTCAGCATTTTGATATGGTTTCGTCGTCTACGGATTATTGTAGAGGTGTGAAAGTATCGTGTGTTCCTATCACCAAGTGCAATAAACTTCTCCCGTGATTTTTGGAACCACAACAACTCTTCCTGTTCTAAAATCATATCAAACTCCTTGGATAACACTACCTCCCTCTCCAAGAGATCATCCGTCTGATGCATCTCCAACTGGTTCTAAAGTTCTGTTAGTTCCTCCATAACTTTCTCCTTTCTCCTCTGGACATCCCCAAAGACATCCCTGTTCCAGCGTTTCAGCTTATTCCGTAAGATAACTAATGCCTCCGGAGTTGACAGGTCATTGTTCGAGGAAGCAGCCAGTAGCTCCCTAAAACTATCATGAGTTAGCCAAGCCGTCTCGAACCGGAATGGCCGTCTATGTGGGTCTCTTTTAATCTCCGGGCATAACTGAAGGTATAATGGGGCATGATCAGAGGAAAGCAAAGGTAAGTGAGTTACCGTGGTTTCCTGCCATCTCAACCGTGTATTCGCACAACATAAAACACGATCCAGTCTTTTCGCTACATAGGTTCTTCTCTCACGTCCTCTTTTCCAGGTAAATTTGGCTCCCTTGAACCCATATCAATCAATGAAAGAGCATTAATCCATTCCCCGAACTCCACTGAATCTGCAGAGAAACAGCCACTACCACCAGATCGCTCTTCCAAATGGACAATCATATTAAAATCCCCCCCAATGATGATCGGTTCTGTAATCTGCTGCATAGTGTCACTAAGCTCCTCCCATAGATCACTCCACCGACTAACAGAAGGAGCAGCATATACCACAAACAAATGCATCTTTTCTGCATCCTTTGTGATCATAGCATAAATTAACTAATTCGACGTTTGTAAAATCTCAACATCCCCCACATCTGACCTCCATAACAACTAGATCCCTCCACTCTGTCCAACCGCATCCACCCTTATCGAATTATAAAATCCCAATCTTTGGCATATTCACTGCGCTCGATCGCCCCTAGAATGTGTTTCAAATAGAGCTAACACATCAGTTTTATGTTTCTTCAACATATAACGAATAGACCTTCGGAAATTGTTTATTAGCCCCACGACAATTCCAGAATATGCAATTCATTCTGATTATACAATGCAACAAACGAATTACCGGGGCGAGCTGTTAAGCCTTATGCTCTCCCACCATCTCCTTCGGCGGTTCACCAATCGCAGCCAGCTCCATACACCGCTGTTGTTCTTCCAACCCCGCCGAGTCAATCGATCCCCCTTCATCAACTCGCGGCGATCCAGACTCCGCAATCCCCATCTCCATCTGACCATTCCCATCAAACCAACCTCCGTCCCGACCAACACCAATCCTCTCCACTCGTAGTCGTTTTCCGGATTCAGATCTTTCCACCTCCCCTCTTGTTGGACCAAAGACAAGTCCCCTCATGGCCTGTTTACTTTGGGCTTGGGCTTCAGCCCATTAGCTGCACCCCCACTTCTCTTTTCTCTTGGGCTTTCCCGTACGGCCCCTTTACCTTTCCAAATGGATCCATTTCCTTGCTTTCCTATAACTTGAGTCCCACTCTTTCCTTCCACCACATTATTCAAAAAAAAAATGTTTTTCTTATTTGCTTCCAAAAAAAACGCTACCCCGTCAATCTTGGAAGATCTCAATCTTCTCCCAAACTACCAAACTTATTCGAAACCGAGATATTCTCGGGATCATTAATGATCGCGATCTCCTTCAGATTCTTTCCCGATCCTCCTTGTGATCCTCCGGCAGTGAAGGGAACAGCTGTAGACGGTGGCCCCGATCTCCCACTCGACCGTCGGACAGTCGTAAAACCTTCTGCCTCTTGGTCCACCACTGGAGGGCTCTCTCTTGTCACACAAGGAACCACCGCAACTGGCTTCTCTACAATTCTCCAGGGACAAGTGTGAACAGCATGACCAATAACTCCACAAAGCGAACAGATGTTCGTGAGACCCTCGTAAGACACAAAATACCTATCTCCATTAATCATAATAGTGCCCTTCAGCGGCTTGTGGAGATTTACTTCCACACATAATCGAGCAAACCTTCCTCTTTCAAAGTTCAAAGTCGATAAATCGACTTTCACTAGTTTCCCCAGCCCCTTTGCTATCACCGTCAGAATCGCTTGATGGTAAAAGTTAAAAGGGATATTTGACACCCTAACCCACACTGGAGTAGTAACGATATCATCCACCAAAGGATCAAACTTAGGATCCCATGCTTGCACCATCAAGTGACTCCCAAACGCCCTCCATGGCCCTCCGGTAAGTGCTGCAAGGTATTCCTCCTCCAACTCAAACCGGACCATGAAATATTGCCGAGACAGATCCATGAAATACATTGAACCTTTCAATTTCCACAACTCCCGTAACTTCTTTGTCACCACCGGAATGGAGATGTGCCTTCCTAACACCCTCACGACAAGACACCTCTTCCATAATCCATTCATCGCCTCCAAGACCTCTGTTCCAATAGTGAGAACTGGTTCACCATCCTCTCCTGCCGGAAACTCTAAACGAACCCTCTCCTCCACAAACGCATCCTCAAGTAACTCCTCCGTTCTCAACCGGCCACCAGTATTCCCCCCTACAACCTTCTGCGCCCATGACTGCTGAACGTCCGGTGGATCCCCCGGCGGAACCCCCAGCGGCCGATCCCGATCTCCTACATCCATCATCGTAACCTCCTCATCACCCAAAACCCTAGTCATCATTCTTTTTCTCTGAAATTTATTAGTATTGTTCTACAAGCATTAAATAACACCACACCCTTACAAATAGTTATGTTTGCCAATTATTGTCTTATGTAGGTTATTATTACAGCTGGTTACGAAGCTAAGAGATTTACATTCATGGGTTTCATGGGAACTGTGAGATATATGCTATAGTGAGCCATGTTGATTCGCACAACAAGGAAACACATAAAAAGCAAGGGATGCTTGAAGAGTGGTGATGTTGGTTTTTGTTGTTGTTTGTCTTTCGCACTTCTATTCAGGGCCATACGTAACAATCACAATACTGATTTTGTTAAGCTTTTTGTAATTGCAGCTTAACACATTGATTTGTGCTAATACGTTCGCGGACTCCACTTGTATTTGAAAAATTCGTATTACAAGAAAACAGTGGGAACCCAATTGCGACTGGAAAGGTGATTATAGTCTCTGAATCTTTTAGCCTTAAGTCTGAAGGATAAATTAAGAACAAACACTTCAATTGGATTCAACTTTTCTGAAGATTCTACCATCTTCAAATCCATGTCTTGTTCCACTTTCAAGAGAGCTTCAATTTTCTCGTTGAGCAGCGAGTGTTTTTTTTTTGCAATTTGATAGGTTGAGAATCCCCTTGGCATTCATGAGAAAGAAAGTGGAGAAGAAGCAAAGTGGCTAAAGAGAGTTAAGTGTGGAAAAGACTCTTTAGGAAGAAGGTTTCTATTATCCAATACTTTGTCGTTTTAATTTTGGAAGATGTATTTAAATGGAACCTACTATTTAGGGTTTCCTTATCTTACTACATTGATATCTTAATCAAGCATAGTTTCTCTTATCTGCCTCCTTCTACCTTATCTCATCTTAATCTGGGTATTGTTCTTATTATCTCTTATTTCTCCTCTATTATCTCTTCTTTATCTCTCTTATCGGGATATGCTCTATGCTTATCATTTGGTGCTTCATCATTGTAGAGAAATAGCGGCCACTCCAGATCCACGCCAGAACACACCATAACTCGAGTCACGCGTGGTGCCTGATACACCACAACCAGCTGAAACAGTGGAGCAGAGAGAAGCTCGTCATGACAGAGAGATGGCTATGATGCGCGAATCGATCCAAAATCTGAATGCCATGATGCAGACGATGATATTTGGGGACAACCGCAGCTCTACGCCGCCGTTGTTCACGACCCCCACCACAGGGGTTCTTTCTCAGACTTCGGGGACTGCTTCGGGAAGCTGTGAACCGATACGAACCGAGAGGGTTTTACCTCTCGAGACGAAGCGACCGAACGATGGGTTGTTACCGCTTCCAGCAGTGGCCTCATGAACCGACGGGTTACTTCCAGCTCCTCAGCCCTTGCAACGAATGGAGAGTCTCCTGACGACGCAGACGGTGGCTCAACGGTTCGAATACCCACACAATTGGGTTGCTGAACCACAGAAAAGGGTCGATCTACCGCTGTTTGAAGGTCAGAATCCTGACGATTGGCTTTTCCGGATGAAGAAAGGGTTTTCCATGAACCAAACACCTGAGTATGAAAAGATTGATGAAGCGGTTGCTTGTCTGACTGGTTCGGGGATCACTTGGTGGAGAAAATCTCAGGAACGGTTGTGTATTACTACTTGGAAGGACTTCCGGGACAAGTTCAAGGAACGGTTCAAACCTAGTAGGGGTTGTTCGGCTTTGGATCGGTTTGGCTTTCACGATACTCATCCACTGAACCTTTCATGAGTATCGTGAAAGGTTCGAGGAGTTTTCAGTGGAGTTACCACAAATCACTTATGATGTGTTGGAGTCCGCCTTCTTGTAGGGATTGAAGAAGAGCTTGTGGGATCCGGTGCTTCGTAGTCGACCAGTGGACATGAATGCCATGTTCGATATGGCTCGCATGGTGGAGTTTCAGGAGAGCGAAAACTCGGGGTACCAACCGTGTTCACAGGCAAGACATGTTGGCAACACCTCTTATACACCACAAGGATAGTCGTCGAGAAAACCGTTTGAGGTAAGTAAGCCGGTGAGTAAAACTAATACAGGCAGTGGTTTTAACCCTTGCAGACATTGTGGAGAGAGATGGTTCAGTGGACATCGATGCAGGCAACAACAGTTGAAATGCCTGGAGGTTGACGAAGGAGAGGATACACCTGAGCTTGTGATGGAGGTCCAGAATGCGGTGCATAACCAGGAGGAGCTTGGGGATGAACCTGAGATGGTGACGGAGATAATTGGGTCGATGCGTATGCTGGGAACGATCAATGGTAAACAGGAGTTGGGGTTGAAGGTTTTGGAAAATAAAAGTTTTGGTGTGCGAATTGCTGGGGGTCAGATCGTCAGAGGTAGAGGCAAGTGTTCTGGTTTGGTGTTGGACATTCAGGAGGTTGTCATCATCGAAGACTTCCTGCTGTTTGACTTGGGCCACACTGACATCATATTGGGATACTCTTGGTTAACCACTCTTGGTGATACCAGAACAAACTGGAGATTGCAACGACTTGGTTGGCAGATTGGAGCCTTATGGGTCATCATCGTAGGTGATCCTTCCTTGAGCAAGGCACAAGTTTCGATTAACTCCATGGATAGGATGGTTCGTAGAAAAGGAGTGGCATACATGTTGGAGCTAACTTCGTTGTTTGAGAAGACGCAGCAACAACAAACAGTGGAGTTGCCAGAGGTTCAAAGGGTACTTGAGCGGTATTCGGTGTTTGAAATGCCTCAAGGGCTTCCTCCAGTCCGTAACAGTGAACACACAACTACTCTCAAGGAGGGAGCAGGACCAGTCAATTTACGACCCTACCGCTACTCCTTTGTGCAGAAAAACGAGATAGAGAAGCTCATTCAGGAGATGTTGGCAGCTCATATCATCAAGCCAAGTGTGAGTCCTTATTCGAGCCCTGTTTTGTTGGTTAAGAAGAAAGATGGAGGATGGAGGTTTTGTGTAGACTATCGGGCATTAAAAACGGTAACAGTCCTTGACCGCTACCCTATTTCGGGGATTGAAGAGCTTCTGGATGAGTTTAATGGAGCCGTATTTTTCTCCAAGCTGGATCTAAAATCAGGTTATCATCAAATCCGAGTTAGGAGAGACGATGTGGAGAAAACTGCCTTCATAATGCATCAGGGACACTATGAGTTCTTGGTTATGCCCTTTGGGCTCACCAATGCTCCATCAACATTCCAAAATGTCATGAACGATCTGTTCAGGCCTTACCTACGACGGTTTGTGCTAGTGTTCTTCGATGACATACTAGTATACAGCCCAAGTGTGGAGTCGCATTTGCAACTAGTTCTCAAACTCTTGCAGCAAAATCAGTTTTATGCCAACAAGAAGAAATGCTCATTTGGCCAAACCAAAGTCTCGTACTTAGGGCATGTGATTTTGCGGGATGGAGTTGCAGCAGACCCTAAGAACATTGTTACGATGGTGGATTGGCATGAGCCAAGGTCTGTAACAGAGTTGAGGGGATTCCTCGGGTTGACAGGATACTACCGCCGGTTTGTTAAGAACTATGGTCAAATTGCTTGACCCCTGACTGACTTGCTGAAGAAGAATAGCTTTGTGTGGACACCAGTAGCAACATAAGCCTTTCGAGCTTTAAAGCAGGCAGTAACGAGTTTTCCTGTATTGGTGTTGCCGAACTTTAGTAAGGAGTTTACTATTGAAACTAATGCTTCCGGGGCTGGAATTGGAGCTGTTCTATCTCAAGACTGGCGACCAGTAGCATTTATCAGCCAAGCCTTCTCCTCACAGGGGCGTATTAAGTCGGTTTACGAGAGAGAGTTGCTGGTGATCGTTAAGGCAGTGACAAAGTGGAAACATTACCTCATAGGGGAGGAGTTTGTCATCAAGACAGATCAGAAGAGCTTAAGACACCTCTTAGATCAGAAGGCGATTTCAACGGTTCAACAGAGGTGGGCAGCCAAACTGATTGGTCTAAACTACAAAATAGAATATAAACCGAGGGTGCAAAACAGGGTGGCAAACGCTCTCTCTAGGCGACCTCTGACAGAAACCTTGTTCCAACTGACACTGGTGGCTCCTTTGACGATTGATCTGAAGGAGTTGAAGGAACAGGTTTCCAAGGATATGGAACTGGGAGAAATACTCAAGGAGCTGAAACGAGGGGAAAAGGTGAAGGGTGGTTACAGTCTGGAGAAGGAGATGTTATTGAAGGAAGGACGACTGGTAGTACCCTGCAGATCTCTTTTTATTCCACGGCTCTTAGAGCAGTTTCATTCAAGTGTTACTGGGGAACATGAAGGAGCGTTTAAGACTTACAAGCGTCTTATCCAGGAGATTTACTGGAGAGGAATGCAGAAAGATGTCGTGGAGTTCATTGTCAAATGTCAGGTGAGTCAGGAGAACAAGTACTCCACTCTATCTCCCGCGGGATTGCTGGCTCCCCTGACCATTCCAAAACAGATTTGGACTGACATAAGTCTAGATTTTGTCGAAGGATTGCCTAAGTCAAAGGGATTCAACGTCATATTGGTAGTAGTGGATCGGCTTTCCAAGTATGCACACTTCATCGGTCTTAAGCATCCATTCACCGCTGCTTAGAAACCTTATTGCGGTGCTATACGAGCAGGAGACCTACCTCGTGGGCACAATGGCTACCTTGGGCGAAATATTGGTATAATACCTCTTACCATTCTTCTATCAGGAACACGCCTTTCTTTGCTGTTTATGGCAGGGAACCACCAAAGTTGCTACGATACGGGGATGTTCCGACCCAAAATGCTCATGTGGAGGAGTTGTTGAAGGATCGAGATAGCCTGCTAGTCGAGTTGAGGGAAAATTTGGAGTTGACACAACTGAAGATGCAGAAGGAAGCAAATAAACAACGCCGGAACGTGCAGTTTCAGATTGGAGATTGGGTCTATCTCAAGTTTAGACCTTATCGCCAACATTCACTGGTCCGTAGAAGAAATGAGAAGCTGGCTCAACGTTACTTTGGCCCTTATCAGATTGTGGAATAGGTGGGGAGAGTTGCTTACAGACTGTCAGATTCACTCTACATTTCATGTGTCTCAGTTGAAGGGCGCAGTTCCAAACACTCACACAGCTCGAGAGATCCCTCCCATCCTCACACCTTCGCTGGAATGGGCTACAGAACCTGAGACCCTCAAGGATATTCGCAAAAGCACTGATGAGAAGGAGATTACTGAGGTTTTGGTGAAGTGGAAGGGATTACCGGAGTCAGAATCTACGTGGGAGCCTTTGTCCTTGATCGTGCAACAGTTTCCAGATTTTAACCTTGAGGACAAGGTTAGTTCACTTCGAGAGAGTATTGATAGGTTGAGAATCCCCTTGGCATTCATGAGAAAGAAAGTGAGGACAAGTGGAAGAAAAGCAAGGAAGTGGGAGAAGAAGCAAAGTGGCTAAAGAGAGTTAAGTGTGGAAAAGACTCTTTAGGAAGTGAAATGTTTCTATTATCTAATACTTTGTCGTTTTAATTTTGGAAGATGTATTTAAATGGAACCTACTGTTTAGGGTTTCCTTATCTTACTACATTGATATCTTAATCAAGCATAATTTCTCTTATCTGCTTTCTTCTACCTTATCTCATCTTAATCTGGTTACTGTTCTTATTATCTCTTATTTCTCCTCTATTATCTCTTCTTTATCTCTTATCACTCGGGATAGGCTCTGTGCTTATCACAATTGAAGCTCATGATCATCAAAAATCTTAAGGTTTTCCATTTTTTTGTTGTTTTCTTGAATGTGTTGGCGGGATAATTTTCTGAAAGCTCTATGTTAAATAAGGAAATGGACTTTTCTAGTTGGCATTGTGGCTCTTACTCATATGTCATATGTTGTTGACTTGTTGGTACTTTCATATGGTGACGCCTTTTAAGATTTTTGTTGGCTGATGGCATAAGACTTAAACTAGCAATAAGCCGATAACTCCGTCACGAAACTGAAGAAATGTTTGGGGGATCGATAACAGAAGAATTTAAGATATTTTTTTTATTCAGATAATAATAAGGAAAAAAGATGGCTAATTACATGAAGTATTGGAGAATGCATGGTCACACATGCCAAGTATAATATTGTATCATCAACTACACGAAGTATATGTATTGCATGGCCACATGCATGAACTATATGACGTTATGTGGTTAACACCATAGACATACAATCCGGTACACCGGTCGAATGATTCCGGCAAAGACCGACATTGATTCCGGCGTTGACCAACATTGACAAAAAAAAATTGTATTTTAATATTTTCTATTAAAAAACAAAATAATAAATTATTATATTAAATTATATATGGGTTTTCATGATTAGAAAACACATTCTATTCAATATCTAATTATTTCTATATCTCTAATGTATTCATTCTTATAATTAGTTACTTTTATTTTTGAAGCTAAACTAATAGTTAAATAAAATTATTAATAATTATTTTCAAGAAATATATATATATATATATAACATATGTAATTATTAATGATTATATATATATAAATCTCTGATCATCATATTATTTAAAATTTTAAATACTACAAGAATCAATAAAATCAAATTCAACTATTTTCATTAGAAAATAATATGCAAAAGATTTGAGTATATGACTCTTTACTTTAAAATTTGCATGGTAAAGAGTATACAAAATTTTAGATACTCTTTGGTATAAAAAAAATTTACATACTCCTAATAACATGTAAACAATAACAAAAAAATTAACACTATTTACTTTTAATAGATAAAATATAATGATACATAATTATTTTCAATATATAATATAAGGACATTTGCAAAAATCTAAGATATTTAGATATTGAATAGAATGTTTTCTAATCATGAAAGTTCATAAATAATTTAATATAGTAATTTATTATTTTATTTTTTCATAGAAAAAAATTAAAATACAATTTTTTTTGGTCAATGTTGGTCAACGCCGGAGTCAACGTCGGTCTTAGCCGGAATTATTCGACCGGTGTACCGGATTGTATGTCTATGGTGTTGACCACATAACGTCATATACTTCATGCATGTGGTCATGCAATACATATACTTCGTGTAGTTGAGGATACAATATTATACTTGGCATGTGTGACTATGCATTCTCCAATACTTCGTGTAGTTAGCCATCTTCTTTCCTAATAATAATGAAGAAACTGAAAGATAAAGAGAGCAAGAGCACTACTAGAGAAGGTAGTTCTCTCCAACAAGACAATGCCGATAGAATCTAAACCTAATTCTTATATAATAGACTCTTTGCTAAATATCACATACATAGACATCTCCTAAAACACAACAAAGGAAATAATATAACCCTATAGCATCAAATAGAAATATTAATAATCATTGGTATATGACGTTTCTCTATTACTAGAATCACGTTTCTCTATCAGAAACACCTCTGAGGATTCAGCAGCCTCGGGGATTCATGCCTTGGAGAAAAATGGGAAGTTTCAGGTTTTGGTCTAAGGAACGAAACAGAGGATGATGAAGGGTTTGATGAAACTGTTAATTTTGAGAGATTTAGAGATGAAAAGGATAGTGTTAGCTAGTGTCATTAATTAAAGAAGTTGTTGAAAGTAGTGACAATCTTAACAGAATCATGAGACATTGTTTTCTAAAGGTAAATAGAGTAGTAGTGTGAGTGCTGTTGATTGAGAAGAGAACCACCAAGTTTCAAGTTAAAAGCTTAATTGAAACATTTCGTTTCAAGGAACTGCACAAAAATGAAACATTTTCATTCTCCAACCACACCAATTTTGAAAACATTAATTATCTCAATCTGTTTGGTAGTTAAATATTAACCGAGAATCATAACTCAAAAATCAGTCGAATATTAATTTCGTGAATTCCAATACACTCCATGTAACATAATATTCATCTTATAAATTTACGATATTTCCCTAAATCTTATGTTATAATGTGGAAGAGCACCTATTCACGTGAAATTTTATCCTTAGGTTATACGTATACGTATATCCTTCTCCTTGTACTTGGTTTTATGAGATTGATCAAGTATTTTGACAAAAAAAAAAAAAAAAAAAGGTTATACGTATATGGGATGTTATATAGTACACCCACGAAAGCTAAATTCCAATTGATAGTAGAGAGAGTACTCAGAGGACTCTCCGGAAACAGAATTGCAATAGCCTTCTAATCAGGATCTTGTACTGGATTATCGTGAAACTTAGCAATAAAAGCTGTGGCCCTCCTATCAATACAAGGCTCAGCAATCCAAGAACATCCATCATCGTCGGTGGTCATGATTCTTGGTCTAACATTGCTCACGCTCTCTTCGTTCCAATTGTCTCTTTCCTTTGAACAACGCAAAAACAATGATTTGATAGCCGAAAAAGATGATGAAGACTTCTTCCTCCCGTGACCTCCCATTAATTTTCACGTTTATTGTTGGGTAGGGGGAGAAAAGAGAGTTAGTAAGTTTAGGGTTTAGAGAGAGGGGAGGAGTAGCTATGATATTGTGATTTGAACAAACTCTTAGATACTGGTAATATAGTAGTATGTTTTAGACATATCCTAATAATTAACTAATACAAGAGAATAATTGTACTTAGACTAGTGTATTAGTTAATGAATCAAAAAATTGGGTTTATAAAATAGCGTGATGTCTAGAGAAAATGTATCGGAATTACGGAATGTTTAAAGAGAGATCAGAGAAAACCATCATCTTTACACACTTTTAGTAGGGATACATGCATATGAAATAAAACTCAATTCTATATGGTACATACAAATAACATTAGGAATTTAGGATTTATCACCTTATTAATACAACACTAAACTTACACATGATTTTAATTAATTGTCTAAATTATTTATATAAACACGAGAGCAGCACAAATAATTTGAGAGAACTTTAGTTTTTTTTTATTAAACAAGTTCGGCCGTGAAATATTATCCCTGTTGCCATGTACAGAACACTCTTTGTGAACACATAAAACTTCCACCACGTATCAACTATATTTTAATATTTATATGTTAATTATTAGTTGATTCTTCCATTTTAAGCACTTCCGTCTTTTTTAGGTGCATATAGTATCTTTTTATCTTCTCACATGGCTAATAAAATTCTGCCACCTAGATTTTTACATATTTTAATATATAATTTTTTAATCTAAAAAACAAAGACATCGTGTAAAAGAAACTGAACAAAAAAAAATCTGTTAAAAAACTAAATCCATATTTTTACTTCCACTAACCCACTTACTAATTGAGAACCATGGCCCCATGTTTTTTTTTTCCAACCAAACATTAATAAATTAAAAGAGAACTCCACGATTAGTTGCCTAAACAGAAGGATAAGAGTTTACAAAAGAAGATTCAGAGATTAAACATTTTGAAAACCGAGCCAGATAATCCGCCCTAGCATTGATGTCTCGTGGGATCCTGACTAGGGTGAAGGAAGGGTAAGAAGATCGGAGTAATGCAAAATCCTCCAGCAAATTCGAAAAAGCGGACTAATCGTCCGGCGTCTGCACCATCGCAACTAACTCAGTATAGTCCGTCTCAAAAACCTGACAAACAACTCCCGCGGCCAGTAAAGAATCCATGCCCCATGTTTCTTTTCTATTTAGTCTTTAAATTTTGTTCGTACAATTATATTTTAATTCGTGGTACACTGCAAAACTATATTTTTACCAAAAATATTAAATTTACAGTTATAATTATTAGTTAACTTATTTAGATTATTTAGTGTTTAAGATTGTATTTATATAGTTATATTTGATTGTTAATTCTAAGATTTAACCGTGGTATACCGCACGACAATTTGTATTTTACATTATCATAATTTAATTATTTTAAATATGTATATTATTTCAATATTGATGGTGTTAAAAAATAATAAAATGATGATTTATCTTTGTTGTGGCACCAAATTAATAATATTTAAAATTTATATTAATATCGACCCAAACTTTCCCGCCATATAACCTCGTTTCTTAAACATATTAGTCCTATTTATAATGATTCTGAACCATTATCTAAAATTTTCTGTCTAATATTTCGTTTCGTTATTATAAATTTTTAGTGGGTGTTTATTTATCAAAACATCTATATATACATTTTTGAAGTAGATTTTGGGTTTTACCCTTTTATTTGTACTTATTTACAAAATAAATCCCTAAACCTTTTTTCAAAAATAGCATTACGTCAGATTTTATTTCCTAAATATTTTACATTCCATTTCAACAAAAAAAATCATTATAGAAACAGAAACTATTATATATTTAACCAAACGTTCTATTGTGTTTTGAAGATATTTTATCTCTAAATCTTTTGCAAACGAAAAAAACAACAATTTGAGTCCCATTTTGTTTTCCAAAACCTGTGACATTTGATTCTTAAATATTATAATTAAGATATATAAACTTAATAAAAATTTAAAATATTACGAATATGTAAAATTAAAAAAGTTTAAAATACTATATAAAATGGTTATACAGTAGATGAGTTATAAAAAGGACATGTTGAAATTAATAAAATATTATTAAATTTGTGCTAATACGGGTTAAATCCTTATTTTATTATTTATCAACACTACGAATATTAGAGTATTTGATACATAAAATCATTTGATTTAACTAAGATTATGTAAAATAATTAAATCATTAGGAAAAATGTGAATTAATCACAGCGTATAAATTACTTACTATATATTTAGATCCCTTATTTTTGTTATAATAATTAAAAATTAAAATATAATCTCAAAGACTAAACAAAACAAACTAAATATAACCAAAAAAAGGTCATGAAGTGTATTACGGCAAAAATTAATATAAACATTTAGTTATTCCTTTATTTACAAAACATCTAATATTTTACAAACAAATACAATAGAAATATATATATAATAATAAAAATTATGTACCGTGGATTAAAATCTATTTCTCTACTAATATACATATCGAACAAAATGTGTAGGGTACTAATGCTTCGTGGATAAAAAAACTATAATATGTGAAGTGACCTTAGTGCAGTGACATGAGGTAAGTCTAATTGAAGAAGGCACCATCACACCAGAGATCGAGTCCTGCTTCCTACGAATGCAGGAATTTGGCTTGGCTAAAGGGCCGGCTTATTGTGGCCCAATGGTTGAAAAAAAAAAAGCTATAATATAAAATAGCTTAACAAAAGGCTATTGAGATACGACTATATTTTAACCTGCGGTACACCGCGTGAATATAATTTTATTATTATTTATATTTTATATTATCTTTATTTGTTAAATATTGGATCTTTTCAAAATAGAGGAATAACTAAATTTCCTGACCGTTTGTGGGCCTAAATGTTTATATTAATTTTTTAACACATAATATACTTCATGACCATTTGTTTGTTATATCAAGTTTTTTGTTTAGTGTTTAAGATTCTATTTTGATTTTTAATTATTATAACAAAAAATAAGGGATCTAAGTACATCGTAAGTCATTTATACGCTATGATTAAGTCACAGTTTTTTTTTTGATAGCTCAGAAGTGATCCTAAAGGCTTCTTAGGCCCAAAGACTAATCTCCTAGGGCCGGGGGAAACCATGTTAAATTTTGAACCTGTGGCCAATGCTACGCTATGATTAAGTCACATTTTCCTAATGATATAATTATTTTACACAATCTTAGTTAAATTAACTTAATTTTTATATGTCAAATATTCTGATATTAATAGTGTTGACAAATAATAAAATGAGGATATAACCCGTGTTAGCACAGATTTAATGATATTTTATTAATTCCAACATGTCTCTCTTTATAACCCATCTACTATATAACCATAGAATATAGTATTTTAATATTTTTTAATTTTACATATTCGTAATATTTTAAAATTTTATTAAGTTTATATATATTAATTATAATATTTAAATAAATGTGAATCGAAGTTCTTCTTATGTTAAAAATAAAATCTCACAGGTTTTAGAAAATAAAATAGAAATCAAATAGTTGTTTTCTTTGTTTGCAAAAGATTCAGAGATAGAATATTTTCAATACATAATAGAAGGTGCGATTAAATATATCATAATTTTTGTTTCTATATTAATTATGCTGTATTTTTTTAGTTGGAATGGTATATAAACTATTTAGGAAACAAAATCTGATAATGCTATTTTTGGAAAAAAATTTAGGATTTAACTTTGTAAATAAGTACAAATAAAAGGGTAGAACCCAAAATGTATTTTAAAAATGTATATATAGATGATTAGTTGATATTATTAATCTAATAAGAGGATAATAATACTTTGATAGATCCACTAAGAATTCAACCTACTTTGATAGATCTACTGTAAGCTTAGGCCATCTTTGATTTGATCGAATCGTATTCCTCTTCTCTTCTCGAAATCTATTTCCTATTCCTCTATATATATATATATATATATATATATAGATTATAAATATTCCATCTCTTAAACAAAAAGAAAACTAGTACTCCCTCTGTATCATAATAGATGATGTTTTAGGATTTTTACATAAATCAAGAAAAACATTTATTATTTAACAATAAGTGTATTATTTATTTCTAATAATATATTTTTATAATTAACCAATAATATTTCATCAAACTCTTAAATTTTCATTTAATGATTCTTGAACTTTGCAATTTCTTAGTATTAATTGATAAAAGTATATAGAAAATCATCTATTCTGATACAAAATAAAATCCTACAACATCATCTATTCTGTTACAGAGGGAGTATCATTTTTACGTTTTTTTCTTTGAAATATCAACTTTCTTTAAGGCATTTTTCATCTTAATTTGCGTAGATCTACCTAAGTTCTATTAAAGGAGGAAAATGAAAAATTTGTGCCACTTATTAATGGGCCTTAGAGGCCGCCTATTAAACCAAAGTGACAATAACGTCTCACACGTGTCTAATAAGAACGACACGCGCGTCTTATCTTAGACATCTAAACTCAACCAATACGAGGCGACTCTTCTTGTCCGAAAGACTCGTCTCACCAACACCCAATTGTGAAAGCTTTTGGACATTATAAGGTCTCATTCAACTAAAACGTTTTTAACACACTTACGTCTTCGAGACTCCATTGACGTTAAACAAATCTAATCCATCTCTTTTATCAATTCTTAAACCACGGACCACCCAACACCTTACCTACCACTCTTTCTCTCTCTCTCGTTGAAACAGAGCACTCAGAAATGGATTCTGAATCGTCCAAGACCAAAACTGTAGACCCTGCGCTTCACATGTTCGGTTTCGAGTTCGATGAGTTATCTCCCACACGTATCACTGGTCGTCTTCCCGTTTCTCCAAACTGTTGCCAGGTTTCTCCTCTTTCTTCAATTGATTTATTCTTTATCCCCAAATTCTGAGGATTTTGTTTCAATTTTCTCAAAGGCCTTCAAGGTGTTACACGGTGGTGTATCTGCTTTGATCGCGGAGTCTTTAGCAAGTATGGGAGCTCACATGGCTTCTGGTTTCAAAAGGGTAGCTGGGATTCAACTCTCAATCAACCATTTAAAGAGTGCTGATCTTGGTGACCTTGTCTTCGCCGAAGCATCTCCTGTAACCAAAGGCAAGACTATTCAGGTTTGGGAAGTCAAGCTATGGAAAACAACAGAGAAAGATAAACTTAACAAAATCTTGATATCTTCCTCTAGAGTCACACTTATCTGTAACCTTCCTATCCCTGATAACGCCAAAGATGCTGCAGACGCGCTTAGAATGGTTGCAAAGTTGTAGAGTTTCTTCAGCCTTTTTTTTTTTTAGGTCTCCAATGTGATTGTGTAATCTTTACTAATGGCTTCGTTTTTTTTACTTGTATCTATGATGTATCATTCATCTTCTGAAAATTTGATGATAAAGCTTTAAAGTGGTAAAGACAGTGATACCAAAAACGTCTATGTTACCTTGTTTTTAGCAACAGAAACAGAACCAAACATTGGCTGCTGACTGCTGTCCTTCTTCATTGGGATCTGTTTGACCTGAAAAAAAAAAGATGGAAACTTTAATTAGTGTCATGTGCTTCCCTTGTATCTGTTAGGACAGCTTGTATTTGTAGAGACAAGATGTGGTAGTAGCGGTAGAAATGCTTGTCAGATGTGCCATTTGTAGACACACCACCACAAATCAGGAGCCTTTGGTAACAATATATAAGAAACAAGCACAGTGAAAATGATTAATACGGTACTTGGCAAGGCAATGAACATAATAAGATAGAAACTTGTTGAATAAAGCTCTCTCTGGTACTGAGTGTTATAAGCAGTTAAGTTTGGTGGGATCAAAATGTAGAAACTTGTTGTAATTAGGGTGCTCAAATCCGGTTTAAGGCCAAAATCGTAACGAACCACCAATTTGAAAATCAAACCGAATCAAAAATGAAATAGAAAACCACAAATTTTCCTTCTAAAAAAGAACCGAAACCGTATTCCGTTCGTAAACCGAGTTATTTGAATCAAACCGAGATTAAACAAAACCGGATTTGTCCTGCAATCTGTTTGCCCTTCTCCATCAAAAAGCTCTGAAACGGTGACGTTTGGGTATGTGAAACTTTGAAAAGACGAAGACGAAGAGAGAGGGACGAGACGAGGGAAACCAAGATTTGATTCCGCCATTGAAGAGGGTCACAACTCACATCCGAAAGAAGAAGAAGAGATCCAAAATGGATGATGACTGGGGTTTGACCGTGGAAGAGATGGATGCTATTGAAAAAGAAGCTCTTCAGATGATCAACCAGAAACGCAATTTGTCTTCTTCTTCCGTGCCAACTCCGAACGAGGTTTTAACCTAAATTTGCGTTCTTTTCTTGTTTATTGTGGTAATTAGGGCAATTTCGTATTGCTTCGAGTGTTTGTAACGTGCAATTTTGCTTCTAATCAGTCCCTTATGTGTGTGTTTAGGTTCATGCTTCGTCTCAAGGAACCAGAGTCTTACCTTCAACTCTCGCTCCTCAACCAAACACTGGTCAGTTTATTTTGTTTCCAGTACCATTTATCTTATGTTATCTCTCTGCATATGGGTTTTGTTCACGTTTACTGTATTAACTCTGAGGCTAGTCTCTGGGCCAAAAGATGAGAGCTTTAAGCCAAAGGAGCAAAAAGTTTCTGTCAAAATTTTGCTTCATTATAGTGGAGATCTTGCTGCTAAGTTCCCCTATAACCAGGTAAGTTATCATCACAAGTCAGATGTCTTTGTGGGAAAATATGCTAAAGTAGTTTTGTGTTTGACACTTACTAGCTCTTTGTTTTTTTCTAGGTTGTGGTAGATGCTGTGCGTAAGATCCCTAAGGCTATTTGGAATCCTAAAGAAAGGTTTGCCTTTTTTTACTCTCTCATATGCATGCGTCGTTTATGTGATTTGTTTCTTTGTGTCTTTTGTATATCTTATGTGTTTTGTTGTGATCTGTTAACAAAACTGAGAAATAAGCCTTGGTATGTAATTGCATTGTTTATTCTCTTGTGGAAGTCCAGGTTATGGACCTTTCCCCTTTCTTCATTGTCATCAGCTGAAAGTATTTTACAACAAGTTTCCAGCGTTAAAGTCGAGGTAAGGCACCTTTATTCATTAAATTTTGATCTAGAGATTAAGCATTGGTACATTGCTATCTAATTTTTCCTTTGAATTAATCAGATAGAGAGCTTAGATCCTCTTGTGCAACGTGCAGTAGCCTCTGCCTCAAGAGTTCCAGATCTACAGCGTAAGTCAGGCATCCTGTTTATTACGTCAGACACATTAACAATGTGATTCTTTAATATATGTTCATTTTTTGGACCCCTTTTATGGGATTTTCATGTCTGACTTTCTCTTGCTTTCTTCTTCTTCTCTTCTATTCTCCCTAGATCTTTATGAAAAGATACCAAGCCATATTGAGCCAAAGCTTCTTCCATTTCAGCGTGAAGGCATAAAGTATGTGTATGTCAACGATATGTAGTACTTGTGATTCTTCTTTATTACCAAATGAACAGCCTTTTGGCTTTTGGATTTTGGCTGCCTCATAACTATTCTTTCGCCTCATGATCGGTTTCTTCCTTTCCCGTAAGGTTTATTTTACAGCACGGAGGACGTGTGCTCCTAGCAGATGAAATGGGTCTTGGAAAAACTTTGCAGGCGAGTAGTTCCTGCTTATAGGCCTCTGTATATCTTTTTATTTCTTGGTTTTTTACAATCCTATTCCCCTTTCATTGGAGAAGATATCTACTGTCACTTGTTAACATATCTCTTTGACATTGTTCCACATATATCATATAGTATCTTCTAACAAGTATACCTCCTTGCAAACCAGCGAGAAACTAATTCTGGAGAATTGCTTGTATTTGTTTTTAACATTAGTCTTATTTGCATGCCCATTGTCTGTGCAGGCAATTGCTGTTACAACATGCGTTCAGGAATCTTGGCCAGTTCTGATTATTGCACCATCTTCATTACGTTTGCATTGGGCAACAGTAAGCTCATGATATTTGAATTTTACTTGGGCGTTCTTTATGTCACTGAGATGATTCATTATGTTACTTTCTTGCAGATGATTCACCAATGGCTGCATGTACCTCCGTCAGACATAGTTGTATGTAGTTTAGTGCTTGTATAACGCTTGTAGCTTAAGTATATCCATTCTATATTTTCTCTCTAATCTAAGTTATCCTTTTAGTAGGTAGTTTTACCGCAACCAGGTGGATCAAACAAGTGCGGATTTACTATAGTTTCCTCAAATACAAAGGGAACAATCCATCTTGATGGTGTCTTCAACATTGTTTCCTATGATGTGGTCACTAAGTTGGACAAACTTCTAATGGCGCTGGACTTTAAGGTAACTAGACATTGCTTCGCACTGATTTTTTTGTGCATTGTTCCCGCTATCTTGATTTTTAATGATCACGTTGGTTACCAATTAGTCATGTGATATTGAGATTCTTGAAATTTTAAGAGGAGCTAAGTTAAGGAATGGAGAGGAAAGATGCATTTATAATTTGCGTTCAGTAACTTGCATATAAGGCGTTTAGTGTTTGTCACAATTATTTGAGGTTTTACTATGTACAGTCCTTCTTTGCAGGTCGTTATCGCAGATGAATCACATTTTCTTAAAAACGCTCAAGCAAAGAGGACTAGTGCTTGCCTTCCAGTCATAAAGGTATTATCGATATCAATATATCATTCTCTTATTGTTTTGCCTACCAAGCTAGTTTTTAAGTTATCAGCTAACGGAATTGGAAAATCAGTTTCTTTTTGGTGTAACTGTGATCTTTTGTTACATTATTAATGAGTAATTTTCTCGTAGTTAGTTATATTCTATTGAAATACATACTCATGTATATGTTTCCAGAAAGCTCAATATGCAATCCTTCTGAGTGGAACTCCTGCTTTGTCTAGACCAATAGAGCTATTCAAACAGGTGAGCTTTCCATTTTACTAGTCCACATTTCTTTTTATTTTGTTTGGATTGTGAGGGACCTTGTGTATCTATGGTTGTAATTTGATTTACTAAAAAATCCTTTTGGTCTTTACTCTTGGCAGCTGGAAGCTCTATATCCAGATGTTTATAGAAGTGTTCATGAATACGGGAGCAGATACTGCAAAGGCGTAAGTCTACTGCACATTGAGAAACTGCCTAGAATTTTCATACAAGGTAGTTACTGTATGCATCATAATATTTTGTTACTCAAAATTTTAGGGATTTTTTGGAACATATCAAGGCGCAAGCAATCATGATGAATTGCACAATTTGATGAAGGCAACAGTTATGATTAGAAGACTTAAAAAGGATGTATTGACTGAACTTCCATCAAAACGCAGGCAGCAGGTTATTAGTCGTAACTCTTTCTCTTATGTCCACACATGTAATGTAATATCTTTTAGTACTTGTTAACGATTTTGGTCTGACATTATTACTTTGATCTTTGTTTAAATAGGTCTTCCTAGAATTAGCTGAAAAGAACATGAGGCCAGTTAATGCTCTGTTTCATGAGGTAACTTGATTTAGTTTTCAATAGTTATACAATTTACCTTCGATGACGAATCTGTTTTTGAGAAAAGGAATGAGCTTTGTTTTCTCTTTTACAGCTGAAGGTGGTAAAGTCAAAAATTAAGGATTGCATATCAGAAGAAGACATTAAATCTCTGAAATTTACAGAGAAGAACCTTATTAACAAGGTATTCATTTGCCTTTTCCGAATTATTTCTTCACCAACCAACAGCCAAAGGATTTTTGTGCACCTATTCTTGCCGATATATGTTATTTTTTATCTCGTTGGACCTGCTTGTTTTTCATGGTTTCTTATAACATCTCCTCGTTTTGTAATTCAGATTTACACTGAATCCGCTTTAGCCAAAATTCCAGCAGTGATTGAATATCTGGAAAATGTGCTTGAGGTAATAGCTATTAGCAATAAGATGTTTTAAACTCCCATACATTTCTGATACCTATTCCTGTTATTTCTCCTCGACCTTTGTGATGCAGGCTGGCTGCAAATTTCTTGTATTTGCACATCATCTGTCCATGCTTGAGGCATTACACCAGTTTTTTAAAGTAAGGCATTGAACTATTAGCAAAGCTTCCAAAAGCCCCTCTATTTCTTATACAATATACAAAAACAAAAAAAAAATTGCAGAAAAAGAAAGTGGGCTGTATCCGAATTGATGGTAGCACCCCTGCCTCCTCTAGACAAGCCTTGGTTTCTGACTTTCAGAATAAGGATGAAATTAAAGCAGCAGTGGTAAGTATTCTCACCAATCTTTGAAACAAAGTTTCCTACCCTTCTCTTGATATATGCCACTATACAAGGCACAGTTGTTTTGAGTATTATGTGCCGTGAAACTTGTAAATCGCAAAGAGAAGTTATAAAAAAGGAATGTATGCTGTCATTGTATGTTATACTCTTAGTCCTTTTAATCTATAGAAATGAGTACTAGTCCTTGATTTTTTTTGGCTTACATGGATTTGCAGCTGTCAATACGAGCTGCTGGTGTTGGGATAACTTTAACAGCTGCAAGCACTGTTATCTTTGCCGAGTTGTCATGGACTCCGGGTGACCTGACTCAGGCAGAAGATCGTGTACATAGGATTGGTCAGGTGAGTCACAAACGATAGTTTAGTGGAGTCACAAATCACAATCACTAATTAATTTGCAGTGTCATTTTTAAACCCTTTCTGTGGCTTTTGATTCATATCTACAGGTCTCTTCAGTTAACATATACTACCTTCTAGCAAATGATACTGTTGACGACATCATCTGGTTCTTTCTCATTCACATTTACCTTTGAAAGTTCAATGAATTCTCTAAAGTCAGTTCTCCCTTACTCAATTTTCGTAATCTTGGTCATATTTTGTATAGGGATACCGTCCAAAACAAGCTGGATAATCTAGGACAGGTATTCTCTTTTTCTATGTTAAGCCACCTTTAGAGAAAATCTCTTTGTGTCATGTACAAATCACCTTGACCATTATCTTGGAATCCTATTAAAGTCTCAACTACTGGAATGTGTTCAGTGTGATTCATGAAAAATAGATGTTTGATTGTCACGATAAATTGTCTTACATTTTGATCGTCTGTTAAATCTGTTGGAGATTTAAACTTCTGAACAATTTATGACACAGATGCTTGATGGAGAAGAGAATGCTTTGGAGGTATCATCTAGTCATCCGATGAACAGTCCAACAAAACCAAGAAACAGCCCTACAAAGCAGCAAACTCTAGAGCCGTTCTTGAAGCGCTGCAAAAGATTAGATGACGAAACCGAGGAACATCAACCCACGCCCAAAGTTCCCAGACACTGAAATTAAAAATTTGCAAGATCACAGCTGTGTTTTTGTTGCTTGCATAAACACATTCCCTTTTGTGTAAAATGATCATTTGTAATATTTTTAGCGCAAACAAATGATCTTTTAACAGTGTAGGTTCAAGATAATGAATGGTTCATTAGGGCTTGTATCTTCCAGAGGAGTTTGCTTAAGTTGGTCTTATTGCAACAGATTTATTCAGCAGATAGATATGTACAATGAGAAAGCACCACACTCTATATTCAAAAGATAAGATATGTACAATGAGAAAGCACCAGACTCTATATATATAACTTAAGTGATATTAAACACTTTCAAAATGAGACAACCGAGTTCTCTCTGCTACATTCTTCATCAAAGAAACTTGTCACAATAGTTTCCACATCCTGCAACCCAACTCCTAAACAAACGGTCTTGGACGGCGTCATAACTGAATCAGTCATCACAGCATCAGTCTCGTTCACTACTCTAACGTTTGGACCATCACGACACTTCCCCATGCACTTGCAAGCCACAGCGGAACCTTGAAAACCCGTCATAGCCTTTTGAAACTCATCCAACAACACAGCTCCTCCTAATTTCTTACACTTCCCTCCCATACACACTTCTACTCTCTTCAATGGCAATCCAACCACTGGAACCGCTTCTACTTTCTTCATTGTCTGTCCAGGATTGGCCATTGAAGGAAAGACCGTGGATGTTTGCAAAGCAATCTGCAATGCTTCACTGGTGTCCTTGCAAGATTGTGCATCTTCTTGAATTCTCGGAAGGGTTGTTACTAGTGTGGCTTCTGGTTGCAACGGCTCAAGAATCGGTTTAGCCTTGTTTCTCAAAGAGCTCATGTCAACAACTTTGCCTTTGTCACAATCACTGTCACTTGATTCAGACGAGGAAGATGATTCAGAGTCCATTTCAGTCATCTTCTTCAAAGCTTTGGCTTTAGCCTTTTCTTCTTTCCTCTGTTTCTTCAATAGCTTCTCCTCTGCTTTCAACTGTTCAAGCTGCTTAACCAATATCTCGGTTGCTTCCTGCAATAAATCATAAAACCAATCAAGATCCAATCTAACACATCACTTCGATCAATCACCATGAAAGAAACAAAAGTCAAATCAAGAACCATCAAAAATTCTTACCGAGATTGTCTTGGTTTGAATCTCACCAACCAAACCAGCCTCAGGAACAAGACCAAACCCTATACTAGAGAACATATCCAAGTTCTTAGAAAGACTTTTAAGAATCTTGGCCTTCTTCTTCAAGGCTTTCTTCTCCTTCTCCATAACCTTAACCTTCTCCTTCGCTTCGCCGCATCTCGTTGGCTCTATATAGTAATTCACATGCCCTTTATCCGCAAACTCGTTGTTACAAA
Organism: Camelina sativa; assembly: GCF_030686135.1. Classification (NCBI taxonomy): domain Eukaryota; kingdom Viridiplantae; phylum Streptophyta; class Magnoliopsida; order Brassicales; family Brassicaceae; genus Camelina; species Camelina sativa. The sequence goes on along the minus strand of NC_141896.1, from coordinate 33,517,909 downwards.
CAACCCCACGAAGCTTCCTGGCTCTAAACGAGACCGTTCTCGTCTTACCGGAAAAATCAGATACTAACCGGAGACCGGAGTAACGGCCATCGGCAACGGAACCTGAAACACACGGAACTTGACGGAGAACGACGCCGGAAACTTCCATCTCTGATCTCAACAAGATCAAGACGATTGCGTCGGAATTGAAAGGTACAAGAATCAATCAATAGGGGAAACTTGATAATGATGATGATGATAACGAACTTTGAGGCTTAAAAGAAGAAGAGATAAAACACAACAAATCCAGAAACTGAAAGGCTGAGTTCTCCTTGTTGTTGAGGCAGTTTTTGCCAGTTCTTTTTTACAGGAGAGAATTGTTTAAACAGTGAGAGATAACGTGGCATGTTTTGGGTGGTTTCAAGGTGTCGTGAGTTGCACTCAGGCTCTCCTTCTGTGTCTCACGAGTTCCACACTTTCCCGCGCTCCGGACACACGCCTTCTGATTAATCTCAGCCGTTGATTTGAACTGATGTTGGAGACCAACGGTCTTAATTTATGATAGGTGTACATGTCGGATTGCCACGTGGAGAATCTTTTTAAAATTGTTTGCCACGTATGTAATAAAGTTGCGAGAGATTAGATGGGTTTTGTATTAAATAAAACTCGAATATGCCACTTGAATGTTAACTAACATCGTTAGCTTTTTGTAATTTGGAATTTGATGAAGTATTTTGGGCAACTTGATAGAATTTTTTTTTTTCATAAAGTATATTGGGCAACTTGATACGATACGAATATTTAAAGTATATTGGGCAACTTCATAAATATTCGACTATATTTCTTATAGTTATCAACTTATCATAATATTTCAAGAAAACAGTATCAAATCATGCTCAATGTATGTTGCATAAACAAAAAAAAAAAATAAGATAAACAACAACAGAAAATAGTATCAAAACAGCCATATTATATTTTTTTTATTATTATTAACACCATTATCTTCTTTTTTTTGTCTGAATAATTCATTATAATTAGTAATCGTTTTTACAAAAAATCTTTTCCCATACTTACAACCACTACTTCCAAAGACTCCCTCTGTTTCACAAAGATGGATGTTTTGACATTTTCACACATTTTAAGAAAAATTTTAGTTTTTATTTGTAAATTAATTTATAATTACTTTTTGGTAGAGAGAGAAAAAATAAACCAATAGCAATTCAAAAATTTAAATATTTTCAATGATTACTTCTTAAAATCTACAAAACATCAATCTTTGTTGGACAAGAAAATATCCCAAAACATCAATCTTTGTGAGACAGATGGAGTATAAATTAACTTAATTGTTGGGTTAGGTATTGATTGTTGGGAAAGGTAACCAATAAAACTGAAGTGTATCATCACGCTACGCTACCTCTCACTTTGTGTGACATCTCATCAAACGACATCTCAGCCTATGATAACAACACCAAAACAGCAATCGGATCTCTAAATTTGGGCCTCTACACAGCTTTTTGACACTAAGTCCAAATTTTGGACAAAGATTTAAAATGTTTATGAATTTCTGTATTAGCTCAAAATTCACTGGAGCCTGGAGGCACATTTACATACATTTTAACATTATTATTATCGTGGTATAACATTTACTCTCTCACACAGACACTATTAACGCAAATAACGAATTTTATAGCCAAAACCAAAGGCCATACATATGCCTCACATTCCTCTGATTACTTTTCCTACGACGGAGCTCCGGCCATATTCCCCCGTGCCAGCCGAAGATGACTCGGAACACGTTGTTTTATCTCTTCTAATGCACACAATGTCTCTGGATCAAGCCCTCCCGCAAACTGAATAAACATTTTAAAATCAATATATCAGGCATCAATGCACCGTGTTCGATTCGAGTAAATTACCTATAGTTTTGAAGTTTAAGATTTACCTGGTGCGTTCTGTAAGCAAATCGGACGCCTTGAAGAAGCAATGCTTCTTGAGTAGACTCTCTATCCAAGTTACGAGCTGATTGTAGCTCGTTTGCTACTCTATTCATGTAGGTTTTAGCAAGCTTGATCGATGCTTTTTTTATCTATTAACAGAACTAGAACAATGTTACAAGAGGACCAAACAGAGTATTTACGTAGAGACAAACCAAAGCTCATCGACAGAAAACAATACCTTGCTTATCATTCCTGAGTCAAGCATCCACTCGACTGGGATCTTAAAGTCCTGGTAAGAACGCATGGATGAGCCACGTAATCTGACTAGCCTCCTTATCCTCTGCTCCGACCTTATCATAACCAAAATTTTTACTTTTTTTTAACACTTTGAAGAAAAGAAAATGTTCTTCTAATGAGTGAGTATCAAAGTAGGGACTTCTTTTACTTGTCTAGTAAGTTGGCCATTTTCTTCAGGGCAACACCGTAGTGAACGCTCGGATCATCAGAGTAGGAAGAAAGTTCTTTTTCCAGTTTCTTTAGCTCGCGGTATTCAACTGCAGCCTCTTGCAGGGAATCGGCTTTCTTCTCAGGCCACTTGAAATGCTTAAGCACAGCTCGCTCGTCAGCCTGTAAGGCAATAGGAAAAGAGGAATGCACATGTAATGTAAGATATCTAACGATGCAAACTCATCAAATCTATATAGAGTTTGGAGATGATTAAGTAATACACTATGGTCTCAGTACACCAAAAACATGATCTTGTTTATAATGTACAAAATCTAGTCACTTGTGTAAAAAAAGAGTTAAAAGAGGAATTAGGCGTTACCAGAGTTGCTAGTTCTTTATCAAGCCAATCCACAAATTTCATGACATCTTCCATATCCGAAAAACAAGTGGTCAGAACTTTCTGGATAAGATCATTGATAAAATCCCCCTTTGTCTCTATATCAGCTTTTATCTGTGGAATAAATTGAAGAGCATCAGTGTCAGATAAGATTGGCCAAGACTCAGATTAAAAGTGAACATATTCCAAAAAAGGAAATTTAGTTTGCTTACAGCGATAAGGTGCGCGGAACGGTTTTGAATTTCTCCAACTATACTGTTGTGAGCACTGTTAACTTGAGACTTATTTCCATTAACCGACGGAGAAAGATCTCTACTATTATCTGGCTTCTTCAAGAGCTGAAATAGCTGTGAAACAGGAGGAGACTTCTGAGCACGCGCTCCTTTAGCAAGAGGCCTAGGAGGTGGTGGTGGCGGAGGAGGCGGTGGTGTTGGTGGTGCAACGGGTGAAGAGTTTTCATCTCTTTTACCTGAATTGCTAGCTGAAGACACCAAAAACTTTGGCAATGGCGGTGTTGTTGGCGGTAATCTTGAAAGTGAAGGTGATGATGGAGATGATCTTGTTTTAATGGAGCTTGATGACTCTACTGCTACCTCTTTTTTAGCCTTGGATTGCTCTAATTTGCTAGCTATTAACCTCTGTATATCTTTGAATCTGCTGTTCTGATGTTCTTTAGCTGGCTGAATCAACCAAAACACTTAGAGATATTAGAACCTTACCATAAGCCTAATCATGGAAACAACCAAATGCAATTCGGATTCCGTAGTCTCACTAAGATTCAATGCAACGGTGAGATTCTTCAACTGAAGTATGAATGAAATGTTTACCTTATCGTTAGATGAGATCTTAGCTTCGGCTGAAGCTAGATCCTGAGAAAGCTTCTTGTTCTTCAATTCAAGCTCTACATTTAAATTAAGAGCTTCATGTAACTCCGTTTTCAAGTTCAAAACCTGCAACTGCAAATCCTTAATCAACGACTCGTTCACTACAAGCTTCTCCTCCAATTCCTCCATTCTCTTCCTCTTCTCATCCTCCGCCGCAGCCGTAGCAATCACCGTCTCTTCGCTTTTCCGAGAAATCGGCCGCCTCGGACAACCGAATTGCTCTACAACCGCCGGACGATTCACAGACCGAGCTCTCTGAGGAGCCGAAACCGCCGTCGTCTCCTCTTCTCCGGATTTCGCTCTCTTAAGCAGAATCGATCGCCGGTTGTTCTTCGCCGCGTCGTTCTTCACATCGTGATTGGACGATTTCTGTTTAACTCCGGCGAGACCGGTATCGTCCTGTGCTCTGGGTTTAGAGATCACTGAGTAGTGCGAATTCGCAGCTCTCACGCGAGAAGGAGTGGTGGAAGCGGCGGAAATGCGTGACATAATAACTAACAAAATCTCCGCCGTATACGACGGTCGCCGGCGAGAAGACTAACTCACTCGTGGTAAAATGTCTTACTCAGCTGCTTTGACTTGTGAAAAACAAAGAGACGACTTCGAAGCTGTCGCACAAGAAAACAACTATTAATCACACACACCAATCATTAGTTCAATAACCATATGCGATGCGACTAATCTTTAAGTATTTTTTAGTTAATTAAATTACTAATCAAGCAAAACTAATGAAGGAATGATCCGTTTGGAGGAAACAGTGGGCTTTATCAGGCCCACCTGATGCTTTGACGACTTTGAGAATAAGACAAAAGAATTTAGTGGTGGGCCAATTTGGTTTTGTTTTTTCTTTCAGGTGACGACGCGTCTGTCCCACGCGCCATCAGAAACCTAACTCACAGACAAAAAAAAGTTGAGAGTGTCGTGTATGTATCGGGACTTATATGTGTACGCGTGTGACTGATGCAACCAAACAAAGTTATGGGCTATGGCTATATGTTTTAAAAAATTGTAATGATTTACCTTAAACTAAATACGTTAATACTCCAATTTTTTTAGCATTTCAAGATCGTTGGGTAGTGTATAATTATAGTTTAAAACAATGAAAAATGATTAAAGAATCAGTTAAACAAAGGACCCACTAATGATTTGTCTCATGTTGAGTTGAGATGTAAATGGAACAAAGAGCATTTGACATTTATGATGGGACCATAATGTTTGGAATAAAAGTTGTATGGTTTTTAATAATTGGTACTAAAAAATAAAAACCACGTAAAAAGAGGAATAGCGTATGTGTGTAGTGTTTTTTTTCATATAAAATAATAAAAATCTTGAAAAACATGTTTAAGACAAAAGGAAAGATTGAGGAGTGAGGAGTATGTCCTAATCATACTCAAACTCAAAGCTGTTAGTGACCATTGGTTTACAAGTTAAGTTATTGACTTACTTGAAGATTTTTGGAGAGTTTTGATCATAATTTGGTATAATGATATAGATATTATATGGTCCGTAAGGCAATTATTGGGCTATGAAGTTTGTGCCTTGCTAGGTAAATCTACTCCCAACTATCTGCAATTTTATTGGATTCTTTTACCGCAAAGGAAAAAGCCTTAATTGGATAGGAAAATCATTATGTATGATGAAAATGAGAAAATCATAACTCTCTACATATGATCAACGATTATATATACTATCAAATTGAAGGGTAAATAACTAAATATGTGAGCTTATTTGTCAAGCCAGTTTTGTAAATATTATTATGTTCTTCAATAGGCATATTGTTTATCTCGTAAATGTAGAATACAAATTGTTGATGTTTACTATGTAAATTTTGTTTTTCGGGACTATAAACCAACAAAAACCTTATTCTTTTCTGTTTGAGTTATACCAATCATAGAGTTTTAACTTTAAAATGAGTGAATGTGTTACCAAAAGTAACTGTTGTGTTTATTAATTAAGTAAGATGTCTTGAAATTTTTATTAATATTTTCCCGTATCTTAAAACAAAAACGTGTTTTACTGAGAGATAATTGGTAATTTAACATCGAACCATGAACATACTGTAAAACAAACAAAAGAACGAAACGTTAACTCCAAAACGTAGCAAAATATCGTGTATATTAATATTATCTTTCTTTAGATTACATCGATATACAACTTGGGTTTTATCAAAATAAAACTATATATAAGTAAATACCATGTAAAACTCTCACGAAGGATCGTTTAGATGCAATTGAGTGTGTTGTGAAAAAACATCGGTATTTGTGGCATGATTTAGTGGCTAAGGAAAAGAAATGAAACACAATATGATAATCCAAACTACAACATAAACTTTGTGTTCAAGTTTGGTGGCGGGATGATATTTGTGGTTTAAAACAAAAGAGAGTTTGTATTTATAACAGAAACTAATTAATACTCATATATATATCCAAACAAATACAATAACCTGGATAAAATGACACTGGTGTTTGTTCTTGTTAATTTTCAAATGGAGAGACAGAGAGAGGATAAGCTTGATTTAAGAACTTAAAGAGAAATATAGTACCTTAGAGATGGAACTCTCGAAGAAGGAGAAGAATACTGGCGATGGTCGTCTTCCCCCAAAAAAACAAACCCCTGTTTACACCCTCATTAGTGACGATGATGATCAATGATTACATGCAGCTGATTATAAATATATATATATATATATATATATATATATATATATTTACGATGACATCATATTCATGTGTCTATAATATATGTGAGCGCTTAATTTATATTTCTGGACGAATGAATATGAATAGGTTTCGTATACATAAATTATATAAGCTCAATGGTACGTGAGATGTCTTGTAAGGGTTAAAAACTTGGAGATACCGGAAGAGAATTATAGTTTAAGAATTAAAACCACAAGAAAATATGAAAAAAAAAATATGTATATGTAAGTAGACGTCTATTTCATGAATGGAGTACGAATGAAACAATAGTTTAATACAGACAAAATCAGGTGTACCCTTTTTGTATGCAAAACCGAAAGAATAAAACCGAAAGGAAAGGATAATGACATGTTTTATAAATTATCCAAATTAGAAAAATTAGATTAGATGACGGGTCATATTCCAAGAGGAAGAGTATTTTTCTGTATACCTCTCAATTGAAGTAAACATTTTCAACGTTATTAATTTATGCCAATATCGAATGATTTAGTATATTTATGCTTTTTTTATAATTTACCATGCTTGGTTATTTTTTTATTTTTATGGTTGAACGAATATAAATGTCGATCCATTGTTAGTAATTAAGTCAACCAAGGAAATTGAACCTTACATGTCTACTAGGCAAGCCATCATAAAAGATTTTAATCTACGAAGGAAATTCGTAATTACAGTACTCATTAACTTATGTAATTAATAAAGTCCGTGTAAAATCTAATTATGGTGTGGTTTGAAAAAATAAACTCTATTTTCTATTTGGCTCTCATAAGTTTGTTGTCATTTATTACTTATTAGATGATATGTAATCCATTAGAATTGTAATCTTTATGTCATTCTGTACTGTACATTATTAGCACACGACAATCAATTAATATATAATTGAACGCATATTAGAAAATGTTTGTGTTTGATGTTTCTTTCCATGTTTGTGTTATATATAACTTTCTAAATATATTTGGCAAAACAAAAAAAACGTATTGCTAATGATCAAACATTATATAACATGTACGTAGTCGTAAATTATTTGTAATTGTATCACAATTAAACCCAATATACTTCATTCATTCGTTGATCCAAACTATGAAATTTTGAATTTGATACATTCTAGTAAACTATGCTTCAAAAAATTTAAAATTTGGTGTCATCAATTACGTTATTAAATAATTCCAGCTCAGTCTCAATAATTTTTTTTTGTCCCTAGTCATATAATTATTTTAGATCCTTTTAATTTCAACATCAATTTTTTTTTCTATTTTTTTGGTTACCATTTGGTTAAGGTAGTTCTGATTTTTTTTTTTGTCCTCTGGCCACCGTTCCTCTTGCTCTAGTTATGAGATGAAACTGAATAGTTTACAAAATGAAGTGTTATCTGATGAGAAAAATAAATAAAATTAAATATAATATAACATAATTTTTTAGAATTCACATATACAAATTCTTATAACTATTTGGTATGAATTTTTTATATTATATATTTTCAAGAATTATTTATTTATATTGCATAAAATTAGTTTAGATGTATAATTTTCCTCCTCGTGGATATCGATATGATATCAATTTCATCCTCATCATGCCTATATGCGAACTTGCGTCTTATTATGAAGTTTGTGCATCATTTTTCAGAAAATTTATTTGATTGACTATTTTATTACTCATTATTACTTTGTAGGCACATAGTTTGGTTAAAACATTACTTCTAGACTTTTGAGAGTTCTAGAGTGGGGACATACTGTTTCATATATGATTTTAAACTACATAATTCAAACATCTATTTTAAAAATAAATTCCAAATAAATAAAAATTATAATTACCTTTTTCAACAAAATTATTTGAGTAGCTCAAATGAGCCAATTGAAAGAAATAATAATATATATACATATATATATATATAATATTAAATAAAAAAAGTTTGAACTATAAAATGTGAATAACAATATAGCTACTATTGTGAAGCAAGTGTAAATCATACATTATAAGCATATGTCATTACACTTGTAATGTTACGTTTATCTTTGAAGTGTAACATTTGTCACTACAACTTTCTACTGTTCATAATCAAATAAACAACTGTGTGACTCATATCTTTTTTACTCCACTATAAATAGGAGTTAGGAGTTGTATAACATTAGAAGATGAGTGAAGAGATAGGTGATTAGCTAATAATTATAAAGAGTTTCATTTGTAACTTTTCTCACCTGCTAGTTTTCTCTCTAAGAAAATTGGTGGTTCATTTCCTACTTTGGCTGTCGATGGTCGAAATATAAGGTTTCCTTCAAAACATGCTTCACATTAAAACTTATTAGATTGTAATTTTTTTTGGTTCTTTAGTGGATGACCATTAATATTTTACATAATTTTTTACATCATGACTCAACCAAGATGTCCAGTTCTTTCATGACATATCTTAAATATACTTGTAAACTTAAAGTTTATTATAACATATGATTCAAACCTAATTATTTTTATGCAATATAATCCAGAGAATAATATTTGTTTTTTTTTTCCAATATATGTCTCCTCTCATATGTTTTGCAAAGATATTCATTATATGATATTCATTTCTTTAGATATCTCTAAAACTTATCAATTTTCTATGAAACTTAGGGGAATATAATGCATCAATTTTAAATTATGTTTTCTTTGGCATTGAAAAATTGGGTTTTCAGAACTCATAATAATATTTGCATCACCACATATAGTACTCACGCTTTTGGCGGAGTCTTTAATTTTGAGAGAGGAGAAGTATTTTTTAATTTCAATTATTGAGTGTATTGTAACACTATATGCTAAACATATTTCTTTATTATGATTCTCAAAATTTGACATTTTTTAGATAAAATATTCATTATTAATATAATACAAAGTCTTTTAAAGTTACGATATATTATATAAGAAGCTACTTATTCAAAAGGATTTTAAACACAAAAAGTAATACAAGCATATTATTACATATAGATGTTACTCGCATGATTTTCCATTTTCATTGCAATATCTAGATGAGTTTCATCATTGAGACCATGAAAAGAAAGTTCAGTCATTGATGAGGTTGGTCTTGGCATCTCTTTCTTTTGTCGTTTGAGATGTTTGAAACAAATCTGCCAAATCTTTTGGTATACGACAAGTTTAGTATTAATATCTTTTCATGTCGTATCTGTAAATAATATTCTCATCTAATTTATTTATAACATGAACAACATCATTTATTTGAAGATTGTGTTGCTGGTTTTTCTTATGTTGAAACTATTGGGGTAGGAACCCCTTCCTTTTTCTCGTCCAGGACCACGGTCTCGACCATGTCCGCGTCCTCGTCTTTGATAGTATTAGGGAAATTAGCTAGTCGGAATATGCCTTTGCCCTTGCCAATTATCATAACTGGATGAAACAACATTCACATTTGGAATTGCAGCTGATCCAGTTGGACGAGATTGATATTCATCATCACGAATTCATTATTTTGTTCAACACCTTGACTTGCACCAATTCAGTGTATCCTTTGGCCCGATATTGCTCATGGATGATTACATTTCCAGAATGAAAAGTTGAGAGCATTTTTTCAATCATATCATAATCACTCATTTTCACCACATAATATCATCCTGGAAGTGATTCCAAACATAACAAAATTATGATCACTAACACTTTTGTAATCGATGATTTAACCACTCATGCTTAGCTTTTGGTACGATTACATATTTTTGGTGATCAAACCTATATTTGAATGATTGCAAAGATTTACAGAATCATCTTTCGTGATGTATTCATTTTTAAAACTATCGTGGAGATGGTGACCTAGGAATACCATTTACAGATGATGTAAATGACAGGTTATCCAGGTCGTCTCAAAGAGAGCCCAAAAGAGGGACAAACAATTTTTGCGGGCAAGAGGCCCATCAAACAATTTTTGCGGACAGTGTTGGGTGATTTTAATCAGGTTCTAAATGCATCTGAACACTCCTCTGCGGATCAATTTTCTTCAAATAGTAGTATGAGAGCTTTCATCAGTGTATCTTAACTTCAGCTTTGTCTGATTTGCCTTTTTGTGGAGCTATCTACATGTGGTTAAACAAACATGATATTGGAGTTGTGGCTAAGAAGTTAGACCGAATATTGGTGAATGATCTATGGTTTCAAAAGTTCCCAAATTCTATTGCAGTCTTTGGTAAATCGGGAATCTCTGATCATAGTTCATCTTGTATGTTTTTAGATTCTTTGAAACTGAAACTCAAGAAGCCTTTTAAACTTCAAAGCCATCTAACCAAGAATTCTGAATTTGTACCTTTGATAGAGAGCTGCTGGAATTCCTTAAGCTTTGATGGAAGCAAGATGTTAAAAGTTTCTAAAAAGCTGAAGGAGCTTAAAGGTATTATAAGACAGTTTAGTAAGGAAAACTATTCTGGTATTGAACAGCGAGTATCAGAGGCTTACAGTGATCTTCTTGTGTGTCAGCAACATCTCCTTGCTACTCCTTCTCAAGCAACAATGTTGGCTGAAAAAGCAGCATATAAAAAATGGTCTATGTTAGCAGCGGCTGAGGATTCTTTTTTAAAGAAGAGATCAAAAATTCAGTGGACAGATGAAGGAGATTCAAATACTGCTTTTTCCTCAGAATTATCAAGACAAGGCAATCCCAAAATCATATTCATTTCCTTCTAGATGATGTTGGCAGTGTTCTAGATTCAAGTGAGGGTCTTAAGGCTCATATTGTGGATTACTTTGAAGCTCTGCTTGGAGGACCAGACCATTCTACATCTTGTTCTACAGAAGAAATTGCAAGTCTTGTCCCGTACAGGTGTTCACCGACTATAGTTGAGTCTCTATCAGCCCCTTTCACCTCTATGGAAATTCAAAATGCTTTATTTGCTTTACCTAAATGCAAGGCTCCCGGGGCAGATGGCTATCTTGCAGAATTTTTTACTGATCTATGGAGAATTGTTAGAAAGGAAATGATTGAAGCCATCTCTGAATTTTTCAGCACGGGTCAGATTTTAAAGCAGTGGAATGCTACCATTATTTTACTGAACCCAAAAAAGCAGAATCCATCAAGAGTCACTGAGTTTTGGCCTATATCTTGTTGTAAAACTGTCTATAAGGTTGCCTCCAAGATGCTTGCAAATAGATTGAAGTCAGTGCTACCCGATATTATTTCAAACACTCAGTATGTGTTCATACCTGGAAGATTACTAGCTGAAAATATCCTTTTAGCCACTGAGTTGGTTCAAGGTTACAATTGGAAGAAAAATTCAAAAAGAGCAATGCTCAAAGTGGACCTAAAGAAGGCTTTCAACTATGTAAATTGGGACTTCATTCTCAACATTCTTCATGCCATGTGTTTCCCTCCAAGTTTCATTAAACTGATTATTGAGTGTATTACTACTACAAGGTTCTCTGTTTGCATTAATGGTGAACTTTGTGGCTAATTTTAAGGGGACCAAAGGATTGAGACAAGGAGATCCACTCTCACCCTACTTGTTTGTTTTAGCAGTGGAAGTTTTTTCTCAAATGCTTAACTGAGAATATCAAATCAAGAAAATTGGCTATCATCCTATGGCATCGAATCCTCAGGTTTCTCATATTTAGCTTTTGCTGATGATATTATGATTTTCTTTAATGGACATGAGAGTTCTCTAAGAAACATTCCTGGTGTGATTGATGATTTTGCCAAATGGTCAGGACTTGAGATAAACAAGAGTAATACAGAGTTTTTTTTATTGTAGGATTAGACCAGGTGGAAGCTGATGGTATCTCTAGCCTTGGCTTCCATTTGGTTTCAATTCCAATAAGATATTTAGGTCTCCCTCTCTTACATCGGAAGTTGAAAATACACGACTATAGGCCTCTTCTTGATAAGATTTCGAGCAGATTCTCAAGCTGGTCCTCTCATGCTTTATCATATGCGGGCAGAAGACAGTTGATCTCATCAGTAATTTACATCACAGTAAACTTCTACATCACAGTAAACTTCTGGTTACAAGCTCTTATTTTGCCTAAAGGGTGCTTGAAAAAGATTGAAGGGTTATGTTCCAGGTTTTTGTGGAATGGAGACATTGCCTCAAAACCAAAAGCTAAAGTATCATGGAGTGTTATTTGTTTGCCTAAGAAGGAAGGTGGCTTATGACTTAGAAATTTTCACACATGGAATAAAACTCTATGCCTTAAGCTGATTTCGTTGCTCCATGCTGGTGGAAATTCGCTTTGGGTTAATTGGATGAAGAGTAACAGAATGAAATCTGGTTTTATGTTGCATTTAAATGAGAAACAACATACATTATGGACTTGGAAAGCATTGCTCAGTTTGAGACCCCTTGCATCACAGTTCATCAAAGCTAAAGTGAGAAATGGGAGATTGATTAGCTTTTGGTTTGACACTTTAACTTTAACTTTTGGTTAGAGGTTGGCCCTCTTAATGATGGTCCTAGACAGACAAAGGTACCTTTGAATGCTACTATTGCTTCAGTGTGCTCAACCACAAGATGACCAGCATGTGTGATCAATGAAGGCTGAAAACTTGCAGATTTTGTTAACAACTATTGCTCTACCTATTGGTTATTGAGCTTCAGACTCATACCTATGGCATGTTGACGGGGTTGATCTAGACTCATTCTTCACAAAAAAGACTTGGGAATCACTAAGACTGCACAGGGAGCCCCAAGCATGGACTGCAAATGTCTGGTTTTAAGGAGCAATACCTCGTCAGGCATTCCATATGTGGATCACACATCTGGATAGATTGCCTCTTAGATCAAGATTGGTTAAATGGATAATGCATGTTCAACCATCTTGTTGTTTATGTGGAAAATATGTCGAGGAAAGAAATTATCTCTTTCTAAGATGTGAAGTAAGTGAAGAGCTTTGGGGCATAACAATTAAAAGGCTGTGATACAGACCTTTTCTCTTTCACACATGGACTGCTTTTTCGACATGACTTGGATCTTCTGATAATATTTCAACAAGACCTTTCCGTCGGCTAGTTTGTCAAGCCCTCATTTATGTCATTTGGTTCGAAAGAAACAACAGACTACACTCAAATATCTCTTCAACTCCGCGAGAAAATTTCAGGAGGCTGGACAGACAAATCAAGGATTCAATTATGGCTAGAAAATCACACAAGCATATTGGTGACCAAATGCAAAATTGGTTCACTAATAATTAACAATCCCATATCAAGTTGTTGTTAATTTTAGCTCCTCCTTGTTTTTTTTTTTCCTTTTTTTTGGGCAAGAAATAACTACTAGGTTAAACTTTTTGTATATTGTACAAACCCTTTCATTTTTCATTAATGATATTCAAATGCGTATCAAAAAAAGGAATACCATGAGGCATGACTTTCGCTTTAGAGTGCGGGGAAAGCGGTTTTAGAGTGCGGTATGGATCAACTGCGGGACAAATATATTTGCGGGACAAGTGCGGTTCATACTAATAAGCGGTGCACAATAATAGTTGATTGGTGAAAACTAATTTGCGGTACATTTTATTAAAAACATATATATTGTATAATCAAACTTTTAATAATTTTATTTTAATCTATTAAACAATTTACAATAAAATTATTTAACTGGAGAAAAAACAAAAACAGATGTAAATTAGGTATTATAGATAGATATGTTAAAACATATATTAATAGTTAGTGTAATTGTAAATTATTAATTTTTGGTTTGTGTTAATCAATAAAATTATATCTTATATGGATTTATATACATTATCTTCTTTTTTGACAGAAAAACAGAATTTTATACTTTAACTATTATAATAATATTTGTATGAAAAAATTAGTAAATGTTTTGTAGATGTTATCAAATTATACTTTTATTACAATACAATTAGTAAGAAATTTTTAAATTCAAAGAATAGTTGAATAAACTTTAAACTACATGACCATTTTGTGTTACTAATAAAAAAATTAAAATATAAAAGAGCATATTTTTAACGGATGCCTTGAAATTTTACAAAAATGCGATTATAATTTATTAGCTATAGGTATACATAAATTAAATAATTAATCTATGAAAAAATAGTTTAAGAATTATTTTATTTGCTTTTGTATATGTTTTTTTAAAGAAATATAGATTTAACCTATATATATATATAGCAAATTTAGAAGGAAAAAAAAACTTTTGACCACTGGTCATCGCGATTTTTCCGAAAACTGCTGGATAATTCGTTGTTTTCCATGGAATAGCGGTCCAAGTGTATAATTCTACCTAGAAAACCGCAATTTTTTTTTTTTCAGAAAACGTAAATTGTTTTGTTTTTGTTGATTGGTGGACAAAAAGCGTTTTTGAACTTTTGCTTCTCAAATCCGCTTTTTTTCATGGCCTCAATCTCATCTGATGTCGTTTCCGACTGATTGATGGTGCTAAGAAGTTCATTTGATCTTGCATCTGACGCATTTTGTCCGGATAGTCAGATAGATAAAGGCAATGATGTCGAGCTTAACCAAGTTTGACATCTCTAGAATAATTATTCAAAGAGAGACGTGTAAATTGTCCTAGGGGCAAAGATGTAGAGATGTAAAAAAAAAACGAAAACAAAAAAACTTTTGGATATTGAGTCTTAATGGGCCTAAAGAAGAGGGTATGACGGGTTCAGTGGACATAACTTGACCCGACCGAACCGACCCGGGTGAGAGGTTAGCCCACCACGCAACGTCCGTCGGGGAAGATACCACGCGACGGAAACGACGAACACTAAACGCGGAAAACGTCTATCAAATCTCTCAGATCGGTTTCGGAACCACATATAACAATGTCGGCGGTGCTCACAGCCGGCGGAGGCTTAACTGCCGGAGATCGCAGCATTATTACGGCGATTAACACCGGCGCTTCCAGTCTCTCGTTCGTCGGCTCAGCCTTCATCGTTCTCTGCTATTGCCTCTTCAAAGAACTTCGAAAGTTCTCTTTCAAGCTCGTCTTCTACCTTGCTCTCTCTGTAAGTTGTCTCGTTCTTGTCTTTTGATTTAGTACCCTACCTGAAGCTGATTCGTACAAGTTCCAGTAAAATTAGATCATGCCAGATCTAGGACTATGTACTGTTTTGCTTCTTTCTTCTACGATTCTTCGTACTGTGAACTGTTTTCCATGGCTAACTTCGATGTGAACATTGCGTAGTGAGGATTTTGAGCTCTATTGCTGATTATAAGCAATGTTTTGATTGTTTCAGGATATGCTTTGCAGCTTCTTCCTAATCGTTGGGTATGTTTATCTACCTTTAGTTGTGATGACTCTCTCTTCTTGAGTTTTTTTTCCGTAAGATGATTGTTACCTCTTTGTTCATGTAGAGATCCTTCGAAGGGGTTCATTTGTTATGCACAAGGCTACACTACTCATTTCTTCTGTGTAGCTTCGTTCTTGTGGACAACCACAATTGCTTTCACGCTTCATCGTACTGTGGTCAAGCATAAAACTGATGTGGAGGATTTGGAAGCTATGTTTCATTTGTATGTTTGGGGTATGCAGAAAATAATTCTCTATTATATCAATGATTCTGGGTATCCATTCTTGGATGTGTATCTCTGCATTGGTGATTTAGTAACGTAAGTGTCTGATTTGATCTACTTTTTTTTAGGAACTTCCTTGGTAGTGACTGTCATACGTTCTTTTGGTAATAACCATTCCCATATGGGGCCGTGGTGCTGGACACAAACTGGACTTAAAGGAAAGGTATGAGAGAATTCTTATTTGAGCACAAAGATTTCAATTCCCGAGTTCTAGGCTATCATGTGATTGGTTACTTGATTCTGTCAAAGGCATTAGAATTTTTTTGTGCAATCACTTTCTTCATACTGGAACTCTTCTCACTTTTCGACTTGCAGGCTGTTCATTTCTTAACATTTTACGCTCCTCTTTGGGGAGCCATTCTCTACAATGGGTTTACATACTTCCAAGTGATACGGATGCTCAGAAATGCTAGACGTGTATGTTATCTTCTTTCTGAAAGTAGTCACATAAAATTATTGATACACTTTGCTGAGTACTGATCTGATATGCTGATATTAATTTCAGATGGCAGTTGGAATGTCAGACCGAGTCGATCAATTCGATAATAGAGCAGAGCTAAAGGTCTGCCTTTTCTGTATTACTAATACTTGTTTGGCATCATGTGACACGATTTGTGTCATCATTTAAACCTCACTGCTTGTTTCCTGAAACCACAGGTGTTGAACCGATGGGGATACTATCCACTCATTCTAATAGGATCATGGGCATTCGGCACTATTAACCGTATTCATGATTTCATCGAGCCAGGCCATAAGATCTTCTGGCTCTCAGTTCTGGACGTTGGGACAGCTGCACTAATGGTAGCAAAACCCTCAAACAAAGCAATTATACTTTTTTTTATTGATCATCTTTTGCTCATCCCAAGTCGCTGTTCTGAATATCGTATTGTCAGGGCTTGTTCAATTCAATAGCCTATGGTTTCAACAGCTCAGTGCGCCGAGCAATCCATGAAAGACTAGAACTGTAAGTCACCACCATTCGCTTTGGTTTGCTATATTCCCAAGAATCATTGAAGCTCGGTTTTCCTGACACATTTGGTCTGCTAGATTTTTGCCGGAACGGCTATATCGATGGCTTCCTAGCAATTTCAGACCTAAAAACCATCTGATTCTACATCAGCAACAACAACAGCGAAGTGAAATGGTCTCACTCAAGACCGAGGACCAGCAATGACACTAACTTTTCAAAGATGTATTTCATGGACCAATAACAAGAAAGCGTCGTATGATAATAGCATTTGGATGGAGACTGGTAAGTTTCTTTGGTTGTTTGTTTTGTTTTTAATTTCCTTTTACGTTAATGAGTGTACCAATATGGTCATTTTGGTTCTCTCTCTTAGATATGGTGAAGGAGGATGCACAACAGGTCGTCAATGTGTATAGGAATCATTCTTTGGGAACACGAACTTGACAATCTTTATTTTTTTGTATGAAAAATCATTGTGAGGTCTTTTGATCTTGATTTGAAGTTACTGAACTTGCATGAAAATGTTGGAGAGTTTAGTTACAAAGATCTTATCCACAACAAGCATATACACATGAGAATACAAGGCATGTACACGTTACATCATCTCCACAGCTAATGCATTTACTTACAACAAGGTGGAAAAAAGTGGCTCTGCCTGGGTGTACTTTTATCCTCACTTTCCTCTTAGAGGAGCACTGTCTATTAAGACTATCCTCATTGGTAGTCCTTCTCTGTTTCTTAGCAAATTTCTTAGGTATAGATTTTTATTTTTAATGTAACATAAGCTAAGAATTTGAAGGATCGTTTCTAATTTTAGGATTGAAAGAAACGTTTCTTGGTGGACAGGTGTCACCAAATCAATGGTTGAATGGTAAAAATGAGTTTAATGGGTTTAATTTTTTTTTTTGGCATTCCTCTTTTTTCTTCGTGTTCTCTCTTCTATCTCTCTCTCTCGACAAATCGGCGATTCCCATTGATTCTTTTCTTCGATTCCAAAAGATTTTTTTCTTCTCTTCCAATTGATTCCCACGTCTGATTCTCCATGGATTCGGCGTCAATTTCGTTCCGGTGAAGCAGAAGGCATTTGATTCCGGTGAAGATCGATCCGTCGAAACCCTAATATTTGGGGAAGATTCAAGCAGTTCGATTCTCAGGCTTCGTATGTGGTAATAATCTTAGTCTCTCTTGCTTCTTTATTTTTTTCCGGTTGGTTGCTGGGAACTTGAGCAATCATCTCAATATGTAAGAAATTGATTTCATTGGTGGGTGTGTCAGTGTCAATTTTTAGCAACATTTGTTACTCTCAGTAGCTCACAAATGTTAGATCAAGATTTAGGTTGTTATGATTCATTAATGAGGAAATCTTGTCACGCATATGATTCGTTTTGTAAGGTTTGATCAACACATGTATCTCAAACATTATGAGTTGTTTTTGTTCTTGTTTGCTTGCTTGCCTGTGGCTGTGCAGATTAAAGAACAATTGAATGCTGAGTCGGTTACTGTAACGGATATGTCTGGCGATGGACGTCATGTCTGGTACCTACTCTGTCTTTTAGCCAGTTTTATCTTCCCCATTATGATTCGTTTGTTACACGTAGCTCAACTTGTGTTTGGGGGTAGTGCTTGTTGAAGTTTGTGAGATATAGAAACTTTCACTTTCATATAGATAAGTTCTTGTTAGCTTTCATCGAAGTTGGGATTTATAATGCAGAACTGGTATTATCAGCATAAACAGAGTAGATATATACAGATTGAACTTGTCATATTAGATTTGCTTCTATGGCATAACACCAGAGATTGGATTAATGTATGTTTTGGTAGCATCAATGTGGTATCATCGGCTTTTGAGGGACAGTCTGCGGTGAACAGGCAAAGGATGGTCTACAAAGCCATTTGGGAAGAGCTTCAGAACGTAGTTCATGCTGTTGATCAAATGACTACAAAGACTCCTTCAGAAGTTTGAAACACTAAAATGCCTTTTCAATATCTCTATTACAACACTTGAATTTTATCAATATCGGTCTCTTCTTGAACGTGAGTGTGGTGGCTCCTCAGATCAGATTCCTTCTGATGCAGCCATAGAGGCATAGACTAGTCACTGGATATTGAAACTACTTGTAACGCACGACTGTTGGTTTTGTTGATTGCAGGTCTCTCAGACAAAGTCCATTGATCAAGACACCTGTGTCTTGGGTATTGGAACGTGGAAGATCATACCGTGACCCTCTAGTTCACTCGAATTTAGGTGACTGAACCAGTGGAGGAATGTTAGGGCTTTTCTATGTACCGAAATTTTGGTCTTGCCTCTGTATACATGTTCTCCAATGAAACACACGAAGTCTGTCAAACCTCAAAAACCGTATTTGCATTAGTCGCTGATTAAGTGTAGAATAGACTGAATAATGTAATGTTTTGCAAAGATATTTTGGTCATAAAAATAAAACATCAAAACTGATTTTTAACAGCCATTGTTAGCTGAATTGTCTTTGTAAATTTAAAGTATTCAGAATTTAACTGTATTTTATTGTAATGATATGATAGCTTTTTGATGTTCGTATAATCACAATAATATTTAGGTGAAAATTACAAAAATTGAAGTACATATGGTTTTTGTAGTTTATATAGCAAAATATCAAAAATAATTTTGAATATTTTCAGTTATTAATTATTATTTTACTATATTTATTACTAAGAAACACCTTAATTTGGTTCTACCAATAATCAACAAAATTTTCCTTTTCTCTTAACAAAGTTTCTTCTTCCCTTCTTATTATTAAAAATTGCTTTAAGAAACAACTAAGAAACACACTGATGAGGATAGTCTAATGGGGTTATATATTACCTGGCGTATATTGATTGGTATAATTCTGCGGTTATGAGCTTCGACATCAGATCTGAGTTCAAAATGATCAGAGTACCTCGTACGGACGGAGATTTTGGTGTGCCATCAAGAAGGTGTGTCTTATAGAATATGGCGGAAAAGTAAGTGTTTCGGACAGTACCGATCTTGACGACAAGGGTACGGTGATCTTATGGGTCCTGGAAGATGTCAGGAACAAGGAATGGTCAGGGAAGACTCTGGTTTTGCAGCCTAGTCAGCTGCAATTGGTCAACAACATTAATTTGGAGGTACAAGGTATAAGTAAAAGTGGCAAGGTTTTGATGACACAATACTATGTGCATTCTCCCTTTCACATTCTCTGTTATGATCTGCAATGCAATGATATGACAGATAGAAATCAAAGGTATAGCAAAACATTGGTTTAGTATGCAGGGTCGTAGATGTTTTATAATGGTTCAAGATTCCTTCACATCGTGTCGAACTCAACCACGACTTCCTCTAGGTTTTTGAGCCTTGAGCAAACATGAACGTTTTTACAAGCATCCGTTAACAATCAAAATTTTTCTATTGGTCAAACAATGAATCTACGCAGAACCAAACCATAACGAAAGCGGCAAAGCAAACACTGTCACCACCGTTACTCAAGAACCACCATGTGATTCTGCACCAGCAACAACTTAGGTAGTAACCTTAGAGCAGTCTTAGCCAGTTGTGGAAGGAATCTCTAGTTGAGGCAGCCAAATGGAGAAGCGTGGACAGCGTGACATAAACATTAACACAAACAAACAATTGACAGTTTGACACAATAGATAAAGAAAGGTACACTACCGTTTTACACAGACCACTTTTATAGATTGAAATAAAGCAATGTCAAACAAAGTACAAATACATTCATGCACTTTGCCACTTTGGTAATGGTACGAACACAGAGGTGAGAGACAACTAACCTTTTTAGTACTATTTATGCTAATCCGAGAAACGTGTGAGATCTGATGACTGGAAACATTACATCACTACACAACAATTATACTCCAGTAATTATTATCTCAAGTAGTCTTCTGAAATCGTGAATCAGATCACTTTTCTAAGTTCTGTTTTTTTTTTTACTTTTTGTGAATTAATTCTAAATATTTTATTGCGTCTGGAAAATTTAATTTAGTTATTCAAAATCAAACACAAACACAAATCATGCTATAGCAAATATAAAATCGATTATTAAGAAGCATCCTGCGAAACCTAATTTATAAAATGGAAAAACCTATCCCCTCTTTTTTACCAAAATGCATTGATTAATGCAGTGAAGGTGACTAAACCGGGGCTGATTATTCGATTGGATCGTGAGACCGACAAAAGATAAAATCAAAGCCCCGATGTAGTCACTTTCAATGCATTGATCGACGCAATAACTGGGTCAAAACACCGAGATCAAGCAAAAGAAGGGGATTTGATTGATCATAGCTTCCGCAGAGAGGAATTTTCAAAGAAGATAAAAGAGATCTCTAGAGATAAACAAAGATGAGAGATAGAGAGAGAAGAGAGAGAAAGGTTTTATAAAGGAAAGTGAGAAAGAGAAAAGCGGCAGAAGATTAGACTCGGTCGAAGAAAACAAAGAAACCCTAATTGACTAATGGGCCGATATATGGATACTGTCGGCCCAATTTTTTTTGTTTCGATTCCGATTTAACAGTTTCTTTGGTTTACCAAGTGTAAGCGACAAAAGTTGCATTGCAACAACTACAAGTCTACAACAATACAAGGCTCGTCGTAAGCATGAGTGACGCATAGTATTGACGTAAGAGCGTTAAAATCCCCATGTGATCTTTCATGTTTTCTAGTTTTGATGATGACTAGCAATTTTTTTTGTACATATATCTACGACTGGGAAGTGGGAACAAAAATGTAACTCTTATTAGGGTCTGACTGGTTCAAACGCTGCGGTTGCGGTTGCGGTTGCGGGATATTGCGAAAACGGGTGATTGTGGTTTCAAACGTTATTAAGCGTTTTGAACGACTGGTTTAGTGGTTTTAAATTGGTGCATTTGTGGGAGGTTTACGACTGGTTAACCAGCGGGTGCAATAGCGGTTGGAACATATTAAATGTGATATATAATATATAAATATTTAAAAACACCATAATTTTTATTAAACTTGATTTATAATTAAAATTTCTTTAAAAAATACTAAAATAATTATTCAAAAAACAAAGAAATTTCATATTGAAATACTTATTCCTTTATGCATTTGGCTTTTCACCAAAAATTTAATCAAGTATTTTGGTAAATGACAAAACATATGCTTTAGATCGTAAATCTTTTCTCTTTTCTCTTAGATCGTGGGTCAGTAGTTGCATCGGTAGGAATGGTCAAGTGAGAGTTGAGAAGAGTTACTAGTGATTTTTCTTTTAATATTTTTCACAAATATCTTATTTTTTAAAATTTCTGATGAAATATTATATTTATTTAGATTTTTGTAAACTTAAGTGTGATGTGCCATTAAATTTACATCAAGTTTTCTGGATTATTGTTAATTGGAATATTATTTTCTTCTAATTGTTTATTTTATAATCTCTGCAATCGTATCCGTATTTCATTTTCTCTCATCCTTAATGAGTAAAATGGTTAGATAGAATATATAACAAAAAAAGTTTTCATTATCATTGATTTCTTTTAAGTTTTTTTACAAAAAAAAAAAAAATTCCAACCACAATCGCCTGCAACCGCAAATGCTTGCGGGAAGCAACTTTTGGAATTCAGTGGTTTGGAGTGGTTGAGAGTGATTAGGAGCGATTGGGAGCGGTTTGTGTGATTGGTTCCAATCGTTAGCAACCACTACCACCTGCAAACGCAGCGTTTACGGGAAAACCAGTCAACACCTTAGTCTACTCTTACTCGTTAACTTCTTTGTACATAGAAAAAAAAAAAAAACTTCTTTGTCCATTGCTTCTAATTCAATCAAATAATGTCATGTGTGTTATCCGAGCGAAGATAATTAAAGTGACTTCATAATTACACTTAAGCTCAGACTTATTTATTTTAAATCATTTTGTTATGAAATAATAAATTTTAATATTGTTGCTAAGCCTTTTTTAAGTTATTTTTAATCCAAAAAAATGATACGATAATGTTATCTTTATGACTTAAGAACAAATGGAATCAACTAAACCCAAATATAACGGGTTAAACGCATGTTTTTGTATTTTTGTACTCTAAAAACGGGTAAATTTATAAGATTTTAGATAAAATAACAAAATCCGTAAATGACTCCAAAAAAAATGGCAAATTCATAATTGATTCAATTTTATATGATACTTACTGCAACTTTTATAACCAAAAAAAAAGGTTACAAATCAATTGTTTTAACTTAACTCGTACTCTTACCGCAGTCTTGCCAGATTTTTTTTTTTATTGTTAAAGGATCTCACACTTACCAGATAAGTCTACGGTTTTTATGGTATCCTACTATATTAATTGAGAAGTACAAATATGAAACTAATCTTAAAATATGTAAAAAAATTACATTCAATCGCCACTAAAAAAACTTAATTAAGATTAATAATTAAATAAATAAATATAATTAATTAACAAATAAAAATGCTGACATATCAAATATAAAAAAATCTAGAAAAGTAAAAGAAATCTATTCAAATCAAAACTAATTTGTACTTGAAAAAAAATAAAAAATAAAAATTAACTGCTACGACTTTTTAAAATACGGATAAATCTTTTTTTTTCAAGTAGAGTTTATTTTCTTCTTTAATTTTAGTACATTGTCATGCTATTGATTTTAAATAATGATTAGTTAAAAACAAATATTTTCTCTCTCTAATCAATTATGGACGAAAATTACAAAATATTTTTTTAAAAAAATAGAAACAAATCAGAATTTCAAAAACTAAGATTTTCTGTCAAAGTAGTCAATATAATTATTTTTAATAACTAGATTTCGAAGATTTTGTTAAAACTTCAAATTATGATTCTCCTATCATCTTTATTTTATTTTATTTACAAATTATTTGTAAGTTTCATATAATACTTATGATTAATAAAATGCAGATTTTGTGATTTAAATTTTCAAAAACAAAAATATATTACTCGATCTATGAAAATAAAATGTGCGTTTTAATTTTCACATTGGCGGGTTGGTAAAACTAAATTTATATAGTTGATAAATTAATAAATTTTATTTGTTCATAATTATAATATTAAAATTACTACTTCATATTTCACAAAATAATAATGCAAATACAACAAACAAACAGTATAAAACTGTAATATACGTCAAAAATAAAATATTATAATATTTTAAAATAATTAGTATTCAAAAAAATATATATAGATTTACAGAAAAATTAAAATAAATATTATCTCAAACAAAATATATTTTTTTAAAAAATATAACAATAACTTTTATTATTCTATTATAATTTTTTAAGAATGTTGAACCGTGCTTTAAGCACGGGATATTTCCTAGTACCTGTTTATTATTGCAGACTACATCAAATTATAAACTGTACTGCCTACTGTAATTTAGCTTTAATGATAGATGTTACCGGTCCAGATATCAGTGTGAGATAAATGTAGTGTAATATCACTAGACCAAGATATCAAGGAAGAAAAATATATAACCACAATAATAAGAGCTATTTTAATCATATTTGGATAAAAAGAAAAACATATATCTTTTTTTCATAATAGTCATATGAAAAACGGATAATTTGGCTCGACATGTTCGAACAGCTCTGCATCTAGTTACCTTTGTAAACAATTTCCCTTCGCATTGGCTCGTTAGAGTTAATCTTGTAAGCTGTTGTCAAAAAAAAAAAAAAACTGTGGAGTAAATAACTAAAAGAAAAAAGAAGCATAAATTGTTTACCTGTTTCTTGAAATTGTTATGAAAATATCGTAAATCAAAAAAAAAATCAATGCAAAGAATAATAAATTGAGAAGATCGGGTGAAGGAGGAAAGAAAGGGATATAGTTGCGTGTTTCTCTCTCCAAATCCAGCCGCCACTTTTTCTCTTTTCTCCCCTATCTCACTCTTTGTATATAAAGCTCGTATAAACATAACCATAGATAGTCATAGACTCATAGCTTACTCTTCTTTGATCCATATATTGATTAAGATTCTCTGTTTATATATCCGGAATCTGAATTTGATGGTGACAAAGGGAATGCGTATCGGTAAATACGAGCTTGGGAGGACACTCGGAGAAGGCAACTCTGCCAAAGTCAAATACGCAACGGACACTGTATCTGGCCAATCATTCGCCGTCAAGATCATCGACAAGTCTCGTATCACTCGTCTTAACGTCTCCTTTCAGGTTTCTTTTATTACCTCTATCTCGATTTCTCAGTTTGATTATGGTGGATTCGTGTAACTCTTAATCCGTTCTTGATTGAAATTATACAGATCAAGAGAGAGATTCGGACACTCAAAGTTTTAAAGCATCCAAACATTGTGAGGTTACATGAGGTAATTAAGCAAATTGTTGGATAATTTACTGCTTAAGGAAATACAAATTCTATCCAAAGATTTTTTTTTTAATATTGTTTTAAGTTGAGTATCAGATTCGGGGTTATCCTTTGACAAAACTATTAGAGTATTTTTGATGACGACTAAACATTAAACTTCTCAAACATTTTTGTTTAGATTGCGTAGAAGTATATTAAAAAGTTAACCGTCATTTTTTGTTAATTAATATTTTAATTTTTGTTTCTGTTTTCTTTTGGTGTGTGTGACTAGTCTTTAATTCATGAGTCATGACCACGCAAATTAAATTTGCCTTTTCACGTTGCTTATTAGCCCTACTTAACGTATATACTAATTTAATTTCTTGTAGTTTTTAAAGTAATTTTTCTTCATGACGTCCATGAATTGGTGGACAAAAGATTTAAAGACCATGACCAATTCAATTATGAGATAGGTCCCAAAAAATTGACCATTTGGGGGTAATGACGATATGCCAATGTAATCATCATCACAAATCGCAATGGCCCAATCTTAGTATTAAATTCCAATCTTTTTCATAACAGCTTTGGCTATTAAACTATATTTATTAATATATAGTGAAACTCGTTTTATACATTTTAATTACGTGAACCTACTTTAATATTTTTCAAGTCTTCCTTCATGGGTATTTTACAATTACTTTTCTCGCAAGCAACCGATAAGGTTTTGGGTGTTGATTCAACAGAGACTTGGTCCATGTGCTTTCTTGACGTGGAAGTTTTCCTCATAACGTAGATGACTTTGTTGTTCTTCTTAGTCAGTCAAGGCCTCAAGGGTTTCCTAATCCTTCATCAGATTTTAGTTTCCTTGATATGCAAATTCTTTATGGTATACCTTGCAGGTATTGGCTAGCAAAACCAAGATTTACATGGTCCTAGAATTAGTCACCGGAGGAGACTTATTTGATAAAATTGTAAGAATCCTATTAGCTTCCGTGACGGTTTTCTTAGTCAGCAAAATGTTGGTTTCTACATACCAAAATTTCTAGTCTTAAATATATGCTCTGATGTCTTAGGTCTCCAAAGGAAAGCTTCCAGAAATAGAAGGAAGAAAAATGTTTCAGCAGTTGATTGATGGAATCAGCTATTGTCATAACAAGGGCGTTTACCACAGGGATCTCAAGGTATATATTTACAACTTTTATTGACTAATGAAAGCTTCAAACTTTGTATGTAGTATTGACTATTGACCACATGTTCTAATATCAAGTTTCCCGTTTTGCAGCTAGAGAATGTTCTTCTTGATGCAAAGGGGCACATTAAAATAACTGATTTTGGCCTTAGTGCGCTGCCTCAACATTTTAGGGTACTTACCAAATATCCTAATTAAACCTATATACACCAGCAAAAACATGTTCGAACTTTTTTTGGTTTTGACATGTTAGGAAGATGGGTTGCTACATACTACTTGTGGTAGTCCTAATTACGTCGCGCCTGAGGTTCTAGCTAACGAAGGGTATGATGGTGCAGCATCAGATATATGGTCGTGTGGAGTAATCTTGTATGTTATTCTTACCGGATGTCTCCCTTTTGATGATACAAACCTCGCAGCTCTTTGCCGAAAGGTACTGCTTTTTTCTTTATTTGCTTCTTTTTGAATTTTTAGTTTATTTATGTTTGATCAAACACGTACACTCGACGCTAATCTTTTTTAGATATTCAAAGGAGATCCCCCAATACCTAGATGGATAACACCGGGTGCCAAAATCATGATCAAGAGAATGCTTGATCCAAATCCAGTCACGAGGATAACAATCGCAAACATTAAGGTCAATGATTGGTTTAAGCATGACTACACTCCTTCAAACTACGATGATGACGATGATGCATACTCATCAATCCAAGAAGATGTAAGAATATGTTTCATCTCATCATGTTGGTTCCTATATGAATTTGGATCAAGTGCATTGGCCTTACTCAAAGTATTTGTCCTTTTTGGTTTTTATGATGAAGGTTTTTGAAGAAGAGAAGATCCCTAATTCTCCAACCGTTATCAACGCGTTTCAGTTGATTGGAATGTCTTCATTTCTCGATCTCTCAGGTTTCTTTGAGACAGAGGTAACCATACACTTTAACATTTTAATTTGTCCTCGTTTACTCTGTTTCATGATTGTCCTAATTAAGCTTTCAATAAACGTTTGTTACCTTGTTTACTGATCAGAAAGCATCAGAGAGGCAGACAAGATTCACGTCAAATAGCTTAGCCATAGATTTGTTGGTGAAAATCGAAACGATCTTTACGGAGATGGGTTTTTGTTTACAGAAGAAACACGCAAGGGTGAGATTCCTTTAACTCTTTTGCTTTACTTGAGGAGTTGTAAGTAATTTAAGTGTTTTCGGGAACTGATGTTGATGTTGCTTCAGATAAAAGCAATCAAAGAAGAAAGCACTCGAAAAGGGCAATGCGGTTTATCAGTAACTGCTGAGGTTTTTGCGATAAGTCCGTCCCTGAATGTGGTTGAATTAAGAAAATCACATGGAGATTCCTCTCTTTATAAACAGGTAACGTACTCTTCTTGTAACGTTAGTTAATCTTTGTGTCTATCTTTATTCAATCTTGATCCAAAAACAACTTATGGCATTCGATTGATGCAGTTGTACGAGAGATTATTGAATGAAGTGGGCTCATCATCACAAGTACAGGAGCTTTTAACGTAGCTAATAGCAGAAAAAATGTCAGCCTATTCAAATTTATGTTCAGGATCACTGGATTTATATGTAAATATCAACTAGATTTTTGTGTATGTAGCCAAAACAGCTCAAAAGACTCTCATATATACATTCTTGAAAATGTTTTTTTTTTGGAAACTCAAACTCGATAATTTAGGACCATTATTTTTTGGTCCAAAAATTTTGTTGGATGATTTGATAATCTTATTATATAAAGTATGGTTTCAAAAGTTACTAATTCATAAGATCGCGACATGTGTCAAAATCTTATTATGTTGTAGATTATTAAAATAATAAGATTATTAAAATATAAAATCTTATTATTATGTTGTAAAAGTTACTACTTCATAAGATCGCGATATGTGTCAAAATCTTATTATGTTGTAGATTATTAAAAGTATGTTGTAAATTATACAATTTTGTAATCCTAAAGAAAAAGGAATCGTCCAAACAAAAAAATCCATAATTCAAAAACATAAAAGAAATCATACAAATAATTTTACAGTAAAGATACACGTAGTTATCCTAAAGAAAATCATAAAAATTTTACAATAATTAAATTTATACAAAAAAGTCCTACGTTATATTAAAATTACTTGGCCTAATCTTAAAGAAAAAAAAAAATATAAAATATGTATTCTCTCATATCTTTGTCATATATATAGAGAGAGGAAGAGATCATTCCAATGTATCAAATTCAATTAGAATGTTTAAACACGAGCACTACAGATGGAAACCAAAACTATGAAAATAACGAAAAGTCAAGATCATACAAATTGTTTGGGATAGAAAAAGTCTCCCGCGATGCGTGAGTAAAATAAACATAAATAGATTTAGTTATTTTAAATACATTCAATAACAGTTAACATTAATATTGTAACTAAGATATATTAATTTTTTTTTGTCAACAACTTAAATAGATTAGCTCAAAAGAGCCAATTGATGGGAACACTGTTTACATAAGTGATATGAAGCGGTAGGAACTAAGATATATTAACTATAAACTAAAAATCTAATTGATTTTATGAATTATTATCTAGAACTAAAATTTTATATTTAAAATTTATAAAATAGATCAAAAGAAACAAAATACAATATTGATACACAAAATAAGTATTCTGAGCAACATATACTAATTTCAAAACATAAACAAAAAGTAGAAACGAAAGGTAAAAAAGATATGAAAGACCTTGTGTCTCTTCTAAAAGTGAGAATGTGTCATGTGCCTTAGACCTTCTTCATCTAGCCTTTTTACATATGCTCCAAAAATTTGACTCTACTTATTTGTTTCAAAATCTACAAAAGTCACATAAAAGAGAAAAAAGAAGAAGATATTTTAGTTAAATAAAAATTAATATTACTAAATTTAAAAATTTATGTGAGAGGTAGAGTATGATGTTTGATGAAGAATTTGTCTTGCTATTTATAGAGAAATTTGTGGTTGTGCGACTAAAGGACGTCAATTTCCTGTATGAGTTTGCTATGCAATAACTATCAATAAGAGTCAAGGTCAAAGCTTTAAAAAAGGTTGATTTATATTTTGCCAAATCCAGTCTTTTCTCACAGATAATTATACGTACCCCTCTCCAGAGTCACTACAATTACACGACTTCAAATTATTGAAGGAGACACAAAACACTACGACAATAATGTTCTACAAAATATTGTCTACCAAAAAGTTTTCAACAACATATGATTTCAGAGACAATTTTGACTTTGTTCTATTGCTTCTATTTACCATGATATTGCTTTCAATTTTGTTCTATTGGTGAAACATTTTTAATGGAAAGGCAAATTTTCCTTATTTTTTAAAACCAAAATATACTCCTACTTTCTCCTTTTTCAGTTTGGAATAGGTAAGATTAATATGTTGACCCAAAAAAATGGAAGATTAAAATATGCATCTTCTTTTTCTAATACTGTATTTTAAAATTTATTGTAGTAGATTTAGATTGTTTAATTTAATTTATATTTTCATCTTTGATTTATTTTGAATTATTTGAGATTCATATATTACCGTGCTTATAATTTCCTATTATTTCCTTAATTATGTTAAATTAATTTTCTTCTAATTTCTCAACCTTGATTGGTTGGTCATATAACTTTTTTTTTTGTGTAAACATAATTGTTACCATTCGTTCAATCCCAAAATGAGATAAAGAGGAGAAAGTCATTAACCTAATGGTTGGATAAAATAAGCTAATCAAACACAAGCTTACAACAAACATAGATAGATTGGAAAAACATAAATCGTTGTTGGTAGATCCATAGGAGCTCGGAGAAAGAGGCTACATCATGGTGTGTCAAAGAAACTTTCACGAATACATTAGAAAATTTAAAATTAGTT
This sequence comes from Camelina sativa, assembly GCF_030686135.1. Lineage (NCBI taxonomy): Eukaryota > Viridiplantae > Streptophyta > Magnoliopsida > Brassicales > Brassicaceae > Camelina > Camelina sativa. The sequence goes on along the minus strand of NC_141896.1, from coordinate 33,487,743 downwards.
ACTATCAAAAGATTTTGTAAAGTTGGAAAAGGGTCTTCAGTTTCATTGGTTGCTGGAGCAAGCCACTTTGAGATAGCTAAAAGACATGAACATGTTCTCTCCACACAGTAGGAGGGCAGAGCCGAGGTTCTCTCTATGGTGGAGGAGGTTGGACGCAATATTATCTCCCCAAGGAAGGAAGGCGGGGGAGGTTGGATTATCTCCCCATGGGAGGAAGGCGGCACAAAGGTTCTCTTTATAGTGAAGAAAGTTGGACGCAAGGTTCTCTCCATAAAGGAGGAGGGCAGAACCGAGGTTTTCTCCATGGTTGGTCATGCACTATTTTGATGTAATTTATTTTTTATTCCAAATGTTTTTTGAGCTAACAATTTTAGTGATTAAATTAACTATGCAAAAGTGAAAGTAAAGAGATATATAATAATTGGCTTAATTTGTTCATATGGACATTTTCTATGTGGTGGTAAATAATATATTTGTAACATACAATATACCTAGGTGTAAAAAATACACTTTTAATGGAAATATACATAAAGAATTTGTATATGAATATAAATCAGTGTATTACATCAAAAAAAACTTTCTAAATAATGTAAAATATATTTAACATATTTTTATTGAATTTAATTTTAATTACAAAACTTTAAACCCGCACATCGGGCGGATCCTTATCTAGTTCAATATACAGTATATATATTAAATGAAAAATAGAGTTTGACAAAAAAAATATATATATATATATATATATTTTTTTTTTCTTTGTTCAAAAATTTTTGGCTGATTTTTTGTTTAAAATCCAAAAAAAGGGTGAAAGTTGCATCTTGTGGTGTCCAACCTGTGACTCTTTCACCACGTTACTAGTATGTTTCCAGCAGAACCACTGACGTTTTACGTGAAAAGTGGGCCGACTAAATACATATTTATATAGCGGCCGCAAGCACCAGCTTGGCTTGCTTATTCCCTTCGCGGGCTCTGGTTGTAGGCTTATAGCAGCTCCAGTCGACGGTGGTGCTGTCTGCTGTGGCTGAGTTCAATATTGGGTTAGGAAGCGAAGACTGAATTCGATATCGTTTTTTTGTTTGGAGATTTTCGATTAAACAATATAAGAATATATGTGTATCTAAGTCTTCCAATAGTACAGGTTAACGCAGTTGGTTACGGAATTATACATTTACTAGTATGAGCCCGGACTACGTCCGGAAGTGCTTGCATGGCTTGGTTTTTTTTCTTACTGCAATTCCACAAAATCAAACAATTGTACATAATTTTTTTTATTGGTAAGACAATATATGAAAATGGATAGACATGCAAATTTTGGAAATACTACAACTATAATACTTTAGTATGAACTACACTCGTTCTCTTCTTAGCCATCATTGATCTCGAGAATGAAGATGGAGTATATATCTTTAGTAGTATTATGTGTTCGTGACCGTCTCTCAGGAATTGTTGACCAGTCTTTCCGGAAGTAACTAAATGTTAATTGATTAATTTTGTTTTTTTTGTCAACTGTTAATTGATTAATTTATTATTTAATTAGTAGCATAAATTGTTTTCCATAAATGTTTTGGTCAACGGTCTCTGAATTAATAAAAACCAAAGATTGTATTCCTTTCTCAGCCTATATATATATATCAAACCTTTATCTTCAATATATGATGCTTCAAAATTCCATAAACTCTTTTTCTTTCTCTCTATTCTTGATAAAAAATGGAAGTGAGAGGCTCAATGATATGGGTGTTCTTAATGTGTTTCATCTTTGCTCATATAATCATAAGTCACAAAAATGACTTCGTCGAAGCCAAGAGCTTTCCTAAATTTGAAGATTTAGAAATGCAGAAGAGACTAAAGATTATCAACAAACCCGCTGTCAAGATCATCAAGGTTTTTTATATATCTTCATAATCTTGCAGTTGTTTCTCTATATATTATACAATTAATATGTTAACCTCTATATATATATATATATATATATGTGTGTGTGTGTGTGTAAATGATATAGACTACACATGGAGAAAGATACGGATGTGTGGATTTCTTCAAGCAACCAGCATTTGATCATCCTTCTATGAAAAATCACGCATATCATTACAAGGTATAATTACAGATATATTGGTTATGTATACTTATATTTTTTTACAAAATACTATCTTTATGGTGTTCGATATGTCTTAGATGCGTCCAATATGGAAAGGAATGAGAGAAAGAGAGACAAATAGTACTGGATTTGGTTACTTATGGGAGAATGGTGTGGGTTGTCCCATTGGTACGGTCCCTATACGAAGAGTCTCTAAAGACGATCTTTTGAGAATAGACTCATTTGGCGATAATCACAAACCTCGTGGCTCTTGGAACACTACCACTAATGATCCTAATAATGTTGTTCATTCCGACAAACATCACGTAAGTTGCCTCTTTTAATTTAAAAAACAGGATTATCAAGTTACATTTTGAGATATTTTATACTGATTATAATGTTTGGTTATTGAATGAAAAATGACCGGGATTAGTATGTGGTGCTTCGGACGAAAGACTCAAAGCAAAGGTTCAATGGAGCAACAATGGACATTTGTATAACCGCTCCTAAGGTTAGGCCTACCCAATACAGTGCTTCTCGAGTTCACATGCAGATGGGAAGAGATTTCATCCAAGTCGGTTTGACTGTAAGTAATATCGATTTATTTATTTTGCAATCTACGTACAACTTGCACCTGGTAAAAACACAGGCCGGACTACGAGTTCTATTTTAATTTGTAACTAACAAAATATGAATTATATTGTTCAACAAAAACTATATTTACTAATTCAGGTAAATCCAGTATTGTACAAGGACAACCAACCTCGGACTTTCGTCTATACAAATGTAAGTCAGTCACATCATGCTAGCTAGTAATTTTTTTTTTTTGAATAACATAAATAATTATAAGGAGATATATGTATGTATTTAATTTGATGGAACAGTCAGGTGGAAAAGCATGTTACAATAGCAACTGCAACATTGGATTTATACTCGTTCGTCAAGATTTTCCGCTTGGTTCACCAGTGTTGCCAGTGTCTATTCGTGGTGATCGGATAAGTCGCTCTGCAAGCTTTGGTCTAATAAAGGTTTGGATAATCAGGATTACGAAGCATTCTAATTTTTTTTGCTTAAATAATGTGTTTTATAATGTATTATTAAAATTTACCTATTATTTTCGGGTAACAGGACCAAAAAAATGGAAATTGGTGGTTTGAATTTAGTGACACTGCAGCGGAAGTTGGCTTTTGGCCGTCAAGTAGGTTTCATCAAAGCTTTGGAAATTCAGTCGAGTGGGGTGGAGAAGTATACAGCGCATCACTGCCGAGTCCTGAAATGGGATATGGAGTGTTTCCTTCTGATAATGATATAAGTAACAGTGCATATATGAAACGTATAACCGTACTCGACGGGTTTTATAACTTTGACCGCAACGTGAACTATCTCGAAGATTTCTCTGACGATGAACGTGGCTACCAAGGTCATGGCATATACAATGCTGAAGATGCTAGTATCGGTCGTATACTCTTTTATGGTGGTCCAGGAAATATTTGAATATGATTAGAACTTTATGAAATGAATTTTAAAACATTACATTGACTTGATTATACAATTATATCGCCATTTATGGGTTTCTTTAAAACAAATTAAAGTCTTAACGAATTGAACAGAGAATTGGTCCAATGGAAAAAGGGCATCGACACAAGCTAAACTAATCAAGTAACCATTTTGTGTAATCGAATGGACAAAAATGTCTTTCTGAATGGCACGCATATCTGGTCAATGGAAGTTTACAAACTTCCAACTAGGTCATCTTTGAGATAACCTTTTGCGGGTGTAAAATCTTTGACTTTCCAAAGAAATGTATATCGTTCTATATATTCTTTTTTCAGCTCTTTATTTGTCAAGCATAGTAGAGGTTCATCACTCAACAAAAGTTAGGGTTTGATTAGTCCCGTTTGCCAAACGGGACTGACACTAGTATTTAGGGGTATGATCGGTAATTATTTTGTCTTCAGCTCTTGAGCCGATCTACAATGTTAAAGTTGGCTTTAGAGAAAACTACAAAATTTATATAAATATTCCGTTCTACCTATTGCGCATGAGTAGAAGATAGTGGAGGGGATATTATGAGGTTTAGAACTAAACTTGCTATGTAAACTTTATGTGTCTGTGCAACTTATAAAATGCGCAAAACAAAAAAAACTTGGTGAGTTTAAAAATTAAAACATGTAAAGCCTATGTATACATAGATAAGTGTTGCGCTGAAAAAACATGTGTTACACAGTGGAGATATAAAAATCGTATATTTTTCAATTAAATAATTTAGAAATTCAATTAATTCATCAATTAAAGAATTTTTTTTCTCACTTCTCTCCCTTCGTAACTTTGATTTTTTAGGAATCTAGTCACCTCCGTTAATTTCAGTCTGGTCGTGTCTTCAATGCGTCCATTGGTTTCTCAAATTTTTACTGAACTTGTCTAGATTTTGAGATCGTTTTGTCAAATTAAATTAACCCCTGGATTTTTCTTTTTTTTGCGGATCTTGTATTGTTCATCATCAGTTGCGGTTTAATTCTTCAATTTCTTGGTTCAGGATATATTGCCAAATAGTATCAGAATTTGTTTGTCCCGCCTTTACAGTTTGCTTTGTAAACAAATTTGTTTGATGTAGCTACATATTTTTAGGCAACTTTGTTATTTAAGTGACAAACTTAACGTTATCACAGATGTATGTTGTTGATTGTTTTACATAGTTTTACTAGCTGATCAAGGTTGTTCTTTTGTGTGTTCAGAAATGATGTCTTCGAGTAATATTCACGTCATGAACCACAAATGCTTGGTTTCCAAGATTAGGATTATGAAAGAAACTTATTGTATGTCTCTCCACTTTAATATTTTTATAGTTACAAAAACGCATATGTTAATCTTACATACTCCTATCTTATATAATAACTGTTTGAATAAATTATTTAATTGATGAAAAAATATGAAGCTTCTATTTTTTTTAATATTTTTTAACTTCTTTTTTTTTTTTTTTTTTTTTGATAAACAAGATCTTACTTTCATTCAACTAATCAAAGTAGCAATACAAACGGTGAAAGAGTTCAAAGCAGAGCTTGCAAAAGGAACATAAAAAACAGAGATAAAGGTAAATAAGTCGACAATCATATCCAAGAGGTGTTGGAGATTTGAGCAGGTGAGCAACAAATCACAATCTAACTCTAGGTGAGTCAACGCCACATTCGCTGAAACAGTGGGAGTGTGGTAGATGGTCCTAATCATTAAGACATTGGGACGTTTGCAGGACTTCCGCAGCCGAGAGACAAGAGGGTTTAATCTGCTCAGTGGCAAGGAATATAGTGGATGTGGGGTTAAGGTCGGGCATGGTTTGCTTGAGAAGGTTTCGGTAACCACACTCCATGGAGCAAATGTCATAATGCCGAAACTCTTCACGCTTTGATAAGGGGAAGGACACTTCCTGACTTTGTTGATATGATCTTGACAAGGGTTGGAGTGCAGGGAAAGTGTGGGAAGAAGAGTGGGAAGGTGTCGGTAACCTTCTCTTCTTGAAGAGAAGATCATAATGCCGATCTTCCTAGAGCTTCCAGGTTCAGCACAGCTAATGCAGAGATACACTTGAGATAGTTCCGGGGTAGCTGAAGCAAAGAGGTTAGATTCAAGAGGAACCGGTAACCACCGCAGCTCAGCAGAGGCGGGGTCATAATGCCGGTCCTCATTGATCTTTGGCAATCAAAGGTAAAAACTCTAAACATTTCTAAAGGCAGGGTTCTCAATGCAACTTCGCAACAACAGAGCATCAATGATTGATTATATTTCAACTGCAGTCTTCGGACAGTTGATTCTATAAATCGACACACAGATAAGCTACGGGAAGACGAGAGAAGCTTTGGAACAAACCTGGATCGATGGGGAACAAAAATTAGGTCTCGGGATCTTATCAAGATCTTACACAAATCCGGCGTCAACACAGAGCTCCTGTCCAACTGCAGCCAAGCAAACCACTTGGTGAGGGGATCTGGATCCAAGGAACAGAGAGATGACAAGGTTGACTTCAAGGGGAAGATGTGACAAAGACGATGAACAAGATTATAAGAGCGGTCTGGGGTCTCGAATTTGTCGTTGAGGGGCTGGAGACTCGTGAGAATCACCTCACTGTGAGAAACCACCGATTGAGATGGAGGGAGGGGGAGGTGGTGAAGCTGAAGCATGGCCGGAATTATTGAGAGGAGTTGCGGTGAACTTCCGGTACATTCATCGTTGGAACAGGCCGAAACTAGACTTAAAAGACAGAGCAGAGAACAAAGAAGAAGAAACAGCTTCCCAGCGGCGCCGATCGGAACCGACGCCGCCGGAGAGAGGATCATCGGGAGTTGTGCCAGGGAGAGAAGCGGCTAGGGCGAACTCAGTTTTTATGATAACGCAGGTATGTATGTGTTTAATATTTTTTAACTTCAATAATCTTTTTTTTTTACCTCTTTCAACAATCTTTTTCTTTATGTAAAAGTGAATATTCTCATTTTTTTAGAAACAACAACAACAATTAATTTTTAGAGAATTTGTTAGAAATGTTCTTTTTGGCATACCTCTTTTCAAAAATACCCCTTTTAAAAACATTTTCATTTTTACCCTCTTTTACACAATCACACTATGTTAAATAAATTTTTAAAATTTTTTTTTTTAGGTTTGAGTTCCCAATTTACATTTAGGGTATAGTTTTTAAGGGATATGGTTTAGTACTGGAGTTTATTTATAATTTTGTCATTTTATATATTAAAAAGGAGTATTTTTGAAAATGGACACCATGAAAGAGTAGTTTTGAAAAGTGACATAGGAAAAGTATTTTTTAAAATCCCCCTAATTTTTATGGTAGATTTTAAATTTTTACATTTTTATTTTTGTAAAATTTTAATAAATTTAGAATTAATTTAATAATTTTGATGAATTGGGCACACCATCGCTAGTACAATAGTCGTAAGACTCGTAAGTCGTAACGTATCCTGTAATAATAGATAACATACTTAGACGATCATCTTGGTGATTTAAACAATAAATGAGAATGTGATTAGAATTGTTACAACGATAGTATGGACTGTTTAATATGATTTGTAAAATGATTCCATGATATGCAGCACAAGACAACCTTGTGTTCATAAAAGACAATTTTAAACGTCTCCGAGTTAACCATAAAACTTTTGAATAATTCGATATAATAATACTTGTCAGTGAAGATTTTATCCTAACGGTGATTACTTTCTTTATTGGTTAGGAGATTGTGTATGTCCTCACCTCAGGGCCGGGGACAGAGTGTAGTAGCACATTGTCAATGTGGACGACATTTTCAATATTTTTTTTTTCTTCTTTTTCTTCCATCAAACGGCTCTATATATCTAAAAGACGGGAAAATGGCCATTTCATACCCGTACACACCTCGAAAGTGTGAATTGCTACCTGTACAAACAAGAAGTGCCAATTTAAACATGTACCACATGACATTTTACATTTCATACCTGTACGCATAAAATCGAGCCAATTACACAGTCCACGTTAACGGATTTAAGTCAACCGTTAGATAATCTGACTCAGATTCCACGTGTTTTTTGACATGGCAACGAAGATGCAAAACGACGTCGTTTGATTCGTTTTTCTCGCAAAAAATTGTGGAAATTCCACACTCCAGAGATTCGAACTCATGACCTCACATGTGATTTGGGTAGGAGGTAACCAGTTGATCTAACAACATTATTCGATAATAAGATACAAATTAATCTTTATAAACCTAACATAACAATCAAAATCGAAAAAATTTCTGGAAATTCACACTCTCGTGGGTCGAACCCGCGATCTCAGATCTCAATAGCGTAGGACGTAACCAATTGATCCCACAACTTCATTCGGTTATATCACACAATTTTATCTTTATAAAGCTTAAAGATATCTAAGCCTCAATTGAATGAAATGTCGTCGTTTTGAATTGGGGGAAAAAATGAAATGTTAGGGTTCTTCTCTCAAATCCCGAATCGTGGTTTATTTGGGTTTTATTTTCTTCTTCTTTTTCTCTGTAATAGGCGACGAGAGAACCGACGAAGATGGACGAAGAAGGTGATCAATTCGAATGGAGAGAGGAAGGAGTAGGACGAAACGAAGAGATAAGGTAAATCGAAGTAGATTTCAATGTCTGATTTCAATTTAGGTTTTATTTTAAGGTTTTAATCTTAGATTTCATGATGCTGTAGTGATTCGAGGGTGAAATTCAATGTCTACAATGGTGGATACTGGGCAAAAGATTACAAAGGTGACATTTTTTATCTTCAAGGTTCGAAATCGGCAACTATAACATGCAATCCGGAAGAGTTCTTTGTTAAGGTGTCGAATGAGTTTAGAGAAGGAATTTATGGGTATATGTTGTGGTATAAGTTTCCATTTGAGGAACATAAGGAGCGGAAGAGGTTGATAGATTCAGATATGAGTTTTACAAGGATGTGTGATGCGGCCATATGGGTTGGAGTAGTTGATGTATTTATGGTTAAGTCGTCAGAGCATCCTCATGATGTGGAGATTACTGAGCCCTGTGATGCAGAGATTCGAGTTGAGAGGAATATAGCCTCTTTTCTTGATGAAGATCCGAATTTTGACTACCATGACACACCTCCAAACTCGGATGATGAAGGTGGTGGAGAGAAGTTTGTAAGATTAAAAAAAGGTAGTGGTCAGCTGCAGTTTAAACAAGTGTTTGACACTCTAGAAGATTTCAAAGAGTGATTGATAGATTATGCTTTGAAGGGAGGATACAACATTAAGCTTGATAGATGGGGGAAAGAAAAAAATGGAGCTGTTTGTTCAATGGATGGTTGTCATTGGAGGTGTTACTGTTCGTTTCATAACCCCATTGAGAAGTGGGTTCTGAAGACATTTGAAGATGATCACAATTGCACACCTGATGGGTATTGTAGATTACTAAAGTCGGCTGTGGTGGCAAAGATGTTTATGGATGAGATAAGGTCGAATCCTGATTATTCACCGAAAGCTATACAATATGAGGTCCAAAAGAGGTTCAATATTATGATCACACCTGATGTATGCAAGAAGGCGAAGAAAAAAGTATTAGATATGATTCACCGTGACCATTTAGAGCAGTTCTCTAGGCTCAGAGATTACAAAGATGCAATCCTTGAGTAAGTTATTTTTTTTAATGATTGTGTCCATATTCTAACACTTTTTATGATTGTTTTTATATTCTAACACACATTTTTATATTTTTTGTAGGACTAATCCTAACTCCACTGTGGAGTTAGACACTATCATTGGTGATGATGGATCAGAACTATTTCGAAGGTTCTATGTCTGTTTTGATGTGTTCCGCAAGTTATGGCCAATGTGGTGTCGACCCATATTTGGTATTGATGGGTGTTTTCTCAAGTCTACATTTAAAGGGCAATTGTTGGCTGCTGTTGGAAGGGACGCCAATAATGGCTTGTACCCCATAGCTTGGGCTGTTGTAGATGTTGAGGATGAGGAGAACTGGACATGGTTCTTAAGTCATTTGAAAGATGATTTTCATCTGCAAGAGGGTCAAGGATTCACAGTCATTTCTGATAGACAAAAGGTATGTTATTGTTCTAATTTCATTTACATTTTATTTGCCTTTGATATTTGAATCTGATCTAATTTGTTACTTTTCATTTATAGGGCTTGTTAAATGCAGTAAACAGGGTGTTGCCTTATGTTGAACATAGGATGTGTGCTAGGCATATCTATGGTAACTTGAAGGGTGATTTCCCTAATCAAAATGAAGTGAAGACTCTGTTTTGGCGTGTGGCAGAAAGCTATACGGTGGCTGAATATGAAGCAAACTTGCAAAATGCAAGAAACTATGATATCCGATTATATGATGCCATTATGCAGAGAAATCCCAGGAATTGCAGTTTAGCTTTCTGTTCACCTACAGCCAAATGTGTTGATGTTCACAACAACATATCAGAGTCGTTCAACAATGCCATCGATCCAGCAAGGTACGTACCAATGGTTGAGATGTTGGAGACTATTAGGAGAAGAACCATGGTGCGTATTGATTTGAGGAAGACTGCGGCCAGTCAGTATACAGGTCGAATCACTGAGAGGGCAAAAGAGATCTTAGAAGAAGAAGCTAAGTACATTAAGTATTGCTCATTTGTCCCAGGTGCAGACGGTAGATATGATGTTCGTGAGTCTGGTATAAATCACAGTGTGAATCTTAGGCTGAGGACATGTATTTGTAGAAGATGGGATATGAGTGGAATTCCTTGTCGCCATGCTCTACGTGTGATCACCGAGAAGAAGCTTAATCGTGAAGATTACATTAGCGACTGGTATTTGAACTCGAGGCAGTTATGTATTTATAGTGATTCGATTGCACCAGTTAATGGTATGTTGTTCTGGCATAGAACTGGTTCTGTTGTGGTGCCACCTGCTGCTTTAGTTGAACAGATTGAAAACAGGAAAGGTAAGAAACCAAAGCTGAAGAGGAAGAAAGCAAGGCATGAGTCTCCTACAAAAAAGAAGAAGAAGCTTAGTAGAGAGAATAGGATCATGCATTGTAGTCTATGTGATTACCCTGGACACAACAAATTAAGGTGTCCTAATGCTGGAGTGGAGAGATACAAACCACCAAGGAAACCAAGGAAGAAGAAGCAGTCATCAAATGCAACTCAAGGAGCTGAAGGAAGTCAAGTAAGTCAAGAAGCTCAAGGAAGTCAAGTAAGTCAAGAAGCTCAAGGAAGTCAAGCAACACAAGACTAACTAACAATTTGTTGCTTGTTAGGTCTGTTTTTCTTTCTGTATGCTATGGAGGTTTCTTAAAACAATATGATATGTATTTGGTTTTCTTAAGACTTGGTTTAAGACAAGATTATTAACATGTTTTCATCATTTTGAATGTCTTATGAGTTTTTTTTTTTAAAAAGCAATATGATCATTTATTCAATACAACATCATACATCATACACCATACATTCACTAAAACCAAATTCAAAAGATAAACCTAAAGAAGAAAATCATCACCAAAGCAAACACTACAATGTTCTTCAAGCTACGAAGCTGCATTTTCAACTCTCCAACCTCCTTCTCAACCACAGCCTCACATACACGAGTATCCATTGTCAAAATGCCAATTTCTGATTCACAAACATTGAAGTCTTTTTCCATTTTCATCGAAGCTCCTTCAAGCTTAGTAACTTTCTCTATCAAGTCTTCAATCTCTTGAACCATACACGTATCTGTCCACTTGAACACATGACTCCTATTGTCCTGTAACATGTATCTAAAGCTTATACACATAACCACAACCAAATGCGAAATTGACAAAACCACAACCATTGACAAATCCACAACCATATGCGAAGAAGACAAAACCACAACAATATCCAAAATTGAAACACACTTACATGTTCTCCAAATGGACAAGCATGAAACAGTCTTCCAGGGTTTCTAACTGTGTTTGACGTCTTCATCACTACACTTTCTCCACACCGACACTTCTTAGGAAACCCTCTGAATCGCTCACCCATTCTCAATCACTGTAATTCGGTATCAGAGAAGAAGAAAAAGAGTGTTTGGTAGGTTTATCGAACCCAATTACAGAGAAAAAGAAGAAGGAAATAAAACCCAAATAAACCACGATTCGGGATTTGAGAGAAGAACCCTAACATTTTATTTTTTCCCCCAATTCAAAACGACGACATTTCATTCAATTGAGGCTTAGATATCTTTAAGCTTTATAAAGATAAAATTGTGTGATATAACCGAATGAAGTTGTGGGATCAATTGGTTACGTCCTACGCTATTGAGATCTGAGATCGCGGGTTCGACCCACGAGAGTGTGAATTTCCAGAAATTTTTTCGATTTCGATTGTTACGTTAGGTTTATAAAGATTAATTTGTATCTTATTATCGAATAATGTTGTTAGATCAACTGGTTACCTCCTACCCAAATTACATGTGAGGTCATGAGTTCGAATCTCTGGAGTGTGGAATTTCCACAATTTTTTGCGAGAAAAACGAATCAAACGACGTCGTTTTGCATCTTCGTTGCCATGTCAAAAAACACGTGGAATCTGAGTCAGTTTATCTAACGGTTGACTTAAATCCGTTAACGTGGACTGTGTAATTGGCTCGATTTTATGCGTACAGGTATGAAATGTAAATGTTCTGTGGTAAATGTTTAAATTGGCACTTCTTGCTTGTACAGGTAGCAATTCGCACTTTCGAGGTGTGTACGGGTATGAAATGGTATTTTTCCCTCTAAAAAACAACAGACATGGTGGAGCTTCGCTGTCAAATCCTATTTTATTTTATATTATTATCGCAAAAAAAAAACAATAATAATACTTTTTGTTTCCAAATAAGCAAAAAAAGAAAGATTATACACAGACTCAACAATTCTCTTTCTTTTTTTTCCTTTTCCGTTCGACGAGAGCTCTGCCGCGTAATCGTTCTCCGATCTTTTCCCTTCAAATTAGGGTTTTTTTTTGGAGTGCGGTAAATCTTTGAATTTTTACGGGAAGGGTTTCTGGGTTTTCCTCTCTTAGGGCTCGTCGAGTTGAGAAGGAGGGAAAAGTTCTGTTTTTTGATAAAAAAAAATCGCCGGAATCTGAAATTCTCCGGCAGATATGGCGTCTGACCTTCCGATGAGCCCTCATTTGGAGCAGATTCACGGAGAAATCCGTGACCATTTCCGAGCACTTGCGTATGCCTTTTTCTCCCTTATTAATAATCTCTTCAATTTCTATTTCTATATATTTCTAACAGTAGAGAATTTACAATCCTTGAGATTTTTCTCTAAACGAGAGATTCAACATCTTTTTTTGCAGGAATGGGTTTCAAAGGTTGGATAAGATTAAGGATTCTAGTAGACAAAGCAAGCAACTTGAAGAACTTGCTGACAAGATGAGAGAGTGTAAAAGGTACGTCTTGGAAGTTCACTTGGTGATTATATATGAGTAGAAAAGAGTTTTCATTTTTTTTTTTTGTGATCAAGGACTTTTTTGAAATCTCTGTGTTTTTAAGAATCTATAGTTATCTAATGATGATGTAATGTGCTTTACGTTTAGGTTGGTTAAGGAGTTTGATCGTGAACTCAAAGATGGAGAGGCTCGAAACTCTCCTGAAGTAAATATGCAATTGAATGATGAGAAACAATCTATGGTGAGTTTACTTTTTATTACCTTGTAATAAGTAATATGTGTACTTTCAAAATCTGTTTGTTGATATTTCCTTTGATCTATGTGACAGATTAAGGAACTTAACTCTTATGTTGCACTAAGAAAAACGTATGTATGTCCACTTCCAAGGAGCTGCATTGTTCTGTACCTATATTTGATTTTCTCATATACCAATCAGTATGTGTTTAATATACTTGTCATTTGTTGTGTTGCTACAGGTACTTGAATACACTTGGCAACAAGAAAGTTGAACTTTTTGATACGGGAGCTGGAGTCAGCGGTGAACCCACAGCTGAAGAAAATGTCCAAATGGCTTCATGTGAGTCCGTCTAAATAGATCAGTTGATTTTCTTCTGCAACCAGAAATAGTCACAAAAATTGACATATTCGAAGATTAAATTGCTTATATTAGAGTATAGAAGATACGTAATCGTGTCCTATGGGCTAATGCTCTGGCAACATTTGATGTGTTTCAGTAAATTTTTATTGGAGGGTAATACATGACTGTAACTGTTGCCTTTTTCACCTTTTAATGGCTTTTTTACCTTGGTAGTTTGATGTGTCAATAAGTTTCTAGTAGATGGTAATAAAGGACTGGATTCCTTTTATCTTTTGGCTTACACGATATCTAGATTGAAGTGTGTGGCAAGAATAATTGTCTTTAGGGAACTATCCTGTGGAAAAATGTGGACCATTATGTTATGATTCTAATTTTATCGTTTATATAGCAATGTCAAACCAAGAGCTTGTCGATGCTGGAATGAAAAGGATGGACGAGACCGATCAGGCTATTGAACGCTCTAAACAGGTAAGTTAGAGTAACACGTGTATACTACTCGGTCTATAATGCTATATCTCTTGTAACATCCGGTGTTTCTTTCCAGGTTGTGCATCAGACAATCGAAGTTGGCACTCAAACTGCATCCACTTTAAAGGGACAGGTAACAACAAAGCATTCACCACCTCTCTTCCTGATATTCTTATGTGGCGCCATACGCTGACCTATAAAATTTCAGACGGATCAAATGGGCCGCGTTGTGAACGACCTAGACACAATTCAGTTCTCTATCAAGAAAGCTTCGCAGCTAGTGAAAGAGATAGGAAGACAGGTTTGTATAAACTCTCATAGGACTTTCATATTCTCATACACCTCAAAAGATAAATTGGTGTCTAATATATACCACTGTTCCCTTTTAACCCCAGTTCTGTCCTGTCTCACTTAGGTAGCTACCGATAAATGCATAATGGCGTTCCTGTTTCTGATTGTCTGTGGTGTTATAGCCGTAATCGTTGTGAAGGTAATCACCATTGGACTCTACCACTTTTGTTCAAATGGCCTAAATAAAGTTATGTTATTATTATCGCCGTAATCTTTCCAAGTGTTGACTCTGCTTAAATATAAAAAAACAGATCGTGAACCCAAACAACAAAGACATCAGAGACATCCCTGGACTAGCTCCTCCAGCGCAATCAAGAAAGCTCTTGTACTTCAGAGAATAGCCGTGTGGCAGGGCCGAGAGGGAAGTTTTGGTGCATATTACACTTTCTGTTGCGTTTGTTGTGCCCTTCCACGAAAGGGGTTGGTTGTTCATGTCATTTGAATCTGAGCTTTGATTAGAGTTTTGTAGAATATATATCATCATTCTTTTATTATTTATGACCATGTTGTATAATATATAGCAAGATCAATATATTTTTATAAGATCCATAATGTCTTATTTGTTCTCTCCATCTTTTTTCTCAACATTTTCATGATCCATTAATTTTGTATACTTTGATGAAATAATTTATATAATAAATAGGAATGAGAACAGATCCAGGGCCACACACTCTGGATCATAATGGCTGGTCTCTGGAGCTATTGCATCTAGTGAACACATTTATAACATTGAGAGACCCTACAAATAATTCTGCCATTCGCGTTTCCTTTTTAAGACTAACATTGTTAAGTAATCCGAGGTAAATTCTATTTGTAAAATGTTTGGGTTCCAAAGGAGATAATGTCATTCACCTGATAAGTGAAACAATATAAGGGGTCATTCTTAGACGGCAGTGTGGGTTCCAAGCTGTGTCCGCCCGATATGTGACAATCGCGACGTTATCAGAGGGGCTTCTTCATCGTTAAGCTCCAATCCTCTGGGGCTCCCCCCATCTGACGAATTCTTCTCCTTCCAGTCCTGCAAAATTATTTGGACCAAATCCATATGAATGCATACATATAGGTGATGCTGTCGCTATATCTTAATTCTAATGGTTGGTTTTTACTTCCTTAAAATCGAATGTTTGAGTCTGAATCCAAAACTAAAAATAATTGATCCAAAAGAGAGAACCAAATCCTGATATGGCCAAAATAAGCACATCTAAAATTTCATTTTTTTCTCAAAATGATGGATAAAAGTTGATTGAAAACCTTTGTCTGAAACCGTTCAAACCGAACCACAGAGGATTAGGGTTTACTTTGGTGACTATAGTTTGTAAACCGACAAACCGAACTGGACCTGGATTGAACATCCCTTCTTACTTTTCTTAGCTAGTGAATGAATATGTAAAATTCAATTTACAATGTAATGTACCTTCGTGATTCGATCAGGGAGGCTTTCCGTGCTCGGTGGTATTGCTTTTACATCCTTGATTTTTATGTAATTGTACATTACAACACCACAGAGCGCTGTGCCAAACACATGATAAGAAGAATATAGTTAACCAATGCACAACATTTAGAGCTTTATCCAATTAGATATTGGGATGGAAAGAAACAGACCTATAGCATATCCAGTAATGTTCAGCCCAGTGATTGTAGATTCAGGAAATATGACAGTGGAGAGGGCTATGAGAATCCAGTCTTTCAGAACCCCAGCAACTCGGATGGTTACAGCGCCTGTTCTTCCGATTACTAAGAATATGGAGAAGTTTAAGGCAAGTGCGCAGAGAGCGTTTGAGAAAAAGATCCAGAAGTTGAATTGGATCTGCGTGACATCTATATTTGGTTTCTCCAGTACATACCAAGGCAATGACAGGAAAACAAAGCTGCACAAAATAAAGGAAAAATTGCAAGTTTAATGCGCAGTAGAATATATTTCTTGCATCTACCAAGAAATAATACATGATGTTGACAAACATGAAACTTTGTACAAAAGACAAACAAGAACAAGAGGTCACATCAAGTCAACAAAGTTTTCATCTCAAGCCAATTTTCAAACAAGAAAGCTTTGAGATGTGTTAGGTTTCTACTGCGTACCTGCATGGAGCTATATAGTATAAGCTGGTGACTGGATTCAATGTCAAGCCCTTCTTTTGAAGAAGAACTTGAGTCAGCACCAGTCTAAGTGCTTCAGCAAAGATTCCCATGACCTGGTAGACTGTGCCGATTACATTGAAATTAATTTCGCCATAGGATGATACTACAACTCCAACACTGACTAGCACCATGTTCATGAACACATCACACCTTGCTTTGTCCGTGCCACAGACAACGGCCATGAGAAATGTTGCTACCGGCACTGTCATTATATATTGGCGTGTTAAAAAGCTTCACAACATAATCAACGATTCATATACTAATATAGGGTTTGAGCCAAAACGGAAGTTGTGTATTGACATACTTAGTGCTTTGAGCATCTGTATGAAGGCAACTGAAATGTGCAAATATGCAGTATTTCCGAACCTGTAAAAAAGAGTAAACAGAATACTTAAGAGACAATTTAGACATCAGGTATGACAAGCACCGGAAAATTCAGAATTTGAAATATACAGTATTACTAGAACAGAGAGCATCTATAAACCTAATATGTCCCACTGTACAAGGAACAAAGGCTTACCAGAGGCTGGATGCAAAGAATGCGCTTATAGGTACCACACAGGTCACATATCTGGAGTTGAAGAGAATATGTTAAAAAGGAGAAAGATGATAGAAACAACGTACATATATGCCAATAAACGTGATAAGCTGGCTTACATTTCGAAAGTCATTTTAACAGGAGAGACAACCTACATCAAAAAAGAAGAAACTCATCACTTAACTATTTATAAGGATTCGAAGAGTCATAAAGAAGGTCAAATATGCCCAATGAGAACTCCTCATAAGATGAACACGAAGCATATTAATTTCGCCAATGGAAGTGTAACTATAAACGCTAAGAGTTTATTATGTACCTTGAAAACCCGAATAAGAAGGAAGGCCACAAATCCAGAAAATCCCATATGGATCATAGTCAATGTTATAGGAAGTGGAAAATTGAAGTATTTTGGAGAAAGAACCCACTGCATAAGAAACCCAAAAACGATAAAATAGAAAGTAAAGTCAGGATACCAAAAAAAAAAACAACAAAATAGCTATACTCACTAACAAAGACTAAGAATGAGTACAAGCCAGACAACAAAGGTCTCCGGTTTCATTTCATATACACACAGCATTAGATTCAAACCTCAATTCTAAATTCTAGTTACAGAGTTACAACCTATAGCATGCAAAAACAAAATCCAACAGCTACACAGCCTATATGAAGATCTGCATAAACACTATGAGTAAAGTAGGCTCAGCAAAAATCACCTTGTTGTAGAGTATAACTCCAGAAGAGAGTATAATGTAGATCAGTAAGTAGATATAGGTTAGTACAAGCGACTTGTTTATCATCTTAGCCATCTTCTTCTTCCTCTCTCCCACTTATCAAAGCAAAGCCTAAGAAAAATCACCGCAGATGCAAGTATCCTTCGATAGTCACAACGATATAGGGAAGTATCCCACAACACGCAACAGATTCTGAGATTCCATAGAAGAAATCTGAAATTTCCAAAAACAAATCAAACTTGAGATTTCTCAACTAAGAACACCAAATCGGGGATTCGAAATACTCAGACGCAAAACCCCCCAAAAAAATCCTAAATCGGTAACGAGAAATCTGAGAGATCGTAATCAGATCCGGAGAAACAATACCTCGAAATGAGAAGCCGAAATGCGAATCTCGGCTTTGGAGAAGAAAAAAACGTGTGAATCTATCTTAGTTTAAGAGGGGATCAAGATACGAAGAAAACTTTTTTCCGATAACTCCAACCAAGAATGTTTCCTATGAGAGTAAGAGTGAAGAAGAAGAAGATGATAAAATGCGTCAGAGCCTTCGATGGCGAATCAATGACGAAGCAGGTGAAGATTTAGGCAAGGAGAGAGACGTAGAAGTGTTGAGTCAGAGCTTTTGCTGCTACGACTGTGTGTTTGTGTATACTGTATAATGCTCTCTCTCTCTCTCAAGAAAAAAATTGAAAATAATGGAGAAATTAAACGACGGTGGGGATGAAGGTTCAAACATGTAAATCTTAAATCTAACGGCTATGGTTTTATGTCCTTGACGGGTGACTTACTTCAAGCTTTTTTTTTTCTTTTTCAATTTAATCAATGATATATTTAGATTTTAATGATGGGTCCATTATGTTTCCAAACCTATCTTAATCACAATAAAATGAAATTTATTATTTTTTAATAACACGAAATCTATTAGATAACACATATAAATAATGCAAACTGTAGATTCAAATTATTAAATACCAAAAAAAAAAATTATTAAATACCATTTTGTAAATTAGATAAATATTATTTCTTGAAAATATTACTTAACGATGTTTATAAAACTTGTTAATTGTAAAATTAGTCTTGTCTCATGTGTTTTTTCTTCTCGCAAATTTATCTTCATAAGTTTTTTTTCTTTTTTCTTTGTTTATACATAACTACTAGGATCGAATCCGCGCTACAGTGTAAGAGAATATTCACAGATACATGCGGTTTATAACAGATTGGAATATGTTAAATTCTCATTTTAGTATAGTATAGTCGATTACGGTGGATTATAGATTCTTACAATGAGTTTGGATAAAACAATAGAAGAAAAAAAAGTAAATAGTAATAAAATGATTTGATATAATAAAATAAATAAAAAACAGAGAAAAAATTAATAGAAAGTATGATATTGTTGAGCTAAATTTTTCTACATGGTCTGACCGTTGGAAAATTGCATACATATTTTGACATGTTGCAAAATTATTATCCTTTCGACAATATTTACTATAAGAGAGAGGTTCAAGTTTCTTCACCACAGTGCCCATGTCTGGTCTCCAACATGATTCTCGTTGCACACAGGCTGCAGCCAACGCGGCCAGCTGCATCAAGACAACGCACCATATCAATATAGTATACCAAAACTATCGCTTGTTTTTTTTTTTTTTTTTTTTTGGCATTTGCAAAGACAAAGTAAAAACAAAACTTTGGTTCTACTGTCAGCAGATAAATTAGTTTTCTACGTATACACTAAGTTATTTTTTTAACGCAGCAATGAAACAATAATATTTTCAAAAATCATGTTGCGATCAACGCATTGCTCCACTTTGTCTTTGCTTAGTTTAGGGATTGCCTAACATAACACACATGCAACATCTTTATTATTAAACTAATCAACATATTTCATTTCTATAAATCTCTTCGCACAAAATTTGGCTTTTTCCAACTTCTTTTGTTACTTTCAATTCTATATATAGGCCTAAAGAGAGTTTTATTTATTTACTAGGTCATATCCCACACAAATTCGCAGATTGTTGTATAATAGAATATATTAATTAATTTAAATTTATTTGATAATGATAAAAAATTAACAAATTAATTTAAATGTCATTAACATTTTTTTACACTTTTATTTATTTAAATCATACAATATCAAAATATATAACTTATTTAAAAATAATCATACATACATTATACATATGTCTTAAAGTTATTTGTTTTTTATTGTTCAACTTTGATAATAATTTTCATTAGTATTTTTGAGCATTTGAGGTAATAAAATATTATTTAATAATAAATTTTTTTACTATGTGATTTAAATATATAATTTAAGTTTTTCATATAAACGAACACATAACCTAAATTATTTAATAATTAAGAGCTAAAATATTTTGAAAGTTAAAAATACATATTTCCTATAAATTAAAATCATATAAAGTGCATCAAAGTTTTAAAATACAATTTAAAAAATGATTTTTAATATTTCCCTTAGTTTAAGACATATTGCTAGGCTTAGTTATAATTTTTAATCCTTGTAATAAAAAGCTAGGTAGAAAATAAAAAAAAATTCAATTGGTTTTTAATATAGAAAAATCTTTAAAGTACATATTTGAATTAAATTAAAAAATAGTGATTTTTATATTATTATATGTTGAATCACAAACTGAATATAATGATTATTATTCTAAAATAAATGTATTACAATTTTGTTGGATGTAAGTGAGAGGTAAAAAAAATTGATTTGATAATTATATTACAAAATTTTCCTTCATGAGAACATTTCAAATTTTAAGAATAAAATAAATATACATGAATTTGTAAGAACTAATCAAACATCTAAAGTAAAGAATTAAGATGTTTTCTTTAGATTGATTCCTTTATTATGAGATGGTTGGTTATAACCAAAATATTATTATGGTCATCAAAATTTTATTATACATATTAGAATACATATGTATTTAAAATCAAAATAATATAAGAAAACAAAGAAGAAAAAAAGAAGTACATAAAACAAAGAAACAATAAATTTCAAAACAATGTAAAACATATAGTAAATAAAAATATAATCAAACTCTTATTTGGGATATAGTTCAACCTATGCAAAAAATTATAAAATAACAAAAAAAATATTTAGGATTTGGAATATGGAGGAGGAGGATGTGAGAATGGTTATTTATAGGATAAAAAGTGATGGAAGTTACATTTCTAAAATAATTAAATTAGAAGAGTTATAATTAACAGTGTGTTTAAATGAAAATGAATGGAGGATAAAAAGTCAATTCACAATTTATGTAATTTCAGTTACAATTTAGTAGTAAAGAATGAATTTAAAGTATGCATTAATGTATATAACTAAATGTGTTGTTTAATTAAAAATAAATTTTAAATTTTAAAAAATTAAATGTCAAATGGACCAGTAAAGGGAGAGTGAAACATTTGAAATATGAGGCCATGAGGGTTAATGAGTTATAGTGAGATATGTGTCTTTCTTTTAATAGATAATACTGAAATTGATATATCAAAGATAACTATTTGAGAGTTACAAAAGTGCAATTAAGTGCATATTAATATATTTTTAACATATTCTATTATATTATATTAAATTCATTGAGAACACTACTATGATATTATTATGGAAGTTACAAACAAATTTTTATACTTTTCTAACTCCTAAAAGTAAAACCCATTTAATTAAAAGTGAGTGTTGGTGAGTCCATAATTTGATTGAAAATATCCCTTATATATTAATAGAGGAACATTTTGGCAAAAAAAGCTGAGGTGTCAGCATTACAGAGCTCAGGACACTCTTTCCTTTATTTGCCATCAGCTTTTAAAAATATTTACATTTATTTACCATTGTATTTTTCTAAAAATATAATTAACACCCAAAATTAAATTTTTGTATTATCTTTCTAACTTAATTATATCCTTTAATTATATTTTCATAAAATCTTTAAAATGAATTTTAAGAATCCTTTGTTCATATGATATAATAATATAAGATTGATATTATAATAACTCTCACGGGTTAAATTTTAATTATTATACAATTTTTTTTATAGATATATACTACACAATCAAATTTTAAATATTTCAATTACCCATAAATATAATAGATTTTATAAATAAAAATTACAGTAAAAACATTAAATAATTATTTTATACCGCACTATGTGCGGGTTGTTACCTAGTAATATGTTACGCATTGATCGTTTAAAAGGAATAAGAACATCTAATTCTCAAATAAACTTGATTTTTTTGTTAAAACCAGCATATGTGAATTTCAATTTAACTATGGAAATTTAAAAAATAAATATGAATATATTAGAAAGGTAAGAAATATAAAAGAAATATTTTGTTTTATATAAATAAAATAAAAATTGAAAAATGGTTAAATATATATAATACTTTCTAAATTAAAATATAGAATCAAAATCTTACAACACATATGAGATATAACAAAATTTGATATTGGTGGGAGAGGAGGAGAGAATGATTACTTATAAGATGATAATCCAAATTATATAATGGAGATGAATTTTTTTGAAAAAGAACAATGTAAATATATATATCATATAATCTTTAAAATTAAAATTTAGCATTAAAATTTTACAATGAGATTTCATTTGGTTTTTTTGTAACCCATACAAAAAAATAAAATGATTTGAGGTATTGTGGAAGAAAATGAGAGAAGTGGAAGAGAATGGAAGAATGTGAAAATGAGAAAGTATAAGAATGCTAATATGAGAAAATGGGAGAATGCTTATTTAATGATAAGAATTGATAGAAGTTACATTTAGAATTATGAAAATTATAATTATAATTTATTGTGTTTGAATAAAATTGAGTGGTGGAATATAATTAATGCATAATTTATTTTATTTTCAGTTATAATTTTATTTTAATGTGTGAGTTAAATGTTTTATGTTAATTGGGTCTTAAATGTTGTTCAAAGCAATTATACAATTAGGAAACAAATAAAAAATTTAGAAAGTATTAAATGAAAATCAACCAATAAGAAGAGACTAAAACCTTATTTTATATATATGATTCCAATTCAATATACCAAATGACGTGAGTAATGGTATAATACAGAGTGGTATCAAAAACCATCTCTTCTCAACGCAAGCAAACGAGAATCTGAAGCAGAAAAAAGATGCATTAAACATTATCCAATCCACAAGAAATTGTTGTTCAGACGGTGAGGTACGAATGTACGATCGAGACCTTTACAACCTGTAAGGAGCTCCAGCAGAACAATGCAAAAACTGTACACATCGCTCTTTGAGCTCGATAATCCTTCCATTTCGCGTCTGAAATACATAACCCAACATGTTTAAAGAGGACGTACGTATCCCCTGCATTAATCTTAATTAATAAAACAAATCGAAAACCACCAGACACCAGTAAGGATAAATTAAATATCTCAAATATGGACATTACTCTGGAGCAATCATAGAGCCAATATCGCCTCGGAATACCATGGTATTATTATCTGAGTGAAATATAGTAGCCGCCATGTCAGGCAGATCAAAATCACCGATTTTGGCAACATCATCATCAAACAGAAGTACGTTGCTGGATGTGATGCCATGGTGGATGATAGCCCGATGGTTAACTTTCTCATGCAAGTACTCAAGTCCTCTGGCTGCACCAACAGCGATTTTGACTCTTTGTTGCCATTTCAAAACAGGACCTCGTTGTGTTCCTTGGACACCTTTTCTGCCTACAGCAAAGAGACACGTACGTCATTTATTAGTTTCCTCCTTTCGTATCTTAGTTTCTAAATGTTCCAAGTATTTAGTGTCTGATCTGTATCTGCTCACCATGAAGAACATCATGAAGAGATCCATTAGGGGCAAATTCATACGCAAGAACACGGAGAGGGTCATCAACACAATAGCCAATATAAGTGCAACAACATTATCGTGTTGGAATCTTGAAACCATTGATATGATAAGCTATATGAGAGGCTAAAGGGAACATGTGCAAGTGAGAATGCACGTTAGAAGGAAGCTTGAGTGAAGAAGAAATATCTCTAAGTCGTAACAAACTTTAGAGAGTATAAATAGTTAGTAGCGTAAAGACTCATCCTGCGTGATCAAATTGTGTGAATTTGTTAGATCAGAGCTGTGTCTCTGTTCATGGTGATAAGAGAGGAAAACTGTAACTCCGATCTTATCAGTTAGGGTTCATCGTTTATATTGGGAAATTGAGAAGAGATAAAGAGAGAAAGACCACACCTTCAAACTTATCATGATACCTGTTAGCATTTTCTACATCATTAAAAACAACATTTCCAAGGGATTGGTTTTTTATGCTGGATCATTTAAACAAATTAAACGATCCATATACACTTTATAGTATGTACCTGGGAAAGAAATACTTCACCTGTCTGCTTACTAGGGTAGCAGCTTTAGGGATTTTAAGAACACCGTAAAACAGTCTTCCATCTGAACTTGCGATTGATGCCATTGAACTTTAATTATCGGTTAATTTTTCAACTCATCCGCTGGAATGGATGGTACTACAATAGACGGTTTGTGATCTACTGGCTGGTTCATGTGTGAATCTGCTCTTTGATGGTGGTGGCGTCCATTGTAACCTTTAAAACAATTAAAACCACATTAACTTAGAAGTTAAAAGATCGACACAAAGAAAAACACAGTTGATGAAATAGGTGAGCTACCTGCTGGTTTGTGCTGGCCTTGGTCCCGTGTCAGCAGCGTTACGGAACCCACACCAACAAAATAAACTCATTACACTCTCTGATAAAGGGTCAGATTCTATTGCTATAGTTTGACGGTACTTCGAGAGACTCCTTCTTAGATAATTTTATTATATGTTCAATGTCTGCCATATAATATAAGGTATATACGGATTCACCTCTAGGGGTGAACCTCTTTTATTTACCCCTCTTAATTAACCAATCAAAATACAACAAAACGCCATATCATATCATATCATATTTATAAAATAAATCAAAATTAAAATAAAAAGATAAAACAAATTAAGGAAACAAATTCTGTAGATTTTTAATAAGAAAATTATGTCGGCCTGGTTTATAAAGGAATGATTAGAGTGTAGTTTTTACAATTAAACAAAATTATATGTCGGTTTGGGTTTACAAAATAATGATTAGGGTTTAGATTTTACAATTAAACGAAATTTTATGTCGGTTTGAGTTTACAAAATAGTGGTTAGAGTTTAGATTTTATAATTAAACGAAATTATATGTCGGTTTGGGTTTACAAAAGAGTGGTTAGATTTAGGATTTAGATTTTATAATTAAACGAAATTATATGTCGGTTTGGGTTTACAAAAGAGTGATTAGGGTATAGGGTTTAAATTTTATAATTAAACGAAATTATAGGTCGGTTTGGGTTTACAAAAGAGTGGTTGGGGTTTAGGGTTTAGATTTTACAATCAAAGAAATTTATATGTCGGTTTGGGTTTATAAAATAGTGGTTAGGGTTTAGATTTTACAATTAAAGAAAATTATATGTCGGTTTGAGTTTATAAAAGAGTGGTTAGAGTTTAGATTTTACAATTAAACAAAATTGTATTTCTAGGTTTATAAAAGAGTGGTTAGGGTTTAAATTACACAATTAAACACAATTATATGTCGGTTTGAATTTATAAAAATGTAACTTGGATTTAAATGTTATAATTAAAAACTATAATATAATGTTTATAATTAAAATTGAATTATATACAGATTTTGTTTCTTTAATTAATAATTTGTTTTCTCAATTAAAAAGAGGTGAATAAAAGAGGTTCACCCCTTAGGGATGAACCCAAGAATTGTCCTAAAAACTCCAAAGAGAATTTAAGGAATGCTCTTAAACAATATAGAAATATTCTAAACCGTGCACTTGACTCACAAACGGTTATATATAAAAAAAAACACATGTCTTGAAAAGTGGGACTCGAAATGAGATAAGGTGACCCAGAAATTTCACAAATTTAAAACAGAATGAAAATAATATATTAGTTGATTAAATCATCAAGAAGAAGATGAGATGGGCCGGGGATTAATTGAATATTATGATCAGCAGGGGTTCCTATGGGGATTCTGAGGAGCAGGAGGAGGATTTACAAGAGGTTCAAGTGCTTTCACCACAATGCTCATGTCTGGTCTAAAATCTGGATCAGTACGCACACAAAGTGCAGCCACCGCGGCTAGCTGACCATTATATCGTACCATATTCATACATAGCAAAAATAAAATCAGACTCATGAAATGTTTTAGTTGTCATATAGAGATGAATGTGGACAACATAACTATCGCTTGTTTTCTTTGGCATTTGCAAGAAAAAGGTAAGAATTGAACTTTAATTCTAATGTTAACAGATAAATTAGTCTTCTATATTCTAAGCTAGAGTAATTCTTTAATGCTGCAATGAAACAATAAGAGGAAAAATCAATTTTATTGGATTAAGTACCTTGGCAACAGCTTCAAAAAGGTACTCTCCGAGTAGTCTTGGATCAACGCATTGCTCCACTTTGTCTTTGCTTAGTTTAGGGGTTGCCTAAGATAACATACAACATCTTTATCATTAATCAACATATATATTTCATTTCTCTGCTATCTTTTCCCACAAAATTTAGCTTTTTCCATTGTTGTTTTTAAAAAATTAGTTTCAAAATTATAGGCCAAAAAAGTTTTCTTTGAGGTTGTTGAATGTTTTAGAAGCTTTATCTAATCAATGCAAGCCAACAAGAATCTAATTATCTAAAGAAGAAAGAAAAGCTGCAATAAACATTACCCATCTCACTAGACTCTGCTCTCCCGGCGGTAAGGTAAAATCAATATCTTTACGACCTGTAAGGAGCTCCAGCAAAACAATCCCAAAACAGTACACATCACTCTTTGTGCTCAATGTTCCTGTCAGTGTGTATCTGACATAAATAACCCAAAATGTTTAAAGAAGACGTGTTAGCCTCTGGACTGAAAATCACTGTTCAAGATTGATAATACGTTACTCTGGAGCCCTATGGCCATAACTTCCTCCTATCATACAACCGGCTGAGGGAAAGCGAGCAGCCATGTTAATGACTTTATCAGAAAAATCTAAATCAGCAACCTTGGCAACATCATCATCGAACAGAAGTATGTTGCTGGATTTGATGTCTCGGTAGATAACCTGAGGGTTCACCTTCTTGTGCAAGTACTCAAGTCCTCTGACTGCACCAACAGAGATTTTGACTCTTTGTTCCCACGTCAAAAGAGGACCTCGTGGTGCTCCTTTGACACCTTTTCGACCTGCACCAAAAGAGACACCACATGCATTGCATAGTTTATGTCCTCTTGTATGTTAGTTTTCAGATGTGTATAATTGAGTAACTGATCCATTTCTGAGAAATGGTTTACATTAGCCACTCACCATGAAGAACATCATGAAGAGATCCATTAGGAGCAAATTCAAACGCAAGAACACGGAGAGGGCCATCAACACAATAACCCACAAGTGCAACAACATTGTCGTGTTAGAATTTTCTATATCATTAACAGAAAAAAGTAGTCAGACCTTTCCAAAGGAGTAGTTTGATGCTGGATCATTCAAACAAATGACACATACCTGGGAAAGAAATACTTGATCTGGCTGGTGACTGTGGTCAAGTTTCTTAATGACAGCTGCTTTACCGCTTTTAAGAACACCGTAAAACACTCTTCCGTTTGAACCTTCACCGATTGATGCCTCTGAACTATAGTTATCAGTTAAAGCTTTCAACTCATCCACTGGAATGGCTGGTACAGCAATAGGCTGCGTGTGAGTAACTAACCGGTTCGTGAATGAATCTGCTCTTTGATGGTGGCGTCCATTGTAACCTTTATAACAATAAAATCCCATTAACTTAGAAGACAAAAAACAGGACACTAATTAAGCAAAACACAGACAAGATAAGTGGTGCAGTTGAAATAGGTGAGCTACCTAAAGGATTATGTGCTTGCCTTGGTCCCGCGTCAACAGTGTTACGAAAATCCTCATTCCCACACCAACAAAACCAGCTCATTACACTCTTCTCCCACAGGAGCTAACTTAACTGTAATTGTATGCAGAAGACAAAATGTGTGAGCAAAACAGTTATAAAAAAAGAAACATATTTGAGCAGCTTCTCAAACTTATTTAACATACAGAGATATAGTTCAGACACAATAAACAGTTTGTACCAAACTTTATGCATGCACAATGACATGAACAAGATAATAAGTGTCAATAAACATTTGTGAAGAGTAAGATCTAGCCGCTTAATTATGGAAATGTATATTAGTATATATAAACAAGTAATAAAGACACAACAAACAGTTACGTTTTAAAACAAGATTTGGCTATCTAAGAAAAGAGAGTCAAGTGGAAAGACCTTAAGATCAATGATCTCTCTTTATATTACTCAACAGTCAAGAACAATACAATATAGGGTTTGCAATTTAGAGTCCCTAATCTCTCCTTAAGCCAGAGGCTCTCTCAACTAGCAAATGGTCAAAGAACTTATTTATACATACTATATGGTTAGCAAAACAAAAACTAGGAAACTGTTTCCAAAAGAAAGATATTATATCAATTCCTTCTATAAGATGCGGCATGATTCAACTTGTTAATTTTGTAATGGACAAAATGGTTTGACTCGAGAAAATTGAGCATATACACACAAACAGAATTATGAAAATTAACAAGAATTCACATACACGTAAAGTCGATATCAGAAGAACTGAAGAAAAACTTCGAAGGAGAGAAAAAAAAAAATTTGAAATTCTATGATGAGCGTAGAATCTTCGAGGGTTGTGTTACCCTCGTAGATGAGTATTTTGAAAATGTCTAATGATTGTCAAACCAATTTTTAAATAACTAGATGATGACCATGTCGCCTTTGTTGGTACTAACTTGGAACAAGTCTAAAATGGGTCATGAACTTAAAATATGCCTTCAGTGAATCATAGTCAAGATTTCCCAAACAACCAAAGTGTACAAGATCCTTTGTGTTAGAGCGTATCTTTGAGCGTATCTTTAAGCGCTGAGATCTGGTAAAAAAAGTTAGATCTAAAAAAATGTGTTGGGAGACGAATAAAAAATAAAAAATAAAAAATAAAGGAAAGAGAGGACGAAATGAGAAATTAAGCAAAACAGAAAGATGAAGGAAAAGGAATGTTTCTGGTTCAAATATGAGGCTATGAATGGCAATAAGTTTTTCATTGGTTTTTAGTTTTTAGATTTTGGTTTTTGGATTTTTGTTTTTAAATTTTTGGTTTTTGGTTTTTGCTGTATATTTAAAAATTAATAAATTAAAAAGTCAAAAATAAAAATTTACGCTGGAAAAAAAGGTTTTTTTCACAAAATCTCAAATTTATGGTTTTTAGTTTTTCTTTGAAATTTAGAAAAACCACTTAAAAACTAGTTTTCCTAATCTTTAGGGAATCCAATTTTTGAAAATCTTGAATGGTAAAGAAATAGATTTTCAAAAAATCAAAAACCAAAATCAACTTAAAAACTAGTTACCATTCAAGGCCTGAGTTTCCAAATGCAGAGATTATGTTTCTAACTAGGGTTGACCCGTGGTACACCACCAGACAAATTTTGTATTATAAAAATCATGTTTATCTTATATAGTTTTGTAAATTATTGACAGAAAAAATTGCTTTATTTCTAATATCAGTAAACCAAATAACTTTAAACCCAAAAACTAATAAAAGTATGAGAAGTGAAATTCAATGAAACACTGAAAACAAACAACTACAAAACAAAGTATAATACTTTTTCTCAATCTTGACATTAACATCCATCAGTTTTTTCTACATCATGAGTCTCCTCATCCTCATCTTCATTCTTTGATGAGATGTAACAATAATACAATATTAGATCTATATTATATTTATAAATATTACACTCTTTTTTTTCCTTGTGTTTATCGAGTTTGGTGTGATTAGTTATTGTGAATGAGAAGTATTTATAGTGTTTTAATTTAATGTTACAGTTTTATGTGAGGTAGAAATAATCTTGGTGAGCAAGTTTAATATCAAGATATATCAAGATTTGGGTATGTTTGAGTAGAGTTTAGAATGTAGTTAACGAATATATGCTACATACTATGAGTGTGAGTGTATTTATTGGATTTCCTTTTGAAATAAAATCCCTGATTAAAATTTGCCAAATTAAGAATACGCATATTTAATTGTGATATTCTAATTTTTGTTAGCGAATAAAATTTAATTATGTTTTCAAGGAATCTAAAATTAATAAGGAAATTAAGGTATAATTAATTGGTTTCTAGCTATAAATTACTTTCGAATTTATGCATAAACATAAATTTTATTTTAAAAGTTATTTATTTATTTTAAGTTTTTAATTTTCCTAAAATCTCGATAATAGTTATATAAGAGTAAGTAGGTGATTTATGCAAATAATTAATAGGGTTAATAACATATCATATTGTTAGACTGGTTGATGAAGCACAATTTCAAGCATAATCTTTTTTCAAAATAAATTAGTTGAATTTTATATTTCTTAATTGTTATTTTTTTTGAAATATAAAAATATATCTTAATTAATACATCTCAATTTTGTAAGTTAGTTTTAGTAATAGTTGGTGCTAATATATTAATTACGAAATTATTAAAACAAATAAACAAATATGCTTGGTAAATTTTCAGTATAAATTTGGGATTTTGTTTTGTCAAATCATTAATTTTAGACTATTAATTCGAAATTGTGTTGCTATATTTTTGGAAGTTGATGATTGGATAAAAATATGCATTACATGCGTAATTTATATTGTGAGATCTTACAAATTTACTTCTCTGAGATAATTAATGTTGATTTTACAGAAATTAATTAGGTTTTTGTTAAAACTGGAATATTACCATAACTTAAAAATCTTAATATAAACTACTAACTGAAAAAAAAACCTGACTAACATAATAAATAAGGATCCGATTTGTGATTTCGGGTTGTACATTTCAATTTAGAACCGACCCGTTTACAATGATTACCGAATTAACCTTAATGACATTTGATTAATTGTCTAAATATAAAGGCATTAATGGAAATCGTTTCCAAAAAAATTGTGACACAAAAATGTACTTCAAAAATGTTAAGATAGATTGGAAGATAGATGTCTCGGTATGAAACACTTGTAAAACAATTGTATTGGTCACTTTTTTTTTTTTTTTTTTTTTTTTTAACGTCTTGGTTTTTATTAATCAGAATTTGGTACATAGTCATGAAACAAACAGCTATGTAAATACAATGGAGGATAGAAAAAAAATTGAGCAGTTTGTGTTTGATGGTGAGCTGCTTTAGCTAACTTATCAGCAACATGATTACATTCTCTTTCAACAAGTAAGAATGAAATAAGTTAAAGTGATCCGCCCAACTGCGGATATCTACCAGGAGATGGTCCATGGTTATATTTGTAGATCGCTTGTGTAGAAGATCATCTAGCGCCTTACAATCACCTTCTAGGATTACATCACGGTAACCTCGACACCAGGTCAATTGGAGTGCATGTAGCAGTGCTATCCCTTCAGCTTCAGGAGGGGTTGATGCTTGTTTTAGTTTAGAGCTTCCAGATAGCAGATATGTTTCCCTTGCATCCCGTATTATCCACCCCGCCCCAATACTACCATTCTGATAAAGGAAGCTTCCATCAAAGTTTACCTTGATTGCATTGTCTGGAGGTGGTTTCCAACGGAATGTCTGAGTATTACGCAATGTAGCTGATCGCCGCCTCAAGATATTGGAGGTACATGTTGCTGTTAACCACTCTGTAACATCGTCCCTAGCCTTGTTGATTACCTCCCTCGGTTCCCAACTAACCTTGTTGAAGATGAGATCATTCCTTGATTTCCACAGTTGCCAACCAATCCAAAATGGTAAATGTTGTTGATCCACATCCATTGCCGAGTTATACATCAATAGTAGCGTGTTGATGTTTTCTTCAATGTTTGATGTAAAAGCTTGACCTAATGGTAGGCCGGATAGTCACTTTTTCTTATATTGACCGAGAAACTTGGAAAAAAAATAAGTTGGTCTTTAAAGAGATTCTGTTACGAAAAGATTATGTTAAAGTTCTTTTCGGTTTACAAGTTGGTCATAAAGAGATTTTGTTAGGCCATCTGCATTGGCAGAACAGTTTGGGTGTTCTTAGCCCAATAAAATGATAAATATATTGAACAGTGCCTATAGAACACTTTTTTAGTTCTTGATGTAGAACTGATCTTGGCTCAGTTCTAAGCTGACGTGACAAGCTGTGAATGGATACAATTTTTTGCAAACAATTTTTCACAAATTAAAAGAGGATTTGATTGAGAATATATGGAATAAATTTAGACATTAAACTATGTATTAATTAAATAAAATGTTTGTGTGCTTTAATTAAGTAATATGTTTGTTTGTTTTTTTTCTCTTTAATATTTTTTTTTGTTTCATAAAAATTTGGTATTGTATTTTGAATTTTAGTAAAAGTTTTATAAGTTTGTAATTTAAATGTTATTTTTAAAGTTTTTATAAATGTAATATGTTTAAGATTATTATATTATTAAATCTTATGATCTTAAACATGTTCTTCCAATAACAAACTTTTTAACAAAATATCTAAACTAATGATCTTACATTATTTTCATAATATTTTTACTCTAAGAACACCGAAAAGTGTTCCCCCAATAAAGATGCCTTTACGAGAAGAGTGTTTTGAGAAACATAGAAAATCAGGTGAAAACATGGGATCTTCTTCTACACCATTCTTATGATTCTTTGTCTCATCCTCAAATAACAATGTAACTCGTAACATGAATCTGCCACAATCCTCTAAAGTTACAGTATTAATTGTTTATTTTCTTATGGGTTTTAGTAGATTGGGATGATTTTGCGTCAATTTCCAAAGAGATTTGCGGATGGAGACTAGCTTCGATTGAAGCCATTGGATTCTTTGCAACAGTAATTTTATAGAGACTCCTTGATCAAAATATATCTCCCTCTGGTCTATTGAGATTTGCCTTACAAAACCTTCAGACAAACATTATTTCTGGATTCATAGTTAGCACTATTGTGAGGTATAACTACAAATACACTTATATGTGTTTGCAATATTTTGTAAAGTGAACAAGAAATAATAAAATGAGAGAGAGGGAGGAGCAGCCAAGAGAGAGAGAGACTTTGAGAGTCTTTTGGATGAAAGACAACTTATCATTTTACTCTTCTTACACAACTCCTTATTTATAGTACACTTACAAAAGACATGAGTCACACACCCATTAGTTTTGGTAATGACAAGTGTTAACACTACAAAGATTGTGTAACACTACATGGACAAGTGTAATGACATGTGTCTTGTGATGGAATAATCACACATGTGTTTTACAATACTCCTCCTTGATTATCCATCACCATTGACGAGTTACGTACTACCTCATTAAAAACCTTGTCACGGAAAAACCCATTGGGATAAAAACCATGACAAGGGAAAAAGAGTATAGTAACGTAATCTCCCCCTCGAAAAGATAGGTATAATCTTTCTTCACAAATCTCGTAGATGACACATTCCAATAATGTGAATATGCTTTCTTAATGTGGTAGTTGGAAGCGCCTTTGTGAATAGATCTGCTGCATTGTCACTTGAGCGGATATGTTGAATATCAACTTCCTTTTTTTGCTTGAGTTCTTGAGATTAGGAGAAAAATCTTGGAGGTATATGCTTTATTCTGTCGCTTTTGATGTAACCTTCTTTGATTTGGGCGACACAAGCAGCATTGTCTTCGAATAATGTTGTTGGCTCTTTCTTGGTGACTATTCCACTTGATTCTTGTATGTGGTTAGTCATTGATCTGAGCCATACACATTCCCTCGATGC
Organism: Camelina sativa; assembly: GCF_030686135.1. NCBI lineage: Eukaryota > Viridiplantae > Streptophyta > Magnoliopsida > Brassicales > Brassicaceae > Camelina > Camelina sativa. The sequence continues at coordinate 33,454,118 of NC_141896.1, read as the reverse complement.
TTCATGAAGAGCAATTATTTCTGCATGATTTGAGGAAATGGCGATGAAACACAATATGTTGGTGGTATGGATTGATGGATGTATGCAATGGTGAGATATGAAATGAATGGATGGCAGGGTGTTTCAATTTCCCTTATGCAATTGTAGTACAAGAGGTGTCAATCCAATCTGAGAGCTGTGAACAATCAAGATGTGTATATGAGCCTAAGTTAAGCCAAATATGCAAAGGATGTTTGTCACTAACAATCCTATTAATGAAATGTAAAGAACAGAAAGTAAAACTACTAGAACTAGATGCTGAATGTAAATGGAACAGAATGATTGTCACTAAAATAAAGCTAGAACAGAAATAGAAACTATACCAATGAACTAATGCAAGACAATAATGAACAGGAAAATAAGTAAATGCAACAGAAATGCAAATAGAATGAGACTAGAGATAAGACAGGATAACTACAAATCATAAACAAGAGTTCTGGGGATGAACTCGAGCAAGCACTCGATCGAGTGTAGATCGAGTGCAGGGTCGACCTGGACAAATCCGTGAAACAGAGCAATACAAGAAAAACAGAGCAACACAAGAACGAATCAAACAACAATCAAACAGCAGGATTAAGACTTAAAAATCAATAAACAAAGAAGGACTTGAGGAGGGATTCATGGGCTGGACTAATGAATGAGGTTATCACACTTTGGCCAACAAATCTCAAGCAAACTTTGAGCTAATCTCTAGACATACAAATCTAAGACAAGTTTAATCCACTCTCATGGCAAGAAACAATCAAACTCATGCATCCCTAGACTTGTTCTCACAAAGAAAAGAATCTACACAAGCAGGCATTAAGCAATATGTCTCATACCAAACAAGACCTCTAATCTCTTAGCAAGCCTAATGGTAAGCTCTAGATCTAGCCTTATCTATGCTCCTGAAACATTGGTGTGATGCTAAGATGCTTGAAATCAAACCCTAACCTCTCAGTTCAGGATTAGCATTAAGAACATCTAGCCTAGAAGAGATTCTACCACAATCAAGCTTGACCAAAGAAAACAAACCTCAAACACAACCCAGCCTAACCCATCCTCAAGATCCTAAGCTACTACTCACAAGAACACATGATGAACTTCAAAGTCATAAACCCAGAAAATACTGAAACTTGCATCAAATGAAAGATAAAACAAAGATCTATAACATTCAAGAAGGAATCAAACACGAATTCTTAATATCTTGAAAGTTATGAAACCAACAAAATCCAAGAATCTTATGTTTTCCCTCTTAAAAGAGTACAAGATCTAAAGAAATAAAAGTGCAAAAGGAATAATTCCCAAAAGGATAAAAACTAGGTTTCTGACTATTCTAAAAAGCTCGGCTCTTTGGTGGCTGCAGGTACAAGGCTTTATATAGGAGAAGAGGTGGAAGCCCTAAAAATACTAAAAGACAAAATAGTCAACGGCTCGGTCAACTCGACCCTGTGCTCGGTCGAGTGGCTGGTCGAGTTGGCTTTTCTTCTGCTTCCTCCACTCGGTCGAGTCCCTTTCTGCACACGGTCGAGTGTCTGGTCGAGTGTGGGGTCGAGTGGGACTCTGGATCTTGGTTCTTCAGCCTTAACTCTCTTGCTTTCCTTTCATGATTGCCTCACTTCTCCTCAGCATTGCTTCCATGCTCCTTAAGCTCCAAAATCACCTGATTATGCATGAAAAGATGCAAATGCAATGCAACTAAACTCTAATGCATGATTAGTGCTAAAGCTATGCAATAATGGTCAAAATGGATAGCAAAAGATGCAAAATATGTGAATAAACTAAGGGAAAACATGGTAAAATATATGAACATCAACACCCCCAAACTTAGTCTTTGCTTGCCCTCAAGCAAATAATCAAGACATAAGAAGGTAGGTGAGGTTTGAAAGTGGGATCTCAGCTCCTAAAGCTTGCAAATAGACCATCTAGAATTAATGTCCAAGTTACTAGTACTATGATGCAAGTTGAATGAGCTGTACTTAAAGATTTTAGACAAGCATATCACAACCTTTACTGATTTGAGCTTTAGATATCCACATGCATTCAAATCAACCATTTCCTTTAACATTCATTAATCAAGAACATTCAATTCTATGCAATGCTTAAACTCATTTGGCTTGGAGATAAAGGTTTAGAGACAATGATGGTCTCTTTTTAGAGTGGGGCTTATCAATATCAAGGTTCTCTCATAAAAATGGATTGAGCTTTAGAAGAATGCTAAAGGTAAGAACACTTAGACACATACAAGAACAAAACCTTGTCTACCCAAAGGCACCCAAAGTGTTTATCCTATCAATCTAAACTCAAATGATCCTAGTGCTACCCTTTAACTTCTTCTTTTCTCTTTCACCCTTTTCTCTTTTGGTTTTCAAGTCTTAGGAGAGGTTTCTTATTTGATCTTTCTAGTGGGATGGGGGTTCTTACTTATTTGCTATGGTTCTATTTTCTTCTTATTCTTAAGACATACAAGCTTTTTGCTAGACCTTTCTTTTCTTTCTTTTCTTTTCTTTTACTAGAACCATCTTCAATAATTTTTACTTCCCATCCTTTCACTAGACTTTGCTTAAACACATTCTTCTCTTAAAGACTCTAACCTTTTTCTTTCTCTTTTTCCTCTTTTCTTTTCAAAACAGCCAAGTCCCAAACCCAACAAGTGAACCACCTAGTCCTATCTAGTTTGAAAAATGCAAACTAGAACTACACAAGGCTTTAATCTTGTCAGTTCAAACCTAACACTTTCTACCAAGCTCAATCCCAAAAATAGGCCTCACACACACAAGAATAAACATGGCTTGAAAGAAGGGTTGGTTAAGGGGTAGGGAAACTGATTTCAATGGTTTAATCAGCTACTTCGATCAACAAGAATGGTAAAAAGGAGAAAGATGATCCAAATATGTATATGGTATCCATGAGTTTAAAGCAATGCACACTTTGATAATTGAAATTCAATATTAGGTTCTTATAAGTAGGAAATGGCTTCAAATCACAACATGCTTCAATTTAGACCAAATTCAATATAGGAATTCAAGGCTTGGTTAAATCTTATGCTTCTAACCACTCAACTAGCATCAAAGTACTATTAACTTGGGCATTGATTCTAGTCTAGTGAATAAGCAAGCTAACAAGGAAATACTCATCATAGATCCCTAATGCAAATATTATACAATCCTAAATGAAACATGCTAAACAAGATCCTAATATGCAATGCAAACTACATGAACACTCTTTTTTTATAAAGATTTTTGCAAAACTTTTTCAAATTTTTAGGGTTTTTCTATGCCTTAGATGCTATGCAAAAACTAATATGAGGATGCTAAAAATTTGAAATAAGAACACAAAACACAATGTCAAATGCTATCTCAAACCCTCCCCCAAACTTAAATCACACAGCCCTCTGTGTGAAAGAAATTTGTAAGAGGATTCAAGACCAAAAACAAAACACAATGTCAAATGCTATGGTATTTACAAGGGAAGGTGATAGTGGTACCTCAAGGATTGGAGAAGAAGTTGTCCACATCCTCTTGCATGCTGTCAAAGGTGTAGTTGGGGTCTTGTTGATCACTTGGAGATGGAGATTGGGGCAGCTCGACGACGGCGATCGACCGGCACTCGGTCGAGTGCGTGCTCGAGTGGGGGGGGGTCGAGCTGGACCGCGGATGCCAAAATTTTGAGCCTGCTGCTGGTAGAAATGCTGGTAGAGAGCTGGATCCATGAAGTATTGTGGTGGGATGGGAGGGTAGCCTGGATAGCCTGGATAAGCAGCTGGAGGTGGGAAACCATAAGGTGATCTGGGCTGGAACTCGGTCGAGTACGTCGGGGGTGCTCGGTCGAGTGGGCGCTCGAGTGACCCGGTCAAGTGCCTCGAAAACTGTTGTTCTCGGGTACTTGAGCTCATCTTCCTCTGATTTGGCTCATACATTGAAGCTCTAGCTGGTTCCAAAGGGTTTGCAACTCTTGAAAGTGCTTTAGTTGAGGTACTTCTCCTCAAAGGGCTTGATGGTGTAGGTGAAGAATTCCCACTCTTCAACTCAGCAATCTCCTTCTTTAAGCCCTTGATAGACTTAGCCATGCTGGTCACCTTCTTCTTCAGCTTATCAAACCTCTTCCCATGCCACTTGCTCCACTTTTGCAAAAGTGTCAACCTCTTGCTATTCTCCCTCACTCCTCTACTATCCCTTGGGTTGGGCTCATAATCCTCAAAGTAGAATTGGTCCTCCTCATCAGCCATTTGTGCATTTCCAGCTTCTTCAACTCTAGGTTGAACTGTCCCATCAAACAAGTACTCTTCAGCTGGCCAAAAGTCAATGTTGGCTCCTTCTTGAATGGTGGTGAGCTCTTGGTTGGGCAAGATGATCTGTTTCTTTCCAACTGTTGGGAGTTCAAAGTTGAAGATATGATTCCCTTGATGCATCTCCTTGGCTAGGATGAGAGTAGAGGTGAGGTAGCTTGAGTCAATCCATCTTGGTGAGACCTTTTCTCCTCTAAGTGGGACCTTGGCAGCTTGTAGAATTGGAGTAATGATGCCTCCAATGGTTAGTGCTCCTCTTGAGCCTTTGTTCTCCAACTTCTCAAGTATACCATGTGGTCTATGAGCACCATTGCAAGATCAGTCTCCACAGTGCTCCCAAGAATGATGGTTCCATCTCTTGCCTTGAGGATGATCCCATTGAGAGCCATGTCAATCATCTTAAGCTCTCCCTCATTGATATTCCCAGTTTCCTTCCTTGCAAAGAAGGTGTTGGCAAGAGCTTTGTGGAAGTATCTTAGGACTGGGCTCCTTATCGTTGAACTCTTGGAATTGGAGGATGAGTAGAGTTTGTTGTCCCCAATGGTTTCCCAAAAAGAATAAAGCTCCTCTCTTGGTATCATCAAGAATCTATTACTCCCAACTTCAAAACCAAACACATTGGCTATCTTCTTCATTGAAAGCTCATGCTTCTTCCCCTTGATTGTGAAAGAAATGTGACCAGCTCCAGCCTCAGCATCCTTCTTTGCATATGTATGCAGCTTGACAGTGGCTAGAAACTCACAACTTTCTTCTTTGTAGCCCTCCATGCAAAGCCTCATGAACTTGGTTAAGTTACTCTTCTCAAAAAGAAACTCCACATCTTCATCAATGGCTAGCTTTTCCCTGGTTTCCTTGTGAGGATATCTAGTCCCCAAGAACTCCATTCTCATGAAGGCTTCATACAACTGCCTCTTTGTCAACCCACAAGATTCTGCTTCTCCATCATCCTCTAGCTCTTCTTCCTCATATTCTTCCTCACTTTCACTTTCAATCTCCTCTTGTTCAACCTCAACTGCTGGCCTCTTCCCTTTGGCCTTGTGTCTCCTCATGAACTCATTAAGGGTTGGCTCCCTTTCTTCCTCACTTTCAGTCCTCTCAGGATCTTCCTCAACTGAATCACTCCTTGGATACGGCATCTGGCTCGATTGGTCAGCTCGACCACCACTCGGTCGAGTGCTAGCTCGAGTGGTGCGTCGAGTGGTTCTCCCAGATTTTCCTCTTGATTCAAGGCCATCATCACGACGTTCCATAGAGGTTGCAGCCGCTTGTTGAGATTTCCTGGTCATTCTTGAAGACATTTTTGAACAGAACTGAAGGGAATAGACTCAAAGCTCAAAGTTAATAGGTTAGTGACCCAAAAACTTGAAAGAACTAAGTTTGAGAAAAAGATGAACTTTGAGAGAGATTTTAAAACTTGAATTTAGTTGTTTTGAGCAAATGAGAGAGTGTGAGAGGTATAGGATCGTGCAAGTCCTATTTAAAGAAGCTAAGGGGACAAGGGGACAAGGGTGGAGCGTCCATACCATTCAAATTTGAAATGGGAATCTTTGACCTGCTTTTTGCTGCCACTCGACCCTACACTCGACTGTACACGGTCGAGCTCATTGACCAAATTTTGAAAATTCAAAATTTTCTTCTTGTTCTTCCCTCCACTCGATCGTGCTAGAGAAATGATGATCAAATGAGCCTTACTTCTTTGCCAACTCGGTCGAGTACCTCTCGTGGGCTGGTCGAGTGGGCTTGCGTTTCTCCTTCTCCAAGTCCAAATCTCTCCTTACCCATCTACACTTTTATTAAAAGGCCTGTCCAACACAAATATAAAAGAAAACACATCAAAACTACAAGGAAATTAAACCATATTTACAAAGGATACCTTAGGGACTTCCTCCCTAGTGAGCTTGTTTAAAGTCACTATGCTTGACTTTGGTTTCCTTCTTAGACTTGGTCTAGATACCAAGGAGGTGATGAAATCCTCCCTGGAACCTCTTGATCACTGTGAAGTTGATCCTTGATCACCTCACCCTTAACACACAAACCATACTTCTTCTTGATTTTGAGCCTTGGTCTTGCTTTCCTCAAAGACCTCTTGTTTAGCTTGACTTGGAGATCCTCAACCATATCAGTCAACTCTTGAACTGACCTCTTAAGCTTTTCCACAGAATCTTCTTGAAGAGAGGGCTCAGCTTTTGGAGTAGCCTTGTCACTTAAACCTTCTTGACCACCTTTGTCCTTGATAGTAAAAGGCTGATCATCAATGGTAGGAAGGTTGGTTGGGTTATAGATGTTGAACTTCATAGCTATACCCTCAGCAATGTTCAAGGTCACAAGACCTTCCTTGACATCAATGACTGCTCCAACAGTGGCTAAGAATGGCCTCCCAAGAATGATAGGATCTTCAGGCTCCTTGTCCATCTCTAGAACCACAAAATCAGTGTGAACCCTTGCTCTCCCTATCTTCACTGGAATGTTCTCCAACTTGCCAACCACATCTCTATTTGACCCATCAGCTAGGCATACATGAAGGTTGGTGGACTTGAAATCAGTGTGCCCAAGCTTTTGTGCTATGGAGTATGGCATCACACTGATTGATGCTCCCAAGTCACATAGGCATTGGTTGTAGTGGAGATAGCTAAGTGTGCAAGGCAGATAGAATGGCCCTGGATCCTTAAGCTTAATTGGGATGATCACTCCTCCAAGGTCCTCAAGATCCTTCTCATCTTGAGCTTGAGCCTTCTTCTTTGACAAATCAAGCAAAAAATCTCTATAAAGAGGATATGGTTCATACTGTTCCAAGGCAGGTCCTCTCTCCTCTTCTTGATAAGCAATGATGATCTCTTGAATGGCCATCACTTCTTCTTGTTTCTCAACCACAACCTCTTCCTTCAAAGCTTTCTCATCCTTTTGTTGCTTAGCCAACATCTCTTTTTTCTCAATTATTTCCCTTAATTCCTTGATCCTCTGTGCTTTGAAACATCCTGGGAATGGTAGAGGTGGTTTGTAAGCAGGAGGAATGTACTTAGCAGGTTTAACAGCTCCTGATCCTTCAGCTCGATCGACCACTCGATCAGGCACTCGGTCGAGTGCTGGCTCGAGTACCTGGTCGAGTGAAATGGCGGATTCAGATTTCTCTGCACAAACTTCACTCAAAGCTTCAATAACTGACCAATCCTCCCCATCTTGAACATCACTGTCCTCAGTGACTTCCTCATCAGAGATATGGATGGCTTTTGCAGTGAACTCCCTTGGATTTTGAACAGCTTTTCCAGGGAGTTGGTTTGGTTTAGGAGTAGAAGTAGAGGCAATGTTGCTCTCTATATACTTCACTCTAGAGTTGAGACTTTCAAACTTCATGTTCAGGTCATTATACTGGGATGTGAGCCTTTGATTCAACTCAGCAAACTGTTTGGCTTCCTCAATCTTTCCTTGTGTTTGCCCAATCAACAACTATTGTAGCATAGCTCTTAAGTCTTGTTCTTGGCCTTGGTTAGTCTGAAACCCTGGTGGGGGACACAACTGAGGCTGGAACACTTGATGTTGTTGTTTGGGGACATAGTTTTGTTGCTGTTGAGGCTGTTGAGGTGGATACACTTGATCTTGTGGATTGGCCACATTAGTGCTTCTATAGGAGAGGTTGTTGTTCTTGAACCCTCCTTGGTTGTAGCCTTTGAATCCACCTTGGTTTTGCACATAACAGAGCTCAGCATACTCATTCTCCCCTTCTTGAACTTGAACCTCTTCTTCACCAATGAAGTGAATGGATTTTTGTTGGCTAAGGAGGATCATATCAAGCTTCTCATTGACCATCTTCAAATCCTTCTTGTATTTGGCCTCTTGGTCAGTGGAGGTGGACCTTATGGTTCTGTCATATTCCTTATTATAGTTGCCATCTGACTGAGCAAGGTTCTCAACTAATTTCCATCCTTCTTCCACATTCTTGTTGAGGAAGTTGCCATTAGAGGCTGTGTCAAGAAGCATCCTGATCTTGGGAAGCACTCCTCTATACAATGTGCTAAGTAGTGACTCATTGCTGAAGCCATGGTGAGGACACTGAGTCTGAAATCCTTTGAACCTCTCCCAAGCTTCACAAAAGCTCTCATTGTTTCTTTGAGCAAACCCAGAAATTTCATTCCTCAATCTAGCAGTCCTTGCATTTGAGAAGAATTTTGCCAAGAAAGCCTTCTTGCAAGCATCCCATGTGGTTATTGCTCCAGTAGGAAGAGTCTTCTCCCAAAGGTGAGCCTTATCTCCAAGTGAAAATGGGAAGAGCCTCAACTTGAATCCATCCTCACTCACTCCATTAATCTTGGTAAGACCACAGATTCTATCAAATTCATCAAGGTGGTCTAGAGGATCCTCCATTGGCAATCCATGGAACTTGTTGGCTTGAATCATGGAGATCAATTCACTCTTGATCTCAAAGTTGTTGTTTGGCACTGTGAGAGGCACAATACCAGCTCTCTGGTTGTGTGTGTTGGGTGCATCTCCAGCACCAATGTTCCTTGGTCTTGGAACTGGATCTTGTTGCTCCATTATCACTTGATCTCCTTGCTGTTCTTGAACTACTCTTCTTCTCTGATTTCCCAAACCCTTTGGCAGCCTGTGTATGTTGTCAAGAGGTCTTTGAAGATTGTTTTTCCCCTTGGACCTTGTTTGCATCAACAGACTGAGATACTGACTCGAACAGGTGCACGGTCGAGCGCAGGCTCGAGTGAGTGGTCGAGTCGACTGGGAACTGGTGTCTATTTAGATACGCTGGCTGACTCGATCAAGTGCTCGATCACTACTCGGTCGAGTGGTGCTCGAGTGGGTGGTCGAGTGGTACCTAAAACTCAACACAGCCAAGCAAAAGAAGATTCGAGTTCAGCAACTTCACAAGTGTATAAACAAACTTAATCTTAGACTAATAATGATCCTAAATGTCACAAAAACACTCTCAAATGGGCAACATCGCCAAATTGAAACACAATATGTTGGTGGTATGGATTGATGGATGTATGCAATGGTGAGATATGAAATGAATGGATGGCAGGGTGTTTCAATTCCCCTTATGCAATTGTAGTACAAGAGGTGTCAATCCAATCTGAGAGCTGTGAACAATCAAGATGTGTATATGAGCCTAAGTTAAGCCAAATATGCAAAGGATGTTTGTCACTAACAATCCTATTAATGAAATGTAAAGAACAGAAAGTAAAACTACTAGAACTAGATGCTGAATGTAAATGGAACAGAATGATTGTCACTAAAATAAAGTTAGAACAGAAATAGAAACCATACTAATGAACTAATGCAAGACAATAATGAACAGGAAAATAAGTAAATGCAACAGAAATGCAAATAGAATGAGACTAGAGATAAGACAGGACAACTACAAATCATAAACAAGAGTTCTGGGGATGAACTCGAGCAAGCACTCGATCGAGTGTAGATCGAGTGCAGGGTCGAGCTGGACAAATCCGTGAAACAGAGCAATACAAGAAAAACAGAGCAACACAAGAACGAATAAAACAACAATCAAACAACAGGATTAAGACATAAAAATCAATAAACAAAGAAGGCCTTGAGGAGGGATTCATGGGCTGGATTAATGAATGAGGTTATCACACTTTGGCCAACAAATCTCAAGCAAACTTTGAGCTAATCTCTAGACATACAAATCTAAGACAAGTTTAATCCACTCTCATGGCAAGAAACAATCAAACTCATGCATCCCTAGACTTGTTCTCACAAAGAAAAGAATCTACACAAGCAGACATTAAGCAATATGTCTCATACCAAACAAGACCTCTAATCTCTTAGCAAGCCTAATGGTAAGCTCTAGATCTAGCCTTATCTATGCTCCTTAAACATTAGTGTGATGCTAAGATGCTTGAAATCAAACCCTAACCTCTCAGTTCAGGATTAGCATTAAGAACATCTAGCCTAGAAGAGATTCTACCACAATTAAGCTTGACCAAAACAAACAAACCTCAAACACAACCCAGCTTAACCTATCCTCAAGATCCTAAGCTACTACTCACAAGAACACATGATGAACTTCAAAGTCATAAACCCAGAAAATACTGAAACTTGCATCAAATGAAAGATAAAACAAAGATCTATAACATTCAAGAAGGAATCAAACACGAATTTTTAATATCTTGAAAGTTATGAAACCAACAAAATCCAAGAATCTTATGTTTTCCCTCTTAAAAGAGTACAAGATCTAAAGAAATAAAAGTGCAAAAGGAATAATTCCCAAAAGGGTAAAAACTAGGTTTTTGACTATTCTAAAAGCTCGGCTCTTTGGTGGCTGCAGGTACAAGGCTTTATATAGGAGATGAGGTGGAAGCCCTAAAAATACTAAAAGACAAAATAGTCAACGGCTCGGTCAACTCGACCCTGTGCTCGGTCGAGTGGCTGGTCGAGTTGGCTTTTCTTCTGCTTCTTCCACTCGGTCGAGTCCCTCTCTGCACACGGTCGAGTGTCTGGTCAAGTGTGAGGTCGAGTGAGACTCTGGATCTTGGTTCTTCAGCCTTAACTCTCTTGCTTTCCTTTCATGATTGCCTCACTTCTCCTCAGTATTGCTTCCATGCTCCTTAAGCTCCTCAGTATTTGATCTGCAGCTCAATTGGTGACAGCTTGTCCTGTGGGAAGGTTGTTAAAGGGTGGGGACCAGGGTTCGAGGAACGCCTGGTGCACCAATAACCTACTGTGGATTTGGATGAATAGTTCCAATTGCCCAGTGAGGGGTTAGGATCGATGCCCTGCAGGGCCAGCTTGGGGTCCGTTGGGGCGGCTAGCATTGAGGCTAGTGGGGTCCACGGATGGGTTGTCACATTCAATGGATGACCATTGGAATTTTGCACAACTTTTCGCATCATGACTGAACCAGGATGTCCAAGTCTTTCATGCCATATCTTAAATGTACTAGTAAACTTAGAGTTTACTGTAACATAAGACGCAAAATTATTTATTTTTGTGCAATACAATCCAGAGGATAACATTGGCAATTCTTCCAATATATGTTTCTCCTCAGATGTTATGCAAAGATATTCAGTGTCATTCTTATTCAGAGTCTCTATATGATATCCATTTCTTTGGATATCTCCGAAACTAATCAAGTTTCTATGAGACTTGGGGCAATATAATGCATCAATTTCAAATTTTGTTCCCCTTGGCATTGGAAAACTGGCTTTTCCAGAGCCTATAATAATCTTTACATTACCACATATAGTGCTCACGCTTCTAGCAGAGTCTTTTATTTTGAGAGAGGATAAATATTTTTTCTCTTTAAGTATTGAGTACGTTGTAGCACTGTCTGCTAGACACATATCTCCATCCTTAATCTCAAAATTTGATATTTTCTGAGATAAAATATTTATAAAATAAACATTAATGAAATAACAAAAAGTCTTACAAAAAACTTATTATATATTACAATAAAACTATTATCCAAAAAGACATTTTATAAACATAAAATACATATCAAACTATGATAAAGCATATCATGGAATATCGGCCTTATTCACATGATTTTCCGTTTTCACTATCAACAAGAAAATCTGCTATATCTAGATGGAGTTCATCGTTTATGCCATGGAAAGAAGGTCCAGCTTTATCATAGATGAGGTTAGTCTCAACATCCCTTTCTTTTGCCTTTTGGGATGCTTGGTACAGATCGGCCAAATGTTTTGGAATACGACAGGTCTGATACCAATGTCCTTTCATGCCGCATCTGTAACAAGTATTTTCACCTTGTTTCTTTATAACACGACCAACATTATTGATTTGAAGATGCTTGTTGGTTTTTCTTGCGTTGAAGTCATTAGGAGAGAAACCTCTTCCTTTTCCTTGTCCACGACCTTCTCCACGACCTCCTCCACGACCATGACCACGGCCTCGAGCGCATCCGCGTCCACGTCCTCGTCCTTGCTAATTATTATAGCTGGATGTAGCAACATTCACTTCTGAAAGTGGAGCTGATCCAGTTGGACGGGTTTGATGATTTATCATCACGAGCTCATTATTTTGTTCAGCAACATGCAAAACTTGCATTAATTCAGAATATCGAGTATACCCTCTTTCTCGATATTGTTGCTGCAGGAGTACATTTGAAGGATGAAAAGTTTGGAATATTTTCTCGATCATATCATAATCGGAAACTTCTTCTCTGCAGAGAGCCATCCTTGAATTGATTCCGAACAAAGCGGAATTGTACTCACTTACACTTTTGTAATCCTGAAACCTCAGGTTTAGCCATTCATGTTTGGCTTTTGGTAAGATCACATACTTTTGATCAAACCTATCCTTGAGCGCGATCCAGAGATCTGCAGGATTTTCTCTCGTGATGTATTCATTTTTTAAACCATCGTGGAGATGGTAACGCAAGAACATCATGGTTCTTGCTTTTTTCCTCTTCTAACCCCGTTTATGACGGATCAAGGATTTTGAGAAGCTCATTCCCTTTCAGATAGAATTTTACATCTAACTAGATATTCACCCGCGGTATACCGCGGGTCTAATTATTTTTTTTTTTAAAAGCAAAATGTATTTTGTTTAGTAGATTAACTATATATGTAACTAATTTTTGTATTTTCTTAATGTATGGTATTTTGCATCTATATATTATGTAGTGTCCAATTTCTATGTTTTAGGTGTATATCGTAGATTATTTTATAAGATACGAACGATATCATACAGTTTATTAAATATTTAAATCGTCTAGAAGTGTTTTTTTTATTATTGTAGAGATAGTAGTATTTTAATTATATTGTAGTTTTTCAATAATATCAGTACAATATAATTTGGCTTTCTATTTTTGTTAGAAATAATCTATATATCATATAGTTAGCATATATAAATAATCTAACAGTTTAGCATATATAGTTTATGTGTGCAATGAAAATAAAAGTATGTTGTTTTTTTATGAGTTATACTAATTGTTTAATTTTATAAACTTTAATGGATTAAAGTATGTGTATATAATATGTTATCTAGAGCATCTCTCACTTTTGGTTAGTATAAAACATATTCATGATTTTTTTAAAGTGTATAATGTATAGAGTTTATTTATGGAGTTATTAATTTACCAATTCTTAAGCATAACCATTAAAAAAATTTGGGACCAAAAAAATATATTGATTTATCGAGTTTTAATTGTTATTAATTTATCACTATTTTTAAATTTAAGATATATACGTAGTTTAAAATGTGGAGTAAATTCATAGATAAAGCATAAAATATTCATCCTTCATAAAATTGCTGGAAAAATTTGTCAATTGTTATCACACAATTTATTATAAATTTCCAAATTATATATTACCAAATGAGTATTATAATGGAGAAACCAAATTGTTGGTTACTTAAAAAATGGAAAAATGACAATGCTTAGACTCAAAAAAAAAAAGAACATAAGATAAAAGGTTATTTACCCAAAAGGTTAGAGTCATTATCTGAATGATATTTACTTAAATTTTGATAGGTGTATATCGTAGATTATTTTATAAGATATAGATGCCCATGTCATATAGTTTTTCCCAGAGACATCAAGGGCGGCGAATTCAAGCTTTGCCAAGTTTGACATGATTACTATATAAATAATAAAACAATTTGTTAAATATAAACTTTTATAAAATAATTTTGTAAAATCTTATTTTAGTAATAAATATAAACTGTAAAACAAAATTATAAACTATATAATATATTCATAAATTAAAACAATCATTTTAGGAGGCATAACCTTCCATATGATTTATAATATATAGATCTGAACATATGATCAAGGAGGCAGAGCCTACCATTAGATCAAGAATGTAGATCTAAATGATCAAGGAGGCAGAGCCTACCATTAGATCAAGAAATATGTATAGTCTTTTACTCTAATCAAATAATATATATAGTAATATGCATGTAAAATAATTAAATTCAAACAACTTTAACAAAACTTAAATCTTACCTCAAATTGATGATGTATCACAAATCTCTTATGCTCAAACTTGTAATGGATCGAGAGTCGTTCGTGCTGATAACGTGTTGTGAATTATAACTACAAATACACTTATATGTGCTTGCAATATTTTGTAAAGTGAACAAGAAATAATAAAATGAGAGAGAGGGAGGAGCAGCCAAGAGAGAGAGAGACTTTGAGAGTCTTTTGGATGAAAGAAAACTTATCATTTTACTCTTCCTACACAACTCCTTATTTATAGTACACTTACAAAAGACATGAGTCACACACCCATTAGTTTTGGTAATGACAAGTGTTAACACTACAAAGATTGTGTAACAATACATGGACAAGTGTAATGACATGTGTCTTGTGATGGAATAATCATACATGTGTTTTACAATAAGCACATATTTTTAGGGCAAAAACTGCAATTACTTGGCCAGAAATCAACACCCATAACTTCTCAAGTTTAACTCCGATTAAAACTTTGTCAATTTCTATAGATTCTTGACAATGTGATATTTCTAGTGACACCTTACTCAAGAACTATGTCCCATTGGTTCGATGGGAATTAACCTCACAAAACCCAATTCGAGTCAAGTTTTTAAAAGAGATATTTTATTTTCTTAAGGGTAAAACCAACTTTTCCAATAAAGTCTATTTGTTTGACATAAAACAGCAATAGTAAAAATCAGTCATAATTCTATAAGTCTATCACAAAAATTATGATATTCTACCAATCTTTTGCTATTACAATAAGACATAAGTCTACCATTTCAATAGCGATTAAGAGGAGGTTATTGGTTATATGATTTTAATGGATTTTGAAATCCAAAAAAAAATTATGTGTTATTCAATCATAGATTTTAAAATTCTTATCAAAATTATGTGTTATTGGTTCTATGATTTACAAATACTTGTTAAAATATCATGTTACTCGTTTAATGATTTGTTTTTGGATTTCAAAATCTACATTATGTTTTTAATGGATTTGAAAGTGTAAAATAGAAGGATTCAATTGCAAGGATAAACCATGTTATTTCAAAATCTATGTGTTTTGATTTTTAAAATTTACAATTCCATATGGATTTAGAAATCACCTCTCTAATAATAGCCTCTAAATATGTTGGCATCCGAATATCTGCCATAACTAAAAAATAACTCTCCTATATTAATCTGTCACTATTATGTATGTTTGCTACCATGTAAATTAAATATGACATATTGCCTATTCCCCCCCCCCCCCCATAGGTCTGCCACAAAAACCAAACTCTGCCACCATTGCAATAAATCTATCTAATATTTCTACTTTCCCACAATAAATCTGTCACCATAAAAATCTATCACTCAGTTAAATAATAATTATTATTTTTTTGGGACAAAATTTAAATCTATCTAATTTTTTTTTCTGTCATCACTAAAACTTAATCTGTCAATAAATCTGATGCATATCATAACTCTATGGGTTTGAATGGTGAATGCGGTCATGGTGGACAAATCAGTCGGCGGATAGACCACCTTTTATTTACCAATTATTAAATACAATCCGCAGCAGTGCAGTCTAAAGATAATAGAAAGAAAACTGTTGCCTATCAACTGTAGTCTATTTTTGTATACAAATAGAACTGATCCGCAGCGGTCTACTGTCCACCCTATTTTTGGGGCAGGACATAAAGAACATCGTCCAACCATATGAAAAAATAATTTTTTTAAAGATTCCACGTACTATAAACTTTATAGCTGATAATCTAGCTGAAAGTGATAGAAAAAGGAATTATAGCTAATAATCTAGCAATTGATCCATATGAAAAAATAATTTTTTTAAAGATTCCACGTACTATAAACTTTATAGCTGATAATCTAGCTGAAAGTGATAGAAAAAGGAATTATAGCTAATAATCTAGCAACTTTGATCAAAAAAAAAAAAAACAAAGCTAATGATCTAGCAAAAGATGCTAGAAAAAGGAAGTCAAGTTTTGTAATCTCTTCGAATGATGTATGCTAACTTTGTTTTCAATATAAAGTTGTTTGTCGACAGAAAAAAAAAATCAGATTATTAAAAAGTCTTCTCTCGTTAAACAATCTTCTCTCGCTTAAAAGTCTTCCGTTGTATCAAACTAAAAAGCATATTCGCTCCATAAATAAACTAAGGGGTTGTTATTGAATAATGAATTTTAAAAGAATTTGATGTATTTTGGAATCCAGTGTTATTCAATTAGGTATTTGAAAAAGTACATTAAAATCTGATGGTATTGGATTATGTATTTATTTGATGGATTTTAGAATTCTTTAAAAACACTGTTATTCAATGTCCATTGGATTTGGTGTCATTTTAGATTTCAACGTATTTCACTCCAAAAAGATGAACAAACACAATCCTACATATTTTTCAAGTATTTCAATCTCTCTATCTTTCTCCCTTTATTCAAAATTGATTTAGGAGATTAATCTAAGAATTAAGAAATAAAATATAGCTCTGGCCAAAAGATCACTGTGATCTTTCATTTTGGGGCTTGACACAGTTTGCAGATCCTCAGATCCGATTCTGCCTCTCAAATTCACTGTTTACACAATTTCACTGGTTTTTCTTCCCTTTTTTTCTTTTTTGAATAAGGTTCAGGATCAAAAGCTCTTCTATCTCTGGTTTCATTTTGATTGAAGATGTTAGTTTCTCTTGTTTTTGTTTCATCTGATTGAAGAAACAAATCAAGAAGAAACCCTAATCAGATCCACCACCATAAATCAAGAAAAAACCCTAATCAGATCTCCAACTCACATGTTTTTGTTTCATTTGATATAATTATGGGTAATTTATTTTATTTTTATTTAACTTCAAAAATAAATCCACTAGTAATGACTTTCAAATCTATTAGTAATGTCATTCAAATCCACTAATAATGACAACAAATTCACGTTAAATGAATTAGAAAACTTTTGAATTCTAAAATCCACTAGTAATTGAAATCAATTAAAATCTTTTATTCAATAACACCCCCTAAGTCTCGTCGTGCCTCTTCGCTTCTTCCTTTTGCTTCTTATGTTAAAATAGGTAATATTCAATACAGCTAACCTATTAGCAGGTATCAATTGTGATGATTATGAATGTGAAAATCTAATCGTGTCTACATCGCTCTACTTCTGTTGACGTGTCAAAAACCATAACAAAAGCATTGAAGTTAACGAGATAAACTATTTAATAATCAGAATATTTTTTCGACAACAAAAAAATTTGAACTTTTTTTTATTTGATAAATACTAAATAAATTACGTTTTTTCTTTTTGTAAAATTCGATTTGAATATATGATAACATTTGGATAGATACACAAACATTTTATTTTGAGCGGGCGGCTGATCAAATGGACAAATGATGAAGAAGCGGGGACGGGGGCGGTAGGTGCTTTTCTTTTCTGTTTCTCTTTTTGTCTTTTGGTCACCACACCCACTTATTATATTTATATACCTCTCCTCTCCTCCCTTGTGACACAATTTCTCGGATCAAAGTCAAAACCTCAAAACACAGACTTCTTTTGCGTTTGATCTTTGTAACAATCTCAACTCAACTATGAAAATCAACATCCTAGATTCCACCATTGTCCGGCCTGCCGCCGAGACCCCAACCACTAATCTTTGGAACTCCCACGTTGATCTCATCATCGCTAAGTACCACACCCCAAGTGTCTACTTCTACAGACCAACCGGTGCCTCCAATTTCTTTGACCCTCAGGTCCTCAAGGACGCTCTTTCAAAGGCACTCGTACCCTTTTACCCCATGGCTGGTCGCTTGAAGAAAGACAATGATGGCCGTATCGAGATCGATTGCAATGGCGCGGGTGTTCTCTTCGTTGTCGCCGATACTCCCTCTGTCATCGATGATCTTGGGGAATTCGCTCCTTCCCTCACTCTCCGCCAGCTTATTCCAGATGTTGATTACTCCGTCGGCGTCCACACTTTACCGCTCCTCGTCTTGCAGGTTAAAAATTGATGCCTTGTGTTTTAGGTTTCTAACTTTGTCTTTCTTTAATTTAGCTTACCCTAATCCGTTATTCCTTGATGAAGTAGGTGACCTTCTTTAAATGTGGGGGAGCTTCCCTTGGGGTTGGCATGCAACACCACGTGGCTGATGGTTTCTCTGGTCTCCATTTTATCAATACATGGTCTGATATGGCCCGTGGTCTTGACCTTACCATTCCACCCTTCATTGATCGGACCGTCCTCCGTGCTAGGAACCCGCCTCAGCCTGCTTTTCATCATGTTGAATATCAGCCTTCCCCCACTATGAGGATCCCGTCCTCCACACAAGGCCTTGATGATACGACCGTCTCTATTTTCAAAATATCACGCGACATGCTTGTTGCTCTCAAGACTAAATCTAAGCAGGATGGGAACACTGTAAGCTACAGCTCATACGAGGTCTTGGCTGGCCACGTGTGGAGATCAGTGTGCAAAGCGCGCGGACTTCCAGACGACCAAGAGACCAAACTGTACGTTGCAATTGATGGAAGGTCCAGACTTCGCCCGCAGCTGCCCCCTGGTTACTTTGGCAATGTGATATTCAGTGCGACACCATTAACCTTTGCAGGGGATCTTTTATCAAAGCCAACATGGTATGCTGCAGTGCTGATTCATGATGTTATAGTTCGCATGGACGATAAATATCTGAGGTCTGCTCTTGACTACTTGGAGATGCAGCCTGATCTGTCAGCACTGGTCCGCTGTGCATCTACCTACAAATGCCCAAATTTGGGAATCACAAGCTGGGTCAGATTACCCATGTATGATGCAGACTTTGGTTGGGGTCGTCCCATATTTGTGGGACCTGGTGCAATTGCATACGAGGGTTTATCTTTTTTGCTGCCAAGTCCTACAAATGATGGCAGCTTATCCTTGGCAATTTCCCTCCAATCTGAACACATGAAACTGTTTGAGAAGTTTTTGTACGAGATATGAGAGAAAATTATATAATATAATGTTAGAGAGACTAAATCCAAGCAGGATGGGAACACTGTAAGTATTATGTTATAGAACTATATAATTTAATGTGTTTGTTGAGTCAAGAGGTGTGTATGAAGTAACGTGAAGAGGTGTATATGTAAGAGTCGTGACTTTTCGACTAAGACACAATCATTGGTACCGTAAGACTTGTATATAAGTGTGTTGTTGTAAAACAGGAAGATAGTAATTAGCTTCAGTTTAATAAAACTTTCTATTATGTTCTTATTTCTTCCAACGGTGTCTTTCTCTGTTTCTTCTTCTCTCAATATTCTAACACGACCTATATATGGACAGTTAAATGTTTCTATGCTTTGCTGCCTGTTTTGCCACAAGAGATTGAAAGCGAACAAGTTATCTAATTTATGTATCAAACTTACCATCAAGGCATCAACGTTCGTAATCCTATCTAAGACATGCGGTAAACATCATCTAAAAAATGTGGAATCAGATTTTAGATATATATATATATATATATTATTTAAATTTGATTAACCACTAAAAATCCAGTATTTGTCAAGCTGTAATTTAATGGATTAATATAACCTAAGATGTTATTAAAGGTTGCACGGGTTTGAACGCAACGCAACTGTTCCGGTTGTGAGAGTTTACGCAAGCATATGGTTAAGGTTCCAAGCAGTTGCTGTTTGCAGAAGATTTAAGACTAATTGACTAGCGGATACAAAAAAAAATAAACAAAACATACCCACATAAATGTAACATATAGTTACAAAGATAGAAAAACATCAAAAAACTATATGTATGAAAATATAATAAAATTGAATATAACTATAACTATAACGAAAACTAGTATAATGCTCTGACCGCTACTTCTTAATCGATCTCATGGCTACTTTCAGTTTACGTACCTACCTTCTTTAATGGGTTCACGTCCTCGCACTAACTTCGTGAGTCCATCCATATCTGATGGTCGGTTCGCTATATTCAGGAGACTTTAAAGACTTGTTTTACTGTCCCTATAAATTACCACATGATCTTTCACTGTGTTTTGCCCTCACTCGCACAGTTCTGACAATCACTTTCTGGAACGTCACCCATCCTGAAACTACTCCAGCTCAAACACGCTTAACTCTGAAGTTCTTTCAAGACCCTTGACCGAAAAGATAAGTGCACTTTGGTGACATAGGTAGCCAAATCAATTCTTTTAAATCTCTCCGCAAACCGGGTGTCACAATTCTTCCAAAGTCGATACACCAGTTCTACTCTCAAGCCACAAAGTCTCAAAATATGACGGTACTAGGAGAACTAAAGCTCTCCAAGAGTCGTTTAGGACCTACTGTCCTTAGAGCAAACAATTCTGAACACGTCTGAGTCCTATCCTTAAACAGGTCTCCCTCCCATGGCTTGCGTAAAATATCATAATGTCCTACCAACCACATATTCCCTCACTGAAATACCTCATGACCACACAAGGATCATCAAAATGCCACAAGGCCCGACACTAAGGCCAACTAAATATCCTAAACATTGACTGCCACAAAGGCAAAACAAGTGTATAAACAGACCGCCACCAAGGCCAAACAAATGTCCTAAAGAAGACCGCCACCTAAGGCAAACAATTGTCCTAACAAGGACCGCCACCAAGGCCACACATCCCAAAAAACCGAAACAAAGATCACAGATCCCGACGGATCATCACGAAGATCACACATCCCAAAGTAACGCCTAAAAAGGTCACACACCTCAAAGGGCTGTCAAAAAGACCATACGTCCCGAAAGACCGCCTAAACAGGCCACACATTCCGCAGGACCGTCACGAAGATCACATAATTGGTTTGTAACGATCCAACCGTCACCTCTTAGTGAACCCTATATCTAAATCAGATTCCGTCCATGTTGGACATATAATAAGGAAATATTATACTTTTATATATTTTATGTGATTTTGCTTCTTTTTCTTTCTTTATGGATTACCTTTATAATTTAAAACTGCAAACGCTTACGGAAATAAGATTTTCATATTTGACATTTTGAGAGGTTGAGAACGGTATAACTAATCAAGCTCTAAACCCTATACATTATATTTAAAACATGAAGACATTATAATGTAAGATATGTATACAAGATGATACAAGGCAACATCAAACCCAAATGAGATAATAGTTCTTTTGTGTTTTTTCTTTAATATTTTTTTTTTATTATCTTGTACTCCATTTTAAAAACCTTAAATAAAATATTTTATTTCATGTTATAGATTGTTGTGATATTTTCTTGAGACAACTACTGTCGAGAGATTAAAAATTATGTTGTAATGTTTGACATTTAGTTTTTGAGAATGATTGACTTAAAGCGATATAATTTGGTGAGAATAATAAACTTAGTTCTGTGAAGTGATTTTACTCTAGTAGCAAACCATAAGTCCACTAAGAAAATACACCATCACCCTAGGGATTGAGTCGTTTTGTTCACTACAAATGTATAGATTTTGCTAATGAACCGACCAGTTATGATCCAATGTTGACAAAAAAAACTTAGTTATCTTTCAAACTTTCTTATAAACGTTTATGTTGTTCTAATGACAAATATTTGAAAAATATTTTCGGTAATGGTTTATAACAAGAAATATTTTTTAAAAAATATACTTCCTCCGTTTTGTAATATATGATGTTTTAGAGACATATTTTCGTTTTCAGATTAAATTCATATTTTTGTTATACAGTCTTGTTTCTGATTAGTTAAACTTTTTAAAATAGTCATTTCTTAATATGCGTGTTTTGAGATCAAACATCCTATATTTTGAAACGAAGTATTAAATTAAATATAATTTATAAAATATTCTTGCGGTGTAGTATCCCCTATAAATTAATAGAGAAGCACTCTTACCAAAAAATCTGAGGTCATGTCGCGCTCACAGAGCTCCTGTAACTTTTATAATAAATGCTCTTATTTCATATTATTATTTAAATAGATATGCCATAGAAATATTATAACTTAATGTTTTTTTCTATTAGTTTTTAAAAATAAAAGATTTAATCAACTATTAAATCTGAAAATGTATATAATTATCATTTTATAACCTATTTACTTATTAAAAATAAATTATATTTCAAAAACAAGAAAACAAATTATTCATTTATTTACCACTTTTATCATTTTTCTCATTGCATTTTTTTTTAACTTTGGATTAGTTTAAATTAATCAATTAATCTAAAAATATTGCTTTATCTAAAATTTAATTGTATAGTAAATATAGATAATAATTTGAAACATAAAATATGTGAGTTTGATTTTTAGAAACACAAAAAGACATCAAAACTTTCTACACCAGCTTAAAATTCTTTTCCAAGTTCAAATATTTCACGGATGTAACGTATTTTACGGAAAATAAACGAAAAAATCTTTACTTAAATATTTTTTTATACAAACAACTTTTAAATCTCAAATAATAATTTTACTCAAAATATTTTTATTTAAATTCATTTATCCTGCACATAGTCCGGGTTGATACTTATCTGTTGTTATTAGATCAAGATTTTGTTAAACTCTGTTAAAATTTAGTGTTATTAGTTTGTGATATGTAAAAAGTCATTTAAAATCTTAACAAATTTGGGTTATTGGATGCAGATTTTAATAAAGTCATTAAAAGTTTTGTGTTATTCATTTTAAACAAAAGAATCTAGGATTGTTAATGAGTTCAATAATTATGTTATTGGTTCATGATTTTGGACACTTTCTTTACAAAATAAAGTCATGAAAAATATCAAAAAAATACAGAGATTGTTTGGAGGACTTTACAAGATTTAAAAAAACTAATCAACAAAACTATCTAGCAATCTTTAACAATCTTTCACTTATTCACTTTTAATGATTTTGTTGAACTCTTTAAAAATCTTCATAAATCAGAATCCAATACCACCCCCTTAATCTATCTAGTAAATGTAAAAGATATTTTGTAATACTAAGAGCATAAGTATGTGCAGTGGATAGAAACTCTGAACTCTCACAATCTCTCAAATATATTATTTTAATATTAATTGTTTAGTTTAATTATTTATTTAAAATTTAAAAGATAAATAAAATTTTAAACTAATCATATATTGCCATCTGTATATGTAATCTATTATGGGGTTCTCAAAGTTTTCATTTAATAATCCTTTCTCACTTTTCACTACTACTTTTTGTTATTTTTTTTTTAATTGTTGAAAACTCTTATAAGAACCTACCACTTTACATGTACTACCAAAGTCACGATATCTGGGTTTTAAACCACATCAAATAGACAAAATACCAATGAATAAAGTTTTGTGGTTACGAAGTAGATTGCGTTATATATGAGACAACAAGAAAGATTCGTCTAATGATCAGTCATCACTAATCGGTCACCTACATACACGATACAAACACAAAGATTTTTATGCCATACAAACTAAATTTCCTAGCCCCACCATTTTATATAGGGAATTTTGCCAGAAATACTATTATTTAATAAAAAGTTTTATGCAATGCCACATTTTACAAACATATAAGAAAATGCCAAAATTCGTGAATGTGGCATGGTGTTCTTTGGCCAATTTTCCCTCAGCGCAACAATGAAGAAAAAAAAAGATGGCGGGAAAGTCTTGTACTTTATCGTATGTTTTGGCAGATGTGACAATGACAGGCATTTAATATGGACAAAAGGGGTGTCTGTTGGGATGTGAGAGACAAAATCGTTTATTGTTTTTTAGATCTGAAAACTGGTTTTTGTTACGGTGGTGGGGCGTAAAAGAAACGGGGTGAGGTTGGTGGACCAAAGTAAGACACAAAACGGGAGACATCGTTTACATGTAATGTCTGGCTGCCATTAATGGTGTTGGTTGGAGAGTTAATTTTGTTTTAAGAACAAGTTTTGAGCAATTAATGCTTTAAGGTTTAGATATAAAAGGGGAAAAATTCAAACTTTATTGTGTTTGTAGGTTTGTGAACACAAAATGGAAGAAACGGTGTGTGTCTTTCGCGGTGAATGGAAGTGTTGTGACAGTGGGGAGTGGAAATTTGTACCTTGCCAAGGCGAGATGGCAAGGTGTGTCTCAATTGAAAGAGTTCGAAGTGTCTGCGAGCTAACCTCTGCAAATGAACTTTTATTCCATCTTAACCCAAAGATAAAAACCGTCGTTATGAGCTCATGGTATCCAGCTGACATGACGGTATTCTCGACAGGCAAAATGCCACCGTTGTCAATCAGTAGTGACATCGAGTTTGCCCAGTTCAAAAACAGACGGTGTTTAGAAGGAGGCCGGAATTTGTACGTTACAGTCACCAATGTGAAAGACAGAACTATAGGGGAGTTTGTTCAGATGGGTGATACGGTTTGTCCGTCGCAAGATTCAGGGCTGGATGATGAAGTATTGGTCGCCCATGTTGAGGAAGTCGAAGCTTTTTACAGGGAAACCTGGAAGAAAAACAAAGTGGACAAAGGAGTGAATCTGATAAGCAGTGGACAACTCAACAGGGAACGGAAGAGGACAAGAGAGAATGAAGAATTGGTGGACAAGGCGACGAAAGTGTTGATGGCAAGAGGACTAAATTCAGTGGACAAAGGTCGTCGTCAGAGGGGGTGTACAACTTACCGGAGTCAAGTGGGGTGGACAAAAATAATTTCATTTCAGTAGACAATATGGTTGACTCGTCTATGATGGACAAGAGGACTAAATTCAGTGGACAAAGGTCGTCGTCAGATGGGGTGGACAACTTACCGGAGTCAAATGGGGTGGACAAAAATAATTTCACTTCAGTAGACAACATGGTTGCCTCTTCTATGATGGACAAGAGGACTAAATTCAGTGGACAAAGGGCGTCGTCAGATGGGGTGGACAACTTACCAGAGTCAAGTGGGGTGGACAAGAATAATTTCACTTCAGTAGACAACATGGTTGCCTCGTCTATGATGGACAACATCACTCTGAGTGAGGTGGACGAGACGTCGACGATAGAGAAGGAGATCAGTTCCAATAATTCTCAGAAACAGACCAATTTACCAGAATTGTCTGTGATGGACAGCAATACTCGGAGTGTGGTAGACGAGACTTCCACTATAGTTAAGGAGATCAGTTTGGATAATTCACAGAAGTTGACCAATTCACATATTGTTGAGAAAAACATTTCCTCCCTTGGTCACAATTCGCAAGAAGCGTTGTTAGCCGAACATGATCCGAGTGAAGAGGAACATGCAGAGGAAGATTATGATTTCGATGAGTGGACAGATAGAATTAACAATGATTATCCATTAGATTGGGATCCTTATAAAGGTGTGGGAGGGTGGAATACTGATAGTGGAAATAGGGTCGGTGAACTTGTTGATGAAGGCCTTGGTGCTGCTATTACAGTTGCACCATTAAATGATGATTTACCAGTGCCACCATTAGGGGATGATCTACCAGTTAGTGATGATGCTGTTGGCGCGACTTTAGGTGTCAATGAGGACTTCGCTTTCATGGTACGGGCAGGTGTGATAGATGGAGAAGACCCATTATTGTTGGCAGATGCACCACCATTCCATGATAATATGCGCGGTGCACCAAGTTGTGAGAGGAATATGGACCTCTAAAGAGGAACTGATTCCATTTATGTTGGCCGTGTATTTGCTAATAAGATGGAACTACAGAAGACTTTGTCTGTTCATGCTTTGAGAAGGCTTTTCACATTCAAAATTTGGAAGTCTGACAAAGAGAGAGTCATTGCTACTTGCGTAGATAAGAAGTGTGGTTGGCGGATCTATGCTACTACACACCCAAATTCTGAAAATTTGGAAATTAAAATTGTTTAGTTTAAACACAACTGTGATGTTTCATGCAGGTCTAGATATGGTGAGAAGGCCTCAGCTCAGATACTAGCCGAGTTATTGCAGTCTAAATTTGCCAACGGGAAGAAAGGGCCTAGGGCTTGTGAATTGCCTAGTATGGTTTTAGAAGAGCTAAACGTTACTATTACTTACATGAAAGCATGGAACGCGAAAGAACTGGCTATTGAGGCTGCACGTGGGAATGAGGAAGATAATTATCGTTTTTTGGCAACTTATTTCCAATTGGTGAAGAAAACCAATCCGGGAACAATAAGCGACATGCACACAACCGTTAAGAAGGAGACGGGTAAAACATTGTTCAAATATCTCTTCTTTGCTTTTGGGGCTTCCATCGCCGGCTATAAGTACTTGCGAAAGGTTATAGTGATAGATGGCACTACAATGAAAGGAAAGTATAAAGGGTGTTTGGTTGCAGCTAGCGTACAAGACGGGAATATGCAGATTTATCCTCTTGGATTTGGTGTAGTTGAGAAAGAGAATGATGCTGGTTGGGCATGGTTTTTTAGGAATCTGCAAAAATTTGTCCCTGACGAGGAAGACCTTGTGTTTGTTTCTAACAGACATCTGGCTATTTACTCTGCTCTTGCGAAGGTTTACCCACTTGCGCACCATGCTACCTGTACTGTTCATCTATTTAGGAACGTGAAACATAACTTTGGTTGCGAAGGTCTAGTTGGAAGAGTTTCTAAAGCTGCACTAGCCTATACGGTTGGTGATTTTAGGTATTGGTGGAGAGAAATAAAGCATCGTGATCAAAGGTGTGCGGATTATCAGACGGAA
Source organism: Camelina sativa (assembly GCF_030686135.1). NCBI lineage: Eukaryota > Viridiplantae > Streptophyta > Magnoliopsida > Brassicales > Brassicaceae > Camelina > Camelina sativa. The sequence continues at coordinate 33,427,312 of NC_141896.1, read as the reverse complement.
ATAGGTTTTCCTCATTGGACACTTTCACACTTCCCCGAAAATAGGTACAATATAATGAGTAGCAACATTTCAGAGTCACTCAACGCAGCAATGAAGAAGGCTGTTGAATATCCGATTGTGTCAATGGTTGAATTCATTAGGGCGATGCTGATGAGGTGGTTTTGGTGTAGGAGGAAATTAGCCGGCAAAACAAATAGTAAGTGTACTCCCGAAATAGAGGATTTGTTAATAGACCATCTCAAAGAGTCAAAAGATTGTGGTGTGTTATCAGTTAGTAACTGGATTTACCAAATCAACGATGGGAATAGTTGTGTTTTCACGGTTGATTTGGAGAGAAAAACATGCACATGTAGGGTTTTTGATGTTCTCAAAATTCCATGCTGTCATGCTTTGTCTACATGTCGAGTAAGGTAAGTGGACGAATACTCACTTGTTGATGAGTGCTACTTTGTTAGTGCATGGATGAAAAAGTATGAAGGCCTCATTATGCCGGTCCCAAATGAGAAAGATGAAGACCTTCCAGCTGAGGTGGCAGATGGTGATGTTAATCCACCGCGAACAGCTCGGGGTGGTGACAGGCCAAAGAAGAAACGTATTCCTTCGAAGGGAGAAGTGCATCACGTAAGTATACATAATTATACTTCATTATATAATTACATCACAATTTCCCATTAATGATTCATGTGGAAATTTAGTAACATTTAAATGTGTGTGTACTTTAAAACATAAAAAAGGGTGACCAAGTGTGGAAGATGCTTTGGACGTGGGCACAACAGGAAAACATGCTCTGCGTTGATATAATAGTAGTTCTTATCGTTAATGCTATTTTTGTAACTTAGTAGTGGATTGTCGATTGGAACCCACTTTTTTTTGGTATGGTTAATATGTTGTCTACGGTAGTAGACAACACATGCCGTGTACGGTATTTGTCCGCTATATTATATTCGGTTTATGTTAACGTTTTCTGGTGGACAACTGACCCCCTATAATGTTGTCCTTTAATTCGTTTTGTCCTTTTACGAAACTTGCTGGACGTGAATGTCGAATATATCCTATTTAAAGTTGTCCTTTAAATCATTTATTTGTCCTCAATCTCATATTCCGCTGTTGTCTACTTTGTCCTCCATTGCTGTTGGTGTTTTGATTGACAACATGTAGAGTAGTGCAGTGGACAACATATTGGTAGACAACATCTTAAGAAACTTTGTGCACACCATGTAATGCATTATAATTTTAGTAGTGGACAATACGTTTAACTTCAAAGACAGTTGTCTACAATATTTTAGTCTTTTACAAGCACAGACATACCATAATACAACGAAGACAACATTTAACGACAATTAGGGTTCGTCGAGGATAGTGGATCCCTAGTGCAAATAGGGTCAACCAACAAATTAGATCTAGAATGACGTCCTATTTAAAAGCAGAATAAAACATGGTAACAAGGACGGCAAAGGCGAGGAAAGAAATGGCAACGTATAAGAGATCTGTGGGACATTTACTGCAACCGGACAATCTGGCTGAGGATTGTTGATTACTGCAATAGGGAGAAGATGAGTTTGGGAGGCTTACAAACTCATTTTGACACTTGTAGAACATCCGGCCGCCACCAGAAGCCAGATCTGGTTCAAGATACATCGCCCCACCACAATGGCATTTCTTTGGGATGCCAAACTTACCGTTTCTACGGTCACGGGAATTGATGGACGAGGCAGCTGAGGGAGATGATGAAGATTGTTGACTGTAGCTATATTGCCCCATCTTGGTTAGATACGAAATTAGGTTAAGGTGGTAAGAGTGTGGGCAGCCAATGGGGTAAATAACTCTTTTAATGGGGGGTAAAGGTCCATTGTATGCTTTATCTGACAACACGCAAGCTGCATATGATGATGGAACATATCAGTAGATACTTTTTTTTTTTCAAACAACTTCAAGAAAGACACATAAGGACAAGATTGGCTAAAACATAGTAGACAAGATTGAGTAAACCATACGGTGGACAAGATTGGCTAAAACATAGTAGACAAGATTGGGTAAAGCAAACGATGGACAAGATTGTAGAAAGCAAACGATGGACAAGATTGGGTAAAACATAAGATAAACATAGTAGACAAGATTGTAGTAGACAAGATTGTAATAAACTATCTAATGGACGACATTATAAAACAAGCATCTAGGGTATCAAGAACAAATTTATAAATCTTTGGCAGCGCCACCAGGTGTAGCATGCTGGGCACCTATTCTCCTCGGAACATTTTTGGCAGACATCAGGGAAGGTAGGTATTTTTCTTTCAAATTTTAACAACGCTGGACGTTGATAGTTGTTTTCTCCCCCACCAATGGCGACGATATCATAAAAAACCATTTGTGCAACTACATCGACTTCATTCTCGTCCGTGAATGCACTCCTTAATTTTGTCATCAGGCCAATACCCTCCTCTGTTTCTCCAACACATAACATCAAAATCGTTAAGAGTAAAAGTTGTTGATGATGATGGGTGCCATTTACCGAAAAGGGAGCTCCAGTTGTAAGCGAGCATGGGAATGGCCTCACGATACTCTCCATATCTCGCTACTAATCTAACGGCCTCTAGATACATTGCGGCTGGGTTTCTTGCTCGAACGGTACACACGAAGAATGGTCGGAATAAAGATCCATTATTTACAACCGTGGGATTTATGGATATTAGGAGAATTGACGCCTCCCACAAAACGTAATCGTCAAAAGCAAGACTCTTACCAACGGGTCCTGCAGCAATAAGAGGCCCAAGGAACTGAAATGCAGACTTAGCGACAAGGCTAACAATGTACAGTATAAGATGTTGTGGGAGAGAAAGGAGGTTGGCCATGTTTAATGTTGTACTTCAAGAAAGAACAAGGATTTCCCTTTTAAAGGAGGGCATTTACGAATGTAGTATAAGTTGGTATGGTGGTGGTTGATTATGTAGGTGAAATATTATAATTTACGAATGTTATGAGTAACTAGTAAATCTGGCCAACCTCTGAATGTAGTGTAATTTACGAATGTTATGAGTAACTAGTAAATCTGACAAATTATAATTTTTAAAACATTTAATGCTGGTGGGTTGAATGTTACTAAAATTGTCAATAAAATTTGGCAATCAAAGTTGCTTAATATTAATTTCCTTGTTAAACTTTATAGTGATCGAAAATAATATAACCATTCACAAAGATCAAATACTCAAAGATTAGTCATAAAATTCCAAATATTTATCAAATACAATACACTAATATGAGAAACTATTGGGATTGAGTTTGTCCATCCGATATTTTTTTCCGTTGTCTACCAATATTAATTTTCTTGTGCAACCATCACTATTGTAGTCACTCAGTGAAGGCTTTGGCAACTATTAATGCAGTGAAGGTTTGCAACTGTTAATGCATTGAAGGTTTGACACTATTAATGCAGTGAAGGTTTGCAACTATTACGTTGTCGATTTTGGCAACTATTAGTCCATTGAAGTTTTGTTTGTTGTGTTGTCTATCAAGAAAAGTTGTCTCCAAACTATCGTTATAAGTTAAGCATAAATAGTCATAAAACAGTACCGTTACATAGTTCATCAACAAAGAAAAATAAATAAAACCAAATTGTATCAGGAACTAACTTAGAGAGAGTACAAATTCCTCGTAGACATCTATGGCGAAGCGCATCCTCAGCTCGTCTACCTTGTCCTCTGTTAGTCCATCCAGACTCAGACCTTGAGCGTGTAGTTCTATGAACTTGCATGTCAGAGGCCCACAGTCACCCGTCCGGTCGTTCTGGTAAACATCAACAAGCCTCTCAAACGTGAATGCGTTAGGGATAGTGCAATCAACTGCATCCATATCTACAAACTGCTTAATCATCAAAGGGAGCATGGCAAGCAGGGGTTTCAACAGCCGCGACAATCTCTTGGAGTCATTGTTCACGATGAGGGGATCTAGGATGTATACGTGTCCTAACTTTAGTTTAATAACAGCAGCAACCCAATGACGCTTCCCCCAATTCAATGGTACATACACAGTATCAATGTCGGTATACTATGCCAATTTGGCAGAACGGCTAGGGACTACTCCTTTGACATAGTTCTTGATCAAACTGTTCCAATTTAATGATGCCTTCTTCTTCGTCTTTAGATACCGTCCATAATCTTCAGCAACTCTCTGCGTAAACCATGTATCCAATACACCGATCTTACCCTGTAAGAAAAACTCACCCAATCTCCTCCACAATATGCTAAGCATTGCTTCCATATGCTGCGTAAAAAGTATAATTAGTGAAAAGGGTAGATATTTCTCATCGATAAATAGATAGAATATACTCACCGGAGAATCGACCCATTTAGTGGGAGTATAAATGATTTCAAAAAATTCCCTCTTCTCACGGTGTCCGTCAATGACATACTCTCTGTTAAGCAATATGTAAAAAGGGTCAGAAAGGTTGATGTTATAAATAATATTTTTTCACGTTTAGTAGAGTAAACTTACTTTTTTTCTATAAGACTCCAGCTTTGTTAAGAACTTTTCTCTCAATGACACGGACACAGGCCAGAAAGGCATGTATACATGGACTACGTTATCTATTTCAGATGCCTTCCTTTTTTTAGTTGAAGATGAACACTGCCCAAACCTTTTAGGCTTTGTCCTTAACCTCTTCGTAGGGATTTGGGGCAATTCAGTTTTCTCATCTGTAGTGGATCGAGAGCGTTTCTTAGTAGAAGTTGGGGTAGTTTCCTGTTCCATGATATATAAGATTGTTACACATTTACCTAATAGTTAACGAAAAAACGACAACGACAGTTACACAACTTACTTCGACTGTGGTCGAGTTATTCCCGGCTTCTCTACCAGATTCAGCATCTTGATTTTGTCCATCATATACTACAAGCTGTTTTCCACCATCATCCTCCACAGTTTGGTGATTGCTTTCGACGAAAACATCCCCTTCTTCCCCGACTTCCTCTTCCTCATCCTCATCTCCTTCTTCCTGCGCATCCTGGTCGTCTCCTTCTTCCTGCGCATCCTGCTCGTCTCCTTCTTCCTGGACATTCTGCTCGTCTCCTTTTTCTTGCGCATCCTAGTCGTCTCCTTCTTCATGCGCATCCTGCTCGTCTCCTTGTTCCTGGGCATCCTGCTCGTCTCCTTCTTCGTCCCCTTCATCGTTGTCCCTAACATCGTCCACTCCATCATCGTCCTCTCTATCATTAACCCCATCCTCGTCCTCCTTCATCCCAGACTCGTCCTCGTCCTCCTTATCCACACAATCTTCGGATTCAGTAGCAACATCAACTACATCATTCGTGACACCAATATCTTATTCAGATTCACTACCACTATCAACCTGAGCCCCGTCATGGGATTCACTCTCATTCCCATCTTCCTATTACCTGATGTCTTTCCTGTAGCAGAGACATCTTCACACCCACCTTGAAAATTTAAACACGAAAATTAGTAAAGTTTCATTTTCCAGGATTCTTTATGAAACCGGAAAAAGTAGTCAATGAATACCTGATCCGCGGCAGTAGAGTTAATTTTGGTGAGAATCTCTGGAATACCAGGCATAAAGCTGGACCATGCTTTATTATCCCGCAAATGAGTGGGCTGTCTAGAGCCGCTAGCACCAATACACCAAGATGACTTGTTGATCTCCTGCAACAAATCTGAGTGCTTTATATTCCTATCAAACAATCCTTTCTCTCGCAGAGTTTTGAGAACATCATCAACAATCTCGTCTCTCATGGCACCCCTCTCTACAGACAACATTAACTCTATCTTCGATGTATGTTTATTGATTCTCCGGTCTACTTCATCAAGCAAGGCTTGAGGAGTTAGACAATCATCATGAAACACCGTTTCCCCTCTAACGGAACTCCTACCTTGTATGGTAGTTTTTTTCTTGTCAAGAGATTCTGCTTTCACTTGTACCTTTGGGTTGCGTTTTGTAGGTGGTTTCTTTGGTTTGACTGCTTCTTTCTTCAGATTTTCCTTAATAGCCACCGCTGTTATCAGTGGTAGATGTCCGAAACCACCATGCCAGTCTTCTTTTTTGAAGATATGACCTTCTTTAAGCTTTTCACAGATGTAATCCACTCCCACATCATGCGTCTCATCCTCACCCCAGGAGTAGTCTTGGATGTCTGCATCATCATCACCGTGTAAAATGCTTTCAACATCAACCTACGAAATAGATTGCCCACATGTTAAAAAACGGATATATGTCTTTGATAACAAAACAAAGCTTAATACGACTTCAGCATACAGAACTTACATCCGGGTGTAGCTCTGTTTCCAGGATGTTTGAATTGTGAAAGGATTTAAGTTTAGTCAAATGGAGCACAGATCAATCAGTAAATGTTTGCTCATCCATGACGTCAGGAAGGTATTTCTCTAACTGGGGAATGGCATGGAGAATAAGAAGCTGGAAAGCAAGTGTGAAGCTGTGTGTTGCTGCTGTATGGGACTGATTTAGTTTCTCAGCAAGCTTGTGTAAAGTTTCTACTTTCTCACCGACTTTGACCATCTCTAACGTCTTAAGAAATGACATCCGCCCACAAGGATATTTCACAAATGCGTCGACATCTTTCACCATCTCTGCAACTCTCATCGAGGCTCTCACATTAGAAGAGTCGCAGACTAAAATACCTTCGACTATGACAATAAGTGCCAAACGTAGCCTTCTATCCGCATCCATTCTTTTTGATTTTGGTAACCTCTTGTCAAGCTTCAACAGATTAACAATATATTGTATGCTGTATGACTTCTTAGGGCCAATAAGAGTGTGATAGTACGGCTCTTGACCTTCGCCAGGATTCTGCAACTTAGAAAGAGTTTCTTCAGAAGGGAATTGACCGCAATTCAGTCCCGTAATGATTCCAAACTCTCTCAAAGAAAACCGTATGGGATGACCACCAAAGACAAACCACAACTCTCTTTTCATCTTTGTTATAAGAGAGCGACAGAGAATTTGGTGGACAAGTTTGCCAGATAGCGAGCTCTTCCTAACTGGGAGTTCAAACAATCGCCCAAAGCATGATTCTTTTAACCAGTTAAACTCATCATAACCATCTAATACTTCAACAATATCCAGCAGATACTCCGGCTTAGAGTAGGAATTGATACGACCTTTCACAGGATATCGATCTGTGGAGAATAGCCTAGGAGGTAGACGAGCCGATTGAGAAGCATGGTGTTGATGTAGTGAATCAGAGTGGGCCACATTAGATGGCTTGTTCATCATACAGACATGAAAACATTTAGGCAATGGACATGTAATATGAATGGACAGGAAATTGTTCGGCTATTAGTAGAAGGTTAACTTGTCTACTACGGTGGACTACTTAATGGACATTACATATTTTTGAAAAACAATTAAGCAGTGGACAAGTTAGCAATGGACAAGTAATATGAATGGACAGGAAGTGTTCGGCTACTAGTAGAAAGTTAACTTGTCTATTACGGTGGACAACTTAGCAATGGACATTACACTTTTTTGGAAAACATTTAAGTTGTGGATAAGTTAGCAATGGACAAGTAATATGAATGGACAGGAAAATGTAGGGCTAAGTAGTAGGTTACGTTGTCTATTATGGTGGACAAGTTATAACAATCTTTTAGGAAAAACTGACCAGTGGACATAACAAATTTAATGAAAACATAAAAGCAAGGAACAAGTTGAAGGTTCTATTGTCTACTATGGTGGACAACTTATAGAGATGGACATAAAAGACTTACGCTAAGCGACTGTTTAACTGTGGAACTTTCAGAATTGTTGCACTTGCAAGTGTGTCGCGGTTGTCGACCGTGGGTGTGGCAGGAATGGTCCCAGATCTAGAAAATAAAAATAGTTATAATTGGGGATACAATTGGTTAAACGGAAACGGTAAATTAGCCTGTAAATGGAAGTTTAACTAACCGAAGTGGTGGCCTGTGGTGGGTCTCTAAGTTGGTTCCTTCGTTCTGCGGATTTGCGTTTAAGGGTTACCGTATCTTCAGATTGGATTGTTGCCATGTCACCGGTACCGGACTCGCGAATTGGGGGGTCACCGGGAATTGTGGGTTTTGGAATGCTTCTCCCAGGATCACCGGTTGGGGATGAATTGGACGGGTTTGAAACTTTATCGTCAATACTATCCGAGGCGACATTGATCTGGAAGTCAGCGGGATCGTCGACGGGCATGTTTCGGGATTGAACAGTAAACCCTTATCAAAGAAGAAGTTATGGAGAGTGGAGAGAAAGAGAAGAAAGAAGCGGAGCGGTTAATTTTTCTCAAAAAAAACGAATAAAAGATTTTCGAGAATTTGTCTTTTCGGGAATAAAAGAGCGTGGGTTATTTTCGTCTTTTCGAGTTAGAGATATGGCAGTGCGGAAAAGGTTTCAGAAATGTAACATTTTGCCAAAAAAAATTCATTGTTTATGGCGTTAGCGTTAAATAACTCTTTTATATAATACAACCAGAAACTAATTTATAACCCTAGCCCTACCAATTTTCCTCTCTTTATAATACAAAAGAAATTATCAAAAAGGAAAAGAAGAGGATCGGACTTGTCAATTAAGTCTCATAACTCGCTTTTTGTTTCTTTGCAAGGAATTATTTCTTCAATCACACGCACACATGATACTACTTATCAGTATATATTAAGAAAAGGCAATTTTGGAAAGTTTCATTTATAACAAAAATAATAGGAACATAGTACAGTAAAGTATTAACATAAATAAATAGCAAGCCAAAACAATATGAAACGAAAGCCTTTAGTGGAATATATGTGTGAACACGACAAGAGATTAGAAAATTGATGACACCAATACGAAAATCTTGGATATATTATTTCATTTAATTATATAGTTCATACTATATTAGTAGCCGCGGTACACTGCGGAACAAAATTATTTATAGCTAAAATATTTAAATTATAAGTTGTATTTGTCGGTTAAATATGTTAATTATAAAATAATTGTTAAATAAACCATATAATATCGTAATATAATTTATTTTTAATTTTTATTTAATCAATTTAATTAGATATCTCTATTCTCTAATACTGACAGGTTAACAAAATAATGAAATTATGTTTTATCCGTGTAACACCGAATTAATGATATTTTTAATTTATTTATGTTTCACCCGTGTAACACCGAATTAATGATATTTTGTAATTTATATAAATATCGATAAAATCCGTCCTGCTATATAACCCCGTCCCGAGATATTTTAACTCATACTATATCATCTTAATTTATTTATTGTGTATCTAAGATATCATATTTAACTTTTTAAAAGTTTTAAATATTTTTCATATTTAACCTTTTAAAAATATTTAAAATAAAGAACCGGAATAAACCAAATAAAAGTTTTTAAAGTTTGAATGTCTGATAAATCAAAGTTTCTATTCATTTGTATTCAGGATCATTTTGGTCTATTTTATAGTATGACTCTAAACCATTGTTCAATTTTTTAGACGATGTGGGATATTGTACCCATATTTTTTATTTATCTATTGAGTAATATATGTCTGTTTTAAAAATTTTGTATTACATCATATGCAGGAAAAAATCACAATTTTTATTAACTAAATATTTAATAAAATAATTCAAGATAATTTAAATATAAATTCAAATAAAAACAAAATGGAATCATATATTTATGTTTGAATGTAATTTTGAAGTTTTGGTAACTAATATTAAAATCAATGCATGAAATGTAAAAACTTTCCAAAAAGTATTTTTGAACAAAAACTGCTGCAAAAATACTAGTATAGATATAACGAATTCTAATATATATATATATATATATATATATATATATACATATATATATATATAGTTCAATCATTATCAAAAAATTTCACTAAATCAAAATAAGCTATAAAAAGAGAAATTCTCATTTAGTTGATTTTTGCATTATTTATTAATGTCATCCATATTAAATTAATTTATCATTATCCAATAACTATTAATTTGAAATTCATCATTTTAAATATCTCATTCTAACAATAGAATTAGTTGTCCAATTGGCTTTTTTGAGCTAATCTTTTGTTGACAAAAAAAAAAAGAATTAGTGATTATTTTTTTTTTAAAATAACCATCAAATTGTTATATTTTATTTTCTGAGTTATAATTTATTAATTAAGGAAAAATTGTCACTTTGACCGTAATATAGATATATCTCAATTGAATATATATATATATATATATATATATATATATATATTTCCTATATGATAAAACGGAAGTACACAACTTTCTTTGTATACTATATAATTTTTATAAATTGGTTACAAAGTAGGTTATAGATTAAATATAGGTTTGTTATCATAAATGTTATAGATTAATTGGTCAATATACATTTCAGAATATCCCAAAGAATCTTCTGAAAGAGAATATTCTAATGATTTATACAATTTCCAAAATAAAATTTTTAGTATTCTATGTATTGTTACAAAATATATACTGCTAAGCGTAAAAAGGAATAAAATATTGGCAATTTATCACATTTAATAGTGATTTCCTATCCAGTTAAAAAAAAATCTGACCTAAGCATGGGTCATATTAAAACAGTTTCACTAAACATGTTCAAAAATTAAAATTAAAACAAACAATAAATATAACCATATCTTATACATAAAATTACAAAATTAACAATATAAAATTTACAAAATAGTTGTTTTTTTCAAACTATCATATTTAGCATATGATTTTATTGCATAATATTTTATCTAAAAAAACTTTTAAAAACAATCATATGAATTATATTTTATTCTAAAATTATAATATAAATAAAATAAATTTCAACATGTGTTCTGGCACGGATCCTAATCTAGTAAGGTATGTATATCTCAAACTCTTTAAAATCATGGTGTAGATTTCAAATTTAAGGTATGCAATCTAATTAATATTTTGTAAATTTGTATAAAAAATAGAAGTATTCATTTACCATAGTGTATATATATATACATATATATATATATATATATATATATATATATATATATATATATATATATATATTTTGTCGGCATTTACCATAGAGTATATTGAGCTTTTTATCAACTATTAAATAAATTCTCCTCTGGAGCCAACGGCGGACCCAAGTAGAAGCTACGGGGGTCAACTGACCTGGGTAAAATTGAAGTTTCAGTAGCTCAGTTGGTTTTTTTCAATGTGCTGACACCCCTAAACCCAAGTTCAATACTCCCATTCTACACCAATAATCTCTTTTCCTATTTTTAATTTTTAACTGTGTAAAAATAAAATTATTGACCTGGGAAAATTTTTCCCCTAGATCCACCACTGTCTGAAGCTATTTTGAAAAATAAAATAACAAATACAAAGGGACGAAGACCAACCTCAGGGCCTCTCCCAATGGCATATCCTGAAGTCTACTCTCTTGATGAAGTTCATCATATTCATCAGTTTATCTGCTTTTTGTGTCACTAACGGGTGCTCAGTAACACAGTGCCGAGAATATAAATCGATCATCAGTTGCGAGATTCTGCTTCGCTGTTGGAGCAACATCACTTGAAGTCTTGAACGTTCTTTTCTTGAAGAGAGAGGAATTTATTTTCCTTACAATAATGTTAGTCTCGGCATTCAGCTTAGTACCTTCAAAGTGAGCTAGTTTGCCTAACTTATGCGGCTCTCTTTCAGGTTGGCAAGATAAAACTCTTTTTAGTTTCTGTATTTTGTGTTTCCTGTTTTATATGCGGTAAAACCTCTATAAATTAATAATATTGGGATTAATATTTATTATTTATAGTATAAATTAATAATTATTAGTTTATAGAGAGCTTTATTTTAAAATTTTAGAAATTATGAATTGAGACAGTTTTGTTTTAAAAAATATTTATCACGGAATCAGAGATTTGTAAAACTTTATTTGCTATGCATCCTGAGAAGACTCCAGTTCCGGATGGGATGAGTGCTTTGTTCTTCCAAAGGTTCTGGCCCAATCTCAAAGGTGATTTAGTGGCTTTAGTGAAAGAATTTTTCCGTACAGATCGTTTCGATCCTCGGTTGAACGAAACGAATATCTGCCTTATTCCTAAAACGGAAAGGCCCAAACGGATGACGGAATTTAGACCTATTAGTCTTTGTAATGTGTGTTATAAGATCATTTCTAAAGTATTGTGTTTTCGGCTTAAGCGGTTTCTTCCGTCTCTTGTTTCAGAAACCCAATCGGCTTTTGTTTCAGGTCGTCTTATTACAGATAATATTTTGGTCGCTCAGGAGATGTTTCATGGTTTAAACACAAATCCACGGTGTAAGTCTGAGTTTTTGGCATTTAAGACAGATATGAGCAAGGCTTACGATAGGGTAGAGTGAGATTTTTTGGAAGCGGTCATGGTCAAGTTGGGTTTTGATAGAAAATGGATATCCTGGATTATGTGGTGCGTATCTTCTGTTTCGTATCAGGTTCTAATTAATGGTCAGCCTAGAGGCTACATTAAGCCACAGCAAGGATTACGGCAGGGGGATCCCTTATCCCCTTATTTGTTTATTCTATGTACAGAGGTGTTGATTGCCAACATTAAGAAAGCGGAACGCGATCAGAGGATTACGGGTATTAAGCTTGCTAGGGATTGCCCCACCATCTCCCATTTGTTATTTGCTGATGATAGTTTCTTTTTCTGTAAGGCAGAGGTAGATGAATGTACTACGGTTATGGGAATTATAAGTGATTACGGGAAGGCATCGGGACAGGAAGTTAATCGGGATAAGTCATCAATTATGTTTGGGAAAAAAGTGCTTCCCGAGTTAAGGGCCCAATTACAATCTGTTATGGGTATCTCCAAGGAAGGTGGTATGGGTTCGTATTTGGGTATGTTAATGAGCGATTAGAGGATCGTGTGAATAGTTGGTCTGCAAAGATTCTATCGAAAGGTGGAAAGGAAGTAATGATTAAATCGGTGGCTTTGGCACTTCCCACTCATGTTATGTCTTGTTACAAATTGCCAACAGACTTAACGACTAAATTAACTGGTGCCATCTCAAAATTTTGGTGGAAGTCTAATGATAAGGAGAGAGGATTACATTGGGTTACTTGGGACAAGTTATGTAAGGATAAAGGTGACGGTGGATTGGGTTTCCGCGCCCTAGAACAATTTAATGACGCCATGCTGGCTAAACAGTATTGGCGGTTAATTCATTATCCATCATCTCTAATGACGTGGGTCATACGAGGTAGATACTTTCGAAATAAACATCCTCTTCAGGCTAAGAAGCCGTGTTCCCCCTCACTTGCGTGGAGGAGTATTTTTTCAACTAAGGACATAGTGGAATACGGGGCACGATGGGTAATAGGTTCGGGTTGTAACGTATCGGTTTGGCGAGATCCGTGGATCCCGGATACCCAACCAAGACCGGCTAATGGTCGAGAAAGATTTTTACATCCAAATCTTATGGTCAATCATTTAATTAATCCTTCTACCAAGGAGTGGCATTTACCAATTTTGGAAGAGTACATGGATCCACGGGATATTCAAATCATTTTATCGATGGAGATAAGTAAATCTTTTAAACCGGATAAATTAATCTGGCATTATTCTAGTTCAGGGAGGTATTCGGTCAAATCTGGCTACCGTATTGCACATGAATTAATTAAGGAGGTGGAGTACGGTCCGACGTACACGGCTCTTAAGGCCCAGGCTTGGGAACTCAAGGTTCCCCCGAAGATCCAGCACTTTTTCTGGCAAATGGCTCCAGTTATCTACCTGTGTTGGAACGTTTGGCACACCGGGGGGTCCGGTGCGGGACGCTCTGTAGTAGATGTGGTTTGGGAGCAGAGACTATTAATCATGCGCTCTTTGAGTGTCCCCGATCACGTCGTATTTGGGATTTGTCCCCATTAGGCTCTGGTATCGAGGGCTTTCCCTATGCCTCTATTTATTCGAATTTGGATTTTCTGTTTTGGCGGGCGCCGATAGCTTCAGATCTTCGATTGAAATTGCCATGGGTAGTTTGGTCAATTTGGAAGGACAGGAATAAAAAAGTTTATCAGAGCTGTGAAGCTGAGCCGGTTGAGGTTATAAACCAGGCGAATGTTGATATGCTGCTATGGGAAGAGGTCAGGTCATTCAATGCGGCCCCTTAGGATTCTTTACCTTTGGAGGTTCGGGATTCTGTTCCTCGGTGTCAGGTAGATGGATCTTGGAAGGCCTCAGACCCTTTTGAAGGCTTAGGCTGGTGGCTTTGTAATAATGAGGATAAAACCGTGTTATTAGGAGCAAGAAGTCAGCGGCGCGGTCCTTCACCCTTACATTCGGAGTTGCAGGCGCTGTTATGGGCGATGTCCTCCCTTTCGGAGTCAGGTGTTAATTGTCAGCTTTTCGAGTCAGACTGTGCCGAATTAGTGTCAATGGTGCAATGCCCGGATGAGTGGCCCGCTTTCTCCAATTTACTGGATGAGTTCAATCTGCTTCGCTCTTCCTTTCCTTCTTTCCAGCTTTTGAAGATTCCGCGCACGACCAATGTTCGGGCAGATTGCCTTGCTCGAGCCTCAAGATCTTTACTTTCCGCAAATTCTTTTGTAAACTCTTTTCCTCCAGTTTGGGCAACCAACCTTGGAGTCTTATTTTAAATTAATGTTTGGTTGACAAAAAAAAAAAAAAAAATAGTGATGTAAATGTTGTATTGTTTTAGACTTGAAATTTTAATATATAGATAAAGAATTTTGACAATAATTTAGAAAATAAATTACAAAGATTATAGATGAATTCACTTATACAAACGATATACATAAACTCGGATCTATGACTAATGACTTAATTGTCTAAACTAACAATTTATAATACTATCAAAATGAAATCTAAAACTTACAGAACTTTTTGGTTATTTTTATGATATAGTTATAAAATATACTACCACACTATTTTTAAAAACAAAACACAACATAACAATTATACTATAGAAATGAGGTCAAAGAAAATTCAATTAAAAAAAAAACAAAAGCATACATTAGTATATGAACTTATATATATATATATATACATGTAAATTTATATGATTATTAATTTATAATATTATTTGGACTATATTTTACATTGAAATTTTTTAAAAGTTATTATCTTATTATTTTATACGATTTTGTCTAGCAAAATTTTTTATTTTATTTTGTTTATTAATTAATCGAATATTAATATATAGAGGTTTTTTTTATGGTTAGAAATATTAAATCTGATTTCTGACGCTATCTTTTGTGTTATGGTTAGAGATACAATTGTAAATGCGGACATATTAAAGGAAAAGGGGGTCAATTGACCGTGTTAGATATTTAAAGTGTGATAGTTAGGCTTTGAATGGGAAGACAGAAAAATAGCAGATCACCAAGTGGCAAGTCGACCTAGGTCGTGGAGTTGGTTGTTTTGGCCGCTTAACAGAGAGGAAAAAAGAAGAGAAAAGTTGTTCTTGAGTTTTTGTGAGTTTTTGGGAGATTTCAAGGCTTTGTGGGTGAGATCTTTCTGTGGGAAACTTGCTGGGAGTGTGGATTCGTCCATTGTTGGTCAGAAACTTCCTGCAGAGAGGTGAGTGCATGACCATGGTTAATCTAAGCCTGTGATTCCTTGTTCTTGCTTGTTTGTTGTCATGTTTGTGTGTTTTTCTTGCTGGGATTGATTGCTACAGGTTCCTACGGATTTATAAGACTTGGGTTTTGAGTATTGGACGATTTGGTGGAGTTTGGGGGCGAGATTCGACTCTCGTTTTTGTCTGGATCGCGAATGCAGAGGGAGTGTCGATCGACACCAGTGAAGCAGCATCGATCGACACTGTGGAGTAGTGTCGGTCGACACCGTTGAGCTAGTGTCGGTCGACACTAGGCTGGTGTCAGTCGACACTAGGCTGGTGTTGGTCGACACCTCCTTTCCAGCAAGTCAGTGTTTGTCCTGGTTTGTATGATTTGTTTGTTGATTGTTTGGAACATTGGAATTACTGTTGCTTGTGTGTATAGCCCAGTAGATGGGAGGATTGCCTCACTGAGTGTTTATAAAATACTCATGCATCTCAATGTGTGTTTGTGGTGCAGGTAAAGGCAAAGTGTGATCGTGGAATCAAGACAATGAAGAAGAGGATGTTCTAGAGACTCGATCGGATGTTGTCTGGCATTGCTAGGTTGCTAGATTTAGGTCATTAGAAACATTGCTAGGTTGTTGGTTCCATGTTTTCTGATGATTGGTTATTTGTATATTGGTTATGTTTTGAATATTGGTTATTTATATTTATTGGATATTGGTATTGTTATTCCGTTGTTGATTGTGATTGTTGTTAGGTGGCTAGTTGGTATGGGACCACTAGTTGTAGTTTATTTATTATTATTATATTTATATTTATTATTATTTATTAATTAAAAAAATGAAAAAGTTAGGTCATTTCATTTTGGTATCAGAGCCCTTACGGTTCTAGGTTTGGGTTCACTAGGCTTTGTGCTGTAGATGTTTGGGATTTGCATGCTTTGATTGATTATGTGAGTTAGTCAATTGTGTGTGGCATGGAGTCCTAGAACATCCTCTTCGAGCCTACTTTGTGATTCCACAGTGAGTTTATGTTTTCTGTGTTATAATAGAAATTGTTTGCTTAGTCTTCTGTTCATGGTAGTGCAGATGGCTAGAGATGGTGCTGTTGCTGGTCGTGGACGCGGATGTGGTCGTGGACGCGGTAGTGGTCGTAGTAGGGGCAGAGGCCCAGCAGTGAGTGATACTGCGGACCAGAGTGTGACAGCTGAGGGTGTTGGCGAGTCGCAGGGTGTCTAGGAGGATTCCATGAGTGTGGTCGGAGGGGGCGGTGTTGATGCTCCAGTGGCCGGTGTTGATAGGGTCCTGGGTGTGGGAGTCCCAGCAGGTGGAGTTCCTGGTGCTGACTTTATGGCTTTGCTAGCACAGTTGTTGGAGCGGTTGCCAGCTGTGGTACCAGCTTTGGCTCAGGTATTGCCACCAGTGGTGGCGGAGGAGCGGCAGCCAGTGGTTGCAGATGCAGGAGCACATGGACGTTATTTTTCCATGCTCAAGGAGATGAAGGGTCTCGTGACTGTTCGGATGGTACAGACCCTACTGCTGCGGATGCGTGGAGGACGAGTGTGGAACGTAACTTCCATACTCTGAGATGTCCTGAGGAGTTTTGGGTGGACATAGGGGTCCATCATCTGGTTGGTGATGCTCAGGTGTGGTGGATATCAGTGGCTTCTAGGAGAGTGCAGAGAGAGATGACTTGGGCTGACTTCGTCTTGGAGTTCAACCGCAAGTAATATCCTAGAGAGGCATGGACCGGTTGGAGGTGCAGTTTTTAGGAGACGCGGTCAGTGCGGGAGTTGGACTTGGAGTTCAGTCGACTTATATGTTATGGGGGCCGGGCTATGGAGCCTGAGGAGGCCCAGATCAGGAGGTTTATGAGGGCTCTTCGTGATGACTTGAGGGTCCATTGTAGAGGACGTAGTTATGCTACGTGTGCAGAGCTGGTTGAGACTTCAGCAGAGATTGAGGAGGATATCCATCAGCTATTGCCGTAGTTTCCATGTCACCTTCATCATTCTATGAATTTGTGTCGCTAATATCAGTATGCTCCATTACTTCCGCAAAATCTTCATCAAAATAATTTGAAATTCTGATAAAGTTATGTAGTCCCATTGTAGCCATCACCACTCTTTTTTGAACATGAGTGTTATATCTAGGAAACTCACAAAGGATCCTCCATTTCTTCTTCCAAACTCCAAATGTCCTCTCAATGACAGAACGTAGTGATGCATGACAACGATTACTTATATCTTTCGGATCAAAAACTGTCTTCCAAGGGGTGTAGGATCTTTGAAGCGGTAACCATTCATGGCAATTGCTTTATCGTACAAATCAATAATTATTCTTTCTCGACTATAAGTCCATTTGTAAGTTTCTTCGATCTACAAGTTTGAATTTTAAAAAAAAAACTATTGTACTTAAATAATAACTAAAACTTAGACAAAGGTGTAACTTTATACCTGTGTTGATGTTTCTGTTGGAAAATTTGTATCTTCTTGCACTGATGAATTTCTGTTTTGTCTGCGGTTAGCCATACCTACAAATACAACTTTAAATTGATTTTTATTTATTATATATAAGAGAAAAATTAGAAAATACTATGGTGAAAACTTTCAATTACTAATATATTATCACCAAAAGTTGATAATAACTTATTTATCTTAACTTAGATAAACTATTATATCTAACAATAAATCTTTTACAAAATTTGACTTATGAATGAAATAAATGATTCCAAAATTTTTTTAGAACAATATTTGATATTCTACAAAATTAAGTGAGACTTATAAATAATCTACAAATTAAGTGAGATTTATAAATAATCTACAAAATTATGTGAGACATATGCATATATATTCAGTATAAGAGACATATATATATATATATATATATATATATATATAAATAAATATGTACTTAAACATTTTCATAAGCTTTAAAAGTTTCTGAGAAAATAGATTTACAATATTCTAAATGATTATCTAATAGTAATTATTGAGTTCATAGCACATTTTTAATCTATAATAAGAATAATTATCTATCTTTATATCTGATTAGACAAAGATTTATGTATATAAATTTTTCTAAACATGTAATCCTATACAATATATATTCATATTATATATTAATATTAGAAGAAAATATACCCAACAATTATGAATAAATAGGATAAAGTAATCATAATTCCATGGAAAATATCTAATAACTAAGAACAAATTTTTATCAAAAAAAAAATAAGAAAAATATTAAGCACCACCATATATATATATATATATATACAAATATAAAGTGAGCATCCTTATTACATAATTGGTTGAAAAATAAGACAGTTTACAATAAATATTATATAACATAATTAAATGGAACTATTTACATATTATATAGAATAAATACATTTATTTATTAGATAAAAGTACATACCTTTCAACAAAAGAATATGGAAACAAGAAGTGATAGGTAGAAGCTTTGATTGTCTTTTAAATTCTGTTAAAGAAAATAGATGTTAGAAATAGAAAATAAAAATAAAAATGTGTTTATTTAAAAAAAATATATACCTTTGATGGAGAGAAGATGAATGGAAATAGAGTTGATAGGAATGTGTTTTGTGTTTTGTGTTTTGTTGTAAGAGTTAAGAAATGGGCATTATATAGAAGGTAAATATGTTGAATCTGTGGGCTTATTAACTGTTCTGCCGATTGACAGCTTCAAAAATGTTGTGGGCGAATTTATTAGTGTTTCTTCTGCATTTATAGCTAAAAGACAAAAAAAAATAATCTGCAGACAGAGAATTTAAAAAAAACAAGGAAAAGGTTGAATGGTGCTTTTAAGAAAGAAGAACTGTATGGTCGGGTCCACTGTTTTTTATCTACTACCCCATTCAAGGCCATTGATTAGGGCTGAGCAAAATAACCGGTCACCAAATAACCGACCGAACCGAACCAAAAAAAATCAAACCAAAACCGAACCAAAGTTCCTTCAATAACCGAATGGTTAGTAAAATCCTATGTTCAAACTAACCGAAACCAAACCGAACCGAACCGACAATTAAATGGTTAAACGAAATATCCAAAACCTAGATTATACCCAAAATAATATACTTAATATTAGGCAAAACTATAAAATAAACTTAAAATATTAATTATTTCTACATTCAAAACAATTAAATACTTTAAATAATCAATATATTTAAAAGTTATTATTTTCAATTTAATAAGTTAAATACTATTTTGTAAAATCGGATCAATATTTTTCCCCCTTTTTATATTTTTGTAATATAGTTTTGGTTAATTTTGGTTATATTCGGTTATTTTTTGTTACTTTTGGTTATATTAGGTTTATTTGGTTAATTTCAGTATAATTTATGTTAGTTATGGTTATCTCTTCAACTAACCGAACCGAAACCGAACCGAAAGAAACCAAACCGAACTTAACCGAAATTTCTAAAATATCCAAATGGTTGTTATATTCCTATATCCAAACTAACCAAAACCGAATACAACCGAACCAAAACCGAATACAACTGAACCAAAACCGAACGGTTAACCGAAAGCCCATGCCTACCTTTGATGCTGTTCACCCTTGATCTGCACTTAAACAGCCAAATATTTGATCCCCTTTATAATAAAACTGAAGTAACACAACATTGTTTTGTAGACTACAGTAAAACCTCTATAAATTAATAAAGTCGGGACCATGAAATTTTATTAATTTATAGAGGTTTTAATTTATCGATATAGAGAAACTTTTCTAATTTGGTAAAAAAATATTAAAAATAAGATTTAATCTTTATAACTAATATTTTTATAAAATCAATTACAATGAAAATAACAATTATCATATTTTGAAGATAGCACTCAAAGATTTTTATATAGTAAAAATATTAAAAATAAACTCTAATAAAAATTAATGCGTAGATATATATATATATATTTAGATAATTTTATATAATTATTAATTTATATTATTGATGGGACCATATATTTATAAAGGAATTTCAAAAAAATTATTATTTTATTATATTATCGAATAGTATCCAAAATTACACTAGTCCCAACTTGGGACTGGAGAAATTTATTAATTTATAGAGATTATTAATTTAACGAGTATTAATTTATAGAGGTTCTACTGTATATAATTTTAATAAGTGGTTATAAATAGGTTATACATTAATTAAAGGGGCATTCTCAAAAATGCCTCTTTTTCCATACCCATTTTTAAAAATACCTCTTCATGTTGACTATTTTTAAAACTACCCCTCTTTATATACAAAATGACCAAATTACCCTTATTGAGTGACAGCAAGAATGTACAGTCATCAAAATCGAAAAAAATTTCCCGCCAAAAAAAAAAAAATTCCGCCAAAAAAAAAATTTTTCCCGCCAAAGAAAAAAAGTTTTCCGCCAAAATTGAAAATTTTTTCCATCAAAAATATTGAAATTCATACCTTATAAAAACCTTGTAAATGCTTTTAAAAAGCTTTTAAAAGCGTTTACAAGGTGTTTAAAAACCTTTTGAAAACCTTTTAAAAGCGTTTACAAGGTGTTTAAAAATGTTTATAAGGTTTTTAAAAACACTGTAAAAGCGTTTGCAAGGTGTTTAAAAACCTTTTAAATTTTTTTTTAAAAACCATTTGAAAACCTTTTAAAAACCTTTTAAAATTTTTTTAAATACCTTGTAAAAGCGTTTACAAGGTGTTTAAAAAACATTTTAAAACATTTTAAAAAATCTTGTAAAAGCCTTTACAAGGTGTTTATAAGGCTTTTATAAGGTAGAAATCTTATAAAACCTTTTAAAAACCTTGTAAATTTTTTGGCGGGATAATTTTTTTGTCAAAAACTTTTATCAATTTTTTTTGACAAAATTTTTTTTGGCGGGAAGTTTTTTTTCGAAAAATTTTTGGCGGGAAAATATTTCGGAAATTTTTTTGGCGGGAAAATTTTGTTTTTCTTTTTATTGATTAAAATATTTTTCATCTAAGGGTAAAATGGTCATTAAAAATTAAAGAAGGGCAAATATAAAAATAGCCAAAAAGGGTATTTTTGAAAAAGGGTATATCAAAAAGGGTATTTTTAAGAAATTCTCTTAATTAAATGATAGATTAATTGGTTACTGGTTAAATAATGGATGCAATTTTAATTGTTTCCGAAAATCTTATAGGATATTCCAAATTGATAGATTAAATTGGTTACCAAAAATCTTATTGAGAATATTCCAAATTGATAGATTAATTGGTTACAAGATTAATAGTCGGTTCAACTAAAATTTATTTTTGAAAGCACATTGTTTCCAAAAATCTTATAGAGAATCAAGCAAATTTATTTTTTCGGAATCACATTGTTTCCAAAATCTTAAAGAGAATATTTCAAATTTATTTTCCGCATATTTTTTTGCTAGACTATATTTTTAACTAACTTATTAGAGATAATAAAAATATACTATGAAACATAAAAAATGAATAAAATCTTCAATTAAAAATAAATTCTTAATGAGAATTTTCCAAACTTTCAATATAAACCATCCAATTCTCCTTTCACCATTATCGACATTGCTCATATCCATATCGAAAATACTCCAAAATAGAAATGACAATCGTTTCTCAGTTTACCATGATAAACATCTGAAATATAATATTTTATCCAAAAAAACTATCAAAAACAATTATATAAATTATATTAAAAACAAATATATAGAAAGAATTTTAACCCGTGCTCTAGCACGAGTACTAATCTAGTATACTTTTATTCTGCTTGAACCACTTAGTATCGTAAATCTGTAGGTATTGACACCCCTAGACCCGTGTTCGGCTCCCCCCTTAAGACGGTTTTGCAGGCTTTTTTGTTTTTTTTATAACATATGTGATACGGTTCATATAAATTATGATCATGGTTAAAATAATTTCTATGTCCGCCTGTCCGCCATTCAACTCGATCTTATGTGCAATGCAAGCTCTCATATAGAAGTGTAGAACAATGGGTTACATTGTAAACTTGTTTTAGACTGCATCGATATGTTAGAAAATGTTTTGATTATCATGGGAGAAATTGGTTATATCTCCATCTAGAGTGTCCACCTAATTAGAGAGTTCTCTCTTTTGTGTACTTTGTTGTATAACTTACGAATAATGTGATCATTGATTATTTATAATTTTTTAGGAGATGGATGATAATGGTTATCTCTCAATCACACATTGCCCACGTTTCTAGTTTAAAATATAACTATGCGATATCTCTCGCACGAGCTAACGTTTTTTTCCAAAAATTAAAATATAATATTAAATGCTACAATTTTTTTTTTTTTATTTTGCTTGAGACATAATTAATTTTATTGGTGGTTTAATTGGACCAACCACCTTTTCAAGAATTTGATCAACAGGTCATGCTAATTCAATGGTATCCGTCGATCGGTTATCAGATTTGCACATAGAAAAGGCTCATGTGCCATCAGCCCCGTCTCAGTAAACTTTTTGTCTCTAAGCATATAGTTATTTTGGACCCTTTTCAACATAAACTTTTTTTTTCCTTTTTTTGGACCCCATCTTCCTAAGGTTTTTTCAAAAAAAAAAATTAGTCCCCTGACCACCGCCCCTCTCGCCATGGGTATGAGCCGGGCCTGTGTGCCATCAATAGCACCTAATCTATGCCGGTTTAGGCTACAAAAAAACATAAAAAGATTTCACCCAGACAATTCATCCTTTGTTTTAGGTAAATTCTCTTGATTTGAGAAATAGTATAATATCAACATTTGTTGTATTTAGACTTGCGGCCTATAAATACTCAGCGCCGGCTCTGCATATATGACACATTTACAAAAGTACGTTTCTTAGTAGTACATGCCGAAATGTTTGGTATAGACTCTACGTATCAAATTAACATGGCATAATATCATCTACAGCTTGTGTTAATTCATGCTATTATACAGCTTGTGTTATATCTTTCTTATTTTCCCTAAGTGCTTGCTTACAAAAAAAAAAGAACGAATAATTTCAAATTCTGAGAGTCATCAATTTAGCGCTCCTCTATTTTTGACTAAACTAAACAGTAAATATCATTGTCGGCAAGAAGAGGGAGATGGAAAGAAGAGAAAAAAGGAGAGACATCAAGACAGTTAGATGGAAGACATAATTGCATTAGCCGCAAAAAAAAAATAATGAAGTCTGTATATCCAAAAGAATCATGTGGCTTACGAAAATTCCTTTACTTTTTTATATGGCTAGAATTTTGCCAACGGTCTTCTGAATATACTCTTTCTCTGACCTTATATGCATCATAATACTGTTCCACCCACTTAATATACATATATGTACATCCCTTCTCACCCAAAGTCAAAACATAAACTTCTTTTGCGTTTGATCTTGTAACAATCCCAACCCAACTATGAAAATTAACATCCGAGATTCCACCGTTGTCCGGCCTGCCGCCGAGACCCCAGTCATTAATCTTTGGAACTCCAACGTTGACCTCATCATCCCTAGATTCCACACCCCTAGTGTCTATTTCTACAGACCCACCGGCGCCTCCAATTTCTTTGACCCTCAGGTCCTCAAGGAGGCTCTTTCCAAGGCCCTCGTCGCCTTTTACCCCATAGCTGGTCGTTTGAAGAGAGACAATGATGGTCGTATCGAGATCGATTGCAACGGCGAAGGTGTTCTCTTCGTTGTCGCCGATACTCCCTCTGTCATTGACGATTTTGGGGACTTCGCTCCTTCCCTCACTCTCCGCCAGCTTATTCCAGATGTTGATTACTCCGCCGGCGTCCACACTTTCCCGCTCCTCGTCTTGCAGGTTAAAAATCGATGCCTTGTGTTTTCGGTTTCTACTTTTGTCTTTCTTTTTAATCTTGGTTCCTTGATGAAGTAGGTGACCTTCTTTAAATGTGGGGGAGCTTCCCTTGGGGTTGGCTTGCAACACCACGTGGCTGATGGTTCCTCTGCTCTCCATTTTATCAATACATGGTCTGATATGGCCCGTGGACTTGACCTTACCGTTCCACCCTTCATTGATCGAACTCTCCTCCGCGCTAGGGACCCGCCTCAGCCTGCTTTTGATCATGTTGAATATCAGCCTTCCCCCACTATGAGGATCCCGTCCTCCAAACCAGAACCAGATGATACCACCGTCTCTATTTTCAAAATATCACGTGACATGCTTGTTTCTCTCAAGGCTAAATCTAAGCAGGATGGGAACACTTTGAGCTACAGCTCATACGAGGTCTTGGCTGGACACGTGTGGAGATCAGTGTGCAAAGCGCGCGGACTTCCAGAAGACCAAGAGACCAAGTTTTACATTGCAATTGATGGAAGGTCCAGACTTCGCCCGCAGCTGCCCCCTGGTTACCTTGGCAATGTAATATTTACTGCGACACCATTGACCGTTGCAGGGGATCTTGTATCAAAGCCAACATGGTATGCTGCAGGGATGATTCATGATGCTATAGTTCGCATGGACGATAACTATTTGTGGTCCGCTCTTGACTACCTAGAGATGCAGCCTGATCTGTCAGCACTGGTCCGCGGGGCACATACCTACAAATGCCCAAATTTGGGAATCACGAGCTGGACCAAATTACCCATATATGATGCAGACTTTGGTTGGGGTCGTCCCATATATATGGGACCTGGTGCAATTGCATTCGAGGGTTTGTCTTTTGTGCTACCAAGTCCTACAAATGATGGCAGCTTATCCTTGGCCATTAATCTCCAATCTGAACACATGAAACTGTTTAAGAAGTTTTTCTACAACATATGAGAGAGATTAGTCGCTGAAGAAAAAACCCTCGTTTTTCCCCTACTAGCTAGGGAAACTCCTCGCTGAGCTAAATTCGCCATTTTGCTTCTTGTTGCAATTCATTATCTTGTGTTGTATAGAAGGGTACCACATGCTGATGGTCTGTAACATCTGGACTATGTCATATTGGAACTTTGCTTTATCTTCAACCCCAAGAAAATCTGCAAACTGCTCAAAAATCTTTAAAATTTCCTCAATGGAGCTTTTTTCCCATCTGTGAATACCAGAAGGTCATCTGCGAAACACAAGCGTGTTAATTGAAGATATTTACAGCACGGGTGATAGCATATTCGTCTTTCCATTGCTGCCTTGTCCAGCATTTGAGACAAAACATTCTTGGCGAATTCCTCTTTCACTTCTAAAGACCTCATAATTAATTCCCCATTGACTTGGACGGTAAAACATGTTTTAGTTATAGAGAGAGCCCAATCAATTTGATGAACTGTAGAAAAACTCAAGAGCCGAGAGAGTGGAAATGAGGAATGGCTATAGAACAGAGTAGAAAGCCAGATATCCATCTTTATGGCACTAGGAGATGATGATGAATCTTTATGGTAGTTATTTACTATTTTCAAAAGAACATTTTACTATTGTCCATGTCTCTCTTAAGAAATCCATGGTGTAGCCGTCAGTGACAGGGGCTTTATATCGTGGCATGCAAAACAGAACATCTTTAATCTCTTACTCTGTAACATTTTTTATTAGAAGTACCCCAGCTGCTTCTGGACATCTGAATGTTACCAAAATCTCTGTCTCCTCAATCGGTATACCTCTTGATAATTTTTTGGCCTAAGCAAGAAAGTCCCGAAAAACCGTTCAGTCCCGAAAGTACAGATGCCTGTTTTAGCACAAGAGATTGAAAGTGAACAAGTTATCTAATTTATGTATCAAACTAAAAAAACATACTAACCATCAACGCTCCATAAATAAGCCAAAGTATTGAACACAATACAAGAGAGCTCTTGGTTTCTCTATACGTGCTGCATCGCATCGTAACGTTGTCGCCACCCCAACAGCCGCCATTACACTGCATGCAGGTGATTCTTATCTCCAATTATGGCTATTAACTGTTTTGTTTTCTTGCAAAGTACACTAATAACAGTGAGCATGTCGTTCACGTAATTTTTTCTTTGTTTTGACGTCTATTGCAAATTCGTATAATCATAAGACCTGTGGCAAAACATCGTCTAAATAAATAAAAATGTGGTATCAGAATTTAGAAATAAATTATTTAAAGTGAGAATTACCCAGTTTGACACAAATATGAGGTATAATAACTAGATTAACTCCCAAACTACGATCAGAACTAGAATGACCCCCCCCCCATTTAAGTAAAAAGACCGAAAAACCTAAATTATTATTCTGTCTGCAGAAATTAATATTTTAAAAAATCTATTGCCTACGATACAAAAGAAAAAAAAATCATACTCGATCATAACATAACTCAAACACTTCTTCGTTTTTCTGGAACTTTTTTGCTGGGTTCTTTCTCTTTTATCTTTGATTCTTTAAATCGCCGGTGAACAACGAGATTAATCGCAGCTAATTTCCTTCTTTGGGGAATAAGAACCCTAATCGCCGCCGCTACTCTATTTTGTTGAGCTCGCAAACTCCTCTGTCGATTTCACCAAAAACCCAATCCGATTATTCATAGAGAACCGAGACCGAGTTTGTTGTTCGTCTGATTCGGTAGGTATCCTGTATTGCATGCTATTTCTGTTCAATTTAGATTTGGGTGGTGGTGGATTTTTGTCTTGTTAATTTATTAGATAAACGGTTAGTTGAATTATCCCGTTTTGTTGCAGATCTTGCTCCGATATTGCTTCGGTACTTCTCAAAATAATCGGTGGCTTCAATTTTCAGTGGGTTCAATTTTCGGTGGCTTCAATTTTCATTTTTTTGGTAAGAATTTTGTCTAATTTGATGGGCTTTGTTTAGATAAATTAATTTGCCCCCAATTCGACAGTGAATGATTTGAAAGTTGATTGTTATAGCTACAAATTTATTTCATTGTTTTGCCTAATTGACAGTTTTTTTTTCATTCTCGTGTTTGAGAATCGGATATGTTTGTTCTTCAGCCAGCTAAAATTTTTAGATTGTTTTCTTGGATTAGTGTAGTTTTTTTACAGATGTTTTGTTTGTGATGGGTTTTAAATGTGTTTGAAGCTAATCCTATCATTATATTTGTTGACTCATGATTTAAATTCAATATGTATAGGAATGGCATCCTCGAGTACAGTCTCAAAATATCCTCCTCGCCTCTATGAAGAAGGAAGATCTCCTTGCAAAACAGGAGCATGAATCACAATTGCTATTTGTCAAAAATTGGGAAAATGAAAGAGGGTTTAGGCTTGGATGTGTGGGGTAAGTTGAAGGAATCATCTCTTGGAGTATTTATTAAGTTAGCTGAACTATCATACACATGGTCTGCCGCAAAAGTTCACTATATCCTTACACATCAGCTAGCAGTCAACAATTCGCATGAGGTATGGTCGTTGATTGATGGTAGACCTATCAGATTTTCGTTAAATGAGTTTGCTGAAATAACGGGATTAAACTGTCATCCAATTGACTCGTCGGAGAACATAGATGTTGATCATCATGCATTTTGGAGAGAAATGGAGATTGAAACAACTTCAGATGGTCCAAAGTACACTGAGTTGGAAAAGGTTATGGATTTTAGTAAGACATGGTCTGAAGCGAAAAGGATGATGGTTGGTAGGCTAATGTTATTATCTGTTGTAGTACATGTCATACATCATGGCTCTAGGATCCCTCTTTCAAGTGCTAAAAGGGTGTTTGATGCAGATGATTTTGAAAAACATCCTTGGGGTCGAGTGGCTTTTAGTTGCTTACTTAATTCAGTCAAGATTGTTGACTTAGATAAAGACTCTTACACGGTACAAGGATGTGTGCATGCTTTGTTGATTTGGTTGTATGAGATTGTGCCTGGCATTGGAGAACTATATGGGTTGAGAAGGTCTTCGAGTACTGGCATTCCACTTCTTCATTGGCAATCAACCCGAAAAGGTATCAAGATTGATGATTTCATAAAGAATGAGATGGCTAAACATGGACAGGTTAGTTTTTGAGATTAATTACTACTCCATTTGTTTTATAATTTGTCTCTGTTGTTTTATATTAGCTCTATGATGGATGTAGGTGCGTGTAAAGCACATGGTTCATGTGTCGGAGGAAAATATGTATCCTGAATGGAGTGACGACGTGGAGAAGTATTCCATTTGCAAAACGAATTATTAACGATAACGTTAACTAAAACTGTGTTAAAAATATTGAATCTTAAACCAAGCAATGTACCTTGATCTGAAAGCGTTTGTTTAACGCCTTCTGCAACATGCATTGGCAATACCTTCGGCCCAACTCCACCAACAAAATCCTTGTACAACGCTCCTAGAATCTCATGAGTTGCTTGTCGGGTACGTGAAGAACGCTCTGTCACTGAACATGTATGTTGTGAAATAAACACACAGACATGAAACGTTGGATAGTCTTTTCCTGTTGTAGCTCTCACCCTCCACTTACAACCTTTTACCCAACACTTGACAATTAGCAACCTTGGGTTCGACTTATATTTGTAGTAATCGAACTTCTCTACTACGGTTAGTATTTGCAATCGTGTCTCCAAATGCTTCTTTGTTTCATAACATTGACCAACAGCCAACTTAAGAGAAGACAAGTCTAACTTTGCATAATTATCATCTTCCTTCTGTTCTTCAATGAATATACCTAAACTTGTCTTCTTATTTGGTGAAATAGCAGTAGGTTTTTCTTCTTCTTCTTCTGGCGGAATCCCATACATGCTAAAATTTTCATCATCAGAATCTGTCCCATCAGAATCATCACAGTAATCAAATCTCATTTCTTCATCGTCCACTTCTGAATCTTCATTAGTAATGTCTCCGTCAGCCAATTCAGTATCTACTTCAACCAAAAAATTATCATCTCTGGCTCTTTTTCTCGATCCACTCTTAACTTTAGCCGTCACTTCAACACAAAGTCGAAGTGTGTTGCTCTTTAATTGCTTTAGAAAACCATGAAACTGTCGAGAATTGGTGATAAATACTGGTGGTGTATCGCTCGGTAAGTTTTGTAATAACACCTTCGAAATCTTGTAACTCAACCCAATATCATATATTTTCTCATCCAAACCCTAATCTTCATACACCAATTGGATACAATCATCGTAACTCATTTGCTTGTTACAGTCTAGAATTCGACCCCCTCTCTTATTATCAACAACAAACAACCACTTGACTTCATCAAAGATCCATTTGCCACAGACCACAATCACATGATCCATGCCAAACCCAAACACAAAAAAAGAAAACTCGTTTAGAAGATCGAAAAGGAGAGATATAATTGACTGTGAACCCAAAAGGAAAAAACAATGTTCAATGGAGTATAGGGGCGCCGTCGTGCTATAGATGGAGAAAAAATAGGAAACCGTTTAGGGAAAACCCTAAAATTTAATGTTTACGTGACATACATGGAAACAAAAATAAAACGTCTGCCACACCTACAATAAGTCTGTCAATGTTTAGTTCAAAAAAAAATCTGAAACTATGAATCTAAAACAAGTCTGTCATTACACGTATAATAAGTCTGTCAATGTTTAGTTCAAAAAATAATCTGTCACTATATAAAAATTAAAAACTGTCATAACCAAAAAAAATGACTCGAACAAACAAAAAACCTGTCACAACATTAAACAAATTTGTAAGGTCATTCTAGCAATTTTTACTTTCCTTAAATAAATCTGTCAACAAACGACAGATTATTGGAAAAAAAAAACAAAAACTGCCATAACATAAAATAAATCTGCCATAACATGCTACAAAGTGTAGGTCAAACTAGCAATTTCAAATTTTGATTAAAAATCTGCTATCTCTCTGCAGATTATTGGTAAAATTATTAAAATCTGTTGTAACTAAAAATAAATCTGTTATCAATAAACGTCATACTAGTAATTTTTTTTTCTCAAAAAATCTGTCACGTTACAACAAATATTTAGTTTAAGAAAAAAACTGTAACAACTAAAATAAAAATTCGGCCACAAATTATAACAAACCTGGTAGAAATAATAACAGGTATGTTATTTCGTTAAAAAAAGTCTGCCGTAAAAAAAAACTGTCACAACTGATTTTTATAAGTCTGTCAACCAAAATAAATCTGCCATTTAAAAGAAAACCTATGACAATCAAATTAATCTGTCACCACATACCACAGATTTTATAATTTTCCCTCTCCTAACCGTTGGAAAAAAATTATAAGGGTATTATGGTATTTTTTTTCTAACAAAGCATTAAAGGGTATTTTAGACATAAAAATAACCCAATTGATCTTAATATTTTAAGAGTTAATTTAGCAATTACTCCTTTGTTTTGGGTTAATCTAGTAACTTTCCCTTATTTAAATTCATAAATTTACGATGAACAAACAAAATTTGGTTCTTCCTCCTTCACAAACTAAAAATAACATATAATAACATAGAGACATACATATAGCTTTTCAAATGTGGAACTTGAGTGAAGAGTTAATGAGATAAGGTCCAGAAATTTACACACAGAACGAAAAAAAAAACGTATTATAATCAACATTTATAAGATGAGATGGGGATTGAATATCTGATCAATAGGGATTCCTATGAGGAGTCTGAGGAGCAGAACGAGGAGGGTTTAAAAGAGGTTGAAGTGCCTTCACCACAATGCGCATATTTGGTCTGAAATTTGCCTCATATTGCACACAGAGTGCAGCCACCGCAGCAAGCTAATCATTATGTCGCACCATATGTCAAATAAAGTCAGACTCATGAAATGTTTCAATCGTCATGCATGTAGATGAATGCGGACAGCAATAATCACTTGGTTTCTTTGGCGTTTTGCAAGAAAAGGTAACATCAGAACTCTGGTTTAGCTAGTTTGGTTCTAATGTCAGCACTCAGATAAACTAGTCTTCTAAGTTGGAACTTTTATGTTCTAATGAATCAATGAGAGGAAATCAATTTTGAGATTAATACCTTGGCAACAGCTTTGGGAGGGTACTCTCCGAGTAGTCTTGCATCAACGCATTGCTTCATTTTGTCTTCACTTAGTTTAGGCCTTTAGGGGTTGCCTGAGATAACACACAATATCTTTAACAATAATTCATTTCTAGGGAACATTTAGAGTCGCAGTAATCTATATGGAGAAAATTCTTGCTTCTTCCAGCGTCTTAAGTTGTTTTGACATCCTAAGTATGGCCTAAGGAGGGCTTATTATCTAAGTTTCTTCGAGGTTTTGACCCCATGTTTGTCATTTTTAACAGACTAAATGAGTTTATAACAAATTTGGTCTTATTAAAAGCCTCTCTTATCGATTCAGCAAACCAGAATGAGAAGCAGAGAACAATGCGCTAAACATTACCCATGTCACTAGACTTTGTTGTCCACGCGGTAAGGTATGATCTACTGGTTGACGGACCCGTAAGGAGCTCCGGCAGGACAACACAAAAACTGTACATATCGCTCTTGGAGCTCAACGTTCCTGTCATTGCATATCTGAAATACAGAGCAAAAATATTCAAGCTTTAGATTCTTCAATGAGAAGAGATGCAATAGCACGTACGGGTAAGAAAAGAAGTGGTAAGAAAAAAGAAATCCATGTGAATGAATAAACTCTACTAATATACTATAGTCAAATACGTACATGCATCCTATTTACAATATGATATTGTTGACTATAATTGATGTGATCGTCGGATGCCTTGCGGAACGGTCAGTGATGAGCGTTCTCGGTCAAGTTGAGCTTCGATCGGTTTCTCTCGGACAAGCTTCGGTGAACCGTCTCTGGGGGATAAATGACCGGTGGAAACAGGAGATGAACGCAAACCAACGAGTGGTTTGCAAGATCTCGAACTTGGCCTCGGATCTGGTCGAGTGGCTACGATAGGCTGCGAGAGGCTTCAAGCGGCTTCGAGTGGCTTCAACGCGGAGCGACGGTGGACACGAGCGGTTGCGAGAGGCTTCGAGCGGAACGTCGGTGGACACGAGAGGCTTCGAGGCGGAGCGACAGTGGACACGAACGGCTGCGAGATGATACGGTGGAGGTTGCGAGAGGTTGCGATGCGGAATGATGATTGAACGCGAGAGGCTGCGATGGAACGAAGATGGACTCGAGAGGTTGCGATGGACTCGAGAGGTTGCGATGGACTGACGATGGTTTGTGAAGGTGGATCGTACGACGACACGAGTGGTTTGGCTTGCCACTCGATATGGTCTCTAGCGAACGACGAACCCGGTTCAAGGCTTGCTAGGTTTCTCTCGATAGTCAATCCCGGATTGAGACTAAAGAAAGGAGTGAGACAAGATCAAAGAATCTCTCTTTGAGAAATGTTTTTTAATTTCATTCAAGTCTAAAGTCTACAAAGAGCTAAGAGAGGGTTTAAATAGCTAGGTTAAGAGAGGGGCTTAAGGACACCCGGACTCGCAATGGTCCGCACATTTGTCCTTTGACGTGTTCTTTTTGCAATAGAACATGTCGATCCCTTTGACAATCAAACTTAGCCACAAAACACTCTTAACGTTCAAAAGGGAATATTCTAGAGTTCAAATTAAAACGCAAAGCATAAAGGAAGAAAGATAACCATCTTTGGCCTTGACGCGGGAAACGCCTTGGCTTCGGACATTGTGAATTGAAGCTCCTCGCCTCGTTAAAACCTCCTCCGGTAAACCACTTGGGAAAAAACCCGGAGTGAGGAAAAAGAGTACGATTCCTCACTTACAATGACTTTGTTGTCTTCACCCTTGGGTAAGGGTGAAGACCATGCGAACTGATTCTTCAAGGTCTTCTTTGGTCGGGTGATGCTGGACGAACACTTGAACAAAGAGGTTGATCCTCTGCTTGGCGGCCTTGGCAGAGCTTCTTGATCTTGTTGTGGCTCCCGGGAGGATCGTTGGAACCTTGGCCGTGCAAGTTGCTGGAGTCTCGGTCGCATTCGGCGTGTCTCGGTCAGGCGTCTCGGTCGCGTCCGATGCGTCTCGGTCGTCTCGGTCAGGATCCTGTCCTGTGCTCACATCAATAATAGTACCGTAATGTACATATGATAATAGAGATATGACGAAAGCTATCAACCGCAAGTCTTCCGAGTTCGGCTCGATTCCCGCCACTAGCATTCTGGACGGTCCTGCAGCCTCAGAATGGGAGCCGGACCAGACAGATCGGACTCCAACGGTTCTTCCACCGCCAGCTTGCTTAGTTTATTTTGCCAGAACTGACGCTCCTGCCTTAGGGATTCAAGCCTTTCCATCAGCACTTCGGAGCCTGTGGACACCATATCCTCCAGAAAGGCACATGGGCCCTCAACCATGTGTCTTTCGCGGAAGATTTGGCCCGCCAATTCTAGAAATTGGCGTATCGCAGCAATCTCTCTAGGCAGGCCCGGTAGGCCCAGACATCCGTGATAAACGGGTATTCGGTCCCTTCTAAGGGTTCGATATCGGCTACGAGTAGATCAGGCACTTCCATACGGGCAATTTGTTCTTTGCACGCAAGCATGTTCAGCGAGCAAACGAGTCATGCGCCACTTCGCTAGAAAGAAACCTCCGGCGATCATCTCATCCAGGACTCGAACAGTCCCTTCCAAACGGTAGAACCAAAGGACCTGATCGAGTTTAAGGCGACGCGTCTTGAGGTGCGCCCCCAGTCTCTTGCGACGAGCTCGGTACCTTTGGAGTTCCTGGCGTAAAGGATCCCCCTCCGCACCAACGATGTTGATACTCGGAGCGGGTTCACGAGATAGAAGCGTCTCTGTTTCCTCTTGAGCGGGGGAATTATCCGACGCATTTGGATCACCACCGCTCCTGCAGCGGCCGTCCTTTCTTGGACCCTCCTCAACCACGCAGATTAGGTAGTTACTGGCATCTTTGTTAGTTTTGTCGAAGTTTAGAATGTCTTGAACCTTCCCAACCCTTCCCCTATTTTTACAAAATCTTGGAAGGCAACCGCCATTGATTCCACCAATCAGATTGTAGCAAGACTTTCGCTGCGTCCCGAGAATTATTTTAAAAGATCGTGCAAGCAATAAATGTTTCAAGACACGCGTCGTTTCAGAAAATAATAGATATATACATATATATATATATATATATATATATATATATATCAGTTTTCATTCCGATCTGGATTAAATATTCGTCAGTTCGGAACAAACTCATTCCAAGTCGAATATATTCTTTGTTGACACCCTGGCAAGGTGATCGACTCGCGTCACAACGCATTATTTTTCATACGTCAGGATAAGCCGAACTCAGAGTATTTATTTCGCACCTGACCTTCATCTTTAATACGTAGGGATAAGCCAAACCTAGAGTATTTATTTCGCACCCGATCTTTCATTTGTGGGGATAAGCCGAACCTAGAGTATTTATTTTGCACCCAACCTTTAGTTTGGACGGAATGGTTAGCCAAACCCAGAGAATAATTTCGCAGTCCGACTTCCAAACTACAGCGAAGGAGATAAGCCGAGCCCAACATCTCACCCTCCAAACAAACACATTCCGTCCTTAAGGGTAAATAGCCCACTTTCGAGGCCTAGATTGTTGTTTTCTACAATCATTTAACAAAAATTGCATGAAGTAAGCCGGAAGACGTTTCGCCTCTGGTACCTTTTTAATAGAAAATATAATAATAATAAAACAACGATCAAATTGCCTGCTACAATGCGGCGAAGTCTTATTTTTGCATCTAAATTAAAGGATCAAATTGCCTGCTACAATGCGGCGAGGTCTTATTTTTGCTTTTAAATTAAAGGATCAAATTGCTAAAATATGCTAATTCCGAACTAGCGCGCCACTGGCGGTAATCTCACGAACATTTGTCTTGAGTCGCTTCGGCATTAGCCACAACAGCCGTAGCCCAGTCTTCTCCCAGTCTTTGGGACGAGTCTCCAGTGCTCTGGCCTTCTGTTCGGCTTCACCGAGCAGGTCAGTATTTCTTTTCCTTTTCGCCTTGAGTATAGCAATCTCTGCTTCCAGATTTTCTAGCTGGAGATCGATCCTACGTCTCTTCATATGAAAGTACTAAAGGTCCTGTCTTAGCTCTTGATGCATGGCTTCAATCTGCACAAAATATAAAGAAGTCAGAGCAATAATGGGTTGGCTGTTCGTTGACAAAGAAGGATAGTTATCTGGCGAAAGAAGGTATGGGCCTTGGCGATATCAATCTCACTAGCACGCCTGTTTATGTAGAACAGCCTAATATCAGTTGGAACAAAGTCACCGATCAAGGCGGGATCCGTTTGAGTAGACCTCCGATTCGCCTCTCGACGGCACTCATTGCAATACGCAATCAAACACGGTGGCAAAGCAGCTATCCTATCAAACCCATTCTCGATCCAATTCTTTGGGTGGGATTCAAGCAATTCGAGTTTAAGCAATAATTCACGCTGCACTTGCTCCGAGGCAGCAAGTCGATCACAATATTCCGTATGACGATCTTCCACGGAATGGAAAAATTCTTCTAGGTCACGTCTTTCTTCCGGATTGACACGGAACATTAACATCCACGGTACCCGGATGTTCAGGTAGTAAGCCATTCCTCTCTCGATAGCCTCTACGTTCGAGAATGTTGGGACATCGTTTCCGGCGAGTGGGGATTCAATGCTGCTAATGGAACTAGGCATTGTTTAAATATAGAGTTTGTCTCGAGTTGGATAATTCTGAGACGATGCCGATCTATTTATATGGATGTGGGGAGAGGCATCTTTCCATTTCCATGAAATTGGAAAAGATCAGCCTTCTTGAGATTATAAATTTCCCCTTCTTACGAAAAGGGAAAATTCCGATAAATAAAAAAGACAAGTCCTTAAATGATTAAACCAAAAGAGAAAATGGGCCGGACAAGTCGGCAATATCTTTACAAGGGTTTTCCAAAACCCGGATTCAAAAGAGTTTATCACCAAAAACAAAATATGAAGGGAACGTTTAAACCTTCAAAGCATCAGACGGATCGGCTTGGAAAATGGCAGCGTTAGATCCATGTTGATGCCTCACGGAATCCGGCGCCGTAGTCCCAGGATGGAGAAGTTTGAAGCCAAGCTGATCTGGAGACATGACGAGATCACCCTCTCCCAATTCGAGAATGTCCATCGCGTCGACGGCCTCCTGAGCCTGTACCTTTTTCTCATTGATCTCCGCGATTTGCTCTTCGGGAATAACAGCCCCTTTTTCGATCAAATACTGCACCATCTCTTGAACTCCAACAGCTTGATTCAGCATGTCTTCCCCGGGACGAACTACTGTATCTTGCTCAACCAGATATGCTCTGACTTTATCGAGTCGAGTCTGTGCCTTCTTTGCTGTTCGCTCAACTTTTTCAAGACGATCTCGGCGGAGTCTGCTGACTATAGAGTCAAGTTTAGCCTTCAGCTCATCGTGCTCCTGTCGCAGTACGGATTTCTCCCCTTCAAGAATAAGCGTCTGGGAGTTCAGGTCGCTGATCTTCAGTTCGGACTGAGCATTGATCTTGTCTTTCTCGATAATGATGGCCTCCAGCTCCTTGATCCTGTCGTCCTTAGCCCTGCTAGTTGTCCGGATCTCTTCTAAGCTTTCCTTCATTTTTTCGAACTCGAGTCCAGAAGTTGATAGCGACTTCGCTCGCCTATCATACAATTGGGTTAACGCGTTGATTTTGGCGGCGGTCTGCAAATCCAAGAAAAACGCGTTAGTTCGCCTATACAAAATCTAAACAGCTTAAGGAAAACAGAGATACGAACCATTAGGTGGGATTCGGCGATGTCGAGGTATGCTTTTTCGAACTCCAATTTATCCGTTTCCGGAAGAATCCGACTGGAGATCTGATAACACAAATCTTTCTATGGTGGTATGGATATGATTAGAATGATGATAGAGATGATAAATGATGGTCAGATAGAAAGACAGGGGGTTTCAACTACCCTTATGTAGTTGTAGCATAAAGGATGTCAAACCAAAATTGAGTGAGATGCAAGCAATCAGGATATGAACACTTATCTAAGTCAAGCCAAATATGATGATGATTTGGAACTATCAACCTAATGACAAGTATGAAATGCAAAATGTAAAGGCTAATAAGACAAGATACTAAATGCAAAGAGAATAGACTAATTAAAGCAATGATGAAACTAAACAAATGAGAGATGCAAGACAAGTAATGAACTAATGCAAGGCAAGTAATAAACAGGATTGAACAGAAAACTAAGTAAATGCAACAGAAATGAAACTAAAATGAAACAGGAAATGAGACAGGACAAACACAAAACATAAACAAGAGACTCTGGGGTGAGCTTGAGCAAGCACTCGATCGGATGCTCGATCGAGTACTAGGTCGAGTTGACAAATGCGAGAAATAGAGTAAACCAAACAAAACAGAGCAAGACAAAAGTAAATCAAACAACAAGCACACAACAGGATTTAAACTAAGAAATCAATAGATTAGCAAGCTCTTAAGGATGGATTCATGGGCTGGACTTTGGATTATGGTCATCTAACTTGGTCAACAAATCTCAATCAACATGAGCTAATCTCTAGACAATGATCTCCTAGAACATGTTAATCCATTCTCATGGCAAAAACAATCAAGCTCATATATATCTAAACTAGTTCTCACATAGCAAAGAACATATAAAAGCAAGCATTAAGCAACAGATCATTTATGTCAAAAATCAAACAAAACATCTAATCTCTTAGCATGTTTAATGATAATCTCTAGATCTAGCCTTATCTAGCAACCTAGACTTTGGTGTGATGCTAAGAAGCTTAAAATCAAACCCTACCCTCTCGGTTATAGGATCAGCATAGAGTATATCTAGCCTAGAAGAGATCTATAACAAACAAGCTTGACCAATCTAAACAACCACAACCATAATCCAGCCTATCCCATCCCTAAGATCTAAGCACACTACTCACACATGCTAAACATGATCAATGAAATCATAAACCCAGAAAATAACGAAACTTGCATCATTAGAAAGATAAAGCAAAGATCTACAATATTGAAGAAGGAATCAAACTCGAATTCTTAATACTTTGAGAGATATTAAAAAAGCAAGTATCAAGGAATCTCTTGTTTTTCTTCAAAAGAAGATAAAGATCTAAGAAATGTAAAAAGCAAAAAGCATAAATTCCCAAAAGGGTAAATACTAGGTTTTTAGATTTTCTCAAAGGTGGCTCTCTCTGGTGGCTGCAGGGTACAAGGCCTTATATAGAAAAAGTAGTGGAAGCCCTAAAAATGCTAAAAGACATAATAGCTAGGCGACTCGGTCAACTCGACCTGGTGCTCGGTCGAGTGACCGGTCGAGTGACCGGTCGAGTTGACCACTTCTCTGCTTCTTCCATCCGGTCGAGTCCCTCTCTGCACACGGTCGAGTGTCTAGTCGAGTGGGCGGTCGAGTGCACTTCCGTACCTTGATTCTTCAGCTCTAACTCCCTTGCTTTCTTCTCTTGATAGCTTCACTCCTCTTCAGCATTGCTTCCATGCTCCTTAGGCTCCAAAATCCCCTGTTTATGCAAGAAAATATGCAAATACAATGCAACTATACTCTAATGCATGAACAGTCCTAAAGCTACACAATAATGACCAAAATAGATAGGAAAAGATGCAAAAGATGTGAATATACTACCCGAAAGATCAAGATCTTTA
Organism: Camelina sativa; assembly: GCF_030686135.1. NCBI lineage: Eukaryota > Viridiplantae > Streptophyta > Magnoliopsida > Brassicales > Brassicaceae > Camelina > Camelina sativa. The sequence continues at coordinate 33,388,359 of NC_141896.1, read as the reverse complement.
GGTTCCGAAAGATCAAGATCTTCAGGTTCCGAAAGAGTTCACCAGAAGCTGCCCGATTCACAACCAGAGGATCATCGCCAAAATAGTCAAAGTCAAACCGATTGGTTTTGTCATTCCCTCTTTTCACGCGGAATCGATCAGCTGATTCCAGTCTAGCTTCTTCGGCTGAACGTTTGCGGTTGACTATGGACTGCGGGTCAGAGACGGAATCATCTCCGATCTGCTTCCCTTTGTTTTGCCTCTTCTTCATTTTTCTTCTCTCCCCGACCTCGAGTAAGGGAACGTTTTGCTCGGTGGCTGGAGGGATGTTCTCCTCTTGAATTAAAGGGAGATCGCCCACATCCACGGGATCCTCGAGACCTTCTATATCTATGTTTTCCTCGTCGTTTCGAACGGGGTCAACATCAGTTCGGACTTCGACATTGGGATCCGGGTGTGTGATTTGAAGGTACATGGCCTCTATAACACAAGATCCAACGGGTTCTGAGCTCTGTCTTAGCGAACTTGCGAAACTTGGGAATTTTCTCCTAGCTTTACCCATCGCTCTTTCGACGCGAATGCGAGTGATAAATTCCCACCGCCGACTAGTACCGGACAGTAATGCGTCTCTGACAGATTTGTAACCGCGGGCTAGGCGTGTTGGACAAAAGGGGCGATCTGAGAGCAAAATAAAAATTCAAACGGGAAACTGAAATTAATTAGAATTGACATGATCAGTCAAAACATGCGAAAAATTAAAAATCTACCAGGATTTCCATTCCACACTCTCCGGTGAAAGCCTAGTGGGTTCTCGAATGAGTACTGGTCGACGCGAACATAAAAGTAGCGGGCAGCCCACTTTTTGAGGTTGCTAAACTTCTTGCCTGGGAGAAAGTTATGTTTCGGTTTCATGTTCACCTCCCAGTTCTCCTTTCTCTTTGATATCTTAAAATTCGACAGATGCTCAAAGCATTGAACTCTGATCTGAACTCCTACTTCGGCTGCAATAGTAAGGGTAGCGGTGAAATTACTGATACTGCCTGGGGCAAATTGGCAGATCGGCATCTTGCATCTTTGGGTGTACAGTGACAATAATTCCAGAATTGGAAACCAAAGACGGCATTCTCTAAAATAATCCTAATACAGGCAGACGTATCCACTCGGAGGGTTCCAAGGGCTTTGGTCATCTCGCGGGATTAGAATCGTGACACCGCTGTTCCCTAAACCGCATGAGTTCAGCATATTGTTGACCGACTTGATCGAACTCAGGGTTTTTTCGCCTCCAATCCACCCTTCGTGATCTAATTTAGGCAGAATGTCTTCGACTAAGATTCCCAAGGGAATGAATCGATCTTCTTCTAGGCGTAGATCGATGTTGGGTGACTCGGTGTTCTCATCCTCGTGCCGATCTGATCCCAAGTCTAAAGGTTGAGTTTGCGAGGAGGAAGCTCCAGCTGAACATCGGACCAAAGGAAGTTGGGCTTCGGAGTCCAATCTGACAGGTCCTCCGATCTGCGTGACACATTCTGGTGCGTGAGCTTTACGCTTGGAATTGCGCCATACTAGTTGATCGCATTTGATTTCCTGCAAGAAGTGCTCGCCATAACAGATGGTCGGAGAGTGCGGAGAAAAATCGGGAAATATAATAATAAAAATAAGTAAAGAGGAGAGAGAACAAAGCAGAATACCTTTTGTTGTTGGCGGAAAATGATAAATGACGAGAGGAGCTGCGTATTTATAGAGTTGAGTGGGTGGCAACCCTACGAAAAATCATCATAACCTACGCGACCTTTCAGCTTCCGACCTAGCAGATGTGACATACATGACACGTGTCGCCACGACAAAGTGCGGCGAAGCGGTACAAAATCCGGGTTATGTAATCAAAATTCTTTATGGTTCAGATCGGATATCTTATTTCCTAAAGTCCCAACATTCTAATTAATTCTCGAATATTCGGAACTGGGGAAGGACTAATTGTTGGTGCGGGATTCAGCACCCCCAACATACCGAACTAAACCAGAAAGATAATTCAATTACTTAACCGAGAATCCGGTTAAGAACCCAATTCAATGTTTATTAGGGGTCTGTTCGGAAGAAGGAGGCCCAGCAACGAAGATGGAGAAGCCGACTTCCCAATTTGCCCGACGACCGACTTGAAGAAGAAAGAGTAACTTTCTATATTTTAGCTCTAGTTATAAGGAAAGTTAATATATTCTGTAATCTATCAAAAAGTATAAATAAGGGAGAGACTTCTCCATTGTAATGAGGCAGAATCTAAGACAATAATTCAGTTCTTTCATTGTTCTTAACAAAACCCTAATTTGAGTTCTAAGAGATCTAAACCCTTTTCCAATTTCAAAGCTTAGATCGAGTTTCTTGAGAGATCGCTTCCTTGAATTTGTTTCCCTCACTAAACAAATTCATTGTGGAAACCTAGTTTATACAATATGGCGAAATGTTTGGTATTAACATGGCATAATATACAGCTTGTGTCATATATCTCTACATGTACTACAAGAATATTGTGCATTAATATCATTAGACGATAACGATTAACATAGTTATGCTATAGTTGAAGTTTGGCTCCTACTTTTGTAGAAATGGTTGGATAGATGTATATATAATTCATCGCATTAATCATATAAACAAAACAATACCTCTTTGTAGATAGCTTGCATGTGTTATATCTCTCTTATTTCCCCTAATTGCTTTTGCAATTTACCAGAAATAGAACAAATAATTTCAAATTAGTGCTCCTCTAATTTTGACTAAACTAAACAGTTAATTTCAAAGTCGGCAAGAAGAGGGAGATGGAAAGAAGAAAAACGGCGACATTCAAGAATCAAGAAAGTTAATGCAAAAGGGAGACATAAAACTGCATTGGCGGCAAAAAAGTTATGGAAGTCTGTTTATCCAAAAGAACCATGTGGCCTTTCTTTAGTTTCTTATATGGCTAGAATTTTGCCAACGGTCTTCTGAATATTCTCTTTCTTTGATCTTATCTGCATCATAATATGTTCCATCCACTTACTATATATATACCTCCATTTTCACACAATTTTTCGAATCGAAGTCATCAAAACATAAACTTCTTTTGCGTTTGATCTTGTAACAATCCCAACCCAACTATGAAAATTAACATTCGAGATTCCACCATTGTCCGGCCTGCCGCCGAGACCCCTGTCACTGAACTTTGGAATTCCCACGTTGACCTCATCATCGCTAAGTACCACAGCCCCACTGTCTACTTCTACAGACCCACCGGCGCCTCCAATTTCTTTGACCCTCAGGTACTAAAGGACGCTCTTTCCAAGGCCCTCGTCCCCTTTTACCCCATGGCTGGTCGCTTGAAGAAAGACAATGATGGTCGTATCGAGATCGATTGCAATGGCGCCGGTGTTCTCTTTGTCTTCGCCGATACTCCCTCTGCCATCGACGATCTTGGGGACTTCGCGCCTTCCCTCACTCTCTGCCAGCTTATTCCCAATGTCGATTACTCCGTGGGCGTCCAAACTTTACCCCTCCTCGTCTTGCAGGTGCCTTGTGTTCTAGGTTTCTAACTTTGTCTTTCTTATAGTTTAGCTTAGTTTTATCCTTTGTTCCTTGATGAAGTAGGTGACCTTCTTTAAATGTGGGGGAGCTTCCCTTGGGGTTGGCTTGCAACACCACGTGGCCGATGGTTCCTCTGCTCTACATTTTATCAATACATGGTCTGACATGGCCTGTGGTCTTGACCTTACCATTCCACCCTTCATTGATCGGACCCTCCTCCGCGCTAGGGACCCGTGTAAGACCCCGACCCTAAAACCCCATACTCGGACCAAAACAGGCCGATAAAAATTTTCTAGGGCCGACAAATTCTATGCGATAATTAACTAAGTACAACAGCGAATATGAATAACAGGTGATATAACTTAAAACTTGAGAATTCATTAAACAAAAGAGGTTCAATTCATCCTTAAAATAACATAGGTCTCATGCATGAAGAATAACGAAAACTAATAAAAATAACGCCATGAATATTTCTACCCAAAGCCACTCGTTAGTTAAACGGTTTAATTCAGTTTTCGTAAGCAATATCTTTATGCTATAATAAATTTTGTTATAGCAGGATTCTAGATGCGATTATAAGTGTTTTGAGAACATTGTTTTCGTGTTATTTTGATATTGATCCGGAACCTGTATTAATATTAAATCCCTAATTCACCATTTCACAATCAAACATAATACATAGTATATAACACAAGTTTAAAATCCATAAGGAACAAGACAAGTCTGAAAATAAAAACAAATCCATAAGATAGATTGTAAGTCTAAAGTAGGAGACAGTAAACGTCATGGTTTTACATGATGATCACTTTGTCCTCTGGCCATGCAATGACTGTGCCAAGGGCATCTTCCATCATCTCGATTTCTTCTAATGGCCTCCAAACTTCTGCATCGCTTACCTTGACAACATCTACCCACACTTTAACTGCATTAGAACCCAAACAAACAAAGTGAACCTTTTGGTCTGGATTGTTTGTTGCCCATCGTCCTTCAGCAACAACCAGCTTCTTTCCCGTAATATCCATCAGTCTGCACTTCTTATTTTCCTTTGAGACAACTTCATTGATACGCTGTAATGCCAAATAATATAAGCCAACCAACAATCATATGACTTGACAGAAACAACTTCATAACATATTGAAAACATTTACCTGAGATTCCTATGAATGCGGTAGAGTTTTCTTAGTTGGAGAGCCTGGACCTGTTGCATCCTCAATAGGACATGTTGCTGCTGATTTTGCCCCTGCTGTTGATGTAGAACCTGATGGTATATTAGTTGATGGAGGATTATGTATAGGAGAACTCTCGCCATTCTGACGAACAACATTATGGGCAGGCCATGCTACATAAGTCATCAAACAGTCCTCCAGGTATGTCGTGTCCATTGTAGGCCTCCATATGAACATGTCAGGTTGACACACTGAATCCACGAATACTTTAACAGCTTTTGGCCCAATAGGAAGACCATTAACTAATGCAGATGGTTCTTGTGTGTGCCAACGACCCTCAGCAACAATCAATTCATCCGTAGACAAATCTAGTAGTTGACATTTGTTCAAGGAACTTCCATGTAGGCCCTGTCATACACATTCAGTAAAACACAATTCAAATTAGAATATAGTAAAGGAGAAGAAATTGTCTGGAAGGCAATAAATGTTACCCTCAGCGCAATGTCTTCTATTTGGATCTCTTTATCCAATATAACACATTTATCTGCAGGCCATGCAATCATCTGTCCAACAGCTTCCGCAATAGTAAACATTTTAATTGCAGGTCTCTAGAGGAAAGCATCTGGTTTCGAAGCAGATTCAACCAACACTTTCAGATCCGTAGGGCCTAGACGAGAGTCATTCACTATGTCATCAGGATCAGAAGAAAGAATACGCCCCTCAGCAATGTTTTCATCAGTGTCAGACCAATCAACCAACACACACCTAGGGCGTATTTTTTGTTTACACTCTACAAATGTTGAAGTTGAAAATAAACATAAGTTAGAAATTTAAATAAGCTTGAAGGAATAACTGATCATATATAATAAGAATAAGGAATCGCTTACTCTTGGAGCTGAGTTTTCACCAATTTCAGGCTCTAGTCCCTGTAATTTAAGAAAGCAATGTCAAATTCCATTTAATAAATTAGCAAGTTAATGAATACTTTGAGAATTGTCAATGTAATTAACTAACCTGCTTCTTTAAATCCATAATTTTTTTTTGCAACTGATTGACCTGCTTTACTAACTGAACTTGCTTCTCTTGCATGTCAGCCATACATTTGTTCTTAATTTGGAAACAAGCTAATTTGGTCTTACTCATGCCTCTACCCATTGCCCTCAGTATACCAGGATTGTCAGGTCCCAAAAGCAGGGAGAGATGATCTACAACTGGATTTGTTGTACTTGTTGGACCATCAGCACCAACCAGTTCAGCTGCCTTTTTCTGCATAAGAGGAAATACACAACATTTAATGGGTAACAAAATAACTAAGCCACATGCCAATTTGGAACTTACAATCTTTTCTGCGGCATTCGTATTAACTGGTGTACCATCCTTTTTGGTACGCGACTTGACCCAAACCTTTAGCCTTGTCACTTCAGATGATCCTCGCTTTCAACTTTCTGTGAAAAAGCAACACATCACTTATCAAGGTAGATATTACCAGATCAATAAACGTAGATGGTAGTATGCTTACCATTTCTTCCGTTAGTCTGACCATTCCTTTACGACTAGTAGTGTGAGGGATCTGTTTCTTCCTCCTTTCTTTAGTCGTGTCACTCACAACCTAACATTTAAACATGTTATTAACCATCACTCAAATATTAAACTTACCTAATTTAAAGACAATACCTTAAAGGCTTGGCTTGTTTTTGTTTTCACAAATTTACGCCAGTCGAGAGGAGAAATGTTCATTGGTCTCAGATTCATCCTCTGCTGGTTATTCTTAGCCTCATTAAGCTGCCTGACAATGCGTGACTTGTATGCCCTCCACAGATTTCCCATCTGCTTCATCACAGCAATCCTTTGAAACTCTTCATCAAGATCAAATCTTGCCTGCACTCAGTTACCATTAACATGTAATTATTAAAATTAGCATGTTCTAAATAAACAAAAGCATATTTTAATGAAATTGTTACCTGTACAGATTTCCAGAGAACTGTTTTCATATCTTCACTAACTTGCTTCCAATTATCAATTTTGATAGGAACGTGTTCCCGTGCCAATGCACCTACGTAGGATGCAAGCTTAATTGACCATGGACCATAAGGCTCTCCCATGAGGGTGTAGTCAACTCTTACTCGAACCGTTGGATCCTTGGCGATGTTTTTCATCTTTGTGGGTCCTCTCTGTCTCTTCGCTTGGCAGGACGTTCATTTTCATCATCCATTTCAATCTCACCTACATGCTCTTCCTCATTTAGCTGCTGATCTGCTACAATCAGGGGCTCCACAGGGCTGCTGGGCTGCTTAGCTGCTACAGTCTAGGGCTCTTCTTGCATGCTGGGCTGCTGAGCTGCTACAGTCGGGGGATCCTCATGGCTGCTGGGCTGCTGAGCTGCTACAGTCGGGGGCTCCACAGTACGAATATATTCTGGCTCATCATCTGCTACCTTCTTTTTTTTTTTGCACCCTTTTTCTTTGGTCGACCCATATTAATTCACCTACATCAAAGAAGAAACGAGTTAGATCCTATTGACGCTAAACATATATCAAGAAAAAATTCACACAATGAGTTAACAAACATAAACAAAAATCATAAGCAAGAGGAGACACAAATTAAACATGTAATCACTACATTTGAGACATATATGCCTTCACAATCAGTTCTAGCATATTCAGCTTCATCCAGTTCGACATCCATATCAACATCTACTGGCAACGGACCAATATCTACAGGTCCATCTTGATCATCTTCTTTACTATATGTCCGTGAAGAACTTCTCATAACAACATGCCAATTTGATGAATCATCTTCCCTTGAATAAAAGATTTGCTTTGCCTTAGAAGCTAGTATATATGGATCCCTCAAAAAACTGACTTGGCTTTGATTCAAGTTAACAAGTGTGAACCCATTTTCAATCTTAACTCTGTTACCTCTTACTGCCCATTGACACCGGAATATGGGAACATAGAACACATTATAATCAAGCAATATTATGTCAATTACTCTCCCATAGTAGGATACCAGATCAACTACTTGGGACGTATCTTTAGCACTAGACCTACACATAGCCGTTGCCTCATAATAAATCCCACTATTCTGATTTTGCCTTTCAAGTGAGCTTGTGTGAAAACGTAGCCTATTCACTATGTAGCCAGTGTAAGACCTTGCAGTACACCTTGGACCATATGCCAGCCATTTAATTATATCCTCATGATTATTTGAAGCCATAGGTATCTACCAAATTAAAAACAATAAGAGTCAGTCACTTATAGACAGCTAAACCATACTCAATCTTACAAACAATTTACAAAATTACTTGCCTGTTCTTTTAACCAAGAAGCAAAATACTTAGCATGCATAGTCCATAACAGTGATGCATCACGTTTACACCTTGGATTTATGTCTTGAAGATGTTGCAGGTGCATGCTTGCAAAAGGAGAAATACAAATAGAAATAGTCAGCTCGATATACATGTACAATGCATAAGGATCCAAGGCAGCCATATTTTGAATATAGAGAACTTACTCTACATAAGGATCCAAGGCAGCCATATTTTGAATGACAACAAGATTGGCAATGTTCTTCTCCATTTCAGTGAGATTAATTGTAGTTCCTGCGGATAAGGGACGACCTTCTAGTATTGAGCTGTTGTCATAATTTGTATTCCTATCAAGTTTTTTTCTACACTTGTTGTCTTTTTCAGAAATCACTACAGAACTGCATACATTCTTCTGCCATATATGACTCAGCTATACAACCCTCTGGTCTTGCAGGGTTTCAAACAAAGTCTTTCAGAACTTTCATATATCTACAAATATAAAGAAATACGAATTAGCAACAAAATAGAAAATCACTACAAATACAATCTAAATATAATAGTAGAGAGCAAATATACCTTTCAAATGGATACATCCATCTAAATTGGACTGGTCCTCCTAGTCGAGCTTCCCTTCCTAGATGTACAGTCAAGTGTACCATGATATCAAAGAAGGTGGGAGGGAAAAACCTTTCAAACATACAAAGAGTTTCCACGATTTCAGCTTCCATTACTGAAATCACCTCTATATCAATAACTCTCTGACACAAATGGTTGAAGAATGCGCATAAGCGCAAGATTGCTGTCCTCGGACCTTTTGGTAACAACCCTCTGAGTGCAACCGGTAGTAGTTGCTGCTTCAACACGTGATAGTCGTGGGATTTGAGCCCTGTCACCTTATAGTCCTCTAATGACACACCCCTTGATATATTAGAACAGTACCCGTCTGGACCTTTAAAGTCAAATAGACGTTTGCAAAAAAATTTCTTCTCTTGCTTGGACAGAGAACAAGGTGCTGCGGGAAGGTAGATTCTCTTTCCTTGGATGGTAGGATGCAAGTCCTTTCTTATACCCATATCTTCCAGATCTTTACGAGCATTGAGACCATCCTTAAATTTACCACAATGCAACAATGTAGAGACAATGCTTGCAGCCACATTTTTCTCTACATGCATTACATCCAAATTATGCCTTACCGGAAGATCCTACACAACACAATTACAGTTCATAAAAATCCCAACTTAAACATAGCTTAATTAATCAATAAATTAATAAACATACCTCCCAATAAGCCAGTTTGAAAAAATTGATCTTTTTTTCCATCTTGACAACTCCTCCTGGTGTACTTCTACTTCCTCATCTTCCTCAGATTCACTGGATATATCGTCATCATCATAGACTGATTCCATACAGTCAGATCTTTTCCTCTTCCTCCCATATTCTTTCACATTTCCAAACTCGTTTTTAAAGTTTTTTAGATTCTGAGATATCTCACGACCTGTTAAAATTATTCCCTTCCTCCCATGTTCAGCTTTTCCATCAAACCAAGTCTTCTTCTCCCTATAACTATGTGTTGGTGCCAAACCCTTTCTGTGACACATATACACATGCTTTCTGCTGAACTTCAACCACTTACTATCTGTGTTTTTACCACAAATGGGACAGCCCATTTTCCCTTTTACTTTGCAATCAGCGAGGTTTCCTTAAGCAGGAAAATCACTAATAGTCCAGAGAAGCATTGCCCTTAGAGTAAAAGTAGTTCTACTGCAGGCGTCATATGTTAACTCTCCCTCCTTCCATAGATGGTTTAAATCGTCAATAAGAGGCTCCAAGTAGACATCAATACTATTGCCAGGTTGTTGTGGACCAGGAATCAGCAAGGTTAGCATTATGTTATCCTTCTTCATACATAGGTTAGGAGACAGATTATAGTTCACTAACAGAACAGGCCAACAACTATACTCAGTATTCTGCATGTTGAACGGATTAAAGCCATCAGTGGATAGTCCAAGCCGTAAGTTCCTCTCTTCGGCTGCAAATGAAGGATACTTGTCATTCATCTTATCCCATGTAACAAAATCCACAGGATGCCGGAGTTTGTCATCACTGCTCTTGTTACTAAAATGCCACCTTAAATCCTTGGCCATTTGCTCAGACCTGAACATTCTCTTCAGCCTTGGGATTATTGGAAAGTACCATAATACTTTCTGTGGGACACCTTTCTTTACTTCACCAGTGTGCATATTTATCTTCCACCGTGAAGCATTGCATTTGGGACAATTTTCTAGCTTCTTGTACTTCTTTCTAAATAGACAGCAGTCATTAACACATGCATGAATCTTTTTATACCCCATATCAAAGCTTTTCAAAAAAATTTTAACATCATAAAATGATGTGTGAAGCACATTATCATCAGGCAACATCTTTGGCAATGTCTCCAGCAGTTCATTGAAACTCTTGTCAGACCAGCCATTATGTGTCTTAAGCCTGAACAAAGACACAATAGCCGATAGCTTGCTGTGGTTTGAACAACTTTGATATAATGGCATACTAGCATCTGCAAGCTTTGCAAGGAACTCATCTTCTCTCTTGTCCTCACCCTCTGCAATCTCAACTAAATCACCATCTGCAATCTTACCTGAGTCATCACCCTTACCCTTACTCACCAACTCTTTGTCAGAATATTCAGCTGCTTTATACAACTCAATAACTTCCTCATTCCACTGATTTAGTTTGCTGTCACCATCGACCACTAAGTTCACGTCTCTATGATGATACCAATCGTTTTGCAGCTTGTAAGCCTCATCCATCCCCCTAGTTACAAGATGATCAACCACGTCACTGCCTGATTTGCGTTCTACATTACGACAGTCTTTGCAGGGACATATCATCATATCAATGTCCCCTAACGCCGCAGCCACATCCCGTACAATTTCCAAGCGCCTCTCTCATAACCAGGATCGGCTCTTCAATGAATAAGAAATGGGACAAAATAAAGAACTAGGGAAAGTATCCAAACCCCAGCTTAAACCTAACCCATATAAATTAATTCCTTACCTGCATAGATGCACCCATGCCTTGTCCAACATTATATGTTCTAAGCTTAATTAAAACCTTATCACAATATTTCAAACCAAAGCAACATTAAAAAACCAAACAATTACAGCCACAAAAACAAAACAATTACAGTCACAAAACAATTACACTCAATCGCAAAACAATTACAGTCAATCACATACGCTAATATCATCTCTAGTGCACAGTAAAACTATTACAGCCACAAACAATTACAGTCGCAAAACCAAAAAAAAAACAGAACAACAACAAATAAAATTTGGTCGAAAGGGACTAACGTGCACTGTTGAGTACAACAAAAGCGAGCTTCAGTTCGATAAGCAACCACAAACACTTGACAAATAGCAAAACATCCAATTAGATATGCATGTTTCGATAAGATTTAGAAATTTGAAAATACTTAAAATCACTAATTTGAATCAAATCCCTAATTATCATAATCCAAAATTTGAAACAAACCCCTAATTTTCATAATCCGAAATTTGAATCAAATCCCTCATTCTCATAATCCAAAATTTGAAACAAACCCCTAATTTTCATAATCTGAAATTTGAATCAAATCCCTAATTTGAAAATTTTATAAATCCCTAATTTGAAAATTTCATAAATCCCTAATTTGAAAATCTCATAAACCCTACAATCGATAATTTCAAGCCTTGAGAGTAAGAAGAAAGAAGAAAATTAGAGTAAAGAAGAAAGACATGCCTTCGATTCGAGCGCACGGATGGCTGGAGAATGTGTCGGCGGAGGAGCGAATAGAAGAGACGGTGGAAAATGTGTCGGCGGCGGATTCGTCGATAAAATAGAAGAGAATCTCAGAGAAAGTAGATGAGCGAATAGAAGAGTGTGTTGTTTTGCTGTTTTGTTCGAGTGTTAGGTTTAGCTCGAGAGTGTGTTGTTTTCGCTGTTTTGTTTGAGTGTTAGGTTGTTTTCTTCTAAGAGTTAAGCGCTTAAGTGAAATAATTGGGCTCAGGGTTGGCGGACTAAGAGTTTTCACATTCCCGCTTAAGGATTTTATATCATAGCGTTTATATTGAACTATTACAAAGTGACCAAAAAAAATAATCATCTTTTATAGCAGTTCATGAAAATGTGCTATCTTCTACTGCTATCAATGTACATATTTGTTGTAGTGCATAACAAAGAGAATTATATAGATACTACACAATAAAAAAATATAAAAAAATGAACACAGCTTGGATTTATTTTATAAACAATTTTACCCGTGCATCACGGGTTACTACCTAATTCTATTTTATTATATAAGATTTCTTCCGACGTTCTCTTACTCTGATTCTTCTTCTCTCAATATTCCAACACGACCTATGGACATTTAAATGTTTCTATGCTTTGCTGCCTGTTTTGCCACAAGAGATTGAAAGCGAACAAGTTATCTAATTTACGTATCAAACTTACCATCAAGGCATCAAGGCTCCATAAATAAGCCAAAATATTGAAACAGAAAAGAGGGCTCTTGGTTTCTCTACGCATTGCATCATAACGTTGTTGGCTTGTCGCCACCCCCCCCCAACACTCTCAGTATTACACTGCAGGTGATTCTTATCTCCAATCATGACTATGAACTGTTTTGTTTTCTTGCAAACTACACTAATAACAGTGAGCATGTTGCTCACTTACTTTTCTTTTTGTTTTGACGTGTATTGCAAATTCCTATAATCATATCTAAGACATATGGTAAAACATCATCTAAAAAAAATGTGGTATCAGATTTTAATTATAAATTATTTAAATTCATAAATTTATGATAAACAAACAAAATTAGGTTTGTCCTCCATCACAAACTAAACTTAAACTTTAATGACATAGAAACATACATAGCTCTTCAAATTTGGGTCTTGAATGAAGAGTTAATGAGATAAGGTCCCAGAAATTTACACATACTGAAAAAAGTAAAATACACTTTGATAAATTATCATTAGTAAGATGAGAAGGGGATTGGATATCAGATCAATAGGGATTCCTATATGTGGAGTCTGAGAAGTTGGAAGTTGATTCATTGCTTAATCCTGCAAACGAGAAACAAAGAGAAAGGTGAGAATATGATTAAGACCAGAGAGCATCTGAAGAAGAAGAGAATAATTAAGAAGCGTTACTCCTAGGAGGAGGAAGAAGAAGAAAGAAGAAAAAGCCTTTGTGCCAGAAGTTAATAAAGACCAATATGTGTAAATGGGTTTGTTTAGTTTAAGTGCTAGGTGATGCAGCAATTATCAAATAGTATATATATGTGATGATGTGTGTAATGAGGTATGAGGAAGTGTGTGAGATTAAAGAGAAAAATTTTGAGTGGCTAACCTAATCTCCGAGAGATCCATAAAAGGAACAATGTTGACATACGTAGAGTAATCTCTCTAAGTTACTATAAGAGGGTTTGTGGTAAAACAAGCAAAACACATATTCAAAGAGTAAAAGAGAGATGAGATGAATCTAGCCTCTAAAGAGAAGTGAGGTCAAGATTTCAACAAGAACGAGGAAGGTTTACATATCATTATTATTTTCAGAAGAATAAAATATTAAATATTTCAAAATGGGCTACACATCGGCTCAAGATCCTATCTTCATCATTATCCCTTGGCGTTTGGTGTTCTTGATCGTGAGAATGATCCAAGTTGGAATTGGTTTTTGGAGATGTTGAAAACCATTGTTGGAGACTCTTCTGAAATAGTATTTATGACTGACAAAAATTCAAGTCTAATCAAAGCCACAACTAATGTGTATCTTCGGGCTCATCATGAGTATTGTGTATGTCATTTATTCCAAAATGTGAAAGGTCATGCTTCTAATGCCAAAAAGACGTTGTTGCATGGAGATTCATGGAGTGTAGTAGGTTTTACATAGTGGCTGAGTTCTATGTTGTTTACGCTTCCTTTAAGACAAGATATCCTTCTACTGCCTAGTATCTTAAAGAATCTATCAAGATAGAAAAATGGGCGAGATGTGTTTTTCCAGGAGAAAGATACAACCTAGACACAAGAAACTATGTGAAATCGTTGGACAACATATTTAAAGACGTAAGGAGGTACTGCTTAATACCCATGCTTGATGTGATACCTGAATGGTTTAACGAACATCGGAAAGATTCCTTATTAAGTGATGAACTACTTACACGATTTATGGGCAATTACTGAGAAACTAAGGGTGACAGAGCTAAATACTTTCGAACTTGAATACAATGTCATTGAAAATGATATAAAACCTTATTTGGTGAATTTGTGATTGAGAAGTTGCAGTTGCAGGTTTTTCGATGTTCAAAAGTACTTTTGTGTGCACTCATTGGCGGCTTTCAATTAGATTACAAATGTATGGAGGTAAGGATATCCAGTTACATGAGTTGTGTTCTAAGTATTATTGTAAAGAGTTGTGGGCAATGGCATATTACAAAACAATTTATTTAGTATCGGATAGGTCTCGGTGGGACGTCCCGGATGACGTCAAAGATGTGCAGATCATTCCGTCGAATCAAAAAGCAAAGAGGAGAAGAAAGAGAGTAAAAAGGTTTGCATCTAGTGGGGAAAGTGACCAAAAACTCGACCTAGAACACATAATAAAGACAAGCGATCAATTGATTGTTATATGGAGATTTTTTCAATGTTCATGTTTGATTATCATGTTTGATTTATGTTTGGTTTATGTAGTGCTAAAAAGAAATTTAGGAGAAAGAGAAAATAAAAAAGTTGTTTATTTTGTAAAGCAAAACAGTTTAACTTTAATATAAAAACCGTAAATGAAAAAGATAATGACAAAGGTTAGATTGGTCATTCAATGTGATGTTTGTGGCGTAGAGAATAAGAGTAAAAGCAATGTCGCATTCTCCACAAGTTTTTAAACAGTAAGTGATATTTTTCTTAAATATCATAAAACTAAAGGTTGTTATCTGTTTTTATATCTATTCTTTTAAATTTTTTATTTTATAATTTTAACAATTAGGATTTAGATTTTACAATTAGAACAAAATTAAATATCAGTTTGGATTTACAAATAAGGTTGTTAGTGTTTAGATTTTACAATTAGAATAGAATTATATATCGATTTGGTTTATAAAAGAGCGGTTTGTTTTTATTTTTATTTTACAATGATATATACAAAATTTATTTCCTTATTTTATAAGTAGGTGAATAAAGAGGATAACCCCTAAGGATGAACCCAAATATTGTCTTTTAATATTTTCCTACCGCGTGTTTCTGGATCTGAATGCATCTGTTGATATCTCTATATTCCACAAAACTTGTTTTAAAATTTATGACATCATTAAATATTTAGATCCGAGTAAAGATATTAAACTTAATAAAATAGTTGGAAATTTGAAAACTTTTTTTTTTATTAACTCGAATTCAATTAAAGAATGAATATAACAAAAGAACCAAAGAATAAGCAAATAACGCAAAGCCAACAAGACTGTAAAAAGCAAGAAAATGAGAATAAAAGACTCAATGCAAATTGAGCCTCACCCTTATGTTCTATCTCAATCTGGTCATGAAGCCAAGCTGACCCTACAAGAGCAAGGTACGAAGGTAACCGTCTATCCCTTGTGACGCTTGAAGCAATAGCCCTGGCTAAACCATTGGCTTCGGTGAAGAGAGCTTTAACGAAACCTCCCCCATCACTCGTATTACTTCAACCATTTTAAACAACTCTGAACGGTACATTGACCATTCAAGTGGCTTTGATATAGCTGCAATCGCTGCCTAACAGTCCAACCAAACCTCACAATAAGAAATGTGGAGAGCTTGTAAGCGTTGGAGACACCAAACAGTCCCGTCTCAAACTATTTTTTGACCCTCTAGGCAAAATAAATTTTCAGGCATTTAAGAGTTTTAGTCATAAAAAATTTGGATCCTAGTTTTTTGCCTACCTTGCCACCCCATAGAGATGGGCCTGGCACCAAACAACACAATTTAATTTTGCAGAAATTCTGTTTGATCTTGGAAGAGAGACATCTCGAGCATGGTACATAACATGTCCACCATGATTTCGCATGATCCATGCTCCACCACAGAAAAATAGTTATTTCATCCATGAAGAATTACATTTTAGATGACCTGGCGCCGGTTTAGTCCAACTTTCTACTGTAAATATCCTTCTTTGAACTTCAGCAGCTGCAACCTCAGACATCAAATGCTGTTGTTTGATCCATTCCGCAGAATCGTCTAAAGCTGCAGCAATTAGCACATGATGATCATGATCCCTCTGAGAGAACACAAAATCATTCCTTGCTTTCCAAATCCTCCATAGGATCCAAGGTATTGCATTCTACATATGTTCTGGTAGACCTACCATTCCTAGTAAATTGAAAATGTGATCCAAATTTTCTGAAGGTGAACTTGAAAAACCATGAACTGAAAGCGTAAGAAAATTTGCAAACCAATCTTTAGCTGGCAAGGTACAACCAAGCAGCACATGAGTAACTTGCAGTCCATGGTTCTCCATATATTCCCTAACATCCAAGGCTCCAGATAGAGCTGTCCATAGAAACATGCGTATTTTAAATTCTGTATGAACAAACCATACCCTCTCCTTGATCCTATTTAGAGCAACAACATCTTCAGGGATCTATCAGCACTCTCAAATTCACGAGAAAGAAACCAGGTCCCACGTTTTAGCGAATATTGTCCATTGCTATTGAAAGCCCAAATATACTTATATGGTAAGCTCTGCGCCGGTCGAAAATATTTGATTTTGATAACATCAATGGAGGAAACAGATCCTTTAACCTTTGCATACTCCAAACACCATCCGAAGTAATGAGAGAAGAAACTTTAAGATTAAGATCAATGGCCATCTCCTTGTTGAAAAGGCAACATAACGTGGGACATCATCGAACACCCATTTCTCCAGCCATACATTGGTGTCATCTCTATTTCCAATAGACTTTATAACACCGCGTTCGAGAAGCTCACGACCAAACAAAATGCTATGCCAAGAAGAAGAAAGTCTATAGATCAAATAAATGTGTTTCTACAAAATACTTGGATTTGTAAACCTTAGTCAACAGTGAGTTGAGGATCAAGGAACCTCCATGCTTGCTTAGCTAGGAGAGCTTGGTTAAAGCGACCAATGTATCTAAAGCCAAGTCCACCCCTTTTTTCGATTGACAAACCTTCTCCAAAGCCACCCAATGCATTTTGTTCTTCTCCTCTGTTACATTCCACCATAAAACTTAAGGCATTTTAAGAACTCCGAACACTCGAAAGTTTGCTTGGCATAAAAACAAACTATCTTCTACGAATAGTAGTTATTAAATTGATGGAAAAGAAGGAGTGAGCCTCATCCCTATTATCCGACCCTCTAGCTCAGCTTTATTCATGATAATATGATATGTACCAAAGCTTTAGCACAGAAAATGAATAAGAATGGTGTCAGCGGATCACCTTGTTGAATACGTCTCTCTGGCTTGATGAAACCTGATATGCTCAAATTAAACCCTAGAGCTACTCTCTCAAATCAAGAGATCACTGCAATACTTAGGGGTCGAATTTCACAAGACTCAAGTCTACACATTAAATTATAGAGTTTTATAATTAAGCTAAACAGATTAATTATAATTAAAAAAGCAATGCAAAATAGTAAAGAAAAGTGTTGTAAATTCAGAGCATCAAAAAGTTAGTTCTAGGGAATTTCTCATGAAATTACAAAATATTAAATCAATAATTAAATAGGATTCATGCAATTAAAATCAGATCTAGAACTCTAAACTCTTTTGTAAAATAAATCAGTTCTTACTGCAAATATTATCTATATTTAAAACCAAAATATCCAAATCTCTTTATAAAATTCTAGGTTAAAAATCAGCTTTGAAATCAGGTTTAGATTGTTCACAAAATTACTAAATCAAATCTATTTGCAAGAAGTAATTTTGTTTATCAAAAAGTTTTATCAGGAAAATCAATTATATTCTCATATCAATTTATTTTCCTAGGTTATGAATCCTAAATAAACAAATCTAATAAACCATAAAACCCATGTGAAAAACCCTGAACCTAACAAGCAAAATACTCAGACATATTTAATGAAGAACAAGACATCTTTTCTAAATAATAAGCAATAGATATTAAAAAGTAAGAAGGGAGTTTAGAAATTCTTCTCTCTATAAAAGAGTTCAGATCCTTCTCCCAAAAGCTCTACAAATCTCTCAAACAATAAAAACTGCTAGAATAAAACTTAAGAGTTTGTAAAACCTAAAAATACTATTTATATGTCCTAAAACACGTCAAGGACTAATAATGCAAATATGGAAAACTTTAGGGCAGATTTGTAAATCTTCAAAACTTGGGCTTCTGTGGCTTACTGGGTGTTGACCGACACCAAGGGTGGTGTCGATCGACACCATCACTCTCAATCCATTCCAAGTTGATTTCCTCCGGATTATTGCTTCAAAATAATCCAAATTGCTCCACTTTGCTCCATTCATGCTAAAATCCTAGAAAACCTGCAAAGACTCCAAAAAATCCTAGAAAACAAATCAAAATACTCAAAACACACTTATAACATGGTTAAAAACCATAAAAACCATGATATATCAAAACCGTATGAAACACTATTTATAATCACTGAAAATGAAACTGATCTAACGTAAGAAATTATCCACTGCACCCGTCTGATGTCAAAGCCTAACCAGATAAGTAGTTCTTCCAAATCAGTTTTGGACATATCAGTTTTCATTGCCACGAAATCCTTATCACAATGTGGATTCGTATGCAAAGCATGTACCATCTCATGAACATCAATATATTATCGGAGATCAGTCTGCTTAAGACAAAGGCTCTTTGCGTATTTGAGACAATCTCCAGAAGAAATATGTTTTAATTGATGTGTCTGTATTTTATAGGGATTTAACTATAGTTTTTAGGATTGTATTGAGTCTTTTGTTAGGTCCAAGTGTGCTTTTAGAATCCTTTTAGTATTTTGTGAGTTTTTACAGGTTCTAGGTGACTTTGGAAGGAATCTGAGCGTATTGGGGGTGAAAATATGCATCTAGAGCTAAATTGGTTGAAGACTGATCGGGCTAGTAGCAGATGGAGTGAGAGCAGAAAAACGTTCCGGATCGACTGATCCTCGCGAGATCGACCAATCCCGTCCCCGACGCAACTTTTCGTTTTTTGTTTTAAACCGACTTTTTAGGCTTTTATTTTATTATTTAAGCACGGGGCTGCTCGACCCCTAGAAAAAAAAACTTTTATTCTACGCAGCCTTTGAGCACTTGTATGCTTGGGAGAAGATGTCTTACCCTTTCTAACCCTTTGGAGAAGAATTCTGAACCCTTTTATTTCGCTTTGCAATTTAAACATGTTTTCTTCATCTTTGATTTGTTGTTCTTTGATTGCCATGTCTGAGTAGTTTAACTGTTGGGTTTCGGGTTTCAGAAAAGGGGTTTTATGATTCTCTAACTTAGGTTGTTAGATTTGGGATTGATCTATTGTGTTCTTAATCTATTGTTGTTCTTATTGCTTAAACTTGATTAGCTACCTAGTTTATGATCATAATTTTAATTCATCTAGGCATCAAAAGTGTTGTTGAATTACTTGAAAGAACATAGGTGAGCAAGGTGATCCTTAGCCAACGAAGGTTGAAGTTAGGGCACCTTGTGAACATAATCAAACTTGAACTTATTGCTTGCTAGGATTGTTTAGATTCAAACGACGGTTTAGAGTTTAATTCATTCCCTGCATAGATAACTAATGCTGCGATAGTAGGTTAGTTTTATATTTGAGATTTGAGTTCAAGAACGGTTCCTAAAGCTATCCCAACCCATCATCTAATTTCGTGATCATATCCTCTAACTGATTCTCTGCGCCCAATACTTTCTCTTGATCTTACAAACTCTCATTTATTTTTCTGTTCTGTTCGGTTACTTGAAAAACAATCTTCTTATTGCTTTAGCTATACTCTGTCTAAATAGTTTCAAAGTGCATTGCTTGGTCTCTGTGGATTCGACCCTAAAGTGCTATGACCACACCACTTGATCGTGGTTGAGTGTGCTTTGGGTTTTAATTGAACTCTGATCATTAATCTATTGCATAAAACCTTGGAAACTATTTTGTACACTAAAAAGCATAAATAGATTGGTCGCGTGTCTGTCATATGTGATGGATTTGGCTTTTTTGGGAGCAGAAAAATCTGAGCAAAGTTCCACCCTGAAGGCAAGGAACCAGATTCATAAGATTGTTGCACCTCCATAATCACTTATTGGCCAAGAATGCCTCAATAAGTTTGATAGAAATGACCTGACATACCATCTGCTTCAGGTGTGCTATGTCCTTTAATGCTAAGTGTAGACATCTTAATTTCCTCTCAGGTTTAGTGAGTTCCGCATTCATATGCCATGTGACTCTTGAAGACATACCATCTAAAGCCTCAGAAATAGCAGTTGGATTTGAAGTTGTAAACATCTTCTTAAAGTAATGTACTGCCAGTTCACCCTTGGAACCCTCAGTAAAACTGCTCAACTCCATTTTCATGAAAGAGTGATAAAACTAATTTTGTACTCCCCTTCGTTGAACACTACCATGGAAGAAGCGAGTATTATGGTCTCCTTCTCGTGCCCATTTCTCTTTACTTTGCTATTTCCAGAATAATTCATGTTCTCTATATGCTTATGCTAATTCCCACCATAGTCTTCATGTACTGAAATCCTGCTGGCTCTTAGCACCCTCTTCATCTAGTTTAGTCTGTAACAGAGTGAGATGATCTTTTAAATCCTAATTAGCAAACCGTTTCCACAATGATATAGATTGCCTACAATCCGCAATCCTATTCATAAGTTCCAACTGTCCACTCGTTTCTCCTCTATTCCACCCCTCCTTTACAATGTTAGCAAAATCTGGTTTAAAAATCGAGTGTTTATTGAAAAGAAATCTTCCCTTCCGAGAAATGTTCTTATTGAAAAATCTTACAAAGAGAGTATGGTGTTCATAACTAATAAGCTCTAGATATTCTGCGTGTACCCTTGGAAACAAATGAAACCATGATGTATTACCCAAAGCTCTGTCTAACCAACACTGCACCCACATCTTGTTGCGTTCTCCAGCCCAAGATAACTTGTTTCCAGAGCTTGGAACCTCCCGGTAGACACCAATCATTTATCATATTCCTAAAAGCATAGAAAGTCGATTCAGCTCGTGCTCGTCTACCAAGCTTTTATGAATGATCAATTATCTCATTGAGATCCCCTAAAACTAACCAAGGATCATCTTTGGTTGCACCAGTACTTACTAAATTGTCCCAAACAACTTGACGATGGTGGTAAACTGGATCCCCATAAACACATGATATAAAAAAGCTGGGCAATCCAAGTTTAACCTTTGTATCGATGATGCGGTGGTCTGAGTTGAGAATCTCTACCACATACGAAGACTTCCAAAACAATGATAATCATCCACTTAAATTAATCGGATCAACAATGTGTGAATGATCATACCTTAAAGACTGCTGCACCTTCATGACGTGAGTAATGGAATTTTTAGTTTGCACGAGGAACAAGAAGTCCGGGAAATGTTCATGATGCATTTCCCTTAGAGTAGGAATTTCCAAGTGCCCCCAACCCTTGACAATTCTAACTCATAAAGCTCATAACTGATTCGACAGTTCCTCTCTTGCTCAAACATAGCGAGTCTTGATGAGACTTTAGCTTCATCCGCAGCTTTTCTTTTTGAGGCCAGCCCTTCCTTTGTGTCCTGAGGCTGAATAGTACTAGATCTCTCCTGCAAAACCTGAGCCCACCGTTTCCAGCTGCAAAGCTAGTTTTGATATCCGTGAAACAAAGGACAATAGCAGGGGTAGAAACAAAGGAGATTGAGAAGATTGTGCTGGCTTAGACCAACTCCAACGTATATCTCTATTTTTTTCCTCTAAAATAGAGTTCCTCTATAATAGAGCATGAGTTAGTGTAAAAAAATAAAGGTGAGAATAGAGTTGCTCTATATATAGAGCAATCTGGAGCAAATGTTGCTCTATAATAGAGTTTTGACTCTAAAATAGAGTAGGGTTGGAGATGCCTTTAGAAAGACGTGAAAACACCTTCCCTGAACAATAAACAGGCTTAGATTGTTCTGCATAAGGTGTTGTAGCTGAACTAGCACCTTCAAAGTTGAAAACTAGATCTCTCCCTCTATTAACATATGTTGTGAAAGTAGGTGGAACCTCAAGGCACATAAACACTCTATGTCCTGAAGAATCACCCTCCAAGTCCCAAACCAATTTTCGGACCCTCTCCAAGTGTATCGTCCACAAGGAAAGATTAGCAACAGACAAATATTGTCTCATCTCATCAAAAACAGCCTTTGCAATTTTTGGCTTGCCTGAAACCAGATCTAACCTCACATCATCATCAGTCAGCACCCCATACAAAGGATCATCCTTACTGATACTTGGTATCAACCTGGCTGGAACAATCAAAGCTTGTTTGACCCCTCCCGTAGCAATAACTTGCCAATTGAGAGATTTAAAGGACATCGCTCCTTATCATGTGTTAAACGGTGGCATTGATAACACCTACGTCTGACTCTTTCATATTCTATCCCAATGTGGACCATCTCTTCAGATGGTAATTGCAACTCTCTTGAATTCTTCAATGGCTTACTAACATGAAAAGGATTCTAAGCCGAACATAACCCTTGCTCAGCCGCTTCAGTGGATCAAAGGCCACATGAGTAACCTGGCCAATATGTGCTGCTATCTCTTTAATTGTATCCGCCGTATGGTGGTTTACCGGGATATCACTTAACCTGATCCATAGTCGTAAAGCCTTCAAATAATACTCCGGTGGTTTTTCTACCCACCTCTCCAAGGTAATGCTCCAATCGTTGAAAGTTCATGCTTTTTCTTCAAGGATAGTGGAGAGCTCTGCTTCAAAATCAAATATAAACTGAATTTTATCCTCTGGTAAGGCTATACCTCTTGCTCTGTTATAGACACGCCAAAGCTGAGGCATTTCATGAATGAAACGAGAGAGCTTTTGATTATCCGGGCATAGAAGTCGCCCAATGATGCTGTCCATTTCGAACACACGAACTGAATTGAGGCAGGTTTTTCAAGACAATCGGCTTGTCATCTTCAAGTGACATCTCCTATAATGCATTATCCAACGCATGCTCTATTTGGAACAGACGTCTGACTTAAACACCAACACATAGACGATACACGAACAATAAACCCAGATCTCAAGTGACAGTGGCTTGAGAAACTCTCAAATCACCTAGTAAATATAAAAGAATTTTTTGTAATACTAACAAATCGATCCTGATATCCGGCTTTTAAACAACGTGATATACCAATGAATAGGGTTTTGTTTTTACAAAGTAGATTGCGTTATTTATGAGACAACAAGAGAGAGAGATTCATGTAGTAATGATGACCAGTCATCTCTAATCGTCCATACCCTCCACTGGGATCTGTATAACCTTTCCAAAACAAATGATTTGTAGAATATTAATGAGAAGACATAGATTATTCTTTGATGTACGTATATAACCTTCTCTAAAAAACTTTGAGATAGGACAGATAACGAGAAGAAGAAAAAGCATATTTCTTCACTAAATCTTCTTGCGTTGTATTGTATTATAATGTGATGTTGTTGTTTAAGAGAGAGTGGTTCAAGTGTTACTAGCTAAATCATGGCCAGGTGTCAAGTATCTTTAGAGAGATGTTGGATTAGACGGACGTACACAAAATTCCATATATACAATAACAATACACCCCATATAATATTATTATTCTGAATTGTCCCACTTCTAGCTAGTGTTGATTTTGTTCAAGTGATACAATAAACATAAATTTGCATCTGTTTTGTGACTGTGTGATAGCAAGTCTTCGGAATCGGCACCTTCGGAAATTAATGGGTTAATTGCAAATATACAAATGAACAAAGTAAATGAATCTGCAAATAATGTAGATATTTTCTGGAGGATGGTTACGATACAAACACAAAGATTTGGTTGCCATACAAAGTGAATTTCCTAGCCCCACCATTTATTTATAAAGAAATATTTACATATCACTCCAAAAAAACATTTTCTTTCACCAGATGACAAAGTCATATAAACTTTTCATGAAATAGCCACTAACCAAAAACTGACAAAAGTACTTTGATAAGTAGATAACCAGTTTTTAGTTTAGTTAACAAACTAGTTCAATTGTTTACTTTCTATACAACAAAAATAATTAAATATTAGGTGTAATTAATCCTTAAGAAAACTAGAAAGAGAGAGAGAAGAACATGAAGTTCACCATCTCACCAAGTAAAAATTAGGGAACTTGGGTAAGATTAATAGTTAGGCTACTTAATTCGGCGAGTTTAGGTGTGTAAAATTCCGGCGAGTTGGATGTGTACAATTCCGGTGTGTTTTGGATGTGTTAGAAGACTCAGTGAGTTTGGGTGTGTATAATTCCAGCAAGAAGAAGAAGTGGAGGAAATTTTTGGTGTGTAGAACTTTGGTGAGAAGAAGAGGAGGAAATTTCTAATGTGAATGGGTGTGTAGAACTCTGGTGAGAAAAAGAACAGGAGAAAATTTCTGGTGAACAACAACGACAATATTAGATATGATTGCAGAAAAAGATAGGTTGAAGATGACTACAAAACTACAATAATGTCCTTCATTAAAACGGATTTATGTACGTACATTAAGCAAAAGAACGTTATGTACATACACTAATCTCAAGAACGTTATGTACGTACACCAAGCTGCAACATACATTAAACAAAAAAATGTTATGTACATACACCAAACTGCAACATGCATAGCTTATATTTTTGACACTTCTATAACTATGTTCAACGTTAGGTTTGTGAAAGGACCGACCTTTTTTCTTAAGAAATAATAAATAATATATATATATAAATAAACTACAACTAGTGGTCCCATATCCACTAGCCACCTAACTGTTGGGATTTAAGCGGAAGAGGTTGAGAAGAAGAGAATTGTCGGCAAGAACAATGAGGGACAGTTATATTCCATAAGAATATCTTACAAAAGTTTACAAAAGACTATATATACTAAGAGAACTAGGGCTACACCCTTTACAATAAATCGCATACGAGATAAGGAAAGAGAATTGGTTTTTCCCAAGATTGAAAGCGACCCCTCCTTGTTTCCTTAAACAAAGCACAACCCGTGACTCCACTCTCTCTTCTTCTCTAACTGCTACAAGGAGGATCTCGAACCTTCTCATGGGCTTACACCAATAAGGCCTCCTTATTCTCATAGATAACTCGGCCTTGTCACATAGTTGTACGGACGGCCTCATAGTTGTACGGATAGGGTGATCTTGGTCAATACTCCCCCTCAAGCTTAGCCAAGGAAGACGGCTAAGCTTGGAACCCGCGTAAGATCACCTCATTAAAAACCTTAACATAGAAAACCACATGGGACAAAACCATGTTAAGGAAAAGAGTATGATCTTCACAGGTTAGAGGAGTTTCTTCACGGATGTGTTGGATCCACTAGTCCAAGCTTGCTGGAAATGTATTCGCAAATCTGAGGACTCGTTGCTTTGGTGAAGATGTCCGCCAGTTGGTCTTTTCTTGGAGTGTAACACGGCAAGACTACACCTTCTTCAATCTTTTCTCGCACTTTATGGCAATCTACCTCAATGTGCTTAGTCCTTTCATGGAAGACCGAGTTGGTTGCTATGTGTATCGCCGCCTTATTGTCACAATGCATGGTGATTGGTTGATCAGACTCCACTCCAAGGTCCTTGAGGAGGCCTTTGAGCCATGTGAGCTCGTTGGTTAGCTTCTTCATAGCCCTATATTCCGACTCGGCACTTGATTGATACACAACTTTCTGTTTCTTCGACTTCCAGGTCACTAGGTTCCCTCCAACGAATGTGCAATACCCTGTCGTGGACATCCTATCTATTGTATCAACAGCGTAGTCCGCATCACAGTAGCCGACGAGTTCCGTGTTGTTGTTCTTTCCCATCCAAATGCCTTGTCCTGGACTACCCTTGAGATAACATAGGATCCTCTCGAGCGTCTGCTAGTCAAAATTCGTTGGAGCCTTCATGTGTTGGCTGACTTGGTTCACCGCATAGCATATGTCTGGCCTCGTGATCGTAAGATAGATAAGCTTGCCCACCAGCCTACGGTAGCGTCCCACATTTTTGTATGGTTCGTGCGACTTGTTAACTGGAGCACCGGGTGTTGGCTTCTCCCCCTTTCGCTTGACCTGGTAACCTTCCTCAAGCGGCGTGGACACCGGTTTAGCTCCTATCTTACCTGTCTCATGTAAAAGGTCAAGTGTATACTTCCTTTGAGAAAGAAATAATCCCTCCGGAGAGTGAGAGATTTCTATTCCAAGGAAGTATTTAAGTTCACCTAAATCCTTAATATCAAAGGTAGAGTTAAGAAGAGCCTTAGTGGCACAAATACCGTCCTTATGATCACCGGTGATAATGATGTCATCAACATAGACGAGAACGATGATGCGGCCACCGTCAGTCCGGAGAGTGAACAGCGTATGATCAGCTTCAGAGCACTTGAAACCATTCGTGCGGAGTGTAGAGCTTAGCTTGTGGTACCACGCCCGCGGAGACTGTTTGAGACCATATATAGCCTTGTGAAGCCGGAGAACTTTACCCGAAGCAACAATGTGCTTAAAACCCGGTGGAGGATGCATGTAGAATTCCTCGGTCAGCTCCCCCTGAAGAAAGGCGTTCTTGACGTCCATTTGACAAAGCTCCCAAGAGAGGTTAGTGGCCAAGGACAAGACGACCCAGACTGTATGGAGTTTGGCCACCGGAGCAAAGGTGTCCGTATTGTCAAGTCCATAGGTTTGAGTGAAGCCGTGTGCGACCAAGCGGGCTTTGTAGCGCTCGATCTCTCCAGTGCTCAGATATTTAATAGTGAATACCCACTTGGAGCTGACAGCCTTTTTACCTTTAGGGAGATCAGCCTCGTCCCAAGTTCGATTCCGGATCATAGCCGCCGTTTCATCTTCCACCGCATCAAGCCACTCCTTATTTTGCTTAGCTTCCTCGTAGGTTTGAGGAACAAAGTGCTCATCAAGCTTACCAAGGAAGGCAAATTGATCCGAGGAGATAAGGTCAAGCGAACACACGGCCTGAATAGGGTGGGCGACAGCCTGATTGTTGTAGTAGACTCGTTGATTCTTTAACCTTTCACTACGCCGCGGTTGTTTTAAACGTTCACTACGCCGAAGTGGTGGTGGAGATGGTGTGGGCTGGCCTGTCTCAGCTGTACTATCGTCAGGTGATAGATCAGGTGGTGTAGTCAAGGCTTCTTTGAATTGTGTCTCTCTTGGCTCTTGAAATTGTTCTCCGTATGGGAAGGAGAAGCATCATGAGTTTCCGGAGGTTCCGATAATATTGTAGGCCCATCGGAGGGTGGTTTTGCTAGAGACGCCTCGGGATATGATGGTTTGGTGACTCCCAAATGGTCAAGGAGGAACTGCAAGTTGCCCACCCGGTAAGTATTGGGTTGATATAAGTCTTTGAGGCCTTCCCAGTCCTTCTTATCATAGTACCCTTGTTGTTCAAGAAACTTCACATCTCTAGAGACTAGTGTGCGGCCAGTGATCGGATCGTAACACTTGTACCCCTTCTGACTTGTTGAGTAGCCAATGAACATACTTCTAGTGCTTTTGGCCTCAAGTTTATTCCTTTGTTCTCCGGGCACTAAAACAAAACAAACACACCCGAACACGCGTAAGTGATCAAGAGAAGGTTTAACTTTGTTTAGTACCTCATAGGGTGATATGTCATTTAAGACTTTTGTTGGTGTCCGATTGATTAAGTAGCATGCCAACATGACCGCATCACCCCAAAACCACTTAGTGACATTCGAATGAAACATCATTGACCGAGCCACCTCCATTAAGTGTCAATTTTTCCTCTCGGCCACTCCATTTTGTTGAGGCGTGTATGGACAGCTGGTCTGTTGGAGGATTCCATGCTTAGCTAGGTGCTCTTTGAGTTTGTGGCTTGTATATTCACCTCCATTATCCGATCTTAGTACCTTTATTTTTGCATTAAATTGATTAGTAACATAATTCTGAAAATTGACAAAGGAATGATAGACTCTATCTTTAGATGGTAACAAGGTGAGCCAAGTATATTTAGATATCTCATCAATAAAGGTCACAAAATACTTGTTATTATCCCTAGATAGGCAAGGAGATGTCCACACATCAGAATGTACTAAATCAAAGCAATGTTCATAAATAGTACTTGATTTAGGGAAAATAGTCTTGCAATGTTTACCAAGAATACAAGACTCACAAGTGGAGTTATCAAACGAAACATTGGGCAACATTAATTCAAATGCATGAGAATGAGGATGGCCTAGTCTAGCATGCCACACATCACTTAAACTACTACTAAGATTCGAAGCAAAAGAAAACGAATTAGAAGGACTTGAAGCTTTCTCTAGGACATAGAGATCTCCTCTACCATCTCCTTCTCCAAGAACCTTTCCACTCTCAATATCCTGAAAATGTACACTGTTAGGCCCAAAAATCGCATAACAATTCAAATATGTAGTAGCTTTCTTTACCGATAAGAGATTCGAAGTAAATGAAGGCATAAAGAAGGCTTTAGAACTATTATCAAACAATTTTAGTTCTCCTATTCCTTTAACATGTACTCTATCTCCATTAGCAATGATAACATTACCTAGTGCCGGTTTTATGTTGTGTATAAGACTAGGGTTACTAATCATATGGTGAGAAGCACCCGAGTCTACAACAAGTGAGGTAATAGGTTTTGAAGCAAAGAAAGTGGTACCGGAGTCCTTTAGTGCGGCAATGGACTTGATGAGGGACTCTAGGTCCGACTTTCTCACCAGGTCTCCAAGGGAAGCTACCATGGCCGTGGCTGCTGCGTCTCCTTGATTTGCTGCTCCGGTGCCTTGACCACTTGGTCCTCCTTGCGATAGGTTGGCCTTGAACTTCGCCGGCTTGAGATGCGGGTGAAGGATCCAACATTTGTCTTTCAGATGACCCCTCTTCTTACAATGGTTGCATACCATTGCTTTGTGGTCCTCATGCTTGTAAACTCCCTTGTTAGCCGTAGCCAAGTCCTCCTTACCACTAAACAAGCCTAGCGACCCTTGCTCTTTTTGAACTTGAGAACACACATCTTCAAGAGTCGGAAGCTTGTCACCACGAAGGATGTGCTTGATAAGGTCATTGAACGTTGGATTCAGCGTGAGAAGGAGATCGAAGACCTTGTCTTGTTCCTTTCTTTCGTTGAGGATGGCCGGATCTATGGTGCTCGGCCGAAGCATCTCTAGTTCGGCCCAAAGAGACCTAAACTTGCCAAAATGCTTTGTGAACTCCAAGTCTTCTTGGTGAAGACAGTTTATAGTCTTTTTGACTTCGAACACCCTGGTCAAGTTGGTCACGTTTCCATACACGTTCGCAAGTGTCTCCCATAACTCCTTGGCCGTCTCACAGTAAGAGTATGCTTCAAGGATTGGTGCATCAAGCAAATTATGAAGAATTGCAAGCACGGTCTGATCTTCTTGAAACCATTTGATTTCCTTCTCGAGTTCAGCCTCCTTGTCTTCTTCCTTTCCTTCTTTACCGTCGTTCTTGGTGACTTTCTTGGGAAACTGGTCCGTTTCAACGTGAATCCATAGTCTCCGGCCACTCAACGCGGTCTTTGTGGTTCTTTTCCACAACAAATAGTTGGCCCCCTTTAAGACCACCGGTGTAACAATAGGTTTGCTAGTGTCCATGAGCGAGATTCGCGAAAGATAGAGAGAAATGATAACTAAGAATGTCGAGTAGCGAGTATAGAACGCAAGTAACCGAGAATAGAGAGAAAGATTGAAGAGGATAGAATATGAGGGAGAATAAGAGTAGGTTTAGAGAATCAAAGATCGAAAAACTGCTCTGATACCATGTTGGGATTTAAGCGGAAGAGGTTGAGAAGAAGAGAATTGTCGGCAAGAAGAATGAGAGAAAGTTATATTCCATAAGAATATCTTACAAAGGTTTACAAAAGACTATATATATTAAGAGAGCTAGGGCTACACCCTTTACAATAAATCGCATACGAGATAAGGAAAGAGAATTGGTTCTTCCCAAGATTGAAAGCGACCCCTCGTGTTTCCTTAAACGAAGCACAACCCGTGACTCCACTCTCTCTTCTTCTCTAATGGCTACAAGGAGGATCTCGAACCTTCTCATGGGCTTACACCAATAAGGCCTCTTTATTCTCATAGATAACTCGGCCTTGTCACATAGTTGTACGAACGGCCTCATAGTTGTACGGACAGAGTGATCTTGGTCAATACTAACCATATTCACAATCAACAGCGGAATAACAAACCAATATCCAATAATAAACCAATAATAATCCAACATCATAGCATATGCAATATCCAAATACCAAACAACAAGAAACATGGAACCAGCAACCTAGCAATGTTTCTAAAGACTCAACTCTAGCAACCTAGCAATGCTAGACAACATCCAATCGAGTCCCTAGAACATCCTCCTCTTCATTGCCTTGATTCCACGATCACACTTTGCCTTTACCTGCACCACAAACACAAATTGAGATGCATGAGTATTTGATAAACACTCAGTAAGGGAATCCTCCCATCTAATGGGCTATACACACAAACAACAATGATTCCAAAGTTCCAAACAAGCATCAAACAAAACACACAAATCAGGAAATCAAACATCGTCTCGCTGGAAGGGAGGTGTTGACCGACACCAGCCTAGTGTCGACTGACACTGGCGTTGGTGTCGACCGACACTACCCCACAGTGTCGATCGATGCCCAACTTGCTGGTGTCGACCGATACCAAGTGGTGTCGATCGACACTCCCTCTGCAACTGCGATTCGCGCGAAGCCGAGAGTCGAATCTCGCTCCCAATTCTCCTCCAAATCGTCCAATACTCGAAACCCAAGCCTTATACATCCGTAGGAACCTGTATCAACAATTCCCAGAAAGAAAAACACACAAACAAGCAACAAACAAGCAAGAACAAGGGAATCAAAGGCTTAGATTAGCCATGGTCATGCACTCACCTCTTTGCAAGAAGATTCTGACCAATAAGAACAAATTCCCTCACTCCTAGCAAGCTTCTAGCACCTTCCCAGCCTTAGATCTCCCAAGAACAGCAAGGAATCTCACCAATCTCCCTCAAAAGCTCAAGAACCAACTCTCTCTTTTGTTTTTCTCTAAAAGCGGCCAAATAACACAAAAAGCGGACATTTCCCTAAACCCTATGTTGTTTTCCCCCTTTTACAACTCGATTTTTAGGGATTTCCTAAACCAACCACGCAAACCGGACGATTAAAATCGAACTGACCAAACCGACTACAACTAGTGTCGATCGACATCTCCTGTGGTGTCGATCGACACCCTCACCAAAATACCAATAAAAGGTTTGCGGGTGTTACAATTCTCGCCCACCAAACTAGATTCGTCCTCGAATCTCGAACAACCATCAGCCAAGGACTCCCATGCAACCGTCTCCACGGTCCGCACTCCTCTGACCGATCTACAGAAGGTCACCTCTAGGCGATAGACTCACGATCCAGGCGTCATTTGCTCTCGACTTTTGGACTTTCCTTTACTCATAAGCCTAGACCTTGAGTTCTTATTGGCTCCTCATCAGACCTAAGTCTGCATGCCAAATGCTGGCTCCTCATCGGGCCTAAACCCGCATGCCATAATATATATAAGGAAAAATTCAAATTTGTCTCTCGGGTCGTCACCCTACAGCACGCCTCCGGACCGTCGTCCGAAGTCGATATACCAACCATACTCCCAAGCCACAAAGTCTCTGAATATGGCAGTACTAGGAGAACCTAAGTCCTCCAAGAGCCACGAGCAAACAATTCTGAACACGTCTGAGTCCTATCCCTATCCAGGTTTCCTTCCCGTGGCTCGCGTAAAACATCACAATGCCCTACCAACCACATATCCCCTCACTGGAATACCTCATGACCACACAAGGATCATATACATGCCACAAGGACCGCCACAAAGGCCAAACAAAATGTCCTAAAGAGGACCGCCACCAAGGCCAAACAAATGTCCTAAAGAGGACCGCCACCAAGGCCAAACAAATGTCCTAAAGAGGACCGTCACAAAGACACTCTGGCTAAACAGCCCATCACAAAGACCATCTGTCCCGAAGGACAGTCACAAAGACCATATGTCCCGGAGGACCGTCACAAAGACCATCTGGCTAAACAACCCGCCACAAAGGCCACGCAATGGCTAAACAGTCCGCCACAAAGGCCACACACGGCTAAACAGCCCACCACAAAGGCCACACAATGTCTAAATAGACC
Source organism: Camelina sativa (assembly GCF_030686135.1). Classification (NCBI taxonomy): domain Eukaryota; kingdom Viridiplantae; phylum Streptophyta; class Magnoliopsida; order Brassicales; family Brassicaceae; genus Camelina; species Camelina sativa. The sequence goes on along the minus strand of NC_141896.1, from coordinate 33,355,992 downwards.
GCCACACACGGGCACACTGACTCGAAAGTCCGCCACTAAGGCTACACAAGCCCCTCCAAGGCTCTTCACCGCAAAAATGGACAAATTCAAACTCCCGAAAAACTTTCCATTTCTAGATACTTTCCACTTTTGGAAACTTCTATTTCAGGAAACTTTCCTCCAGAAATCCTGCCTCACGGAAACTTTGTACCCTGAACACCACCTCATCTTGTTACTGAGTCGCACAACCAACCACGCCAAGCGACCGAGTAACAAGAGAGATGGGCTGGAATACTCCATTCCCGCTCCAGCCACGGATTACAGATGAAACCAGGCTAAACAAGCTCAAGTTGCGGCTTGCTTCTCATACCACTTCTTGAACCTTGCTTTCATCTTTGCCTCAGGCTCACAAGTCTGCTCCTCAACACCATCACAGTCCCACAGGACTCTCATCAAAGGAATCTTCTTCTTCCGAAGTTCTGAAGATCCTCACTTGTCTCGCCTCCAATGTCATGTTAGGCTGAAGATCCTCAGGAATCTTAGCCAACACCTGCTCACCTGATACTAAGATTTTTGTGTCTCCTAGTAGGTTCAATTAACCTTATGCGTTGTAATACTTAAGGTGTCAATCCAGTTGGGAAAGTTTACTATCACTCAAAATGCAATCAAGATGTCACAAGTTAAGCCAATTCAAAGAGTGTTTTTATCTAACAGTCCTAGAATGATCAAAATGCGAAACAGAAGTGAGTCACAGAACTAGAAACAAGAATGCATGACAAGAAGCGAAAGTGAATAAAAACGCAAACGATTCTAAGCATGAACAAACAAAACAGTTCCAGGAATGTAATAAAAATTAGAAAGAAAAAAGTCCTGAGAATGGGGTAATTGATGTCGGTGGAGTATCCTAGTCTAAGGAGTGTTTAACATACCACAAGCAAAGTATCCCTAAACAATGAACATCACAACTTAGCTAATCCAATCTCTTGGCAAAAGCTACTCAGACTCAACCACTTCCATACCTAGCTCTTGCTAGAGAAACGTGGTCGAGCAGGCATGACAAACAAGTTCATTCACGTCAACAAACATCCTAGACAACTAATCTCTTAGGCTAGGAACGTAAGTCTCTGGCACTAGTTGGTCAGACATTTCATCAAACACCTTTTGGGTGCGAAAATGTCTCGAACCTAGTTCTAATTGATCAGAGAGAAACTAGCAATTCTAACTCTAGTCCAGAAGGGAATCATACAATCAAAGCTTAAACACTCTACATCCTAAGATCCTCCACCTAATCTATCCTATCCTCAAGAACTAACACACTACTCAGATCCAAAAATCATAGTCAAGGATGTAAAAACAGAAATCATTGAAACAAGCATTATTAGGTAGATAAAAATAAGATGAACAACTTTGTAGAAGAAATCAAATGCAAAATCTCAATAATCTCAAAGATATCGGAATACAAGTCTGAGAACGTTTTTTTGGATGCTAGGTTAAAACCTTCTGGGAACGAAAACGAGATAAAAAGATAAGATGTCTCCGCAAAGACTTAACAAAATGTATATATAGTAGTCCAACATGGAAAGCCCTAAAACTTAAAACGACAAGGTAAAGCGTTGGTTCGGTAATCTCCTGAAGCGTGTGAAACCAAACGTCCTTCTTCCCGACATGTGCGATCGAGTCCGTGTGCGTCGAATGGAATCCAGTGTCATCATAGCTCGGATGGAAGGCTGATGAGCATGGCTTGGACGGATAGCTCGGATGGAACGGAGATGGTGACAATGGCTCGGACAAGACGGAGATGGTGACCATGGCTCGGACGAAACGGAGATGGTGACCATGGCTCGGACGAAACGGAGATGGTGACCATGGCTCGGACGAAATGAAGATGGTGACCATGGATTGGACGAAACGGAGATGGTGACCATGGCTCGGACGAAACGAAGATGGTGACCATGGCTCGGACGAAACGAAGATGGTGACCATGGCTCGGATGAAACGGAGATGGTGACCATGGCTCGGACGAAATGAAGATGGTGACCATGGCTTGGACGAAACGGAGGTGGTGACCATGGCTCGGACGAAACGAAGATGGTGACCATGGCTCGGACGAAACGGAGATGGTGACCATGGCTCGGACGAAACGAAGATGGTGACCATGGCTCGGACGAGAATGGCTTCCAACGTTTCCTAAATACCTGAAATACTCCAAAATGCACAATGTATGCAAGGATGATGCAAGAGCTACCTAGTCGTGCAAAGTGTATAGAAAGAACTAGAAAACGATGCAACCCAATGAGTTATCCTAGCTAAATGCATGATAAGAATAGGCTAAGGAGAGACAAAATATAGACATATCAACTCCCCCAAACTTACTCTTTGCTTGCCCTCAAGCAAACAATCAAGAATAGAGTATGGAGAAGAGGTGTGAAGATGGGGTCTCAGAACCTAAAACATGCTAAATAAAATAGTTAGAATGAAGGTCCTTGTTTTTAGTTCTATGATGCATGGTGAAGGAACTCTATATTTTTTTTCTACACATGCAATCCTATCAATCATTTCCTTTAACATTCATTAACAGAGAACCGTGAATCAAGCTAAGCAATGTCGTTGAACTCATTTGGCTAGGGTGAAAGGTTAGAGACTTAGATGGTCTCCTTCTCGAGTGGTTTCATCAATACAGGACAAGGTTCTCTCACGAAAATGAGTTGAGCTTAAGAGAAGGCTAAAGGTTGAAACCAACTGATACATACAAGAGCAGCGCCCTGTCTACCCAAAGAACGTTCCAAACCAAAGTTGGTTCTACCCTTCAAAAAACATTGTCTCAAACTCATTCTTTCATTCTTTACACTTGGTCTTCGGAGGAGTTCACTTCTTATCATTCTAGCGGATTGGGAAATCTTTATTATCAGTAAGGTTCTTTTTCTTTTTTTTTTCTAAGGAATCAAGACATACATTTTACTTTCTTTTCTTTGTCTAATCTTTTCGTTTTATGCCCAGAACCAATAACTCATTATTTTGCTCAACCCAAATCCTTTACTAGACTTGTAAACCTTGAAAACACATCCTCCTCCTAAAGATTTTCTACCCTTTACTTTCTTTTTACACTTCACTCTTCTGCACAAATCCATACCCAGTACCCAAAATTTGAGTTCTCACCTAGTCCTACTAGTCCGGATAACGCGAACTAGAACTACACAGGATCCTACTCTTGTCGGCTAGAACCTAACACTTTCTAACAAGCTCAACTCGGAAAAAGGCCTGACACTCAAGAATACAATTGGCTTGAAAGAACGGTTGGTTAAGGGTGCGGGGAACTGTTCCAAAGATGGGAATCAGCTACTTGGATTGACAAGGGTGGTAAAAATGTGAAAGACAATCCAAGTATGTATATGGTATCCATGAGTTCAACTTCAATGCATAACAGGATAATTGCAAGTCAGGATTAGGTTCAAGTAGATAGGGAATGATATCAATTCAAAACATGCTTCAATCTTAACTTTTCAGGTTCAATCAACAAGCATCAAAGAACTAAGAACAAGGGCCTTGATCCTATCCTATTGAATCCAGCATGCTAATAAGGTTACAATCATCATCAACCCCTATGCTAAATGCAACAACCCTATATGAATAAACCTAAACGCAATCCTAATATGCAAGTGCAAACTACATGAATACTCTGTTTTTGTGGAAATTTTCGATTTGTTTTTTATTTTTTTTCAATGCAAATAGATGGATGCAGACTCAAACATGATATGATGCAAAAAATTTGAAATAAGAATCACAAAACACGACATCAGATACATCATCTCAAACCCTCCCCCAAACTTAAATTACACAGTCTTCTGTGTAAGAAAAATTTGCAGGAGGATTTAAGAATCACAACACAAACAATGCAGAAATTAAATGGTATATACAAAGGAAGGTAGGAGTACCTCAGTAGTAGAAAAAGGAGTCTGAGCTCGCCCAAGGAGTTGGTGCGTGGTACTGGCTCTGTCCTTCACCGTGTTCGGGATCCGCAGGAGTGGTCTCACCTGGTTGGTCAACTTGTTGCTCAACCGCTTGCGTGTTCTGATTAGTGCTCGGTTGCTCGTCGCACTGCATGTCGTCGACTCTAGACTCGCCATGGTCCGAGACTAATACTACCACATTCGTAGGCTGATAATCACCTTGCTGCCCAACTTGTTGCTCAACCTCTTGCTCAGCTTGAGCTGCAGAACGACGCGCTGATCGACGACTTGAGGAGGCTCTTGAACCACGCGAACCGCGTCCCCTTCTCTCCCTAGATTTTTGTGATGAGTGGCGTGAAGGGACGGGAGAAGATGGGCGCTACCGTGGCACATATGAAGATTGACGTGCGGGGGATGGAATCGGAGAAGGTGTTCGCTCTAGGTTCACGGAAGGGCGTCCTGGCATTGGTCTGGTATCCTCGGGGATAGACCTTGGGACCGCGGTTGTGGATGTCAAACAGCTAAACTTACGCATGAAGTTCATGACATTCTTGGTGAAACGGCTAAACGTTTTGTCTCTGGCCTTCCCCCATTGTTGCAGCAGGTTGAGTCTATGATGAGCGGCTCGATCCCCCTTGGACATTCTCAGATCTGAGTACTCCTCGAAGTGGAACTGCTCTGGGCGGTACTCCTCTGGGCGGTATTCCGCTGTGTCGTCTTCCATTGGCTCGGCGCATGCTTCCGCAACGTCTACATGATCCTCTTCAGCTTCCGAGTTGTATAAGATAGCCGTAGGAGGGATAAACTCGATATGCTCTCCCCCTAAGATTGTAGTCAACTCGACGCAAGGGAGGAGTAATCTCGAAGGTCCGACCGCAGGATGCACAAAATTGTAGAGCAATCTTCCATGCCTCAAACCCTAATCCAAAGTGCGTAGCTGTCGCAGGTAGCGGTTGTCTATCCAACGTGGTGGGTGCGACTCAGAGTGTAGGAGGACGCCAGCAGCCTCAAGGAACCAAGTCACGATGCCTCCCATTTTAGGTACACAATGCACTGGAGATACCCAAGTACTATCAGAGATAGGATAGATAACTCCAGCGTCAAGTAGTTTCAGGATTTCTTTCTTAACTACCTCTTTCAGATTAGGATTCAATCTTCTTTGGGGTTCAATACTAGCATATGATTCATTTTCAAGATTGATCCTATGGGTGCATAGACTAGGTGAAATTCACTTGATATTATCTAAAGAATAACCAATAGCCTTTCTATACTTTTTCAGCTCAGTTACTAGCATCCCCAATTCATCATCACTCAACATAGCATTCACTATAACAGGATAAGTAGAATTGGTTCCCAGAAAGACGTACCTGAGCCCGAAAGGAAGAGTTTTGAGTTCTACCTTTGGAGCTTTCAGTTCCGACCAGTCGTCAGCATAGGCGTCAGAAGCGGTAATAATCGAGCGTGGTCCAAAGGTGTCTCGAGTGGTGACTCAAGTCGGGTCTTGACACTGGTCGAGTGGGAGGTTTCACGTTCTGAATTCTCTGTCTCAACTACACATACCTCTTCTGCGTTACACAACTGCTCGAACTCTTCTGGTTCGTCCGTTTCTCTGTGGGAGTCTAGCATATTCTTGTAACAAGTCGTCTCCCCATACAGGAACCCTTCTTCTCCATCCTTGGTTAGAGCAGTTTTGAGATGATCCTCCTCAGCTAGTTCCTCCAACAACTCATCAGCCAACTTATCCATCTCCTCAATGTAGAAGACTTGTCCTCCTATTGTTGGCTTCTTCAAAGTATCCTTGATGTCAAACTTCATAATGAAGTCGTCTCCCAGATTGAGATCAATCTTGCCATTTCTGACATCAATGATGGCTCCAGCAGTCGCCAGGAACGGTCTTCCTAGGATTAGAGGATCCTTTGGTTCTTCGTCCATCTCTAGAACCACAAAGTCGGTTGGCACTTCCACGTCTCTAATCCTGACAGGTAAGTCCTCTAAGATACCATGTGGAAGTCTCACTGATCTATCTGCAAGGATGAGGGAGATGTCGCATCCTTTAAACCTTGTGAAACCCAACCTCTTAGCCACAGAGAATGGCATCAGATTCACTGAAGCGCCAAGATCACATAAACACCTCTCAAAAGACATGGGTCCAATGGAGCAGGGTAGAGTGAATGATCCAGGATCTTTGAGCTTCTTGGGTACAACCTTCTTCTGGATGATTGCACTGCACTCAAGACTTAGTACCACCATGCCTTGAACTTCTTTTGATCTCTCCATCACCAAGTCTTTGAGGAATTTCTGGTAGTGAGGAACAAGTGCGAATGCATCCAGCAATGGCATTCTCAACTCAATCTCCTTGACTTGCTTTTCGAACAAGGCTTTGTACTTCTCAGTAAGCTGCTTCTTGAACCTCACTGGAAATGGTAGAGGAGGCTTGTACGGTGGAGGGATGAACCTTGCAGGTCTGTCTTCAGGAACAGCAGGCTCCTTAACAGCTTCAGGTTCGGATTGCTTCACTGGCTCGATTGGATCTTTGACTGCTTCGACGGGGTTCTCCATCTGAGCGTCATCCTGACCGAAATCCTCCCCATCTAATTCCACACTGTCCTCAGTGACGTCTGGAACTCCTTGCCTGGGAGGCAATATTTTCCCACTTCTCAGCGTAATGGCATTGGCGAATTCCTTGGGGTTCTGAACAGCTTTACCTGGGAATTGGCCAGGTTTTGGTGCAGAAGTAGAAGCCGATTGGCCCTCCATGTACCTTATCTTCGAATTCAGAGTTTCGAATTTGACGTTCAGATCATTGTAGGAACATTCCATCCTTTGACTAAGGTCAGCGAACTTCTTTGCAGTATCCATGGAACCACTAGCTTGGCCCTGAAGAATTTGTTGCATCATCTGCTTCAAATCTTGATCTGGAGTTGGTGTAGGCTGAATTGGTTGAGGGCGGAATCCTGGCGGTGGTCCTGAGGGAGCTTGGTAACCCTGCTGGAACTCCCGGATTGTAAGGCACAAAAGGTTTTGGTTGCCCTTGCTGTTGTTGTTGAGGCGGGTACACCTGATCTTGTGGATTAGCAACATTGGTACTTCGGTAAGACAAATTGGGGTTCGTCTTGTAGGGGTTGTAACCTTTGTTGTATCCACCCTGATTGTGAACATAGCTGATCTCTTCACTCTGCTCACCCTCCCCATCTGGAACTTGGAAAGGGTCGTCCTCAGAGACGAAGTGGACGCTCCTCTGCTGACTCAGCAAGATACGGTCAAGCTTCTCATTGAAATTCTTGAGGTCTTTCTTGTACTTCTCTTCAGACCCAGCGTCGCCGCGAAATGTGCGGTCATAATCCTCGTTGTAGTTGCCGTTGGACTGAGCGAGATTCTCCACCAGTTGCCAACCTTCATCGACGTCCTTGTTCAGGAAGTTACCGTTAGAAGCGGTGTCAAGCAGCATGCGTATTTTGGGAAGGACACCACGGTAGAGAGTACTCAGTAATGACTCGTTGCTGAAACCATGGTGTGGGCACTGACTGTGGTAACCCTTGAAACGCTCCCATGCTTCACAGAATGATTCTGAGCTCTTCTGAGTGAAGCTGGAGATCTCATTCCTGAGACGTGCTGTTCTAGAGTTGGAGAAAAGCTTTGCCAAGAATGCCTTCTTGCAGCCATCCCAGGTGGTGATTGATCCCTTGGGAAGGTTTTTCTCCCATTGATGAGCTTTGTCACCAAGGGAGAATGGGAAGAGGCGCAGCTTGTAACCATCCTCATTCACGCCGTTGATCTTGGTGAGACCACAAAGACGGTCGAACTCGTCCAAGTCGTCGAGTGGATCCTCCATAAGCAACCCGTGAAACTTGTTTCCTTGGATCATGGTGATCAGACCACTTTTGATCTCAAAGTTGTTGTTCGGCAAGGCGGGAGGGACAATTCCAACACGTTGAGTATGAGTGTTCGGTGCATCCCCAGCACCAATGTTTCGCGGTCCCTGATGTGGTTCATGCTGTTGTTCCATAGTGACGTTTGCGGGATGATCAGTGGGTTGACGAGCTTGACGTGGGCGTTGCAACCGATTGATTTCGTCGATAACAGGAACGAGATTCTGATGCCCTCTTGATCTGGTGTGCATGCAAGGTTGCAATCAACAGGTATCTGAGATGCAAAACAAATAAGCAGACAACCAAAACAAGTTAGTACTCAGATTGATTGTGTAACAGAACTTAATTTTGCAAAACTTGAAATCTTAAATGTAGTAAAAAGATTCCCAAATGGCAACGGTGCCAAATTGATACTAAGATTTTTGTGTCTCCTAGTAGGTTCAATTAACCTTATGCGTTGTAATACTTAAGGTGTCAATCCAGTTGGGAAAGTTTACTATCACTCAAAATGCAATCAAGATGTCACAAGTTAAGCCAATTCAAAGAGTGTTTTTATCTAACAGTCCTAGAATGATCAAAATGCGAAACAGAAGTGAGTCACTGAACTAGAAACAAGAATGCATGACAAGAAGCGAAAGTGAATAAAAACGCAAACGATTCTAAGCATGAACAAACAAAACAGTTCCAGGAATGTAATAAAAATCAGAAAGAAAGAAGTCCTGAGAATGGGGTAATTGATGTCGGTGGAGTATCCTAGTCTAAGCAGTGTTTAACATACCACAAGCAAAGTATCCCTAAACAATGAACATCACAACTTAGCTAATCCAATCTCTTGGCAAAAGCTACTCAGACTCAACCACTTCCATACCTAGCTCTTGCTAGAGAAACGTGGTCGAGCAGGCATGACAAACAAGTTCATTCACGTCAACAAACATCCTAGACAACTAATCTCTTAGGCTAGGAACGTAAGTCTCTGGCACTAGTTGGTCAGACATTTCATCAAACACCTTTTGGGTGCGAAAATGTCTCGAACCTAGTTCCAATTGATCAGAGAGAAACTAGCAATTCTAACTCTAGTCCAGAAGGGAATCATACAATCAAAGCTTAAACACTCTACATCCTAAGATCCTCCACCTAATCTATCCCATCCTCAAGAACTAACACACTACTCAGATCCGAAAATCATAGTCAAGGATGTAAAAACAGAAATCATTGAAACAAGCATTATTAGGTAGATAAAAATAAGATGAACAACTTTGTAGAAGAAATCAAATGCAAAATCTCAATAATCTCAAAGATATCGGAATACAAGTCTGAGAACGTTTTTTTGGATGCTAGGTTAAAACCTTCTGGGAACGAAAACGAGATAAAAAGATAAGATGTCTCCGCAAAGACTTAACAAAATGTATATATAGTAGTCCAACATGGAAAGCCCTAAAACTTAAAACGACAAGGTAAAGCGTCGGTTCGGTAATCTCCTGAAGCGTGTGAAACCAAACGTCCTTCTTCCCGACATGTGCGATCGAGTCCGTGTGCGTCGAATGGAATCCAGTGTCATCATAGCTCGGATGGAAGGCTGAGGAGCATGGCTTGGACGGATAGCTCGGATGGAACGGAGATGGTGACAATGGCTCGGACGAGACGGAGATGGTGACCATGGCTCGGACGAAACGGAGATGGTGACCATGGCTCGGACGAAACGGAGATGGTGACCATGGCTCGGACGAAATGAAGATGGTGACCATGGCTTGGACGAAACGGAGATGGTGACCATGGCTCGGACGAAACGAAGATGGTGACCATGGCTCGGACGAAACGAAGATGGTGACCATGGCTCGGACGAAACGGAGATGGTGACCATGGCTCGGACGAAATGAAGATGGTGACCATGGCTTGGACGAAACGGAGGTGGTGACCATGGCTCGGACGAAACGAAGATGGTGACCATGGCTCGGACGAAACGGAGATGGTGACCATGGCTCGGACGAAACGAAGATGGTGACCATGGCTCGGACGAGAATGGCTTCCAACGTTTCCTAAATACCTGAAATACTCCAAAATGCACAATGTATGCAAGGATGATGCAAGAGCTACCTAGTCGTGCAAAGTGTATAGAAAGAACTAGAAAACGATGCAAACCAATGAGTTATCCTAGCTAAATGCATGATAAGAATAGGCTAAGGAGAGACAAAATATAGACATATCATCACCCTCATGGAGACACTTCCGCAACATAGACACATGGAAAACCTTATGGAATGCACGCATCACCTCAGGTAACTCCAGTCTATAAGGCACTGGTCCAACCCGCTCAATCACTCTGAATGGACCCATATACCTCGGACTCAACTTAGTCTCTGACAATGACCTGTTCGGACCCCGCAACATGGCCATCTTGAGGTACACTCTATCTCCTACCTGAAACTCAAGATCTCTCCTCCTCCTATCAGCCTACCTCCTCTGCCTATCCTGAGCCTCATTCATGTTCAGCTTGAGAACCCGAATCTTCTTGGAGGTCTCCTGAACAAAACTAGCACCAAACATGCTCCTCTCCCCCACCTGAGTCCAGCATAATGGTGTACGACATGGTCTCCCATACAAAGCCTCATAAGGAGCCATCTTAATACTCGCCTGACAACTGTTGTTGTAAGCAAACTCTACCAGGTTCAGGTGATCTGCCCAAAGGCCACCCCAATCCAACACACACATCCTCAGCAAATCCTCCAGCGTCTGGATCGTCCTCTCAGACTGTCCATCTGTCTAGGGATGATAAGTTGTACTCATATGCACCTTAGTGCCCATCTCTGCCTGAAATGCCTTCCAGAACACCAAAGTGAACTTAGAATCTCTGTCAGACACAACGCTCGCTGGCACCCCATGCAATCTGACTATCTCTCTCACATACTTCTTAGCCAAGACCGCTGCTCCATCGGTCTTCTTAATGGCCAGAATATGTGCTGTCTTAGTCAACCGGTCCACAATGACCCAAATAACATCAAAGGTCCATGACATTGGCAATCCTACCACAAAATCCATGGTGATCATATCCCACTTCCACTCAGGAATGGGTAAACTCTTCAGTAAACCACCAGGAACTTGATGCTCAGCCTTCACTAGCTGACACACATCACACCTCGAAACCCAACTAGCCACATCCTTCTTCATCCCGACCCAATGATAATACCTCTTGAGGTCACGGTACATCTTAGTCGCTCCTGGATGAATAGATAACTTGCTCGCATGAGCCTCTCTCAGAATCTCCTGCCTCAACTCCTCATCCTTGGGCACACAAACCCGACCGTGCACCAAGATAGTACCATTATCTGAGACTTGATATTCTGAATCCACATCCTTAGAGGCATTCATTAGCCCCAAATCCTTCTCCTGAGCCAACCGCACCCTACTCAGAAGATCTGCTCTATCTACTGCTTCCAAACCCAACGGTTCCTGTGAAACAGCACACAAGCTCAAAGCACTGATCTCCCATACCAGAGACTCCATCTCCTGCTCCTGAGCCGAATCTACCCTCTTCCGACTCAGAAGGATTTGAAGATGGTCAATGAGAAGCTTGACAAGATCCTACTAAGCCAACAAAAGTCCATTCACTTCGTTGGTGAAGAAGAAGTTCAAGTTCAAGAAGGTGAGAGGGAATTTGCTGAGTTGTGCTACATGCAGAATCAAGGAGGATTCAAAGGTTACAACCAAGGAGGGTTCAAGAACAACAACCTCTCCTGTAGAAGCACCAATGTAGCTAATCCACAAAACCAAGTCTATCCACCTCCACAGCCTCAACAGCAAAACAATTATGCACCCAAGCACCACCATCAAGTGTTCCAGCCCCAATTGTGTCCCCCCCCCCCCTAGGGTTTCAGACTAACCAAGGCCAGGAACAAGACTTAAGAGCAATGATGCAGCAAATGTTTATTGGGCAAGCCAATGGAAAGATTGAAGAAGCTAAACAGTTTGCTGAGTTGAACCAAAGGCTTACATCACAGTACAATGATCTGCACATGAAGTTTGAGGGTCTCAATTCAAGAGTGAAGTACATGGAGAGCAACCTTGCTTCTACTTCAGCCCCTAAGCCCAACCAACTCCCTGGAAAAGCTGTTCAAAACCCAAAGGAGTTCACTGCCAAAGCCATTCATCTCTTTGATGAAGAAGTCACTGAGGACAGTGATGTTCAAGATGGGGAGGATTGGTCATTTCTTGAAGCTCAGAGTGAAGTTTGTGCAAAACAGACTGAATCTGGTATTGCACTCGACCAGGTGCTCGAGCCAGCACTCGACCGAGTGCCTGATCGAGTGGTCGATCGAGCTGAAGGATCAGAAGTTGTTAAGCCTGCTAAGTACATTCCTCCTCTACCATTCCCAGGACGTTTCAAGGCACAGAAGCTTAAGGAATTAAGGGAAATCATTGAGAAAAAAGAAATGTTGGCTTTGCAACAAGAGGATGAGAAAGCTTTAAAGGAAGAGGTTGTGATTGAGAAACAAGAGGAAGTGATGGCCATACAAGAGGTTATCATTGCTTACCAAGAAGAAGAGAGAGGACCTGCCTTGGAACAGTATGATCCATATCCTCTCTATAAGGATTTTTTGCTTGAATTGTCAAAGCAAAAAGCTCAAGCTTAAGATGAGAAGGATCTTGAAGACCTTGGAGGAGTTATCATCCCAATTAAGCTTAAGGATCCAGGCTCATTCTATCTGCGTTGCTCACTTAGCTATCTTCACTACAACCAGTGCTTATGTGACTTGGGAGCATCTATCAGTGTGATGCCTTACTCTATAGCACAAAAGCTTGGGCACACTGACTTCAAGTCCACCAACCTTCATATATGTCTAGCTGATGGATCAAACAGAGATGTGGTTGGCAAGTTAGAGAATATTCTAGTCAAGATAGGAAAAGCAAGGATTCATACTGATTTTGTGGTTCTAGAGATGGATAAGGAGCCTGAAGATCCTATCATTTTGGAGAGGCCATTCTTAGCCACTGTTGGAGCTTTTATAGATGTTAAGGAAGGTCTTGTGACCTTGAACATTGCTGAGGATATAACCATGAAGTTTAACATCTATAACCCAACCAACCTTCCTACCATTGATGATCAACCTTTTACTATCAAGGACAAAGGTGGTCATGAAGGCTTAAGTGAAGTGGCAACTCCAAAGGCTAAGCTCCCTCTTCAAGAGGATTCAGTGGAAAAGCTTAAGAGTTCAGTTCAAGAGTTGACTAGTATGGTGAAGGATCTCCAAGTCAAACTGAGCAAGAGGTCTTTGAAGAAGGCAAGACCAAGGCTCAAAATCAAGAAGAAATATGGTTTGTGTGTTAAGGGTGAAGTGATCAAGGATCAACTTCACAGTGATCAAGAGGTGCCAGGGAGGATTTCATCACCTCCTTGGTATCTAAACCAGGCCTAAGAAGGCAACCAAAGTCAAGCTTAGTGACTCTAAACAAGCTCACTAGGGAGGAAGTCCCTAAGGTATCCTTTGTAAATATGCTTTATTTTCTTAGTAGTTTTGATGTGTTTTCTTTTATGTTTGTGTTGGGCAGGCTTTTCAATGAAAGTGTAGATGGGTATGGAGAGATTTGGACTTGGGAAAGTAGATTCGACCGAGTTGGCAAAGAACTAAGGCCCACTCGATTCTCATTTCTCTAGAATGATCGAGTGGAGGGAAAAAAAAGAAGAAAATTTTGAATTTTCGAACTTTGGTCAAGGAGCTCGACCATGTGCTGGTCGAGTGTGGGGTCAAGTGGCAGCAAAAAGCAGGTCAAAGATTCTCATTTCAAATTTGAACGGTATGGACGCTCCACTCTTGTCTCCTTGTCCCCTTAGCTTCTTTAAATAGAGCTTGATTCGATCATAAGCCTCTCACACTCTATCATTTTCTCACAGCAACTAAAATCCAGTTTTAAAATCTCTCTCAAAGTTCATCTTTTGCTCAAGCTTAGCTCTTTTAAGCTTTTGGGTCACTAACCTATTAACCTTAAGCTTTGAGTCTATTCCTTTCAGTTCTATTCGAAAATGTCTTCAAGGATTACTAGGAAGTCTCAATAAGCGGGTGAAAACTCCCTGAATTGTCGTGATGCTCGTCTTGAATCAAGTGGAGAAACTGGAAGAACCACTCGACCCCCCACTCGAGCAAGCACTCGACCGAGTGGCCGTCCGAGTAGCCGATCGAGTCAGATGCCGAGTTCAAGAAATCAGTTAGCTGAGGAAGATCCTGAGAGAACTGAAAGTGAAGAAGAAAGGGAGCCAAGTCTTAGGGAGATCATGAGGAGAAACAAAGCCAAAGGAAAGAGTCCAGCAGTTGAAACTCCACAAGAGGAGATTGAAAGTGAGAGTGAGGAAGAAGATGAAGAAGAAAAGGGAGAGGATGATGGAGAAGCAGAATCTTGTGGTTTGACTAAGAGGGAACTTTATGAAGCCTTCATGAGGATGGAGTTCCTGGGGACTAGATATCCACACAAGGAAACCATGGAGAAGCTAGCCATTGATGAAGATGTGGAGTATCTTTTTGAGAAGAGCAACCTAACCAAGTTCATGGGGCTTTGCATGGAGGGTTACAAGGAAGAAAGCTGTGAGTTTCTAGCCACAGTCAAGCTGCACACATACATAAGGAAGGATGATGAGTTGGGAGCTGGTCATATTGCCTTCACAATCAAGGGGAAGAAGTATGAGCTTCCATTGAAGAAGATAGCCAATGTGTTTGGCTTTGAAGTTGGGAGTAATAGGAGCTTGAGGATACCAAGAGAAGAGCTCTTTGCTGTTTGGGAAACCATTGGAGACAACATCATTTACTCATCCTCCAAGACCAAGAGTTCAAAGATAAGAAGCCCAGTCCTAAGGTACTTCCACAAGGCCTTAGCAAACACCTTCTTTGCTAGGAAAGAAACTGGAAATCTCAATGAGGGTGAGCTCAAGATGATTGACATGGCTCTCAATGGAATCATCCTTAAGGCAAGAGATGGAACCATCATTCTTGGGACCACTGTGGAGACTGACCTTGTAATGGTGCTCATTGACCACATGATATATTTGAGAAGTTGGGTGGCAAGTTGCAAAACAAAAGTTCAAGGGGAGCTCTAACCATTGGAGGCATCATCACTCCAATTCTACAAGCTGCCAAGGTCCCACTTAGAGGAGAAAATGTCTTGCCAAGATGGATTGATTCAAGCTACCTCGCCTTTACTCTCATACTAGCCAAGGAGATGCATCAAGGAAATCACATTTTCAACTTTGAGCTTCCAACAGTTGGGAAAAAACAGTTGATCTTACCTAACCAAGAGCTCACCACCATTCAAGAAGGAGCAAACATTGACTTTTGGCCAGCTGATGAGTTCTTGTTTGATCGGATAGTTCAAGTAAGAGTTGATGAAGCTGGAGATGTGGAAATGGCTGATGGGGAGGAGCAGTTTTACTTTGAGGATTATGAGCTCAACCCATGGGATAGTAGAGGAGTGAGAGAGACTAGCAAGAGGTTGACTCTTTTGCAAAAGTGGAACAAGTGGCATGGGAAGAAGTTTGATAAGCTAAAGAAGAAGGTGACCGATATGGCTAAGTCTATCAAGGGCTTAAAGAAGGAGATTGCTGAGCTGAAGAGTGCAAACTCATCTCCAAGCCATTCAAGCCCTTTGAGGAGTAGCTCAACTAGAGCACTTTCAAGAGTTGCAAACTCTGTGGAACCAGCTAGAGCCTCAATGTATGAACCAAATCAGAGGAAGAGGAGTTCAAGTAGCCGAGAACAACAATTTTCGAGGCACTCGGCCGGGTCACTCGAGCACCCACTCGACCGAGCACCCCAGATGCACTCGGCTGAGTTCCAGCCCATAACATCTTATGGCTTCCCATCTCCAGCTGCATATCCAGGATATCCAGGTTACCCTCCCTTCCCACCCAAGTACTTCATGGATCCAGAACTCATGCAGCAGTTCTACCAGCAGCAAGGTCAGAATTTTGGCATCCGCAGTCCAACTCGACCCCCCCCCCACTCGAGCATGCACTCGACCGAGTGCCAATTGATTGCTATAGTCGAGTTGCCCCAATCACCTCCTCCAAGTCAGCAACAAGACCCCAACTACACTTATGAGAGCATGAATGAGGATGTGGATAGCTTCTTCCACAATCCTTGAGGTACCACTATCACCTTCCCTTGTAAATACCATTGCATTTGATATTGTGTTTTGTTTTTGGTCTTGAATCCTCTTACAAATTTCTTTCACACAGAGGACTGTGTGATTTAAGTTTGGGGGAGGGTTTGAGATAGCATTTGACATTGTGTTTTGTGTTCTTATTTCAAATTTTTAGCATAATCATGGTAGTATTTGCATAGCATCTAAGGCATAGAAAAACACTAAAATTTTGAAAATTTTTGCAAAAATCTTTATAAAAAAAGAGTGTTCGTGTAGTTTGCATTGCATATTAGGATCTTGTTTAGCATGTTTCATGTAGGACTGTTAAATATTTGCATTAGGGATCTATGTTGAGTTTTGCCTTGTTAGCTTGTTTAATTCACCAAACTAGGATCAATGCCCAAGTTAATAGTACTTTGATGCTAGTTGAGTGGTTAGAAGCATAAGATTGAACCAAGCCTTGAATTCCTGCATTGCATTTGGTCTAAATTGAAGCATGTTGTGATTTGATGCCATTTCCTATTTATAAGAACCTAATATTGACTTACAATTATCAATGTGTGCATTGCTTTAAACTCATGGATACCATATACATATTTGGATCATCTTTCTCCTTTTTACCACTCTTGTTGATCCAAGTAGCTGATTTCCTCATTAAGAATCAGTTTCCCCACCCTTAACCAACCCTTCTTTCAAGCCATGTTTATTCTTGTGTGTGTGAGGCCTATTTTTGGGATTGAGCTTGGTAGAAAGTGTTAGGTTTGAACTGACAAGAGTAAAGCCTTGTGTAGTTCTAGTTTGCATTTTTCAAACTAGATAGGACTAGGTGGTTTACTTATTGGGTTTGGGACTTGGCTGTTTTGAAAAGAAAAGAGGAAAAAGAGGAAAAAGAGAAAGAAAAAGGTAGAGTCTTTAAGAGGGGAATGTGTTTAAACAAAATCAAGGTTTAGTGAAAGGATGGGAAGTAAAAAATTATTGTTGAAGATGGTTCTAGTTAAAGAAAAGAAAAGAAAGAAAAGAAGAGTTTAGCAAAATGCTTGTATGTCTTAAGAATAAGAAGAAAAGAGAACCATAGCAAATAAGTAAGAATCCCTCATCCCACTAGAAAGATCAAATAAGAAACCTCTCTTAAGACTTGAAAACCAAAAGAGAAAAGGGTGAAAGAGAAGTGAAGAAGTTAAAGGATAGCACTAGAATCATTTGGGTTTAGATTGTTAGGATGAATACTTTGGGTGCCTTTGGGTAGACAAGGTTTTGTTCTTGTATGTGTCTAAGTGTTCTTACCTTTAGCATTCTTTTAAAGCTCAATCCATTTTTATGAGAGAACCTTGATATTGATAAGCCCCACTCTAAAAAGAGACCACCATTGTCTCAAAACCTTTATCTCCAAGCCAAATGAGTTTAAGCATTGCATAGAATTGATTCATGTTCTTGATTAATGAATGTTAAAGGAAATGGTTGATTTGAATGCATGTGGATATCTAAAGCTCAATTCAGTAAAGGTTGTGATAGGCTTGTCTAAAATTTTTAAGTACAACTCATTCAACTTGCATCATAGTACTAGTAACTTGGACATTGATTCTAGCTGGTTTATTGGCAAGTTTTAGGAGCTGAGATCCCACTTTCAAACCTCACCTACCTTCTTATGTCTTGATTATTTGCTTGAGGGCAAGCAAAGACTAAGTTTGGGGGTGTTGATGGTCATATATTTTACCCTGTTTTCCCTTAGTTTATTCACATCTTTTGCTATCCATTTTGACCATTATTGCATGGCTTTAGGACTGTTCTTGCATTCGAGTAGTGGCATTGCATTTGCATCTTTTCATGCATAAACAGGTGATTTTGGAGCCTAAGGAGCATGGAAGCAATGCTGAAGAGAAGTGAAGCAATCAAGAGGAGAAAGCAAGAGAGTTAAGGCTGAAGAACCAAGGTCCGGAGTCCCACTCGACTGCCCACTCGACCAGACACTCGACCGTGTGCGGAGAGGGACTCGACCGAGTGGAAGCAGCAGAAGAAAAGCCAACTCGACCGAACACTCGACTGAGCACCGGGTCGAGTTGGCCGAGCCGCCTAGCTATTTTGTCTTTTAGTATTTTTAGGGCTTCCACTACTTTTTCTATATAATGCCTTGTACCCTGCAGCCACCAAAGGAGTCCAGCTTTTTAGATAGTCAGAAAACCTAGTTTTACCCTTTTGGGAATTATTGCTTTTGCACTTTTATTTTCTTAGATCTTGTACCTCCTTGAAGGAGAAAAACCAAAGATTCTTCATATTTGTTGGTTCCATAACTTTCAAAATATTGAGAATTCGAGTTTGATTCCTTCTTCAATATTGTAGATCTTTGCTTTATCTTTCTATTGGTGCAAGTTTCGGTATTTTCTGGGTTTATGACTTTGTTGTTCATCATGTGTGCTTGTGAGTAGTTGCTTAGGATCTTGAGGATGGGTTAGGCTGGATTGTGTTTGAGGTTTGTTTGATTTGGTCAAGCTTGATTGTTTAGGATCTCTTCTAGGGTAGATGTTCTTAATGCTGATCCTATAAGCGAGAGGGTAGGGTTTGATCTCAAGCCTCTTAGCATCACACCAATGTCTAAGGTGCAAAGATTAGGCTAGATCTAGAGATTTTCATTAGGCTTGCTAAGATATTAGAAGTCTTGTTTGATTATTGACTATGGATGATCTGTTGCTTAATGCTTGCTTGTATAAGTTCTTTGCTTTGTGAGAACAAATCTAGAAATATATGAGCTTGATTGTTTTTGCCATTAGAGTGGATTAACATGTTCTAGGAGATCATTGTCTAGAGATTCGCTCAAGTTGTTTGAGATTTGTTGACCAAGTTAGATGAACTCAATCATTAGTCCAGCCCATGAATCCATCCTCAAGTCCTTCCTTGTTTATTGATTTCTTAGCTTAAATCCTGTTGCTTGATTGTTGTTTGATTCACTTTTGTATTGCTCTGTTTTTCTTGCATTGCTCTGTTTTTTCGCGTTTGTCCAGCTCGACCTTGCACTCGATCAATACTCGATCGAGTGCTTGCTAGAGTTCATCCCCAGAATTTTTGTTTATGCCTTGTGTTTGTCCTGTCTCACTTCCTGTTTCATTCTAGTTGCATTTCAGTAGCATTCACTTAGTATCCTGTTCATAACTTGCCTTGCATTAGTTCATTACTTGCATTACCATAGTTTCTGTTTCAGTTCTTATTGCATCATAGCTTTGATTAGTCTGCTCTCTTTACATTTAGCATCTATCTTAGTAGTTTTTACTTTCTGCATTTTATATTTCATCAGTAGGTTGTTAGTGACAAACATCCTTCACATTTGGCTTGACTTAGACATTTATGCACATCTTGATTGCTTGCAAACTCTCAGATTGGATTGACACTTCTTATACTATAACAGCATAAGGGGAATTGAAACACCCTGCACTCCATTCATTCATATCATCATCATTCCATACATTCACCATTCCACACCTCAAATATATGTGTTTTAACGCGTAAACCATCTCTTTTTCTCTGTTTCAGTTGGAGAGATCTCTTCTACGATTCGTTCGCCACATGGGCAAATTCGAGGCATGCCCAAATCACCATCAGCTATGGCTTGTCGCAACGCTTCTAACTTCCTCGCTCTCTTCTGATCAGCATAATATGGATCGGCCTCAAATTGTTCCATAGTTTGAGAAGGAGAGAAATTATAGATCTAGAATTCGACTTTCAAGATGAGAGAAGAGAAGACTTTCAGTTTTGAAGAAAATGAATGAATGGATGAGAATGAGAATAAGATTTGATTTCGGGGCTGTGGTGAAGAAAGAAAGAAAAAAACGAAATTCTGGCCACGTGTAAAAGATGTGTGCGTTCACACTGCGTGTTCACACACAGTTTTACCGATTAATGCAGTTGCACTAAACTTGCAAATAGTTGTACTTTAGAGGTTTCTCAGTTTAATTAGTTATACTAAACTTTAGCATTACTTTTTTTAGTTTTACAGTTGATTAAACTTAACTAACATACAATTACAAGCTTTTTGCAACTTCATAATTTAAAACTTATAATTCTATAACTTTTTCATGCTTACTTGGTTATTATTTACAAAGTGACATTAAAAGTGTAATGAAACACTTGTTGAGATTCTTTCATAAATAAATTAAAATTAGTATATTTTGGAAAATTCTTCATTTATAGTAGAAACCTATGTAGAACATTTATACAATATGTATTGTCAACACTGGTTTTAGGTAGTACCAATTTTATTATTTTCAGTAGTACCAATTTTACCATTTTTACTAGTTTTATCTTAGTTGTGCCAGTTCTACTCTCTTATATACACATATTTTGAAAGAAGAAAACATTAATAGACTTCAAATTAAGTTTCAAATTATTAAGTTTCAAGAGGGAGTTATGCCATAAAAAAGTAGAGAGTAGTCAAACCAAACACCATTGAAACATGAAGAGGTGAATCAAACATGAACATTATCTCCAAATAACAACCATTGGAGTCCTTGTCTCCGGTGCCTTTTATTCTACATCCTAGGTCGAGTTTTTGTTCGTTTTTCCCCAGCAGATGCATACTTTTTTGTTTTCTTTCTTCCCCTTTTTATTTTCCGATCCGGAGGAATGATCTGCAGATCTTGGACTTCATCTAGGACATCCCATCGAGACTTATCAGGTACTAAATAAATTGTCCTGCAATATGCAATTGCCCACAGCTCCGTCCAATAATACTTAGAATACAACTCATGTAACTCAATATCCTTACCTCCATATTTTTGGAATGTAATGAAAGACGCCAATGCATGCACACAAGGATACTTTTGTATATCGAAAAACCTGCAACTGCAACTTCTCAATCGCAACTTCACCAAATAAGGTTTCCGTCACTATCAATGACATTGTATTCAAGTTCGAAACCATTTAGCTCTGTCACCTTTAGTTTCTCAGCAGTTGCCCATAAATCATGTAAGTAGTTCTCCACTAAAGGCACCAATTTATTTGCGACTGATCTAGACACAGCATCTTTCCGATGTTCATTAAACCATTCAGAGAATTTTTTAAGTATTGCATCAAGCATGGGTATCAAGGAGTACCTCCTTGCATCTTTAAATACGCTGTTCATCGATTCAACACAGTTGCTTGTGTCTAGGTTGTATCTATCTCCTAGAAAAACACATCTTGCCCATCTTTTTTTTTGGGTAGATTCTTCAAGATACTTTGCAGCAGAAGGATATATTGTCGTAAAAGAAGCGTAAGCAATATTGAACTCAGCCACTGTGTAAAACCTACTACACTTCATGAATATCCATGCAACAACGTCTTTGTTGACGTTACGAGCATAACCTTTCACATTTTGGGATAAATGCCATACACAAAAACCATGATGAGCCAGAGGGTACACATTAGCTATGGCTTTTATGAGACTTGTATTTATGTCAGTCATAAATACTATTTCAGAAGAATCCCCAACAACGGTTTTCAACATCTCCAAAAACCAATTCCAACTTGCATCATTCTCACCATCAAGAACACCAAACGCCAAGGGATAATGGTGACGGTTAGGATCTTGAGCCGACGCAGAAACAAGAACACCCTTATATTCGTTCTTTAGAAAAGTTGCATCCATAGGTATAACTTTCCTCATGACTTTAAATCCTTCAACGCTAGCTCCCAAAGCTATGAACAAGTACATGAATTTATTATTCTCATTGCAATGCACATATGATCTTGTACCATGATTAACCTTCTCTAACATGTGCAGATAACATCGCAGCATCTTGTAGCTTTCTTCTGGGCTACCTTTCAAATCAGTAACAACTTGATTTTTCCCTCTCAACGTCGTGGAATATGATATATCAACACCTAATTTTATCTTGACAAGATCCATGATAATTTTCGGAGGTGGAGTTTCCATTTGTCCTGGATAATCACCATGTAAAAGAGAAGCAACTAATTGTAGAGTTTCTTGTCTCTTACTGTTGCTTGAACTTTGACTAGCCCGAGAGCATGTATGCATCTTGTTGTGCCTTCTAATCGAGAACATATTTGTATCTCGAATCCTACCAGCTTGTAAACCCCAGTTACATCCTTCTTTAGGACATTTGAGCACATAACGCACCTTGTCCGACTTTACTATTTCAAAATTAAAACAGTTAGCTAAAGAAGCTCTATCCACCACATCTTGCAATGCCTTCTTGTTAGGAAATTCTTGAAGTTTAGTCAGACCCATACCGTCATCCCATGGTTCAATATACTTACACGGTTCTACAACAGGGCGTGGCTCAGTATATTCATCACCTTCATCAGGTGATATAGCTTCACCCACTTTATTAGAATCACCCTCTACGGCATTTTCTTTGCCTACGTAGACAAAAATGGCGTTAGGTCCGATTTCACCATCGTTCGCATGTTGGTTTTCAAAGTTCATACCAACAGAACTTTGGTCCACTATGGGCACTGTGGGCACTGTGGGCACTGTGGGCACTATGGGAACTTGCTCAGGCTGTGGCTCGGAAGGGATGACATTCACAAACAACATACATCTTCGCTTCTCATAATTAACGGAGTCTACATAAACATTAACATCCTCATCATCATTAAGCTCACAATGCTCCAATGTTTCTACCAGTAGTGGCTTGTAGCTCAGCTACAACTGAATGTTACTTTCAACAAACCCAAGCTTCATGAGTATCCTTGCTTTTAACATCAACAATGTTATATACCTCTTGAACATTATACTATACATGCGACCTTCAAATTTAAAATGTAGGCTGACGTTCTCGCATATTGTATCCTGCCAAACTAACCAATATAAGAAAATCTAAATTAGTACTACTAGTAGTTTTACTAGTTATACTACATGAATCAGTATTACTAGTTTTACTAAATATACTAGTATTACCAGTTTCACCACATTCTCTCTCCTATCAAAATCGAATCGAATGGTAAACGAGTTCTAATCTTCTTAATTCACTGAAATCGAAAGCCAAATCCCTTTCTTATCTAATAGAAAGCTCAATCGACCCATAAACCTTTGTAAAACACCCAATGTGCTAAGCTTTCTTCGATCAAAATCCAATTGAATTTCTAAATTTACAAATCAAAAACAAATTCAACTAAAAGCTACTCTAATGTGAAGTAACGCACCTGCATTTTGAAGAACAACTTGATGGAATCGCCGGCGGCTCCAACGATGGAATCGCCGGCGGCTGGGTTGAGAGGTCAGTAACCAGGGAGGGTCGGGTTTCTCGGATCGAAAGAAGCTGGGTTTTTGTTTTTTTATTTAAAAATTTTAATCCAATTCAGTAAAACAAAAAGGGTAAAATCTTCTAGAAAAGACAACTCTTTAAAAGAAAGAGAGAAAAGGTGATAACAATGGCGACGGCGGATCTAGGGTTCTAAATGGATTGGAGTGATTGCTACTATGGTTGGATTGGGTTCACTAAGGGTTACAGGTTTTTGGATCTCCTCCTGGGAGTGTGTTTTGTTTGGAACGAGCGAAGAATCTGTGGGTGCTATCGCAAAAGCTCCTCGTCATTATCATGGGGATACGGTTTTGATTTGGTTTATCGGATTTCAATGAGAAAGTGGTGTCAGGTATGGGAATCTCGTTTTGATTTGATCCTAGCTAAGATTATAGGATTTTGGTGTCTTCTTATGAGTCTCGATTGGGTTACTCGGTCTGATATGATTTGTGATCGGGGTAGTGTGATTTGGAAAGAAGATGGTTTATGTCTTCGAAGAAAATCAGGTCTGAGCAAATCTTGCTTGCGATGGATTAAGATTGGGGTCGCCACTTCTGGAGATTTGATTTTATTGTCGGGCTCGTTTACCCGATTCGAATCAGAACTGAGTAACACTCATATGGGAGGAGTAACGATATGGGTTTCCTTTTCTGAGGATTTGGTGTTATGGTCGGATTCATTGTCTCGTGTCAGATCAAGGCTGATTGGTAATCAAATGTGTTTGGTAAGGATTCGTTTTCCTTTTTCTGGTGATTTAAGGATACGTTTCCACTATCTGCTGGTGTCTGCGAATCAAGTGGCTATTACTCCCTATCTTCTTACCAGATTTTTGAGGATATTCGGTTGTACATTTTGGAAGGTTGGTGTGTTTAAAAGGGATTGAGTTGTAATGGTATTCTCTCATCACAGTTCTCATCTCAGCTTCTCACTCTTACAACCTACAAAGATTTTCTACTCTCTGCGTCTTCTTTGGTGTGTCTGTTTGGTTTATGCGAGTTTGATCATGACTCAAGCTGATCTTTTGGGGAAGAATGTGTCTGGGAAGAGTGAAGAAAGTCTGGTTCCTAGGCGGAGGATCAAGATATCATACTTTGACAATTCTGCTCTGATCGAGGCTTACTCTAACACGGTTGTGGGTCGGTGTATAAATCCCCGGATGCAGGATATGAAAATCCCTATTGTTCATGCTTCCCCGCATCTGGCATCTAGAGGGTCGAGTGGTGGGAGATGACTTAGCCCTTGGGAAGTTCCAGTTCGACTTCGATAATGACGATGATATCAAGGAGGTACTTCAAATGGAACCCTTCCATTTTGATCGCTGGATGGTGTCTATGGTGCGATGGACGCCAACAGTTGATCCTGCATATCCTTCTGATTTGACTTTCTGGGTTTGTGTGTTGGGTGTTCCCTTCCAGTTCTGGGCCGAACCAACTTTTCGAAGCCTTGGTGCAGAGTTGGGGAGGGTCATAGCGGTTGACATTGATGGAGGAAGGGTCTGAGTGACAGTGAATGGGTTTAAACCTCTTTGCTTTGAGACGGTGATAGAGTTTTACAATGGTCAGGAAACTATTGTTACTTTGTGCTTTGAGAGGCTTCACGGTTTCTGCAAGAAGTGTCATAGCCTATGCCGTGATGTCGATCACTGCCCGTTATGGAGTTCTTCAAGAATTACCTCTGGTCAGTCTTCTAGTCAGCCTATGCCTATGGAGGAGGAGGTATCTAGGTCTTTTCAGAGCTATAAGGGAGCTGTTACGAATGACAGATCAAAAGGAAAAGGGAAGACCATGGACAACAAGGGGAACGAAAGAACCAAAGGGAAAGGGAAGGAGGTGGATCACAATGGTATGACCAATCATAAGGAGAGTCAGAGGTCGCTCAAGGGGAAACATACTTCGGGTATCAAGATAAGGTCTGATGATGAGTCAGGTGAGCCCTCGGCCAAGCCTAGGTGGTATAATAATTCTGCACAACTCCATGAGCATCGCCATATGCTTCGGACTGCTGCCACCATTGCTTCTTCTTCAGCGGTGGTACCAGGTGACGATCTGGAACCGGGTCAAATTATTGGTTTTGAGGAACAGGGCGCAAGGCCAATTCCTGGTGTTGGAGCCCCACCTCTCAAGAGGGTCAGACGACCTCTGTTTCAAGAACCGGGAATGGCACCGAGTTCTGGCCAGGGAGATGCAGATGGTTCTGGTACGGAGGTTGTCTTGGCAGACACAGGCTCTGCTGATCCGGGTTCTATGCAGGTGGAACAGTCTGAGGAGAAGCTTGACAGTGGTCTCACGACTCAGTCTGAGGCAGGACAGGGACTGGCTTCGGTGGTTCAGGAGGCTCAAGCTGTGAATGGGATAGTTTCTGGGGTCATTATGGATCCGCTGTTGGCCCAGGTTGGGGATGCAACTTTCGCTTCAGAGGTAACTGATCCACACATCACAAATGAAGGCGAGTTAGAGGACTCTATGACTGATCCCTCTTTGGATGTTAGTTCGAACCATGCAGACGTAGGAGCGGACGAAGCGGATGCGGGGGGAGATCCCATGGAGGTTTTGGTTACCACTAGTGCTATGCCAGTCTCGGAACCACCACTAGATAAGGCTCGCAAGGCAAAACCGCCTTTGGCTGTCAAGGGAGCAGCCTCTAAGAAGCTAAACATGTATTTGCGCACAACTCCAAGGAAACGCCCTGCACCTAAGACTACTGATGTAGCTGGGGAGGGTACTATCCCGAAGAACCAGGAACAAGAGAAGGGACCAGCTGATGGTTCAAAGCCACCTAAACCAATAATAGAAAAATGAAGATTTTAAGCTAGAATTGTCAAGGACTGGGGAATAAAGCAACTGTTGGTTACCTTAGGGATCTATGGGGAAAACGTTGACCTGATTTTCTATTTCTTTCTGAAACTAAACAATCTTTTTCTGTTTTGGAACTTTTTGTTGGTCATTTTGGTTATTCACATTTAAAAACCATTGAACCTGTTGGTTATAGTGGTGGTCTTGCACTTTTTTACAATAATAATAATAATAATTTTTCCATTTTATTTGAGTCCAATAGAATTCTTGATGTAGAAGTGGTTTATAAAGGAAAATTGATTTATCTTTCTTTTATTTATGGTGATCCGGTTCCACAAAACCGTGACATGGTTTGGGAATGGTTAACAAGAATCAAGTTGACTCGGGATGCTCCATGGTTTCTAATTGGGGATTTTAATGAGCAAAAAGGAAATCATGAGAAACGAGGTGGTACTTTGCGTCATGCCTCTTCTTTTGTACCTATCAATACAATGATTAGACATTGTGGCTTACTTGAGTATCCTGCTCTTGGGGATAATCTATCCTGGAGAGGGTGGCGTGATAAGAAGCAAATAAGGTGTCGGTTAGATCGGGCTTTGGCGAATGAGGAGTGGCATGATTTGTTTAAAGATTCCTTAACGGAATATTTACCAATGATTGCCTCGGATCATAAACCCTTGCTAGCTGTTATTGGGGGACAAAATTACCAAATGTCGCTGTGCTATTTCTCGCTGGAGGAAAGAGCAATTACCCTTAGGGCGGGAGACAATTGAAGATATAAAGGCCAAATTAGCGGTAGCTCAGGAGAATGATGCCACCTCCATTGATGAACCTGCGGAGCTTACCTGGCGGTTACGGGAGGCATATCGGGATGAGGAGGTGTATTGGTATCAAAAAAGTAGAAGTCGTTGGATGCGGTTTGGTGACCAAAATACCAGCTATTTCCATGCTCAAACAAAGCAACGACGTTCGGAACCGGATTGTTGGTCTTCATGATCAGCATGGTAACTGTATGAAATCACACCACCACGTCCGTACGACCGTACGTCGGTACAATCACCACCACATTGGGCCGTCCGTACCATTAGGAGGCTTATCGAGTCCAACCCATGAAGACCAGCCTCCAACGGTCACTAAGCTTCCAGAATCATCTTCTCCTAACCGTTGACAGGAGTATGCAAGTGGGAAGACTAAGGAAGAGTCACATGTTCACTTAAGGAGGTGTCACTATCTACATTTGTATTTGTGTATAGTATCTTAGGAGAATATTCTTTGTATATGGCTATAATTAGGTTGTAACTATGTTCTAATTCTAGTAAGAAGAGATAATATCTCCTTCTCAATAATACTCTCTCGCATACTCTCTCTATTATCCAAACGACTATTATTCACTTTGTTCATCACTTCTCTTCACCAAACACTCAATTGATCCTATTAATTCTTACAAACTGGATGACGGAAGAGAGGAAAGTCCAACATATTGCGGTCTCTTATTTTGAGGATCTTTTTACATCCTCGGAACCCTCGGATTTTGGAGAAATGTTAGATGAGATTCAGCCATCTATTTCCCTGGCGACAAATGAATCCTTAACTCGGGAAGTTACAGAACAGGAAATTAAACAAGCACTTTTCATGATGCATACGGATAAGGCTCCCGGTCCGGATGGGATGACTGCTCTTTTTTACCAGAAGGCATGGGCTACGGTTAAAGCAGATCTAATGCTTTTGGTCAATTCCTTCTTCCGGAATGGGGATTTTGATAAAAGGCTGAATATGACAAACATATGTCTTATCCCAAAAGTGGAGAAGCCAACAAGGATGACAAAGTTATGGCCTATTAGCTTATGTAACGTTGGTTATAAAATTATATCAAAGGTTTTGTGCCGACGGCTCCGCACTGTTTTCCCCTCTCTCATCTCGGAAACACAATCGGCCTTTATAGAAGGTCGTTTGATTTTTGATAATATATTGATTGCTTAGGAAATGTTTCATGGGCTCCGAACAAATCCCTCTTGTAAGGGAATGTTCATGGCTATAAAGACAGATATGAGTAAGGCTTACGATCGGGTCGAGTGGCCCTTCGTCGAACATTTACTCAGACAGTTTGGGTTTTGTGAGAAGTGGATAACCTGGATTATGTGTTGTATTAGTTCGGTTCAATACAAGGTCTTACTTAACGGGCAAGCCTATGGGTCTATAATTCCTTGTAGGGGTCTGCGTCAAGTGGACCCTTTGTCGCCCTATCTTTTCATTCTTTGTACGGAGGTCCTTATTGTACATTTTCGGAAAGCAGAACGGCTGAAACTTCTTACGAGTATCAAGGCTTCAACTGCTAGTCCCGCTATCTCACACCTCTTATTTGCGGATGACAGTCTATTTTTCTGTCAAGCCATGAAAGAGCAATGTGAAGTGGTATTAGGGATTCTTAAGAAGTATGAACGGGTTTCTGGTCAGCAGATCAATTTCCAAAAATTCTCGGTTCAGTTTGGACATACGGTGGATTTTAGACTCAGGGAAGAATTAAAAGGGGTTCTGGGGAATACGGTGAATTAAAAGGGGTTCTGGGGATTTTAAAATATGGTGGATTTTAGACTCAGCACATCAATTAACCAGTGCGTTTCTAACTTCTGGTGGAGCTCATCGGGACAATCACGAGGATTACACTAGGTGGCACAGGATAAACTATGTAGTGGTAAGGATGCTGGGGGTCTAGGTTTCCGGTGTTTGGATGATTTTAACACTGCTCTGCTGGCAAAGCAGCTCTGGCGTTTGATCACAGTACCAAAGTCGCTTTTTGCACGGGTTTTTAAAGGCCGATATTATAGGCATTCAGATCCTTTGGATCCTATTAAATCTTACTCGCCGTCTTATGGATGGCGGAGTATCATTTCTGCTTGCTCTCTGGTTCATAAAGGACTCATTACACGAGTAGGATCTGGTGCTTCCATCTCTGTATGGACTGACCCCTGGATCCCTGCTCAATCCCCGAGACCAGCACTAAGCACAGGATCGCCTTCTGATCCTCTGCTCCGAGTTATAAATTTCATTGACAGGAGTTCTAATTCCTAGGATACGGCTCAGCTTACGGCTACGTTTGTACCGGAAGATGTTGCTATAATTTCTCCCTTACCGCTGCGACAACTGGATAAACTGGATTTGCCGGGATGGCATTTTACCAAGTCTGGTATATATTCGGTAAAATCAGGTTATCATTGTCTACGGTCTCATCGTACGGATCCCTCTGGGCCAGATGTTTTTGGGCCGGACATTACACTTCTCGAGGCCTTCGTGCGGAAAATTAAGTGTCCACCAAAACTTCGTCATTTTATGTGGCAAGTGCTTTCGGGTTGTGTGACGGTTACAGCTAATCTACGGAAACGTGGTATGAGTTGTGATGCCACGTGTGGTCTTTGTGGTTTTCATGAGGAGACAATTAATTATACTCTCTTTGAATGTCTGCCTGCTAGACAGGTTTGGGCTCTGTCGCAGTTTCCGACAGCCTTGGGTGCGTTCCCATCGGGTTCAATTTTCACAGATATGGATTCTCTTTTTGGCGGTTTACAAATGTTTCAACACAGGCAATTTTTCTCTGGATTTTGTGGTATATCTGGAAAGCACGAATTGATAAACTTTTTAGTAATCTGGATTCCAATCCACTAGCGCTTTTGCGGCTAGCGGAGGATGAGGCCAAAGCATGGGTTTTAGCTCAAACAGAGGACATACCAATAGTATCGGCTATTCCTACTGTGGATGTTCCCCGGGGAAGCAGGGGCGTCGGTGCTCCTAGTCCTTTGGCGAGCTATTTTTGTTTTGTAGATGGGTCCTGGAAGGAAACAGACTGTTATGCAGGTCAAGGGTGGTTCTGTACGTCGCCATTTGGTGATGCCCCTACTATGGGAGTTGCCAACCTTCGCCGTAGCCTGTCCCCTCTTCATGCTGAGATTGAGGCCCTTGTCTGGGCCATGCGATGTATGATTGGGGCGGATAACCAATCTGTTGTTTTCCTCACCGACTGCTCTGACTTAGTGAAGATGGTGTCTTCGCCTTCCGAGTGGCAAGCTTTTACACCTTATTTGGAGGACATACAGGCAGATAAGGAGGAGTTTACCTCTTTTTCATTAGTCAATGTCCCGCGCTCTCAGAAAGGTAAAGCGGATAACCTTGCGCGACGCGTTCGCACAGTTCCACATTTAGTTACCTATGTTAACAATGTACATTCGCATTGGCTTGTTTGAGCCAATCTAGTTTTCTATGTTGTCAAAAAAAAAAAGGGTAAAATCGTCTCACCACCTATTATTCAAAAGGTGGGGGTATGAAGAATACAGAGGGAGATAGGAGATTTGTCAAAAAAATTAAGGGAAATATGAAATTATCCCTTATTATCCCGTCTGGCCAGGGGTTTTATCCGGATACATCATAAATAAAGCCGTCCTAACCTCAGTCTATGTGACTGGCCTGTCAACTGCCCATTGTCTTCATCCGTAATTACCATGGTTACCACCTGTAATGCTTCCTAAAAAGTTTCCGGATTAATGGATGTAGACCTAGTTTAATGTCTGAGTGTGAAAATATACCAGTTTGACACAAATTTGACAATTAATTACTAGATTAACATTCCATTCTATTCAATTATTTGAATGACACAAATTTTAGGTAAAAAGATTAAAAACCCAGACTTTTTTTTAATTTTTTTTTTGGAAAAAACGAAAAATCAAAAAAATAATAGTATTTGATATTTTGATTTAAAAATATGATTAATGAAAAAAATGTTTAAAAATATGATGTTTATATTTTTAATAAAATTTATAAAAATAAAATATGATTTAAAATATAATTTATAAAATTAATATTCAAAAAATTATTTATAAAAATATGAAGTTTAAGATGATATAGTTATATAATTTTTATAAAAATATAATGTATAAAATTATAACTAAAAATAATGTATATAAAAATTATTAAAATAAGATTATGAAAATATAATATAAAATATATAAAAATAGGATTTTAAAATATGATGTTCATTTTTTAATATGATTTAGGAAAATAAAAATGTATGACTGAAATATATGCTTTAAATATATGAGTTTAAAAATATCATTCATTTTATAAAAATATAATTAATAAAAATATGACTGAAAAAATATAACTTAAAATAAATCTGTTGTAACTATATTTACATTTTACATATTTTATCTAATAAATATGTTATCAAACACCAGATTTTTGGAAGCAAACAAAAAAAATGGTCATAACTTAAACAAATCTGTCATAACATATGGTATTCACATAGGTCATTTTAGCAGTTTTTAAAAAATGTTATAAATTTGTTATCAAACGACAGATTTTTGGTTAAATTTAAAAATTTGTCGTAACTTAAAACAAATATGTTATCACTAGAAGTCAACCTAGTAATTATTTCTCTGTGAAAAAATCTGTCAATGACAGATTTTTAATCATGAAAATAAATCTGAAATAACTGTGGAAAATAAATCTGTCTGATATTATATCAAACCTGTCATATATTCTTAAAGTCTATGATGTTTTTATAATTATGTCTGTCGTAAAAAATAAATTTGTCTTCAATAATAAATCTGTCATAACTGTAATTAAAAAATATGTCGTCCAAAATAAGTCTATCACTAAAAATCTGTCATACAAAAGTAAACTTATTGTGCAAAAACAAATGTCATACACAAATTAATCTATCACAACTAGTCCGGCAGACTTTTGAAAATATTTTGATTTTTTAAAAATATTCTGGTAGGATAAATTTGACTTTATTTTTTTCTTAACAAAATAAAAAGGATATTTTAGGCAAAAAATAATTTATCTAATCCTTACATTTTATGAGTTACTTTAGTAATTAACCTTTTATCAATCTAGTTTTTATATAATAATATATTAATTATATTATTTATTATTTTTAAAAAAGCAGGTTTCACGGAGAGTGACGTGGCTGTCGGTGAGGTTTTGAAAATCACAAAAAAGGTGGCCGGTTTTGGCTGAGTGGAAAACTATAATTAAGAAAGGAAGAAAGGAGTAAGAGACTACAAAAAATGAAATATAAACTTTTATTAAACTGAAACTAGTTGTATTTACACTGCGATGACAACGTCGTCGTTTATATAATATACTAGAATTTAACTCACGGTACACAATAATTTAATAATAAAATAAAACTAAATTTTTTAAAATTGTATTTATTTGTTAATTTTGTTTTGTTGTTTAGTGTTTAAGATTGTATAATTGTATTTTGATTATTAATTCTAAATTTGACCAGCTGCATACCACAAATAAGATAGAACAATTATTTAGTTTTATTTATAGTAATGTTACATTTTTACCGTATTGAAATTCTTATGGTTATAAAAATTTAATTTTTAGTGTTTTGTAGATTTAACCGCTAAAAGAATTATTCTTACATTATTATATTTTTAAAATTTTAGTGTTTTTAAATTTAACTTGTAAGTTTAATGTTTTTTAGATTTAACCCATGAAAGAATTATATCCTTAAAAATTATTATACATTATATCGCATATTAACTATATTATAAATACTTCAATTTATTATATTTATCCCGTAAAATAATTACTTTTACAATTTTTTATCAGCATATTAACAACCTTTAAAGATTTTAATTGTTCATATCAAACAATAAAGTTATTATTGAATATTAGAGTTTTTAAAGAAAAAAAATTTTGTATATATATTTTTTGGCATATGTTATTAAGTTTAATATATATATATATATATATATAAATTGTTTTAGAAAATTATAAACCAAATTGGTAGAGACATTTTAGGAATCTAATAGATTTTGTCTTTTTGTGTAATTTTTTAAAGATTAACTTTGTAAATAAGTATAACTTAAAGGGGTAGAACACAAAATATATATCAAAATGTTTAATATAGATTTGGGAATTGGCTATCAAATGAATATTTGTTTCTCTTATCCCCAAGAAAAATAATAATTATACATTTCTAAATTATTATTTTATTTTAAAAAATTGAAACATTTCTTAAAAAATAATAATTATACATTTCTTAATAATTATACTTTAATTTCTTTGCCGAGATATTTAATTGTATAAATCTTACATGTTGATAACTAGCGAAGGAAAATCGAGAAGACAAAAAGATAATCAGATCTATATACATTTGCGATGACAAAAAAATCTTTGATACATCTTTTTTATCACTCTCTCAATGTCTCTCTCTGGGCGATATCTCCGACGAACGCCCTTTCTCTTCAATTTCCTTGTCTCTGATCAGGAGTTTGTTTCCATCCACAAATCTCTTCGTTTTTTCCTTGGGGATTCATGTCGGCGGTTTTTTCTGTCAATTAAAATTGACAGTTTGTCTCTCCTATGATTTACGGGAGATAACTGTCACATGAAACCACCATGGATCAACTATAAATCCACACAATTCCCTCGCTTTTTCTCAACCATTTCCTCGATTCCCTTTACTTCTTTCAATCACCCGCCAAATATGAGTGACAATATCCGAAAATCCGTTCAAGATCTTACTTTGGGCATCGACGATGCCCCAATCTCACTTCCACCGGAGTTTCTATCACGAGCGATCTCTGTCAATCGCCACACTCTGGTGGTTACACCGGTCAATCCACGGAAGCAAAACCTGCAAGCACTGATACGGCAAATGCCACGGGTGTGGGGATTTCCCGATGAATGTGTAGGACGAATCTTTGAGGGTGGGAGAGCGCAGTTTCAATTTCAGAATGAAGATTCTCTGAATTTGGTGCTCCGTAGAGGCCCATGGTCCTTCGGTGACTGGATGGTTACCACTCATCGATTGTATCCTAACATAAGCGAGGCAAACATGAAGATCATACCATTCTGGGTCCAGATTCAAGGTATTCCAACCCTTTGCTTAACCAATAATATGGCTAGGTGGGTAGGGAACAAGATAGGATATGTTTCGGAAGCAGATTACAATGAGAATGAAATGCAAGTAGGAGCTGTACGTGTTAAGATTGACTGGAACATTGATGATCCTTTACACTTTCAAAAGAATATTCAATTCATTGCTGGTGAGAATACGATAATCAAGTTTCGTTATGAGAGACTGCGTAATTTCTGTACGAAATGCGGTTCACTCAAACACGATGTGAAGGAGTGCACACTTGGTTTTGATGATTCTGAACCAGAGGATTCAGACAATGACAGTGATGATGAGAATCACGAAAAGGGAGACAGAGACATGTCTGAGGCAAATACTTTACCGTCTGTTGATCCTACAAGCCTAATTCCGGGACTGACTATGCCAGAGGGGTTCTTTCAACAAAGCAGAAGCAGCAGAGGAGTTGGTGGTCCTGAACCAACTCCGAAAGAAGACTCATCGCACGGTTTCAGTTGGTTCCTGCTCTGTGCACAAAGACTTCGACGGAGGCGCGGGGGGCCCGGTACCCCCAAGGTTCCTAATATGAGGATCCTATCATGGAATTGCCAAGGTGTCGGCCCTTCTCTAACGTCTTCGCGTCTTAAAAAGCTATGTTTAACTACTAAGTGTGATCTGCTCTTTCTTTCTGAAACTCTAAACAATAATGCTGTACTATATAAACTTAAGGATGATCTAGGATTTTCTAATGCTTTTATTCAACCCCCTCATGGTAGGAGTGGAGGTTTATGTTTATTCTGGAATGATAATGTTGTTATTTCCCTGATCTCACAAGATGAGAGACTTATTGATGTAATTGTAGATCATAATAGTATTAAGTTCTACTTGTCTTGCGTGTATGGGCACCCTGTTACTACTGAAAGACATCACTTATGGGAACGATTTGAACAGTTAGCTATCTCACGTAATGAATCGTGGATACTAATTGGAGACTTTAACGAAATTAAAAACAACAGAGAGAAGATAGGAGGTCCGGTCCGCGATGAATGGACTTTCCGCGACTTCAGACATATGATAGCAGTGTGTGATCTTCAGGACATAAGTTCACGAGGGAATACTTTTTCATGGGTTGGTGAACGACACAACCACACGATTCAATGCTGTTTGGATAGGGCTATGTTTAATTCACCAGGGTCTGCCATCTTCCCAAATGCAGAAGCTCAGTTTCTTGATTTTGCTGGTTCTGATCACAGACCAATATTGCTTGACCTCAATGACATAATAAGACACAAGCGACGAATCTTTCATTTTGACAAACGGCTCTTAGACGTTCCAAACTTTCAAGACACTGTTAAAGAGGGTTGGCTAGTAAGTGAGGAAGACACTAATATTCCAATCATTGAGAGGATCAAAAACTGCAGACGCAGTATGGCTGCTTTAAAACGAGAACATCAATTAAATTCTGAGGAACGTATCACCAATCTTCAAACTCGATTAAATTCTGCAATGGAGAGTCTCAATCCACAATTACAAAGAACAAAGGCCTATAGTGATGAGGAGAAACATTGGCAACAAAAGAGCAGGAATCAATGGATGACCTCTGGAGATCAAAATACCAGTTTTTTCCACGCTTGTGCTAAAACAAGATTTGCAAAAAACTGGATCACTTCTATATCAGATGATCGAGGAAATTTATATCAAGGGGATAAGGAGATAGGCGATCATGCGCAAAGTTTTTTCTCAAAAATTTTTGAAACAGCCAATCATCAAGTCACACCATCGGATTTTGCTAACTTCATTCCCAAGGTGACTGATGAAGCAAATAAGAGACTTACTCGAGCTTTCACAGGTGAGGAGATATACGATGCAATCTGTTCTATTGGTGATGATCGTGCACCAGGACCAGACGGTTTAACAGCCAGGTTCTACAAAGCTTGTTGGGGAACAGTCGGACCACAAGTCATACAAGAAGTACAAATTTTTTTCGAAACTTCTACATTGAAACAGAGCATAAATCATACAAACATTTGTATGATACCTAAGATCGATAATCCTCAAACACTTTCAGACTACCGGCCAATAGCCTTATGCAATGTGCTATACAAAATAATCTCTAAATGTTTGGTCCAGCGCTTGAAACCACATCTTAATGACAATGTCTCGGACTCGCAAGCTGCTTTCATTCCAGGACGCTTAATACAGGACAATGTGATGATTGCACATGAAGTAATGCATTCCTTAAAGGTCAGAACTCGTGTTTCACAGAATTATATGGCTGTCAAAACGGATGTCACTAAAGCCTACGACCGCGTAGAATGGAACTTCTTAGAGAAAACTCTAAAATTGTTTGGCTTTTGTCCACAATGGATCAACTGGATCATGGCTGCAGTTACTACTGTCAACTATTCTATCTTGATAAATGGTGCTCCTTATGGATATGTTCAACCAACTAGGGGTATTAGACAGGGTGATCCTCTATCACCATACCTCTTCATACTATGTTCAGATATACTTAGTCATCTAATCTCGACAAGTGTTAATGATGGTGATCTATGTGGTATACGGATAGGAAACAGAGCTCCATGTATTACTCATATGCGGTTTGCAGATGATTGTTTGTTTTTCTGCAAGGCAAATAAGAAAAACTGTCAATCTTTGAAAGATATCTTTGATGTCTATGAATACTACTCAGGACAGAAAATAAATACTTCAAAATCAATGATCACTTTTGGTAGTAGAGTTTACGGGACCACTCAAATACGTTTGAAATCAATTCTTGACATTCCGAATCATGGTGGGGGAGGGAAGTATTTAGGTCTACCTGAGCAGTTTGGTCGAAAAAAGAAGGAGATGTTCGAGTACATAGTTGACAGAGTAAAGAAACGTACGAATACTTGGACTGCTAAGAAACTGTCTCCTGCTGGTAAAGAGATAATGTTAAATTCTGTCGCCTTATCTATGCCGGTATACGCTATGTCGTGTTTCAAGTTACCACTAGGAATCACTTCAGAAATTGAATCACTACTAATGCAGTTTTGGTGGGAAAAGAGCTCAAGTCAACGTAGTATACCATGGATAGCTTGGAAAAAGCTACAATGCTCGAAAAAAGAAGGGCGTTTGGGATTTGGAGACCTGGCAAAATTCAATGATGCACTTCTTGCAAAACAAGCATGGAGGTTGATTCAAAATCCTAACTCCTTATTTACCCGCGTAATGAAAAGCCGATACTACCGCGATGAGTCAGTGTTAGATGCCAAACAAAGAAAGAAACAGTCTTATGGCTGGTCATCTATTTTGATAGGACTGGATCTCATAAAAAAGGGTTCAAGATTTATTGTGGGAGATGGAAAATCTATACGTATAGGCTTGGATAATTTTATAGAAGAGCATCCTCCAAGATTAATTCAAACTCTTCCATTGCATTTGGATGCACCACTTAACCAATTCATTACTACAACGGGTGAAAGTCGATATTGGGATAACCAAAAACTCCTTTCATACGTACCCCAGCAAGAACAGGAAATAATACAAAACATTCATCTCTCTCAAGTATCACAACCAGACAAATTAATTTGGATCTATACTAGATCAGGCGACTACACTGTCAAGACTGGCTATTGGTTCATTACTCATTACCCTTTTGACCCTGGAGTGGCTATAGATATACCTCATGGTTCCGTGGAACTTAAAAACAGAATATGGAAGCTACGGCTGTTACCAAAGATCAAACACTTCTTATGACGTATTCTATCACAGGCAATACCAGTCACCACAAGATTAAGAACAAGAGGTATGAACATTGATTCTTTATGTCCAAGATGTCATCAAACCGATGAAACAATCCACCACACATTTTTCTCTTGTCCTTTTGCCATGATGGCTTGGAGATTTTCTGGTAGCTCTTCCCTACACGTCACAAATCTACCACAAAATACAGAGGATGTTATTGCACAGCTACTTACATATCAAACACAGACTTCCAACATGATTGATTCCTTATTACCCTTTGTTCTACTCTGGCGCATTTGGAAAGGGAGAAACAACCAAGTTTTCAATAATTATCGAGAAAGCGTTTCAAAAACAGTTTTACAGTCGAAGTCTGATACAAAAGAATGGATTAACAGTCTACAATATATATCTCCACCGTTGACTACTGCTCGTACGAATATAACCTCGTGGCTTCCTCTAGCTCAACCGTTCCTGAAATGCAACTATGATGCGAGTTATGATCATGACACTCATGAGGCTATAGGCAGATGGATTTTCATAAATTACCAAGGAGAGTCTTTAGTATGGGGTGCGACTAAATTACATAATATACGATCTCCTTTACAAGCCGAAACAAAGAGTTTGCTCACTGCAATACAACAGGCATGGATACGCGGCTATAAGGAGATTGAATTTGAAGGAGATTGTGAAACTCTAATAAAACTAGTTAATGGTCATACAGTGGATGTTTCCTTGACAAGCCTTCTTCAAGACATCAGAACATGGTCATCCAAATTACTGCATTGTTCATTTAGTTTTATTAAAAGAGATTGTAATAAGGTGGCACATGCCTTAGCTAAATTTGGTTGTATAGACTGTCAATATTACTCTGACTCTGTTCTAAAGCCTCCATGGCTAAGCAGCATACTCTGTAATGATCAAGTTTAATCAATAAATAGTTCATTTGCGAAAGAAAAAAAACTAAAAAAAAAACATTTTGACCAGTTTACAATACAATTATGTCAAACGGAAAATTATGTTAAAGCGTAACATGTTACAAATAAAAATTAAAAGAGGTAGTAATCAGATATTATCTGTTGACGTAACAAAAATCTGAGTTGAGTACAAGAAATAAAAATATCTAAATTTCAGAAAAAAATAATACAGAGTAAAGGATTTGTCTATTACAAAGCATAAAGTTTGTTTGCTTTGTCGAAAGATAATTGTTTTTTTATGAGTTTACATATTGGTTTTATAGTGAGAGGTTAATTATGTAGTTTCTTATTGATGATAAAAATACGTTTGATAGCGAATCTTGTTATCTTGGAAAATTTGACAATTATGTTAAAAATTTGGATAAGAGTAAACATTACTCCTTAATTTTCGTGTATGTGTATACTAATTAGTTTCTTCTATTAGCTATATCTTCTCTATTTTGTTTATAAGAGTCTTACCAAATATACATTTGAATTCGAAATATTCCTTATGTTAGCATTAGTTGATATTCGATATATATATATATACATATATGACCGTCATATTAAATAAAGGAACTCTTACCATAGTATTTGACTAATCATTTTTGTTACCATATATTAGTTATTGTTTTTTAATACAATATTGTAGGGGTTGATATTGTAAATAAAAATTTAAATAAACATAACTAAAAAGGTATAACACAAAATATACTTAAAAAAAATATATATAGATATATATACACCCCAACCGCCCGACTAGCGCCTAGCGCCTAGCAAGAAAATCGGAGATTAATTGAGTACTAGTTTTAGGGTTATTTTATTAAATTAATAATAAAATAAAAATATATAATATTAAATATATGCATAGTTCTGTTTATATTAAAATAAAAATATCAAATAAAATATAAAACTATAGTATTGTCTTTAAAACACGGTAAACACATAAAACGTAATTTTAAAAGAAAATTAATGATTTTCAATAAAAATGTGTATATTAGTTATAGTAAAACATCATAAACTCTTAATTTAAATGTCTAAATAGCAAAAAAAATACATATTTGATTTATATCTGGCTCTAAAAATAATCATTATATACAAAATTAAGTGGGAAGTCATCGGGTTATTATTAAATTAGACAGATATAATTGGATAATTGATGTTAGGCGGGGATTAGTCATTAATCGAGGTGGAGATGGTAGACCTAGCGATTTTGCGGGGCGTAATCAGTGCTAAGCGGAGATTTTTTAAACAGGGGATATATATACATAAAACTAATAAAAGTTAAAACAAGAAAACGAAAGATTACAAAGGATTAAAACTCTTTCGTTTTCTTGTTTTAACTTTTATCAGTTTTATGTGTATATACAAAGGATTAAAACTTTTATCAGATTACAAAGGATTAAAACTCAAGAATAAGGAGAGAAGGCGATGGCGGATCTAGGTTTCTAAATGTTTTACGGTGTGATCGATTTGGTTTGCTTTCGGATTTTTGAATTTATTGGAATCCCTTGTTCGCCCCCTCGATCTTGCCCATTGTGGCAGGTAGAGATACGAATCAATGGTTTTAGCGATAGCGATCTAATCGCTAGATATGGTGTTAACTGGTTTCTTTGGTCTCCTTTGGTTTTCAGGATTTGGGATCGGGTGTCTCGATCATCATTAACGAGTTCCGGATATGAGAAATCCCAGGTCCTTCAATCGAAGCGATTGGTTGGGTCTGGCCGATCTGCGCATCCCGATGATGATGGGTGCTTGATTCGGGTCAGATTCTTATTCTCCTCTTGCAGTAGATTTAGGGTCGAGCTGCAATGGGGTTTATTAAGGGCTATATCTCTGTCTTTGACTAGGTCATTGTTACTATCAGGTTTTTTAGGTTTGGTAATTCTCAGGAATATTATCTGCCTTTGTTGGTTTGGGAACAATCGGAAAATATACTTAAAAGATACTACATCACAATGGTCTTGGATTTGGTACTTTTATGTATGTATCTGTGTTTCTCCCTTATTACGGTTCGATTCACTCAATAATAAATTATGGATTTGGATATCGTATCTGTTATCTTATTGGGACGGTTTCAGGGCAAACCTGAATCTGTGCTTGATGCTGGCGGATCACGAATCTCTCTTCTGGCATCTATGGAATAAGTTGGAGGATTCTGTAGCTGTTTTTCATTGGAACGAATGGATACACATACAGGATCGTATCAGTATGACGATTGGTTTGAAATGGCACATCTCAAGGTTACTTACTCTATTTTCGCTTGGTCTAATTATGATTTCAGATGCGTTGTTGATATTGGTGGATCTTAAGTGTTTTGTTTGCCTTCTATGGATTCAAACCAAATCAGGGATATACTTGGAAGATACTCAATCACAATGGACTTTATCTCAGAGTTCCTATGTTAGTCTCCGAGGTTTATTTCTGTCCCGAAACAGATCTTTACTTGTTGAACAGGGGAGATCATTATTGATCCTGATTTCTTTTTGGAATGATTACAGGGAGATACGGGATATGTTGATGATCTTGCCGGATCAAGAGAACTTATTTCTTGATTTGGTAAGAGTTTTTGCAGCTTATTACTGGAATATTTGGGACTATATAAAGGAATGTGTTGCAGTCTCCAGTACTCATCACATCCTTTTCTTTCTCTTTGTTTCAGCTTTTGGTTCTCTTGCAACAACCTACAAGTTTTTTCCTTCTCTTTTTTCTTGGTGTTTGCGGGTTTGGGTGGTGAATTTCAGCATGTCTCAGAGTGGCTTATTGGGTAAGAATGTGGAGAGTTCGAATGCTGAGGCCGTGGCTCCTAAGCGGCGAATCAAAATTCCTTATTTTGATAACACAGCTCTGATTGCGGGGTACTCCAAAACAATGGTGGGGCGTTGCATGAACTCAAAGGTGCAGGATATGAAGTCTCTTCTGATCATGCTGCCCAAGTTCTGGCATGTTGAAGGTAGAGTTGTGGGAGCTGACCTTGGGTTAGGGAAGTTCCAATTCGATTTTGACAATGAGGAGGACATCCTGGAGGTCCTGCAGATGGGACCATTTCATTTTGATGGTTGGATGGTGTCGCTGGTCAGATGGAGTCCAACAGTAGATCCGGCTTATCCTTCTGACTTAACCTTTTGGGTCAGAGTTCTGGATGTTCCGTTTCAGTTCTGGGCGGAGCCAACTTTCCGCGCCATTGGCTCTGAGCTTGGGAGAGTGGAGGCGGTAGATATCGATGGGGGGAGGGTGAAAGTGACTGTTAATGGTTTCAAGCCGTTATGCTTGGTTTTGGTCATCGAGTTCTACAATGGCCAGGAGACTATTGTCAACTTTCGCTATGAGCGTCTTCACGGTTGTTGCAAGAAGTGTTCAAGCTTGTGCCATGACGAGAAACATTGGCCACTGTGGGCTACCAATAAGATTACTCCGGCAGTGCATGAGCCGATGGAGGACGACTCAGTTCGTCCGCTGCAGAGCTACAGAGGGGCTGTCATGAATGACAGAAACAAAGGAAAAGGTAAGGAGGTGGACACGCGGGGATTGTCTCAGTCCAATCAGCGCCCACCTAAGGGCAAGCAGGATGAAGGGGCAAGGTACCGGAACCCACGGGAAACGGGGGAGCCTTCATCCAAACCACGGAGGTCCAACAATTCTGTGTCATTTAAGGATTATCGCCAAAAACCTAAAGCTTCCACGACTGAGGCTCCTCCCTAGGGTGTAGCTCCAGTTGGAGAGCTTGAACCGGGTCAGATTCCGGAGCAGGTCGAGCATGTGGCGGTTCAGGCTGCAACCTTTGGGGTCCCACCATTGAAGCGAGTTCGACGGCCTCTTTTTCAGGAACCAGACCTGCCTTCACAATCTCCTTTGCGAGATGAGGTAATTTTGGTTGGTGCGGGCTCTTCAGTCCCGGGTGATGGGCTAGCTTCTCAGCCCACTAGCTCTGGTGGTCTGCAGACTGACTCAACTAAGGCGCATTCAGGTGACATTCCAGTTCTTGTGAATGTGACAGGGCCTTTGTCAACATCCGAGGAAATTCTGGAGGAGAATGTTGATCAGCAGATGGAGGAGGCAGAAGCAGATATGTTGGATGCAACAGTTGAGGACCCACAGCAGCAGACTGAGGGAGACATGGAGGTTTCGGTGGATGATCCTGCCGTGGTTCCTACTGTGGCTATTGCAGCTCACGGAGGTGAAGCAGCGCACTCGGGTGATGTTCCTGTGGAAGCGAAAATTGACTCAGGTGCACCTCCTGTTACGGTTCCGCCAGTGGAGAAGACTAATAAGGTGAAACCCCCTTTGACTCTCAAAGGAGCTGCCTCCAGGAAATTGAATGTGTACCTACGTACAACACCAAGGAAACGTCCAGTCCCTAAGGAGGCTGGAGAAGGATCAACTATGAGGAACCCGGATCAGGAGAAGGGTCCAACTGGTGGAGCCAAGCCACCCAAACCAACAGCGGATAAATGAAGATTTTAAGTTGGAATTGTCAAGGTCTTGGGAATAAAGCAACTATTGGGTATCTCCGGGATTTGTGGGGCAAGCATAGACCTGATTTTTTATTTTTATCTGAAACTAGCAGTCTTCTTCTATTTTGGAACCTTTTGTTGGTCATTTTGGTTATTCAAATTTAAAAACAGTTGAGCCTATTGGATGTAGTGGCGGATTGGCCTTATTTTATAATAATAATTATGATGTTTCGATTTTATTTGAGTCAAATCGGTTGATTGATGTGGAACTCACTTATAAAGGACATGTTATTTACTTTACTTTTGTTTATGGTGATCCGGTTCCAACAAAACGAGACTTAGTGTGGGAAAGATTAACGCGGATCGGTTTGTCTCGTGATGCCCCATGGTTTCTTATGGGTGATTTTAATGAACTTAAGGGTAATCACGAAAAACGGGGCGGAAAGCTACGCCATGCCTCTTCTTTTATCAATTTTAACACAATGATCCGCCATTGTGGGTTATTAGAATTCCCGGCGGTTGGGGATAGCTTGTCTTGGCGTGGTTGGCGGGATAAAAAGCCAATTAGGTGTCGTCTTGACCGTGCTCTAGCCAATGACAAACTCCATGATTTGTTTCGGAATGCGTTTACGGAGTATCTACCAATGATAGCCTCGGATCATAAACCGGTGATAGCCTCTTTAGAGGATACAGTTCGCAGAGGGAGGGGTGTTTTTCGATTTGACCGCCGATGGCTGGCAAAGGA
This sequence comes from Camelina sativa, assembly GCF_030686135.1. Taxonomy (NCBI): domain Eukaryota; kingdom Viridiplantae; phylum Streptophyta; class Magnoliopsida; order Brassicales; family Brassicaceae; genus Camelina; species Camelina sativa. Next base: position 33,312,304 of record NC_141896.1, on the reverse strand, counting down.
AGGCTTCTTTGGAGCTATCTCAGAGGGATGGGATTCAGGGGAGACAGGGGAGTCCGGGAACTTAATGGACAAGATAGTAAGGTGCCGTCAACCTATTTCCCGCTGGAGGAAAGCACAGGCCCCGTTTGGACGAGAAACAATTGAGGATCTAAAATCCCAGTTAGCAACTGTCCAGGAGGATGACTCGATTTCTGTAGAGACTATCTCGGAATTGAATTGGAAATTGCGTGAGGCTTATCAGGATCAGGAGATTTACTGGTATCAGAAGAGTCGAAGCAAGTGGATGCGCTTCGGAGACCAAAATACCAGTTATTTTCATGCCCAAACGAAATTAAGATGAGCAAATAATCGGATTGTTGGAATGTATGATGAGTTGGGTCACTGGAGTACAGAGGACTCTAAGATCCAAGAGATCGCAACCTCATACTTTAGTGAGATTTTCATGTCTTCCGATCCTTCGGAAATTGAGGGATCGTTGGGTGAAATAAGTACCTCTATAACGGACGACACTAATGAGAAACTGACTAAACCAGTCACAGAACAGGAAATAAGAGAGACTATGTTTATGATGCATCCTGATAAAGCTCCGGGGCCAGACGGTATGACGGCCCTGTTTTATCAGCGTGCTTGGGATACGGTTAAGGCTGACTTAAAGCTTTCGGTGGAATCTTTCTTTCAGGTGGGTAGTTTTGACAAACGCCTCAATAGGACAAACATTTGTCTTATCCCGAAAGTAGAAAAACCAACTCGGATGTCTGAATGGCGCCCCATCAGCTTATGTAATGTTGGATACAAGATTATATCGAAGATTTTATGTCAGCGGTTGCGTAAGCTCCTGCCAGCATTAATTTCTGAGACACAATCGGCGTTTGTAGAAGGGCGTTTAATCACAGATAATATTTTGATTGCTCAGGAAATGTTTCACGGCCTCCGTACTAACCCTTCCTGCAAGGGTAAGTTTATGGCCATCAAAACAGATATGAGTAAAGCCTATGATCGGGTAGAATGGTCGTTTATTGAGTCTTTACTGCGGAAATTTGGTTTTTGCGAGAAATGGGTTACTTAGATTATGTGGTGTGTGACATCAGTTGAATATAGTGTATTATTAAATGGTCAACCACATGGATCCATAATTCCGGCCCGAGGACTTCGTCAAGGAGACCCCTTGTCACCTTTATCCTCTGTACTGAGGTCCTTATTGCAAATTTACGGAGAGCGGAACGGTCTAAACTTATTACGGGTATCAAGGTATCCACTGCGTGCCCGGCAATCTCACATTTATTGTTTGCAGACGATAGTCTGTTTTTCTGTCGGGCTACGAAGGAGCAGTGCGAAATTATTTTGGGAATTCTTAGGGAATATGAACGGATTTCTGGTCAAAGGATAAATTTCCAGAAGTCTTCAGTTCAATTTGGTCACACAGTAGATGCGGATGTGCGTGAAAAATTAAAAGGTACTTTGGGGATTCACACATTAGGAGGTATAAGCTCCTATTTGGGGATTCCGGAAAGTCTTGGGGGTTCGAAAACCAAAATTTTCTCTTTCGTCCAAGACCGGTTACAAAAAAGGGCTGGTAGTTGGCCGGCAAGATTACTATCTCGGGGGGGAAAAGAAGTCATGATCAAATCGGTCGCGACCGCTGTTCCTACCTTTGTTATGTCCTGTTTTAGAATTCCCAAAACAGTAACACTGAAACTCACGAGTGCCATCTCCAATTTCTGGTGGAGCTCCTCGGGTGAAACAAGGGGTTTACATTGGATTGCCTGGGACAGATTATGTGTCGATAAAATGGAGGGAGGCTTGGGGTTTAGGTGTCTGGACGATTTCAATACCGCACTGTTAGCCAAGCAACTTTGGCGGTTGATATCAGTTCCAGATTCACTATTTGCAAAGGTTTTCAAAGGTCGATATTATAGGCATTCGGATCCTTTAGATCCTATTAAATCTTATTCTCCATCTTATGGATGGCGAAGTATGATGTCTGCTCGCTCTCTGGTGAATAAAGGACTTATTAAACGGGTAGGGACTGGGGCCTCCATTTCAGTATGGTCTGACCCTTGGATACCTGCTCAACCCCCGAGACCAGCATTGCGTTCAGGATCGCCAGTCGATCCCACGCTTAGAGTTGAAAATTTCATTGACAGGACTTCACGTTCCTGGGATCTGGCATTACTTTCGGCCGTTTTCGTGCCGGAGGATTTAGCCCTTATTACTGCTTTACCCCTTGGTAATCTCACCACACCAGATAGCTTGGGTTGGCATCTGACTAAAACTGGTGGCTATACTGTTAAATCTGGACATCAAGCATTGCGGCAGAAATCGGAGAGTAGTCTCCCCATTTCTGGTCCAAATATTATTCCTCTACAGACGTTTGTCTGGCAGATTAGGTGTCCACCAAAACTCCGACATTTTTTGTGGCAAGCAATTATGGGTTGTATGGCGACAACAGCTAATCTACGGCGTCGTGGCTTAAGTTGTAATGCGGAATGCGATATTTGTGGAGGGATGGAGGAGACAATCAACCATGCTCTTTTCTTATGTCCTCCAGCTAGGCAAGTTTGGGGATTATCCCAATTTCCGACCTTTTCGGGTAGCTTCCCATCGAATTCTATATATGACAATATGGATTCCTTATTTTGGAGGTTTCAGGATATCCCGTCGGTGGATATGTTTCCGTGGATTCTATGGTATATCTGGAAGGCTTGGAATGATAAACTATTTAGTAATTTGGACTCCAATCCGGCAGCAATTATACAATTAGCAGAAGAGGAATCCAGGCTCTGGTCTTCAGCCCAGGAAGACGTACCCGGGTCTCTTTCTACTGATGTCCCCCGGCCTCTATCCAGAGCTATGGTCATGACTCAGACTTGTAACGTGGCCAATGGTTATGAGTCGAGTTATCGATGCTTTGTAGATGGATCTTGGAAGGAGACTGACCAGTTCGCGGGTAGAGGTTGGTATTGTATTTCTCCTGAAGGGGAACCTCCCGCCATGGGTGCATCCAATTCTCGCCGTAGCTTGTCACCACTCCACACAGAGGTGGAAGCCCTTATATGGGCGATGAGGTGTATGATTGGTGCTGACAACGAGAAAGTCGTTTTTCTCACAGACTGTTCTGATTTGGTGAAGATGGTGTCTTCGCCTTCCGAGTGGCCTGCTTTCAAGACATACCTGAATGTTATTAATGAAGATAAGGGTGAATTCCTTTCATTCTCTCTAGTTCAGGTACCAAGATCACAGAATGGTAGAGCGGACAAACTGGCGCGTCGTGCTAGAGTGGAGTCGTTTCCAATTACCTTTGTGAACAATTTTCCGTCTAATTGGCTCGTTTGAGCCAATCTTGTAAGCTGCTGGCAAAAAAAAAAAAAAAAAAAAGGATTAAAACTCCTGGCTTTCACTTGTGACTTTGACATAAACGACTTTTCAACAAGTCATGATTTTTGACCACATTAAAGATTAAAACTCCTGGCTTTCAATTGTGACTTTGACATAAACGACTTTTCAACAAGTCATGATTTTGACTACATTTTTTGTTAACATCTGACCAGCGTCACCGTCATTGTTAACATCTGACAGTCTCCCCACATGCTTGGGTCATTAGCAACTTGTGTTTACAGCTTTTCTTTTTCTTCAGTCGCTATTATGTGACGCTAGCAGTAAAGACTGTTGCACGGAAGGGAGACGTAATTGCATTGTCGGCTGAAGTCTGTATATCCAAAAGAACATGAGGCTTACAAAAATTAGGGTATTCATAAAAAAAAAATTCATGTTGTAGATAATAACGCAAATATAGAAGATTATTATATATATATATATATATATATGTGTATGTATATGCTTATGTTTATGCAATTGTGTAATTGCACAAAGAAAGTAGAGAAGAAACGTGATGGTGAGAGAGAGGGTGAGGGACACTAACACATCTCTTTTTACTTTGAAATCTAATATGTTGTCTATATCTCACTCTCATCACATATTTATAGGTACAAAACAAATGATGAGTCACTTAATCAAAAGAGATAAACATGACAAGTGTTAAAACATGTGTCATGTTTAGTGATGAATAATCACTTCTTTATAACACTCCCCCTTGAATATTCATCACTAGAGAATTACGTACTGCCTCATTCAAAACCTTATCATGGAAAAACCCATTGGGATAAAAACCATGACAAGGGAAAAAGAGTACAAAGACGTAATCTCCCCCTGGAAAAGATATGAGTGGTCTTTTCTTCAAAGATCTCGTAGATGACGCATTCCGATGCTATGAATATGCTTTCTGAATATGGTAGTCGGAAGCGCCTTTGTGAATAGGTCTGCTGCATTGTCACTTGAGCGGATATGTTGGATATCAACTTCCTTCTTTTGCTCGAGTTCTTGAGTGTAGGAGAAAAATCTTGGAGGTATATGCTTTATTCTGTCGCTCTTGATGTAACCTTCTTTGATTTGGGCGACACAAGCAGCATTGTCTTCGAATAATGTTGTTGGCACTTGCTTGGTGATTATTCCACTTGATTCTTGTATGTGGTTAGTCATTGATCTCATCCATACACATTCCCTTGATGCTTCATGAAGAGCAATTATTTCTGCATGATTTGAGGAAGTGGCGACCAAAGTCTGTTTCTGTGAGCGCCATGAGATTGCAGTTCCTCCAATAGTGAAAACATATCCAGTTTGGGATCGAGATTTATGTGGATCCGATAAATATCCTGCATCTGCAAAACCAACTAGACCAAACGCAGAGTTTCTACGATACAACAATCCCAAGTCAATCGTACCTTGAAGATAACATAATATGTGCTTAATTCCATTCCAGTGCCTGCGGGTGGGAGCTGAGTTGTATCTTGCAAGTAAATTAGTTGCAAATGCAATGTCTGGTCGGGTACAATTTGCAAGATACATAAGTCCACCGATAGCACTCATATAAGGTACTTCGGGACCAAGTATTTTTTCATTCTCTTCACAAGGTCTGAATGGATCTGTGTCAACATTCAGGGACCTACCGACCATTGGAGTACTCAAAGGAGTCGCTTTATCCATATAAAAGCGCTTTAAAATCTTTTTTGTATAATTTGACTGATGCACAAATACTCCATCTTGGAGATGTTCTATTTGAAGACCGAGACAAAATTTTGTCTTTCCAAGATCTTTCATTTCGAACTCTTCTTTCATATGAGTTCTAGCATCATCAATCTCCTTTTGAGTTCCAATTATATTGAGATCATCAACATATACAGCAATGATCACAAATCCCGATGAGGATTTCTTTATAAAGACGCAAGGGCATATTTCATTATTTACATATCCTTTCTTCAATAAGTAATCGCTTAAGCGATTATACCACATGCGTCCGGATTGTTTTAATCCGTAAAGTGATCGCTGTAATTTTACCGCATATATCTCATTAGGCTTTTCCGTTAAAGTCTCAGGAACCTTAAATCCTTCTGGAATTTTCATGTATATTTCATTATCCAATGATCCATATAAATACGCTGTCACTACATCCATAAGGTACATTTCTAAATTATTAGAAGCTGTTAGACTCATTAAGTATCTGAATGTAATTGCATCCATGACCGGAGAATATGTTTCCTCATAATCAACTCCCGGCCTTTGAGAAAAACCTTGTGCAACAAGTCGGGCTTTATATCGTGTTATCTCATTTTTCTCATTTCTCTTTCTCACGAAAACCCACTTGCACCCAACAGGTTTTATATCATTAGATGCAGTGACAATAGGTCCGAAGACATTTCTTTTATTAAGGGAGAACAATTCAGTTTGCATTGCACTTTTCGTTGGCACTCTGACACAGACCTTGGATCAGGATCATCATTTTCATAATCAATCTCTTTAGATACAGAAAAAGAAAATATTCCATTTTCATCATCGATTTCATCTCTAGCCCATAATTTTCCATCTTGGGCATAGTTAATAGAGATCTCATAATTTTCTGTATCGTCTTCCTGATGACTTTTCTCTTCACTTGGTTCCTCTTGAACCTTTTCATTTCCGTCTCCCATTTTCTTTTTCTTTCGGGGATTTTTATCTTTAGAACCTATTGGCCTCCCCCGTTTCAATTGAACTTTAGGCTCATTATCCTTTTTCCCATCGATTTCCTCTTTTGGAATTTCAACTCTTGATGGTGCATTTGCAGCGGGAATATGTGATTTTGTCACCCTTTTTGTATCTGTGAACGCATCTGGTAATTGATTTGCCAAATTTTGTAAATGTACAATTTTCTGAACTTCCAGCTCACGTTGATTCGTAGGGGGGTCAAGATGTACCAAAGATGGTGTATTCCATGTAATCTCTTTTGGTACCTGTTTAATTCCTCCCCCTAACGCTGGAAATTCATCTTCATTAAAATGGCAATCAGCAAAACGTGCTGTAAACATATCACCAGTTTGTGGTTCAACATAATTTATGATACTCGGTGATGCATAACCGACGTATATTCCCAATCTCCTTTGTGGCCCCATTTTTGTTCTTTGCGGTGGGGCTATAGGAACATAAACCGCACATCCAAAAACACGGAGATGAGAAATGTTTGGTTCTTGACCAGACGTTAATTGTAAAGGGGAATATGTATTGTATGCACTTGGTCGTATTTGGACCAATGCTGCAGCATGCAATATAGCATGACCCCATATAGAAATTGGGAGTTTTGTTCTCAATATCAACGGTCTAGCAATGAGTTGTAACCGTTTAATCAAAGATTCAGCCATGCCATTTTGTGTATGAACATGAGGGACCGGATGTTCAACATCAATTCCCATTGACATACAATATTCATTAAAAGCTTGTGAAGTGAATTCACCAGCGTTATCAAGCCTTACTTTCTTTATGGCATAATCAGGGAATTGTGCTTTTAACCTGATTATTTGGGAAATGAATTTTGTGAAAGCCGTATTTCGTGTTGTCAAAAGACACACATATGACCATCTACTAGATGCGTCAATCATTACCATAAAATAACGAAATGGCCCGCATGAAGGGTGAATAGGTCCACATATATCACCATGTATTCTCTCTAAGAATATTGGCAATTCATTCCCGACTTTGGTTGGCGATGGCCTAATTATGAGTTTTCCTTGAGAACATGCATCACATGAAAACTCACCAGAACAATAAATTTTCTGGTTTTTTAACGGGTGGCCATTAGAACTTTGCACAATTTTTCGCATCATGATTGAACCAAGATGTCCAAGTCTCTCATGCCAAATCTTAAACGTATTAGTAAACTTTGAGTTTACTGTAACATACGATGCGAATACATTTATTTTTATGCAATATAATCCAGAGGATAACATTGGTAACTCTTCCAATATATGTTTTTCCTTGGATTTGATGCAAAGATATTCAATGCCATTCTTATTCATAGTCTTTATATGATATCCATTTCTTCGGATATCTCTGAAACTTATCAAGTTTCCTTGAGACTTAGGGGAATATAATGCATCTTTTTTTGTTCCCCTTGGCATTGAAAAATTGGCTTCGCCAAAGCCCATTATAATCTTTGCATTTCCAGATATAGTGCTCACGCCTTTAGCGGAGTCATTTATTTTGAGAGAGGAGAAATATTTTTTATCTCTAAATATTGAGTGCGTAGTAGCACTATATGCTAGACACATTTCTTCATCCTCAATCTCAAAAGTTGACATTTTCTGGAGATAAAACATTCATAAAATATGCATTAATATATAACAAAGTCTTAGGAGATTTAAAATATATTACAAAAAGACTTTAAACACCAAAAGTTTTACAAGCATTATTTTACATAAAGATTTTAATCGCATGATTTTCCGCTCTCTTGATTGACGAGGAAATCTGCGATATCCAGATGAGTTTCATCATTGAGACCATGGTAGGAAGGTCCAGCTTCATTTGAGATGAGATTGGTCTCAACGTCTCTTTCTTTTTCCTTTTGAGATGCTTGATATAGATCGGCCAAATGCTTTGGTATACGACAAGTTTGGTACCAATGACCTTTCATGCCGCATTTGTAACAAATACTCTCATCTTTTTTCTTTATAATGCGGCTGGCATCATTTACATGAAGATCGTTGTTGGCTTTGCCAGCGTTGAAGCTATTAGAATAGTGACCTCTTCCTCTACCTCGGCCACGACCTCCTCCACGCCCACGGCCACGGCCACGGCCTCGACCGCGTCCGCGTCCTCGTCCTTGCCAATTATAACTGGATGAAGCAATATCCACTTCTGGAAGTGGAGCTGATCCAGATGGGCGAGTTTGATGATTCAGCATCACGAGTTGATTATTTTGTTCAGCAACAAGAAGAACGTGCATTAACTCAGAAAATCGAGTGTATCCTTTGGTCCGGTATTGTTCTTGCAGGATTACATTTCCAGGATGAAAAGTTGAGAGCGTTTTTTCGATCATATCATAATCGCTCACCTCTTCGCCACACAAAGCCATCCTGGAGGTGATTCCGAACATAGCGGAATTAAATTCACCAACACTTTTGTGATCCAAGAACCGGAGATTTAACCACTCATGTCTAGCCTTTGGTAAGATCACATATTTCTGGTGATCGAACCTATCTTTAAGTGATTGCCAAGGATCTACAGGATCTTCTTTCATGATGTACTCATTTTTCAGATTATCGTGGAGGTGGTGGCGTAAAAACACCATGGCTTTGGCCTTATCCTCATCTGACGTCGTTTTCGATGGATCGATGGTGCTTAAAAGCCCATCCGATCTCAGATGCATTCGTGCATCCGATGCCCATGTCATATAATTTTTTCCAGATACATCAAGGGCAAGGATTTCAAGTCTGGCGAGATTTGACATAATTATCTACATGAATAATAAGTCCATTATTAATTTATTCATGAGATTTTGAGGAGGCAGAGCCTTCCATAATATAATATAAATCTTAACATATGATCGAGAAGGCAGAGCCTATCTTTCTGATCAAGAATGTAGATCTATATGATCAAGGAGGCAGAGCCTACCATTATGATCAAGGAGAAGACATAGTCTTTTTACTCCGTAAATATCTCATATATATATTCTTGAATTTAAAGAAATTTAAAGAAATTTTAAATAAACAAATTCGACATAAATTAGATGTTACCTCAAAAGATTGATCTGTATAGAAACGGTTAGATCGGTTGGAGCAGAGAGACGATCGTGCTGATAACGTGTTGTAGATAATAACGCAAATATAGAAGATTATTATATATATATATATATATATATATATATGTGTGTGTATGTATATGCTTATGTTTATGCAATTGTGTAATTGCACAAAGAAAGTAGAGAAGAAACGTGATGGTGAGGGAGAGGGTGAGGGACACTAACACATCTCTTTTTACTTTGAAATCTTATATGTTGTCTATAGCTCACTCTCATCACATATTTATAGGTACAAAACAAATGATGAGTCACTTAATCAAAAGAGATAAACATGACAAGTGTTAAAACATGTGTCATGTTTAGTGATGAATAATCACTTCTTTATAACAATTCCTTCCTTTCTTATATGGCTAGAATTTTGCTTAACTGTAAATATCATTAGAATAGTAATGAACTGTTTGGCTGATACAAGATAGCCTATGGTTTTTGACTCCTTGGCAAAAAGAATAAAAACAAGGAGAACAAACATTGGGAAAAATCACCCAAGTGATATTTAAACGAGCCAGAATTCCATCAGACGACTGAACCGTTTGCGATGACTCCTAGCATGGATGATGTTCCTGATGTCTTTATCGAGCATCCGGAATATAGTTGACGGTGGGATTGCTTGAGAGTTGTGGTAGAAGTTGTTCCTTTGTCTCCAGATACTGTAAACGACAGCTTGAGCGACGATTTTGCGAAGAAGCGAGGGAGATCGTGCAGAGGAGGCTCTGATCCAGGAAAGCAGTTCGGACCTTGAGAGGAAGGCACTTCTGGAAGGCTCAAGCTTTTGGAAGACCAGTCTCCAAATTTCTTGAGAGTAGGCGCAGGAAAGGAATAGGTGATCACGCACTTCGTCGACAGATGAACAGAGAGTACAATCCGCTGATTGAAGGAGACCCCAATTGAGTAGACGCTGCTTAGTAGGGAGCCTGTTTAGATGACACAGCCACATGTTGAACGCATGCTTCGGGATGGAGCCACGGAACCAGACTATATCATACCAGTCAGTTTCCTCTGCTCTAGGCCTTAGAGAATCCCAGGTAAGAGAGGAAGAGAAAACCTTGCCTTGAGAAGAGTCCACTACCCAGTCAAAACGATCATCTTCCACTGATAAAGCCAGAATCGCAGTGGTAGATAAATACGCGTGGAGTTCCAGTGCAGCTTCAGACCGTGGTGAGGGAAGGGACCAGCCAGAATGGTTGCACACATCCCTTACCTTTGCTGACAGAGGAATTCTCAGAAGAGAAGGACCTGTAGGTCCAATGCTCTTGATGAGAGGACCCAGGGGCATCCATGGATCGAACCAGAAGCTTGTTTTGTTTCCGTTCCCCACTGTAACTCTGATGAATTGTTCCGCTAGGGGTCTAAGCCGGAGCAAAGCTTTCCAGGTCCAAGAGTCCGAAGGTCTTTCTTTCAGTTCCCAGAAACTCTTAGATTTTATGTTGTGAAAATGATGCCATTGAGCCCATAAGGAACCTGATCCTGCAAAAAGCAGCCAGATGAACCTGAGACATAGAGTAGTATTCCAAATGGCAAAGCGCCTTAGACCCAAAACACCTTCCTTTTTTGGTAGACAGACTGTATCCCAAGCAACTTTTGCACCTGTGCTTCCGTCGATACACCCTAACCAAAGGAACCTTGAGCACATGGATTCGATCCTTTTTATACAGCCCTTAGGCAAGATGAAAACAGAGATCCAGAAATTAACTGTCCCAGATATAACTGAAGCTAGCAGTTGACATCTACCCGCGTAAGATAGAGTTTTAGCTGCCCAGCTGTTGAATCTGTTGGCAAGTTGGTCCAAAAGCGGCTGATACTCAGAGATTTTCAGTTTTCTGTGAAGTAGGGGCAAGCCGAGATAACGTATGGGAAGAGATGCCACAGGAAAACCATGGCTAATGATTGCCGAGGCGTGTGAAGCAGACAGGCCTGCGTGAAACAGTTGGGTTTTCTCTTTGTTCATTTGAAGTCCGGACCAGGACGCAAAATCATCAAGGGCTTTGTTAACTCCATGCAGAGATGCTTCAGAGCCGTCAAAGAAAATCATTATATCATCCGCAAACATCAAGTGAGAGATAGACAATTCTGATGTTTTAGGATGATAGCCGATGTACCCCTGATCAAACCTTGATTGAAGGAGTCTTGAGAAAACCTCCATACCTAGAACAAAAAGATAAGGAGATATCGGGTCTCCTTGTCTTAGACCTTTGGCACTTTTAAAGAAACCACTGGAACCACCGTTGACACAAATCGAGAACGACGGCGTAGTGATGCATTCAGCGATCTAGCCAATGAATCTGTTAGGGATACCGATTGCTTGGAGAGCTGATAATATAAACTGCCACGTGATGGAGTCAAAAGCTTTTCGAATATCCACTTTAAGCATCGCCCTTTTTACAATGTGTTTTCTGTTGTAGCCTTGCACAATTTCAGTTGCTAGAAGAACATTTTCAGCTAGAAGCCTGCCTGGTATAAAAGCCGTCTGCGCTGGAGAGATGACACTCGGTAGAAGCCATTTTAGACGTGAAGCAAGTAAACGAGAGATGACTTTGTAAACCGTATTCATGCAGGCAATAGGTCTGAACTCTGAGACTCTGAAGGCATTAGGGATCTTAGGGATGAGAACCAGTGTTGTGGCATTCCACTGCTTTAGGAGTCTCCCAGACTCGAAAAACTCATACACTGCATCGGTTACTTCTGGGCCTATTATACTCCAACAACCCGTGAAGAACTCAACTGGGTAGCCATCGGGACCACTGGTTTTATTGTGCGGCAAAGAGAAAAATGCTTCTTTGATCTCCTCCCTTGTGAATAACCTCTCCATGTGCCTTTGTTGAGTCACCGAAGCTCTGAATGACAAGAGAAGCTCCATATCGCTTTGGACAATGCCAGAAGCAACCGAGGAGCTGGAAAACAGATCCAGGTAGAAATCCACGCAATGGTCTCGAATAGATTGTTGAGAATCTAGGATCGTACCTTCGGAGCTGGTGAGGTAATGTATATGGTTCTTAGCCTTCCTAGTTGCAGCCATTTTATGAAAATAGGCTGAGTTGCAGTCACCTTCCTTGAACCAATTAATACTGGTCTTTTGGCGGAGGAAAGACTCCTCAGCTCTCACCAACATATGCCACTTCTCCTCAGCTTCAATCTCAAGAATCGCATTGTGGACTGATGGATCTTCTAGTGTTTTGCTCTGAAGGGAGAGGAGATGATCATGGGCCTCAGAAACTCGTTTTTCAATGCCAGAAAAATTCTCTCGGTTGAAGCCCCAGGACCTTTCAAGCTTCGCAGAAACTCTGAACATGGCTGACCCCACCACATTTAATGAGAACCACTGATTCGCCACAAGTGGAAGAAACTCTTGATTAAGGAACAAGAAGTTGAAGAAACAAAAAGGTCTTCTCTCTTTGGTGGTGCCTGTTTCGAGAGTGACCTCACAAGATGCATGATTTGAGAAATCAGGTTCACCAAAGACTGTGAAAGAAGAAGGGTATACGGAGTACCAATGGGAGTTGACAAGGGCTCTGTCAAGCTTTTTTGCGACTGGTTTTGAGCTTGACTTGTTCCACCAAGTGAAGGTACTTCCCCTAAAAGTCAGGTCAGACAAGTCAGCCTCTAGTAAGCAATCCCTAAACTCTCGAGTACGTCTATCAATGTTGAGAGTGGGGGGGCTAGAGTGCTCTTCTGGGTTCAGAACTTGGTTGAAGTCACCAAGGACGATCCATGGTTTATTCACCATGGTGGAGGAACTAGCAAAGGACGCCAACTCAGACCAAAGCTCTTTTCCAGTTTCTTCTACATTGGATGCATACACGATTGAGACAATGATCTTATCCTTAGCCTCAGGCAACAAAATCTCGCAGGTAATCATCTGGAGAGATTTATGTAGCACCATCACTCGAACAGAAGGATCCCATAGGACCCAGATTTTTCCCAATGCCGAAAAGTCATAGTTATCTTCAAAAAGCCAGCCAGGTAAAAGATTATTTACAAACTTCTTCATCTTTTCCTGCTTGACGTGAGTCTCTATAAGACCTCCAAAAAGGGGTTTCCTTCCCCTAAGCCATTTTTTAAAACCGCTCCTATGGCTGTATATATTAAAGCCACAGACATTACGACAAAAAAGGTTCGTACACATTAAAAATTATGTGAGTTTGAGGCTCTTGCCTCGTTGAACCTTGCGTTGCTTCTTCGAGAGAACAACTTGAAACTTCTCATCATATTCGTCTCCAGTGCCTTCATCTCTATCTGAAGACAGTGTATCTGATGAATCCGACTCTACTCCAGAGGTCCTTTCATCTGCTGAATTAGACATCTTACTCTTAATCGACAGCCCGCTAGCTTCCCCTTTCTCTAAGTGCTGATTTGTGATCTGCTTTGAAGATAGGGAAGATGCTACTGGTGGCTCTTCGTTTGAGGGCTGAGGGGAGACTCTCACATAGACCTGCTTTGAGTCTTTTCCAGGGGGATATCCCATCTGTTTTGTGGGAGAGTGAGGCTGTTTCTTCTGCTGTCAGCGCTTCCCATTAGGCTCATTGCGGGCGTTAACTCTTGGACATGAATCTGGTGTATGAACCGTTGACTTACAAGAAGAGCAGGTGATGGGAGCCAAAGAACATCTCTTAAGGGTGTGGCCAATACCTTTACAATGAGAGCAGACTGGCGGCATCCAGGGGCTGGAAACCAGAATGCGAACAATGTCCCCCGAAGCGAATTGAACATTGACTGCCTCAGGTAATGGCTTGTGAGGGTCTATAATGGTAAATACCTTTGCAACTTCCAAGTTGGTTTTGTTTGCTGTTGACGGATGCAAACATTTAGGCTCACCTACTAAACCAGCAACATATTCGAGGCCTTCCTCATTAAAGAAATGGAGAGGAACGTTGCGAAGTTCTAGCCATATGGGAGCAGATGAAAGCTCAGGTTTCTTCAGGATTACTCCTGGCTCCCACTTAGCGACGAACATTGTTTGTCCTTCAATCTGCCAGAGTCTTTGAGCAGTAACATGGTGTCTGGTGGAGGCATTGGGGATGCGAAAGAGAAACGCGTTTCCATCGAGCTTAGAAACAGAGATATCCCGGTGTTGCTTACTCCAGATTCCATTTACTATGTTGTGTAGGGTACCCTGAGAGGGAGGGTCCGAGTAGAACTGACCTAATACGAAAAAATCCCACGACTTGCGGTTATTCTCAATCACTGTATTAGGGATTTTAACGCATACCTCACCAGAAGGTAGAGTGAAGGGGACTCCTTTCTTTCTGAGAGTCCTGGATGAACCTTTGACGAGGTCAACCCAAGAGTCCTCGGATTGTTGAGGCTTGCCTTGCTTTTCCGATAGCATCTCCTTTGCAGAGTTGCCTGGAATTCCAGTGGGAGAGGAGGTTTGTATCGAATTTTCTCCACCGTTAATAGGTGCAGAGCTATCAGGGACCGCACTCTGCTTTGTATTATCCTCTTGCTCTGGGACTTGTTTAGAGACCAGATCTGACGGAATTGGGGTAACCATGGCCAAGTCTGTCCTTTCGGCAGTCAATTGGGCATATTCGGGGGAAGTGTGAACGGAGGGAAGGACGGCAGAGACTACTAGGTTGGTCTCCGAGGAAGCAGACTCCATTTGTGGCGGGCGAATAATTAGGTCAGATGGAGGTGGAGCAGGGGGAGGGGGAGAGGACGAAGGCGACGCATTCTTATGCTTCTTCTTTTGCTTCCCCATGAGGAGGGGAGGGCCTGAAAAGAAGGGAGGAGAGAGATTCCGGCGTCGAGATTGACGCCGGCGAAGAAAAGAGTAGGCACTCACCTTATCGCCTTTTTGGAGAGAGAAAAATACTTCTTTTTTTTTTTTTTTTTTTTTGCCAACGTCTTCTGAATATACTCTTTCTCTTATCTTATATGCATCATAATTTGTTCCACCCACTCAATTGCATAACGAATAGTTTTAGAAACTAATCAACTCTACTAATATACTATAGTCAAATACGTATATGCATCCTATTTACAATATGATATTGTTGACTATAATACTACCGTAATGTACATGATAATAGAGATATGACGCAAGCTATCAACAAAAGTACGTTTCTGATACATATGGCGAAATGTTTGGTATAATACAGCTTGTGTCATCTCATATATCTCTACATGTACGTTTCTGATATATCTAAACAAAAGTACGTTTCTGATACATGGCATAATACAGCTTGTGTCATATATCTCTACATGTACTACAAGAATAATGTGCATTAATATCATTAGACGACAGCGATTAACATAGTTATGCTATAAATGAAGTTTGGCTACTTTTGTAGAAATGGTTGGATATAGCTTGCATGTGTTATATCTCTTTTATTTCTCCTAAGTGCTTTTGCAATTTACCAGAAATAGAACGTTTAATTTCAAATCAGTGCTCTGTGTTAATTTCATTGTTGGCAAGAAGAGGGAGATGGAAAGAAGAAAAAGGGAGACATTCAAGAATCAAGATAGTTCGGTGGAAAAGGGAGACCTAATTGCATTGGCGGCAAAAAAAGTTATTGAAGTCTGTGTATCCAAAAGAACCATGTGGCTTACAAGAACTCCTTTCCTTTCTTATATGGCTAGAATTTTGCCAACGGTCTTCTGAATATTTTCTTTCTTTGATCTTGTCTGCATCATAATTTGTTCCACCCACTTACTATATATATACCTCCATTGTCACACAATTTTTCGGATCAAAGTCATCGAAACATAAACTTATTTTGCGTTTGATCTTGTAACAATCCAAACTCAACTATGAAAATTAACATCCGAGATTCCACCATTGTCCGGCCTGCCGCCGAGACCCCAGTCACTAAACTTTGGAACTCCCACGTTGACCTCATCATCGCTAAGTACCACAGCCCCACTGTCTACTTCTACAGACCCACCGGCGCCTCCAATTTCTTTGACCCTCAGGTCCTCAAGGACGCTCTTTCCAAGGCCCTCGTCACTTTTTACCCCATGGCTGGTCGCTTGAAGAAAGACGATGATGGTCGTATCGAGATTGATTGCAATGGCGCCGGTGTTCTCTTTGTCGTCGCCGATACTCCCTCTGCCATCGACGATCTTGGGGACTTCGCTCCTTCCCTCACTCTCTGCCAGCTTATTCCCAATGTCGATTACTCCGTCGGCGTCCAAACTTTACCGCTCCTCGTCTTGCAGGTTAAAAATCGATGCCTTGTGTTCTAGGTTTCTAACTTTGTCTTTCTTATAATTTAGCTTAGTTTGATCCTGTGTTCCTTGATGAAGTAGGTGACCTTCTTTAAATGTGGGGGAGCTTCCCTTGGGGTTGGCATGCAACACCACGTGGCTGATGGTTCCTCTGCTCTCCATTTTATCAATACATGGTCTGACATGGCCCGTGGTCTTGACCTTACCATTCCACCCTTCATTGATCGGACCCTCCTCCGCGCTAGGGACCCGCCTCAGCCTGCTTTTCATCATGTTGAATATCAGCCTTCCCCCACTATGAGGATCCCTTCTTCCTCCAAACCAGGCCCTCATGATACCACTGTCTCTATTTTCAAAATATCACGTGAACTTCTTCTTGCTCTCAAGGCTAAATCCAATCAGGATGGAAACACTGTCAGCTATAGCTCATACGAGGTCTTGGCTGGCCACGTGTGGAGAGCAGTGGGTAAAGCGCGCGGGCTGCCAGACGACCAAGAGACCAAGCTGTACATTGCAATTGATGGAAGGTCCAGACTTCGCCCGCAGCTACCCCCTGGTTACTTTGGCAATGTGGTATTCACTGCGACACCATTGACTGTTGCAGGGGATCTTGTATCAAAGCCAACATGGTATGCTGCAGGGATGATTCATGACGTTATAGTTCGCATGGACGATGAGTATTTGAGGTCTGCTCTTGACTACCTGGAGATGCAGCCTGATCTGTCAGCACTGGTCCGCGGTGCACATACCTACAAATGCCCAAATTTGGGTATCACAAGCTGGGCCAAATTACCAATCTATGATGCAGACTTTGGTTGGGGTCGTCCCCTATTTATGGGACCTGGTGCAATTGCATTTGAGGGTCTGTCTTTTCTGCTACCAAGTCCTACAGATGATGGCAGCTTATCCTTGGCCATTTCCCTCCAATCTGAACACATGAAACTGTTTGAGAAGTTTCTGTACGAGATATGAAAGAGATAAGCCACCATCTTAGTATAACTAATAACAGTGAGTATCTGAGTTTCTTCAATGGTGGTTGATGAGTTAAGTTGCAACTAATAACAGTGAGCATGTCGCTCACTTAATTTTCGTTTGTTTGTTTTGACCTGTGTTTCTGTTTGTTTTGACATGTATTGCAAATTCCTATAATCATATCTAAGACCTGTGGCAAAACATCATCTAAATAATTAAAAATATGGTATCAGAATTTAGAAATGAACTTTTTGAAATAATAAATTTACTATAAACAAACAAAATTAGGTTCGTCCTTCACAAACTAAACATAAATATATAATGACATACATAGCTCTTCAAATGTGGGATTTGAATGAATAGTTAATGAGATAAGGTCCCAGAAATTTACACACAGAACGAATAAAACGTATAATACACTTTGATTAATCATCATTATTAAGATGAGATGGGGATTGGATATCTGATCAATAGGGGTTCCTATGTGGAGTCTGCGGAGCAGAACGAGGAGGGTTTAAAAGAGGTTGAAGTGCCTTCACTACGATGCTCATGTTTGGTCTGAAATTTGCCTCATATTGCACACAGAGTGCAGCCACCGCAGCTAGCTGATCATTATATCGTACCATATGGCAAATAAAATCAGACTCATCAAATGTTTCAATCGTCAAGTAGATGACTGCGGATTGCAAGTATCACTTGTTTTCTTTGGCATTTGCAAGAAAAGGTAACCTCAGAACTGAGGTTTCGCTAGTTTGGTTCTAATGTCAGCACTCACATAAACTAGTCTTCTAAGTTGAAACTTGTATGTTCTAGTGAAACATTGAGAGGAAAGCAATTTTGAGATTAATACCTTGGCAACAGCTTTGGGAGGGTACTCTCCGAGTAGTCTTGCATCAACGCATTGCTTCACTTTGTCTTCACTTAGTTTAGGGGTTGCCTGAGACAACACACAATATCTTTATTATTTAGCAATAATAATTCATTTTTAGGAAACATTAAGAGTCGCAGTATTCTATATGGAAAAAATTCTTGCTTCTTCCAGTGTCTTAAGTTGTTTTGACATCCTAAGTTTGGCCTAAGGAGGGCTTATTATCTAAGTTTCTTTGAGGTTTTTACCCCATTTTTGTAATTTTTAACAGACTAAATGAGTTTATCACAATTTTGGTCTTCTTAAAAGCCTCTCTTATCGATTCAGCAAATCAGAATAAGAAGCAGAGAAGAATGCACTAAACATTACCCATGTCACTAGACTTTGTTGTCCACGCGGTAAGGTATGATCTACTGGTTTACGACCCGTAAGGAGCTCCAGCAGAACAACACCAAAACTGTACACATCGCTCTTGGAGCTCAACGTTCCTGTCATTGCATATCTGAAATACATAGCAAAAATAATTAAGCTTTAGATTCGTCAAGAAGAGATGCAATAGCACGTAAGGGTATGAAAAACGAAATCCATGTGACTGAATAAGTGTTTCATAACATTAGAGCATGAGAACCAAACATTTTTGAGTGATGACGTGTTTCCCGTGGATGAGTCTGAATGAAACAAACTACAAATAACTGTTCAGGATAAACAGAATCTTTAAAAAGGGTATTACGTACTCTGGAGCGTGATAACCAAAGGTTCCTAGCACACGAGTTGAGTGAAGGCGAGCAGCCATGTCAGGGGCTTGATCAGACAGATCAAAATCACCAATTTTGGCAACATCGTCATCAAAAAGAAGTACGTTACTGGATTTGATATCTCGGTGGATAACCTGAGGGCTCACCTTCTCATGCAAGTACTCAAGTCCTCTGGCTGCACCAACAGCGATTTTAACTCTCTGTTGCCACGTCATAACAGGACCTCTCAGTGCTCCTTTGACACCTTTTCGGCCTACACCAAAGATCACCACGTTTCATTAGTTTCTTCCTGCTGTAACTTACTTTCCAGATGTTTAAGTATTGAGAGTGACTGATCCATATCCAAGCAATGGTTTACGTTTAATTACTCACCATGGAGAGTATCATGAAGAGATCCGTTGGGAGCATATTCATAAGCAAGAACACGGAGAGGGCCATCAACACAATAACCCATAAGTGCAGTGACATTGTCGTGTCGCAATCTCGAAACCATTGATATCTGTTGAAAGTCTCTACGTTAGTAACAAAACAAAACTAGACAGAACATTCCCAAAGGAGTGGTTTGATGCTGGACCATTTGCACATAAGAAAATGCATCGATGTATTCTAGAAAACCTACCTGGGAAAGAAATTCTTGATCTGGCTGCTTACTAGAGTCAAGTTTCTTGATGGCAGCTGCGCCACCGCTTTTAAGAAAACCGTAAAACACTCTTCCATAAGAACCCTCACCGATCAAGGCCTTGGAGCCATAGTTATCGGTTATATCTTTCAACTCATCCACAGGAATGGCTGGTACAGAGATAGGCTGCATGGGAGTTACTGGCTGGTTCATGGGTGGATCAGCTCTTTGATAGTGGCCTCCATTGTAACCTTAAGAACAATTAAAATCCCATTAAATTTTAGAGTCCAAAGGTATGAACACTAAGAGAAACACTGACAAGTAATGCAGGTGAAATATGAAAGAAAAAAACTGAGAAACCTGCTGGGTTGTGCGCTGGCCTAGGTCCGGTGTCAGCAGAGTTACGGAAATCCTCACTCCCACACCAACCAAAACAGCTCATTACAGTCTTCTCTCACACGAGCTAACTACACTGTAAACAGTATATGTCAACCAACAGTTCAGCTTCTTAGACTAATTGATAACAAATAGATTGTTCAGATACTAAACTAAAAAAGGTAATAAAAGAGCTTCCATTTCGCTGATCATGATGCTGTGTGCAGTAACAGAAACATTACAGACACAAAACAAGATTTTTCCTCATAGTAGTAATTACAGAAGGGAAAAGAAGAAAACTTTCAAAGAAACTTAAAAGAATAGTTGGTTGTATCAGTAGAAACCAAAATATGAATAGTTTAGTTTTCAGGATAAGGTTTTTGAGTCCACCAAATATACACACAAAACAAAACAAGAGAATTGTGGGAAAAATCAACAAAAAATTCCACAAAGTAAAGTCAATACTAAATCAGAAGTAAAGTAAATTCAAATTCCTCTGCTAATATGGATCAACCGATGAAAAATCTTCAAACACCAACAGACAACATTTATGTTCCGTAGACCTAGAATTATCACAAGTCAACGAATTTTAACCAATGAAACTGATTTCAAACTCGAAAAAACTCGAAATCGATTCCTAGATTTCGTTCGCGTAATCGAAATCGACATGAAATTCGAACCCTTCGATCCTTAAAAAAGAAAGGTTTTTTGACATTTAAGTAAAGTAGCAAAAAGAGAAACTCGTAACAGAGGAAAGCATTTTACTTACCTATCTCGCTAACAAGAAAAAAAAAACTTCGGAAGGAGAGAGGAATTGAGAAATTCTCAGTTTGGTGTGGTGGTTTTTTTTTTTGCCTTTAGACGACAATTTGAATATCTTGTGATGATGATGATGATCATCGACTTTTTAACACCTTTTTTCTTTTCTAAATATATCTTTAGATGACCATTGTTGTAGTTAGTCTAGTTGTAGTACTTTACTTACTTGGCAAAAAGTCTTTATCTATGTAAAATACCCAAATTATCCCTCAAATTATATTCTAATTACATTCATATCCTTAAACACAAGTTAAAAAATACTGAAACGGAATCGAGTTCTCTCTCTCGGCGCCGTCGTATAAAAAAAACCTCACCGCCGTAGCCATCAACCCACCTTCGTTTCAGGTGAGCCATTTTTTTTTTGTTTACGATCTTATCTCTGTCGTAAGTTATGTAGACCAGATGCTGAAATTGTTGTCGAGTTTAGTCATATTGTTGTTGTGTATGAAATGATGATCTTAGAGTTTTGGATTTGTTATTGATGGATATGGCAGAAATGGCGAATAAGATTGCAATGTTTCTATCGGAAGCAATAAACAACAATGCTGTCATAAACACTTGTCTTGGGGTATCGTTTGTGGTTTTGGGATTGAGATCTGATCAACAGCAGAAGTATGTCGAGGCCTTAGCAGAGCAGAAGGATTCGCTTTCCAAGTCTAACAAGGCAATGAAAGTCACTATGTGGGAGTGGAAACAGCAGCTCTTTGCTGAAGCTGCTTCCGCTGGTGCTTCTGCGGTTGTTCCTCTTTCCACGCTCAAGGCCATCTATGGTGAAGTCATAGCAACTACTCAGTCAGGTTAATTACTAGTCTCCATCCAACCCTCTCTTATTACCTGTTGAATAGAAACAGACTATGAACTACTACTGGTGTTGATAATGTGGAATCAGGGATCACAATTTTGATAAATCTGTACTTTTTGACTGGATATGCAAATATAAACTAGGCTACCTTTGTGGGGTTTGATAAAAAGTCATGTATGCTCGCATCAATTAGAATCGATATGATCATGATTAGAAGTCGCCTTTGGATTCACTAACTGGTTTGAATTATGTTCCTTCTTCCAGGTGACACAGCCAAGGAAGAGTCTAAAGTGTCTACCCCCAAGATCATGATATGAGAGGGTTGCTCGCATCAATTTCTAGATTTTTCAAATGTTGAGTTGAGATTTCATTGAGAGTAGTTAACGATAATGTTTGTGGTTGCATCGTAAACCTTTCTCTTACAGTGGCCATGTTGAACAGATTTACCTTGTTAATGGCTGTAATGTTGTGTTGTGTTGTGTCGTGTCGTGTCGTGTATGTCTTTTAAATTTGTGGGCACAATTTTTGGTTAGAGGTCTTACGGTATTTCAGATTGACAAAGCGTACCCGCGAGATTTCATGCAAGTAGGTAGAGTGAGAGTGCAGTTGAAAAGAGAGGATGGGACTTTACTCAACCCAGCCATTACTTCAAGTAAGACCTCTCATCCCCATTCTTGGTTCCATCTCCCCACTCGCCATAGAACATTTGTCTTTTGTGTTGAATTGAGCTTGCAGTTTTGTATACCTGACTAGAAATCAGAAATCAGGTTTCATGGACCTAGAAAGCACTGACATTGAATCTGCTTTATTTTCTTTACTTACTCTTGTTTTGTTGTTAAGATCTCTCCTTGTGAAACATGTATGGATGTGTCTTGCCTTCCTGTGTTTTTTTTATCTATTCAGGAGTTGGTATTCAACTCTGGTCTCTTATATGAACTTCAGACAATGCTCCACTAATTTTATCTGCTTTGTTTTATCTCATCATTTCTCCCTGATTCAAACTTCGTCATCGTTCTTCAAATTTGACATATCATCACCAATTTCAACCTTTGTGATCTGGAAGCTTTATTTGTGTTTTTTCAGTGATCCCTAAATTTTTGGTTTATGTTCAGAATCATTCTTACCAATATCTCATATGGATAAAAAAGTTTATTTATATTATGTACATGTAGATCTTATGCATATGGAACTTCAGATTGCAGCAATTGACTGATTTTTTAGACGTTTATGTTTGTTATGTTACTTTTTTACTGGAATATCACCTTATGCTAACTTTATCTGATTGTGTGTTTTCATTCTCTTATCAGTTATTTTGTTACATATTGAATTTCTTTGGTTGGTATTGTTGCATATGATCACGGCAGATTCAGATGCAGAAATAAGCTTTATAGAAAAAGTTTATTTTAAGCACTTGTTGGCTAATTGCAAGACCTATATGCAAGTTGTTTCCTACAGACATATGATGTGCTCGTGTTGATGTTTATTTGCAGGAAAGCAACTGATGCAGAAAATTGCAGAGTTTGGTATTTGCAGGTGTAACAATGTTTCAAATATAAGATAGTCTCTTCTCTTCACAACTAAGCTATTTTGGTTTAATCACTCTTGCTTCAAATTTGGCAAAGAACTTGACTCAAAAGTCCCTTGTGCAACAAACGGCTTCTTGGGGGCATGTAGGAAATTGCATTAGGCCGACTCCAACCATTAATAGACCTTGAAGTAAAAGATTATGTAAAAATAGTTTTAGGTCTAGCAGCAAAAAAGAAATACAGATATGATCACAACATTCTCATAGAAGAAATCACTCAGCGAGCCTACTAAAAAGAAGTAAGAAATCAGTGAACTATTCAAAATTCTGTGTTATCATGATCAACACATAAATCCTCAAGAGCAATCTATTATTACATCACAAACTCAAACAACCACATTGAAAATATATCGAACCATCATTACTAAATCCAGCCGTCAAGTTGTTTAATTTTTGCAAACTTACTATATCGAACCAACACTGAAAATTTCAATATAATTTTTGCTGGGATTTATTTCTGCAAACTTACGCTGGGCTTTATTTCTACAAACTTACGGTGGGCCTTGTAAAACACTTTTGGTTTGTTTTAAATTTTAATATAGGAACATTTAATAATATATCATACTCTTGGGAAAAAAAAAAAAAAAAAATTTGGTCGTCGGAAGCCATGGCTTCTCTTCTCAATCTCAGGCCAACTCCTCCAGTACTCTGTTCTAAGCCACCTCATAAGCTCACTCACTCTCATCTTCACACCTATATCTGTTTCCCGTTCAAAATCTCAAATACACATAATCAATTTCTCAATTTATGTCGTTCGTCATCAACACCACCACCTTCACAGCAAAAGGCTTCACAGAGGAAGAGAACAAGGTACAGGAAACAGTACCCAGGAGAAAACATTGGGATAACTGAGGAAATGAGATTCGTATCCATGAGATTACGCAATGCTAGTGGAAAAAAATTGCATCTTTCTGGTGATAATACTGAAAACGAAGAAGAACATGAAGAAGAAGACGATGATGATGATGAAGTAAAGAGAGAGACTTGGAGGCCAAGCCAAGAGGGATTTCTTAAGTACTTAGTTGATAGCAAGCTTGTCTTCGATACTATTGAACGAATTGTTGACGAATCTGAGAATGTTTCTTGTAAGAAAAACTCTCTCTCTCTCTCTTTTAGCCTTGATACCTAATTTCAATTTCAAGAGTTGATTACTAAGGCTTTGTGAGTAGGTA
The DNA here is from genome assembly GCF_030686135.1 of Camelina sativa. Lineage (NCBI taxonomy): Eukaryota > Viridiplantae > Streptophyta > Magnoliopsida > Brassicales > Brassicaceae > Camelina > Camelina sativa. Next base: position 33,288,013 of record NC_141896.1, on the reverse strand, counting down.
ATGATTTGGGTTTATGGGTTTTGGCAAATGCTTACTTCAGAACAGGATTATGGTTTCACTTTCAAGAGTGGAAAATTGTAATTCCCAACAGGCTTAGGCATGGTATATGGATATGATTATATGGACAGTTATGTCTAGTTACGGTAATGATTTGGGCTTATGGTTCATGATTTGTTAATGATTTGCGTTTAGGATCTGTATCTTTTATTTTTGGGGCTAGATTTTGACCTAATTTCAGTTTCAAGAGTTGAAACTTGCAATCGTCTGAGGCTTGGTAGATTATGTGGAAAGTTTTGTTTTTTTGATTTGGTAATGTGATTTGGGTTTATGTGTTTGGGAAAACGTGCAGATGCTTACTTCAGGAGAACAGGATTAGAGAGATGTGAAAGTCTTGAGAAGGATCTACAATGGTTTAGAGGACAAGATTTGGTTATTCCAGAACCAAGTAATATAGGAGTTTCTTATGCAAAGTATTTAAAAGAACTAGCAGGAGAAAGTGCACCTTTGTTTCTTTCTCATTTCTACAGTATCTACTTTTCACACATTGCTGGTGGTCAAGTTATTGTTAACAAGGTTAGTTTCTTTGATGAGTCTTCATGGAGTAACAGAGAAGAGTTTTTTTTAAACTGGATAAGGTCATATCTAGCATATTTAACGGTAACAGCTAGTTTGATAGAGTTAAAAGGATTAGAAATATAAGTTGGATATACTACTAGAGAGTTGGGGTTAAGGGGATTTTTGCAGGGTATGAGAGAGTTGCGATAAGCATGAGAATGACAATGATGGAATCTGAGAAGATTTCTTTTCTTCTTCATTGGAACTAACTTATAATCACAGAAGTATATCAGATAGTACCATAGTAAAGACACCTTGAAATCCTAAATCCATTATTTTGTTGAAGCTTGCCCCAAAAGAACTTGTTAACCGACTAATTAGTTAGGGCAAACAGTCAGTCAGGCTAACGTGGTCTTAAGCAATAGCTGAACTATGCTTTTGTCTTTATTTTCAAGATGTATCATAACTGGACGTTCTATATATTTGGTTATGTTGCATAAACAAATGGAAACAAGTTCTGGTTCTTACTTTTGTCAATATCGCAAGATTTAGATCTGTCATAATTGCCTGGTCACCCTTCTCTATATGCGAAGTTTTCAAATGTAACTGATCAATTGATTCATTTAAGGTATCTGAGAAGCTTCTGGAAGGAAAGATGATGGAGTTCAATAGGTGGGAAGGGGATGCACAAGACTTACTTAAAGGCGTCCGTGAGAAACTTAACGTGCTTGGGGAGGTGAGACTGTCAACTAAAATTTTAATTCTTCATTCCTTCAATTGCTAAAACCAAGGTTCTCTCAATGCTTTTTGATATTATATCTGACGTGATGCGTTTGAGAAATGAAGCACTGGACTCGGGACGAGAAAAACAAATGCTTGAAGGAAACAGCAAAGGCATTTAAGTATATGGGGCAGATAATTCGCTTGATGATCTTGTGAAATTCTTGGTTTTAAAGTTACCAGACCTGTGTTCACGATGGTACGTCTAGAATCAGTTCAAAAACTTTCATTTGTCAGATTGTCTAAGACACCGAAAATTCAATTCTCCCCTGGAGATTGCAGTGCTCCACTTGGCTTACCGCAGGCATTTTCCCTAATTCAGGACAGTGCTGGAATTGAAGCTGATGAACACCAGCCTTGGGTTCTTTGTTGCTCTAAGTCAGCAGTAAATAAAAATTACCAAATTGCTGTGCGTAAAAATGTAGCCAATGGTTGTGTCCTTCGTCTGGTAATTCTTGATGAAATATTGTTTTCTTTAGTTTTAAATATTTGAATTTGGGGGATCTGAACACTTATCATTAGTTCTACTTCTCTGAATAATACATTAGACTAGAAATGACTGACGATAGCTATTTTCCCATATATATGGGACCTCGTGCAATTGCATACGAGGTTTTGTCTTTTGTGCTACCAAATTCCACAAATGATGGCAGCTTATCCTTGGCCATTGCCCTCCAATCTGAACACATGAAACTGTTTAAGAAGTTTTTGTTAGTAGATAACTAGATATGAATAAGACAACTCCCCTTCTTCAATGGTGGTTGATGAGTTTAGGTTGCCACTAATAACAGTGAGCGACCTTAATTTTTTTGTTTGTTTTGACGTGTTTCTGTTTGTTTTGACATGTATCGCAAACTAGCTAGGAAAACACTTAACTCTAGGACTCAAGACTCCAAGAATTAAGCACAACCAAAACCACACAAAAAGCAAGGAACACATGCCAGCAACAACAATCACCACACAAACTTAAGCCACAAGAAATGATTCATGCAACTTAAGAAAATCCTACCATGCATGCATCCTAAATGCTCCCAACCCCCAAATTTTGAAGTCTTTTAGTTAACCATTTTTTTACATGCATTTAAACCCCAAATTATTCCTTATGCATGTGGCTCTTTCCGACCTGGAGATTCTCGCATGTTCTTAGAAACCAACACTCCAATGGTTCGATCTTCCATCGACACCATGAGGTTATAATTCTTTGGTTTTGGGTTCACATGCGGCACTCTTCCTCGCATGGCCTCACCAACAACCACTCTTCCAATTTATAGAGGTTAAACTTAATCTTTAAATTTTTGGGTCCTTCATACGACTCTTTCCATCCCGGAAATTCACATATGGACTCACCAAAAATAAACCACTCCGTAGATCGATCTCTCATCGGATCTAGGGGTTTAACCTCACCAAAATATTATGCAAAATTAAATTACAATTTTAACAAGCATAACACAACCCCCAAAATTCCCAAAATCGATCATGCAAGACCTTCCACACTTGCATGAGATTTTTAAAATATTTTCCTACCCTTGAAAAATTCTTAAAAACCCCAAAACTCATCATGCAAGGCATTTCAAACTTGCTTGAGAGTTTTAGAAATTATTTCCACCCTTGGAAAAATTCTTAAAACTCTAGAAATCCAACATGCAAGGCATTTCACACTTGCATGAGGTTTCTATAATTATTTTTACCCATCACAAGTTTTAAAATCAATAGATCTAGCATGCAAGGCATTTTACACTTACATCTAGTCTAAGATAAAAATATTCTCCCCCAAGAATGCTCTAAAAACCCCCTTGTCTACATGCATCTCTCTAGATCTACATGCAACAAGTAGCATGCAACACACAACAAGGGCCGATGCGAGAGCTAGAGAGCTCACACACCTCTCATCCCTGAAAATCCACAACTCACCTTGGCTTTGAAGACCTTTGGCCGATTGGAACTCCACCACACTACGCCGACCTAACAGCACCTCCCCTTGAGCGAGCTTCCCACCGACGAGATCTTCTTCTTCTTCTTCTTCCTCTTCACTCGAAATCATGAGATTTTCTCTCCAAAAGAGTTGAGAGAAAATTTGGGCAGAGCTTTAGTGTCTAGAGAGGTTTTGGTCGAAAATGAGAGGATAGAGGTGCTATTTATAAGCACTTCGCTCGATTTCATAGGCTAGCAAGTGGCAAAAATCAAGTGACAAGTGTCACATTTTTTGCATGTACTCTCCCCCACTCGCGCGTGTATCTCACTCGCTGGCGGAAGTGGCTTAATTGCGTGACACGTGGCATCTCTCTCCCATGCAGGGACTCTTCCGCTTCCCACGTTCTTCCGTGTCTCTCTTGCGTCCCAAGCTGCCGCGTTTGTCCGCAGAAACGACCCATTCATCCGCGAGTCTATTTCCTCGGCAGTCCTCGGTCCTCCTGTCCGTGACTCCGATCTTTCTTGGCTTTCTTCGGACCTCTCATCCATGACACTGATATTCCTCGTCCATCTTCGGATCTCTTGTTCGACACGTCCGATCCATCCGTGGTCCCGCGGTACATCGTCCGTCCGGCTGGTACACGGCCATTCTGTTCCCATGGTCCATCGTACGTCCTTCGTACCGTTTTCCATGGCCATTTCTCCCTTTTCCTTCTTTTCACCATCATCCTTGTTTCTTCATCATCCCATGAACCGGATATCCCATCAATTCACATCCGTTCTTTGGCCCTGGACCCTTCCGCAACTTGGTAACTTTAAACACAAGTCACTTAGTCCTTTCTTGAAAATTCCCTTTTCTTTGTCTTTTCAAGACATCTCCACGTCCTTCGTGCACGTTACTCACGTCCGGTACGTACTTCGTGATACGGTTCATTACAATCACCATCGTGGTTCAAATCATATTCTAAGGAGGACTTCTAGACCAACTAATAGAGCGTCTACTGTCAAGCCAAGTTACCAACAAGCAAGGACGTCTCTTGTTTCTAAGGAAGAGCATGTTGTATTTGATTTTTTACCATCACCAAAGGAGCATAAGGAGCTGCTGGTTCAGAAAAATCTGTTGGAAATAACAAATTCACTGAGTGAGCAAATGGAAGCCGTGTTACCAGAGCATAAAGAGGTCAGCAAAGATCAGACTAAGGAAGCCGTGAAGGAAGGCATGTTCATCAACAACCTTGTCAGTATGGATTATTTAACTAATGCACCAATAAAGAGGTATCGAATATTATCTATGCCTGAAGAATCATTTCAACACTCTCTAACCCAAGGCCTTAAAGTTTCGAGGACGAAATTTTTTCAAGAGGAGGGGTATGACATGATCATGAGACCATCCATGAAGATCCTTGAGCCTTGTTCAACACGAACAAAGTTGAAGTTCAATTCTTCCAGCCAAACAACCATTTGCGATACATTCCATTTGCCTAAGGAGGTTAATCTAGTTGTTCACTTGAAGAGTTTTAGGTTCAACTAGTTTAAGAGCTTCCAGAATTATGTATGGCGATCATGTGTTGTTTCTACTAAGGAAAAAGTGAAGAAATGGTACAGCCCATGTTGTTTCTCATCAGCAACATTGGACCAAGGAGTGGAAGAGAGAGAAGTTCAAGGATGCACTTATTGGGCTAATTCAAGAGATTATGGGCAAGGAGGGCATAGGAAATTATATTGGGGATGTTGTCTACCAAGTCCAGTCCATTTTGAGCCTAATTCAAGTCCAAGAAAGCCCAAAACAATTACTTTATTTTGTGTTCAAAGAGGGGCGACAACAATAGAGTTCAACTCACTTGGGAAGGACACCTTTGAAAGGCAAACTTCAAGAGTTGGGTCTTTATTCAACTATCTATCTTTATTATGTTTTAGTTTCAAGAATAATCAATATATGGCTTTGTTACCAAGTTTCTTATCCCTATATAAACTCATGTAATCTCATTTGAGAATAATCAATCAATTTTCCTTTTCATTTTAAGAGTCTATCTCTTTGTTCTTTTGTCTAGAACACTTCTTTGTTTCTTGGTGAGTAATATCCAAGCAACAGCCTCCTCTTGCTGGACTAGTGTGTCATATCTAACAGCGATTGGAGTTGGGAATATCAGTAGCCTTCCGCTACTGCTGTGCGACCCCTCAATCCATTAAATCTCCCTCGTTGCACCTTGCACCTTGGCGAGTTTCTATCCTTTCTAATCTGGCTGAGTGATCCTCGAATTTGGGCGTATCAAGTGGTTAAAACATATTTCACAAAATCCTCTTGTCTTTCTATCTTCCTTCTTCCCTTGTTGCTTGGGAATTCCATTGGGTTGCTTAGATTTGGTCTCTTACAACTTAGGGAGAAATTTCTTGAGTGACCTACCAAAATCGAGAGAAACACTGAAGTGTGTGAGGATTTTTTATCTGCTAACTATTGATGTTAAGTTTTCAGGAAACCATGGAAAGTGATGGAGAAAGAGATCGGCCAGGAAATTATGTCGTCGAGCTATCTAACTTGCAAATGAGGGCATTGAATTACACTATTACTAACCTTATGAATACAGGTCTAGAAGAACTTCATAAGAGGCTAAACGAGATTCAGAACAGCCAACAAACTCGTTCTAGACCTGCACCCAGGAGGGAACGTTCAAGGAGGACTTACCGGCCCGAGGAGGAAATTGAAGAAGAGGAGTTCCATGAAGAAGATGATCGATCCATCAATCGACCTAGATGAAGTCTTAGAAACCGTGATCAAGGTGATGTTAATCCTTTTGGTACAAGAAATGACAATTTAGGTGGTTTAAAACTTAAAATTCCAACCTTTGAAGGTAAAAACGATCCGGATGTTTACCTAGAATGGGAAAGGAAAATGGAGTTAGTGTTTGATTGTCAAAATTTTCCGAAACTCAAGAAGGTTAGGTTAGCAGCAACTGAGTTTATAGGCTATGATATTAAATGGTATGATCAAGTTGTGACTCACAGGAAATGGACAGGTAGAAGACCAATAGCTTCATGGGATGAGCTCACTACCTTGATGAGGAAACAGTTTATGCCGGATCACTACCACAACGATCTCCACCAAAAAACTCAGACGATTGCTTCAAGGAACCAAATATGTGGAGGACTATTTCCAGGAAGTAGAAAGCTTAATGATCAAGGCTGATGTAGATGAGACCTTAGAAGCTACCATGGCCAGATTCCTTGCAGGCCTCAACCGAGACATTCAGGACAGAATGGAGCTTCAAGAATATGAAAGCTTTGGGGAAATGTTGCACAAGGCGATCCTAATCGAACAACAAACCAAGAGGAGGAGTTTCTATAAACCTTCCTTTGCTCCAAAACAAAGTTATCAAGATAAAGAAAGTCTCCAACCATATCAAATTCAGTTTTAAGTAATGCTCCTGCTTGTCTTGATAACGGAAAGGCAGTCCAGACCAACAATCAGGCAAGGGATATTCTGTGTTTCAAATGTCAAGGACTTGGACATTATGCTACCAAATGTTGGAAACAAAAGGTAATGATCCTCCTAGACAACGGTGAAGTGGAGTCCGAGGACGATAAAGAGTAAAAGGAAGATTTTGGTCCAATCTTTGACAAAGAGGAAGAACAGTTTGAAAATCCAATTCAAGGGACACTTCTTGATGCAAGCGCCGGACGTCTCGCGGTACGGACAGAAACGAGTGCTCTCGGGCCAATCGAGCTAGGAGCAACTTCTCTCAGACAAGGCGCGGTGGATCGACTCTATGGAGGAAACAAACGATGGAAACCGAGTTTCACGGCAAACAAACGAGTGGTTCAAAAGTTCGCAATCTGGACTCGTCGTGGTCGAGTGGCTACGGTACGGTACAGACGGTAGAGTTGCGGAACGGCTAGCGAATTGATGTACAGTTTGGCTAGAGGAAATGAGAACAACGATGGATCGAACGACGACATGAGAGGAATGGCTCACCTCACGATACGGTCAGACTAACGATGGTGAACCTGGTTCGAGTCGTTAGGGTTCTCTCGGTAGAGCAATCCCGGATTGGTCCTAAGGAGAGTAGTGAGACAAGGGTCAAAGAATCTCTCTTTGGAAATTTTTTATTTGATTCAAGTCTGAGGCTACTAGAAAATAAGAGAGGGTTAAAATAGAGCTAGGTTTAGGAGAGACTAGGGACACACGGCCTCACAATGGTCCGCACACGTTGCCCTTGACGTGTTCTCTTTGAAATAAAACACGTCGCTCTCCTAAGTGATTCAAACACAACCACACACGTCACTCTACTTAACGTTACAAAAGGGAAAGTTCTAGAGTTTGTTCAAAACGCAAAGCAAAAGTAAAGAGAAAGACACGTCTTCGGCCTTGGCGCGGGAAACGACTTTGGCTTCGAACGTTTGCGCTAAAGCTCCTCGCCTCGTTAAAACCTCCTCCGATAAACCTCGTGGGACAAACCCGGAGTGAGGAAAAAGAGTATGATTCCTTTCTCTAACGACTTGGTTGCCTTCATCCTTGGGTAAGGATGAAGGCCGAGCGGATGGTCTCTTCTCGAACTTCTTCGGTCAGGTCGCAGGTTTGGACGAACGCTTGGACAAATAGGTTGATTCTCTGCCTGGTGGACTTGGAAGAGCTCTTAGACCTTCTAATGGCTCCCGGGGATATTTCTGGTATGTTGGCCGGCGGTTGTCCCGTGCGCGGTGCAAGCGTCTCGATCGCGTCCGGTGCGTCTCGGTCAGGTTCTGGTCCCGTGCTCACATCACTTCTGGTAACTAGGAGATCATTGACCCTGCAGCTTAAGTCCAATGACCAAGAACAAAGGGAGAATTTCTTTCCCTCTATATGTTTAGTTAAAGATAAACTTTGTTCTTTGATCATTAACGGTGGAAGCTGTACTAACGTTGCTAGTGATACTCTTGTTAGGACGCTTGGACTTGAGACCAGACCTCATCCGTGGCCTTTTAAACTAGAATGGTTGAATGAAACGGGCAGACAATATGTCAGGGAGCAACTCACGGTTCCTCTTACCATCGGCCGATATGAAGATGAGATCCTCTACAATGTCCTTCCCATGGATGCAAGCCATATCCTTCTAGGAAGACCTTGGCAGTTAGACATGAGGGCGATACATGATGGCTACACCAACCGGCATCCCTTTGAGCATAAAGGAAAGAAGATCACTCTGGTTCCTTTAACTCTGTTGGAGGTCCATCAAGACCAGGTCCAGTTGAAGAAAAGCCGAGACAAAAAAATTAAACCAACAAAACCTGAGGTATCTCCTAAGAACTCCAACTTCTTTGTCAAAAAGAGTCAAGTAAGGAAATCTTTGTACTCTCAACAGCCATTTATTTTGCTTGTGTATAAAGAAACACTAATAGCATTTTCTGACCTTGCACCGGAGCGTCCGAGTGATTTGCTAGATGTTTTGCAGGAATTCTCAGATATCTTTCCAGAAGAGAACCCTAACGGTTTGCCGCCAGTAAGAGGTATAGAACACCAAATTGACTTCGTCCCTGGTGCATCACTTCCAAATCGACCAGTTTATAGGACTAGTCCCGTACAGACATTGGAGCTGCAAAGACAAGTTAATGAGCTCATGGAGAAGGAACATATTAGAGAGAGCATGAGCCCATGTGCGGTCCCAGTCCTACTTCTTCCCAAAAAGGATGGAAGTTGGCTCATGTGTGTTGGTTGTAGAGCCATCAACAACATCACGGTAAAGTATCAATATCCTATTCCTACTCAGCTTTGGCATGATATTTCTATGAATTCTATGCTTGGTTTGCCTAGAACTAGGACTGGTAAAGATTCAGTTTTGTGGTCATTGATTGATTTTCAAAAATGGCTCATTTCATACCTTGTCAAAAAACTGACAATGTTTTGCATGTTGCTGAGTTGTTTCTTCAAGGAAATTGTTCGTTTTCATCGAGTACCTAAGTCAATTGTTTCTGATAGGGATATCATGTTTTTGAGTTACTTCTGGAAAACAATTTGATCTAAACTAGGGACTAAGTTGCTATTCTCCACTACTTGTCATCCGCAAACTGATGGGCAAACTGAAGTAGTTAATAGAACTTTTTCTACTCTCTTGCATGCTTTGATCAAAAAGAACATAAAAACTTGGGAAGATTGCTTACCACATGTTGAGTTTTCATACAATCAATTAGTTCATTCTTCAACTAAGTTTTCTCCGTTCCAAATCGTTTATGGCTTTAATCCTTTATCTCCATTGGATCTAACCCCTCTACCTTTGAATGAAAGAGGTAGAATGGATGGGAAAAAGAAAGCTGACCTTGACAAACAGATCCATGAGAAAGCTAAAATAAACATTGAGGAGAAGAAAAATCAATATGCAAAACAAGCTAACAAAGGAAGGCGCAAGATGGTATTCAAACCCGGAGACCAAGTGTGGGTTCTCTTGAGGAAAGAACGGTTTCCAGCTGAAAGGAAATCAAAACACATGCCTAGAATTGATGGATACTTTGAGATCAAAAGAAAGATCAATGACAATGCCTACCAACTTTATCTTCAAGCTTAAATGTTTCTGATTTAGTTCTTTTTGTGGCGGATGATCCAGATTTGAGGACAAATCCTTTTCAACAGGAGGGGGATGATGTGATCATGGATGGAATTAAGTAGGATGAGCTTTTAGCCAGAGGAGAGCTTGTAGCTGAGGAACCATTGCTTGTAGCTGAGGAACCATTGCTTGTACCTGAAGGACCAATGACTACAACAAAAGCTAAGAAGCTAAGGAATGCACTTCATGGGCTAATTCAAGAGCTTATGGCCAAAGAGAGCATGGAAAAATCTATTGGGGATACTTATCAAGTCCATGCCACTTTGGGCCTAATACAAGCCAAAGAAAGCCCAAAATAATCACTTTAATTTGTGGTTAAAGAGGGGTGACGAAAATGGAGTTCAACTCACCTTAGGATGGAAACCTTAGGAAGGAAAACATCAAGAGTTAGGTCTTCATTCAACTATCTATATTTATTTTATTTTAGTTTCAAGAATAATTAATACTTGGCTTTGTTACCAAGTTTCATATCTCTATATAAACACATGTAATCTCATATGAGAATCATCAATCAATTTTCCTTTTCATTCTATGAGTCTATCTCTTTGTTTTTTTGTCTATAACACTTCATTGTTTGTTGGTGTGTAATATCCAAGCAATAGCCTCCTCTTGCTGGACTAGTGTGTCATATCTGGCAGCGATTGGAGTTGAGAAAATCAGCAGCCTTCCTCAACTGCTGTGCGACCCCTCAATCCATTAAATCTCCCTCGTTGCACCTTGCACCTTAGCGAGTTTCTATCATTTCTAATCCGGCTAAGTGATCCTCAACTTTGGGCGTATCATTATGTTGTTTGTGTTGGTTGCCACCGTTTGTGAACACAGAGACTCTCGTTGTGCATAACATGTGCCTTAACGAGTCACGTCTTCACCGGAGGGCAAACCGGTGTTGTTGAGAAGGTATCGGCTACCCCTTAACTCTCGTGTATGTTGTTGTTTTATGTAAGTTGTTGAATTGTGAGTTTGGTGGTCATGTGAAGAGGATCGTATTTTCTTGGTTGCATTGATTTGTTTATTGGATTGAGCTTTAGGACCGGTTATTAAAGTGTTTATATAATCGTGAAGAGGTGAGTCGTTGATGTGTAGCATTGATGGTTTCTCCGGTTGGTTTAGTTTTGTATTCCATCAAATCAGGGTCACGCCAATAATTGTGGTTGATATGGTACAGTGTCACTGAGTTATGGCTGTACATATTGCTATCGGAAAGTGAGGAAAGAGGAAAAAGAGAGAGAGAGAGGAGAGAGAAGTGACGTTTCAGAGATGCTGGGAACCATTGATGGATTTGGTTGGTCATTTCGTGGCTGTGGGTAGCTCTGTTAGTGGTGGGAGGACAGAGTGAAGTGAACAGAGGTGAAGAAGAGAAAAGAAAGTGAAGGAAGGTTGGAGATAAAGGCAGTCTGAAGTAGTCGACTTTGGAAGCTCGATGGCGCTGTATCTGACATTTTTCCGGGAGTCAGATGATATTGGCGTAATATACATCAAGACAAGAGTCGATAGAAGTTAAGCAAGCATCATTTAGAGTTAATCTCAAAGAGTTATGTGCGTTGCTTCCTGGCCAAGTATTTGCTGAAAACTGTGAAATATGGGTTAAGTATGAACCCTAGAAACTGTTCCGAGATGGTTCTTTCTAGGCGTCGTTTGGAGGAGCAAAACTAGTCTGATCGATACGAAATTTGGTGGAGATATTCTTCATAGTACAGGCTCCTTATCCAGCGGTGGAGTTGCGATTTCAACGGTTATTTTGTGAATTATTATAGTTTTTATATGGAGCACTTGTATGGATTTAATTGTGTTAAGTTGTGTTGTTGGTTGAACCAATGAGCTCGGTTTGAGCTGAAACCTCTGTAAGCTTATGGAGCAAGGTCATGGTGCTTGTAGGACCAAGTTAAAGCTAGGACGGTGAATTGATGGGTTCATCAGAGAAGTGTTTCGTGGCTGGACGGAATAAAGTATTCCAGCCTACCTTTCTTGTTACTCGGTCGTTAGGGATGGTTGGTTGGGCGACTCAGTAACTAGATGATGTGGGGTTGGGAATTAAGTGAATAAGGAAAGCTTGCTCGAACGGTGGAGTCAAGTGTTTTTCCAGTAGGATGCCGAATGACTCTGATACGTGCTTGGGGAGCTGAAGTACGTTTGTATGATTGTGTCTTGTGGATGCGGAGCATGGGTTAGTTGGATCTGCCTATATTGGTGGAAGTTTTTGTAATAAGTGATTTTTACACCGGTTGACTCGTCGGAATTATGGGGTTCCGGTGAGATTGTTTTCCATGGAACCTAGTGATATGCTCAAATTTACCTTAGAGCTACTCTCTCAAATTAAGAGGTCAATGTAGTATTTAGGGATCGAATCCACAAGAACTCTAGTTCACACAATAGATTTATTATCTTTTAATTATGCTAAATCAAAATATTAAATTAAAGACAATGCAAAACAGAATTTAAAAGAGATGTAAAATTCAGAAGGATTAAACGCTAGGCCTAGGGAAATTCTCAGGAAATCATGGAAAATCAGATCAATTAATTAAATAAACAGGATTCAACTATTAAGCACCGTTCTTGAACTCTAAACACAATTATAAAATAAATCAGTTCTCACTGCAAATATTATCTAAATTTAAAACCAGAAAATCCAAATCTCTTTGCAAAATTCTAGGTAATAAATCAGCTTTAAAATCAGGTTAGATAAGTTCACAAAATCACTAATTCAAATCTCTTTGCAAAAAGTAATTTTGCTCACCACAGGTTTTATCAGGAAAATCAATTATATTCTCATATCAATAATAATCCTAATATCTAAATCCAGATGACTAATCAAAGATCTAGCATTAAGAACAACCTATGGTGAAGAACAAGAAAGATAATGAATCCTAAATTAACAGATCTAACAATCCATGAAATCCCTAATGAGAAACCCTAAACCTAACAAGCAGATCTACTCAGACATAATTGCAAGAACACAAATCATGAATAAAATAGATTGCATTAAGAAAGAGATTAAAGAAGAAGTAAAGGAGTTCTGAATCTTCTCTGAAGGAGTCTTGATTCTTCTCTCCAAAAGCTCTCTAAAAATCTCTCAGGGTTTTGCTCTCAAAAGTTACAGGGAAAAAATAAAGCTTAGGTCTAAACAATAACCATAAAAATCCTATTTATACTCCTAAACACGTCCAGGGACCAATGATGCAAATATGGAAGACTTTGGGGCAGATTTGTAAATCTTCAAAACTTGTGGGAAAACTTCCAATTTCGTATTTGGCCTAGCATCGATCGATGCTATCAATGTGTCGATCGATGCTATCAATGTGTCGATCGATGCACTCTCTCAATTTCGTCTCCCAACTTTGTAACTCAGCCTCAATGCTTGATTATGTTCCAAATCCTCCTATTTAGCTCCATTATGCTCTCATCCATGTTAAATCCTATAAAGACTCAAAAAGACTCTAAAAACACCAAAAGACTCTATAGATAAGACTTATATCATGGCTAAAAACACCTAAAAACCATGATATATCACCTAGCTAAGGAGTTGGAATCCGGGTGAGGTCGTTTCAAGGTTATTTCTGTACAAGTTAATTAAATTGCACAATTTACAATCACATTATAAATGAATCCATGTATGAAAATAACAGATCAGAATTAGACAAATACCTTGAAAGTCAAACTCATGCCTTGTCCATTTTACACCAATACTACCCAAGCTCCGACACCAATTATACGTACAATTGTGATAAAAACTTTAATGATCAGATACTCATATACACCACATCAACAACAAAATGGCAAACAAAAAAAGCTAGAAATAATATATTACACAAATAAAATCAAGGTACGACCGAACAAGAAGTTTGAATCTAGTTTCTGCAAACAGAACACGAAATGAAGTATCATAATTACAACAACTTCAAGTACACATAATAAGATAATCAATTCAACTCCGATAAACATCATAAAGTATCAAATATTACATTCGACCGAAGATTAACTGCATTATTCCTGTGAGAAACAATAGACGATTCAGATCTACCTTACATGAATTATAGTATAGCATTGCAAATTAACAAACACCCAACCATATATTTTACCTTCTGAGTCACTTTCGACCTCACCAGGTAATATTTGAGATGGTTTCGGCGGAGTTTCAGAGAGAGAGAAAAAGAGAAGAATGAGAGAAGTGGCGACTGTAAGACCTAGTTTCATTTTTTACTTCTTTTTTTTTATATATATTTTTTATTTATTTAATAAAAATTTTGATGGCAATGCAATTTTCATTTTCTTGGTTTCCCCTACAATAGTGTTTTCACTTTAGACTATGCAATCATATAACCAAAATCTAAGCACCAGATTGAAATGTATTCCCGCACATCCTACTATAGTGTTTCAAAATATGGAAACGCTATGTTACTTTTTAAGAAATTTAACTATAGCAAAACCAAAAAATCTGCTATTAAATACTGCTATTAAAACCATCATTTCATGTAGTGTAAATCAAATGTTGCAGTGTTGGATACAATGATTCATAAAATATATAATAGTAACTAAATATTGATTTTTTTTATGAAAAGCTATCATAAAGAAAGGTAATTACTAAAATATATTTTGGTAGCTTTTCATAAATTTACCAAACAACCCTAAAGTTTGCAATGATTTATCAAATTAGGTAAAAGCTGTAACGGTATATATATACCAAAATTAATTAAAATGGTTAATTAAATAGTTGTAACAATTTGTTTAATATATTTTAACAATTAAAACAGAAAATTATAATTAATGAAAATTATTATAAAAAGATAATAATTATTTTTTAGAGATTGTAATTATTATACATAATTGACTTTTGTATGCATAATAACTTCTGTATCTAATTTATAAAATATGATGGTGTATCCTCTCTGAAAAAGCTTTATAACTCATGAAATATAATGACTTATGTCACATGTAGTTAAAAAGTATTATATAATTGAATGCATATATCTATTGGTAAATCTAATCACTAAAAAAAAACTATTACAATTATAACTATATACAATAAATGTTAATGATGATATATTTCTTCAAAACATGTCATTTGAGTATTTAATGCTAGATATCTTCTTCTAATGTATATATATATATATATATATACAGGTAGAACATAATCAAGTATATGCAAACAATACCAAGTCTAACAAGAGAAGAGAAAATATGTCTGACAAAAAAATGCCAACACGTCCAGGCATACCTGAATGCAGCAACTATCTTCTAACAGGAAACTGTGATCTAAAAGAATGCGAATACCATCACCCCATGAATACAACCCCGATAGAGTCTGGACTGGCCCTCAATAACAAAGGCTTACCTTTAAGACCTAATCAAACCGTTTGCCCAGATTTCAGTCGCTTCGGCCTTTGCAAATCCGGTCCAGCTTGTAAATTCGACCATTCATCATCCTCAGGTTCCAAATTATGAAAATGAAACTGATATTCCCTATGTTCTGTTCCGTTTATTCTAAATAAGATTATTATACATATCCATATATATATATGCATAATCATGTATTTTATTCACCATTTGTAATAATAATATATGAAAGAACGTAATGATCAAGTTTTGATCACCATGGTATCAAAAATGTTCATTTCATGTAACAAGACTTTTTGTTTCGATTTAATTCAACTAAACAAAGACCTAATCAAGTTATAGGCTCCAACTGATCCATAATGAATGCCTTGAAAATAAATCCAAAAGAGGATCGATCTTACCTTATTTGACTGGCACTGCTTACTTACGAGATTAAACAAGGATCACAACAACAAACACTCTGATGCCAAACTAGTTAGACAAATGCAATTTATGAAAAGGAATCTTCACTTTATCAACCCTCTCATATCATGATCTTGGGGGTAGACACTTTAGACACTTCTGTAGAAACTAGGTTTCCACAATGAATTTGTTTAATGGGGGAAACAAATTCAGGAAAATAATCTCTCTATAAAGTCGATCTCAGCTTTGAAATTAGAGAAGGGATTTAGATCTCTCAAACTAGGGTTTTTTGCTAATAACAATGGGAAAAACTGAATTGTTGTATTCGATCTTGGATGATTTACAATGGAGAAGTCTCTCCTTATTTATACATGTCCACTGATTACATAATATATTAACTTTTCTTATGAGACGAACTGAGATAAGGAAAGTTGCTTCATTTCTTGAGTCGGCCACTAGGCAAATTGGGAAGTCGGTTCTTCGTCTCCAAGGCTGGGCTTCCCTCTTCCGAACAGGTCTCAAATAATACCTAATTGGGTTCTTAACCAGATTTCCGGTTAAATAATCGAATTATCTTTCTGGTTTAGTTTGGTATGTCGGGGTTGCTAAATCCCGCACCAACAATTAGTCCCCCCCAGTTCTAAATATTCGGGAATCAATTCGAATATCTGAACTATGGAAAAGAAGATATCCGATCTAAACCATAAAGAATTTTGATTTTATAACTTGGATCTCCGGTATCATTTTGCTGTACACTGTCTTGCTGACACGTGTCATTTCCATCACATCCAAAAGAGGATCGATCTTACCTTATTTGACTGGCACTGTTTACTTACGACATTAAACAAGGATCACAACAACAAACACTCTGATGCCAAACTAGTTATACAAATGCAATTTATGAAAAGGAATCTTCACTTTATCAACCCTCTCATATCATGATCTTGGGGGTAGACACTTTAGACACTTCCTTGGCTGTGTCACCTGGAGGAAGGAACATAAATAAAACCAATTAGTGAACACACAGCTTATCTCCAAACGCAACTTTCTAATCATGATCATATCCATTTCCCTTACCCGTTAAGCTCTAATACATCTCGATACTAACCATGTTTTGTCTTTATAATTGATACAAGCATACATGTCTCTTTATCCAAACCCACAAAGGTAGCCTAGTTCGTATTTGCATATCCATTAAAAAAGTACAGAATTATCGAATTGTGATCCCTAATTACACATTATCAACACCAGTAGTACTTAATAGTCTGTTTCTGTTCGACAACTGACATGTAATGTAATACACAAACATCTAAGAGAACAATTCTAAAGAAAGTGTAAGTAACCTGACTGAGTGGTTGCTGTTGCTTGAATTTACTTGTGGAGTATAGTAACTTGAATTTACATTCACTACAACAAATATCTACATTGATAGCATTAGAGAAATGCTATAATACGTCATTGATAGCTTTTTCACAAATGCTATGTTAGGCCACTGTTATCATAGATACCACACATATGATAGCGGCATATAAGTATGTTATGGTAGAGTCTTCTACCATAGCAGTAACCAAATGCTTTGTTATCATGTTTTTTTAATTTTTTAAGATAATGTTATAAGTCATTTTACACGCTATGGTAGAAAATTCTACTATAGCTATAATATATTTTATTGTGACACAAAATTAGTGCTAGTTTATATGTCATGGTATTTTTTTTTTCAAAATTTATTTAATTAAATTTCTGTTTCATGAAAGAAACAACATACATAACCTTAATATTACATTAACCAAAATAAGTCTTACATAAGTGCCACCAAGTCTTAAACAAAATAAAGCTAACATTACAAAGAACAGAGACAAACTCATGTAACCCATCCAAGCCTTTCTTAGCTGCTCACTTTGCGAAACAATCTAATGAACAGCCACTAGTTCACTTTCAATGTATGAAAAAGACGTATTCTTTATGTTCTTCGTACTGCAAGACAGACCAAAATGCAACAATAGAGATGCTCAGTTACATTTTCATTTTCACTAACTGGCAATAAGCAAAAAGGTACAACAGATAGTAATCCATAAGCAACAATTCAGTCTTTTCTCAATTACAGATACTTACAAGGTGTGCAATCACTTCACAGTCGCTACCAGTGTGGAATTGATGAGACTTGAGCTTTTCATGCAAAACCTTGTGGTTGTATATCTCTCCATTGACCTGACATCGTGAGCACATTTGATTTACTATTCAGATGATACAATTGACAAAGGTCTAAAATTTGACATTTGTTCACACATGATTGACATAGTTTCAAGTACCGTGACAACGATGGTCTTGTCTTCGTTATAGAGCGGTTGTTCTCCATAAGTTGGGTCAATGATGGCTAAACGCCCATGAGCAAGATAACAATCTTCATGACAATGGAGTCCACTCCAATCAGGACCTCTATGCCTCAACCTACACAAACAGAAGTAATCAATCCAAACAATCAATTCGGGTCTTCTCCACAAAGATCAAATCTTTTTTTTGGCAGCCAAATCAAACAGTGACTGATCAATCGATTAAGCAAACACATTCTATTCCATCCATAAAAAAAGTTGAGAACTTTATTCCAATTCATTCATAATCGATTATTCAGTAACAATGCGCAGCATTTATAGATTACGAGAAGAAGTTGATGGGTGATTGATTGAATGAAACAGGGGAAGATTGAGAGAGAGTACCTGCGAGAGAGTTCAATGATACGAGAACGTTTAGCTTGAGTGCTGTCGATGCAACCAAGAACAGCGAGAATCCCACACATTGTGTTACAGTCAAAAGAATCAAAACTTGACGAGAAGCTTGGCATGATCAGTGATCACTGCCATTGATTTCCGCAAATCATCATATCTTCTTAGCAGTCTAACCTGTTTCATACTTTATCAAACCTTTCAAACTCAAAGTCACTTCAAAATTTTCCCACAATGCTTGGACTTTGGAGATCACTTCCTGAGTAACATAAGGAAGTTTACTTTGCTTATTAGTTACTTGGCTCGAAAGTGTAAACACTTCTACTCGTAATAAAAGAATCTGTCTTTCTTATACAAAATCTAGAGAGCTTTCCTTCGGTTTCTCTAGAGATTTTATCAATGTCGCTACCAGATAAAGAGTGAGACTGACTTTCGAATCTGGCACATATATTCTCTTCAGCTAACAAAGTACTAAATCAATCTAAGAGACCAATACAGAGTTATGTATATCCTCTACATCATTACATCAATATCTGAGACAAAAATTCCTAGAAACAACTCATCTAAACCCAATAATAAAAAGAGAAACTTACTTGCAATAGTCAACGCCGCTTGAGCTGCGTTTTAGTTAACTCTGGAAAATATCCACATTTTCAACCTCTTGTTGTCGGGCTCTACATACACCAAAAGCACAAAGACGAAAACTAGATATCATCATAACCTGTGCTAGGTATATTTGTCCAGGTATATGGTCCTCACTATAGGAATCTGCCATAGCATTAACACATGAATCATTCTCTATACTTCTTATATGCTGCTTGCAGAATCTGATAAACTCCGAGAACGGCAATGATAACTACAAGGACAAAAAGCAAATCATATTGTAGTGACACTAGCCCCTATGTTCATAATCCGGCTACAACAATACTGTGCTTTTAGAGACACTAGCAGTATGTTTAAGAACCGAGGAGGGGAAATGGAATTATACCCTCTCATGGTTTCAGATATAACCATTTCGCATCCCGTTGCCATAGTTTAAGAGAAAAATCAAAGGCAAATTCCAAAAACCTGAGAAGATGAAGCAGTGGCAGTATCTGCAGTTTCAGATGCGAAATCAATATAGGGTTAGCCGGAATCAAAAACTGTATACACAAAACTTGTAAGGGCTGTAAGGCAAACCATATATATTGTAAGGTTCGAGAATTTAACCAAAATCTATAAAAAGCCCTAGATCCCCTTTTAAAGCCACCTGCATCCAACCATCGAAGATGACGCCAAGGTCTGCAATAAGGACCAGCGTCCAGACATCAAGCTGGGAAATGGCTGGAGCTGGCCGGATCTGTCTCAAGCATTCACCAGAAATTGACGAGGAAGGTTATTGGTTTCACCGAAAGAAATCGCCGAAATTGACGGAAAAGGTTGTAGAAGAAGAAAAGAGAAGACGTGAGGAATAGTGGTACCTTAACGACGGAAGATTACGACGACGGAAGAAGGAGTCGAGGGCATGGTGTGGAGGATCTGAGAGAGAAGAAAACATTTGTCGAGAGTTTTTTTTTTTTTTGGTGAAAGCTTTTTTTCTTCCTGTGTCTCCAAAATTTTTTGAAGGAAAAGTCTGAGAGTAACTGTGTTTTTTTGGCAAAGTCTTTAGCGCTCACACCAAAATATAGGCTCTAAAAATTCCCGCTTACTAAAATTTTGGCTTAGCATTTTTTTAGTGTTATCCTATGCTATTACAATCCAACCTACTTTCTTTAATAGCAGTTACGCGAAAAGAGCTATCCTCTGGTGCTATCAATGTGCAAGTTTCTTGTAGTGATTTTCTGATATAGTATTGACTTTACTTGTGGAATTGATTTTTCCACAATTCTGTTGTTTTTGTTTTGTGTGTGTGTGTGTGTTTATATTGATTACTGCGACTCTAAATGTTCCCTAGAAATGAATTATTGTTAAAGATATTGTGTGTTGTCGCAGGAAACCCCTAAACTAAGTGAAGACAGAGTGAAGCAATGCGTTGATGCAAGACTACTTGGAGACTATCCTCCCAATGCTGTTGCCAAGGTATTACTCAAAATGGCTTTCCTCTCAATTTTTAATAAGAACATAAAAGTTTCAACTTCGAAGACTAGTTTCAACTTCCTCCCAAAGCTGTGAAGGAAGAGGAACCAAATTTTGTTTGTTTATCGTAAATTTATTATTTCAAGAAGTTCATTTCTAAATTCTGATACCATATTTTTATTATTTAGATGATGTTTTGCCACAGGTCTTAGATATGATTATAGGAAGAGAGGGATGGAACAATATTATCTGATGTGATGATGGATGGAGCTAAGTAGGATGAGTTTTTAGCTGTGTTTGAACATAAGGAAAATGTAGCTAAGCTTGAACCAGAGGATCTTGTAGCTGAGGAACCATTTCTTATACCTGAAGGACAAATGACTATAGCAAAAGCTAAGAAGATAAGGAATGCACTTCATGGGCTAATTCAAGAGCTTATGGCCAATGGGAGCTTGGGAAAATCTATTGGGGATGATACTTATCAAGTCCAGCCCACTTTGAGCCTAATACAAGCCTAAGAAAGCCCAAAACAATCACTTTATTTTGTGGTCAAAGAGGGGTGACGAAAATGAAGTTCAACTCCCCTTGGGAAGGACACTTTGGGAAGAAAAACATCAGAATTGGGTCTTTACTCAACTATCTATATTTATTTTCTTTTAGTTTCAAGAATAATTAATACTTGACTTTGTTACCAAGTTTTATATCCTATATAAACACATGTAATCTCATTTGAGAATCATCAGTCAATTTTCCTTTTCATTTTATGAGTCTATCTGTTTTTTCTTTGTGTAGAACACTTCTTTGTTTCTTCGTGTGTAATATCAAAGCAACAGCCTCCTCTTATTGGACTAGTGTGTCATATCTAGCAGCGATTGGAGTTGGGAATATCAGCAGCCTTCCGCAACTGCTGTGCGGCCCCTCAATCCATTAAATCTCCTTCGTTTCACCTTGAACATTGGCGAGTTTCTATCATTTCTAATTCGGCTGAGTGATCTTCGAATTTGGGCTTATCAAGTGGTATCATAGCCACTCAACCGGTACTTGTCTGTTCATCTTCTCATCTTCCATTTCTAAACACTTTTTCTTCTTTCTATCTTAAATCTGGGCCATCTCCTTACCTAGGTCATCTCTATTTTCAAAAAAAAAAAAAAAAAACAAAGAAAGAAGAAAAAACAATCCTAATATATAACAAAAAAAAAGATTGCATTTGGCTAGGTGGTGGAAGAGAAATCATGATGGCTGAGGAGAAATTCAGCCTTGGAGTGGAGATATGATCATGAGACCATCCATGAAGATCCTTGAGCGTTGTTCAACACGAACAAAGTTGAAGTTCAATTCTTCCAGCCAAACAACCATTTGCGATACATTCTATTTGCCTAAGGAGGTTAATCTAGTTGTTCACTTGAAGAGTTTTAGGTTTAACTGGTTTAAGAGCTTCCAGAATTATGTATGGCAATCAGGTGTTGTTTCTACTAAGGCAAAAGTGAAGAAATGGTACAGCCCATGTTGTTTCTCATCAGCAAAATTCGACCAAGGAGTGGAAGAGAGAGAAGTTCAAGGATGCACTTATTGGGCTAATTCAAGAGATTATGGGCAAGGAGGGCATAGGAAATTCTATTGGGGATGTTGTCTACCAAGTCCAGTCCATTTTGAGCCTAATTCAAGTCCAAGAAAGCCCAAAATAATTACTTTATTTTGTGGTCAAAGAGGGGTGACGAGAATAGAGTTCAACTCACTTGGGAATGACACCTTGGAAAGGCAAACTTCAAGAGTTGGGTCTTCATTCAACTATCTATCTTTATTATGTTTTAGTTTCAAGAATAATCAATATTTGGCTTTGTTACCAGGTTTCTTATCCCTATATAAACTCATGTAATCTCATTTGAGAATAATCAATCAATTTTCCTTTTCATTTTTAAGAGTCTATCTCTTTGTTCTTTTGTCTAGAACACTTCTTTGTTTCTTGGTGTGTAATATCCAAGCAACTGCCTCCTCTTGCTGGACTAGTGTGTCATATCTAGCAGCGATTGGAGTTGGGAATATCAGCAGCCTTCCGCAACTCCTGTGCGACCCCTCAATCCATTAAATCTCCCTTGTTGCACCGTGCACCTTGGCGAGTTTCTATTCTTTCTAATCCGGCTGAGTGATCCTCGAATTTGGGCGTATCAAGTGGTATCACAGCCACTCAACCGGTACTTGTCCGTTGATCTTTTTATATATCCATCTTTTCATCTTTTTCTTTCTTCTTCTATCTTTTCATCTTCTATCATTTTCTTTCATTTTCTATCTATTCATATTCTTTCAAAACAAAAACAAAAAAACAAAAAAAAAGAAAAGAAAAAAAATACGAAAAAAGTAAGAAAAAAAAGAAAAAAAAAAGAAAGAAAAAAGAAAAAAAAATGTATAATGATCCTCGAGATTGTGGGATCATCGAAGACAGAGAGCTTGGGATTCCAAATCTACTATTTTAAGCACTTACGGAAGAGATGCGAAGGTCGTGGAAGATTGAGATGAATGCCATCTACAAAAGGTTGGATGAAGTTCAAGCGGAGGCACATCCGAGACAACCACAAATGTTGCATCATAGAAGAGAAATAGACCAACCTAGAGTAGCAAGGGCTGATGATTATTACAGTAGTCAATCCTCAAGAGAGAGCCACTTGAGACCAAGAAGTGCTAGAGAAGTAAGAGAAAGAGTGGATTATAACATGGGTATTTTGAAGTTCCACCAACAAATTAGAATCCCCAGCCAGTCCACTGGCGCCCGTCTATCTGCTACGTACATTCCTTAGGCTTTGCAACCCTTGGTACGTACGCAGCGTTATGCTGGCCCGGACTAATCCGTACCAGCTCCACTTGTCCGATTTATATATGAAAATAATCGATTTAATATATATAGAATAAAGTTTACAAAATCAATAACAACAGAAAACCAAAGCGTTGGATCCAACTTAACAAAGAAACAAAGAAATAAAAATAACAAGAAGAAGCAAGGACTTTGCAACACAGCACGAAAACATCTTATCCGATCCATTAAACTCGGTACTACCCTCTTAACTTTCCCTGCAAGAAAAACAATTGTGGAGAAGGGTGAGCAATCTAAGATCACTCAGTGAGTTGGGTAACCCTCTAAACATGCTATCCCCCAATAACATGCTATCTCCCTATAACATGCTATCTCAACACATCCAACTACCCCACAATCAAAGCACGCAATGCGGAAGCTTAACAAGCAATCAACCACTCAATCAATCAATCAATCAAGGAACAAACAAGACCCAACTCGTCTAGACCTTGACTCTAACTTGGCCTCCACGCCACTTCACCTTGCAATCACTGCCAAAGTGGAAAGTGTTAGTCGTGCATCAAGATAACTTGACCACGCTTGACTCCAAAGTCAGGTATCCACACCATGACTGACACTACAAGACCTCACCCAGGGATATCACAATCAACCTAGGGAACACATCCTAGACATATCTCCACAACCTAGGGCCCATCGATCCTCTGTCCTGTCCCAACTCTCTTCCGCGTTGATACCAAAAACGCAACCAACTGGACACACCCCAAATCCTCCGAGTTGTTACCCATCCCAGGTAACAATCGGGTATACTGTGCCGCATCGTCATGCGGTTCAGGCTAGTAGCTAGCTAGACCCAAAGCCGTCATGCCATGAGATCCCTCTGGATTAGCTCATCGGACTTCCACACACATGTCAGGAACAGAGTATGATCTCTAGCTACGGACCGAGACATTAAACCCGCAAACTAGCTAGGAAAACACTTAACTCTAGGACTCAAGACTCCAAGAATTAAGCACAACCAAAACCACACAAAAAGCAAGCAACACATGCCAGCAACAACAATCACCACACAAACTTAAGCCACAAGAAATGATTCATGCAACTTAAGAAAATCCTACCATGCATGCATCCTAAATGCTCCCAACCCCCAAATTTTGAAGTCTTTTAGTTAACCATTTTTTTACATGCATTTAAACCCCAAATTATTCCTTATGCATGTGGCTCTTTCCGACCTGGAGATTCTCGCATGTCTTTAGAAACCAACACTCCAATGGTTCGATCTTCCATCGACACCATGAGGTTATATTTCATTGGTTTTGGGTTCACATGCGGCACTCTTCCTCGCATGGCCTCACCAACAACCACTCTTCCAATTTATAGAGGTTAAACTTAATCTTTAAATTTTTGGGTCCTTCATATGACTCTTTCCATCCCGGAAATTCACATATGGACTCACCAAAAATAAACCACTCCGTAGATCGATCTCTCATCGGATCTAGGGGTTTAACCTCACCCAAATATTATGCAAAATTAAATTACAATTTTAACAAGCATAACACAACCCCCAAAATTCCCAAAATCGATCATGCAAGACCTTCCACACTTGCATGAGATTTTTAAAATATTTTCCTACCCTTGAAAAATTCTTAAAAACCCCAAAACTTATCATGCAAGGCATTTCACACTTGCTTGAGAGTTTTAGAAATTATTTCCACCCTTCGGAAAAATTCTTAAAACTCTAGAAATCCAACATGCAAGGCATTTCACACTTGCATGAGGTTTCTAAAATTATTTTTATCCATCACAAGTTTTAAAATCAATAGATCTAGCATGCAAGGCATTTCACACTTGCATCTAGTCTAAGATAAAATCATTCTCCCCCAAGAATGCTCTAAAAACCCCCTTGTCTACATGCATCTCTCTAGATCTACATGCAACAAGTACCATGCAACACACAACAAGGGCCGATGCGAGAGCTAGAGAGCTCACACACCTCTCATCCCTTAAAATCCACAACTCACCTTGGCTTTGAAGACCTTTGGCCGATTGGAACTCCACCACACTACGCCGACCTAACAACACCTCCCCTTGAGCGAGCTTCCCACCGACGAGATCTTCTTCTTCTTCTTCCTCTTCACTCGAAATCAAGAGATTTTCTCTCCAAAAGAGTTGAGAGAAAATTTGGGCAGAGCTTTAGTGTCTAGAGAGGTTTTGGTCGAAAATGAGAGGATAGAGGTGCTATTTATAAGCACTTCACTCGATTTCATATTCTAGCAAGTGGCAAAAATCAAGTGACAAGTGTCACATTTTTTGCATGTACCCTCCCCCACTTGCGCGTGTATCTCACTCGCTGGCGGAAGTGGGTTAATCGCGTGACATGTGGCATCTCTCTCCCATTCATCCGCGAGTCTATTTCCTTGGCAGTCCTCAGTCCTCCTGTCCATCTTCGGATCTCCCGTTCGACACGTCCGATCCATCCGTGGTCCTGCGGTACATCGTCCGTCCGGCTGGTACACGGCCATTCTGTTCCCATGGTCCATCTTACGTCCTTTGTACCGTTTTCCATGCCCATTTCTCCCTTTTCCTTCTTTTCACCATCATCCTTGTTTCTTCATCATCCCATGAACCGGATGTCCCATCAATTCACATCCGTTCTTTGGCCCTGGACCCTTCCGCAACTTGGTAACTTTAAACACAAGTCACTTAGCCCTTTCTTGAAAATTCCCTTTTCTTTGTCTTTTCAAGACATCTCCACGTCCTTCGTGCACGTTACTCACGTCCGGTATGTACTTCGTGATATGGGTCATTACAATCACCATCGTGGTTCAAATCATATTCTAAGGAGGACTTCCAGACCAACTAATAGAGTGTCTACTGTCACGCCAGGTTACCAACAAGCAAGGACGTCTCTTGTTTATAAGGAAGAGCATGTTGTATTTGATTTCTTACCATCACCAAAGGAGCATAAGGAGCTGCTGGTTCAGAAGAATCTGTTGGAAATAACAAATTCACTGAGTGAGCAAATGGAAGCCGAGTTACCAAAGCACAAATAGGTCAGCAAAGATCAGACTAAGGAAGCCGTGAAGGAAGGCATGTTCATCAACAACCTTGTCAGTATGGATTATTTAACTAATGCACCAATAAAGAGGTATCCAATATTATCTATGCCTGAAGAATCATTTCAACACTCTCTAACCCAAGGCCTTACAGTTTTGAGGACGAAATTTTTTCAAGAGGACG
This sequence comes from Camelina sativa, assembly GCF_030686135.1. Lineage (NCBI taxonomy): Eukaryota > Viridiplantae > Streptophyta > Magnoliopsida > Brassicales > Brassicaceae > Camelina > Camelina sativa. Next base: position 33,261,644 of record NC_141896.1, on the reverse strand, counting down.
GGTATGAGATGATCATGAGACCATCCATGAAGATCCTTGAGCCTTGTTCAACACAAACAAAGTTGAAGTTCAATTCTTCCAGCCAAACAACCATTTGCGATACATTCCATTTGCCTAAGGAGGTTAATCTAGTTGTTCATTTGAAGAGTTTTAGGTTCAACTGGTTTAAGAGCTTCCAGAATTATGTATGGCAATCATGTGTTGTGTCTACTAAGGCAAAAGTGAAGAAATGGTACAGCCCATGTTGTTTCTCATCAGCAAAATTGGACCAAGGAGTGGAAGAGAAAGAATTTCAAGGATGCACTTATTTGGGCTAATTCAAGAGATTATGGGCAAGGAGGGCATAGGAAATTCTATTGGGGATGTTGTCTACCAAGTCCAGTCCATTTTGAGCCTAATTCAAGTCCTAGAAAGCCCAAAATAATTACTTTATTTTGTGGTCAAAGAGGGGTGACGACAATAGAGTTCAACTCACTTGGGAAGGACACCTTTGAAAGGCAAACTTCAAGAGTTGGGTCTTTATTCAACTATCTATCTTTATTATGTTTTAGTTTCAAGAATAATCAATATTTGGCTTTGTTACCAAGTTTCTTATCCCTATATAAAATCATGTAATCTCATTTGAGAATAATCAATCAATTTTCCTTTTCATTTTAAGAGTCTATCTCTTTGTTCTTTTTTCTAGAACACTTCTTTGTTTCTTGGTGTGTAATATCCAAGCAACACCCTCCTCTTGCTGGACTAGTGTGTCATATCTAACAGCGATTGGAGTTAAGAATATCAGCAGCCTTCCGCTACTGCTGTGCGACCCCTCAATCCATTAAATCTCCCTCGTTGCACCTTGCACCTTGGCAAGTTTCTATCCTTTCTAATCTGGCTGAGTGATCCTCGAATTTGGGCGTATCAAGTGGTTAAAACATATTTCACAAAATCCTCTTGTCTTTGTATCTTCCTTCTTCCCTTGTTTCTTGGGAATTCCATTGGGTTGCTTAGATTTGTTCTCTTAGAACTTAGGGAGAAATCTCTTGAGTGACCTAACAAAATCGAGATAAACACTTAAGTGTGTGAGGATTTTTTATTTGCTAACTATTGGTGTTAAGTTTTCAGGAAACCATGGAAAGTGATGGAGAAAGAGATCGGCCAGGAAATTATGTCGTCGGGCTATCTAACTTGCAAATGAGGGCATTGAATTACACTATTACTAACCTTATGAATACAGGTCTAGAAGAACTTCATCAGAGGCTAAACGAGATTCAGAACAGCCAACAAACCCGTTCTAGACCTGCACCCAAGAGGGAACGTTCAAGGAGGACTTACCGGCCCGAGGAGGAAATTGAAGAAGAGGAGTTCCATAAAGAAGATGATCGATCCATCAATCGACCTAGATGAAGTCTTAGAAACTGTGATCAAGGTGATGTTAATCCTTTTGGTACAAGAAATGACAATTTAGGTGGTTTAATACTTAAAATTCCAACCTTTGAAGGTAAAAACGATCCGGATGTTTACCTAGAATGGGAAAGGAAAATGGAGTTAGTGTTTGATTGTCAAAAATTTTCGAAACTCAAGAAGGTTAGGTTAGCAGCAACTGAGTTTATAGGCTATGATATTAAATTGTATGATCAAGTTGTGACTCACAGGAAATGGACAGGTGGAAGACCAATAGCTTCATGGGATGAGCTCACTACCTTGATGAGGAAACAGTTTATGCCGGCTCACTACCACAAACATCTCCACCAAAAACTCAGACGATTGCTTCAAGGAACGAAATATGTGGAGGACTATTTCCAGGAAATAGAAAGCTTAATGATCAAGGCTGATGTTGATGAGACCTTAGAAGCTACCATGGCCAGATTCCTTGCAGGCCTCAACCGAGACATTCAGGACAGAATGGAGCTTCAAGAATATGAAAGCTTTGAGGAAATGTTGCACAAGGCGATCCTAATCGAACAACAAACCAAGAGGAGGAGTTTCTATAAACCTTCCTTTTCTCCAAAACAAAGTTATCAAGATAAAGATAAGTCTCCAACCATATCAAATTCAGTTTTAAGTAATGCTCGTGCTCGTCTTGATAACGGAAAGGCAGTCGAGACCAACAATCGGGCAAGGGATATTCGGTGTTTCAAATGTCAAGGACTTGGACATTATGCTACCAAATGTCCGAATCAAAAGGTAATGATCCTCCTAGACAACGGTGAAGTGGAGTCCGAGGACGATAAAGAGTAAAAGGAAGATTTTGGTCCAATCTTTGACGAAGAGGAAGAACAGTTTGAAAATCCAACTCAAGGGACACTTCTTGATGCGAGCGCCGGACGTCTCACGGTACGGACAAAAACGAGTGCTCTCGGGCCGATCGAGCTAGGAGCAACTTCTCTTGGACAAGGCACGGTGGATCGACTCTATGGAGGAAAAAAAGATGGAAATCGAGTTTCACGACAAACAAACGAGTGGTTCGAAAGTTCGCACTCTGGACTCGTCATGGTCGAGCGGCTTCGGTACGGTACAGACGGTAGAGTTGCGGAATGGCTAGCGAATTGATGTACGGTTCGGCTAGAGGAAATGAGAACGACGATCGATCGAACGACGACACGAGAGGAATGGCTCACCTCACGATACGGTCAGACTAACGATGGTGAACCTGGTTCGAGTCGTTAGGGTTCTCTCGGTAGAGCAATCCCGGATTGGTTCTAAGGAGAGGACTGAGACAAGGGTTAAAGAATCTCTCTTTGGAAATGTTTTTATTTCATTCAAGTCTGAGGCTACAGGAAAATAAGAGAGGGTTTAAATAGAGCTAGGTTTAGGAGAGACTAGGGACACGCAGCCTCACAATGGTCCGCACACGTTGCCTTTGACGTGTTCTCTTTGAAAGAAAACACGTCGCTCTCCTAAGTGATTCAAACACAACCACACACGTCGCTCTACTTAACGTTACAAAAGGGAGAGTTCTAGAGTTTGTTCAAAACGCAAAGCATAAGTAAAAAGAAAGACACGTCTTCGGCCTTGGCGCGGGAAACGACTTTGGCTTCGAACGTTTGCGCTAAAGCTTCTCGCCTCGTTAAAACCTCCTCCGGTAAACCTCGTGGGACAAACCCGGAGTGAGGAAAAAGAGTACGATTCCTTGCTCTAACGACTTGGTTGCCTTCATCCTTGGGTAAGGATGAAGGCCGAGCGGATGGTCTCTTCTCAAACTTCTTCGGTCGGGTCGCAGCTTTGGACAAACGCTTGGACAAATAGGTTGATTCTCTGCCTGGTGGACTTGGAAGAGCTCTTAGACCTTGTTATGGCTCCCAGGGAGATTTCAGGTACGTTGGCTGGCGGTTGTCCCGTGCTCGGTGCAAGCGTCTTGGTCGCGTCCGGTGCGTCTCGGTCAGGTTCTGGTCCCGTGCTTGCATCATTCCCTCCCCCTTGAAAAGGTTTTGTCCCCAAAACTTCTTCGTCGTCACTTGCGTCAAATGGAACGAGATCAGTAATATTAAAGGAGGTTGACGTATTATACTCACCTGGCAGTTCAAGGTGGTAGGTGTTGTCGTTGATCTTCTCGATGACTCTGAACGATTCGTCACCGCGTGGGCTGAGCTTGTCCTTCCTCTTCTGTTGGAACCGTTCCGGCCTTAGGTGCAACCAAACCCAGTCTCCTGGCTTGAATAACACAAGATTGCGTCTGCGGTTCAAGAAGCGCGCATACTGTTCGGTCCTCCTTTCGATGTTTGCCCGAACTTCCTCGTGAAGCTTCTTGACTAACTTGGCTCTCGCGGCTTTTTCTTGACTCTCGACCTCGTCTTGTGGTAAGGGTAAGAGATCCATCGGCGTGAGAGGCTTGAAACCGTAGGCAACTTCGAACAGTGACTTCTTGGTGGACGAGTGAACGGCTTGGTTGTACGCGAACATGATGAGTAGGACGCACTTGATCCATGATCCTTTGTTGCTCGCGATCGCTGTCCGAAGTAAAGCTCCAATCGAACGATTCACGACCTCGGTCTGGCCATCGGTCTGCGGATGTGCGGTGGTGGAATACAATAGTTTGGTGCCAAGCTTCTTCCAAAACGTTCGCCAGAAATGGCCAAGGAACTTCGGGTCACGATTCGAAATGATGGTGTGCAGTAAACTGTGGAGTCTGATTACTTGATTGAAGAAGAGGTTGGCCAGTTGCTCCGCATCGTGGTTCTTGTTGCACGGTATAAAGTGAGCCATCTTCGAAAACCGATCCACCACGACCATCAAGCTGTCCTTATGGTGTAAGAGAGGTAAGCCGAGGACAAAATCCATTGATAGGTCTATCCATGGTGCTGTCGACACCGGTAGAGGCATGTATAGGCCGTGAGGGTGAGTAGTTGACTTTGACGCTTGACACACCACACAGCGTCCGCAGTGCTTCTCGACCATGCTTCGCATCTTTGGCAAATAAAAGTATTCTTGGAGCACGGCCAGAGTCTTGGTGATGCCGAAATGCCCGGACAAACCTACACTGTGTGCTTCTCGGACTAACAACTCACGAATGGAACTAGTAGGGATGCAAAGACGCCAGCCTCGGAACAAGAACCCATCATGCACATACACTACAAGAAAACCTGCATTTAGCGACTCCAACAATCGTCGCTAAACCGTCGCAAAAACCTACTTTGCGACTACTATGCGACTACTTAAGATAGTCGCAAAAAAATGGTCGCAAAATTTAGGTGTCTCAAAAGGTTCGCAATTTTACGACGGAATTATGACTGGTCTAATTCAGTCGCTAATAAGCGACTCTTTATAGACTCTTGATATTAGGAAGCTTTGGTCGTAAAGGTAGTGACAAGTCAGTCGCAAGTTAGTGATTAAATTGTGTGACCATTTTCAGACTAATTTCCGTCGTCGCAAAATAGTCCTTGTTTATTAGTAACCATTTTGTCACTAGTCTGATAATTTCATAGAAATAAATTTGGTTGCAATTGGTGACATTTTAGCATATAATAAACCTGCTTTATCTATCAAATTTGGAATGAATCACAATAAATTAAAATTAAAAACCAAATTACCACAAAATATATCATAATCATTCATTAAACATTAAGATTAGCATAATTATGTATTAACCAAAAAGATCATCCTAAAGCAAAAACAAGTAAAAAGTCTCAAATAAGCAATTCATGTTTTTTTAGAAAAGACAATGTTTAGAACTTGGAGTAAGTGGATAAAGGGGATGTGGTGGCTGGTGTTGCGTCTAACTCGGTGGCTGGTGAGTACCTGACACGGTGGCTGGTGGTGTGTTGTCTTCAGGTGTGGAGTCTTCAGGTGTGGTTGCTGGTGTTGTTGCTGGTACTCTTGGTCGCAAGGAAGCAATAATAGTATCATATGCTGGATCTTTCTCTTTCACGTAGATGAGAAGCTCTTGATGCTCCTTCCCACGTCGGGCATTCTCAGCATCTAGATGAGCTATCTTCTTGCAAAGTTGTTCATGAAGCTCGAGAAGTGATGGTTGAGAAGATTCTGCATAGCTTTCCTTCCTTTTCCCTTTCCTTAGTGTCTCAACAAGAGATCCAAGACCAAAAAGGTTTCCCTTCTCATCTGTTTGAGTACACTAAAAGAAAGAAAAACATCAATAATAGAAATATCTAGGTTAGAAAGTTACCATTAATAATAATCATACACACTCATCAAAATAAAGAAACTAAGGAGTTACCTTAAGAAAGATATCATTCTTTTCATCAATGCTGAGAGTACTGTGAGTTGAACGTTCAGAAGAATTCTCTGAATTTTCTGGACCATCATCGTCCACTTCACACAGTCTCTCCTCTAATGTTTTCACATAAGTCTCAGCTACTTGTTTAGCTTTTTGATCAACAAACGATCCGTCAGCTCGAGTGTGTGTCTTCATGAACACTTCAGCAAATGATACCGAACGGCCCAATTCTTCTTCCTATAAAGAAATTGTGAAATGTTAAAATCATGGAAGCAATGTTAAATTACCATTTCTTGATGAACTTGCACATATGATTTCTGACCGGTAAGGTGTTTGTGGACTCCAAGACCACCACGATAGGAGTTTCTGCACTGCGAGGCATTTGAGCTCCTCTCCATTACATAAGGTTCGTTCCAATGATCACACATCTCAGCCCATAGTTCTGCACTGGTGATCCAAACAGGTTGTTTACCACTGCTTTTAGCTTGATTAACAATGCCTTTCATTTGCTTCTTGGCTATCTTTAAGAACCCCTCCCTAACAAGCTCAGTAATCCCAATATCCCAATAGAACTTCCGCTACATATTACAATTGAGTTAAGTTAGTGATGATACTAATTCAGTTATGAGAGATAATAAACTTTGAAAGCTATAAGACATTACCGCAAATGTCCTGAAATCTCTCTCTTGAATGGGTCTAGGAGTAACCTTCCAGCTGTAGTAAGGACCATCGAATTTCCTTCTAAATATTCCAGAGATCACCCGAGAAATTTTTCCTTTGTGTCTGTTAAACCTGTCACAAAACAACACACAATCAGTCTTAACCAATACAAAGTAACACAATCAACCTACCACTAAGAGAAACGAGAACAATCTCAATCTCAATCTCAAAACAAAACAAACAATCTCAATCTCAATCTCAACTTAATCAACAAAACAAACAATCTCTAACTTAATCGAACAAACAGTCAAAAACAGTCAAAATACAACCTACCAAATCTTTAAAACCTTTCTTCTTTCAATCAATCAAACAAACACAACAGTCAATCAACCTACCAAATCTTTAAAACAAACACAACAGTCAATCAAATCTCTCCTCTCCTCTTGTCCTCGCAATCGATAACTTAATCTCAAAACAAACAGTCATTCAACCTACCAAACAATAAAACACAACCTCTAACTTAATCAAACAGAGCAGTCTTTCACTAAAAGTAATCAAGCAAAAACAGAGTCTCAACCTAACTCTAAGAGCAAAAAGAAATTACCATAGAGTCTCAACGCCGTGGATGGGATCGACAGACAAAACTGGGAGATGTTGTCGGCCTGGAAGAGCTAGCATAACATCTAACAAAGCTTGGTAGTCTTGTTCGGCTGGATTAGGAATAAGGTTTTCTTCTTCGGCAGGATTGTGATTAGGGTTTTCTTCTTCGTAATCCTCTTCCATGTTTAGGTCTGGTTGTTCTTGTATGTATGGAGGAACAGGAGGCGGTGGTTGAGGAGCAAGAACCGGTGGTTGAGAACCAACCCGCGGTGGTTGAGAAGCAACCCGCGGTGGTGGAGAAGCAACCCGCGGTGGTTGAGAAGCAGTAGGCGATTGTTGTGTCCTCGGCGGAAACTGGGACGACATAGTTCTATATGAATTAGTCAGGGACTGAGAGCCTGATGGATTGGAGGAGTGAGACGATGTTCCGACACCACTTCGACCTCCGCGTGAAGTCGCACCATTGGAGGCATGATTAACTGCGGCAGAACTGGGTTCCCTCGCACCATTGGAGGCCTGATTAACTGCGCTGGTTGTGGGTTCCCTCGCACCATTGTAAACCCTAACACCTCCAGCGGATTTGCCTCCGCGTCCACAAACACCTCTAGCGGATTTGCCTCCGCGTCCACAAACACCTCTAGCGGATTTGCCTCCGCGACCCCTACCAGCCATTAGAAAGAGTTGAGAAAGAGGAGAGATTTGAGAGAAGAAGAGGCGAGATTTGATCGATTGAGAGGACAAGAGGAGAGATTCGAAAGGAGAAAGAAGAGAGAGTTGAAAGGTTTTCGACACTTATTCAAAATAGAAAGAGAGAAAGAAGAGAGCTTATTGTGTTCTTTGCCTAGTAATTAACGAAGAGGAGTCGCAAAGTGGTCGCAAAAGAGACACATACTAAAACAAAGGGGGGAATATTACGCGCCTAAACCTTGGTAAAAAATCATAAAATGGTCAAATAGAGTAACACAATGGTAACAAACGTAGTTGCACAAGCGTCGCAAATTTAGTAGCAAGATAGTCGCAAAAAACAAGAGTCACAAAGTTAGTAACAAATTAGTCGCAACTTGTTACCCTATTGTGACTCTCTGACTTTAGTCACAATACAAATTTTTGGAATCTATCATTTTTGCACAATTCTATTGATATCAATCAATAGTATGGACTCATGATTGTTTTATAGTGTATATGGAATAGTTTATGACCTTTAAATATTGTTTTCATATCTTTGTTTTACAATTTTCATAAAATTACAAACCTTCTTATGAAATAACATGTATACTCTTTACAATGATTTAGATATTAAGAAATTTTTGTGTCTAAATACTAAAATGGAAAGGTTTGACAAAGTTTATATGACTGATATTGATCAATTCAAAGTGGAAATGTGTATAGAAACATGTTAACATTTCTCTAATGTGAAATTTCAAATTCAATAAATCGAGAGTTGCTAAGGAGTCGCAAACCAGTATCTAATTCAGGTGTTAGACGCTAAACAGTCGCAAAAGAGTATATAGCACAGGTGTTAGACGCTAAACAGTCGCAAAAGTAGTTGCACAATCGTCACAAATTTAGTAGCAAGATAGTCGCAAAGAACAAGAGTCACAAAGTTAGTAACAAATTAGTCGCAACTTGTTACCCTATTGTGACTCTCTGACTTTAGTCACAGTACAAATTTTTGGAATCTATCATTTTTGCACAATTCTATTGATATCAATCAACAGTATGGACTCATGATTGTCTTATAGTGTATATGGAATAGTTTATGACCAATAAATATTGTTTTCATATCTTTGTTTTGCAATTTTCATAAAATTACAAACCTTCTTATGAAATAACATGTATACTCTTTACAATGATTTAGATATTAAGAAATTTTTGTGTCTAAATACTAAAATGGAAAGGTTTGACAAAGTTTATATGACTGATATTGATCAATTCAAAGTGGAAATGTGTATAGAAACATGTTAACATTTCTCTAATGTGAAATTTCAAATTCAACAAATCGAGAGTTGCTAAGGAGTCGCAAACCAGTATCTAATTCAGGTGTTAGACGCTAAACAGTCGCAAAAGAGTATATAGCACAGGTGTTAGACGCTAAACAGTTGCAAAAGTAGTTGCACAATCGTCACAAATTTAGTAGCAAGATAGTCGCAAAAAACAAGAGTCACAAAGTTAGTAACAAATTAGTCGCAACTTGTTACCCTATTGTGACTCTCTGACTTTAGTCACAGTACAAATTTTTGGAATCTATCATTTTTGCACAATTCTATTGATATCAATCAACAGTATGGACTCATGATTGTCTTATAGTGTATATGGAATAGTTTATGACCAATAAATATTGTTTTCATATCTTTGTTTTGCAATTTTCATAAAATTACAAACCTTCTTATGAAATAACATGTATACTCTTTACAATGATTTAGATATTAAGAAATTTTTGTGTCTAAATACTAAAATGGAAAGGTTTGACAAAGTTTATATGACTGATATTGATCAATTCAAAGTGGAAATGTGTATAGAAACATGTTAACATTTCTCTAATGTGAAATTTCAAATTCAACAAATCGAGAGTTGCTAAGGAGTCGCAAACCAGTATCTAATTCAGGTGTTAGACGCTAAACAGTCGCAAAAGAGTATATAGCACAGGTGTTAGACGCTAAACAGTTGCAAAAGTTGTTGCACAATCGTCACAAATTTAGTAGCAAGATAGTCGCAAAAAACAAGAGTCACAAAGTTAGTAACAAATTAGTCGCAACTTGTTACCCTATTGTGACTCTCTGACTTTAGTCACAATACAAATTTTTGGAATCTATCATTTTTGCACAATTCTATTGATATCAATCAACAGTATGGACTCAAGATTGTCTTATAGTGTATATGGAATAGTTTATGACCATTAAATATTGTTTTCATATCTTTGTTTTGCAATTTTCATAAAATCACAAACCTTCTTATGAAATAACATGTATACTCTTTACAATGATTTAGATATTATGAAACATTTGTGTCTAAATACTAAAATGGAAAGGTTTGACAAAGTTTATATGACTGATATTGATCAATTCAAAGTGGAAATGTGTATATAAACATGTTAACATTTCTCTAATGTGAAATTTCAAATTCAACAAATCGAGAGTTGCTAAGGAGTCGCAAACCAGTATCTAATTCAGGTGTTAGACGCTAAACAGTCGCAAAAGAGTATCTAGCACATGTGTTAGACGCTAAACAGTCGCAAAAGTAGTTGAACAATCGTCACAAATTTAGTAGCAAGATAGTCGCAAAAAACAAGAGTCACAAAGTTAGTAACAAATTAGTCGCAACTTGTTACCCTATTGTGAATCTCTGACTTTAGTCACAATACAAATTTTTGGCATCTATCATTTTTGCACAATTCTATTGATATCAATCAACAATATGGACTCATGATTGTCTTATAGTGTATATGAAATAGTTTATGACCTTTAAATATTGTTTTCATATATTTGTTTTGCAATTTTCATAAAATTACAAACCTTCTTATGAAATAACATGTATACTCTTTATAATGATTTAAATATTATGAAATTTTTGTGTCTAAATACTAAAATGGAAAGGTTTGACAAAGTTTATATGACTGATATTGATCAATTCAAAGTGGAAATGTGTATAGAAACATGCTAACATTTCTCTAATGTGAAATTTCAAATTCAACAAATCGAGAATTACTAAGGAGTCGCAAACCAGTATCTAATTTTGGTGTTAGACGCTAAACAGTCGCAAAAGTAGTTGCAAATAAGTCGCACATGTCGTAGCACCTTCGTCGCAAAAAATAGGAGTTAGCAAGTTATCGATAAATAAACTTGTGACCGGAGTATACGTTGCAAAATTGATGCTAATTTGTGACTCTTTTTTTTTTTTTGTAAATTACAGTCACTGAACAGTCTCAAAATACGATTGTTTTGCGACTATAGTGTTTCTGTCGTAAATGTGCGACCGTTTTGCTTCTTCTGTATATTTAGTTGGAAAACAGTCGTAAATGAATCGCTATATTTTGCGACTGAATAAAGAGTCACAATCGGTAGTCGCCAAACGCAGGTTTTCTTGTAGTGATAGAACTCGATGAATATGCCCTTGCCGTGATTCTTGAAACAGTCACTGAACTCGACATCATTGGCGTATGCCTCCTTTATACTCCCTTAACATTCCCATAGTGGTGATCAACGCGTGTCTCCGTGAGAGGGCGTCAACGACAATGTTTTCTTTGCCCTTCTTATACTTGATAACGTATGGGAACGACTCGATGAACTCTAGCCACTTCGCGTGTCTCCTCTTGAGGTTTGTCTGGCCGCGCAAATGTTTCAATGTCTCGTGATCGGTGTGAATCACGAACTCTCGGGCCAAGAGATAATGTTGCCATGTGTCCATGGCGCAAACTAAGGCATAGAGCTCCTTGTCATATGTGGGATAGTTGAGGGTGGCGCCGCTGAGCTTCTCGCTGAAGTAAGCCACCGGTTTGCCTCCTTGAGTGAGAACCGCACCAATGCCTACACCAGACGCATCACACTCCACTTCGAACGTCTTGTTGAAGTCGGGCAGGGTAAGTAGAGGGGCTTGAGTGAGACACCGTTTGAGTTCTTTGAAAGCTCGCTCTTGCTCCTCTCCTTATTTGAACTCCTGGTTCTTCTTGATCACTGCGGTAAGAGGCACTGCGACCATGCTAAAATCTTTCACGAACCGCCGATAGAAGCTAGCGAGGCCGTGGAACAATCGGACGTGCAACACACTGGTAGGCGTGGGCCCCTTCTCAATGGCTCAAATCTTCTCTCCATCTAGCTTGAGGCCCTGTTCACTTACAACAAAACCTAAGAAAACTATTTCATTAGCAGCAAAGACGCACTTTTTCAAGTTAGCGTACAATTGCTCTTCGCGGAGAGTGTTCAAAACATATTCGAGGTGCATAACATGATCCGATAAACATGAGCTATACACAAGAGCGTCATCAAAATAAACCACAACAAATTTGTTTATGTAAGCTCTCAAGACATGGTTCATCAAACGCATGAATGTAGAAGGTGAATTAGATAGACGGAATGGCATTACCAACCATTCGTACAAACCTTGCTTGGTTTTGAAAGCGGTTTTCCACTCGTCCCCTTCCTTCATTCGGACCTGGTGGTATCCACTCTTGAGATCGATCTTCGGAAAAACGCTTGACCCGCTTAACTCGTCAAGCATGTCGTCCAGTCTCGGCATAGGGTGCCGATATTTGTTCGTGATGTTGTTCACGGCTCGATAGTCGACGCACATACGCCAGGAGCCATCTTTCTTGGGCACTAGCAGGATAGGGACGGCACACGGGCTCAGACTCTCTTGAACGTAGCCCTGGGATATGAGCTCGGACACTTGGCACTCCAACTCCTTCGCTTCCTCCGGGTTGACTTGATACGCGGGCCGGTTCGGTAGTTGGGCTCCACGCAAGAGATCGATCTTGTGTTCGATGCCTCGAATTGGTGGTAAACCTTCGGGCAACTCGTCCGCGAAGCGTCGGAGAACGTCTCGTATCACATCCGGTAAAGCGTCCATCAAACCTTCGAGTCCTTCAACCAATAAATCTCGTTGGTTGGTGTACTTAAGGGACTCTCTAACATCACTAGATTGAATTAGAAAGTTCGTTTTAGAGTCTTAATCCTTAGACAGTTTCGATTGCATTTCATGAACTTGTGTGGGGCTCAATGGTTTCAAACAAATGCGCTTATTATCATGAACAAAATAATATTGGTTGGTGTGGCCACAGTGAGTGGTTCTCTTATCAAACTGCCAAGGACGCCCCAAAAGGAGGTGGCTAGCTTGCATTGGAACCACATCACACAAGACTTGGTCTTTGTAAGGACCCACACTAAACGGAACCGTGACTTGTTCTTTCACATGAATCACGGTTTTGTCACTCAACCATTTGATTCTATAAGGCCGAGGGTGGTTTGGGGTGTTAAGAGATAATTTCTTGACCAGACTAGAACTTGCCACATTAGTGCAAGATCCACCGTCGATGATCAACCCACAAACTTTCCCACTTACAGTGCAACGAGTGTGAAATATGTTGTCGCGCTGGCTCGCGTCGTCGGTCTCCACGCTGGTGTTGAGGACGGTGTTCTTCTTTTTGATCTGACCCTCAATTTTCACCGGTAGGTGCAACAACTCTTCGAAGCCTTGGTAAGGCTAGCGTTCGACCTTGCGCGCGATCTGGTCTTGTAAACCGTCAAGGAACTGCGCCATGTGGGATTCTTCGGTGTCTTCGACTTGAAGTTGATTGCGCAGATGCTCGAACTCCTCATAATACTCCTCAACAGACCGCGAGCCTTGAGTGAGTCTCCGGAACTTCTTTTGGAGCTCCCGGTGGTAAAATGGTGGAACATATCGCCTCCTCATCTTGGCTTTCATGACTTCCCAAGTGGCGATCGGTCGGTCATGATTGTGGTGTTGCTTGGCTACTACTCGGTCCCACCACGTGAGGGCGTAGTCGGTGAATTGTACCACGGCGTAGTTGATTTTACGCAGCTCCGGATAGTTGTGACATGAATAGAGATGGTCCATTCGGCTCTCCCAGTCGAGATAGGCCTCCGGATCAGATTTACCGGCAAATGTTGGCGCCGTCATCTTGTGGCTAGGTTCGTTAGGCTTTGGAGCATCATCGTATTGATCTTTACGTCGGTGGCATCGCCTCGGACGTGGTTCGTAGTCCTCGTCGGACTGATCGCTTCGATCTGGTTCTTGGCGTTGGCGCCGCATGGGCAAGGGATCTTCTCTCGGGGGTTTTAATAGTTCAAGGCGTGTCATACGCTCAGCCAAGCGATCTATTCTGTTGCATAAGGACGCTAGTGTGACTCCGATCTCTGGTGGAGGTAGAGGATTTGCCGGTGGTTTTTGGTCGGCCATAGTGATCGTACGGACGGTCAACGGTGACGTAGCTCGACACGATGCGCGGTTTGGCTGAATTTTAACCTCGTCAAAACAAAGAACCAATATTCATAAGTATATTACGTTCGTTGGACCACAAAGAGATATCTTTCTTATGCCACACAATAATTGATGACAGCGAGACAAAAAGTAACCTATGACTAATAAAATTAAAAGCAAAAGCGAGTCACGATAAAAATTTCTTTGGACCACAACAAGAATGAGAAAGCAAAACACGAACTTTATCGATCTAACAATGTTAATGCAAGAACACGAATGAACAAAGCGATGAACATAATGAACACAAGACAACCTAAACAAACGACTAACAACACTACGGATACACCAAATTAAACCAAACGACTAAACGAAACAAGCAAAGCAAGATAAAGCAAACGAGACTACTAAATATTCTCAATATCCAAACTTTATTCAATAGGAGAGGAGTTTCTGGGTTAGAAAGACACAACCTTTTGGTTAGGAACGTTGAGCTCTGATACCAGCTTATGTGAGCACCGGACGTCTCGCGGTACGGACAGAAACGAGTGCTCTCGAGCCATTCGAGCTAGGAGCAACTTTTCTCGGACAAGGCGCGGTGGATCGACTCTATGGAGGAAACAAACGATGGAAACCAAGTTTCGCGGCAAACAAATGAGTGGTTCAAAAGTTCGCACTCTGGACTCGTCGTGGTCAAGCGGCTACGGTACGGTACGGATGGTAGAGTTGCGGAACGGTTAGCGAATCGATGGACGGTTTGGCTAGAGGAAATGAGAACGACGATGGATCGAATGACGACACTAGAGGAATGGATCGCCTCACGATACGGTCAGACTAACGACGACGAACCCGGTTTGAGTCGTTAGGGTTGTCTCGGTAGAGCAATCCCGGATTGGTTCTAAGGAGAGGAGTGAGACAAGGGTCGAAGAATCTCTCTTTGGAAATGTTTTTATTTCATTCAAGTCTGAGGCTAAAAGAAAAAGACTATGGCTTTGAACGTTTGCGCTAAAGCTCTTCGCCTCGTTAAAACCTCCACCGGTAAACCTCATGGGACAAACCCGGAGTGAAGAAAAAGAGTATGATTCCTTGCTCTAATGACTTGGTTGCCTTCATCCTTGGGTAAGGATGAAGGCCGAGCGGATGGTCTCTTCTCGAACTTCTTCGGTCGGGTCGTGGCTTTGGACGAACGGTTGGACAAATAGGTTGATTCTCTACCTGGTGGACTTGGAAGAGCTCTTAGACCTTGTTGTGGCTCCCGAGGAGATTTCTGGTACATTGGCCGGCCATTGTCCCGTGCGCAGTGCAAGCGTCTCGGTCGCGTCCGGTGCGTCTCGTTCAGGTTCTGGTCCCGTGCTTACATCACTTCTGGTCACTAGGAGATCATTGACCGTGCAGCTTAAGTCCAATGACCGAGAACAAAGGGAGAATTTATTTCCCTCTATATGTTTAGTTAAAGATAAAGTTTGTTCTTTGATCATTAACGGTGGAAGCTGTACTAACGTTGCTAGTGATACTCTTGTTAGGACGCTTGGACTTGAGACCAGACCTCATCCGCGGCCTTTTAAACTAGAATGGTTGAATGAAACGGGCGGACAGTATGTCAGGGAGCAACTCACGGTTCCTCTTACCATCGGCCGATATGAAGACGAGATCCTCTGCAGTGTCCTTCCCATGGATGCAAGCCATATCCTTCTAGGAAGACCTTGGCAGTTTGACATGAAGGCGATACATGATGGCTACACCAACCGACATCCCTTTGAGCATAAAGGAAAGAAGATCACTCTGGTTCCTTTAACTCTGTTGGAGGTCCATCAAGAC
The DNA here is from genome assembly GCF_030686135.1 of Camelina sativa. Lineage (NCBI taxonomy): Eukaryota > Viridiplantae > Streptophyta > Magnoliopsida > Brassicales > Brassicaceae > Camelina > Camelina sativa. Next base: position 33,245,980 of record NC_141896.1, on the reverse strand, counting down.
CAGGTTCAGTTGAAGAAAAGCCGAGACAAAAAAATTAAACCAACAAAACCTGAGGTATCTCCTAAGAACTCCAACTTCTTTGTCAAAAAGAGTCAAGTAAGGAAATCTTTGTACTCTCAACAGCCATTTATTTTGCTTGTGTATAAAGAAACACTAATAGCATTTTCTAACCTTGCAGCGGAGCTCCCGAGTGATTTGCTAGATGTTTTGCAGGAATTCTCAGATATCTTTCCAGAAGAGAACCCTAACGGTTTGCCGCCAGGAAGAGGTATAGAACACCAAATTGACTTCGTCCCTGGTGCATCACTTCCAAATCGACCAGTTTATAGGACTAGTCCCGTACAGACATTGGAGCTGCAAAGACAAGTTAATGAGCTCATGGAGAAGGAACATATTAGAGAGAGCATGAGCCCATGTGCGGTCCCAGTCCTACTTGTGCCCAAAAAGGATGGAAGTTGGCTCATGTGTGTTGGTTGTAGAGTCATCAACAACATCACGATAAAGTATCAATATCCTATTCCTACTCAGCTTTGGCATGATATTTCTATGAATTCTATGCTTGGTTTGCCTAGAACTAGGACTGGTAAAGATTCAGTTTTTGTGGTCATTGATTGATTTTTAAAAATGGCTCATTTCATACCTTGTCACAAAACTGACAATGTTTTGCATGTTTCTGAGTTGTTTCTTCAAGGAAATTGTTCGTTTTCATGGAGTACCTAAGTCAATTGTTTCTGATAGGGATATCATGTTTTTGAGTTACTTCTGGAAAACACTTTGGTCTAAACTAGGGACTAAGTTGCTATTCTCCACTACTTGTCATCCGCAAACTGATGGGCAAACTGAAGTAGTTAATAGAACTTTTTCTACTCTCTTGCATGCTTTGATCAAAAAGAACATAAAAACTTGGGAAGATTGCTTACCACATGTTGAGTTTTCATACAATCAATTAGTTCATTCTTCAACTAAGTTTTCTCCGTTCCAAATCGTTTATGGCTTTAATCCTTTATCTCCATTGGATCTAACCCCTCTACCTTTGAATGAAAGAGCTAGAATGGATGGGAAAAAGAAAGCTGACCTTGACAAACAGATCCATGAGAAAGCTAAAATAAACATTGAGGAGAAGAAAAATCAATATGCAAAACAAGCTAACAAAGGAAGGCGCAAGATGGTATTCAAACCCGGAGACCAAGTGTGGGTTCTCTTGAGGAAAGAACGGTTTCCAGCTGAAAGGAAATCAAAACTCATGCCTAGAATTGATGGAAACTTTGAGATCAAAAGAAATATCAATGACAATGCCTACCAACTTTATCTTCAAGCTTAAATGTTTCTGATTTAGTTCTTTTTATGGCGGATGATCCAAATTTGAGGACAAATCCTTTTCAAGAGGAGGGGGATGATGTGATCATGGATGGAATTAAGTAGGATGAGCTTTTAGCTGAGCTTGAACCTAAGGAAAAACAGGAGAGCTTGAACCAGAGGAGAGCTTGTAGCTGAGGAACCATTGCTTGTACCTGAAGGACCAATGACTACAACAAAAGCTAAGAAGCTAAGGAATGCACTTCATGGGCTAATTCAAGAGCTTATGGCCAAAGAGAGCATGGAAAAATCTATTGGGGATACTTATCAAGTCCATGCCACTTTGAGCTTAATACAAGCCAAAGAAAGCCCAAAATAATCACTTTAATTTGTGGTTAAAGAAGGGTGACGAAAATGGAGTTCAACTCACCTTAGGATGGACACCTTAGGAAGGAAAACATCAAGAGTTAGGTCTTCATTCAACTATCTATATTTATTTTATTTTAGTTTCAAAAATAATTAATACTTGGCTTTGTTACCAAGTTTCATATCTCTATATAAACACATGTAATCTCATATGAGAATCATCAATCAATTTTCCTTTTCATTCTATGAGTCTATCTCTTTGTTTTTTGTTATAACACTTCATTGTTTGTTGGTGTGTAATATCCAAGCAATAGCCTCCTCTTGCTGGACTAGTGTGTCATATCTGGCAGCGATTGGAGTTGAGAAAATCAGCAGCCTTTCTCAACTGCTGTGCGACTCCTCAATCCATTAAATCTCCCTCGTTGCACCTTGCACCTTAGCGAGTTTCTATCATTTCTAATCCGGCTAAGTGATCCTCAACTTTGGGCGTATCATTATGTTGTTTGTGTTGGTTGCCGCCGTTTCTGAACACAGAGACTCTCGTTGTGCATAACATGTGCCTTAACGTGTCACGTTTATGTAATCGTGAAGAGGTGAGTCGTTGACGTGTAGCGTTGATGGTTTCTCCGGTTGGTTTAGTTTTGTATTCCATCAAATGTGGGTCACGCCAATAATTGTGGTTGATATGGTACAGTGTCACTGAGTTATGGTTGTACATATTGCTATCGGAAAGTGAGGAAAGAGGAAAAAGAGAGAGAGAGAGAGGAGAGAGAAGTGACGTTTCAGAGATGCTGGGAACCATTGATGGATTTGGTTGGTCATTTCGTGGCTGTGGGTAGCTCTGTTAGTGGTGGGAGGACAGAGTTGGAGTGAACAGAGGTGAAGAAAAGAAAGTGAAGGAAGGTTGGAGATAAAGGCAGTCTGAAGTAGTCGACTTTGGAAGCTCGCTGGCGCTGTATCTGACATTTTTCCGGGAGTCAGATGATATTGGCGTAATATACATCAAGACAAGAGTCGATAGAAGTTAAGGAAGCATCATTTTAGAGTTAATCTCAAAGAGTTATGTGCGTTGCTTCCGGGCCAAGTAATTGCTGAAACTGCGAAATATGGGTTAAGTATGAACCCTAGAAACTTTTCCGAGATGGTTCTTTCTAGGCGTCGTTTGGAGGAGCAAAACTAGTCTGATCGATACGAAATTTGGTGGAGATATTCTTCATAGTACAGGCTCCTTATCCAACGGTGGAGTTGCGATTTCAACGGTTATTTTGTGAATTATTCTAGTTTTTATATGGAGCTTTTGGATGGATTTAATTGTGTTAAGTTGTGTTGTTGGTTGAACCAATGAGCTCGGTTTGAGCTGAAACCTCTGTAAGCTTATGGAGCAAGGTCATGGTGCTTGTAGGACCAAGTTAAAGCTAGGACGGTGAATTGATGGGTTCATCAAAGAAGTGTTTCGTGGCTGGACGGAATAAAGTATTCCAGCCTACCTCTCTTGTTACTCGGTCGTTAGGGATGATTGGTTGGGCGACTCAGTAACTAGATGATGTGGGGTTGGGAATTAAGTGAATAAGCAAAGCTTTCTCGAACGGTGGAGTCAAGTGTTTTTCCAGTAGGATGCCGAATGACTCTGATACGTGCATGGGGAGCTGAAGTACGTTTGTATGATTGTGTCTTGTGGATGTGGAGCATGGGTTAGTTGGATCTGCCTATATTGGTGGAAGTTTTTGTAAGAAGTGATTTTTACACCGGTTGACTCGTCGGAATTATGGGTTTTCGGTGAGATTGTTTTCCATGGAACCTAGCTAAGGAGTTGGAATCCGTGTGAGGTCGTTTCAAGGTTATTTATGTACAAGTTAATTAAATTGCAAAATTTACAATCACATTATAAATGAATCCATGTATGAAAATAACAGATCAGAATTAGACAAATACCTTGAAAGTCAAACTCATGCCTTGTCCATTTTACACCAATACTACCGAAGCTCCGACACCAATTATACGTACAATTGTGATAAAAACTTTAATGATCAGATACTCATATACACCACATCAACAACAAAATGGCAAACAAAAAAAGCTAGAAATAATATATTACACAAATAAAATCAAGGTACGACCGAACAAGAAGCTTGAATCTAGTTTCTGCAAACAGAACACGACATGAAGTATCATTACAACAACTTCAAGTACACATAATAAGATAATCAATTCAACTCAGATAAACATCATAAAGTATCAAATATTACATTCGACCGAAGATTAACTGCATTATTCCTGTGAGAAACAATAGATGATTCAGATCTACCTTACACAAATTATAGTATAGCATTGCAAATTAACAAACACCAAACCATATATTTTACCTTCTGAGTCACTTTCGACCTCACCAGGTAATATTTGAGATGGTTTCGGCGGAGTTTCAGAGAGAGAGAAAAAGAGAAGAATGAGAGAAGTGGCGACTGTAAGACCTAGTTTCAGTTTTTACTTCTTTTTCTCTTTTTTTTTATAAATTTTTTATTTATTTAATAAAAATTTTGGTGGCAATGCAATTTTCATTTTCTTCCCCTACAATAGTGTTTTCACTTTAGATTATGCAATCATATAACCAAAATCTAAGCACCAGATCGAAATGTATTCCCGCACATCCTACTATAGTGTTTCAAATTATGGAAACGCTATGTTACTTTTTAAGAAATTTAACTATAGCAAAACCAAAAAATCTGCTATTAAATACTGCTATTAAAACCATCATTTCATGTAGTGTAAATCAAATGTTGCAGTGTTGGATACAATGATTCATTAAATATATAATAGTAACTAAATATTTATTCTTTTTATGAAAAGCTATCATAAAGAAAGGTAATTACTAAAATATATTTTGGTAGCTTTTGATAAATTTACCAAACAAACCTAAAGTTTGCAATGATTTATCAAATTAGGTAAAAGTTGTAACGGTATATATATACAAAAAATTAATTAAAACTAGGTTTGAACCCGCGGTATACCGCGGGACTATTTTTGTTTTTATTCTGTTTCTAAAACATTTAAATATTTTAGTAAATATATTTACATTTATTTTTGAAATAATTATCATTAATATTAGTTATTTTTTCTTTAAATATTTTATAAGTTAAAAGATTTATACCATTAAAAATTTAATAAAATGTATGTACTAAAACGTTTGCGGACATGTATATACATTCGCGGCTTTCGTAGGATGGTTAATTATTTTGTGAGTTAAAAATCTAAAATATATGAAATAAATTAATATTTTTAGTATTAGTTCAAACCCATAATGTCAGGTCGGTTTTGGAACAGAATTTTATACTTTAACCCACAAAAAATTATCCTACAAACCCCATGGCCCATGGGAGTATATAGTCTGCACCTATATGTCTCGCTTGAGTTTACAGGATTAAGATATATGAACATTTTACTAATTCAATTCTTCTAGTTTTGTTTTAATGGTGAAAACGTGATAATATGTGTTAACCCGCCATGTGAGCTCTGATCCGCAACAGATTTAATGATTTTAACCCGCAAAAATATTATTACTTTGATTAAGAAGAAATTTTGTCAAATTTAAGGAAATTTATATTTATTTAATTAATTATCAAATTAGTATTTAATGCAAATAGTAGTGGTTCCAATTTTTTTGGAAAGTTGGGATTATGGGAGAATAATTATTTATAAAAATTGAAAACCTTATCATAATTTAATAAATTGTAAATTATAAAATATAAATATTTAATGCTAGTGGCAGTCTTGTAAATAGGTGGCAACTTCAGGATTTATTTGCTAAATGTACTTGGAAAATGTATATATAGATGGTTAATTAAACAGTTGGAACAATTTGTTTAATATATTTTAACAATTAAAACAGAAAATTATAATTAATGAAAATTATTATAAAAAGATAATAATTATTTTTTAGAGATTGTAATTATTATACATAATTGACTTTTGTATGCATAATAACTTCTGTATCTAATTTATAAAATATGATGGTGTATCCTCTCTGAAAAAGCTTTATAACTCATGAAATATAATGACTTATGTCACATGTAGTTAAAAAAGTATTATATAATTGAATGCATATATCTATTGGTAAATCTAATCACTAAAAAAAAACTATTACAATTATAACTATATACATAAAATGTTAATGATTATATATTTCTTCAAAACATGTCATTTGAGTATTTAATGCTAGATATCTTCTTCTAATGTATATATATATATATATATATATATATATATATTTATATATACAGGTAGAACATAATCAAGTATATGCAAACAATACCAAGTCTAATAAGAGAAGAGAAAATATGTCTGACAAAAAAATGCCAACACGTCCAGGCATACCTGAATGCAGCAACTATCTTCTAACAGGAAACTGTGATCTGAAAGAATGCGAATACCATCACCCCATGAATACAACCCCGATAGAGTCTGGACTGGCCCTCAATAACAAAGGCTTACCGTTAAGACCTAATCAAACCGTTTGCCCAGATTTCAGTCGCTTCGGCCTTTGCAAATCCGGTCCAGCTTGTAAATTCGACCATTCATCATCCTCAGGTTCCAAATTATGAAAATGAAACTGATATTCCCTATGTTCTGTTCCGTTTATTCTAAATAAGATTATTATACATATCCATATATATATATGCATAATCATGTATTTTATTCACCATTTGTAATAATAATATATGAAAGAACGTAATGATCAAGTTTTGATCACCATGGTATCAAAAATGTTCATTTCATGTAACAAGACTTTTTGTTTCGATTTAATTCAACTAAACAAATACCTAATCAAGTTATAGGCTCCAACGGATCCATAATGAATGCCTTGAAAATAAATCCAAAAGAGGATCGATCTTACCTTATTTGACTGGCATTGTTTACTTACGAGATTAATTAAACAAGGATCACAACAACAAACACTCTGATGCCAAACTAGTTATACAAATGCAATTTATGAAAAGGAATCTTCACTTTATCAACCCTCTCATATCATGATCTTGGGGGTAGACACTTTAGACACTTCCTTGGCTGTGTCACCTGGAGGAAGGAACATAAATAAAACCAATTAGTGAACACACAGCTTATCTCCAAACGCGACTTTCTAATCATGATCATATCCATTTCCCTTACCCGTTAAGCTCTAATACATCTCGATACTAACCATGTTTTGTCTTTATAATTGATACAAGCATACATGTCTCTTTATCCAAACCCACAAAGGTAGCCTAGTTCGTATTTGCATATCCATTTAAAAAGTACAGAATTATCGAATTGTGATCCCTAATTACACATTATCAACACCAGTAGTACTTAATAGTCTGTTTCTGTTCGACAACTGACATGTAATGTAATACACAAACATCTAAGAGAACAATTCTAAAGAAAGTGTAAGTAACCTGACTGAGTGGTTGCTGTTACTTGAATTTACTTGTGGAGTAGAGTAACTTGAATTTACATTTTCTGATATAGTATTGACTTTACTTGTGGAATTGATTTTTCCACAATTCTGTTGTTTTTGTTTTGTGTGTGTGTGTGTGTTTATATTGATTACTGCGACTCTAAATGTTCCTTAGAAATGAATTAATGTTAAAGATATTGTGTGTTGTCGCAGGAAACCCCTAAACTAAGTGAAGACAGAGTGAAGCAATGCGTTGATGCAAGACTACTTGGAGACTATCCTCCCAAAGCTGTTGCCAAGGTATTACTCAAAATGGCTTTCCTCTCAATTTTTAATAAGAACATAAAAGTTTCAACTTTGAAGACTAGTTTCAACTTCCTCCCAAAGCTGTGAAGGAAGAGGAACCAAATTTTGTTTGTTTATTGTAAATTATTATTTCAAGAAGTTCATTTCTAAATTCTGATACCATATTTTTATTATTTAGATGATGTTTTGCCACAGGTCTTAGATATGATTATAGGAAGAGAGGGGTGGAACAATATTATCTGATGTGATGATGGATGGAGCTAAGTAGGATGAGTTTTTAGCTGTGTTTGAACATAAGGAAAATGTAGCTAAGCTTGAACCAGAGGATCTTGTAGCTGAGGAACCATTTCTTATACCTGAAGGACAAATGACTATAGCAAAAGCTAAGAAGATAAGGAATGCACTTCATGGGCTAATTCAAGAGCTTATGGCCAAAGGGAGCATGGGAAAATCTATATGGGATGATATTTATCAAGTCCAGCCCACTTTGAGCCTAATACAAGCCTAAGAAAGCCCAAAAAACTCACTTTATTTTGTGGTCAAAGAGGGGTGACGAAAATGAAGTTCAACTCACCTTGGGAAGGACAATTTGGGAAGAAAAACATCAGAATTGGGTCTTTACTCTACTATCTATATTTATTTCCTTTTAGTTTCAAGAATAATTAATATTTGGCTTTGTTACCAAGTTTTCTATCCCTATATAAACACATGTAATCTCATTTGAGAATCATCAGTCAATTTTCCTTTTCATTTTATGAGTCTATCTGTTTTTTCTTTGTGTAGAACACTTCTTTGTTTCTTAGTGTGTAATATCAAAGCAACAGCCTCCTCTTGCTGGACTAGTGTGTCATATCTAGCAGCGATTGGAGTTGGGAATATCAGCAGCCTTCCGGAACTGCTGTGCGGCCCCTCAATCCATTAAATCTCCTTCGTTTCACCTTGAACATTGGCGAGTTTCTATCATTTCTAATTCGGCTGAGTGATCTTCGAATTTGGGCTTATCAAGTGGTATCAGAGCCACTCAACCGGTTCTTGTCTGTTCATCTTCTCATCTTCCATTTCTAAACACTTTTTCTTCTTTCTATCTTAAATCTGGGCCATCTCCTTACCTAGGTCATCTCTATTTTCAACAAAAAAAAAACAAAGAAAGAAGAAAAAAAAATCCTAATATATAACAAAAAAAAGATTTGCATTTGGCTAGATGGTGGAAGAGAAATCATGATGGCTGAGGAGAAATCCAGCCTTGGAGTGGTGATATGATCATGAGACCATCCATGAAGATCCTTGAGCGTTGTTCAACACGAACAAAGTTGAAGTTCAATTTTTTCCAGCCAAACAACCATTTGCCATACATTCTATTTGCCTAAGGAGGTTAATCTAGTTGTTCACTTGAAGAGTTTTAGGTTTAACTGGTTTAAGAGCTTCCAGAATTATGTATGGCAATCAGGTGTTGTTTCTACTATGGCAAAAGTGAAGAAATGGTACAGCCCATGTTGTTTCTCATCAGCAAAATTCGACCAAGGAGTGGAAGAGAGAGAAGTTCAAGGATGCACTTATTGGGCTAATTCAAGAGATTATGGGCAAGGAGGGCATAGGAAATTCTATTGGGGATGTTGTCTACCAAGTCCAGTCCATTGTGAGCCTAATTCAAGTCCAAGAAAGCCCAAAATAATTACTTTATTTTGTGGGCAAAGAGGGGTGACGAGAATAGAGTTCAACTCACTTGGGAAGGACACCTTGGAAAGGCAAACTTCAAGAGTTGGGTCTTCATTCAACTATCTATCTTTATTATGTTTTAGTTTCAAGAATAATCAATATTTGGCTTTGTTACCAGGTTTCTTATCCCTATATAAAATCATGTAATCTCATTTGAGAATAATCAATCAATTTTCCTTTTCATTTTTAAGAGTCTATCTCTTTGTTCTTTTGTCTAGAGCACTTCTTTGTTTCTTGGTGTGTAATATCCAAGCAACTGCCTCCTCTTGCTGGACTAGTGTGTCATATCTAGCAGCGATTGGAGTTGGGAATATCAGCAGCCTTCCGCAACTGCTGGGCGACCCCTCAATCCATTAAATCTCCCTTGTTGCACCGTGCACCTTGGAGAGTTTCTATTCTTTCTAATCCGGCTGAGTGATCCTCGAATTTGGGCGTATCAAGTGGTATCAGAGCCACTCAACCGGTACTTGTCCGTTGATCTTTTTATCTATCCATCTTTTCATCTTTTTCTTTCTTCTTCTATCTTTTCATCTTCTATCATTTTCTTTCATCTTCTATCTATTCATATTCTTTCAAAACAAAAAAAAAAACAAAAAAAGAGAAAAGAAAAAAAAAAGAAAAAAAAAGAAAAAAAATGTATAATGATCCTCGAGATTGTGGGATCATCGAAGACAGAGAGCTTGGGATCCCAAATCTACAATTTCAAGCACTTATGGAAGAGATGCGAAGGTCGTGGAAGATTGAGATGAATGCCATCTACAAAAGGTTGGATGAAGTTCAAGCGGAGGCACAACCGAGACGACCACAAATGTTGCATCATAGAAGAGAAATAGATCAACCTAGAGTAGCAAGGGCTGATGATTATTAAAGTAGTCATTCCTCAAGAGAGAGCCACTTGAGACCAAGACGTGCTAGAGAAGTAAGAGAAAGAGTGGATGATAACATGTGTATTTTGAAGTTCCACCAACAAAATTAGAATCCCCAGCCAGTCCACTGGCGCCTGTCTATCTGCTACGTACATTCCTTAGGCTTTGCAACCCATGGTACGTACCCAGCGTTATGCTGGCCCAGACTAATCCGTACCAGCTCCATTTGTCCGATTTATATATGAAAATAATCGATTTAATATATATAAAATAAAGTTTACAAAATCAATAACAACAGAAAACCAAAGCGTTGGATCCAACTTAACAAAGAAACAAAGAAATAAAAATAACAAGAAGAAGCAAGGACTTTGCAACACAGCACGAAAACATCCTATCCGATCCATTAAACTTGGTACTACCCTCTTAACTTTCCCTGCAAGAAAAACAATTGTGGAGAAGGGTGAGCAATCTAAGATCACTCAGTGAGTTGGGTAACCCTCTAAACATGCTATCCCCCAATAACATGCTATCTCCCTATAACATGCTATCTCAACACATCCAACTACCCCACAATCAAAGCACGCAATGCGGAAGCTTAACAAGCAATCAACCACTCAATCAATCAATCAATCAATCAAGGAACAAAAAAGACCCAACTCTTCTAGACCTTGACTCTAACTTGGCCTCCACGCCACTTCACCTTGCAATCACTGCCAAAGTGGAAAGAGCTAGTCGTGTATCAAGATAACTTGACCACGCTTGACTCCAAAGTCAGGTATCCACACCATGACTGACACTACCAGACCTCACCCAGGGATATCACAATCAACCTAGGGAACACATCCTAGACATATATCCACAACCTAGGGCCCATTGATCCTCTGTCCTGTCCCAACACTCTTCCGCGTTGATATCAAAAAGGCAACCAACCGGACACACCCCAAATCCTCCGAGTTGTTACCCATCCCAGGTAACAATCGGGTATACTGTGCCGCATCGTCATGCAGTTCAGGCTAGTAGCTAGCTAGACCCAAAGCCGTCATGCCATGAGATCCCTCTAGATTAGCTCATCGGACTTCCACACACATGTCAGGAACAGAGTACAATCTCTAGCTACGGACCGAGACATTAAACCCGCAAACTAGCTAGGAAAACACTTAACTCTAGGACTCAAGACTCCAAGAATTAAGCACAACCAAAACCACACAAAAAGCAAGCAACACATGCCAGCAACAACAATCACCACACAAACTTAAGCCACAAGAAATGATTCATGCAACTTAAGAAAATCCTACCATGCATGCATCCTAAATGCTCCCAACCCCCCAAATTTTGAAGTCTTTTAGTTAACCATTTTTTACATGCGTTTAAACCCCAAATTATTCCTTATGCATGTGGCTCTTTCCGACCTGGAGATTCTCGCATGTCTTTAGAAACCAACACTCCAATGGTTCGATCTTCCATCGACACCATGAGGTTATAATTCTTTGATTTTTGGTTCACATGCGGCACTCTTCCTCGCATGGCCTCACCAACAACCACTCTTCAATTTTATAGAGGTTAAACTTAATTTTTAAATTTTTGGGTCCTTCATACGACTCTTTCCATCCCGGAAATTCACATATGGACTCACCAAAAATAAACCACTCCGTAGATCGATCTCTCATCGGATCTAGGGGTTTAACCTCACCCAAATATTATGCAAAATTAAATTACAATTTTAACAAGCATAACACAACCCCCAAAATTCCCAAAATCGATCATGCAAGACCTTCCACACTTGCATGAGATTTTTAAAATATTTTCCTACCCTTGAAAAATTCTTAAAAACCCCAAAACTCATCATGCAAGGCATTTCACACTTGCTTGAGAGTTTTAGAAATTATATCCACCCTTGGAAAAATTCTTAAAACTCTAGAAATCCAACATGCAAGGCATTTCACACTTGCATGAGGTTTCTAAAATTATTTTTACCCATCACAAGTTTTAAAATCAATAGATCTAGCATGCAAGGCATTTCACACTTGCATCTAGTCTAAGATAAAATCATTCTCCCCCAAGAATGCTCTAAAAACCCCTTTGTCTACATGCATCTCTCTAGATCTACATGCAACAAGTACCATGCAACACACAACAAGGGCCGATGCGAGAGCTAGAGAGCTCACACACCTCTCATACCTTAAAATCCACAACTTACCTTGGCTTTGAAGACCTTTGGCCGATTGGAACTCCACCACACCACGCCAATCTGACAGCACCTCCCCTTGAGCGAGCTTCCCACCGACGAGATCTTCTTCTTCTTTTTCCTCTTCACTCGAAATCAAGAGATTTTCTCTCCAAAAGAGTTGAGAGAAAATTTGGGCAGAGCTTTAGTGTCTAGAGAGGTTTTGGTAGAAAATGAGAGGATAGAGGTGCTATTTATAAGCACATCACTCGATTTCATAGGCTAGCAGTGGCAAAAATCAAGTGACAAGTGTCACAATTTTTGCATGTACTCTCCCCCACTCGCGCGTGTATCTCACTCGCTGGCGGAAGTGGCTTAATCGCATAACACGTGGCATCTCTCTCCCATGCAGGGACTCTTCCGCTTCCCACGTTCTTCCGTGTCTCTCTTGCGTCCCAAGCTGCCGCACTTGTCCACAGAAACGACCCATTCGTCCGCGAGTCTATTTCCTTGGTAGTCCTCGGTCCTCATGTCCGTGACTCCGATCTTTCTCGACTTTCTTCGGACCTCTCTTCCATGACACCGATATTCCTTGTCCATCTTCGGATCTCCCGTCCGATACGTCTGATCCATCCGTGGTCCCGTGGTACATCGTCCGTCCGGCTGGTACACGCCATTCCATTCCCATGGTACGCCTTACGTCCTTTGTACCATTTTCCATGGCCATTTCTCCCTTTTCCTTCTTTTCACCATCATCCTTGTTTGTTCATCGTCCCATGAACCGGATGTGCCATCAATTCACGTCTGTTCTTCGGCCCTGGACCCTTCCGCAACTTGGTAACTTTAAACACAAGCAAGGACGTCTCTTGTTTCTAAGGAAGAGCATGTTGTATTTGATTTGTTACCATCACCAAAGGAGCATAAGGAGCTGCTAGTTCAGAAGAATCAGTTGGAAATAACAAATTTACTGAGTGACCAAATGGAAGCCGAGTTACCATAGCACAAAGAGGTCAGCAAAGATCAGACTGAGGAAGCCGTGAAGGAAGGCATGTTCATAAAAAACCTTGTCAGTATGGATTATTTAACTAATGCACCAATAAAGAGGTATCCAATATTATCTATGCCTGAAGAATCATTTCAACACTCTCCAACCCAAGGCCTTACAGTTTCGAGGACGAAATTTTTTCAAGAGGAGGGGTATGAGATGATCATGAGACCATCCATGAAGATCCTTGAGCCTTGTTCAACACGAACAAAGTTAAAGTTCAATTCTTCCAGCGAAACAACCATTTGCGATACATTCCAATTGCCTAAGGAGGTTAATCTAGTTGTTCACTTGAAGAGTTTTAGGTTCAACTGGTTTAAGAGCTTCCAAAATTATGTATGGCAATCATGTGTTGTTTCTACTAAGGCAAAAGTGAAGAAATGGTACAGCCCATGTTGTTTCTCATCAGCAAAATTGGACCAAGGAGTGGAAGAGAGAGAAGTTCAAGGATGCACTTATTGGGCTAATTCAAGAGATTATGGGCAAGGAGAGCATATAATATTTTATTGGGGATGTTGTGTACCAAGTCCAGTCCATTTTGAGCATAATTCAAGTCCAAGAAAGCCCAAAATAATCACTTTATTTTGTGGTCAAAGAGGGGTGACGAAAATAGAGTTCAACTCACCTTGGGAAGGACACCTTGGAAAGGCAAACTTCAAGAGTTGGGTCTTCATTCAGCTATCTATCTTTATTATGTTTTAGTTTCAAGAATAATCAATACTTGACTTTGTCACCAAGTTTCTTATCCCTATATAAACTCATGTAATCTCATTTGAGAATAATCAATCAATTTTTCTTTTCATTTTAAGAGTCTATCTCTTTGTTCTTTTGTCTAGAACACTTCTTTGTTTCTTGCTGTGTAATATCCAAGCAACAGCCTCCTCTTACTGGACTAGTGTGTCATATCTAGCAGCGATTGGAGTTGGGAATATCAGCAGCGTTCCGCAACTGCTTTGCGACCCCTCAATCCATTAAATCTCCCTCGTTCCACCTTGCACCTTGGCGAGTTTCTATCCTTTCTAATCCGGCTGAGTGATCCTCGAATTTGGGCGTATCAAGTGGTTAAAACATATTTCACAAAATCCTCTTGTCTTTCTATCTTCCTTCTTCCCTTGTTGCTTGGGAATTCCATTGGGTTGCTTGGATTTGTTCTCTTAGAACTTAGGGAGAAATCTCTTAAGTGACCTACCAAAATCAAGAGAAACACTTAAGTGTGTGAGGATTTTCTATCTGCTAACTATTGGTGTTAAGTTTTCAGAAAAACACTTAAGTTTTTATCTGCTAAGTTTTTATCTGTCATCGGGCTATCTAACTTGCATATGAGGGCATTGAATTACACTATTACTAACCTTATGAATACAGGTCTAGAAGAACTACATCAGAGGCTCAACGAGATTCAGAACAGCCAACAAACTCGTTCTAGACCTGCACCCAAGAGGGAACATTCAAGGAGGACTTACCGGCCCGAGGAGGAAATTGAAGAAGAGGAGTTCCATGAAGAAGATGATCGATCCATCAACCGACCTAGATGAAGTCTTAGAAACCGTGATCAAGGTGATTTTAATCCTTTCGGTACAAGAAATGACAATTTAGGTGGTTTCAAATTTAAAATTCCAACCTTTGGAGGTAAAAACGATCCGGATGTTTACCTAGAATGGGAAAGGAAAATGGAGTTAGTGTTTGATTGTCAAAAATTTTATGAACTCAAGAAGGATAGGTTAGCAGCAACTGAGTATATAGGCTATGATATTAAATGGTATGATCAAGTTGTGACTCACAGGAAATGGACAGGTGGAAGACCAATAGCTTCATGGGATGAGCTCACTACCTTGATGAGGAAACGGTTTATGCCGGCTCACTACCACAATGTCAAGGACTTGGACATTATGCCAACAAATGTCCGAATCAAAAGGTAATGATCCTCCTAGACAACGGTGAAGTGGAGTCCGAGGACGATAAAGTGTAAAAGGAAGATTTTGGTCCAATCTTTGACGAAGAGGAAGAACAGTTTGAATATCCAACTCAAGGTACACTTCTGGTCACTAGGAGATCATGAGCGTGCAGCTTAAGTCCAATGACCGAGAACAAAGGGAGAATTTATTTCCCTCTATATGTTTAGTTAAAGATAAAGTTTGTTCTTTGATCATTAATAGTGGAAGCTGTACTAACGTTGCTAGTGATACTCTTGTTAGGACGCTTGGACTTTAGACCAGACCTCATTCGCGGCCTTTTAAACTAGAATGGTTGAATGAAACGGGCGAACAGTATGTCAGGGAGCAACTCACGGTTCCTCTTACCATCAGCCGATATGAAGACGAGATCCTCTGCAATGTCCTTCCCATGGATGCAAGCCATATCCTTCTAGGAAGACGTTGGCAGTTTGACATGAGGGCAATACATGATGGCTACACCAACCGGCATCCCTTTGAGCATAAAGGAAAGAAGATCACTCTGGTTCCTTTAACTCTGTTGGAGGTCCATCAAGACCAAGTCCAGTTGAAGAAAAGCCGAGACAAAGAAATTAAACCAACAAAACCTGAGGTATCTCCTAAGAACTCCAACTTCTTTGTCCAAAAGAGTCAAGTAAGGAAATCTTTGTACTCTCAACAGCCATTTATTTTGCTTGTGTATAAAGAAACACTAATAGCATTCTCTGACCTTGCACCGGAGCTCCCGAGTGATTTACTAGATGTTTTCCAGGAATTCTCAGATATCTTTCCAGAAGAGAACCCTAACGGTTTGCCGCCAGTACTAAGAGGTATAGAACACCAAATTGACTTCGTCCCTGGTGCATCACTTCCAATTCGACCAGCTTATAGGACAAATCCCGTACAGACATTGGAGCTGCAAAGACAAGTTAATGAGCTCATGGAGAAGGAACATATTAGAGAGAGCATGAGCCCATGTGCGGTCCCAGTCCTACTTGTGCCCAAAAAGGATGGAAGTTGGCTCATGTGTGTTGGTTGTAGAGCCATCAACAACATCACGGTAAAGTATCAATATCCTATTCCTACTCAGCTTTGGCATGATATTTCTATGAATTCTATGCTTGGTTTGCCTAGAACTAGGACTGGTAAAGATTTAGTTTTTGTGGTCATTGATTGATTTTCAAAAATGGCTCATTTCATACCTTGTCACAAAACTGACAATGTTTTGCATGTTGATGAGTTGTTTCTTCATGGAAATTGTTCGTTTTCATGGAGTACCTATGATGTGATCGCAGGACGTGACCTCGGCCAAGAAGACCAAGACACGCCGGACGCGACCGAGACGCCTGACCAAGACGTATCGGACGCGACCAGGGCATCCTCTTCAGACGCGGCCAAGGCTCCAACAATCCTTCCCGGAGCCACCACACGTTCCAAGAGCTTAGCAAAGGCGGCCAAGCAGCGGCTCAACCTATTTGTCCAAACTTTCGTCCAACGCCAGCCATCCCATGAAGACTCCGAAGGCTCAGTCCGCTTAGTCTTCACTCTTACCCAAGAGTGAAGACGATCAAGTCGTTAAGCAAGGAAGTGTACTCTTTTTCCTCACTCCGGGTTTGTCCCAATGGGTTTACCGGAGAAGGTTTTACCGAGGCATGTCCCAAAGGCTAAGTTGCTTCACGCGCAAGGCTAAGGCGGTTATCTCTCTTTCCCTCTTATTTTTGGTTTAATTTTGAACTTGAGAATATTCTCTTTTGATCCTTATGTTTGTGAACGTTGGAGAGTGTTTGTGGCTAAGCGTGTTAGTCAAAAGGTGGCGATGTGTTCTCCTTGCAAAAGGGACACGTCAAAAGGACGATGTGCGGATCAAGATGAATCCGCGTGTCCTTAAGCTCCTATCTAGACCTAGCTATTTAAACTCTCCTTAAGCCCTTGTTCCTTCCTTAGACTTGTATGAAAATAAAACTTTTCTTCAAGAGAGATTCTTGAAACTTGTCTCACTCTTATCTTTCTTCAATCCGGGATTGAAACTTGAGAAAATCCTAACAAGCCTCGAACCGGGTTCGACCTTGTTAGAGACCGTATCAAGAGGAGAGCCAAACGTCTTGTGTCGTCTCTCGATCCATTCGTATTTCCCCTTCACTTCGTTTTCCATCTTTCCCTTTGCAACCTTGAGTCCTCTTTCATAAGTCCTCGAGTTCTCCACTAAATCATCTCAACTCGTCTCCACCATCGTTTCCACCGCAACCGTTCGTTCGTTCGTTCTGCATCCGTACCATCCGATCGATCCGTTCGTGGCTTCTTGACGTAACTCCCAAACGGCTCGTTTGAATTCCTTCAAACTCCGTTTCCCTCGTTTGATTCTCACCTAGATCTGAAGCCTAGAACCTTTGCCGAGGAAAGTTCTACCTTTCAAAAGTTGGCCGAGAGCTCAAGCCGCGACCGTACCGCGACCGCGTCTCCGGGTCACATCAACCTAAGTCAATTGTTTCTGATAGGGATATCATGTTTTTGAGTTACTTCGGGAAAACACTTTGGTCTAAACTAGGGAATAAGTTGCTATTCTCCACTACTTGTCATCCGCAAACTGATGGGAAAATTGAAGTAGTTAATAGAACCTTTTCTACTCTCTTGCATGCTTTGATCAAAAAGAACATAAAAACTTGGGAAGATTGCTTACCACATGTTGAGTTTTCATACAATCAATTAGTTCATTCTTCAACTAAGTTTTCTCCGTTCCAGATCGTTTATGGCTTTAATCCTTTATCCATTGGATCTAACCACTCTACCTTTGAGTGAAAGAGCTAGAATGGATGGGAAGGCGCAAGACTGTATTCACACCCTGAGACCAAGTGATGTGAGCACGGGATCGGTCACTCTGCCGTGAACACTCGCATCTCTCGGACGTCTCTTGGCCACCTCTCGGACAACACTCAGACACCTCTCAGCCACTCGTACCACCTGCGAGACAACTTGGGACCGGCCTTTCTAGTGATGTGCGGCACCAACCAGTCCCCAAGGATCATCAAGGAGGAGCATGACAAGTCACATAATGGGCATTTCAAGCCAAGCTCCAACCTTTACACCAAGGGCTCGTGGCTAGCATCACTAAAGAAGAACCTTGGGTGCGACCAGCTTTAGAAAGCTTGATTCGCGTGTCTTCACCATCACACTAGTGTGAAGAATCCCCAAAGTCATTAGAAGGACCTGTACTCATTTTCCTACTTCGGCTTTGTCCCAATGGGTTTAACGAGGCAACGAGCTCTAGTGCATCTCCACTTCGTTCCCGCTTGGCTCATGACTTGAAAACTTTCAATGACATACTTAGGAGCCAAGGAAGTGAAGATTCTATCCTCCACGTTCCACCAATGACGTGGCGTTTCTATCTCCTTCCTTTCCTTTCTTTTATTTCCTTTGAACTCTCTTATGACCGTTCGATTGGTCTTTGATTTGAATTGCTTTTGCTTTTACTTTTAGGGACATGTGTGCTCCTTAGCTTTGGCCGCGTGTCTAGGGTTATTAGAGTCTCCCATATGTAAGCCTCCCTATAAAAAGGCCTAAACCCTCTTTGTAAAACTAAGACTGGAATATTGAATTAATTTCCAAAGAGAGAATCTTTGTTTTCTTGTCTCACTCCTCTCTGCCGCTCAAGTCCGGGACTTGGCTCCAGAGAAACCCTAGAAGGTTCATGAACCGGGTTCAAGACCTTCTAGTCGACCGTATCACGAGCCGAACCATCTCTCGTGTGTCGTTGCATTGATCCACCTTCCGTCCATCTCTACCGTACCGCGTTCGGTTCCGTCCGTTCGTTGTATTCCGCTTCAACTCCATCGCTCACTAGTGAACCTAGGTCGAGTTTCTCACTTGGTTCGCTAGCCGCCGTCCTTTTCCGTACCGTACCGCCACCGTAGCCGCTCGACCATGACGTGACCAAAGTTCAAACTTTCGATCCGCTCGTCTGTTTACCGCCAAACTCCGTTTCCACCGTTTGTTTTCCTCCTACATTCATTCTACAAAGTTTGGTCCGAGGAAAGTTTCCTCTATCCTAAGCGTCCTGATGCCGAGCCGTTCTGTCTATACCGCGAGACGTCCAGCGCTCGCATCAGTTGGTATCAGAGCTAAAGCATCCCTACAAGGTTGTATCTTTCCTTTACCTCTAATTTCATGTTTTTGTTATCATCGTTTGCTTCCGTTTGCTCTAGGTTGTTAGTTCTCTGTTCGATCTAGTTTGTTCTTGTTCGTTCTCGTTGTTCTTGTGTTCTTTGTTCGCTTAGCTAGATCTTTGTTAGGTTGCGTTGCTTTTGTTTTTGGTTGTTTTAGGGTTTCGATCGATAAAGTTCGTTGCTTTACCTTGATTTCCTTGTTAGTGGTGGTCCTTACCTTTTGTCGTTTTGTAGGCTGCTTTTGCTTTGGTTCAATCTTTGGATCCTATCTTTCAATCATTGAATATTCATTTTGCGTTTGGGATATTCGCTACACTAAAGCAAAAACGTGTGACTTGTGGAGAGGTGTGCACGAGTGTTCCAACTGACGTCACACGCGAGCCAAAGTCACGAATCAAACCGTGGACCGAGAGCCGGACGCACCGCGGTCATCGACTTCCGTATCCGACTGATCGTCCTTGCCATCTGTATGCCGACCACCGTCCGTACCAACGTCTAACAACCGTTGGCCGTCCGTACCATTGTCGCACTACCGTCCGTATCAACGTCCGACTACCTTCTGTCGTCCGTACGAGCCGTCTGAACCACCGTCCGTACAAAATCGGCCATCCATACCGTTGCTCGCCCCAGTCTTCCGTACCATCGACGATCTCCGATAGCCCTCCGTACCGTCGACGATCTCCGATAGCCGTCCGTACCGTCGAAGATCTCCGATAGCCGTCTGTACCGTCGACGATCTCCGATAGCCGTCCGTACCGTCGATGATCTCTGATAGCTATCCGTACCATCGACCATACTTCGTTCCAAGACTGCGATCAGCATGCAACGTTTGATTCCACACTGATCAAGCATGGAATCTGATGGGAACGATTCCGAGTTGGGATCATGGTATGATGAAGACCATGGTCTAGACCCGGAGCAAGAGGCCACCGAGGAAGAAACATGGTACGACACACACCAAATTATGATCCGGAACAAGAGGCTACCAAGGACGCATCATGGTACACAGAGGACTATGAAGAAGGGCATGATCAAGTGGAACATGAGCATAGAACACCGGACTGCTATTGGCCGTCAAATTCACAAACTACACGCCATTGCAAGCCCATGGTGAAACTTTATGAAGAGTCCGATAGTGATGATTTGGGTTCTTACTATATACCCTCCACATATCAACGAGAGCCTAAGGAGAAGTTCCCAAGACGCGCCAAAGGAATTCCAACCTGGACACCGTACGCATCATCCAGCAAGTCAAGTGCTGTCCGTACTGGGAACAAAGGTCTTCCGAGCTGGTCACCACGCGCATCACCGATCCAAAAATCTAGTCGCGGCCGAGACAAAGCCAAGGCAAGCATTGTGGAATCACGGATTAAGCCAAGGGGACAAGCCTCAAGGAAGCCGGTGCATTCTCCCGGAGCAACAAGTTACATGGACGAGTTGATCTCTATCCAATCTCAACTCCAACACCTTGGAGAAATGTTGGGCCAAGTAGAGACAACTTATACCCATGGAGAATCATCACGGAACCAACACTCGGCTCTAGTGTCTTCACCAACGCCGGTCTCGCGAGTTCCTTACCAGCTGGAACAAGATGCTTTGACGTGGAACAGGCCGAATACCAACTTAATTGAGGACGTCACACCAACGGAGCAATCTGAGCATGAACCGGACAATAAAGAGGAAGTCTATGGTTCAGGAGGAATCATAGAGACGCCAGCCGAGCCTCCCGATCACCAAGCTATCACACTCGGAGGTACAAGTTCGAGGTCTCATGCAGACCACAGTCAACTACTTACTGCTCTTGACGACCGAGCCAACGCTCGACCGCCGCGTCCGGAGCCGACCATGGTACGTGAATCCTCATCCGAGATGCATACCGAGTCATTAGGCGAGGCCAATGAAGAGTCTACCCGCGCGATCAACTTCATATCCGGCGTTTGCTTGTTAATGGGGAGTTTAAAGCAAGTCGAGCCACCGAAGATGGCAATTGAAGGGTCTTCCCATTTAGTATTATTCTTGACCACTTCAAGTAGTATGCTCCAGCTGGGAGTTTCCAATACCGTGCCATCCTTCTCCACTCTTAGCGCCAAGGCTGTTACCGCACAAGGTCCTATGGCGAAGCATTTTTGCAACTTTGGTGCGGATCAAACGTTTGTGTGGCATCCTGGAGAGCTTCAGCAACCAACCATGGTTCATGAAGGGATCGGAGCGACAAACGCCACTGGCCTTACCGAGGAAGTCTTATCCTTTTCTCTTAAAGCCTTACTGTTTCCTTTTGATCCCCGTAAATTAAACCGCGGTTGAACTTTTGATGCTGCTGATTTGGGTTTTCCTTTTTGATCCAGGTGATGAGCAAAGTTTTAAGGTCAAAACTTCTATAAAAGGGAGGGAATGATGTGATCACAGGATCGGTCACTCGACCGTGAACACTTGTATCTCTCGGTCGTCTCTCCGCCACCTCTCGGACAACACTCGGACACCTCTCGGCCACTCGTACCACCCGCGGGACAACTTGGGACCGGCATTTCTAGTGACGTGCGGCACCAACCAGTCTCCAAGGATCATCAAGGAGGAGCATGACAAGTCACCTAATGGGCATTTCAAGCCAAGCTCCAACCTTTATACCAAGGGCTCGTGGCTAGCATCACCAAAGAAGAGCCTTGGGTGCGACCAGCTTTGGGAAGCTTGATTCGCGTGTCTTCACCATCACGCTAGTGTGGAGCCAAGGAATAGAAGATTCTATCCTCCACATTCCACCAATGACGTGGCATTTCTATCTCCTTCCTTTCCTTTCTTTTATTTCCTTTGAACTCTCTTATGACCGTTGGATTGGTCTTTGTTTTGAATTGCTTTTGCTTTTACTTTTAGGGACATGTATGCTCCTTAGCTTTGGCCGCGTGTCTAGGGTTTTAGAGTCTCCCATATGTAAGCCTCCCTATAAAAAGGCCTAAACCCTCTTTGTAAAACTGAGACTGGAATATTGAATTAATTTCCAAAGAGAGAATCTTTGTTTTCTTGTCTCACTCCTCTCTGCCGCTCAAGTCCGGGACTTGGCTCTAGAGAAACCCTAGAAGGTTCGTGAACCGGGTTCAAGACCTTCTAGTCGACCGTATCACGGGCTGAGCCATCTCCCGTGTGTCGTCGCATCGATCCACCTTCCGTCCATCTCTACCGTACCGCGTTCGGTTCCAACCGTTCGTTGTGTTCCGCTTCAACTCCATCGCTCACTAGTGAACAAAGGTCGAGTTTCTCACTCGGTTTGCTAGCCGCCGTCCTTTTCCGTACCATACCGCCACCGTAGCCGCTTGACCACGACGTGACCAAAGTTTGAACTTTCGATCTGCTTGTCTGTTTACTGCCAAACTCCGTTTCCACCGTTTTTATTCCTCCTACATTCATTCTACAAAGTTTGGTCTGAGGAAAGTTGCCTCTATCCTAAGAGTCCCGAAGCCAAGCCGTTCTGTCCGTACCGCGAGACGTCCGGCGCTCGCATCACCAAGTGTGAGTTCTGTTGAGGAAAGAACGATTTCCAGCTGAAAGGAAATCAAAACTCATGCCTAGAATTGATGGACACTTTGAGATCAAAAGAAAGATCAATGACAATGCCTAACAACTTTATCTTCAAGCTTAAATGTTTCTGATTTAGTTCTTTTTGTGGCGGATGATCCAAATTTGAGGACAAATCCTTTTCAAGAGGAGGGGGATGATGTGATCATGGATGGAACTAAGTAGGATGAGCTTTTAGCTGAGCTTGAACCTAAGGAAAATGTAGCTGAGCTTGAACCAGAGGAGAGCTTGTAGCTGAGGAACCATTGCTTGTAGCTGAGGAACCATTGCTTGTACCTGAAGAACCAATGACTACAACAAAAGCTAAGAAGCTAAGGAATGCACTTCATGGGCTAATTCAAGAGATTATGGCCAAAGAGAGCATGGAAAAAATCTATTAGGGATACTTATCAAGTCCATGCCACTTTGAGCTTAATACAAGCCAAATAAAGCCCAAAATAATCACTTTAATTTGTGGTTAAAGAGGGGTGACGAAAATGAAGTTCAACTCACCTTGAGATGGACACCTTAGGAAGGAAAACATCAAGAGTTAGGTCTTCATTCAACTATCTATACTTATTTTATTTTAGTTTCAAGAATAATAAATACTTGGCTTTGTTACCAAGTTTCATATCCCTATATAAACACATGTAATCTCATTTGAGAATCATCAATCAATTTTCCTTTTCATTCTATGAGTCTATCACTACACGAAAACATGTCATTTGTGACCAACAGAATCGTCTCAAATCAGTCGCTAAGTCGGTATGTGCGACTATTGAAGGACTGTTCTAAACCGTCGCAAATATTTGGTCGCAAAATGTTTTGGTCGCAAAACAGTCCCTTATTTTTGGCGCATTGGAGACAACTAGACAAGGGTTATGGTCGTTAATTAGCGACTACGAACAGACAGAAATATACCGTCGTAATTAACGACTCTACAGTGACTCATTGACGCAGTCGTAACATACGACTTGGTTTAGACGATATGGTAGTCACAAATTAGCTACGTTTGGAAGACTGATTTAATACCATAGTGTTGAGGATGAACTTTAAAAATTTGAAATTTTGGTCCTAAAGTAGTCGCTGTTTTAGTCACAAGGTAGTCGCAAAGGAGTCAGAATGTTTTGTGACTGACTGAAGACTAAGTTTTTTTAGTCCCAAAATCGTGACATATACACAACGAATTTGGTACTTGGTTTGTGCTTTTTTAAATTGTAAATGGTCGCAAATCAGTGAAACTATAGCTAGTAATTTGGGACAGTATACAATAAAATTTGAAAAAAAAAAACCTGAATTTAAATTAAAATCCCGAATCTGAATGATATTAACCAAAAACATACAATTCATTCAATGATCATATCCAGAAAATAGTTTTAGGCTAAGGGAGATAGAAATACTACTACACAATCCAAAAAATAGTTATAGAGGCTTAAGAGAGATAGTATTAGTTAGTTAAGCATGAGAGGATGATACTGACAAAGGTGATGTGGTTGGTGAAGTGGTTGGTGAAGTCGCTGGTGAAGTTATTGGTGAAGTAGATGGTGAACTAGCTCCTGAAGTGGTTGGTGCGGGTGGGTTGACATTGGCCGTTGTGGCTGGAGTGATGTTGGCTGCTGGTGCTGTTGTGGTGAATGGCGCATGGGCTGGTGGTTGAGTAGACAAGAATTATGCAACCCCCGGATCACTGGTCTTCAAGTACGATACGAGCATCTCCAAGGTTGCAATGCGGTTTTGAGCGTTACGTTGCTCCTCATCACGTCTAGCATCTTCTCTAGCACGTCGAGCATTTTCTTCATCTTGATCAGCGAGCTTACGACGAGCAACCTAGAGTTGTTCTTGAATCTCTAACAGCAAAGTTGGACTAGTGCTTGGATAAGTAGCCTTTCTTTTCCCTGTGGTGATTATCTTCGAGAGACTTCCAAGTCCAAAGGGGGTTCCCTTGGCATATGTTACAGTACACTAAGACAGAAGAAGAGATGATCATTCACAAAACAAACATAATAAACATAAATATCACACAAACCCAGATGATCAACATCGAGTATTCTCAAGCATCAATCAAAAGTATATCAATATCAAGGATTCTTAAGCATCAATCAAAATCAGATACTTAGCTTAGCAAATTAAGACAATTATCATTGGCAAAACAAAGACAATTGTATAGGAAACTACCTTTAAGAAAATGTCATCTTTTTCTTGAATGGGGAGGAGGGTTGCATGAGTAGAATCTGGCGCGGAGTGGTCTGTACCATCAAACTCCATTTGAGACATTACCTCTTCTATGTTCTTCTCATATGTCTCAACAACTTGTTTGGCCTTCTGATCAACAAAACTTCCATCTGCCTTTGTATGTGTTGCGACAAACACCTCTCCAAGCGAGACAGGACGTCCCAATTTTTCTTCCTACAACGGATAAAAGAATGTTAATTGTGGAAAATGAAATATTTAAATGAAATAATTAGAGTTAGTTTAGAGCATTTACAACATCTTGTTGAATTTGCAAGTAAGATTTCTGGCCGGATAGATGTTTGTGGATTCCAAGACCACCACGATCAGAAGTACGGGCTTGGGATGCATTACATCTCTTCTCCTTAGCTTCGGGTGTGTCCCAATGCTCCCACATTTTGTTCCAAAGCGTAGGCTTGATCCAAATCGGTGGCTCATCATACGTCTTTGCCTGACTTACAATTCCTTTCATTCTTTTTTCTCTATCTTCACAAATCCTTCTCTCACAAGCTCAGTAATCGCAACATCCCAGTTGTATTTCCCCTACACAGTACAACAATGTAAAGTAACTGTCTAGTAAGTAAAAAAAGACAAACTCATTAACTTAGAATAGTAAAAAAATAGAAACTGTCTCACATATTACCGCAAAGGATCTAAAATATCTCTCTCGTATGTGTAAGGGCGTAACCTTCCAGCTGAAGTATGGACCATCAAACTTTCTCCTTAAAATCCCAGAAATAACACGAGATAGCTTTCCTTTGTCTCGTCCGAACCTGTTACATAAATATGAGATTGTTAAGTTATAAACTAGAAGCCATCAAACATAAACGAATGAATCACAAAGCAATAATCTAATGGAAAACGAACCAAACTTCACAACACAACACAACACACCACAACACACCAAACTTTGAAAACAACTAAGAAAACGAACCGAACTTTGAAAACAATAAGAAAACAAACCAAACAATAATCTATGAAACTTTGTACCAGACTTTACAACACAACACACCAAACTTCACAACACAACACATCAAACTTGACAACACACTTAAACTTTACAACACAACACACAAATTTTTCTTCTACTTCTTTATCTAAACGATAATCAAATGATAAAATAAAAGAAAAAAATATTTTACCATATGCTTTGAGTGTCGGGGATGGGAAGCGGACTCAAGATCGGAAGATGGTGTCCACCAGGAAGTGCAAGCAAATCATCAAGTTGCTGTTGGAAGTCTTGATTCTCCTGATTCTGAGCCGGTGGTGGATGCTCTTGATCGTCCTGATTCTGAGGCGGCGGCGGTTGAAATCCTGGATTCTGAGGAGCCGGCTGTTGATACACCGGATTCTGAGGAGCCGGCGGCTGAAACCCCAGATTCTGAAGCGGCGGTGGATAATCCGTATGGTGAAGCGGTGGTTGATATCCAAGATTGTGAAGCGGTGGTTGATATCCAAGATTGTGAAGCGGCGGTTGGTATCCCGAATTCTGAGGAGCTGGCTGTTGATACACCGGAACATGAGCATGCGGTGGTGGTGGCTGCTGCATCTGGGAGTGGAGCTGTTGTTGAAATCCTGGTTGTTGTGGCTGAGGTGAAGCTTGTCGAGAATACTGGGGAAATGATGCTTGCGTATACTGAGATGGAAGCGACGGTTGAGAATGTTGGGAGTGTGATGAAGTGTCATTGTGAGAGGAAGGGTTAGAGGAGTGAGACGACGAAGCAATATCTCTACTTCGTCTCGCAATGCCACCAGATCCACGACCACCACCGCCAGATCTAGCACCACGACCACCACCGGATTTAGAACCACGACCACCACCGGATTTAAGACTCTATTGCGACTGACAGAAACAGATGCACAATCTACTTAGTGACAAAACAGTCGCAAATTATAACCCTAGCCACACTTTAGTCTGTTATTGTGACTTTTTTGTGACTTTAGTGTATGAGTAAAAATATTAGATATATTTTGTATATGAGTAAACATATTAGATATGACTCTTTGATCATGTATACTCTCATTTAAGAGTTAAATTTTGATTAAAGATCAAACAATATAAATTGTAACTGTTTTTGTAAATATATACAACCTTCACTACTCTTACTTAATTAACACATGTAACCTTAATACATGTTATGGAAGATATAAACATAATTGTCAAATTTGGTGTTTTATTGATTTTGTTTTAAAAATTTAGTAAATAATATACGTCAGATATAAGTAGAAATGTATAAGGCTACATGTTTTGTATTCATATTTGAAAAATTCTCTGATTAATTTAAAATAGTCGCTAAACAGAAGCAATTCGATCAAGAGCGTGGCAAAACAGTCGCAAATAATTAACTCGATCACACTATAGTCTCAACCTGTGACGTATTTGTGACTATAAAATATTAGTATAATTTTGTGTTAAGATTTTATCACCAGAAAGATATTGGGTATGACTCTTTGATCATTTAAACTATAATTTAAGAGTTTATTTTTGATAAAATATCAAACAAAATAATTTGTATATGTTTTTGTAAAGATAAAGCATCTTAACTACTCTTCCTTTATAATACACAAGTAACCTTAATACATGTTTTGGAAGATATAAACATAATTGTCAAATTTTGTGTTTTATTGATTTTGTTTTTAAAATTTAGTAAATAATATACGTCAGATATAAGTAGAAATGTATAAGGCTACATGTTTTGTATTCATATTTGAAAAATTCTCTGATTAATTTAAAACAGTCGCTAAAGAGAAGCAATTCAATCACAGTTTCCAGTTGTAGTCACAAATTAATCTGAATTCAGTCGTAATTTAGACTCACTTAAATACATTTAAACGACACCAGGAGTGAAATATTGATCTAAACATAGTATTCGCAAAGTAGTGGTAATTTACGACTCTTTTGTGACAAATAAGTAGAGAAAACAAGTAGGAAATTTCAATAAAATTACAATAACACAAGTGTTTGAGATTTCAATAAAATTACAAATACACAAATATTAAACATGAAAATTATTCATATTCCTCATTTTCATTTTCTTCATCTTCATCCTCATCTGAAGATGAAGACAACGACGAGTAGTTGCCACAAAATTCGTCTTCTGGTTCAGCGTCGTTGATCTCAAAATCAATTTCTTCATTAGGATGATTACCATCTACGAAACTGTCAATTAGGATCTCCTCTATTGTATCTGTCATTCCATCATCAACTGTTTGCTGCAATATAACAACCTCCTTTTGTTTTAAGTTTCCTTGTACAGCATGCCTTGGATTAACTTTGAGAACGTTGAGCCAAAGTTTTCGAGGTCGTTTAGTGTGAGGATATGAAAGATAACAAAATTGATCAGCTTGAGAACCTACACATAAAAACGGGTCTCCAATTAGATGTATATATATATATATATATATTTAAAATAGAACATTACCTAATATAAACGGTTCATAATGTCGGTATCTCCTTAATGACAACACGTCAACAATGCCTCCATCGCGTATTTGAGTGCCTTTGTTATTTGTAGGGTCATACCATTCACAATAGAAAAGTGTGACCCTCAAATTCAAAAATCCTAGGTAGGTAAGCTCTATGATATTTTCAATGGTCCCGTAAAAATCGTCCTCGTCAGATGTATAAGAATAAGTTTGTCCTCGGACACATACCCCATAATTCATTGTTTTTTAGTGAGACCATGAGATTTGGTGTGAAACAGATAACCTCTTGTAAAATATATAGGCCATGACTTGACTTTATTTTCAAGACCGTCCACGATTTCATGGACCCATGGAGGAAAACTTTCAAAACCAGCACGCACCTGTGCAAAATATATATTCAAAATTTTAGATCACAATATTTATCATGTTGATATAGTGAATAGGTGGATAGTAAAACATACATATTGCTTAATCCATTCATGGAAATCTTCTTCTCTTTTTGACCTAACATCTTCATCAGATAGTTCTGGATATTCATATCGAATTTACGCCTCCAACAATATGTGTTTTATCAACAAGAAGTAGATATTTTAAAGTTTACCTAAGAATATATGGTTACAAATATCCTTGGTAAATCAAAAATACCTCTCATGTGGCTGGAAATAGGCACAATTGCGCAGAACATATGCATGTGCGAATTGATAATATTTTTCAGTTAACCAAAATTCACTACTTTTACCGCCTGGACGACCCACTTGAGTGAATATATCTGGTACTGGTATAGGATATACAGGTACTTCACCTTCTTCATGCCGAATTAAAATGTTAAAGTTTATTTTGTAAAACTTTTTCACAATTTTAGAAGTTGATAGAAAAATTCAATAATCATATTTAGAGTTTTACCTTCTTCTGCTTGCTATAGAAATGTGTGAAGCGAAATATGTTCTGAGAAATAAGATATCTCATCATTCAAGTAGGATTGAACTATTGAGCCAGCTAGATATCTTTTGTTCTTCGCTTTCCCTTTTAAATGTTTAAAAAACCTTTCGAAAGGATACATCCACCTATATTGCACAGGACCACCAAGTTGTGCTTCATAAGGTAGGTGAATAGGGAGGTTCTCCACTACATCAAAGAATGAAGGAGGGAAGATTTTCTCCAAATTGCACAAGATCATGACAATATTATCCTTTAGAATTTCGAGGCGGGATTACTCCAATGTTCTACTACATAGGTCGCGGAAAAATGCTCCAATCCCTACAAAGTTTTAACATGATATGTTGTTATATATAAATATAATATCAACAACTAAACCAAATTACATGTTTAATTTATATACCTGAAATCGTCAGGTGGACATTACGCGATAAAAGCTCTCCAAATATGAACGGAAGCAATCGTTCGATAAACACATGGCAGTCATGACTCTTCATTCCCGAAAACTTTCCATTTTCATATCAGCATAACTAGCTAAATCTGCGACATAGCCGTCTGGGAATCTAACATCTTCTTTTACCCATTTTAATAAAGCCTCTTTAGCTTTGGTTTTCAATCTCCAAATAGGGAATGGGGCTCTCCCTTGAGCATCTAGATGTAAATCATGCCGGGAACAAAATCTTGCAATATCCAATCTTGACTGCATGTTGTCTTTCGATCTATCTTTTACATTCATAGTGGTGTACATCAAGTTATCAAAGACATTTTTCTCAACATGCATCAAATCCAGGTTGTGCCTTAAATTCATATCGACCCAGTACAGTAACTGCCATAATATGCTTTCTTTATGCCAATTATGCCATCTTCCATAGCCTTTAACTTTCTTTTCGTGACCATTCCCACCGCAAACAGATGTTTTAGGGTTTTGGCTTTCCTTATACGCTCATAGATAGCTTGACTAGTCCGAGATGCAGGTGGCTCGTCATTCAATGAATCTTTTCCCTTCAGAAAGTCTTTTTTATTCTTCCGCATCGAATGACTTGTAGCTGGTAATTGAAAAGCACCAGTGTCATCCATACAAAATTGGACATGCTAATCTTCCATGTGTCGTCCATCCCGACAACATACCGTACGCTGGAAAATCGCTAATTGTCCACATAAGAACAACTTTCATGTTGAAATTTTGATTTAGTGAGATATCATAAGCCTCAACCCCATTATACCATAACTCCTTTAACTCATCGATTAATGGTTGGAGGAAAACATCAAGGCTGGCTCGTGGGTGGTTTGGTCCAAGTTCAGAATCGTAAGAAATAAATACTCGCTGTTCATGCACATATCCGGAGGTAGATTGTATGGAGTTAAGATCACAGGCCACAAAGAATGATTTTTGGACACCCCAAATGGATTAAAATCATCTGTACATAACCCAACGTAAACGTTTCGTGGCTCTTGCGCAAATGTGGGATGTAAATGTTGGAAATTCTTCCATTCAGGCGCATCAGATGGATGACACATTAGTCCATCTTCTGAATCATGCTCAGCATGCCATCTCATTGATGATGCGGTCTTCTCTGATTGGTACATCCTCTTCAATCTATCAGCAATAGGTAGATACCACATACGACTGAAAGGTATTCTAGTTCTACCCCACTACTTTTGTACCTTGGCTTCCCACAGAACTTGCAATGCTCCAAATTCCCATCTTCTTTCCAAAAGAGCATACAATTCTCTATACATACATCAATTGTATGGTATGACAATCCTATCTTTCGCACTAAAGTCTATGTCTCGTAATATGAACCAGTAGCTTGATTATCCTCTGGTAAAACATCCAAAAATAATTCAGCCCAATCGTCCATGCATTCCTCAGACAAATTATTGTCTACCTTGATGTTCATGAACCTAGACACCAATGATAGTTGCGAATGACCTTCATGACATCCATCATAAAGTGGAGTATTTGCAGCATCTAACATGTCGTAGAACTGTTTCGCCTCTTGAGTGGGTTCTTCATGGATATGATCATATCCATGATCATATCCACTTTCATATTCATGATACTCATTAAAAGGCGTGATACCATGAAATGCATCATTCACCATCTCAGCATATACATTTCCTTCAAATCCTATTGGTTGACTACCAGGTTGACTACCATGCTGACTATCAGTCCTAGTATAATCTTTATTAGGATAATGCCTACTGGTTCCTACCCCTAGCACGTCATAATCTTACCATGTTCAGACCATACATAATAATTTTGCATAAATCCTTTACTATGCAAATGATTAGATATTGTCATACCATGCAAAATAACATTGTTTTGACATTTTACGCAAGGACAGTAAAAACTACCTCCACTGTTTTGTGCTATAGGCTGGCTGTTTGCAAAATTCATGAACTGCTCCACCCCCCCCCCCCCCCAAAAAAAAAAAATTCTTTAGAGATATTATTTGTTCTTCCATCGATCCGATTAAACATCCACTCTCGAGATAAATTCCACATATTTTTTAAACACTCTTGTTTTCTTTCCCTCTACAAAAAAAAAATCTTTTTTCTTTTTTTTTTTCCCTTTCCCTCTAAAAAACTCTTTTTTTCTTCTCCTCTAAAAAAAACTATTTTTTCTTACGTCTTTCTACTTACACACTAATGAGAGCGATATGAATGGAGGGTGAGAGCGATGTGATATATATAGTATAAACTTTGCGACTCTTTTGCGATTGAAAAGAATACGTCGCAAATTACGACTCTTTTGTCACTTTCTAACCACATAATAGAGACAGAATACAGGTCGCAAAAGTTCAGTACAAACGCAAACTTCAACATTTACCACGTTTTTTGCCGACATCACTGACCGACCTTTTTGCGACGCCTTTGCAACTACAAACAAAACCGTCGCAAACTACGACTGGTTTATCACTCTTTTACCACATAATAGAGACAAAATAAAGGTCGCAAATGTTCAGTACAAACGCAAACTTCCACATTTCCCACGTTTTTTACCGACATCATTGACCGACTGATTTGTGACTACAAATGTTAAAGCAAACTAGAAGTAGCAAATACATCTTGATTTTAAGACAACTTTGCGACTCTTCTTGCCGACTAAATCTTCAGTCTTTAATTCGTCATAAATAGCGATTATTTAGCGACTAACGTTTTGTTGTCGAAACATTGTTCCAAAACAGTCGCATAATAGCAACGCGTTTGCGACTGAAATTTGGTGTTGTAAATTTGTGACACCTTTACGTCTAGTATTTTTGTCGTCGTTAGCCCGTCACAAGAATGTCGCAAAACGGTCACAAAAGTTTGCGACTAAAAATTCAGTCACATAAAGTAGTCCCAATCTGCATGTTTTCGTGTAGTGTATCTCTTCGTTTTTTTTGTCTATAACACTTCATTGTTTGTTGGTGTGTAATATCCAAGCAATAACCTCCTCTTGCTGGACTAGTGTGTCATATCTGGCAGCGATTGGAGTTGAGAAAATCAGCAGCCTTCCTCAACTGTTGTGCGACCCCTCAATCCATTAAATCTCCCTCGTTGCACCTTGCACCTTAGCGAGTTTCTATCATTTCTAATCCGGCTAAGTGATCCTCAACTTTGGGTGTATCATTATGTTGTTCGTGTTGGTTGCCGCCGTTTGTGAACACAGAGACTCTCGTTGTGCAAAACATGTGCCTTAACGTGTCACGTCTTCACCGGAGGGCAAACCGGTGTTGTTGAGAAGGTATCGGCTACCCCTTAAATCTCGTGTATGTTGTTGTGTTATGTAAGTAATTGAATTGTGAGTTTAGTGGTCAAGTGAAGAGGATCGTATTTTCTTGGTTGTGTTGATTTGTTTTTTGGATTGAGCTTTAGGACCGGTTATTAAAGTGTTTATGTAATCGTGAAGAGGTGAGTCGTTGACGTGTAGCATTGATGGTTTCTCCGGTTGGTTTAGTTTTGTATTCCATCAAATCAGGGTCACGCCAATAATTATGGTTGATATGGTACAGTGTCACTGAGTTATGGTTGTACATATTGGTATCGGAAAGTGAGGAAAGAGGAAAAAGAGAGAGAGAGAGGAGAGACAAGTGACGTTTCAGAGATGCTGGGAACCATTGATGGATTTGGTTGGTTATTTTGTGGCTGTGGGTAACTCTGTTAGTGGTGGGAGGACAGAGTTGGAGTGAACAGAGGTGAAGAAGAGAAAGAAAGTGAAGGAAGGTTGGAGATAAAGGCAGTCTGAAGTAGTCGACTTTGGAAGCTCGCTGGCGCTGCATCTGACATTGTTCTGGGAGTCAGATGATATTGGCGTAATATACATCAAGCCAAGAGTCGATAGAAGTTAAGGAAGCATCATTGAGAGTTAATCTCAAAGAGTTATGTGCGTTGCTTCCTGGCCAAGTAATTGCTGAAAACTGTGAAATATGGGTTAAGTATGAACCCTAGAAACTGTTCCGAGATGGTTCTTTCTAGGCGTCGTTTGGAGGAGTAAAACTAGTCCGATCGATACGAAATTTGGTGGAGATATTCTTCATAGTACAGGCTCCTTATCCAACGGTGGAGTTGCGATTTCAACGGTTATTTTGTGAATTATTCGAGTTTTTATATGGAGCTTTTGTATGGATTTAATTGTGTTAAGTTGTGTTGTTGGTTGAACCAATGAGCTCGGTTTGAGCTGAAACCTCCGTAAGCTTATGGAGCAAGGTCATGGTGCTTGTAGGACCAACTTAAAGCTAGGACGGTGAATTGATGGGTTCATCAGAGAAGCGTTTCGTGGCTGGACGGAATAAAGTATTCCAGCCTACCTCTCTTGTTACTCGGTCGTTAGGGATGGTTGGTTGGGCGACTCAGTAACTAGATGATGTGGAGTTGGGAATTACGTGAATAAGCAAAGCTTGCTCGGACGGTGGAGTCAAGTGTTTTTCCAGTAGGATGCCGAATGACTCTGATACGTGCTTGGCGAGCTGAAGTACGTTTATATGATTGTGTCTTGTGGATGTGGAGCATGGGTTAGTTGGATCTGCCTATATTGGTGGAAGTTTTTGTAAGAAGTGATTTTTACGCCGGTTGACTCGTCGGAATTATGGGGTTCCGGTGAGATTGTTTTCCATGGAACCTGGCTAAGGAGTTGGAATCTGGAAAAAGGTCGTTTCAAGGTTATTTCTGTACAAGTTAATTAAATTGCACAATTTACAATCACATTATAAATGAATCCATGTATGAAAATAACAGATCAGAATTAGACAAATACCTTGAAAGTCAAACCCATGCCTAGTCCATTTTACACCAATACTACCCAAGCTCCGACACCAATTATACGTACAATTGTGATAAAAACTTTAATGATCAGATACTCACATACACCACATCAACAACAAAAGGATAAACAAAAAAGCTAGAAATAATATATTACACAAATAAAATCAAGGTACGACTGAACAAGAAGCTTGAATCTAGTTTCTGCAAACAGAACACGGCATGAAGTATCATTACAACAACTTCAAGTACACATAATAAGATAATCAATTCAACTCAGATAAACATCAAGTATCAAATATTACATTCGACCGAAGATTAACTGCAAAAACAATAGACGATTCAGATCTACCTTACATGAATTATAGTATAGCATTGCAAATTAACAAACACCCAACCATATATTTTACCTTCTGAGTCACTTTCGACCTCACCAGTATGTTTTGGATCAACAACGAAACTGACAATCGCGATCTACAGGGATTGTGACTAACAGAAAATGAGAATGAGATTGAGAAGAAAGAGAGAAGAATGTTGAAAGATCATAGAAACAAATTGGATCGAAAGTGAAAAACAGTTTGAAATTCAGAGATGGTTTCGGCGTAGTTTCAGAGAGAGAAAAAAGAGAAGAATGAGAGAAGTGGCGACTGTAAGACCTAGTTTCATTCTTTACTTCTTTTTTCTCTGTTTTTTTATATACTTTTTATTTGTTTAATAAAAATTTTGGTGGCAATGCAATTTTCATTTCCTTGGTTTCCCCTACAATAGTGTTTTCACTTTAGAATATGCAATCATATAACCAAAATCTAAGCACCAGATCGAAATGTATTCCCGCACATCCTACTATAGTGTTTCAAATTATGGAAACGCTATGTTACTTTTTAAGAAATTCAACTATAGCAAAACCAAAAAATCCGCTATCAAATACTGCTATTAAAACCATCATTTCATGTAGTGTAAATTAAATGTTGCAGTGTTGGATACAATGATTCATTAAATATATATTAGTAACTAAATATTGATTTTTTTAATGAAAAGCTATCATAAAGAAAGGTAATTACTGAAAAATATTTTCGTAGCTTTTCATAAATTTACCAAACAAACCTAAAGTTTGCAATGATTTATCAAACTAGGTAAAAGTTGTAACGGTATATATATACCAAAAATTAATTAAAATGGTTAATTAAACAGTTGTAGTAATTTGTTTAATATATTTTAACAGTTAAAACAGAAAATAATAATTAATGAAAATTATTAT
The DNA here is from genome assembly GCF_030686135.1 of Camelina sativa. Taxonomy (NCBI): domain Eukaryota; kingdom Viridiplantae; phylum Streptophyta; class Magnoliopsida; order Brassicales; family Brassicaceae; genus Camelina; species Camelina sativa. Next base: position 33,210,066 of record NC_141896.1, on the reverse strand, counting down.
AAAAAAATAATAATTATTTTTTAGAGATTGTAATTATTATACAGAATTGACTTTTGTATGCATAATAACTTCTGTATCTAATTTATAAAATATGATGGTGTATCCTCTCTGAAAAAGCTTTATAACTCATGAAATATAATGACTTATGTCACATGTAGTTAAAAAAGTATTATATAATTGAATGCATATATCTATTGGTAAATCTAATCACTAAAAAAAAACTATTACAATTATAACTATATACAATAAATGTTAATGATGATATATTTCTTCAAAACATGTCATTTGAGTATTTAATGCTAGATATCTTTTTCTAATATATATATACACGTAGAACATAATCAAGTATATGCAAACAATACCAAGTCTAATAAGAGAAGAGAAAATATGTCTGACAAAAAAATGCCAACACATCCAGGCATACCTGAATGCAGCAACTATCTTCTAACAGGAAACTGTGATCTGAAAGAATGCAAATACCATCACCCCATGAATACAACCCCGATAGAGTCTGGACTGGCCCTCAATAACAAAGGCTTACCGCTAAGACCTAATCAAACCGTTTGCCCAAATTTCAGTCGCTTCGGCCTTTGCAAATCCGGTCAAGCTTGTAAATTCGACCATTCATCATCCTCAGGTTCCAAATTATGAAAATGAAACTGATATTCCCTATGTTCTGTTCCGTTTATTCTAAATAAGATTATAATACTTATCCATATATATATACTAGAAGTTATCCGTGCTACACACGGATTTAGCTTACATTGTTTTTGAATTTTAGTAATTTGGATATTATAGTTCTTTTATTTGTTTACTCAGCAATTGTTATTTTAATGGTTTTTAAAATATACTGATCATTTCAATTTTTTTTGGGCTCTTTTGTTTAGTGTTAGTTGAATTTTCCTTTTATATATAGTATTAGAGTATTTCAACATGTGGAGAAATTTTTGATTACATAGTAGTGTGTTTATTGTGTTTTCTCTCTTTAGACTTTCAACACATATTAAGCATTCTCCATCTTTTTATTTTCTCTCTTGCATTTGCACAAATTATATTACGACTGACATCTACAAAAACATGAAATTTTGGAATATAACTTACATGAATACAATATAAATATGAAATTTAGGTAAACAACAATGCACTTAATAAATATATTTTACCAGCTAATTTTTGGTGAGGTAAAAAATGCAGTCACATCCCTCAATATAATTTATTCTTTATACATTCTAATACAAATTAAAATTGTTTTTACGAAATTTTAATAATGAAAATGAATCCAAGTAAATAAAGTTATAAAAAATTACTCAAAATTTTGGTTGAGTATAAAAATGCAATAGTTTTGTTCCATCGCCGAAATGGATTTTTAGATCTGTCTATTTAGCTTTATCATAAATGCAATTGAATAAAACAAATATTTATTTTGTCGTAGCTACTTAGAATAAAAACCACAGAATATTATAATATCAAATGTCATAATAAAAAAGTTTCTTAGGAAGTAAAATATTATATGTGAAAGTGGAAAATGTTATGAGAATTTTTGTTGATCTTTTATTTTTAAGATGGTTAATTCTAAAGCTATTTGATACTAAGATTCCTAAAAATATATGATACCAATATACAATTAGCATATATTACTCAAAACTATAGAAGTCAAATTAATTAGTAAAGAAAAATGCAACTCATATCATGCTATGATATAAAAAGACATCACAATCTTAACAACATGATTTTTAAGCATATGAGACTCATATGCATCATCTAATAAGAAGAAGTTTTAGTCTACTTTACACACTGTTAATTTTAATATAGCAAATTTAAAATGCTACTAATAATCTTTTAATATAGTGCTAATAATGCACTATTATAGAGAGACAAATAATAGCAAAAGAAAAAAGCATTATTGTATGTGCCTCCTCTAAGATGGTACCGGCAAAGACATCATTTACAAAATCGCTATCGAAATGAAATAATAGCGTTTTTTCGTGTGCTAAAAATACGCATATTTTTTGTAGTGATGTTGAACATACTAAATCATGATAGTTCATTTTTTCATGATGTAGTAGTATTAACATAACCAACAAACACGACAACCTTAGAGTAAATATAAAATATGGTTCAAGGCCCAGACTGAGGCCCAACCCATATGGTAAGCAAATGAAGCCAAGCATTAGGGCATCAAATTTTTTGGACCATACTTTAGACCAAATGTTTTTTTTTGTCTTTTATGTAGAAAAAAACAAAATTATAAGTTCAGTTATTATTAGATTTTTTTAATAAGTTCAAGTTTTATATAAGAAAAACATATATTTTTTATGTAGATATATCCAATTTATAGATGAATTTTGTTAGGTTTATATAAAAAACTATTTCGTCTTTTGAACTGTTGGTGAATGAGCATTAGATTAATGTTAATTAAACCATTTTTTGATGAATTTTAATGTAAATTTTAATTTAGAAAAAAAAATTTGAAACTCTAATAAAAAATTTTCTATATTCGAAGAGTGTTAAAACAATAATGAGTTATTAGGCGATATAATTTTTATTTTTATATAAATATTTAAATAAATATGAAAACATTGAAAAGACAAAAAAAAGTGAGCAAGCAAAACAAACATATTTCGGTTTATGGACTTAGAAACTATCTTATGAAAATAATTTTTTATATTATATTCTTATAATTTTATTTACGATAATGAAAATGGTTTTTTAAAAACAAATTGGCATATATCATCCAAAATTGCCGGACCGTTCCATGGAGATTAGGAAATACATACATAAACACTTTAATAAATAAGTAAATTTGTCAAACATTCTCACATTATATTTTTCTGATGTAGTTTTAATGCAAACAACAAAGATGATAATCTGCAAAAAAACAATTAAAATTATTCAAGAATACGTATTAAAATATGGAAAGATATATAAAAATAATAAAATTCTTCATAGGAACCTAATGACTGGCTCAAATTAATCCCTAGAGCTACTCTCTCAAACAAGAGATCACTGCAGTACTTAGGGGTCGAATCCACAGAGACTCAAGATCAAACACAATAGATTGTAAAGTTTTGTAAATTACGCTAAACAAGTTAAATTGAATTAAAATAAAGCAATACAAATATTTAAATAAAAGTGTTGTGAATTCAGAAAATCAAAAGAGCTAAGCCTAAGGAATTTCTCAGGAAATTATGAAATATTAAATCAGATAAATTAATTAAGATTCAAGCAATAAAAATCAGATCTAGAACTCTAAACTTTTGGTAAAATAATCAGTTCTCACTGCAATTATAATCTAAATTTAAAACGAGAAAATCCAAATCTCTTTGTAAAATTCCAAGTAATAAATCAGCTTTAAGAACAGGTTTAGATAAGTTCACAGAATTATTAATTCAAATCTCTTTGTAATAAACAATTCTGCTCATCAATGGTTTAATCAGGAAAACAATTATATTCTCATATCAATTTATTTCCCTAAGATAACAATTCTAGGTGATCAATCAAGAATTATTGTGAAGAACAACCAAGGATGAAGATCATAAAAGATTAAGAACCCTAAAAATCTCAGATCTAATAAATCATAAAAACCCTATGAAAAACCCTAAACCTAACAAGCAAATTACTCAGACATGTTTAATGAATAACAAATCATAATTCTGAATAACATGCAATAGATATTGAAAAGTAAGAAAGAGTTTAGAAATTCTTCTCTCAATGAAGATCAGATCTCTCCCAAAAAGCTCTCAATATCTCTCTCTCAAAAACTGCTAGAAAATAGCTTAAGGGTTTCTAAAACCCAAAAACAATATATATACATCCTAAAATACGTCCAGGGGTTTATGTTGCAATTATAGAAGACTTTGGGCAAATTAGTAAAACTTCCAAATTTGTTGTTCTCTCGTCGGGTAAACACGAGTGTCGATCGATGCTCCTTTGTGTGGTATCGATCGATGCATGTACTCTGCTCCGACTCCAACTTGATTTCCTTCGGTAAAGTGCTCCAAAATGTTCCAAATTGCTCCATCCGTGCCAAATTCCTAAATAACCTGTAAAGACTCACAAATAACCTAGAAACAAATCAAAAGACTCAAAAAGCACACTTATATCATGGTTAAAAACCGTAAAAACCATGATATATCAACTCCCCCAGACTTAGCCTTTGCTTGTCCTTAAGCAAAACATAAACTTAAACCTGTGAAAGAGGTTTGAAAACATAGAATTCACTCAACTGCTGGTAACTGATCTTCGCACTCTTTATCGCCTTGACTCTCAAGAACTTACTTCATATACTTTGTCAATTGAAAAGCATCAACATTCCTTACTCAAATCCCACAATCCTCTGGAATCTCTAGTCTAACCATTGCCATCTCATTACATAAATTAAAGCAAGTACAGGTGAGTTCTTACCTTGTGGTATTCAAACAGTGGCATATGGACTCTCTTCAGGCCAAGACATTCTTCTTACATCTCCTTTCCTCTCCCTTTTCTCACTTCCTTTTTTTTTCTTTTCTTATTCTTTTTTAGCAAAGGTGTAAGCGAATACCGGGGTCATTGGTAATTTACCTACCCCTCGCTTCCAAGCTTTGTATGATCATTTGACTCAAGAGTAGAATAGTGAGGTCACTGGTAATTTACCTACCTCTCTAAACTGATCAAAATCATCTCATCTTTTATTTCTCTCTTTTTCTGATTTTTCTCTTTTTTTTTTCTTAAGCACTGAAGGGAAGAGAGAGGGGAGACATACTTTGAAAAATTGCACTGTCTTGTATGGCCTGAAGAAAAAAGTCTAGTCCACTGATTTCCAACCCCAAAGTAAGAGATTAAGTCCGGTTAAAATCCTGATAAAAGTTGAGACAACATTGGTTGAACTAGATATCCTTTGAATAAGGGCTTTCAGGATTGTTGATACAGCTCATAGTCTTTCCACACTTCAGTTCTGAGGTCAAGCTTAGTCAAGAATCATTAGAGTGTTAGCTAAAGAACAAGAACCATCAGTTAGAGATCATAATTCAACAGAAATTTTTGAAAAATTTGACTCAATAAAAACAAAATTACGGTTTTGACACAAGACACAAAAACCAAGTAAGTAGTTAGTACTAACCTCCCCCAGACTTAAACAACACTGTCCCCAGTGTTATCAAAGAAGGGAAAAGTCAAGAAACAAAAATTGTGTTGAAAAATTGAATGAAAAAGTGAACAGATTCTCGGGTTACCCATTGGTGTCGATCGATACCATGCAAGGCAGCATCGATCGACACATTCGGCGAATGGTGAGTTATGGCCGAATCTCCTTGTTAGTTGCAGTTAGTTGTGTGTTGTTGGGTCAATCCTTTGATGTTAATTCTGTTAAGAAGCACTCAAACACAAACACAGGTTAAAAGCAACATAATAGATAGATGGTTCATAAATCCAAACAACTTTCAAACACAAACTGACTCAAAGCAAGAATAAAAATGACTCAATCCTAGGAAAGGGAAAAAGATAAAGAAAAACCATGATCAGAAGCTAAAATGTAACAGAAACATCATCAGCACCACCATCATCATCAGTATCGTCAGCATCCTCAGCAGATGGTGAAGATGGCGAAGGGGACCTGCGCCTAGTACGCCTGGTAGGACGAATGCAGCCACACTGGGAGAGTCGAGCCATGCCATTCCAGATGGCACGCAAAGCAGAAACCACATAAGTCTGATGAGCTCCCTGGTCCATAGTAGCGGGATCCTCTGATGGCTCTGAAAAACTCAAATGCCGCAGTCCCAGAAGAAGAACCAAACTCAAAACCCCCAGCAGGGTTAGGAGCAGCTGAATCAACAGCAGGAATAGCATCGCCTCGTCGGCGACGAGCAGCAGGTGCAGCAACAGAATCTCTCATGTCAGGCTGAAATGCCAACTGGCGGTAATCCTCGCCAATATCAGTCAGTGCAGGACGCGGCATCGAAATCATACGCTCTCCTGTAGTGAAACGAAAACGCCAGAATAAAGGCTTCTTCATCCACTAAGTATGTGCCATGTAACCAACATCCATAACATGATGCTCAGCAATGATCCTGCAACTCCCGAGATCAATCTGAAAATGCCTGAAGATTGGAGTCAGAAGACTCCCAACATACTCCTTCTTCTTTCCTTTCCCAGTGAAAGGTTTGGTCTTCAAGGTAACCAAGTGATGCGCAAAAACTGATCCCAAGTTAACTGGCCTATCTAATCCAGGTGTAGGACAAATACCAGCAACCAAGTCTCGCAAGCCAGAATACAATAAGATCAACTCTGCCACTCGCATCTTGTTAGGCTCCATCTTACATAAAATTGTGTGCCCAATAGCACGAACAACATACCTCAGGACCGGATGTCGAATATCAGTCTGTGTAGATGACTTAGAATGATATCTCCCATGTCCAAACAAACTCCAGAAATCTTGGACATCAGGAAACTTTTCAGGAAATGCAACTGCGGTAAAATCTCTCTCAAAGCCATAAATGCCACAAAGGTCTCTAAGTGGTAGCTTATAACGAATACCCCGAATGAAGAAAGAAAGGAACCCCTCCTGTGCATTCTTAACTGCTTCATTCTGATAATGAACTCCCACAGTGGCCATAAACTGACGAACAAGTTCAGGATACATATCATACTGCCTAGATGCAATGGTTCCCAATCCTATCCTATCCAACACAGCAAGAACCTCATCCTTAATACCCAACTGGTTCATAGCAACCAAATCAAGTGTCCTAGTGGGGTGAATCTCAACTTCTAACCATCCATTATAGAACAATGTATCATAATCATCCCAATCATCTGACACTGGCCTATTGATGTAATTTGACTCTTCAAATTCCTTCATGATATCATCATTCCAAATCCTATTACACTGAATCTTTCTACCTTCTGACCTTGGCCATGGAGGACGAGCTGGAACTTGTGGAGTAGAAGGAGTGGTCATCGGTGGCTGAGCATCGTCCGCCGGTGGACGGCGAGTTTGGCGAGAAGTGGTAGCTCCGGCGGTTCCGGTTCGTTGCTTTTTATTGGATGTCATTGCTTTGAATCGCGAAACTGAGACTGAATCTGGATAGAGGACTCAAAAACGAGTGGGATAGAGCTTTGAATCACTCAAAACGGAGCATTATCGGAGAAGTTATGAGGATCTGAAGGTGTTCGTCGATTTTGAGAGATGAAAAACAACAGAGACAGCTCGGGGTTTTAATCGCGTGTCCCTCGGTTTTAATGGTGTCGATCGATGCTCATTTAAGTGGTATCGATTGATGCTTCTTTTATCGGACCCAGCCCAGTTGCAATTAAAGGCCCAATTCTTGCAATTCAGAAACCCATCAACCTTTCTTATTTTCTGCGATCCAATTTCGGTGACGACCGATACCCAGATGGTATCGATCGATGCTGATCAATGGTATCCATAACTTTTTCTCTTTTTCTTTTTCTGAAACAATAAAGACTCAAAACCAAAAATTAATATGTTAATGATCCTAAAAAAAAAAAAAAATTCAAAATAAGTAATTCCTACCAGTGGGTTGCCTCCCACTCAGCGCTTGTTTTAAGTCATTAGCTTGACTGTGTCGAAGCTCAGGCGTCCCGCGGATCAGAACGTGGCTGTGAATGCTTCTGAGAGGAATATCTCATCATCCAAGGTGGTGTATAAGCAGTAGATGAATGAGGTCTACCAAGGACATGAGAAGCAGGACCAGAACGATACTTGGGTATAGTGCATCGTGGCTTCATTTGAGGACTCTGGAGTGTGGAGGAGTGAGTCTTCCGTTTAGTAACAGACTTATGACTTGGAGCATCTATTTTGGACAAACTCTGTTGCGGATGTGGAGGAGTGTCGACCGACACCACAGCAGTGTCGATCGACACATAGTCTGATGATCGTTTAGCAGACACTTTCTCAACACAAAAAGTCTGTCCATCAATAGTAGGAAACCTCCTCAGCTTATCCATCTCAAAATTCATAGGCAAACCTTCCACATTCAGTGTTATGTTTCCCTTCTGCACATCTATGATGGCACCAGCTGTAGCTAAGAAAGATCTTCCCAAGATGAGAGGATCATTAGGCTCTTTCTCATACTTCAGCACCACAAAGTCAGTGGGAATCATGAAGTTTCCAACCTTAACTGGAATATCCTCTAAAACACCTTCAGGAATTCGTCGGGAGCGATCAGCCAAGATAAGAGAAATCTGAGTTGGCTTGAATTCTGTTATCCCAAGTCTTACAGCAACAGAATGTGGCATCAAGTTGATGCTAGAGCCAAGATCACAGAGTGAGTGTGAAAACCTTCCTGCTGAGATTGAGCAATCAAGCACAAAGCTTCCAGGATCTGGTAGCTTCTTAGCAGTCCTACACTGAATTGCTGCACTAACTTTCTCAGAAACTACCACTTCTTGCTTTCTCTCCTTCTTCCTTTGAACAGGCTGGTTCAACAGAATTGCACTAACATCCTTAGTTAGCAAAGCTCCTTCCTCAGGGCTCAAACCATTGGATACCATTCTCTTTACATAGCGTTTAAGTGGTGGTGAAAGCTTCACTGCATCAATCAAAGGCATCTCAATCATCACCTTATCCATCATTGCTTTGCATCTAGCTTCCTCCATCTCCTGCTTAGACTTTATTGGCTTGGGAAAAGGAACCTTAGGCTTGTAGACCCTTTCAACAGCTGGAAACTGAGATTTTGCAGTTTCTGGGTTCGTCTGAGAGGAGTGTCTATCTTCCCATTCAGCTCATTGTAGACATTATCAATCTTCCCATTTAATGTCACTGTCAAATTCTCTTGTCCCCGAAGAATCTGCTCAAGCATGGCTTCCATTCTACTCTCAGAAGAAGTCTGTGGAGGCGGAGACTGATAGGATGAGTTCCCATAAGTCCTTGTGAAGTTGCTCCCTTGTTGCTGCTTCTGGTAGTCCGGTTTGGGAATGTAGCCTGAAGAGTTCCCACTGTAAGGCCTACTACCTTGCTGATTTCCAAACCTCTGCCCCTGATTCCCATAGACATAGTTCACCTCTTCTTTCTCATGATTTCCTTGATCAGATTCTGGCTCATATGTCTCAACTTCAGCAGCAAAATGAACAGATTTCTTACCCACAAGGAGATTATGCACAGAATCCAGCTTAGCATTAACAGAAGCTAACTGGTGTGAGTCATATCCTCCATGTAATCGCTTCCTTTCAGCATCTGCTCTCTTAGTACTATTGCTAGCAGCTAAGTTCTCAATCAATAATTCAGCATCTTCTGCCATCCTTGTTTTGAAATTCCCATGACTTGCAGCATCTAGAGCCAACTGATACTCCCAGTCACACCCTCTGAAGAAGATACTTAGCAATTGAACTCTTGAGAAACCATGGTGTGGACAGTCCCTTTGGTAAGCCTTGAATCTCACCCAAGCTGCTTTGAAAGCTTCATCTGGTCTCTGCTTGAAGGAAGACAGCTTGATTCTCAACTCATCTGACATTGCATCATCATAGAAGTGGTTGAGGAAGGCCACCTTGACATCACGCCAGCTTGTCAATGATCCAGCAGGCAGCTGTTTCAACCACTGAGATGCCTCTCCTGCAAGTGAGTAAGGGAAGAGTTTGCAGAAGATGTAGTCCTCAGTTACCCCATTAGCCTTGATGCTAGTCACCAGATCCTCAAAATGCTCAATGTGATCCAAGGGCTTCTCATTGGGCAAAGCAGAGAAAGGTCTCTGCCCAACTAGTTGAAAGTATGCAGGTTTCAACTCAAAATCATTCCTCTGAAAAGGGGGAGGAACAATAGCAGACCGGTTCTCATACACCAGATAAGCCCGATTGTAGTCAGCAATAGTCCTGATCAGATCCCGGTTGTTCTCCTGTCGTCGAACTGGGTTATGTACGTGGTTGGCAGCTCCACGCACGTCTGCAGGTGGGTGTCGATCGACACCAAGATCCGGATCATCAACAACACCAGCTTGCTGGTTCACAACAGCCTGCTCGTTGACAACAGGTTCAGGAATCACGTTTCCTTCTACATCAAGCTTTTGGCCCTGCTCATTGCGCAAGTGGCCCTCTTGATCCCTCAAAACACCAGCCTCATCACGCATCAGAATGATCGTATTAACCATCTTCAGAGATTTAGCTGCTTTTCTGTTCTCACGTTCAAGTTTTCCCAACTCTTTGTTTGAAAGATTCACAGTAGGACCAGACTTGTTGTTCATTGTGTGAGGTTTAGGAGGCATGCACCTGAAACACCAAAGAGAAGAAAAAAAACAAAAACGTGTAAGTAGAAAATAAAAAGAAAAGTTTAGACGAAATTAAAAACTTAAATCTAATGGTAGATCAGAGAGTCCCCGACAACGGCGCCAAAATTTGATAGGCTCAAATTAATCCCTAGAGCTACTCTCTCAAACAAGAGATCACTGCAGTACTTAGGGGTCGAATCCACAGAGACTCAAGATCAAACACAATAGATTGTAAAGTTTTGTAAATTACGCTAAACAAGTTAAATTGAATTAAAATAAAGCAATGCAAATATTTAAATAAAAGTGTTGTGAATTCAGAAAATCAAAAGAGCTAAGCCTAGGGAATTTCTCAGGAAATTATGAAATATTAAATCAGATAAATTAATTAAGGTTCAAGCAATAAAAATCAGATCTAGAACTCTAAACTTTTGGTAAAATAATCAGTTCTCACTGCAATTATAATCTAAATTTAAAACCAGAAAATCCAAATCTCTTTGTAAAATTCCAAGTAATAAATCAGCTTTAAGAACAGGCTTAGATAAGTTCACAGAATTATTAATTCAAATCTCTTTGTAATAAACAATTCTGCTCATCAATGGTTTAATCAGGAAAACAATTATATTCTCATATCAATTTATTTCCCTAAGATAACAATTCTAGGTGATCAATCAAGAATTATTGTGAAGAACAACCAAGGATGAAGATCATAAAAGATTAAGAACCCTAAAAATCTCAGATCTAATAAATCATAAAAACCCTATGAAAAACCCTAAACCTAACAAGCAAATTACTCAGACATGTTTAATGAATAACAAATCATAATTCTGAATAACATGCAATAGATATTGAAAAGTAAGAAAGAGTTTAGAAATTCTTCTCTCAATGAAGATCAGATCTCTCCCAAAAAGCTCTCAATATCTCTCTCTCAAAAACTGCTAGAAAATAGCTTAAGGGTTTCTAAAACCCAAAAACAATATATATACATCCTAAAATACGTCCAGGGGTTTATGTTGCAATTATAGAAGACTTTGGGCAAATTTGTAAAACTTCCAAATTTTCCAAATTTGTTGTTCTCTCGTCGGGTAAACACGAGTGTCGATCGATGCTCCTTTGTGTGGTATCGATCGATGCATGTACTCTGCTCCGACTCCAACTTGATTTCCTTCGGTAAAGTGCTCCAAAATGTTCCAAATTGCTCCATCCGTGCCAAATTCCTAAATAACCTGTAAAGACTCACAAATAGCCTAGAAACAAATCAAAAGACTCAAAAAGCACACTTATATCATGGTTAAAAACCGTAAAAACCATGATATATCAACTGAAATTAAATAATCATGACTGAAAAAATTCTCTTAAAATGAAAGGAATTAGGGACTGAAATTTAATTTTATGGAAAACGGATTGAATTCTAATATTATGGAAAACTAATTGGTAATATCTAATTGGAAATAAATGAGTAAGCAATTATCAAATTACTTACATAAAACATCCCACCATTAGATTATATAAGATTAAAGGTCAGAAACTAAACCCAGTAATGGAAACCCAGAAATTTAAATTTGAGTCAGAAATTTATGAATTTTTTTTTTGTCAATAAAAGATCAGCTCAAACGAGCCAATTGGGTGGAAAATCGTTTACAAACAAAACATGGTGCGAAGAGGTACGCCTTGGCGTGCCAGAGAAATTTATGAATTTATAAGAGAATTTTGAGAACACGTAAACATCTACAATCTAACATAATTTAGATTCCTTTATTGCTTATGAATTATTTATAAGATTGAAACCCATAAATAATTTTTTTACATAATTTAGAATCCGTTCTTGCCGGTGAATCATACATAAGATTGAAACATATTTTTATAATTTCAAAATAACTTATAATTAGATTGTTCTTAGGATGAAACCATAAACTGATAAATGGTGGGTTTAGATTGGAAGAGGCCTAATTGAAAAAGGGAAGAAGAAAATGTTAAGAGTTTTTTTTTTTTTTTTTTTATAGGCTTTTAGTGAATTAGGTCCAAAGTATAAATGAATTTTGTTAATTAGGTCCAAACAACAAAAATGTACAGGTGTCAGATAGATAATAGGCCAAGTGTCATTTTTTTAGCAAAAGTTGAGAAAAACCTTATCATATTATATAAGATTCAGGAATCACAACAGCCTGCTCGTTGACAACAGGTTCAGGAATCACGTTTCCTTCTACATCAAGCTTTTGGCCCTGCTCATTGCGCAAGTGGCCCTCTTGATCCCTCAAAACACCAGCCTCATCACGCATCAGAATGATCGTATTAACCATCTTCAGAGATTTAGCTGCTTTTCTGTTCTCACGTTCAAGTTTTCCCAACTCTTTGTTTGAAAGATTCACAGTAGGACCAGACTTGTTGTTCATTGTGTGAGGTTTAGGAGGCATGCACCTGAAACACCAAAGAGAAGAAAAAAAACAAAAACGTGTAAGTAGAAAATAAAAAGAAAAGTTTAGACGAAATTAAAAACTTAAATCTAATGGTAGATCAGAGAGTCCCCGACAACGGCGCCAAAATTTGATAGGCTCAAATTAATCCCTAGAGCTACTCTCTCAAACAAGAGATCACTGCAGTACTTAGGGGTCGAATCCACAGAGACTCAAGATCAAACACAATAGATTGTAAAGTTTTGTAAATTACGCTAAACAAGTTAAATTGAATTAAAATAAAGCAATGCAAATATTTAAATAAAAGTGTTGTGAATTCAGAAAATCAAAAGAGCTAAGCCTAGGGAATTTCTCAGGAAATTATGAAATATTAAATCAGATAAATTAATTAAGGTTCAAGCAATAAAAATCAGATCTAGAACTCTAAACTTTTGGTAAAATAATCAGTTCTCACTGCAATTATAATCTAAATTTAAAACCAGAAAATCCAAATCTCTTTGTAAAATTCCAAGTAATAAATCAGCTTTAAGAACAGGCTTAGATAAGTTCACAGAATTATTAATTCAAATCTCTTTGTAATAAACAATTCTGCTCATCAATGGTTTAATCAGGAAAACAATTATATTCTCATATCAATTTATTTCCCTAAGATAACAATTCTAGGTGATCAATCAAGAATTATTGTGAAGAACAACCAAGGATGAAGATCATAAAAGATTAAGAACCCTAAAAATCTCAGATCTAATAAATCATAAAAACCCTATGAAAAACCCTAAACCTAACAAGCAAATTACTCAGACATGTTTAATGAATAACAAATCATAATTCTGAATAACATGCAATAGATATTGAAAAGTAAGAAAGAGTTTAGAAATTCTTCTCTCAATGAAGATCAGATCTCTCCCAAAAAGCTCTCAATATCTCTCTCTCAAAAACTGCTAGAAAATAGCTTAAGGGTTTCTAAAACCCAAAAACAATATATATACATCCTAAAATACGTCCAGGGGTTTATGTTGCAATTATAGAAGACTTTGGGCAAATTTGTAAAACTTCCAAATTTTCCAAATTTGTTGTTCTCTCGTCGGGTAAACACGAGTGTCGATCGATGCTCCTTTGTGTGGTATCGATCGATGCATGTACTCTGCTCCGACTCCAACTTGATTTCCTTCGGTAAAGTGCTCCAAAATGTTCCAAATTGCTCCATCCGTGCCAAATTCCTAAATAACCTGTAAAGACTCACAAATAGCCTAGAAACAAATCAAAAGACTCAAAAAGCACACTTATATCATGGTTAAAAACCGTAAAAACCATGATATATCAACTGAAATTAAATAATCATGACTGAAAAAATTCTCTTAAAATGAAAGGAATTAGGGACTGAAATTTAATTTTATGGAAAACGGATTGAATTCTAATATTATGGAAAACTAATTGGTAATATCTAATTGGAAATAAATGAGTAAGCAATTATCAAATTACTTACATAAAACATCCCACCATTAGATTATATAAGATTAAAGGTCAGAAACTAAACCCAGTAATAGAAACCCAGAAATTTAAATTTGAGTCAGAAATTTATGAATTTTTTTTTTGTCAATAAAAGATCAGCTCAAACGAGCCAATTGGGTGGAAAATCGTTTACAAACAAAACATGGTGCGAAGAGGTACGCCTTGGCGTGCCAGAGAAATTTATGAATTTATAAGAGAATTTTGAGAACACGTAAACATCTACAATCTAACATAATTTAGATTCCTTTATTGCTTATGAATTATTTATAAGATTGAAACCCATAAATAATTTTTTTACATAATTTAGAATCCGTTCTTGCCGGTGAATCATACATAAGATTGAAACATATTTTTATAATTTCAAAATAACTTATAATTAGATTGTTCTTAGGATGAAACCATAAACTGATAAATGGTGGGTTTAGATTGGAAGAGGCCTAATTGAAAAAGGGAAGAAGAAAATGTTAAGAGTTTTTTTTTTTTTTTTTTTATAGGCTTTTAGTGAATTAGGTCCAAAGTATAAATGAATTTTGTTAATTAGGTCCAAACAACAAAAATGTACAGGTGTCAGATAGATAATAGGCCAAGTGTCATTTTTTTAGCAAAAGTTGAGAAAAACCTTATCATATTATATAAGATATGCATAATCATGTCTTTTATTCACCATTTGTAATAATAATATATGAAAGAACGTAATGATCAAGTTTTGATCACCATGGTATCAAAAATGTTCATTTCATGTAACAAGACTTTTTGTTTTGATTTAATTCAACTAAACAAAGACCTAATCAAGTTATAGGCTCCAACGGATCCATAATGAATGCCTTGAAAATAAATCCAAAAGAGGATCGATCTTACCTTATTTGACTGGCACTGTTTACTTACGAGATTAAACAAGGATCACAACAACAAACACTCTGATGCCAAACTAGTTAGACAAATGCAATTTATGAAAAGGAATCTTCACTTTATCAACCCTCTCATATCATGATCTTGGGGGTAGACACTTTAGACACTTCCTTGGCTGTGTCACATGGAGGAAGGAACATAAATAAAACCAATTAGTGAACACACAGCTAATCTCCAAACGCGACTTTCTAATCATGATCATATCCATTTCCCTTACCCGTTAAGCTCTAATACATCTCGATATTAACCATGTTTTGTCTTTATAATTGATACAAGCATACATGTCTCTTTATCCAAACCCACAAAGGTGTTGGAGATAAGCTTGAAGTACAAGCAATCCTTGAGAGATTAGGATTAGAGATTATATTTAGGAGATATCTAAATATAATGAGAATAGTAAGTTATCCTTAATGAGGAAAAAGGAAATTGTTTAAACCCTAGCTTATAAATAGAGATGTCTGAGATGTGGCATCCTTGAGAGAGAGATTTATGAGTTAGAGAGTTTAAGATATTGAGAGATTGAGGTTGTGTTGAGAGTTTTAGTTTTTGAGCAAGTTTTCTAAAGCTATTAATAAAGAGAGCAGTCTTTATTAAATCCTCTGTTTATCAATCTCTTGAAATCTATAAAAGGTAGCCTAGTTCGTATTTGCATATCCATTAAAAAAGTACAGAATTATCGAATTATGATCCCTGATTACACATTATCAACACCAGTAGTAGTTAATAGTTTGTTTCTGTTCGACAACTGACATGTAATGTAATACACAAACATCTAAGAGAACAATTCTAAAGAAAGTGTAAGTAACCTGACTGAGTGGTTGCTGTTACTTGAATTTATTTGTGGAGTAGAGTAACTTGAATTTACATTTTCTGATATAGTATTGACTTTACTTGTGGAATTGATTTTTCCACAATTCTGTTGTTTTTGTTTTGTGTGTGTGGGTGTATATTGATTACTGCGACTCTAAATGTTCCCTAGAAATGAATTATTGTTAAAGATATTGTGTGTTGTCGCAGGCAACCCCTAAACTAAGTGAAGACACACTGAAGCAATGCGTTGATGCAAGACTACTCGGAGACTATCCTCCCAAAGCTGTTTCCAAGGTATTAATCTCAAAATTGCTTTCCTCTCATTGTTTTATAAGAACATAAAAGTTTCAACTTTGAAGACTAGTTAGTTTATCTAAGTGCTGACATTAGAACCAAACTACTGAAACCACAGTTCTGATGTTACCTTTTCTTGCAAAACGCCAAAGAAACCAAGTGATAATTGCTGTCCACATTCATCTACATGCATGGCGATTGAAACATTTCATGAGTCTGATTTTATTTGACATTTGGTGCGACATAATGATCAGCTTGCTGCGGTGGCTGCATCCTGTGTGCAATATGAGGCAAATTTCAGACCAAACATGAGCATCGTGGTGAAGGCACTTCAACCTCTTTTAATTCCTATTGATCAGATATCCAATCCCCATCTCATCTTATTAACGATGATTTATTTAAGTGTATTATACTTTTTTTTTTCTTCTGTTTGTGTAAATTTCTTGGACCTTATCTCATTAATTCTTCATTCAAGTCCCACATTGGAAGAGCTATGTATGTATGTCTATGTCATTATATATTTTATGTTTAGTTTGTGAAGGAAGACGAACCAAATTTTGTTTGTTTATCGTCAATTTATTATATATTTCAAAAAGTTTATTTGTAAAATTCATAGATACGATTTGAATTTTACAAATACCGCTTTGAATGTTTAGTTTGGGTCTAGCTAGCTACTAGCCTGAACCGCATGACGATGCGGCACCGTATACCCGATTGTTACCTGGGATGGGTAACAACTCGGAGGATTTGGGGTGTGTCCGGTTGGTTGCCTTTTTGGTATCAAAGCGGTAGAGTGTTGGGACAGGATAGAGGATCGATGGGCCCTAGGTTGTGGAGATATGTCTAGGATGTGTTCCCTAGGTTGATTGTGATATCCCTGGGTGAGGTCTGGTAGTGTCAGTCATGGTGTGGATACCTGACTTTGGAGTCAAGCGTGGTCAAGTTATCTTGATGCACGACTAGCTCTTTCCACTTTGGCAGTGATTGCAAGGTGAAGTGGCGTGGAGGCCAAGTTAGAGTCAAGGTCTAGACGAGTTGGGTCTTTTTTATTCCTTGATTGATTGATTGATTGATTGTGTGGTTGATTGCTTGTTAAGCTTCCGCATTGCATGCTTTGATTGTGGGGTAGTTGGATGTGTTGAGATAGCATGTTATAGGGAGATAGCATGTTATTGGGGGATAGAATGTTTAGAGGGTTGCCCAACTCACTGAGTGATCTTAGATTGCTCACCCTTCTCCACAATTGTTTTTCTTGTAGGGAAAGTTAAGAGGGTAGTACCAAGTTTAATGGATCGGATAGGATGTTTTCGTGCTGTGTTGCAAAGTCCTTGCTTCTTCTTATTATTTTTATTTCTTTGTTTCTTTGTTAAGTTGGATCCAACGCTTTGGTTTTCTGTTGTTATTGATTTTGTAAACTTTATTCTATATATATTAAGTCGATCATTTTCATATATAAATCGGACAAGTAGAGCTGGTACGGATTAGTCCGAGCCAGCATAACGCTGCGTACGTACCAAGGGTTGCAAAGCCTAAGGAATGTACGTAGCAGATAGACGGGCGCCAGTGGACTGGCTGGGGATTCTAATTTGTTGGTGGAACTTCAAAATACCCATGTAATCATCCACTCTTTCTCTTACTTCTCTAACACTTCTTGGTCTCAAGTGGCTCTCTCTTGAGGATTGACTACTGTAATAATCATCAGCCCTTGCTACTCTAGGTTGATCTATTTCTCTTCTATGATGCAACATTTGTGGTCGTCTCGGTTGTGCCTCCGCTTGAACTTCATCCAACCTTTTGAAGATGGCATTCATCTCAATCTTCCACGACCATCGCATCTCTTCCATAAGTGCTTGAAATTGTAGATTTGGAATCCAAGCTCTCTGTCTTCGATGATCCCACAATCTCGAGGATCATTATACATTTTTTTTTTCTTTTTTCTTTTTTTTTTTTAATCTTTTTTTTCTTTTTTTTTTTCTTTTCCTCTTTTTTTGTTTTTTTTTTTTTGTTTTGAAAGAATATGAATAGATAGAAGATGAAAAGATAGAAGAAGAAAGAAAAAGATGAAAAGATGGATAGATACAAAGATCAACGGACAAGTACCGGTTGAGTGGCTCTGATACCACTTGATACGCCCAAATTCGAGGATCACTCAGCCGGATTAGAAAGAATAGAAACACGCCAAGGTGCAAGGTGCAAGAAGGGAGATTTAATGGATTGAGGGGTCACACAGCAGTTGCGGAAGGCTGTTGATATTCCCAACTCCAATCGCTGCTAGATATGACACACTAGTCCAGCAAGAGGAGGCAGTTGCTTGGATATTACACACAAAGAAACAAAGAAGTGTTCTAGACAAAAGAACAAAGAGATAGACTCTTAAAAATGAAAAGGAAAATTGATTGATTATTCTCAAATGAGATTACATGAGTTTATATAGGGATAATAAACCTGGTAACAAAGCCAAATATTGATTATTCTTGAAACTAAAACATAATAAAGATAGATAGTTGAATGAATACCCAACTATTGAAGTTTGCCTTTCCAAGGTGTCCTTGCCAAGTGAGTTGAACTCTATTCTCGTCACCCCTCTTTGACCACAAAATAAAGTAATTATTTTGGGCTTTCTTGAACTTGAATTAGGCTCAAAATGGACTGGACTTGGTAGACAACATCTCCAATAGAATTTCCTATGCCCTCCTTGCCCATAATCTCTTGAATTAGCCCAATAAGTGCATCCTTGAACTTCTCTCTCTTCCACTCCTTGGTCGAATTTTGCTGATGAGAAACAACATGGGCTGTACCATTTCTTCACTTTTGCCTTAGTAGAAACAACATCTGATTGCCATACATAATTCTGGAAGCTCTTAAACCAGTTAAACCTAAAACTCTTCAAGTGAACAACTAGATTAACCTCCTTAGGCAAATAGAATGTATCGCAAATGGTTGTTTGCTTGGAAGAATTGAATTTCAACTTTGTTCGTGTTGAACAACGCTCAAGGATCTTCATGGATGGTCTCATGATCATACTTCGTAACAAAGTCAAGTATTAATTATTCTTGAAACTAAAAGGAAATAAATATAGATAGTTGAGTAAAGACCCAGTTCTGATGTTTTCTTCCCAAAGTGTCATTCCCAAGGTGAGTTGAACTTCATTTTCGTCACTCCTCTTTGACCACAAAATAAAGCGATTGTTTTGGGCTTTCTTAGGCTTGTAATAGGCTCAAAGTGGGCTGGACTTGATAAGTATCATTCCCAATAGATTTTCCCATGCTCCCTTTGGCCATAAGCTCTTGAATTAGCCCATGATGTGCATTCCTTATCTTCTTAGCTTTTGCTATAGTCATTTGTCCTTCAGGTATAAGAAATGGTTCCTGAGCTACAAGATCCTATGGTTCAAGCTTAGCTACATTTTCCTTATGTTCAAACACAGCTAAAAAGTCATCCTACTTAGCTCCATCCATCATCACATCAGATAATATTGTTCCATCCCTCTCTTCCTATAATCATATCTAAGACCTGTGGCAAAACATCATCTAAATAATAAAAATATGGTATCAGAATTTAGAAATGAACGTCTTGAAATAATAAATTTACGATAAACAAACAAAATTTGGTTCCTCTTCCTTCACAGCTTTGGGAGGAAGTTGAAACTAGTCTTCAAAGTTGAAACTTTTATGTTCTTATAAAAAAATGGGATGAAAGCCATTTTGAGTAATACCTTGGCAACAGCTTTGGGAGGATAGTCTCCAAGTAGTCTTGCATCAACGCATTGCTTCACTCTGTCTTCACTTAGTTTAGGGGTTTCCTGCGACAACACACAATATCTTTAACACTAATTCATTTCTAGGGAACATTTAGAGTCGCAGTAATCAATATAAACACACACACACACAAAACAAAAACAACAGAATTGTGGATAAATCAATTCCACAAGTAAAGTCAATACTATATCAGAAAATGTAAATTCAAGTTACTCTACTCCACAAGTAAATTCAAGTAACAGCAACCACTCAGTCAGGTAACTAACACTTTCTTTAGAATTGTTCTCTTAGATGTTTGTGTATTACATTACATGTCACTTGTTGAACAGAAACAGACTATGAACTACTACTAGTGTTGATAATGTGTAATCAGGGATCACAATTTTATAATCATGTACTTTTTTATTGGATATGCAAATACGAACTAGGCTACCTTTGTGGGTTTGGATAAAGAGACATGTATGCTTGTATCAATTATAAAGACAAAACATGGTTAGTATCGAGATGTATTAGAGCTTAACGGGTAAGGGAAATGGATTTGATCATGATTAGAAACTCGCGTTTGGAGATTAGCTGTGTGTTCACTAATTGGTTTTATTTATGTTCCTTCCTCCAGGTGACACAGCCAAGGAAGTTGTTGGTGCGGGATTTAGCACCCCCGACATACCGAACTAAACCAGAAAGATAATTCGATTATTTACCCGGGAGTCCGGTTAAGAACCCAATTAGGTATTATTTGAGGCCTGTTGGGGAGAGGGAAGCCCAGCCTTGGAGACGAAGAACCGAGTTCCCAATTTGCCCGGTGGCCGACTCAAGAAATGAAGCAACTTTCCTTATCTCAGTTCGTCTCATAAGGAAAGTTAATATATTATGTAATCAATGGACATGTATAAATAATGAGAGAATTCTCCATTGTAAATCATCCAAGATCGAATACAATAATTCAGTTTTTCCCATTGTTCTTAGCAAAACACCCTAGTTTGAGAGATCTAAATACCTTCTCTAATTTCAAAGCTTAGATCGAATTTTTAGACAGATTACTTCCCTGAATTTGTTTCTCCCATTAAACAAATTCATTGTGGAAACCTAGTTTCTACAATTGGTGCCGTCTGTGGGGACGCAAAATCGTCTTTACAAGTCAAATCTCTCAAAGCAGCTCGACCAAAAAGTTTCTCCCGAAACAACCATGTCTCCAATCACTAACAACGACACCACCGGCGCAAACCGCACTTCCTCAAGCGTCTCCGAGGTCACAGGCCTCGCACCCTCTCAGAGTAACACCGAAACGCAAGATGGTACTCTAACCATGCAAACGACAGCCGTGTACGTTCGGCGCAATGTCACCTCATCGGTTACTCCAACCGATAACTGCTCCAAACTCCCAGTTGAGGTCGGATCCGAAGGAGAGCCCAGTCAGGGAGCGGGGCGAACTCGCGAAGAACCGTTCAACCTTGACGCGGAGCGTTCGGATAAACAACCCTTGAACGAGGAAGCGACGCGCGCCACAGAACAGTAACCCGGAGCACAAACCAGGGATCTCCACGCTTGCACTACGACAGCGGTCTAAAACCCGCAGGTCGTCTCCATGGAAGACTTCAGGATTTTGTTTGGCACCATGACGAAAGAGATCTACCAGATGATCTCCGATACCAACCGCAAAGTCGACGCCTTCGTGACCCAAGCAACTCCATCACAGATCTCTGCTGGGCAGTCACCTGTACTCGGGATGGGCGGTCTTACCCGTCGTCTCGACTTCTCTGACGTACCAACTGTCAACCAGTTGTTGCGAAGGACTCTCCCCCCTTAGGCTACATCGAGCATCCAACAGACGAACCCAAACTCGCGAGCCCAAGAAAGATCGGTTATCCCGGTCACCCCAGCGACGAACACGGGACCCTGCCTCAAGATCGAGGAGATCCAATCGCAGATCAGGGACATGAACACGCTTCTCCATCGGGCTATCAACACAGCTCTAGAGATCGACAGGATCGTCGAACTCACTCGGCAAACCCCTTTCACTCAGCAGATTCTGTAGGCCGCCATACTGAACATTAAGCTAAAACTCCCAACCTACATCGGCGAAAAGGATCCAGTCCATTTCATGACATATTTTATGGCAATAGCGGCAAAAGCGCGATTCGCCGAGGAACAGAGAGACATCGGATACTGCCAGCTGTTCGTCGATAGCCTTTCCGGACCCGCCTTAACTTGGTTCTCAAGGCTTAAGGCAAATTCGATCGATAACTTCACCCAGTTGTCAAAGGCTTTTCTCACACACTATCAAATTTTCATCAAGCGAGGCGTGATGAATTCAGACCTTTGGGAGATGGCCCAAGAACCCGGCAAATCCATCGATAGTTTCTTAGGCAGGTTTAAGGAGAAATTGGCAAACGTCTCCGTTCAAGAAGACACCACAATCGCTGCCTTCAGGAAGGGTCTACTTCCTGGATCCCCGTTGCGGAAGGATCTTAATATCCGGGAAACCAAAGACCTCGATGATGCGCTGCACCAAGCCTCCCGCTACGCACTCATGGAGGAAGAGGACGCACGATTGGCAGCGAAAAAAACCTCCACACCGTCGTATCTCCCGAAGGCTAAAAGTCGCGACGAGCATCACGAGCCCCGGAAGCATCACGACCCTCAGGATCGGAAGAAGGGCATCATCCATACAGTCTCCGAAGTGGACAGCCAAAATAGCCAACCGTCCGACCCAAAGGAGTTATATTCCGATTTCCACATGATCGCCGGTCATTCCACCCACGAGTGTGTCCATCTAAAGAATTACCTGTATGGAAAATACCTTTCTGGTGAAGTCGAAGCTGTCTTTGAGCCGAAGAGCATCCGCAGAGATAGAGGTCGCCGAGGAGGATGGCGAGGTGGACGATCTAACGGTGGCCATGGTACAGGAGGCCGTGGACGAGGCTACATGAACAATGGCCCGGCCAACGATATTCAACAGCCAGCCAACCAAGTGTTGGCAAATCATCAAGAAGAAATGCCCCAGGTGGACGAACTGCCTGGTCCTCCCAAGCGACAGAGAGGGCAGAATCCTGAGCGCGCCAAATAACTCTGATACTCGGCCCACCAGAGGATTGTGCCGACTCTGTTCGGGCACTGAAGAAAAGGGCATGCCAAGTTTGCAGTCTCCAGGCAGCCTCAGACGATCCTCCGCTCTGCACGGACCTCATGTCATTCACATAGAGGACGCCAAAGGAATCCAACACCCCCATTCGGATCCCTTGGTCATCGAAGTAGCCATGGGCGAGTTCGACATCGAAAGAGTCCTGGTCGATACTGGAAGTACTGTTAATGTACTGTTCTGGCGAACACTAGAAAAAAAGGGCGTCACACCAGAGCAGGTGAAACCCAAGACTCGAACATTGACCGGCTATCATGGGATTGCTAAAATGTCCATGGGCGACATGAAACTACAAGTGCGAGCTGGAGGAGTAACCCGGAAGACTACATTTTTGGTCATCGATACGCCCCCAATTTACAACGCGATCCTGGGGGCACCATGGATATACGCTATGCAAGCCGTACCGTCCACCTACAATCTCTGCCTTAAATTACCGACTACCACAAGGATCTGCACGCTCTACAGCGATAAGAGAATGGCATGATCTTGATCTGTGATAGAAAAGAAGCAGAGGAAAACGGAAGACTCCGGAGTGTCGGATCATCCAGGCGAATATCAATCCTTCCGACCCCTCACGAACTGTTGGTATCGGGGCCGAACTCGAGGAGCATATGAAGACAAAGCTGATCGCTTTTCTGCAATCTCGATCTTCCACGTTCGCTTGGTCAACAAGGGACATGGTCTAGAATAAGTCCCGATGTCTTCTGCCATAGGCTCAACGTCGACCCCACGTTCAAACCCATAAGGCAGAAACGCATGCGTTTGGGCTCAGATCGGGCAAAAGCGGTCCAGGATGAAGTTGAGCGATTGCTCAAAGCAGACCAGATAATGGAGGTCCAGTACCCCGATTGGTTGGCTAATCCAGTCATGGTCAAAAAGAAGAACGGAAAGTGGAGGGTCTGCATAGATTTCACCAATCTCAACAAAGCATGCCCTAAGGATAGCTTTCCTTTACTGCATATCGACCGCCTAGTCGAAGCTACAGCTGGAAACTAACTGCTCTCGTTCATGGATGCCTTCTCAGGTTTCAACCAGATCGCCATGAGTTCAACCAATCGCGAGAAAACAACATTCATCACAGATCGGGGAACCTACTTCTCTAAGGTGATGCCTTTCGGACTAAAGAACGCCGAAGCAACCTACCAATGGCTGGTAAACATGATGTTTGCCTATCTGCTCGGACGAACTATGGAGGTATACATCGATGACATGCTGGTCAAGTCTTTGATCGCGGAACAACACATTCAGCATCTCACCGAATGTTTCGATATCTTGGATCCGTTCCAAATGAAGCTGAATCCAACAAAGTGCACGTTCGGGGTTACCTCGGGCGAATTCCTAGGATATATTGTCACCGAACAAGGAATAGAGGCAAATCCTAAGCAGATCGAGGCCATATTGGGATTGCCATCACCGACTAACAAACGAGAAGTGCAGCGCCTAACTGGCCAAATCGCCGCTCTAAATCGTTTTATTGCCCGATCGACGGACAAGTGCCTTCCTTTCTATCAACTCCTCCGTGGAAACAAGGATTTTCATTTGGACGAAGATTGCGAGATCGCCTTTCAGCAGTTGAAGGAGTATTTGACTTGCCATCCAGTGTTAGTCAAACCGGAAGATGGCGAAACATTGTACCTCTACGTCTCGGTCTCCAGTTTGGCAGTCAGCAGTGTATTGGTCCAAGACGACCGAGGAGATCAGAAACCTATTTTCTACACGAGCAAGGCACTTAACGACGCAAAATCACGATATCCAATGCTGGAAAAGTTGGCCCTTGCTGTGATCGTCGCCGCACGGAAACTTCGACCCTATTTCCAGTTACATTCTGTCATCATGTTTACCGATCAACCACTCCGAACTATCCTCCATAGCCCCCTCCAATCCGAGCGCATGGTGAAGTGGGCGGTCGAACTAAGTGAATATGATATCGAATACCGCTCTCGTTCAAGCCTGAAATCGCAAGTCCTGGCCGACTTCATCACCGGCAACTCCACCCCCACCCCCACGGAGGAACATTGGACGATGTTTGTTGATGGTTCGTCGACGAATCAAGGATCCGGTGTGGGACTCATTCTCTGATCTCCCACTGGTGAAATACTCGAGCAAGCATTAAAACTCAAATGCAAAGCATCAAACAACGAAACGGAGTACGAAGCCGTTCTTGCGGGACTTCGGTTAGCACGAGGGCTTGGGGTGACACACTTGCAAGTTTTCTGTGACTCCCAGTTGGTGGTCAGCTAGTTCAGCGGTGAATTTGATGCCAAGAACAAGCAAATGGGGGCATTTCGCCAGCTGGTCGGAGCATTATCTGGGGAGTTCGTCTCGTTTTCTCTGACAAAAGTCCTGCGAAACGAAAACGCGTCAGCCGACGCACTCGCAGCCTTGGCGAACTGCTCTGACCCTAATGTGCGGCGTTCCATCCCAGTCGAATGCATCGAAACTCCCAGCGTCGATCTAGTCAGCCTGATATCCGACTCAGTCCCGATGGAAGTCTATGAACCGATAGAGGAATTGACATATATCACGAAGCCACCTGACGACTGGCAGATTGAGATTAAACTTTACATCTCCGATGGAGTCGTCCCGCCGGACCGCTGGGCAGCTTGGCGTCTAAAAGCCCAAAGTGCCAAATACATCCTCTTGGATGGAAACTTATATTGCCGAAGTTCGTCCGGAGTATTCCTCACCTGCGTTACTCAGGACGAGATCGAACGAATCATGATGGAAGTTCATGAAGGCGAGGGCGGCAACCACTCTGGCGGACGTGCACTCGCCCTCAAGATCAAGAAGGATGGACACTACTGGCCTACCATGATTGCCGACTGTGAAGCCTTCTTGACAAAGTGCGAAGCTTGCCAGCGCCATTGACCGATGCGACATGTTCCACCCAAACTGCTGAATACCGTTACAGATCCGTATCCTTTCATGCGTTGGGCCATGGACACTATAGGGCATTTGCCGGCATCGGAATCAAAGAAGTTCGTCTTTGTGCTAACCGATTACTTCACCACGTGGGTAGAAGCGGAGTCTTTCACAAGGATCCAATCCTTGGATGTGACCAATTTTATATGGAAAAACATCATATGTCGTCACGGACTCCCGTACGAGATTGTCAATTATAACGGCACGCAATTCACCTCCCTCATAACCAGGCGTTTTTTGAGCAAGTGGCAAATCCGTCTCAGCACTTCGACCCCTCGATACCCTCAGGGCAATGGCCAAGCGGAGGCTAAGAACAAGTCGATCGTCGGTGGACTCAAGAAACGACTCAGACGAAGAAAGGGAGCATAGGCTGACCATCTCGATGGCGTACTATGGTCCTATCGCACCACCCGCAGCAATCTACGGGACAATCCCCCTTCTCTCTGGCGTATGGAATCGAGGCACTCGCTCCAGCAGAAGCAGGCATCCCGACACATCGCCGCACTATGATGATCGACAATCCCAAACTCAATAAGGAGATGCTGACCGATCATATCGATTTTGCTGAAGACTGCGGGATCAAGCTCTGGTCCGGGTACAACACTACCAGGACGCAGCGGCTCAATATTACAATAAGACGGTTCGTCAGCGGCGTGTCAACGAAGGCGACTTAGTTCTATGGGAAGTTTTTGAGAACACCAAAGAAGTTAACGCCGGTAAACTCGACGCTCGTTGGGAGGGTCCATACCTCGTATCCAAGGCAGTTCGCCCGTTGTTTACGAACTCATGACCATGGCCGGAGAGTGAATCAAGAACTCGTGGAATGCAGCCGATTTGAAACGTTACTACTATTAAGTCGTTTTCACGACCTTAACTAGGAGATTCCTGGAATTCAAACTCCACCCATTTTCTTTTTGTAATGTGAACTACGATCGGCTTGATCCCCACTTCGGGGTACGTAGGCAATTCCTTGTCTTTTCTAAAAAGATTAAGTGAGTGTAGCCAGAATATCAATAAAATTTTCTTTCAAAAGGAAAATATATTTTTCATTCCAGAATAGTAATCCAATTATGTTCAGTTTGGCAAATCGCCACAAATTTTTTGAAACAAAAAAAAATCAACAAAGGGGAAACCCCCTAATGACAAACTAGTCCTAGATGAGAAAAAAGAAAAAGACCACCGATCTTCCGAGTTCAGCACGGTCTGGTTCCCACCACTAGCATTCTGGACGGTCCTGAAGCCGAAGTGGGGGACGCGGACTGGACAGATCGCCCTCTAATGGTTCCTCCACCATCAGCTTGCTCAGTTCACTTCGCCAGAACTGACGCTCCCGCCTTAAGGGCTCAAGCCTTTCCATTGGCACCTCGGAGCCACTGGACACCAAGTCCGCTAAGAAGGTGCACGGGCCCTCAACCATATGTCTTTTGCGGAAGATTGGGCCGGTCGACTCCAGAAAGTTGGCGTATCGCCTCAGCCTTTCCAGGGAAGTACGATATGCCCAGATATCCGTGACAAACAGATACGCGGTATTCTCCAAGGGTTCGCAGTCGACCTCAAGCAAAACGGGCACCTCCATAAGAGCAACCTGTTCCTTGCACGCCGCGTGCGCGGTAAGCAACCGTTTCATATGCCACTTTGCCAAGAAGAAACCTCCAGCGATCATCTCGTTTAGGACTCGAACAGTCCCGTCCAAACGGTAGAACCGAAGGACCTGATCAAGCCTAAGGCGTCTCGCCGTGAGGTGAGCCCTCAGCCTTTTGCGGCGAGCTCGATACCTTCGGAGCTCCTGGTATATAGGACTCCCCTCCACACCAGCCATGTCGATATATGGAACGGGGGCACAAGATAGAAACGTCTCCTCTTCCTCTAGGGCGAGGGGATTATCCAACGCATCAGGATCAGAACCGCTCGCCGAAGCAGCTGTCCTTTCTTGGACCCTTCTCGACCATCCAGATTGGTTAGTTACTGGCATTGTTTTTCTATTTTCTAAAACAAGAAGTTTTGGATATGATGAGCCTGCTTGACCCTTCTCCTATTTATACGAAATTTTGGAGGGCAACCGCCGCTGTTCCCACCAATCAGTTCGTAGCATGATTTTTGCTGCGTCCCGATAACTGCCCTAAAAAATCGCGCAGGCATTAAATGCTCTAAGCACGTGTTTTCCAAAAAAAAAAAAAAGAAAAAAAAAAGAATATGTATATACATATATCTCAGTTCTCAATCTTAGTTCATACCGAACTCGTTCCTCATTGACACCCTGGCCAGGTGATCAACTCGTGCAACTGCGCGTTATTCTTCAGGATAAGCAGAACCCAGAGTTTTTATTTCGCACCTGACCTTCACATGTAGGGATAAGCCGAACCCAGAGTTTGTATTTCGCACCCGATCTTTCATTTGTAGGAGTAAGCCGGACCCAGAGTATTCATTCCGCACCCGATCTTTTATTTTTTGGGGTAAGCCAAACCAAGAGTATTTATTTCGCACCCAACCTTTAGTTTGGACGGAATGGTTAGCCGAACCCAGAGAATAATTTCGCAGTCCGACATCCAAACTAAAGCAAAGGAGATAAGCCGAGCCCAACATCTCGCCCTCCGACCAAACATATCCTGTTAAGGGTACATAGCCGGTAGACGTCTTGCCTCTAGTACATTTTTTACAAAATATAATAACAAAACAACGATCAAATTAAAAAAAATTGCCTGCTATAGTGCGGCGAAGTCTTATTCTGATTTTAAAAGTAAAAGAACAAATTTGCCTGCTACAATGTGGCGAAGTCTTATTTTTTAAAATTAAAAGATCAAATTAAATATACTAGTTCCAAACTAATGCACCACTTGCGGCAATCTCACGAACACTCGTCTTGAGTCGTTTCGGCATCGGCCACAGCAGCTGTAGCCCAGTTTTCTCCCAGTCTTCGGGACGAGTTTCCAGTGCTCTGGCTTTCTGTTTACATTCGTCGAGCAGATCCGTAGTCCTTTTCCTTTTCGCCTTGAGTATAGCAGTCTCAGACTCCAGATTCTTTAGCTGGCGGTCAATTCTGCCCTTCTTCATATGAAAATACTAAAGGTCTTGGCTTAGCTCTTGATGCATGGCTTCAATCTGCACAAACGCAATCAATAATAAGTTAATTTCGAACGGGAGCGGATTGAGTTCTCTCTAAGAAAGAGGGATATTTACCTGGAGAAAGAAGGTATGGGCTTCAGCGAGATCAGTTTCGTTTGCACACCTATTAATGTAGAACGGCTTAACATCGCATGGAACGAAGTCACTAATCAAGGTGGGGTCCGTTTGAGTTGGCCTCAGACTTGCTTCTTCACGGCACTTATTGCAGTAAGCAATCAGACATGGCGGCAAAGTTGCTATGCAATTAAACCCATTCTCGATCCAATCCTTTGGATGGGATTCAAGTAGTTCAAGTTTGAGCAGAAGTTCACATTGCACTTGTTCCGATGCGGCAAGCCGATCACGATACTCCGTGTGGCGATCCTCCACGGAGTGGAAAAATTCTTCCAGGTCACGCTTTTCTTCCGGTTTGACACTAGTTAGTCAGATTTGTTGTATTCATGTAAGTTATATTCCAAAATTTCATGTTTTTGAAGATGTCAGTGGTAATATAATTTGTGCAAATGCAAGAGAGAAAATAAAAAGATGGAGAATGCTTAATATGTGTTGAAAGTCTAAAGAGAGAAAACACAATAAACACACTACTATGTAATCAAAAATTTCTCCACATGTTGAAATACTCTAATACTATATATAAAAGGAAAATTCAACTAACACTAAACAAAAGAGCCCAAAAAAAATTGAAATGATCAGTATATTTTAAAAACCATTAAAATAACAATTGCTGAGTAAACAAATAAAAGAACTATAATATTCAAATTACTAAAATTCAAAAACAATGTAAGCTAAATCCGTGTGTAGCACGGGATAACTTCTAGTATATATATATGGATAAGTATTATAATCTTATTTAGAATAAACGGAACAGAACATAGGGAATATCAGTTTCATTTTCATAATTTGGAACCTGAGGATGATGAATGGTCGAATTTACAAGCTTGACCGGATTTGCAAAGGCCGAAGCGACTGAAATTTGGGCAAACGGTTTGATTAGGTCTTAGCGGTAAGCCTTTGTTATTGAGGGCCAGTCCAGACTCTATCGGGGTTGTATTCATGGGGTGATGGTATTTGCATTCTTTCAGATCACAGTTTCCTGTTAGAAGATAGTTGCTGCATTCAGGTATGCCTGGACGTGTTGGCATTTTTTGTCAGACATATTTTCTCTTCTCTTATTAGACTTGGTATTGTTTGCATATACTTGATTATGTTCTACGTGTATATATATATATTAGAAAAAGATATCTAGCATTAAATACTCAAATGACATGTTTTGAAGAAATATATCATCATTAACATTTATTGTATATAGTTATAATTGTAATAGTTTTTTTTTTAGTGATTAGATTTACCAATAAATATATGCATTCAATTATATAATACTTTTTAACTACATGTGACATAAGTCATTATATTTCATGAGTTATAAAGCTTTTTCAGAGAGGATACACCATCATATTTTATAAATTAGATACAGAAGTTATTATGCATACAAAAGTCAATTCTGTATAATAATTACAATCTCTAAAAAATAATTATTATTTTTTTATAATAATTTTCATTAATTATAATTTTCTGTTTTAATTGTTAAAATATATTAAACAAATTATTACAACTGTTTAATTAACCATTTTAATTAATTTTTGGTATATATATACCGTTACAACTTTTACCTAATTTGATAAATCATTGCAAACTTTAGGTTTGTTTGGTAAATTTATGAAAAGCTACCAAAATATATTTTAGTAATTACCTTTCTTTATGATAGCTTTTCATTAAAAATCAATATTTAGTTACTAATATATATTTAATGAATCATTGTATCCAACACTGCAACATTTAATTTACACTACATGAAATGATGGTTTTAATAGCAGTATTTGATAGCGGATTTTTTGGTTTTGCTATAGTTGAATTTCTTAAAAAGTAACATAGCGTTTCCATAATTTGAAACACTATAGTAGGATGTGCGGGAATACATTTCGATCTGGTGCTTAGATTTTGGTTATATGATTGCATATTCTAAAGTGAAAACACTATTGTAGGGGAAACCAAGGAAATGAAAATTGTATTGCCACCAAAATTTTTATTAAATAAATAAAAAATATATAAAAAAAACAGAGAAAAAAGAAGTAAAGAATGAAACTAGGTCTTACAGTCGCCACTTCTCTCATTCTTCTCTTTTTTCTCTCTCTGAAACTCCGCCGAAACCATCTCTGAATTTTAAACTGTTTTTCACTTTCGATCCAATTTGTTTCTATGATCTTTCAATTTCATTCTTCTCTATTTCTTCTCAATCTCATTCTCATTTTCTGTTAGTCACAATCCCTGTAGATCGCGATTTTCAGTTTCGTTGTTGATCCAAAACATACTGGTGAGGTCGAAAGTGACTCAGAAGGTAAAATATATGGTTGGGTGTTTGTTAATTTGCAATGCTATACTATAATTCATGTAAGGTAGATCTGAATCGTCTATTGTTTTTGCAGTTAATCTTCGGTCGAATGTAATATTTGATACTTGATGTTTATCTGAGTTGAATTGATTATCTTATTATGTGTACTTGAAGTTGTTGTAATGATACTTCATGCCGTGTTCTGTTTGCAGAAACTAGATTCAAGCTTCTTGTTCGGTCGTACCTTGATTTTATTTGTGTAATATATTATTTCTAGCTTTTTTGTTTATCCTTTTGTTGTTGATGTGGTGTATGTGAGTATCTGATCATTAAAGTTTTTATCACAATTGTACGTATAATTGGTGTCGGAGCTTGGGTAGTATTGGTGTAAAATGGACTAGGCATGGGTTTGACTTTCAAGGTATTTGTCTAATTCTGATCTGTTATTTTCATACATGGATTCATTTATAATGTGATTGTAAATTGTGCAATTTAATTAACTTGTACAGAAATAACCTTGAAACGACCTTTTTCCGGATTCCAACTCCTTAGCCAGGTTCCATGGAAAACAATCTCACCAGAACCCCATAATTCCGACGAGTCAACCGGCGTAAAAATCACTTCTTACAAAAACTTCCACCAATATAGGCAGATCCAACTAACCCATGCTCCACATCCACAAGACACAATCATATAAACGTACTTCAGCTCGCCAAGCACGTATCAGAGTCATTCGGCATCCTACTGGAAAAACACTTGACTCCACCGTCCGAGCAAGCTTTGCTTATTCACGTAATTCCCAACCCCACATCATCTAGTTACTGAGTCACCCAACCAACCATCCCTAACGAGCGAGTAACAAGAGAGGTAGGCTGGAATACTTTATTCCGTCCAGCCACGAAACGCTTCTCTGATGAACCCATCAATTCACCGTCCAAGCTTTAACTTGGTCCTACAAGCACCATGACCTTGCTCCATAAGCTTACAGAGGTTTCAGCTCAAACCGAGCTCATTGGTTCAACCAACAACACAACTTAACACAATTAAATCCATACAAAAGCTCCATATACAAACTCGAATAATTCACAAAATAACCGTTGAAATCGCAACTCCGCCGTTGGATAAGGAGCCTGTACTATGAAGAATATCTCCACCAAATTTCGTATCGATCGGACTAGTTTTACTCCTCCAAACGACGCCTAGAAAGAACCATCTCGGAACAGTTTCTAGGGTTCATACTTAACCCATATTTCACAGTTTTTTCAGCAATTACTTGGCCAGGAAGCAACGCACATAACTCTTTGAGATTAACTCTCAATGATGCTAAATAATCGCTATTTATGACGAATTAAAGACTGAAGATTTAGTCGGCAAGAAGAGTCGCAAAGTTGTCTTAAAAATAAGATGTATTTGCTACTTCTAGTTTGCTTTAACATTTGTAGTCACAAATCAGTCGGTCAATGATGTCGGTAAAAAATGTGGGAAATGTGGAAGTTGCGTTTGTACTGAACATTTGCGACCTTTATTTTGTCTCTATTATGTGGTAAAAGAGTGATAAACCAGTCGTAGTTTGCCACGGTTTTGTTTGTAGTTGCAAAGGCGTCGCAAAAAGGTCGGTCAGTGATGTCGGCAAAAAACGTGGTAAATGTTGAAGTTTGTGTTTGTACTGAACTTTTGCGACCTGTATTCTGTCTCTATTATGTGGTTAGAAAGTGACAAAAGAGTCGTAATTTGCGACGTATTCTTTTCAATCGCAAAAGAGTCGCAAAGTTTATACTATATATATCACATCGCTCTCACCCTCCATTCATATCGCTCTCATTAGTGTGTAAGTAGAAAGACATAAGAAAAAATAGTTTTTTTAGAGGAGAAGAAAAAAAGAGTTTTTTAGAGGGAAAGGGAAAAAAAAAAGAAAAAAGATTTTTTTTTTTGTAGAGGGAAAGAAAACAAGAGTGTTAAAAAAATATGTGGAACAAATAATATCTCTAAAGAATTTTTTTTTGGGGGGGGGGGTGAATTTTGCAAACAGCCAGCCTATAGCACAAAACAGTGGAGGTAGTTTTTACTGTCCTTGCGTAAAATGTCAAAACAATGTTATTTTGCATGGTACGACAATATCTAATCATTTGCATAGTAAAGGATTTATGCAAAATTATTATGTATGGTCTGAACATGGTAAGATTATGACGTGCTAGGGGTAGGAACCAGTAGGCATTATCCTAATAAAGATTATACTAGTACTGATAGTCAGCATGGTAGTCAACCTGGTAGTCAACCAATAGGATTTGAAGGAAATGTATATGCTGAGATGGTGAATGATGCATTTCATGGTATCACGCCTTTTAATGAGTATCATGAATATGAAAGTGGATATGATCATGGATATGATCATATCCATGAAGAACCCACTCAAGAGGCGAAACAGTTCTACGACATGTTAGATGCTGCAAATACTCCACTTTATGATGGATGTCATGAAGGTCATTCGCAACTATCATTGGTTTCTAGGTTCATGAACATCAAGGTAGACAATAATTTGTCTGAGGCATGCATGGACGATTGGGCTGAATTTTTTTCGGAGGTTTTACCAGAGGATAATCAAGCTACTTGTTCATATTACGAGACATAGACTTTAGTGCGAAAGATAGGATTGTCATACCATACAATTGGTGTATGTATAGAGAATTGTATGCTCTTTTGGAAAGAAGATGGGAATTTGGAGCATTGCAAGTTCTGTGGGAAGCCAAGGTACAAAAGTAGTGGGGTAAAACTAGAATACCTTTCAGTCGTATGTGGTATCTACCTATTGCTGATAGATTGAAGAGGATGTACCAATCAGAGAAGACCGCATCATCAATGAGATGGCATGCTGAGCATGATTCAGAAGATGGACTAATGTGTCATCCATCTGATGCGCCTGAATGGAAGAATTTCCAACATTTACATCCCACATTTGCGCAAGAGCCACGAAACGTTTACGTTGGGTTATGTACAGATGATTTTAATCCATTTGGGGTGTCCAAAAATCATTCTTTGTGGCCTGTGATCTTAATTCCATACAATCTACCTCCGGATATGTGCATGAACAGCGAGTATTTATTTCTTACGATTCTGAACTTGGACCAAACCACCCACAAGCCAGTCTTGATGTTTTCCTCCAACCATTAATCGATGAGTTAAAGGAGTTATGGTATAATGGGGTTGAGGCTTATGATATCTCACTAAATCAAAATTTCAACATGAAAGTTGTTCTTATGTGGACAATTAGCGATTTTCCAGCGTACGGTATGTTGTCGGGATGGACGACACATGGAAGATTAGCATGTCCAATTTGTATGGATGACACTGGTGCTTTTCAATTACCAGCTGGGAGGAAAGCATGTTGGTTTGACTGTGATATGAGATTTCTTCCTACAAGTCATTCGATGCAGAAGAATAAAAAAGACTTTCTGAAGGGAAAAGATTCATTGAATGACGAGCCACCTGCATCTCTGACTAGTCAAGCTATCTATGAGCGTATAAGGAAAGCCAAAACCCTAAAACATCTGTTTGCGGTGGGAATGGTCACGAAAAGAAAGTTAAAGGCTACTGAAGATGGCATAATTGGCATAAAGAAAGCATATTATGGCAGTTACCGTATTGGGTCGATATGAATTTAAGGCACAACCTGGATTTGATGCATGTTGAGAAAAATGTCTTTGATAACTTGATGTACACCACTATGAATGTAAAAGATAGATCGAAAGACAACATGCAGTCAAGATTGGATATTGCAAGATTTTGTTCCCGGCATGATTTACATCTAGATGCTCAAGGGAGAGCCCCATTCCCTATTTGGAGATTGAAAACCAAAGCTAAAGAGGCTTTATTAAAATGGGTAAAAGAAGATGTTAGATTCCCAGACGGCTATGTCGCAGATTTAGCTAGTTGTGCTGATATGAAAATGGAAAGTTTTCGGGAATGAAGAGTCATGACTGCCATGTGTTTATCGAACGATTGCTTCCGTTCATATTTGGAGAGCTTTTACCGCGTAATGTCCACCTGGCGATTTCAGGTGTATAAATTAAACATGTAATTTGGTTTAGTTGTTGATATTATATTTATATATAACAACATATCATGTTATAACTTTGTAGGGATTGGAGCATTTTTCCGCGACCTATGTAGTAGAACATTGGAGCAATCCCGCCTCGAGATTCTAAAGGATAATATTGTCATGATCTTGTGTAATTTGGAGAAAATCTTCCCTCCTTCATTCTTTGATGTAGTGGAGAACCTCCCTATTCACCTACCTTATGAAGCACAACTTGGTGGTCCTGTGCAATATAGGTGGATGTAAAAGGTTTTTTAAACATTTAAAAGGGAAAGCGAAGAACAAAAGATATCTAGCTGGCTCAATAGTTCAATCCTACTTGAATGATGAGATATCTTATTTCTCATAACACTATTTCGCTTCACACATTTCTACAGCAAGCAGAAGAAGGTAAAACTCTAAATATGATTATTGAATTTTTCTATCAACTTCTAAAATTGTGAAAAAGTTTTACAAAATAAACTTTAACATTTTAATTCGGCATGAAGAAGGTGAAGTACCTGTATATCCTATACCAGTACCAGATATATTCACTCAAGTGGGTCGTCCAGGCGGTAAAAGTAGTGAATTTTGGTTAACTGAAAAAGATTACAAATTCGCACATGCATATGTTCTGCGCAATTGTGCCTATTTCCAGCCACATGAGAGGTATTTTTGATTTACCAAGGATATTTATAACCATATATTCTTAGGTAAACTTTAAAATATCTACTTCTTGTTGAGAAAACACATATTGTTGGAGACGCAAATTCGATATGAATATCCAGAACTATCTGATGAAGATGTTAGGTCAAAAAGAGAAGAAGATTTTGATGAATGGATTAAGCAATATGTATGTTTTACTATCCACCTATTGACTATATCAACATGATAAATATTGTGATCTAAAATTTTGTATATATATTTTGCACAGGTGCGTGCTGGTTTTGAAAGTTTTCCTCCATGGGTCCATGAAATCGTGGACGGTCCTGAAAATAAAGTCAAGTCATGGCCTATATATTTTACAAGAGGTTATCTGTTTCACACCAAATCTCACGGTCTCACTAAAAAACAATGAATTATGGGGTATGTGTCCGAGGACAAACTTATTCTTATACATCTGACGAGGACGATTTTTACGGGACCATTGAAAATATCATAGAGCTTACCTACCTAGGATTTTTGAATTTGAGGGTCACACTTTTCGATTGTGAATGGTATGACCCTACAAATAACAAAGGCACTCGAATACGCGATGGAGGCATTGTTGACGTTTGTCATTAAGGAGATACCGACATTATGAACCGTTTATATTAGGTAATGTACTATTTTAAATATATATATATATATACATCTAATTGGAGACCCGTTTTTTATGTGTAGGTTCTCAAGCTGATCAAGTTTGTTATCTTTCATATCCTCACACTAAACGACCTCGAAAACTTTGGCTCAACGTTCTGAAAGTTAATCCAAGGCATGCTGTACAAAGAAACTTAAAACAAAAGGAGGTTGTTATATTGCAGCAAACAGTTGATGATGGAATGACATATACAATAGAGGAGATCCTAATTGAAAGTTTCGTAGATGGTAATCATCCTAATGAAGAAATTGATTTTGAGATCAACGACGCTGAACCAGAAGACGAATTTCGTGGCAACTACTCGTCGTTGTCTTCGTCTTCAAATGAGGATGAAGATGAAGAAAATGAAAATGAGGAATATGAAAGATTTTCATGTTTAATATTTGTGTATTTGTAATTTTATTGAAATCTCAAACACTTGTGTTATTGTAATTTTATTGAAATTTCCTACTTGTTTTCTCTACTTATTTGTCACAAAAGAGTCGTAAATTACCACTACTTTGCGAATACTATGTTTAGATCAATATTTCACTCCTGGTGTCGTTTAAACGTATTTAAGTGAGTCTAAATTACAACTGAATTCGGATTAATTTGTGACTACAACCGGAAACTGTGATTGAATTGCTTCTCTTTAGCGACTGTTTTAAATTAATCAGAGAATTTTTCAAATATGAATACAAAACATGTAGCCTTATACATTTCTACTTATATCTGACGTATATTATTTACTAAATTTTAAAAACAAAATCAATAAAACACAAAATTTGACAATTATGTTTATATCTTCCAAAACATGTATTAAGGTTACTTGTGTATTATAAAGGAAGAGTAGTTAAGATGCTTTATCTTTACAAAAACATATACAAATTATTTTGTTTGATATTTTATCAAAAATAAACTCTTAAATTAGAGTTTAAATGATCAAAGAGTCATACCCAATATCTTTCTGGTGATAAAATCTTAACACAAAATTATACTAATATTTTATAGTCACAAATACGTCACAGGTTGAGACTATAGTGTGATCGAGTTAATTATTTGCGACTGTTTTGCCACGCTCTTGATCGAATTGCTTCTGTTTAGCGACTATTTTAAATTAATCAGAGAATTTTTCAAATATGAATACAAAACATGTAGCCTTATACATTTCTACTTATATCTGACGTATATTATTTACTAAATTTTTAAAACAAAATCAATAAAACACCAAATTTGACAATTATGTTTATATCTTCCATAACATGTATTAAGGTTACATGTGTTAATTAAGTAAGAGTAGTGAAGGTTGTATATATTTACAAAAACAGTTACAATTTATATTGTTTGATCTTTAATCAAAATTTAACTCTTAAATGAGAGTATACATGATCAAAGAGTCATATCTCATATGTTTACTCATATACAAAATATATCTAATATTTTTACTCATACACTAAAGTCACAAAACAGTCACAATAACAGACTAAAGTGTGACTAGGGTTATAATTTGCGACTGTTTTGTCACTAAGTAGATTGTGCATCTGTTTCTGTCAGTCGCAATAGAGTCTTAAATCCGGTGGTGGTCGTGGTTCTAAATCCGGTGGTGGTCGTGGTGCTAGATCTGGCGGTGGTTGTGGATCTGGTGGCATTGCGAGATGAAGTAGAGATGTTGCTTCGTCGTCTCACTCCTCTAACCCTTCCTCTCACAATGACACTTCATCACACTCCCAACATTCTCAACCGTCGCTTCCATCTCAGTATACGCAAGCATCATTTCCCCAGTATTCTCGACAAGCTTCACCGCAGCCACAACAACCAGGATTTCAACAACAGCTCCACTCCCAGATGCAGCAGCCACCACCACCGCATGCTCATGTTCCGGTGTATCAACAGCCAGCTCCTCAGAATTCGGGATACCAACCGCCGCTTCACAATCTTGGATATCAACCACCACTTCACAATCTTGGATATCAACCACCGCTTCACCATCCAGATTATCCACCGCCGCTTCAGAATCTGGGGTTTCAGCCGCCGGCTCCTCAGAATCCGGTGTATCAACAGCCGGCTCCTCAGAATCCAGGATTTCAACCGCCGCCGCCTCAGAATCAGGACGATCAAGAGCATCCACCACCGGCTCAGAATCAGGAGAATCAAGACTTCCAACAGCAACTTGATGATTTGCTTGCACTTCCTGGTCGACACCATCTTCCGATCTTGAGTCCGCTTCCCATCCCCGACACTCAAAGCATATGGTAAAATATTTTTTTCTTTTATTTTATCATTTGATTATCGTTTAGATAAAGAAGTAGAAGAAAAATTTGTGTGTTGTGTTGTAAATTTTAAGTGTGTTGTCAAGTTTGATGTGTTGTGTTGTGAAGTTTGGTGTGTTGTGTTGTAAAGTCTGGTACAAAGTTTCATAGATTATTGTTTGGTTTGTTTTCTTATTGTTTTCAAAGTTCGGTTCGTTTTCTTAGTTGTTTTCAAAGTTTGGTGTGTTGTGGTGTGTTGTGTTGTGTTGTGAAGTTTGGTTCGTTTTCCATTAGACTATTGTTTTGTGATTCATTCGTTTATGTTTGATGGCTTCTAGTTTATAACTTAACAATCTCATATTTATGTAACAGGTTCGGACGAGACAAAGGAAAGCTATCTCGTGTTATTTCTGGGATTTTAAGGAGAAAGTTTGATGGTCCATACTTCAGCTGGAAGGTTACGCCCTTACACATACGAGAGAGATATTTTAGATCCTTTGCGGTAATATGTGAGACAGTTTCTATTTTTTTACTATTCTAAGTTAATGAGTTTGTCTTTGTTTACTTACTAGACAGTTACTTTACATTGTTGTACTGTGTAGGGGAAATACAACTGGGATGTTGCGATTACTGAGCTTGTGAGAGAAGGATTTGTGAAGATAGCAAAAAAAGAATGAAAGGAATTGTAAGTCAGGCAAAGACGTATGATGAGCCACCGATTTGGATCAAGCCTACGCTTTGGAAACAAATATGGGAGCATTGGTACACACCCGAAGCTAAGGAGAAGAGCTCTAATGCATCCCAAGCCCGTACTTCTGATCGTGGCGGTCTTGGAATCCACAAACATCTATCCGGCCAGAAATCTTACTTGCAAATTCAACAAGATGTTGTAAATGCTCTAAACTAACTCTAATTATTTCATTTAAATTTTTCATTTTCCACAATTAACATTCTTTTATCCATTATAGGAAGAAAAATTGGGACGTCCTGTCTCGCTTGGAGAGGTGTTTGTCGCAACACATACAAAGGCAGATGGAAGTTTTGTTGATCAGAAGGCCAAACAAGTTGTTGAGACATATGAGAAGAACATAGAAGAGGTAATGTCTCAAATGGAGTTTGATGGTACAAACCACTCCGCGCCAGATTCTACTCATGCAACCCTCTTCCCCATTCAAGAAAAAGATGACATTTTCTTAAAGGTAGTTTCCTATACAATTGTCTTTGTTTTGCCTATGATAATTTTCTTATTTTGCTAAGATAAGTATCTGATTTTGATTGATGCTTAAGAATCCTTGATATTGATATACTTTTGATTGATGCTTGAGAATACTCGATGTTGATTATCTGGGTTTGTGTGATATTTATGTTTATTATGTTTGTTTTGTGAATGATCATCTCTTCTTCTGTCTTAGTGTACTGTAACATATGCCAAGGGAACCCCCTTTGGACTTAGAAGTCTCTCGGAGATAATCACCACAGGGAAAAGAAAGGCTACTTATCCAAGCACTAGTCCAACTTCGCTGTTAGAGATTCAAGAACAACTCTAGGTTGCTCGTCGTAAGCTCGCTGATCAAGATGAAGAAAATTCTCGACGTGCCAGAGAAGATGCTAGACGTGATGAGGAGCAACGTAACGCTCAAAACCGCATTGCAACCTTGGAGATGCTTGTATCGTACTTGAAGACCAGTGATCCGGGGGTTGCATAATTCTTGTCTACTCAACCACCAGCCCATGCGCCATTCACCACAACAGCACCAGCAGCCAACATCACTCCAGCCACAACGGCCAATGTCAACCCACCCGCACCAACCACTTCAGGAGCTAGTTCACCATCTACTTCACCAATAACTTCACCAGCGACTTCACCAACCACTTCACCAACCACATCACCTTTGTCAGTATCATCCTCTCATGCTTAACTAACTAATACTATCTCTCTTAAGCCTCTATAACTATTTTTTGGATTGTGTAGTAGTATTTCTATCTCCCTTAGCCTAAAACTATTTTCTGGATATGATCATTGAATGAATTGTATGTTTTTGGTTAATATCATTCAGATTCGGGATTTTAATTTAAATTCAGGTTCTTTTCAAATTTTATTGTATACTGTCCCAAATTACTAGCTATAGTTTCACTGATTTGAGACCATTTACAATTTAAAAAAGCACAAGCCAAGTACCAAATTCGTTGTGTATATGTCACAATTTTGGGACTAAAAAA
Source organism: Camelina sativa (assembly GCF_030686135.1). Classification (NCBI taxonomy): domain Eukaryota; kingdom Viridiplantae; phylum Streptophyta; class Magnoliopsida; order Brassicales; family Brassicaceae; genus Camelina; species Camelina sativa. The sequence goes on along the minus strand of NC_141896.1, from coordinate 33,168,729 downwards.
ACTTAGTCTTCAGTCAGTCACAAAACATTCTGACTCCTTTGCGACTACCTTGTGACTAAAACAGTGACTACTTTAGGACCAAAATTTCAAATTTTTAAAGTTCATCCTCAACACTGTGGTATTAAATCAGTCTTCCAAATGTAGCTAATTTGTGACTACCATATCGTCTAAACCAAGTCGTATGTTACGACTGCGTCAATGAGTCACTGTAGAGTTGTTAATTACGACGGTATATTTCTGTATGTCCGTAGTCGCTAATTAACGACCATAACCCTTGTCTCCAATGCGCCAAAAATAAGGGACTGTTTTGCGACCAAAACATTTTGCGACCAAATATTTGCGACGCTTTAGAACAGTCCTTCAATAGTCGCACATACCGACTTAGCGACTGATTTGAGACGATTCTGTTGGTCACAAATGACATGTTTTCGTGTAGTGATAGACTCATAGAATGAAAAGGAAAATTGATTGATGATCCTCAAATGAGATTACATGTGTTTATATAGGGATATGAAGCTTGGTAACAAAGCCAAGTATTAATTATTCTTGAAACTAAAATAAAAAAAATATAGATAGTTGAATGAAGACCAAACTCTTGATGTTTTCCTTCCTAAGGTGTCCATCTCAAGGTGAGTTGAACTCCATTTTCGTCACCCCTCTTTAACCACAAATTAAAGTGATTATTTTGGGCTTTCTTTGGCTTGTATTAAGCTCAAAGTGGCATGGACTTGATAAGTATCCCTAATAGATTTTTTCCATGCTCTCTTTGGCCATAATCTCTTGAATTCGCCCATGAAGTGCATTCCTTAGCTTCTTAGCTTTTGTTGTAGTCATTGGTCCTTCAGGTACAAGCAATGGTTCCTCAGCTACAAGCAATGGTTCCTCAGCTACAAGCTCTCCTCTGGTTCAAGCTCAGCTTCATTTTCCTTAGGTTCAAGCTCAGCTAAAAGCTCATCCTACTTAGTTCCATCCATGATCACATCATCCCCCTCCTCTTGAAAAGGATTTGTCCTCAAATTTGGATCATCCGCCACAAAAAGAACTAAATCAGAAACATTTAAGCTTGAAGATAAAGTTGTTAGGCATTGTCATTGATCTTTCTTTTGATCTCAAAGTGTCCATCAATTCTACGCATGAGTTTTGATTTCCTTTCAGCTGGAAACCGTTCTTTCCTCAACAGAACCCACACTTGGTGATGCGAGCGCCGGACGTCTCGCGGTACGGACACAACGGCTCGGCTTCGGGACTCTTAGGATAGAGGCAACTTTCCTCGGACCAAACTTTGTAGAATGAAAGTAGGAGGAATAAAAACGGTGGAAACGGAGTTTGGCAGTAAACAGACGAGCAGATCGAAAGTTCAAACTTTGGTCACGTCGTGGTCAAGCGGCTACGGTGGCGGTACGGTACAAAAAGGACGGCGGCTAGCGAACCGAGTGAGAAACTCGACCTTGGTTCACTAGTGAGCGATGGAGTTGAAGCGGAACACAACGAACGGATGGAACCGAACGCGGTACGGTAGAGATGGACGGAAGGTGGATCGATGCGACGACACACGGGAGATGGCTCGGCTCGTGATACGATCGACTAGAAGGTCTTGAACCCGGTTCACGAACCTTCTAGGGTTTCTCTGGAGCCAAGTCCCGGACTTGAGCGGCAGAGAGGAGTGAGACAAGAAAACAAAGATTCTCTCTTTGGAAATTAATTCAATATTCCAGTCTCAGTTTTACAAAGAGGGTTTAGGCCTTTTTATAGGGAGGCTTACATATGGGAGACTCTAAAACCCTAGACACGCGGGCAAAGCTAAGGAGTATACATGTCCCTAAAAGTAAAAGCAAAAGCAATTCAAAACAAAGACCAATCCAACGGTCATAAGAGAGTTCAAAGGAAATAAAAGAAAGGAAAGGAAGGAGATAGAAACGCCACGTCATTGGTGGAATGTGGAGGATAGAATCTGCGACGGTACGGACGGCTATCAGAGATCGTCGACGGTACGGACGGCTATCAGAGATCTTCGACGGTACGGACGGCTATCGGAGATCGTCGACGGTACGGAGGGCTATTGGAGATCGTCGATGGTACGGAAGACTGGCGCGAGCAACGGTATGGATGGCCGATTATGTACGGACGGCGGTTCAGACGGCTCGTACGGACGACAGAAGGTAGTCGAACGTTGATACGGACGGTAGTGCGACAATGGTACGGACGGCCAACGGTTGTCAGACGTTGGTACGGACGGCTTGGTCGTACGGACGGTGGTCGACATACAGATGGCAAGGACGATCGGTCGGATACGGAAGTCGATGACCGCGGTGCGTCCGGGTCTCTGTCCACGGTTTGATTCGTGACTTTGGCTCGCGTGTGACGTCAGTTGGAACACTCGTGTACACCTCTCCACAAGTCACACGTTTTTGCTTTAGTGTAGCGAATATCCCAAACGCAAAATGAATATTCAATGATTGAAAGATAGGATCCAAAGATTGAACAAAAGCAAAAGCAGCCTACAAAACGACAAAAGGTAAGGACCACCACTAACAAGGAAATCAAGGTAAAGCAACGAACTTTATCGATCGAAACCCTAAAACAACCAAAAACAAAAGCAACGCAACCTAACAAAGATCTAGCTAAGCGAACAAAGAACACAAGAACAACGAGAACGAACAAGAACAAACTAGATCGAACAGAGAACTAACAACCTAGAGCAAACGGAAGCAAACGATAATAACAGAAACATGAAATTAGAGGTAAAGGAAAGATACAACCTTGTAGGGATCCTTTAGCTCTGATACCAACTGATGCGAGCGCCGGACGTCTCGCGGTCACCGTCCTAGCTTTAACTTGGTCCTACAAGCACCATGACCTTGCTCCATAAGCTTACAGAGGTTTCAGCTCAAACCGAGCTCATTGGTTCAACCAACAACACAACTTAACACAATTAAATCCATACAAAAGCTCCATATAAAAACTAGAATAATTCACAAAATAACCGTTGAAATCGCAACTCCACCGTTGGATAAGGAGCCTGTACTATGAAGAATATCTCCACCAAATTTCGTATCGATCAGACTAGTTTTGCTCCTCCAAACGACGCCTAGAAAAAACCATCTCGGAAAAGTTTCTAGGGTTCATACTTCGCAGTTTTCAGCAATTACTTGGCCAGGAAGCAACGCACATAACTCTTTGAGATTAACTCTAAAATGATGCTTCCTTAACATCTATCGACTCTTGTCTTGATGTATATTACGCCAATATCATCTGACTCCCGGAAAAATGTCAGATACAGCGCCAGCGAGCTTCCAAAGTCGACTACTTCAGACTGCCTTTATCTCCAACCTTCCTTCACTTTCTTTTCTTCACCTCTGTTCACTCCAACTCTGTCCTCCCACCACTAACAGAGCTACCCACAGCCACGAAATGACCAACCAAATCCATCAATGGTTCCCAGCATCTCTGAAACGTCACTTCTCTCTCCTCTCTCTCTCTCTCTTTTCCTCTTTCCTCACTTTCCGATAGCAATATGTACAACCATAACTCAGTGACACTGTACCATATCAACCACAATTATTGGCGTGACCCTGATTTGATGGAATACAAAACTAAACCAACCGGAGAAACCATCAACGCTACACGTCAACGACTCACCTCTTCACGATTACATAAACACTTTAATTAACGGTCCTAAAGCTCAATCCAATAAACAAATCAACGCAACCAAGAAAATACGATCCTCTTCACATGACCACCAAACTCACAATTCAACAACTTACATAACACAACAACATACACGAGAGTTAAGGGGTAGCCGATACCTTCTCAACAACACCGGTTTGCCCTCCGGTGAAGACGTGACACGTTAAGGCACATGTTATGCACAACGAGAGTCTCTGTGTTCACAAACGGCGGCAACCAACACAAACAACATAATGATACGCCCAAAGTTGAGGATCACTTAGCCGGATTAGAAATGATAGAAACTCGCTAAGGTGCAAGGTGCAACGAGGGAGATTTAATGGATTGAGGAGTCGCACAGCAGTTGAGGAAGGCTGCTGATTTTCTCAACTCCAATCGCTGCCAGATATGACACACTAGTCCAGCAAGAGGAGGCTATTGCTTGGATATTACACACCAACAAACAATGAAGTGTTATAACAAAAAACAAAGAGATAGACTCATAGAATGAAAAGGAAAATTGATTGATGATTCTCATATGAGATTACATGTGTTTATATAGAGATATGAAACTTGGTAACAAAGCCAAGTATTAATTATTCTTGAAACTAAAATAAAATAAATATAGATAGTTGAATGAAGACCTAACTCTTGATGTTTTCCTTCCTAAGGTGTCCATCCTAAAGTGAGTTGAACTCCATTTTCGTCACCCCTCTTTAACCACAAATTAAAGTGATTATTTTGGGCTTTCTTTGGCTTGTATTAGGCTCAAAGTGGCATGGACTTGATAAGTATCCCCAATAGATTTTTCCATGCTCTCTTTGGCCATAAGCTCTTGAATTAGCCCATGAAGTGCATTCCTTAGCTTCTTAGCTTTTGTTGTAGTCATTGGTCCTTCAGGTACAAGCAATGGTTCCTCAGCTACAAGCAATGGTTCCTCAGCTACAAGCTCTCCTCTGGTTCAAGCTCTCCTCTTTTTCCTTAGGTTCAAGCTCAGCTAAAAGATCATCCTACTCAATTCCATCCATGATCACATCATCCCCCTCCTCTTGAAAAGGATTTGTCCTCAAATCTGGATCATCCGCCATAAAAAGAACTAAATCAGAAACATGTAAGCTTGAAGATAAAGTTGGTAGGCATTGTCATTGATATTTCTTTTGATCTCAAAGTTTCCATCAATTCTAGGCATGAGTTTTGATTTCCTTTCAGCTGGAAACCGTTCTTTCCTCAAGAGAACCCACACTTGGTCTCCGGGTTTGAATACCATCTTGCGCCTTCCTTTGTTAGCTTGTTTTGCATATTGATTTTTCTTCTCCTCAATGTTTATTTTAGCTTTCTCATGGATCTGTTTGTCAAGGTCAGCTTTCTTTTTCCTATCCATTCTAGCTCTTTCATTCAAAGGTAGAGGGGTTAGATCCAATGGAGATAAAGGATTAAAGCCATAAACGATTTGGAACGGAGAAAACTTAGTTGAAGAATGAACTAATTGATTGTATGAAAACTCAACATGTGGTAAGCAATCTTCCCAAGTTTTTATGTTCTTTTTGATCAAAGCATGCAAGAGACTAGAAAAAGTTCTATTAACTACTTCAGTTTGCCCATCAGTTTGCGGATGACAAGTAGTGGAGAATAGCAACTTAGTCCCTAGTTTAGACCAAAGTGTTTTCCAGAAGTAACTCAAAAACATGATATCCCTATCAGAAACAATTGACTTAGGTACTCCATGAAAACAAACAATTTCCTTGAAGAAACAACTCAGAAACATGCAAAACATTGTCAGTTTTGTGACAAGGTATGAAATGAGCCATTTTTAAAAATCAATCAATGACCACAAAAACTGAATCTTTACCAGTCCTAGTTCTAGGCAAACCAAGCATAGAATTCATAGAAATATCATGCCAAAGTTGAGTAGGAATAGGATATTGATACTTTATCGTGATGTTGTTGATGGCTCTACAACCAACACACATGAGCCAACTTCCATTCTTTTTGGGCACAAGTAGGACAGGGACCGCACATGGGCTCATGCTCTCTCTAATATGTTCCTTCTCCATGAGCTCATTAACTTGTCTTTGCAGCTCCATTGTCTGTACGGGACTAGTCCTATAAACTGGTCGATTTGGAAGTGATGCACCAGGGACGAAGTCAATTTGGTGTTCTATACCTCTTACTGGCGGCAAACCGTTAGGGTTCTCTTCTGGAAAGATATCTGAGAATTCCTGCAAAACATCTAGCAAATCACTCGGGAGCTCCGGTGCAAGGTTAGAAAATGCTATTAGTGTTTCTTTATACACAAGCAAAATAAATGGCTGTTGAGAGTACAAAGATTTCCTTACTTGACTCTTTTTGACAAAGAAGTTGGAGTTCTTAGGAGATACCTCAGGTTTTGTTGGTTTAATTTTTTTTGTCTCGGCTTTTCTTCAACTGGACCTGGTCTTGATGGACCTCCAACAGAGTTAAAGGAACCAGAGTGATCTTCTTTCCTTTATGCTCAAAGGGATGTCGGTTGGTGTAGCCATCATGTATCGCCCTCATGTCAAACTGCCAAGGTCTTCCTAGAAGGATATGGCTTGCATCCATGGGAAGGACATTGCAGAGGATCTCGTCTTCATATCGGCCGATGGTAAGAGGAACCGTGAGTTGCTCCCTGACATACTGTCCGCCCGTTTCATTCAACGATTCTAGTTTAAAAGGCCGTGGATGAGGTCTGGTCTCAAGTCCAAGCGTCCTAACAAGAGTATCACTAGCAACGTTAGTACAGCTTCCACCGTTAATGATCAAAGAACAAACTTTATCTTTAACTAAACATATAGAGGGAAATAAATTCTCCCTTTGTTCTCGGTCATTGGACTTAAGCTGCACGGTCAATGATCTCCTAGTGACCAGAAGTGATGTGAGCACGGGACCAGAACCTGAACGAGACGCACCGGACGCGACCGAGATGCTTGCATTGCGCACGGGACAACGGCCGGCCAACGTACCAGTGTTCTCCCCGGGAGCCACAACAAGGTCTAAGAGCTCTTCCAAGTCCACCAGGTAGAGAATCAACCTATTTGTCCAACCGTTCGTCCAAAGCCACGACCCGACCGAAGAAGTTCGAGAAGAGACCATCCGCTCGGCCTTCATCCTTACCCAAGGATGAAGGCAACCAAGTCGTTAGAGCAAGGAATCATACTCTTTTTCCTCACTTCGGGTTTGTCCCATGAGGTTTACCGGTGGAGGTTTTAACGAGGCGAAGAGCTTTAGCGCAAACGTTCAAAGCCAAAGTCGTTTTCCGCGCCAAGGGCGAAGACGTGTCTTTCTTTTTACTTATGCTTGGCGTTTTGAACAAACTCTAGAACTCTCCCTTTTGTAACGTTAAGTAGAGTGACGTGTGTGGTTGTGGTTGAATCACTTAGGAGAGGACGTGTTCTATTTTAAAGAGAACACGTCAAGGGCAATGTGTGCGGACCATTGTGAGTCCGCGTATCCCTAGTCTCTCCTAAACCTAGCTCTATTTAAACCCTCTCTAATTTTCTTTTAGCCTCAGACTTGAATGAAATAAAAACATTTCCAAAGAGAGATTCTTCGACCCTTGTCTCACTCCTCTCCTTAGAACCAATCCGGGATTGCTCTACCGAGAGAACCCTAACGACTCGAACCGGGTTCGCCGTAGTTAGTCTGACCGTATCGTGAGGCGATCCATTCCTCTAGTGTCGTCATTCGATCCATCGTCGTTCTCATTTCCTCTAGCCAAACCGTCCATCGATTCGCTAACCGTTCTGCAACTCTACCGTCCGTACCGTACCGTAGCCGCTAGACCATGACGAGTCCAGAGTGCGTACTTTTGAACCACTCATTTGTTTGCCGTGAAACTTGGTTTCCATCGTTTGTTTCCTCCATAGAGTCGATCCACCGCGCCTTGTCCGAGAAAAGTTGCTCCTAGCTCGATCGACTCGAGAGCACTCGTTTCTGTCCGTACCGCGAGACGTCCGGCGCTCACATAAGCTGGTATCAGAGCTCAACGTTCCTAACCAAAAGTTTGTGTCTTTCTAACCCAGAAACTCCTCTCCTATTGAATAAAGTTTGGATCTTGAGAATATTTAGTAGTCTCGTTTGCTTTATCTTGCTTTGCTTGTTTCGTTTAGTCGTTTGGTTTAATTTGGTGTATCCGTAGTGTTGTTAGTCGTTTGTTTAGGTTGTCTTGTGTTCATTATGTTCATCGCTTTGTTCATTCGTGTTCTTGCATTAACATTGTTAGATCGATAAAGTTCGTGTTTTGCTTTCTCATTCTTGTTGTGGTCCAAAGAAATTTTTATCGTGACTCGCTTTTGCTTTTAATTTTGTTAGTCATAGGTTACTTTTTGTCTAGCTGTCATCAATTATTGTGTGGCATAAGAAAGATATCTCTTTGTGGTCCAACGAACGTAATATACTTACGAATATTGGTTCTTTGTTTTGACGAGGTTAAAATTCAGCCAAACCGCGCATCATGTCGAGCCACGTCACCGTTGACCGTCCGTACGATCACTATGGCCGACCAAAAACCACCGGCAAATCCTCTACCTCCACCAGAGATCGGAGTCACACTAGCGTCCTTACGCAACAGAATAGATCGCTTGGCTAAGCGTATGACACGCCTTGAACTATTAAATCCCCCAAGAGAAGATCACTTGCCCATGCGGCGCCAACGCCAAGAACCGGATTAAAGCGATCAGTCCGACGAGGACTACGAACCACGTCTGAGGCGATGCCACCGACGTGAAGATCAATACGATGATGCTCCAAAGCCTAACGAACCTAGCCACAAGATGACGGCGCCAACATTTGCCGGTAAATCTGATCCGGAGGCCTATCTCGACTGGGAGAGCCGAATGGACCATCTCTATTTGTGTCACAACTATCCGGAGCTGCGTAAAATCAACTACGGCGTGGCACAATTCACCGACTACGCCCTCACGTGGTGGGACCGATTAGTAGCCAAGCAACACCACAATCATGACCGACCGATCGCCACTTGGGAAGTCATGAAAGCCAAGATGAGGAGGCGATATGTTCCACCATTTTACCACCGGGAGCTCCAAAAGAAGTTCCGGAGACTCACTCAAGGCTCGCGGTCTGTTGAGGAGTATTATGAGGAGTTCGAGCATATGCGCAATCGACTTCAAGTCGAAGACACCAAAGAATCCCTCATGGCGCAGTTCCTTGACGGTTTACAAGACCGGATCGCGCGCAAGGTTGAACGCTAGCCTTACCAAGGCTTCGAAGAATTGTTGCACCTACCGGTGAAAATTGAGGGTCAGATCAAAAAGAAGAACACCATCCTCAACACCAGCGTGGAGACCGACGACGCGAGCCAGCGCGACAACATATTTCACACTCGTTGCACTGTAAGTGGGAAAGTTTGTGGGTTGATCATCGACGGTGGATCTTGCACTAATGTGGCAAGTTCTAGTCTGGTCAAGAAATTATCTCTTAACACCCCAAACCACCCTCGGCCTTATAGAATCAAATGGTTGAATGACAAAACCGTGATTCATGTGAAAGAACAAGTCACGGTTCCATTTAGTGTGGGTCCTTACAAAGACCAAGTCTTGTGTGATGTGGTTCCAATGCAAGCTAGCCACCTCCTTTTGGGGCGTCTTTGGCAGTTTGATAAGAGAACCACTCACTGCGGCCACACCAACCAATATTATTTTGTTCATGATAATAAGCGCATTTGTTTGAAACCATTGAGCCCCACACAAGTTCATGAAATGCAATCGAAACTGTCTAAGGATTCAGACTCTAAAACGAACTTTCTAATTCAATCTAGTGATGTTAGAAAGTCCCTTAAGGACACCAACCAAGTTATATTGATGGTTTTTCGAGATTTATTGGTTGAAGGACTCGAAGGTTTGATGGACGCTTTACCGGACGTGATACGAGACGTTCTCCGACGCTTCGCGGACGAGTTGCCCGAAGGTTTACCACCAATTCGAGGCATTGAACACAAGATCGATCTCTTGCCTGGAGCCCAACTACCGAACTGGCCCGCGTATCAAGTCAACCCGGAGGAAGCGAAGGAGTTGGAGCGCCAAGTGTCCGAGCTCATGTCCCAGGGCTACGTTCGAGAGAGTCTGAGCCCGTGTGCCGTCCCTATCCTGCTCGTGCCCAAGAAAGACGGCTCCTGGCGTATGTGCATCGACTATCGAGCCGTGAACAACATCACGAACAAATATCGGCACCCTATGCCGAGACTGGACGACATGCTTGACGAGCTAAGCGGGTCAAGCGTTTTTTCGAAGATCGATCTCAAGAGTGGATACCACCAGGTCCGAATGAAGGAAGGGGACGAGTGGAAAACCGCTTTCAAAACCAAGCAAGGTTTGTACGAATGGTTGGTAATGCCATTCCGTCTATCTAATTCACCTTCTACATTCATGCGTTTGATGAACCATGTCTTGAGAGCTTACATAAACAAATTTGTTGTGGTTTATTTTGATGACGCTCTTGTGTATAGCTCATGTTTATCGGATCATGTTATGCACCTCGAATATGTTTTGAACACTCTCCGCGAAGAGCAATTGTACGCTAACTTGAAAAAGTGCGTCTTTGCTGCTAATGAAATAGTTTTCTTAGGTTTTGTTGTAAGTGAACAGGGCCTCAAGGTAGATGGAGAGAAGATTTGAGCCATTGAGGAGGGGCCCACGCCTACCAGTGTGTCGCACGTCCGATTGTTCCACGGCCTCGCTAGCTTCTATCGGCGGTTCGTGAAAGATTTTAGCATGGTCGCAGTGCCTCTTACCGCGGTGATCAAGAAGAACCAGGAGTTCAAATGGGGAGAGGAGCAAGAGCGAGCTTTCAAAGAACTCAAACGGCGTCTCACTCAAGCCCCTCTACTTACCCTGCCCGACTTCAACAAGACGTTCGAAGTGGAGTGTGATACGTCTGGCGTAGGCATTGCCACGTGTCACGCGATTAAGCCACTTCCGCCAGCGAGTGAGATACACGCGCAAGTGGGGGAGGGTACATGCAAAAAATGTGACACTTGTCACTTGATTTTTGCCACTTGCTAGCCTATGAAATCGAGTGAAGTGCTTATAAATAGCACCTCTATCCTCTCATTTTCGACCAAAACCTCTCTAGACACTAAAGCTCTGCCCAAATTTTCTCTCAACTCTTTTGGAGAGAAAATCTCTTGATTTCGAGTGAAGAGGAAGAAGAAGAAGAAGATCTCGTCGGTGGGAAGCTCGCTCAAGGGGAGGTGTTGTTAGGTCGGCGTAGTGTGGTGGAGTTCCAATCGCCAAAGGTCTTCAAAGCCAAGGTGAGTTGTGGATTTTAAGGGATGAGAGGTGTGTGAGCTCTCTAGCTCTCGCATCGCCCTTGTTGTGTGTTGCATGGTACTTGTTGCATGTAGATCTAGAGAGATGCATGTAGACAAGGGGGTTTTAGAGCATTCTTGGGGGAGAATGATTTTATCTTAGACTAGATGCAAGTGTGAAATGCCTTGCATGCTAGATCTATTGATTTTAAAACTTGTGATGGGTAAAAATAATTTTGGAAACCTCATGCAAGTGTGAAATGCCTTGCATGTTGGATTTCTAGAGTTTTAAGAATTTTTCCGAAGGGTGGAAATAATTTCTAAAACTCTCAAGCAAGTGTGAAATGCCTTGCATGATAAGTTTTGGGGTTTTTAAGAATTTTTCAAGGGTAGGTAAATATTTTAAAAATCTCATGCAAGTGTGGAAGGTCTTGCATGATCGATTTTGGGAATTTTGGGGGTTGTGTTATGCTTGTTAAAATTGTAATTTAATTTTGCATAATATTTGGGTGAGGTTAAACCCCTAGATCCGATGAGAGATCGATCTACGGAGTGGTTTATTTTTGGTGAGTCCATATGTGAATTTCCGGGATGGAAAGAGTCATCTGAAGGACCCAAAAATTTAAAGATTAAGTTTAACCTATATAAATTGGAAGAGTGGTTGTTGGTGAGGCCATGCGAGGAAGAGTGCCGCATGTGAACCCAAAACCAAAGAAATATAACCTCATGGTGTCGATGGAAGATCGAACCATTGGAGTGTTGGTTTCTAAAGACATGCGAGAATCTCCAGGTCGGAAAGAGCCACATGCATAAGGAATAATTTGGGGTTTAAATGCATGTAAAAAAATGGTTAACTAAAAGACTTCAAAATTTGGGGGTTGGGAGCATTTAGGATGCATGCATGGTAGGATTTTCTTAAGTTGCATGAATCATTTCTTGTGGCTTAAGTTTGTGTGGTGATTGTTGTTGCTGGCATGTGTTGCTTGCTTTTTATGTAGTTTTGGTTGTGCTTAATTCTTGGAGTCTTGAGTCCTAGAGTTAAGTGTTTTCCTAGCTAGTTTGCGGGTTTAATGTCTCGGTCCGTAGCTAGAGATCATACTCTGTTCCTGACATGTGTGTGGAAGTCCGATGAGCTAATCCACAGGGATCTCATGGCATGACGGCTTTGGGTCTAGCTAGCTACTAGCCTGAACCGCCTGACCATGCGGCACAGTATACCCGATTGTTACCTGGGATGGGTAACAACTCGGAGGATTTGGGGTGTGTCCAGTTGGTTGCCTTTTTGGTATCAACGCGGAAGAGTGTTGGGACAGGACAGAGGATCGATGGGCCCTAGGTTGTGGAGATATGTCTAGGATGTGTTCCCTAGATTGATTGTGATATCCCTGGGTGAGGTCTGTTAGTGTCAGTCATGGTGTGGATACCTGACTTTGGAGTCAAGCGTGGTCAAGTTATCTTGATGCACGACTAGCTCTTTCCACTTTGGCAGTGATTGCAAGGTGAAGTGGCGTGGAGGCCAAGTTAGAGTCAAGGTCTAGACGAGTTGGGTCTTGTTTGTTCCTTGATTGATTGATTGATTCATTGAGTGGTTGATTGCTTGTTAAGCTTCCGCATTGCGTGCTTTGATTGTGGGGTAGTTGGATGTGTTGAGATAGCATGTTATAGGGAGATAGCATGTTATTGGGGGATAGCATGTTTAGAGGGTTACCCAACTCACTGAGTGATCTTAGATTTCTCACCCTTCTCCACAATTGTTTTTCTTGCAGGGAAAGTGAAAAGGGTAGTACCGAGTTTAATGGATCGGATAGGATGTTTTCGTGCTGTGTTGCAAAGTCCTTGCTTCTTCTTGTTATTTTTATTTCTTTGTTTTTTTGTTAAGTTGGATCCAACGCTTTGGTTTTCTGTTGTTATTGATTTTGTAAACTTTATTCTATATATATTAAATCGATTATTTTCATATATAAATCGGACAAGTGGAGCATAACGCTGCGTACGTACCAAGGGTTGCAAAGCCTAAGGAATGTACGTAGCAGATAGACGGCGCCAGTGGACTGGCTGGGGATTCTAATTTGTTGGTGGAACTTCAAAATACCCATGTTATAATCCACTCTTTCTCTTACTTCTCTAGCACTTCTTGGTCTCAAGTGGCTCTCTCTTGAGGATTGACTACTGTAATAATTATCAGCCCTTGTTACTCTAGGTTGATTTATTTCTCTTCTATGATGCAACATTTGTGGTCGTCTCGGATGTGCCTCCGCTTGAACTTCATCCAACCTTTTGTAGATGGCATTCATCTCAATCTTCCACGACCTTCGCATCTCTTCCATAAGTGCTTAAAATAGTAGATTTGGAATCCCAAGCTCTCTGTCTTCGATGATCCCACAATCTCGAGGATCATTATACATTTTTTTTTTCTTTTTTCTTTCTTTTTTTTTTCTTTTTTTGCTTTCTTTTTTTCTTATTTTTTTTCTTTTCTTTTTTTTTGTTTTTTTTTTGTTTTGAAAGAATATGAATAGATAGAAAATGAAAGAAAATGATAGAAGATGAAAAGATAGAAGAAGAAAGAAAAAGATGAAAAGATGGATAGATAAAAAGATCAACGGACAAGTACCGGTTGAGTGGCTCTGATACCACTTGATACGCCCAAATTCGAGGATCACTCAGCCGGATTAGAAAGAATAGAAACTCGCCAAGGTGCACGGTGCAACAAGGGAGATTTAATGGATTGAGGGGTCGCGCAGCAGTTGCGGAAGGCTGCTGATATTCCCAACTCCAATCGCTGCTAGATATGACACACTAGGGCAGCAAGAGGAGGCAGTTGCTTGGATATTACACACCAAGAAACAAAGAAGTGTTCTAGACAAAAGAACAAAGAGATAGACTCTTAAAAATGAAAAGGAAAATTGATTGATTATTCTCAAATGAGATAACATGAGTTTATTTAGGGATAAGAAACCTGGTAACAAAGCCAAATATTGATTATTCTTGAAACTAAAACATAATAAAGATAGATAGTTGAATGAAGACCCAACTCTTGAAGTTTGCCTTTCCAAGGTGTCCTTCCCAAGTGAGTTGAACTCTATTCTCGTCACCCCTCTTTGACCACAAAATAAAGTAATTATTTTGGGCTTTCTTGGACTTGAATTAGGCTCACAATGGACTGGACTTGGTAGACAACATCCCCAATAGAATTTCCTATGCCCTCCTTGCCCATAATCTCTTGAATTATCCCAATAAGTGCATCCTTGAACTTCTCTCTCTTCCACTCCTTGGTCGAATTTTGCTGATGAGAAACAACATGGGCTGTACCATTTCTTCACTTTTGCCTTAGTAGAAACAACACCTGATTGCCATACATAATTCTGGAAGCTCTTAAACCAGTTAAACCTAAAACTCTTCAAGTGAACAACTAGATTAACCTCCTTAGGCAAATAGAATGTATCGCAAATGGTTGTTTGGCTGGAAGAATTGAACTTCAACTTTGTTCGTGTTGAACAATGCTCAAGGATCTTCATGGATGGTCTCATGATCATATCACCACTCCAAGGCTGAATTTCTCCTCAGCCATCATGATTTCTCTTCCACCACCTAGCCAAATGCAAATCTTTTTTTTTTGTTATATATTAGGATTGTTTTTTCTTCTTTCTTTGTTTTTTTTTTTTTTTTTTTTTGAAAATAGAGATGACCTAGGTAAGGAGATGGCCCAGATTTAAGATAGAAAGAAGAAAAAGTGTTTAGAAATGGAAGATGAGAAGATGAACAGACAAGTACCGGTTGAGTGGCTCTGATACCACTTGATAAGCCCAAATTCGAAGATCACTCAGCCGAATTAGAAATGATAGAAACTCGCCAATGTTCAAGGTGAAACGAAGGAGATTTAATGGATTGAGGGGTCGCACAGTAGTTGCGGAAGGCTGCTGATATTCCCAACTCCAATCGCTGCTAGATATGACACACTAGTCCAACAAGAGGAGGCTGTTGCTTTGATATTACACACTAAGAAACAAAGAAGTGTTCTACTCAATTAGGTATTATTTGAGACCTGTTCGGAAGAGGGAAGCCCAGCCTTGGAGACGAAGAACCGACTTCCCAATTTGCCTAGTGGCCGACTCAAGAAATGAAGCAACTTTCATTATCTCAGTTCGTCTCATAAGAAAAGTTAATATATTATGTAATCAATGGACATGTATAAATAAGGAGAGACTTCTCCATTGTAAATCATCCAAGATCGAATACAATAATTCAGTTTTTCCCATTGTTCTTAGCAAAAAACCCTAGTTTGAGAGATCTAAATCCCTTCTCTAATTTCAAAGCTTAGATCGACTTTATAGAGAGATTATTTTCCTGAATTTGTTTCCCCCATTAAACAAATTCATTGTGGAAACCTAGTTTCTACAGAAGTGTCTAAAGTGTCTACCCCCAAGATCATGATATGAGAGGGTTGATAAAGTGAAGATTCCTTTTCATAAATTGCATTTGTCTAACTAGTTTGGCATCAGAGTGTTTGTTGTTGTGATCCTTGTTTAATCTCGTAAGTAAACAGTGCCAGTCAAATAAGGTAAGATCGATCCTCTTTTGGATTTATTTTCAAGGCATTCATTATGGATCCGTTGGAGCCTATAACTTGATTAGGTCTTTGTTTAGTTGAATTAAATCGAAACAAAAAGTCTTGTTACATGAAAATGAAATGAACATTTTTGATACCATGGTGATCAAAACTTGATCATTACGTTCTTTAATATATTATTATTACAAATGGTGAATAAAATACATGATTATGCATATATATATATGGATAAGTATTATAATCTTATTTAGAATAAACGGAACAGAACATAGGGAATATCAGTTTCATTTTCATAATTTGGAACCTGAGGATGATGAATGGTCGAATTTACAAGCTGGACCGGATTTGCAAAGGCCGAAGCGACTGAAATCTGGGCAAACGGTTTGATTAGGTCTTAACGGTAAGCCTTTGTTATTGAGGGCCAGTCCAGACTCTATCGGGGTTGTATTCATGGGGTGATGGTATTCGCATTCTTTCAGATCACAGTTTCCTGTTAGAAGATAGTTGCTGCATTCAGGTATGCCTGGACGTGTTGGCATTTTTTTGTCAGACATATTTTCTCTTCTCTTATTAGACTTGGTATTGTTTGCATATACTTGATTATGTTCTACGTGTATATATATATATTAGAAAAAGATATCTAGCATTAAATACTCAAATGACATGTTTTGAAGAAATATATCATCATTAACATTTATTGTATATAGTTATAATTGTAATAGTTTTTTTTTAGTGATTAGATTACCAATAGATATATCCATTCAATTATATAATACTTTTTTAACTACATGTGACATAAGTCATTATATTTAATGAGTTATAAAGCTTTTTCAGAGAGGATACACCATCATATTTTATAAATTAGATACAGAAGTTATTATGCATACAAAAGTCAATTATGTATAATAATTACAATCTCTAAAAAATAATTATTATCTTTTTATAATAATTTTCATTTATTATAATTTTCTGTTTTAATTGTTAAAATATATTAAACAAATTGTTACAACTGTTTAATTAACCATTTTAATTAATTTTTGGTATATATATACCATTACAACTTTTACCTAATTTGATAAATCATTGCAAACTTTAGGGTTGTTTGGTAAATTTATGAAAAGCTACCAAAATATATTTTAGTAATTACCTTTCTTTATGATAGCTTTTCATAAAAAAAATCAATATTTAGTTACTATTATATATTTTATGAACCATTGTATCCAACACTGCAACATTTGATTTACACTAAATGAAATGATGGTTTTAATAGCAGTATTTAATAGCAGATTTTTTGGTTTTGCTATAGTTAAATTTCTTAAAAAGTAACATAGCGTTTCCATATTTTGAAACACTATAGTAGGATGTGCGGGAATACATTTCAATCTGGTGCTTAGATTTTGGTTATATGATTGCATAGTCTAAAGTGAAAACACTATTGTAGGGGAAACCAAGAAAATGAAAATTGCATTGCCATCAAAATTTTTATTAAATAAATAAAAAATATATATAAAAAAAAAAAGAAGTAAAAAATGAAACTAAGTCTTACAGTCGCCACTTCTCTCATTCTTCTCTTTTTCTCTCTCTCCGAAACTCCGCCGAAACCATCTCAAATATTACCTGGTGAGGTCGAAAGTTGTAACATCCGCGAACCAGATTTTGTGATTTTGGGAGGAGTGTCGATCGACACCCTAGTGGCATCGATCGACACCACTAATTTCTGGGTTCGACCGGTTTGATTTAATTCGCGATTTTTCGATTGGGATGGTTTGGTTAGTGGTTTAACCGGGTATTTAATGGGGAAATCGACAAAATAAGGGTTTAGTCTTTTTCCTCTGTCGCCGTTTGTGTTTTTGAGAGAAAAAGGGAGAAAAGTGTGTTCTTGAGTTTTCTGTTGCTGGGAACGAAGGAGAAGCTTCCTAAGGAGTTGCTCTACTGTTCTTCGACCTTTTCCTTCTGTATTTTGAGGTGAGTGCTTGACCATGGTTGATCTAAGCATGAGATCTCTCTTGTTTTGGCTGTATCCTTGTCTTTTGTGGTGTTTGCTTGCTCGGGTTCTTTGTTTTTCGTGATTCCCAGTGATTTCTGAGGCATTTTGGTGAGTTTAAGACGATTTCGGGGTGGATTGAATCGGAAGTTCGTCGTTCAGATTCGCGCAGATCGTGTCTGCAGAAGAGGCATCGATCGACACCTTGGGTGGAGCATCGGTCGACACTGTTTGTGGAGCATCGGTCGACACTCTCTTGTGGCATCGGTTGACACTGTTTGTGGAGCATCGGTCGACACTCTCTTGTAGCATCGGTCGATACCAGTCTCAACCGAGACTTGTTTTCCTGGTTTGATGTATTGCTTGTGTTTGTTTGCTTGCTTAGACTTGGGGGTTCTCAAATGCTTGTGTGTATAACCTAGTAGATGGGAGGACGACCTCACTAAGTATTTATGATAATACTTACGCATCTCAATTGTTGTTTGTGGTGTGCAGGTATGTGACGTGGAATCATGGCGATGAGGAGGAGGATGAACTAGGGTCTCGTTTGTGTGATGTTGGTCTTTGTTATATTGTTTAGGATGGAACCTTGGCTAGAGATATGATAGGTTGATCGATAGAATGTTTAGGATTGTTATTGTATGGTTGATATGTTTCCGTTGTGTGTACTGGTTGTTATTGGTTTAATTTAGTAGTATAGGCTGCATAATTGTTTACATTGTATTTAATTGTTAAAAAAAAAAAAAAAGGGTCGGGTTGTTTCAAAAGTGACTCAGAAGGTAAAATATATGGTTGGGTGTTTTTTAATTTGCAATGCTATACTATAATTCATGTAAGGTAGATCTGAATCGTCTATTGTTTCTCACAGGAATAATGCAGTTAATCTTCGGTCGAATGTAATATTTGATACTTTATGATGTTTATCTGAGTTGAATTGATTATCTTATTATGTGTTCTTGAAGTTGTTGTAATTATGATACTTCATTTCGTGTTCTGTTTGCAGAAACTAGATTCAAGCTTCTTGTTCGGTCGTACCTTGATTTTATTTGTGTAATATATTATTTCTAGCTTTTTTTGTTTGCCATTTTGTTGTTGATGTGGTGTATGTTAGTATCTGATCATTAAAGTTTTTATCACAATTGTACGTATAATTGGTGTCGGAGCTTGGGTAGTATTGGTGTAAAATGGACAAGGCATGAGTTTGACTTTCAAGGTATTTGTCTAATTCTGATCTGTTATTTTCATACATGGATTCATTTATAATGTGATTGTAAATTGTGCAATTTAATTAACTTGTACAGAAATAACCTTGAAACGACCTCACCCGGATTCCATCTCCTTAGCTAGGTTCCATGGAAAACAATCTCACCGGAACCCCATAATTCTGACGATTCAACCGGTGTAAAAATCACTTCTTACAAAAACTTCCACCAATATAGGCGGATCCAACTAACCCATGCTCCGCATCCACAAGACACAATCATACAAACGTACTTCAGCTCCCCAAGCACGTATCAAAGTCATTCGGCATCCTACTGGAAAAACACTTGACTCCACCGTTCGAGCAAGCTTTCCTTATTCACTTAATTCCCAACCCCACATCATCTAGTTACTGAGTCGCCCAACCAACCATCCCTAACGACCGAGTAACAAGAAAGGTAGGCTGGAATACTTTATTCCGTCCAGCCACAAAACACTTCTCTGATGAACCCATCAATTCACCGTCCTAGCTTTAACTTGGTCCTACAAGCACCATGACCTTGCTCCATAAGCTTACAGAGGTTTCAGCTCAAACCGAGCTCATTGGTTCAACCAACAACACAACTTAACACAATTAAATCCATACAAAAGATCCATATAAAAACTATAATAATTCACAAAATAACCGTTGAAATCGCAACTCCACTGCTGGATAAGGAGCCTATACTATGAAGAATATCTCCACCAAATTACGTATCGATCAGACTAGTTTTGCTCCTCCAAACGACGCCTAGAAAGAACCATCTCGGAACAGTTTCTAGGGTTCATACTTAACCCATATTTCACAGTTTTCAGCAAATACTTGGCCAGGAAGCAACGCACATAACTCTTTGAGATTAACTCTAAATGATGCTTCCTTAACTTCTATCGACTCTTGTCTTGATGTATATTACGCCAATATCATCTGACTCCCGGAAAAATGTCAGATACAGCGCCAGCGAGCTTCCCAAGTCGACTACTTCAGACTGCCTTTATCTCCAACCTTCCTTCACTTTCTTTTCTCTTCTTCACCTCTGTTCACTTCAACTCTGTCCTCCCACCACTAACAGAGCTACCCACAGCCACGAAATGACCAACCAAATCCATCAATTGTTCCCAGCATCTCTGAAACGTCACTTCTCTCTCCTCTCTCTCTCTCTTTTTCCTCTTTCCTCACTTTCCGATAGCAATATGTACAGCCATAACTCAGTGACACTGTACCATATCAACCACAATTATTGGCGTCACCCTGATTTGATGGAATACAAAACTAAACCAACCAGAGAAACCATCAACGCTACACGTCAACGACTCACCTCTTCACGATTACATAAACACTTTAATAACCGGTCCTAAAGCTCAATCCAATAAAGAAATCAACGCAACCAAGAAAATACGATCCTCTTCACATGACCACCAAACTCACAATTCAACAACTTACATAAAACAACAACATACACGAGAGTTAAGGGGTAGCCGATACCTTCTCAACAACACCGGTTTGCCCTCCGGTGAAGACGTGACTCGTTAAGGCACATGTTATGCACAACGAGAGTCTCAGTGTTCACAAACGGCGGCAACCAACACGAACAACATAATGATACGTCCAAAGTTGAGGATCACTTAGCCGGATTAGAAATGATAGAAACTCGCTAAGGTGCAAGGTGCAACGAGGGAGATTTAATGGATTGAGGGGTCGCACAGCAGTTGAGGAAGGCTGCTGATTTTCTCAACTCCAATCGCTGCCAGATATGACACACTAGTCCAGCAAGAGGAGGCTATTGCTTGGATATTACACACCAACAAACAATGAAGTGTTATAGACAAAAAAACAAAGAGATAGACTCATAGAATGAAAAGGAAAATTGATTGATGATTCTCATATGATATTACATGTGTTTATATAGAGATATGAAACTTGGTAACAAAGCCAAGTATTAATTATTCTTGAAACTAAAATAAAATAAATATAGATAGTTGAACGAAGACCTAACTCTTGATGTTTTCCTTCCTAAGGTTTCCATCCTAAGGTGAGTTGAACTCCATTTTCGTCACCCCTCTTTAACCACAAATTAAAGTGATTATTTTGGGCTTTCTTTGGCTTGTATTAGGCCCAAAGTGGCATGGACTTGATAAGTATCCCCAATAGATTTTTCCATGCTCTCTTTGGCCATAAGCTCTTGAATTAGCCCATGAAGTGCATTCCTTAGCTTCTTAGCTTTTGTTGTAGTCATTGGTCCTTCAGGTACAAGCAATGGTTCCTCAGCTACAAGTAATGGTTCCTCAGCTACAAGCTCTCCTCTGGTTGAAGCTCTCCTCTTTTTCCTTGGGTTCAAGCTCAGCTAAAAGCTCATCCTACTTAATTCCATCCATGATCACATCATCCCCCTCCTCTTGAAAAGGATTTGTCCTCAAATCTGGATCATCCGCCACAAAAAGAACTAAATCAGAAACATTTAAGCTTGAAGATAAAGTTGGTAGGCATTGTCATTGATCTTTCTTTTGATCTCAAAGTGTCCATCAATTCTAGGCATGTGTTTTGATTTCCTTTAAGCTGGAAACCGTTCTTTCCTCAAGAGAACCCACACTTGGTCTCCGGGTTTGAATACCATCTTGTGCCTTCCTTTGTTAGCTTGTTTTGCATATTGATTTTTCTTCTCCTCAATGTTTATTTTAGCTTTCTCATGGATCTGTTTGTCAAGGTCAGCTTTCTTTTTCCCATCCATTCTACCTCTTTCATTCAAAGGTAGAGGGGTTAGATCCAATGGAGATAAAGGATTAAAGCCATAAACGATTTGGAACGGAGAAAACTTAGTTGAAGAATGAACTAATTGATTGTATGAAAACTCAACATGTGGTAAGCAATCTTCCCAAATTTTTATGTTCTTTTTGATCAAAGCATGCAAGAGAGTAGAAAAAGTTCTATTAACTACTTCAGTTTGCCCATCAGTTTGCGGATGACAAGTAGTGGAGAATAGCAACTTAGTCCCTAGTTTAGATCAAATTGTTTTCCAGAAGTAACTCAAAAACATGATATCCCTATCAAGAAACAATTGACTTATATACTCCATGAAAACGAACAATTTCCTTGAAGAAACAACTCAACAACATGCAAAACATTGTCAGTTTTGTGACAAGGTATGAAATGAGCCATTTTTGAAAATCAATCAATGACCACAAAAACAGAATCTTTACCAGTCCTAGTTCTAGGCAAACCAAGCATAGAATTCATAGAAATATCATGCCAAAGCTGAGTAGGAATAGGATATTGATACTTTACCGTGATGTTGTTGATGGCTCTACAACCAACACACATGAGCCAACTTCCATCCTTTTTGGGCACAAGTAGGACTGGGACCGCACATGGGCTCATGCTCTCTCTAATATGTTCCTTCTCCATGAGCTCATTAACTTGTCTTTGCAGCTCCAATGTCTGTACAGGACTAGTCCTATAAACTGGTCGATTTGGAAGTGATGCACCAGGGACGAAGTCAATTTGGTGTTCTATACCTCTTACTGGCGGCAAACCGTTAGGGTTCTCTTCTGGAAAGATATCTGAGAATTCCTGCAAAACATCTAGCAAATCACTCGGACGCTCCGGTGCAAGGTCAGAAAATGCTATTAGTGTTTCTTTATACACAAGCAAAATAAATGGCTGTTGAGAGTACAAAGATTTCCTTACTTGACTCTTTTTGACAAAGAAGTTGGAGTTCTTAGGAGATACCTCAGGTTTTGTTGGTTTAATATTTTTGTCTCGGCTTTTCTTCAACTGGACCTGGTCTTGATGGACCTCCAACAGAGTTAAAGGAACCAGAGTGATCTTCTTTCCTTTATGCTCAAAGGGATGCCGGTTGGTGTAGCCATCATCTATCGCCCTCATGCCAAACGGCCAAGGTCTTCCTAGAAGGATATGGCTTGCATCCATGGGAAGGACATTGTAGAGGATCTTATCTTCATATCGGCCGATGGTAAGAGGAACAGTGAGTTGCTCCCTGACATATTGTCTGCCCGTTTCATTCAACCATTCTAGTTTAAAAGGCCACGGATGAGGTCTGGTCTCAAGTCCAAGCGTCCTAACAAGAGTATCACTAGCAACGTTAGTACAGCTTCCACCGTTAATGATCAAAGAACAAAGTTTATCTTTAACTAAACATATAGAGGGAAAGAAATTCTCCCTTTGTTCTTGGTCATTGGACTTAAGCTGCACGGTCAATGATCTCCTAGTGACCAGAAGTGATGTGAGCACCGCGCACGGGACAACCGCCGGCCAACATACCAGAAATCTCCCCGGGAGCCATTAGAAGGTCTAAGAGCTCTTCCAAGTCCACCAGGCAGAGAATCAACCTATTTGTCCAAGCGTTCGTCCAAACCTGCGACCCGACCGAAGAAGTTCGAGAAGAGACCATCCGCTCGGCCTTCATCCTTACCCAAGGATGAAGGCAACCAAGTCGTTAGAGCAAGGAATCATACTCTTTTTCCTCACTCCGGGTTTGTCCCACGAGGTTTACCGGAGGAGGTTTTAACGAGGCGAGGAGCTTTAGCGCAAACGTTCGAAGCCAAAGTCGTTTCCCGCACCAAGGCCGAAGACGTGTCTTTCTCTTTACTTATGCTTTGCGTTTTGAACAAACTCTAGAACTCTCCCTTTTGTAACGTTAAGTAGAGTGACGTGTGTGGTTGTGTTTGAATCACTTAGGAGAGCGACGTGTTTTATTTCAAAGAGAACACGTCAAGGGCAACGTGTGCGGACCATTGTGAGGCCGTGTGTCCCTAGTCTCTCCTAAACCTATCTCTATTTTAACCCTCTCTTATTTTCTTGTAGCCTCAGACTTGAATCAAATAAAAACATTTCCAAAGAGAGATTCTTTGACCCTTGTCTCACTACTCTCCTTAGGACCAATCCGAGATTGCTCTACCGAGAGAACCCTAACGACTCAAACCAGGTTCACCATCATTAGTCTGACCGTATCGTGAGGTGAGCCATTCCTCTCATGTCGTCGTTTGATCCATCGTTGTTCTTATTTCCTCTAGCCAAACTGTACATCAATTCGCTAGCGATTCCGCAACTCTACTGTCTGTACCGTACCGTAGCCGCTCGACCACGACGAGTCCAGATTGCGAACTTTCGAACCACTCGTTTGTTTGCCGTGAAACTCGGTTTCCATCGTTTGTTTCCTCCATAGAGTCGATCCACCGCGCCTTGTCCGAGAGAAGTTGCTCCTAGCTCGATTGGCCCAAGAGCACTCGTTTCTGTCCGTACCGCGAGACGTCCGGTGCTTGCATCAAGAAGTGTCCCTTGAATTGGATTTTCAAACTGTTCTTCCTCTTCGTCAAAGATTGGACCAAAATCTTCCTTTTACTCTTTATCGTCCTTGGACTCCACTTCACCGTTGTCTAGGAGGATCATTATCTTTTGATTCCAACATTTGGTAGCATAATGTCCAAGTCCTTGACATTTGAAACACAGAATATCCCTTGTCCGATTGTTGGTCTTGACTGCCTTTCCGTTATCAAGACGAGCAGGAGCATTACTTAAAACTGAATTTGAGCTCATCAAGGTAGTGAGCTCATCCCATGAAGCTATTGGTCTTCCACCTGTCCATTTTTTGTGAGTCACAACTTGATCATACCATTTAATATCATAGCCTATAAACTCAATTGCTGCTAACCTAACCTTCTTGAGTTTCGAAAAATTTTGACAATCAAACACTAACTCCATTTTCCTTTCCCATTCTAGGTAAACATTCGGATCGTTTTTACCTTCAAATGTTGGAATTTTAAGTTTTAAACCACCTAAATTGTCATTTCTTGTACCAAAAGGATTAACATCACCTTGATCACGGTTTCTAAGACTTCATCTAGGTCGATTGATGGATCGATCATCTTCTTCATGGAACTCCTCTTCTTCAATTTCCTCCTCGGGCCGGTAAGTCCTCCTTGAACGTTCCCTCCTGGGTGCAGGTCTAGAACGAGTTTGTTGGCTGTTCTGAATCTCGTTTAGCCTCTTATGAAGTTCTTCTAGACCTGTATTCATAAGGTTAGTAATAGTGTAATTCAATGCCCTCATTTGCAAGTTAGATAGCTCGACGACATAATTTCCTGGCCGATCTCTTTCTCCATCACTTTCCATGGTTTCCTGAAAACTTAACACCAATAGTTAGCAGATAAAAAATCCTCACACACTTCAGTGTTTCTCTCGATTTTGGTAGGTCACTCAAGAGATTTCTCCCTAAGTTCTAAGAGAACAAATCTAAGCAACCCAATGGAATTCACAAGCAACAAGGGAAGAAGGAAGATAGAAAGACAAGAGGATTTTGTGAAATATGTTTTAACCACTTGATACGCCCAAATTCGAGGATCTCTCAGCCGGATTAGAATGGATAGAAACTCGCCAAGGTGCAAGGTGCAACGAGGGAGATTTAATGGATTGAGGGGTCGCACAGCAGTAGCGGAAGGCTGCTGATATTCCCAACTCCAATCGCTGTTAGATATGACACACTAGTCCAGCAAGAGGAGGCTGTTGACTGGATATTACACACCAAGAAACAAAGAAGTGTTCTAGACAAAAGAACAAAGAGATAGACTCTTAAAATGAAAAGGAAAATTGATTGATTATTCTCAAATGAGATTACATGAGTTTACATAGGGATAAGAAACTTGGTAACAAAGTCAAATATTGATTATTCTTGAAACTAAAACATAATAAAGATAGATAGTTGAATAAAGACCCAACTCTTGAAGTTTGCCTTTCAAAGGTGTCCTTCCCAAGTGAGTTGAACTCTATTGTCGTCGCCCCTCTTTGACCACAAAATAAAGTAATTGTTTTGGGCTTTCTTGGACTTGAATTAGGCTCAAAATGGACTGGACTTGGTAGACAACATCCCCAATATAATTTCCTATGCCCTCCTTGCCCATAATCTCTTGAATTAGCCCAATAAGTGCATCCTTGAACTTCTCTCTCTTCCACTCCTTGGTCCAATGTTGCTGATGAGAAACAACATGGGCTGTACCATTTCTTCACTTTTTCCTTAGTAGAAACAACACATGATTGCCATACATAATTCTGGAAGCTCTTAAACCAGTTGAACCTAAAACTCTTCAAGTGAACAACTAGATTAACCTCCTTAGGCAAATGGAATGTATCGCAAATGGTTGTTTGGCTGGAAGAATTGAACTTCAACTTTGTTCGTGTTGAACAAGGCTCAAGGATCTTCATGGATGGTCTCATGATCATCTCATACCCCTCCTCTTGAAAAAATTTCGTCCTCGAAACTTTAAGGCCTTGGGTTAGAGAGTGTTGAAATGATTCTTCAGGCATAGATAATATTCGATACCTCTTTATTGGTGCATTAGTTAAATAATCCATACTGACAAGGTTGTTGATGAACATGCCTTCCTTCACGGCTTCCTCAGTCTGATCTTTGCTGAACTCTTTATGCTCTGGTAACTCGGCTTCCATTTGCTCACTCAGTGAATTTGTTATTTCCAACAGATTTTTCTGAACCAGCAGCTCCTTATGCTCCTTTGGTGATGGTAAAAAATCAAATACAACATGCTCTTCCTTAGAAACAAGAGACGTCCTCGCTTGTTGGTAACTTGGCTTGACAGTAGACGCTCTATTAGTTGGTCTGGAAGTCCTCCTTAGAATATGATTTGAACCACGATGGTGATTGTAATGACCCGTATCACGAAGTACGTACCGGACGTGAGTAACATGCACGAAGGACGTGGAGATGTCTTGAAAAGACAAAGAAAAGGGAATTTTCAAGAAAGGACTAAGTGACTTGTGTTTAAAGTTACCAAGTTGCGGAAGGGTACAGGGCCAAAGAACGGATGTGAACTGATGGGACATCCGGTTCATGGGATGATGAAGAAACAAGGATGATGGTGAAAAGAAGGAAAAGGGAGAAATGGCCATTGAAAACGGTACGAAGGACGTAAGACAGACCATGGGAACAGAATGGCCGTGTACCAGCCGGACGGACGATGTACCGCGGGACCACGGATGGATCGGACGTGTCGAACGAGAGATCCGAAGATGGACGAGGAATATCGGTGTCATGGATGAGAGGTCCGAAGAAAGCCGAGAAAAATCGGAGTCACGGACAGGAGGACCGAGGACTGCCGAGGAAATAGACTCGCGGATGAATGGGTCGTTTCTGCGGACAAGCGCGGCAGCTTGGGACGCAAGAGAGACACGTAAGAACGTGGGAAGCGGAAGAGTCCCTGCGTGGGAGAGAGATGCCATGTGTCACGCGATTAAGCCACTTCCGCCAGCGAGTGAGATACACGCGCGAGTGGGGGAGAGTACATGCAAAAAATGTGACACTTGTCACTTGATTTTTGCCACTTGCTAGCCTATGAAATCGAGTGAAGTGCTTATAAATAGCACCTCTATTCTCTCATTTTCGACCAAAACCTCTCTAGACACTAAAGCTCTGCCCAAATTTTCTCTCAACTCTTTTGGAGAGAAAATCTCTTGATTTCGAGTGAAGAGGAAGAAGAAGAAGAAGATCTCGTCGGTGGGAAGCTCGCTCAAGGGGAGGTGCTGTTAGGTCGGCGTAGTGTGGTGGAGTTCCAATCGGCCAAAGGTCTTCAAAGCCAAGGTGAGTTGTGGATTTTCAGGGATGAGAGGTGTGTGAGCTCTCTAGCTCTCGCATCGGCCCTTGTTGTGTGTTGCATGCTAATTGTTGCATGTAGATCTAGAGAGATGCATGTAGACAAGGGAGTTTTTAGAGCATTCTTGGGGGAGAATATTTTTATCTTAGACTAGATGCAAGTGTGAAATGCCTTGCATGCTAAATCTATTGATTTTAAAACTTGTGATGGGTAAAAATAATTTTAGAAACCTCATGCAAGTGTGAAATGCCTTGCATGTTGGATTTCTAGAGTTTTAAGAATTTTTCCAAGGGTGGAAATAATTTCTAAAACTCTCAAGCAAGTTTGAAATGCCTTGCATGATGAGTTTTGGGGTTTTTAAGAATTTTTCAAGGGTAGGAAAATATTTTAAAAATCTCATGCAAGTGTGGAAGGTCTTGCATGATCGATTTTGGGAATTTTGGGGGTTGTGTTATGCTTGTTAAAATTGTAATTTAATTTTGCATAATATTTGGGTGAGGTTAAACCCTAGATCCAATGAGAGATCGATCTACGGAGTGGTTTATTTTTGGTGAGTCCATATGTGAATTTCCGGGATGGAAAGAGTCGTATGAAGGACCCAAAAATTTAAAGATTAAGTTTAACCTCTATAAATTGGAAGAGTGGTTGTTGGTGAGGCCATGCGAGGAAGAGTGCCGCATGTGAACCCAAAACCAAAGAATTATAACCTCATGGTGTCGATGGAAGATCGAACCATTGGAGTGTTGGTTTCTAAGGACATGCGAGAATCTCCAGGTCGGAAAGAGCCACATGCATAAGGATTAATTTGGGGTTTAAATGCATGTAAAAAAATGGTTAACTAAAAGACTTCAAAATTTGGGGGTTGGGAGCATTTAGGATGCATGCATGGTAGGATTTTCTTAAGTTGCATGAATCATTTCTTGTGGCTTAAGTTTGTGTGGTGATTGTTGTTGCTGGCATGTGTTGCTTGCTTTTTGTGTGGTTTTGGTTGTGCTTAATTCTTGGAGTCTTGAGTCCTAGAGTTAAGTGTTTTCCTAGCTAGTTTGCGGGTTTAATGTCTCGGTCCGTAGCTAGAGATCGTACTCTGTTCCTGACATGTGTGTGGAAGTCCGATGAGCTAATCCAGATGGATCTCATGGCATGACGGCTTTGGGTCTAGCTAGCTACTAGCCTGAACCGCATGACGATGCGGCACCGTATAACCGATTGTTACCTGGGATGGGTAACAACTCGGAGGATTTGGGGTGTGTCCGGTTGGTTGACTTTTTGGTATCAAAGCAGAAGAGTGTTGGGACAGGATAGAGGATCGATGGGCCCTAGGTTGTGGAGATATGTCTAGGATGTGTTCCCTAGGTTGATTGTGATATCCCTGGGTGAGGTCTGGTAGTGTCAGTCATGGTGTGGATACCTGACTTTGGAGTCAAGCGTGGTCAAGTTATCTTGATGCACGACTAGCTCTTTCCACTTTGGCAGTGATTGCAAGGTGAAGTGGCGTGGAGGCCAAGTTAGAGTCAAGGTCTAGACGAGTTGGGTCTTTTTTATTCCTTGATTGATTGATTGATTGATTGTGTGGTTGATTGCTTGTTAAGCTTCCGCATTGCATGCTTTGATTGTGGGGTAGTTGGATGTGTTGAGATAGCATGTTATAGGGAGATAGCATGTTATTGGGGGATAGCATGTTTAGAGGGTTGCCCAACTCACTGAGTGATCTTAGATTGCTCACCCTTCTCCACAATTGTTTTTCTTGTAGGGAAAGTTAAGAGGGTAGTACCAAGTTTAATGGATCGGATAGGATGTTTTCGTGCTGTGTTGCAAAGTCCTTGCTTCTTCTTATTATTTTTATTTCTTTGTTTCTTTGTTAAGTTGGATCCAACGCTTTGGTTTTCTGTTGTTATTGATTTTGTAAACTTTATTCTATATATATTAAATCGATCATTTTCATATTTAAATCGGATAAGTAGAGCTGGTACGGATTAGTCCGGGTCAGCATAACGCTGCGTACGTACCAAGGGTTGCAAAGCCTAAGGAATGTACGTAGCAGATAGACGGGCGCCAGTGGACTGGCTGGGGATTCTAATTTGTTGGTGGAACATCAAAATACCCATGTTATCATCCACTCTTTCTCTTACTTCTCTAACACTTCTTGGTCTCAAGTGGCTCTCTCTTGAGGATTGACTACTGTAATAATCATCAGCCCTTGCTACTCTAGGTTGATCTATTTCTCTTCTATGATGCAACATTTGTGGTCGTCTCGGTTGTGCCTCCGCTTGAACTTCATCCAACCTTTTGAAGATGGCATTCATCTCAATCTTCCACGACCTTCGCATCTCTTCCATAAGTGCTTGAAATTGTAGATTTGGAATCCAAGCTCTCTGTCTTCGATGATCCCACAATCTCGAGGATCATTATACATTTTTTTATCTTTTTCTTTTCTTTTTTTTTTTATCTTTTTTTTCTTTTCCTCTTTTTTTGTTTTTTTTTTGTTTTGAAAGAATATGAATAGATAGAAGATGAAAGAAAATGATAGAAGATGAAAAGATAGAAGAAGAAAGAAAAAGATGAAAAGATGGATAGATACGAAGATCAACAGACAAGTACCGGTTGAGTGGCTCTGATACCACTTGATACGCCCAAATTTGAGGATCACTCAGCCGGATTACAAAGAATAGAAACTCGCCAAGGTGCAACGTGCAAGAAGGGAGATTTAATGGATTGAGGGGTCGCACAGCAGTTGCGGAAGGCTGTTGATATTCCCAACTCCAATCGCTGCTAAATATGACACACTAGTCCAGCAAGAGGAGGCAGTTGCTTGGATATTACACACCAAGAAACAAAGAAGTGTTCTAGACAAAAGAACAAAGAGATAGACTCTTAAAAATGAAAAGGAAAATTGATTGATTATTCTCAAATGAGATTACATGAGTTTATATAGGGATAATAAACCTGGTAACAAAGCCAAATATTGATTATTCTTGAAACTAAAACATAATAAAGATAGATAGTTGAATGAATACCCAACTATTGAAGTTTGCCTTTCCAAGGTGTCCTTGCCAAGTGAGTTGAACTCTATTCTCGTCACCCCTCTTTGACCACAAGATAAAGTAATTATTTTGGGCTTTCTTGAACTTGAATTAGGCTCAAAATGGACTGGACTTGGTAGACAACATCTCCAATAGAATTTCATATGCCCTCCTTGCCCATAATCTCTTGAATTAGCCCAATAAGTGCATCCTTGAACTTCTCTCTCTTCCACTCCTTGGTCGAATTTTGCTGATGAGAAACAACATGGGCTGTACCATTTCTTCACTTTTGCCTTAGTAGAAACAACATCTGATTGCCATACATAATTTTGGAAGCTATTAAACCAGTTAAACCTAAAACTCTTCAAGTGAACAACTAGATTAACCTCCTTAGGCAAATAGAATGTATCGCAAATGGTTGTTTGGCTGGAAGAATTGAATTTCAACTTTGTTCGTGTTGAACAACGCTCAAGGATCTTCATGGATGGTCTCATGATCATACTTCGTAACAAAGTCAAGTATTCATTATTCTTGAAACTAAAAGGAAATAAATATAGATAGTTGAGTAAAGACCCAATTCTGATGTTTTCTTCCCAAAGTATCCTTCCCAAGGTGAGTTGAACTTCATTTTCATCTCTCCTCTTTGACCACAAAATAAAGTGATTGTTTTGGGCTTTCTTAGGCTTGTAATAGGCTCAAAGTGGGCTGGACTTGATAAGTATCATTCCCAATAGATTTTCCCATGCTCCCTTTGGCCATAAGCTCTTGAATTAGCCCATGAAGTGCATTCCTTATCTTCTTAGCTTTTGCTATAGTCATTTGTCCTTCAAGTATAAGAAATGGTTCCTCAGCTACAAGATCCTATGGTTCAAGCTTAGCTACATTTTCCTTATGTTCAAACACAGCTAAAAAGTCATCCTACTTAGCTCCATCCATCATCACATTAGATAATATTGTTCCATCCCTCTCTTCCTATAATCATATCTAAGACCTGTGGCAAAACATCATCTAAATAATAAAAATATGGTATCAGAATTTAGAAATGAACGTCTTGAAATAATAAATCTACGATAAACAAACAAAATTTGGTTCCTCTTCCTTCACAGCTTTGGGAGGAAGTTGAAACTAGTCTTCAAAGTTGAAACTTTTATGTTCTTATAAAAAAATGGGATGAAAGCCATTTTGAGTAATACCTTGGCAACAGCTTTGGGAGGATAGTCTCCAAGTAGTCTTGCATCAACGCATTGCTTCACTCTGTCTTCACTTAGTTTAGGGGTTTCCTGCGACAACACACAATATCTTTAACACTAATTCATTTCTAGGGAACATTTAGAGTCGCAGTAATCAATATAAACACACACACACACAAAACAAAAACAACAGAATTGTGGATAAATCAATTCCACAACTAAAGTCAATACTATATCAGAAAATGTAAATTCAAGTTACTCTACTCCACAAGTAAATTCAAGTAACAGCAACCACTCAGTCAGGTAACTAACACTTTCTTTAGAATTGTTCTCTTAGATGTTTGTGTATTACATTACATGTCACTTGTTGAACAGAAACAGACTATGAACTACTACTAGTGTTGATAATGTGTAATCAGGGATCACAATTTTATAATCATGTACTTTTTTATTGGATATGCAAATACGAACTAGGCTACCTTTGTGGGTTTGGATAAAGAGACATGTATGCTTGTATCAATTATAAAGACAAAACAAGGTTAGTATCGAGATGTATTAGAGCTTAACGGGTAAGGGAAATGGATTTGATCATGATTAGAAAGTCGCGTTTGGAGATTAGCTGTGTGTTCACTAATTGGTTTTATTTATGTTCCTTCCTCCAGGTGACACAGCCAAGGAAGTTGTTGGTGCGGGATTTAGCACCCCAGACATACCGAACTAAACCAGAAAGATAATTCGATTATTTATCCGGGAGTCCGGTTAAGAACCCAATTAGGTATTATTTGAGGCCTGTTGGGAAGAGGGAAGCCCAGCCTTGGAGACGAAGAACCGACTTCCCAATTTGCCCGGTGGCCGACTCAAGAAATGAAGCAACTTTCCTTATCTCAGTTCGTCTCATAAGGAAAGTTAATATATTATGTAATCAATGGACATGTATAAATAAGGAGAGAATTCTCCATTGTAAATCATCCAAGATCGAATACAATAATTCAGTTTTTCCCATTGTTCTTAGCAAAAAACCCTAGTTTGAGAGATCTAAATCCCTTCTCTAATTTCAAAGCTTAGATCGAATTTTTAGACAGATTACTTCCCTGAATTTGTTTCTCCCATTAAACAAATTCATTGTGGAAACCTAGTTTCTACAATTGGTGCCGTCTGTGGGGACGCAAAATCATCTTTACAAGTCAAATCTCTCGAAGCAGCTCGACCAAAAAGTTTCTCCCGAAACAACCATGTCTCCAATCACTAACAACGACACCACCGGCGCAAACCGCACTTCCTCAAGCGTCTTCGAGGTCACAGGCCTCGCACCCTCTCAGAGTAACACCAAAACGCAAGATGGCACTCTAACCATGCAAATGACAGCCGTGTACGTTCGGTGCAACGTCACCTCATCGGTTACTCCAACCGATAACTGCTCTGAACTCCCAGTTGAGGTCGGATCCGAAGGAGAGCCGAGTCAGGGAGCGGGGCGAACTCACGAAGAACCGTTCAACCTCGACGCGGAGCGTTCGGATAAACAACCCTTGAACGAGGAAGCGACGCGCGCCATGGAACAGCAACCCGGAGCACAAACCAGGGATCTCCACGCTCGCACTACGACAGCGGTCCAAAACCCGCAGGTCGTCTCCATGGAAGACTTCAGGATCTTGTTTGGCACCATGACGAAAGAAATCTACTAGATGATCTCTGATACCAACCGCAGAGTCGACGCCTTCGTGACCCAAGCAACTCCATCACAGATCTCTGCTGGGCAGTCACCTGTACTCGGGATGGGCGGTCTTACCCGTCGTCTCGACTTCTCTGACGTACCAACTGTCAACCAGTTGTCGCGAAGGACTCTCCCCCCTCAGGCTACATCGACCATCCGACAGACGAACCCAAACTCGCGAGCCCAAGAAACATCGGTTATCCCGGTCACCCCAGCGACGAACACGGGACCCTGCCTCGAGATCGAGGAGATCCAATCGCAGATCAGGGACATGAACACGCTTCTCCATCGGGCTATCAGCACAGCTCCAGAGATCGACAGGATCGTCGAAATCACTCGGCAAACCCCTTTCACTCAGCGGATTCTGTAGGCCGCCATACCGAACGTTAAGCTAAAACTCCCAACCTACATCGGCGAAAAGGATCCAGTCCATTTCATGACATATTTTATGGCGATAGCGGCAAAAGTGCGATTCGCCGAGGAACAGAGAGACATCGGATACTGCCAGCTGTTCGTCGATAGCCTTTCCGGATCCGCCTTAACTTGGTTCTCAAGGCTTAAAGCAAATTCGATCGATAACTTCACCCAGTTGTCAAAGGCTTTTCTCACACACTATCAAATATTCATCAAGCGAGGCGTGACGAATTCGGACCTTTGGGAGATGGCCCAAGAACCCGGCGAATCCATCGATAGTTTCTTAGGCAGGTTTAAGGAGAAATTGGCAAACATCTCCGTTCAAGAAGACGCCACAATCGCTGCCTTCAGGAAGGGTCTACTTCCCGGATCCCCGTTGCGGAAGGATCTTAATATCCGGGAAACCAAAGACCTCGATGATGCGCTGCACCAAGCCTCCCGCTTCGCACTCGTGGAGGAAGAGGACGCACGATTGGCAGCGGAAAAAACCTCCACACCGTCGTATCTCCCGAAAGCTAAAAGTCGCGACGAGCATCACGAGCCCCGGAAGCATCACGACCCTCAGGGTCGGAAGAAGGGCATCGGCCATACAGTCTCCGATGTGGACAGCGAAAATAGCCAACCGTCCGACCCAAAGAAGTTATATTCCAATTTCCACATGATCGCCGGTCATTCCACCCACGAGTGCGTCCATCTAAAGAATTACCTGTATGGAAAATACCTTTCTGGTGAAGTCGAAGCTGTCTTTCAGCCGAAGAGCATCCGCAGAGGCAGAGGTCGCCGAAAAGGATGGCGAGGTGGACGATCTAACGGTGGCGATGGTACAGGAGGCCGTGGACGAGGCTACATGAACAATGGCCCGGCCAACGATATTCAACAGCCAGCCAACCAAGTGTTGGCAAATCATCAAGAAGAAATGCCCCAGGTGGACGAACTGCCTGGTCCTCCCAAGCGACAGAGAGGGCAGAATACTGAGCGCACCAAATAACTATGATACTCGGCCCACCAGAGGATTGTGCAGTCTCCAGGCAGCCTCAGACGATCCTCCACTCTGCACGGACCTCATGTCATTCACACCAGAGGACGCCAAAGGAATCCAACACCCCCATTCGGATCCCTTGGTCATCGAAGTAGCCATGGGCGAGTTCGACATCGAAAGAGTTCTGGTCGATACTGGAAGTACTGTTAATGTACTGTTCTGGCGAACACTAGAAAAGAAGGGCGTCACACCAGAGCAGGTGAAACCCAAGACTCGAACATTGACCGGCTATGATGGGATTGCTAAAATGTCCATGGGCGACATGAAACTACAAGTGCGAGCTGGAGGAGTAACCCGGAAGACTAAATTTTTGGTCATCGATACGCCCCCAATTTACAACGCGATCCTGGGGGCACCATGGATATACGCTATGCAAGCCGTACCGTCCACCTACCATCTCTGCCTTAAATTACCGACTACCACAGGGATCTGCACGCTCTACAGCGATAAGAGAATGGCATGATCTTGCTCTGTGATAGAAAAGAAGCAGAGGAAAACGGAAGACGCATAGATATTACAGAGCCGGGACCACCTTACTGGTCCTCGTAAGCCGGAGCGAGACCGCCTCAAGTCTCCGGAGTGTCGGATCATCCAGGCGAATATCAATCCTTCCGACCCCTCACGAACTGTTGGTATCGGGGCCGAACTCGAGGAGCATATGAAGACAAAGCTGATCGATTTTCTGCAATCTCGATCTTCCACGTTCGCTTTGTCAACAAGGGACATGGTCTAGAATAAGTCCCGATGTCATCTGCCATAGGCTCAACGTCGACCCCACGTTCAAACCCATCAGGCAGAAACGCAGGCGTTTGGACTCAGATCGGGCAAAAGCGGTCCAGGATGAAGTTGAGCGATTGCTCAAAGCAGACCAGATAATGGAGGTCCAGTACCCCGATTGGTTGGCTAATCCAGTCATGGTCAAAAAGAAGAACGAAAAGTGGAGGGTCTGCGTAGATTTCACCAATCTCAACAAAGCATGCCCTAAGGATAGCATTCCTTTACTGCATATCGACCGCCTAGTCGAAGCTACAGCTGGAAACCAACTGCTCTCATTCATGGATGCCTTCTCAGGTTTCAACCAGATCGCCATGAGTTCAACCGATCGCGAGAAAACAACATTCATCACAGATCGGGGAACCTACTGCTCTAAGGTGATGCCTTTCGGACTAAAGAACGCCGAAGCAACCTACCAATGGCTGGTAAATATGATGTTTGCCTATCTGCTCGGACGAACTATGGAGGTATACATCGATGACATGCTGGTCAAGTCTTTGATCGTGGAGCAACACATTCAGCATCTCGCCGAATGTTTCGATATCTTGGATCAGTTCCAAATGAAGCTGAATCCAACAAAGTGCACGTTCGGGGTTACCTCGGGCGAATTCCTAGGATATATTGTCACCGAACGAGGAATAGAGGCAAATCCTAAGCAGATCGAGGCCATATTGGGATTGCCATCACCGACTAACAAACGAGAAGTGCAGCGCCTAACTAGCCGAAACGCCGCTCTAAATCTTTATATTGCTCGATCGACGGACAAGTGCTTTCCTTTCTATCAACTTCTCCGTGGAAACAAGGATTTTCATTGGGACGAAGATTGCGAGATCGCCTTTCAGCAGTTGAAGGAGTATTTGACTTGCCATCAAGTGTTAGTCAAACCGGAAGATGGCGAAACATTGTACCTCTACGTCTCGGTCTCCAGTTCGGCAGTCAGCAGTGTATTGGTCCAACACGACCGCGGAGATCAGAAACCTATTTTCTACACGAGCAAGGCACTTAACGACGCAAAATCACGATATCCAACGATGGAAAAGTTGGCCCTCGTTGTGATCGTCGCCGCACGGAAACTTCGACCCTATTTCCAATTACATTCCGTCATCGTGTTTACCGATCAACCACTCCGAACTATCCTCCATAGCCCCCTCCAATCCGAGCGCATGGCGAAGTGGGCGGTCGAACTAAGTGAATATGATATCGAATACCGCTCTCGTTCAAGCCTGAAATCGCAAGTCCTGCCCGACTTCATCACCGAGTTGTCTCCTGAGCTTGGCAACCCCACCCCCCACGGAGGAACATTGGACGATGTTTGTTGATGGTTCGTCGACGAATCAAGGATCCGGTGTGGGACTCATTCTCCGATCTCCCACTGGTGAAATACTCGAGCAAGCATTAAAACTCAAATTCAAAGCATCAAACAACGAAACAGAGTACGAAGCCGTTCTTGCGGGACTTCGGTTAGCACTAGGGCTTGGGTTGACACACTTGCAAGTTTTCTGTGACTCCCAGTTGGTGGTCAGCCAGTTCAGCGGTGAATTTGATGCCAAGAACAAGCGAATGGGGGCATTTCGCCATCCCAGTCGAATGCATCGAAACTCCCAGCGTCGATCTAGTCAGCCTGATATCCGTAATCAATGACGACTCAGTCCCGATGGAAGTCGACGAACCGATAAAGGACTTGACAGATATCACGAAGCCACCTGACGACTGGCAGATTGAGATTAAACTTTACATCTCCGATGGAGTCGTCCCGCCGGACCGCTGGGCAGCTTGGCGTCTAAAAGCCCAAATTGCCAAATACATCCTCTTGGATGGAAACTTATATTGCCGAAGTTCGTCCGGAGTATTCCTTACCTGCGTTACTCAGGACGAGATCGAACGAATCATGATGGAAGTTCATGAAAGCGAGGGCGGCAACCACTCTGGCGGACGTGCACTCGCCCTCAAGATCAAGAAGGATGGACACTACTGGCCTACCATTATTGCGGACTGTGAAGCCTTCTTGACAAAGTGCGAAGCTTGCCAGCGCCATTGACCGATGCGACATGTTCCACCCAAACTGCTGAATACTGTTACAGATCTGTATCCTTTCATGCGTTGGGCCATGGACACTATAGGGCATTTGCCGGCATCGGAATCAAAGAAGTTCGTCTTTGTGCTAACCGATTACTTCACCAAGTGGGTAGAAGCGGAGTCTTTAACAAGGATCCAATCCTTGGATGTGACCAATTTTATATGGAAAAACATCATATGTCGTCACGGACTCCCGTACGAGATTGTCAATTATAACGACACGCAATTCACCTCCCTCATAACCAGGAGAATCCGTCTCAGCACTTCGACCCCTCGATACCCTCAGGGCAAATCCGTCTCAGCACTTCGACCCCTCGATACCCTCAGGGCAATGGCCAAGCGGAGGCTAAGAACAAGTCGATCGTCGGTGGACTCAAGAAACGACTCGGACGAAGAAAGGGAGCATAGGCGGACCATCTCGATGGCGTACTATGGTCTTATCGCACACCCCGCAGCAATCTACGGGACAATCCCCCTTCTCTCTGGCATATGGAATCGAGGCACTCACTCCAGCAGAAGCAGGCATCCCGACACATCGCCGCACTATGATGATCGACAATCCCAAACTCAATAAGGAGATGCTGACCGATCATATCGATTTTGCTGAAGACTGCGAGATCAAGCTCTGGTCCGGGTACAACACTACCAGGACGCAGCGGCTCGATATTACAATAAGACAGTTCATCAGCGGCGTGTCAGACGGTTCGATATTACAATAAAACTTAGTTCTACGGGAAGTTTTTGAGAACACCAAAGAAGTTAACGCTCGTTGGGAGGGTCCATACCTCGTATCCAAGGCAGTTCGCCCCGTTGTTTACGAACTCATGACCATGGCCGGAGAGTGAATCAAGAACTCGTGGAACACAGCCGATTTGAAACGTTACTACTATTAACTCGTTTTCACGACCTTAACTAGGAGATTCCTGGAATTCAAACTCCACCCATTTTCTTTTTGTAATGTGAACTACGATCGGCTTGATCTCCACTTCGGGGTACGTAGGCAATTCCTTGTCTTTTCTAAAAAGATTAAGTGAATGTAGCCAGAATATCAATAAAATTTTCTTTTAAAAGGAAAATATTTTTTTCATTCCAGAATAGTAATCCAAACTAGCCAGAATATTTTTTTCATT
Organism: Camelina sativa; assembly: GCF_030686135.1. Taxonomy (NCBI): domain Eukaryota; kingdom Viridiplantae; phylum Streptophyta; class Magnoliopsida; order Brassicales; family Brassicaceae; genus Camelina; species Camelina sativa. Next base: position 33,130,021 of record NC_141896.1, on the reverse strand, counting down.
CCAGAATACCCCCTCATGACAAACTAGTCCTAGATGAGAAAAAAAGAAAAAGACCACCGATCTTCCGAGTTCGGCACGGTCTGGTTCCCACCACTAGCATTCTGGACGGTCCTGAAGCCGAAGTGGGGGACGCGGACTGGACAGATCGCCCTCCAATGGTTCCTCCACCATCAGCTTGCTCAGTTCACTTCGCCAGAACTGACGCTCCCGCCTTAAGGCCTCAAGCCTTTCCATTGGCACCTCGGAGCCACTGGACACCAAGTCCGCTAAGAAGGTGCACGGGCCCTCAACCATATGTCTTTTGCAGAAGATTGGGCCGGTCGACTCCAGAAAGTTGGCGTATCGCCTCAGCCTTTCCAGGGAAGTACGATAGGCCCAGATATCCGTGACAAACGGATATGCGGTATTCTCCAAGGGTTCGCAGTCGACCTCAAGCAAAACAGGCACCTCCATAAGAGCAACCTGTTCCTTGTGGGCAGATTACTAGCAAAACAGGTACCTCCAAAACAAGCAAAACAAAACAAGCAAAACAGGCACCTCCAAAACAAGCAAAACATGCCGCGTGCGCGGTAAGCAACCGTTTCATATGCCACTTCACCAAGAAGAAACCTCCAGCGATCATCTCGTTTAGGACTCGAACAGTCCCGTCCAAACGGTAGAACCGAAGGACCTGATCAAGCCTAAGGCTTCTCGCCGTGAGGTGAGCCCCCAGCCTTTTGCGATGAGCTCGATACCTTCGGAGCTCCTGGTATATAGGACTCCCCTCCACACCAGCCACAGTAAGCAATCAGACATGGCGGCAAAGTTGCTATGCAATTAAACCCATTCTCGATCCAATCCTTTGGATGGGATTCAAGTAGTTCAAATTTGAGCAGAAGTTCACATTGCACTTGTTCCGATGCGGCAAGCCGATCACGATACTCCGTGTGGCGATCCTCCACGGAGTGGAAAAATTCTTCCAGGTCACGCTTTTCTTCCGGTTTGACAGGAAACATTAACATCCAAGGAGCCCGGATGTTCGGATAGTAAGCCATTCCTCTTTCGATAGCTTCGGCATTCGAGAATGTCGGGACATCGTTCCCGGCTAACGGGGACTCTACGCTGCTAATGGAACTAGGCATTGTCACCTCTTAGTTTTTTCTCTCAAGTTGGTTGATTCAAAGATAATGCCGGTCGATTTATATGAATATGGGGGGAGATATCTTTTCCAATTTCGTGGGAATGGAAAAGCGTGTTTCTGTCCTAGAAATTGTAAAGTTCCCTTTTTAGGAAAAGGAAAAATTCCGATAAGTAAAAAGCAAGGCCCAGAGTCGGTCAAAACAAAAAGAGAAAATGAGCCGAACAGGTCGGTAATGTATTTACAAGGGTACTCAAAACCCATACTCAAACAAGTTCACCATTGAAAGAAAATCAAAAGTTAAACATCCAAAGCATCAGATAAATCGGCCTGGAAGACCCCGGCATTGGAACCATACGGATGTCGAACGGAGTCGGGAGAAGTCCAAAGCCGAGCTGGTCTGGGGACATGACGAGGTCACTCTCTCCTAGTTCAAGGATATCCATGGCTTCGACAGCTTCTTTAGCCTAGGTCTGTTTAATATCAATCTCCGCGATTTGTTCTTCAGGAATAATGGCTCCTTTTTCGATCAAATACTGCACCGTCTCCTGAACTCCCGTAGCCTGATTCAGCAGGTCCTCCATGGGTCAAACTACAGTATCCTGTTCGACTAGATAAGCCTTGACTTTATCTAGTCGAGTTTGTGCCTTCTTTGCTGTTCGTTCCACCTTTTCGAGATGATCCCGACGAAGTCTTCTCACTTCAGAATCGAGTTTAGCTTTCAGCCCCTCGCATTCGTGGCGCAGTTCGGATTTCTCCCCTTCAAGAGTAACTATTCGCGAATCCAGTTTGCCAAGCCTCAGTTCAGACTGAGCAATTGTTTCATCTTTCTCGGCGAGAGTAGCTTCAAGCTCCTTGATCCTGTCGTCTTTGGCTTTACTAGCCGCTCGGATCTGTTCCGCACACTCTTTCAGCTTCTCGAGCTCAAATTCAGAGGCCAACTGCGCCTTTGCTCGAGTGTCATACAGCTGAGTCAGCGTGTTGATCTTGGCAGCAGTCTGCAAATTCAAGGAAAGCATGTTAAGATCGCCCATACAAGATCCGAACATTTTAGGAAAAATAAGGACACGAACCATTAAATGGGACTCGGCAACATCAAGGTATGCCTGCTGAAACTCCAGTTTATCAGTCTCCGGGAGGATTCGATTGGAGATCTTCAGATTCCGGAAGAGTTCGCCAGAAGCGGCCCGATTTGTAGCCAAGGGATAATCACCGAAATAGTCAAAGCTGAACCGGTTGGTTTTGTCGTTTCCCCGTCTCAAACGGAATCGATCAGCCAATTCTAAGCTTCTTACGCCGAACGCTTGCGATTAACAACGGGCTGCGGCTCAGGAACGGAATCATCTCCAATCTGCTTCTCTTTGCTTTGCTTTGTCTTCTTTTTTCTTTTCTCCCCGGTTTCGGGTGGGAGGACATTTTCTTCAGCAGTTGGAGGGTCGGCTTCTTCCAGAGTAGGACCAGAGATATCGGTTTCAACGATATCCTCGACACCGATTATGTCGATGTTTTCTTCATTACCCTCCATAGGGTCGGTGTCAGTTCGGACAACAGCCTGAGAGTCCGGATGCACAACTTGAAGGCAGCTGGCATCGATAACACACGCATGAGTTCAACATGTCGTTGACAGATTTGATCGAACTCAAAGTTTTCATACCTCCAATCTGCCCTTCGTGATCCAACAAGGGCAGGATATCGTCAACCGAGATCCCTACGAGAATGAACCGGTCTTCTTCTGAGCGAAGATCGATGTTAGGCAGTTCGGTGTCTTCGCCCTCATGTCGATCTGATTCCAGATCTAAAGGTTAAGTTCGAGAAGAGGAAGCTCCAGCTGAACAGCGGACCAGAGGAAGTTAGGCTTCGAAGTCCGCTCTGACAGATCCTCCGATCTGCGTGAAACCTTCTGGTGCGGGAGCTTTACGTTTGGAAGTGCGCCGAACTAGCTGATCGCATTCGATTTCTTGCGAAGAAGTGGTTCCGAAGTGCTCGCCATAACAGATGACCGGAGAGTGCAGAGGAAAATCGTAAGATATATAATAATAAAATAAGTAAAGAGGAGAGAGAACAAAGCAAAATACCTTTCGTTCTTGGCGGAAAATGAGAAATGACGAGAGAGGATGCATATTTATAGAGTCGAGTGGGCGGCAACCCTATGGGCGATTCATCATGACCTACGCGACTCTTCGAATTCCGAGCTAGCAGATGTGATGGAAATGACACGTGTCAGCAAGACAGTGTACAGCAAAATGATACCGGAGATCCAGGTTATAAAATCAAAATTCTTTATGGTTTAGATCGGATATCTTCTTTTCCATAGTTCAGATATTCGAATTGATTCCCGAATATTCAGAACTGGGGGGGACTAATTGTTGGTGCGGGATTTAGCAACCCCGACATACCAAACTAAACCAGAAAAATAATTCGATTATTTAACCAGAAATCTGGTTAAGAACCCAATTAGGTATTATTTGAGACCTGTTCGGAAGAGGGAAGCCCAGCCTTGGAGACGAAGAACCGACTTCCCAATTTGCCTAGTGGCCGACTCAAGAAATGAAGCAACTTTCCTTATCTCAGTTCGTCTCATAAGAAAAGTTAATATATTATGTAATCAATGGACATATATAAATAAGGAGAGACTTCTCCATTGTAAATCATCCAAGATCGAATACAATAATTCAGTTTTTCCCATTGTTCTTAGCAAAAAACCCTAGTTTGAGAGATCTAAATCCCTTCTCTAATTTCAAAGCTTAGATCGACTTTATAGAGAGATTATTTTCCTGAATTTGTTTCTCCCCATTAAACAAATTCATTGTGGAAACCTAGTTTCTACAGAAGTGTCTAAAGTGTCTACCCCCAAGATCATGATATGAGAGGGTTGATAAAGTGAAGATTCCTTTTCATAAATTGCATTTGTCTAACTAGTTTGGCATCAGAGTGTTTGTTGTTGTGATCCTTGTTTAATCTCGTAAGTAAACAGTGCCAGTCAAATAAGGTAAGATCGATCCTCTTTTGGATTTATTTTCAAGGCATTCATTATGGATCCGTTGGAGCCTATAACTTGATTAGGTATTTGTTTAGTTGAATTAAATCGAAACAAAAAGTCTTGTTACATGAAAATGAAATGAACATTTTTGATACCATGGTGATCAAAACTTGATCATTACGTTCTTTCATATATTATTATTACAAATGGTGAATAAAATACATGATTATGCATATATATATATGGATAAGTATTATAATCTTATTTAGAATAAACGGAACAGAACATAGGGAATATCAGTTTCATTTTCATAATTTGGAACCTGAGGATGATGAATGGTCGAATTTACAAGCTTGACCGGATTTGCAAAGGCCGAAGCGACTGAAATTTGGGCAAACGGTTTGATTAGGTCTTAGCGGTAAGCCTTTGTTATTGAGGGCCAGTCCAGACTCTATCGGGGTTGTATTCATGGGGTGATGGTATTTGCATTCTTTCAGATCACAATCCTGTTAGAAGATAGTTGCTGCATTCAGGTATGCCTGGACGTGTTGGCATTTTTTTGTCAGACATATTTTCTCTTCTCTTATTAGACTTGGTATTGTTTGCATATACTTGATTATGTTCTACGTGTATATATATATTAGAAAAAGATATCTAGCATTAAATACTCAAATGACATGTTTTGAAGAAATATATCATCATTAACATTTATTGTATATAGTTATAATTGTAATAGTTTTTTTTTAGTGATTAGATTTACCAATAGATATATGCATTCAATTATATAATACTTTTTTAACTATATGTGACATTAGTCATTATATTTCATGAGTTATAAAGCTTTTTCAGAGAGGATACACCATCATATTTTATAAATTAGATACAGAAGTTATTATGCATACGAAAGTCAATTCTGTATAATAATTACAATCTCTAAAAAATAATTATTATCTTTTTATAATAATTTTCATTAATTATAATTTTCTGTTTTAATTGTTAAAATATATTAAACAAATTGTTACAACTGTTTAATTAACCATTTTAATTAATTTTTGGTATATATATACCGTTACAACTTTTACCTAATTTGATAAATCATTGCAAACTTTAGGTTTGTTTGGTAAATTTATCAAAAGCTAGCAAAATATATTTTAGTAATTACCTTTCTTTATGATAGCTTTTCATTAAAAAAAATCAATATTTAGTTACTAATATATATTCAATGAATCATTGTATCCCAACACTGCAACATTTGATTTACACTACATGAAATGATGGTTTTAATAGCAGTATTTAATAGCGGATTTTTTGGTTTTGCTATAGTTGAATTTTTTAAAAAGTAACATAGCGTTTCCATAATTTGAAACACTATAGTAGGATGTGCAGGAATACATTTCGATCTGGTGCTTAGATTTTGGTTATATGATTGCATAGTCTAAAGTGAAAACACTATTGTCGGGGAAACCAAGAAAATGAAAATTGCATTGCCACCAAAATTTTTATTAAATAAATAAAAAATATATAAAAGACAGAGAAAAAAGAAGTAAAGAATGAAACTAGGTCTTCAGTCGCCACTTCTCTCATTCTTCTCTTTTTTTCTCTCTCTGAAACTCCGCCGAAACCATCTCAGAATTTCAAACTGTTTTTCACTTTCGATCCAATTTGTTTCTATGTTCTTTCATTTTCATTCTTATCTCTTTCTTCTCAATCTCATTCTCATTTTCTGTTAGTCACAATCCCTGTAGATCGCGATTGTCAGTTTCGTTGTTGATCCAAAACATACTGGTGAGGTCGAAAGTGACTCAGAAGGTAAAATATATGGTTGGCTGTTTGTTAATTTAAAATGCTATACTATAACTCATGTAAGGTAGATCTGAATCGTCTATTGTTTCTCACAGGAAGAATGCAGTTAATCTTCGGTCGAATGTAATATTTGATACTTTATGATGTTTATCTGAGTTGAATTGATTATCTTATTATGTGTACTTGAAGTTGTTGTAATGATACTTCATGTCGTGTTCTGTTTGCAGAAACTAGATTCAAGCTTCTTGTTCGGTCGTACCTTGATTTTATTTGTGTACTATATTATTTCTAGCTTTTTTGGTTTGTCATTTTGTTGTTGATGTGGTGTATGTGAGTATCTGATCATTAAAGTTTTTATCACAATTGTACGTATAATTGGTGTCGGAGCTTGGGTAGTATTGGTGTAAAATGGACATGGCATGGGTTTGACTTTCAAGGTATTTGTCTAATTTTGATCTGTTATTTTCATACATGGATTCATTTATAATGTGATTGTAAATTGTGTAATTTAATTAACTTGTACAGAAATAACCTTGAAACAACCTCACCCGGATTCCAACCCCTTAGCCAGGTTCCATGGAAAACAATCTCGCCGGAACCCCATAATTCCGACGAGTCAACCGGCGTAAAAATAACTTCTTACAAAAACTTCCACCAATATAGGCAGATCCAACTAACCCATGCTCCGCATCCACAAGACACAATCATACAAACGTACTTCAGCTCCCCAAACACGTATCAGAGTCATTCGGCATCCTACTGGAAAAACACTTGACTCCACCGTCCGAGCAAGCTTTGCTTATTCACGTAATTCCCAACCCCACATCATCTAGTTACCGAGTCTCCCAACCAACCATCCCTAACGACTGAGTAACAAGAGAGGTAGGCTGGAATACTTTATTCCGTCCAGCCACGAAACGCTTCTCTGATAAACCCATCAATTCACCGTCCTAGCTTTAACTTGGTCCTACAAGCACCATGACCTTGCTCCATAAGCTTACAGAGATTTCAGATCAAACCGAGCTCATTGGTTCAACCAACAACACAACTTAACACAATTAAATCCATACAAAAGCTCCATATAAAAACTCGAATAATTCACAAAATAACCGTTGAAATCGCAACTCCACCGTTGGATAAGGAGCATGTACTATGAAGAATATCTCCACTTTTTGTATCGATCAGACTAGTTTTTCTTCTCCAAACGACGCGTAGAAAGAACCATCTCGGAACAGTTTCTAGGGTTCATACTTAACCCATATTTCACAGTTTTCAGCAATTACTTGGCCAGGAAGCAACGCACATAACTATTTAAGATTAACTCTAAATGATGCTTCCTTAACTTCTATCGACTCTTGGCTTGATGTATATTACGCCAATATCATCTGACTCCCGGAAAATGTCAGATACAGCGCCAGCGAGCTTCCAAAGTCGACTACTTCAGACTGCCTTTATCTCCAACCTTCCTTCACTTTCTTTCTCTTCTTCACCTCTGTTCACTCCAACTCTGTCCTCCCACCACTAACAGAGCTACCCACAGCCACGAAATGACCAACCAAATCCATCAATGGTTCCCAGCATCTCTGAAACGTCACTTCTCTCTCCTCTCTCTCTCTCTCTCTTTCCTCTTTCCTCACTTTCCGATAGCAATATGTACAACCATAACTCAGTGACACTGTACCATATCAACCACAATTATTGGCGTGACCCTGATTTGATGGAATACAAAACTAAACCAACCGGAGAAACCATCAACGCTACACGTCAATGACTCACCTCTTCAAGATTACATAAACACTTTAATAACCGGTCCTAAAGTTCAATCCAATAAACAAACCAACGCAACCAAGAAAATACGATCCTCTTCACATGACCACCAAACTCACAATTCAACAACTTACCTAACACAACAACATACACGAGAGTTAAGGGGTAGCTGATACCTTCTCAACAACACCGGTTTGCCCTCTGGTGAAGACGTGACACGTTAAGGCACATGTTATGCACAACGAGAGTCTCTGTGTTCACAAACGGTGGCAACCAACACGAACAACATAATGATACGCCCAAAGTTGAGGATCACTCAGCCGAATTAGAAATGATAGAAACTCGCCAATGTTCAAGGTGAAACGAAGGAGATTTAATGGATTGAGGGGCCGCACAGCAGTTGCGGAAGGCTGATGATATTCCCAACTCCAATCGCTGCTAGATATGACACACTAGTCCAGCAAGAGGAGGCTGTTGCTTTGATATTACACACTAAGAAACAAAGAAGTGTTCTAGAAACAGAAAAAACAGATAGACTCATAAAATGAAAAGGAAAATTGACTGATGATTCCCAAATGAGATTACATGTGTTTATATAGGGATAGAAAACTTGGTAACAAAGCCAAGTATTAATTATTCTTGAAACTAAAAGGAAATAAATATAGATAGTTGAGTAAAGACCCAATTCTGATGTTTTTCTTCCCAAAGTGTCCTTCCCAAGGTGACTTGAACTTCATTTTCGTCACCCCTCTTTGACCACAAAATAAAATGATTGTTTTGGGCTTTCTTAGCTTGTATTAGGCTCAAAGTGGGCTGGACTTGATAAGTATCATCCCCAATAGATTTTCCCATGCTCTCTTTGGCCATAAGCTCTTGAATTAGCCGGATTAGAAATGATAGAAACTCGCTAAGGTGCAAGGTGCAACGAGGGAGATTTAATGGATTGAGGGGTCGCACAGCAGTTGAGGAAGGCTGCTGATTTTCTCAACTCCAATCGCTGCCAGATATGACACACTAGTCCAGCAAGAGGAGGCTATTGCTTGGTTATTACACACCAACAAACATTGAAGTGTTATAGACAAAAAACAAAGAGATAGACTCATAGAATGATAAGGAAAATTGATTGATGATTTTCAAATGAGATTACATGTGTTTATATAGGGATATGAAACTTGGTAACAAAGCCAAATATTAATTATTCTTGAAACTAAAATAAAATAAATATAGATAGTTGAATGAAGACCTAACTCTTGATGTTTTCCTTCCTAAGGTGTCCATCCCAAGGTGAGTTGAACTCCATTTTCGTCACCCCTCTTTAACCACAAATTAAAGTGATTATTTTGGGCTTTCTTAGGCTTGTATTAGGCTCAAAGTGGGCTGGACTTGATAAGTATCATCCCCAATAGATTTTCTCATGCTTCCTTTGGCCATAAGCTTTTGAATTAGCCCATGAAATGCATTCCTTATCTTCTTAGCTTTTGCTATAGTCATTTGTCCTTCAGATATAAGAAATGGTTCCTCAGCTACAAGATCCTCTGGTTCAAGCTTAGCTACATTTTCCTTATGTTCAAACACTGCTAAAAACTCATCCTACTTAGCTCCATCCATCATCACATCCGATAATATTGTTCCATCCCTCTCTTCCTATAATCATATCTAAGACCTGTGGCAAAACATCATCTAAATAATAAAAATATGGTATCAGAATTTAGAAATGAACTTCTTAAAATAATAAATTTACGATAAACAAACAAAATTTGGTTCCTCTTCCTTCACAGCTTTGGGAGGAAGTTGAAACTTTTATGTTCTTATAAAAAAATGAGAGGAAAGCCATTTTGAGTAATACCTTGGCAACAGCTTTGGGAGGATAGTCTCCAAGTAGTCTTGCATCAACGCATTGCTTCACTCTGTCTTCACTTAGTTTAGGGGTTTCCTGCGACAACACACAATATCTTTAACAATAATTCATTTCTAGGGAACATTTAGAGTCGCAGTAATCAATATAAACACACACACACACACACACACAAAAAAACAACAGAATTGTGGAAAAATCAATTCCACAAGTAAAGTCAATACTATATCAGAAAATGTAAATTCAAGTTACTCTACTCCACAAGTAAATTCAAGTAACAGCAACCACTCAGTCAGGTAACTAACACTTTCTTTAGAATTGTTCTCTTAGATGTTTGTGTATTACATTACATGTCACTTGTTGAACAGAAACAGACTATGAACTACTACTAGTGTTGATAATGTGTAATCAGGGATCACAATTTGATAATCATGTACTTTTTTATTGGATATGCAAATACGAACTAGGCTACCTTTGTGGGTTTGGATAAAGAGACATCTATGCTTGTATCAATTACAAAGACAGAACGGGGTTAATATCGATATGTATTAGAGCTTAACGGGGAAGGGAAATGGATATGATCAAGAAGTCGCCTTTGGAGTTTAGCTGTGTGTTCACTAATTGGTTTTATTTATGTTCCTTCTTCCAGGTGACACAGCCAAGGAAGTGTCTAAAGTGTCTACCCCCAAGATCATGATATGAGAGGGTTGATAAAGTTAAGATTAGCATTTAACCTCATCATTTTCATAAATTGCATTTGTATAACTAGTTTGGCATCAGAGTGTTTGTTTTTGTGATCCTTGTTTAATCTCGTAAGTAATCAATGTTAGTAAAATAAGGTAAGATCCTCTTTTCTGGTTTATTTTCAAGGCATTCATTATGGATCCATTGGAGCCTATTAACTTGATTAGGCCTTTGTTTGGTTGGATTAAATCGAAACAAAAAGTCCAATCTTGTTACATGAAAAGAACATTTTTGATAACCATGGTGATCAAACTTGATTAGGCCTCTATTTGGTTGGACTAAATCGAAACAAAAAGTCCAATCTTGTTACATGAAATGAACACTTTTTATACCATGGTGATCAAACTTGATTCTTACATTCTTTCATATATTATTATTACAAATGGTGAATAAAACACATAAATATATATATATATATATGCATATATATACTATAATCTTATTTAGAATAAATGGATTGGAAGATAGGGAATATCAGTTTCATTTTCATCATTTGCAACATGAGGATGAGGATGATGATGGTTAGGTTGAATGGTCGAACTTACAAGTTGGACCGGATTTGCAAAGGCCAAAGCGACTGAAATCCGGGCAAACCGCTTGATTAGGTCTTAACGGTAAGCCATTGTCGTTGAGAGCCAGTCCAGGCTCTATCGGGGTTATATTCTTGGGGTGATGGTATTTGCAGTTTTTTCCCAGATTACAGTTTCCTGTTACAAGATAGGTGCTGCATTCTCGTTCCTCTGGACGTTCTGGCAATTCTGACATATTTTCTCTTCTTTTATTAGACCTGGTATTTTTTGCATATACTTGATTATTTTCTACGTGTATATATATACAGTAGAATAAGATATCTAGCATTAAATACTCAAATGACATGTTTAGAAGAAATATATCATCATTAACATTTTTTATATTTAGTTATAATTGTAATTTTTTTACTATAAGATAATGCTATATTTATCTTGATTTATTTATCATTACTTGATTATTTTTTTTGGTAATTAAATTTACCAAATACTTTAGATATGCATTTAATTACATATATATTTTTAAACTACATGTGACAAAAGTCATTTCATTAGTTACATAGCTTCTTTATAGAGGAAACACCATCATATTTTATAAATTAGATACAAAAGTTATTATGAATACAAAAGTCAAATCTATATAATAATAAAAATCTCTAAAAAATATTTATTACAGTTGCATATTTCTATAATAATTTTTCATTAATTATAATTTTCTATTTTAATTGTTAAAATATATTAAACAAATTGTTACAATTGTTAAGTTTAACCATTTTAATTTTTGATATATCTATATTGTTACAACTTACAACTTTTACCTAATTTGATAAATCATTGCAAATTTTAGGTTTGTTTGGTAAATTTATGAAAAGCTACCAAAATATATTTTAGTAATTACCTCTTTATGATAGCTTTTCACAAAAAAAATATATATATATTTAGTTACTAATATATATTTAAGTGAATCATTGTAACCTACCATTTGTTACAATCTTTGCTTTATATGATGAACCATTGGAACTTTCTGTTTATTTGATGCAACATTATAGATTTAGTACATTATAAAATATAGTTGTCATCATCAATCATAGGAAAAATGGAATTTCACTATACATAATTATTTTGTGAAGGACACACAAATCATCAAAAACACTAGAATTTTGTCTCTTTGCCTTTTTAAACAAGAGGGAACTTTAGTTGATTTATCCTATAAGAACACGAGATTCCGTTCAACCTTAGGTTCGAGAATAGATGAAATAGTCTTTACGAGAACTTTCACCTATGTATATACGTACAGAAATAAAACTTCCACGGAGATTAGCGTAAATAATTCATATTTCCGTATAGTGATCCTGATGGGATCGGAGAACCCTTGGTGCCGAATGGATCTGTGATTATGCCCAATTCTGCCGCACTGGTGGACAATCAAAAGGTGCATGATTGATTGTTTCATCTAGATATCCCCACCGAGCACATCCTAAGTCACAATTTATTCATTTTCCTTAAGTTTGTTGACCAGACACACATCTTGTGGTAACTTAATACATAAAATGTAGTCGGAAGCCGGATCGATCTGGGGAGCCAACCTAACTTAAAATATAGTCGGAAGCCATATACGATCAATCAATGAACCGTGTGACCCAAGCCTCTTTATTTTAAACCTAAAAATTTTATAATATAGGTTTCGAGGCCAATTAAGATTAAATGAAAAGGATGTTGATAACAATTTCTAAATTGATCGATTGAAGAAGAAGAAGAATTTCTAAAGGATTCTGATAACAATTCAAGCCCTCGCTGCTACACTCTCTGTCGTACAGCTGACCGATTGAAGAAGAAGAAAAATTCAAGTGGCAATCTTTTGGTCCCAATCCCAATCTGATCATCTCCCAATTCACCTCCTCTGTAATTGCATTCATCGAATCATCTCTGTTGGTTCAAATATCTACAAAATTGGTGGGGATGTGCCCTCCTCTTCTAGAGTCTCTTTCTTGGATTGTAAGTCAAATACGTGGAACCAGACTCCAAGCATGCTTGTGGACCGGAGCTCCTCCTCCTCCACAGTTGGTTGCCAAGACCACAATTCTATGAACTAGGTTAGAGCGTTTTGATCCAAATACTCAAACTTGGAGCTCTGTAACTAGCCCTAGCGCGGAGATACGCAATGAACGTGTAGCTGAACGCAAAAGCTTTGGAGTCGAAGGAAAATTCTACCTCTTTGGTGATAAGTCTTACCTCTTTGATGATAAGGATGGTGCACCGTACTATACTTTTTGTGTGATAGACAATGTCTTGATATTTTGGTCTAACATACGGTTCTCTTTCTGCTACTATTTGATGCGGCTTGGAACAGTCATTGTTCGGGTTTTCTTTTTGGTGTTTAATTGTTTCTCACTAGTACGTGAAGCCGTGAAGCGACCATGATGATTGATTGTTTACTGTTTTTAGCAGATGCGGTTGGCATTTGTTTACATAGTCTGTCCAAAATCTATTCGCAGATATAATTAGAGAACCAGAGTTTTTAATTAACCTCTAGAGAGTGCAATCAAGTTACAACTATCTCTGTATAGACATTCTCAACTGTCTAAACATATGAACTGTACAAATTGTATAGAATACACACACTAGATGTAAGTTGAAATTTTCGAATTATGAGGAAATGCATTTACTCGATTTTGAAAATTGTATCTCTTATTGTTTCATGTGCAAAAAGTAGCAAAAACATAAGGAGAATCATTGATAACTTACAAACAATCAAACAAAAAGTAAATGGTATATGGGACTGAAAGCAAAAATGGGGAATGTTCTGTAGAGCAACCTTCAACGCAGTGTCCTATGAACGACAATATCTGCAACATGTTAACCTCAAGTCCTCTCTCTTTGAACTACCGGGCGGTGTGGTTTTGGGGCTACAACGGAAAAAGTAATACAAAAAAAACCAAAAAAAAAAACTTATGGAGATGTTTCATAAGAAATAGACTTATAAGTAACGATGAGACTGGTTACCATTGGGATTTCCTTGCTCATAGAAACACTTGAAAAGAGAGACAGCTTCTTCTGCCATTATTCCTCCTCTGCACTTGTACCCTTTGCCTGCTTGAGCTTCTTCCCTATAAACAACAGAATTCAATTAATAAAGCATCTCTTTATAAGACTGTAGTATGATCGTAGAACCTACAGAATATCTGACGGCTGAGAACTGCCTAAGTGAAGCGACAAAATGGAACCACATCCCCCAAATTTATCATTTGCACATCCATAATACACTTCTTTTATACCTTCAGTTAAGAGCAGATCATATCATTTTCTCATCAGAAACGAAACAAAACAAAACAAGAAATGTCTAAATTCAGCTTAAGGAATTCATACCAAGAAACGATAAGGCCGATGCACACATTATGCAAGGTTCGCATGTTACGTAAAGAGTGCATTTCGAGAATTTCTCAGCGACTTGTGAAGGTGAGAGTCCATTTTTCTGCCATTGTCCGACAAGTTGATCAATTGCTTCCATCTCTGCATGTCTTGTGGCCTGTTCAAACAAAATTGTAACGGTAACAATCATATGTTTCTTGTATTACTCAATAAATAAATTAAGCCAGTGAGAGATAGTGAAAGATAGACTATCTAATATATATAACTGACGAAACTAGCTTATAACTAGAACATATAGAAATTTCAAGCTTAGTTACTTTTGAAAGTTTGAATGATTACATTGCGTGTCTCATTTGTTCGGTTTCTCCCTGAAGCAATGACCTTACCATCCTCAAGAATAACACATCTGATCCACACAAACCAGAAAAAGAGAAAGAAAAAAAAAGAATAATGAAAAGAAGCATTAGTTCTCTTATATGACTTGACCATTGATGATATTTGTAAGAAACAAATATTGGGATGAAGCAAAGGCAAAAATAAGAGACCCCACGGGAACTTCAAGAGCCTCCAGAGCAAGTTTAGCCTGCAATCAAGGGAAATCAACCACCATAACTCTAAAAGAAACAAAATTTTGCAGTATTACAGAACCAATACTAGTGTTATTACCTGGTGCAGAGCAAAGCCCATATAAATATGAGAATCCTCACAATTGTCCTCTTCTACTGGTGTCATAACTTTAGACTCGGCTTCACCAGAGTGCGTAGGTAACAAAACCTGATTAGCAAAGATTCAAAAAGCTTTTATTAGCGCTAAATAGAGGATGGTCTGTTTGGCATATCCATTCCAAAGAAACCAAACTCTTTTTTTTTTACTCCCAATGTTCTTAATATATATGTCTACCAAAATCGAAGCTAGACAAATACAACACATGTAACAGAGAACTGTTAGGAGTAAAACTAATCACATTATGCTCTCAGGGATCGAAAAGAAAACAATATTTGTGCTTTGAACAGAAAGCCTTTAAGCAATGAACAATGAACATACGAGATTAAGAGTCACAGAGACCAACAAGAAAGGTATGGTTTTGAGACTGTATGTAATAGAACTGGAACTGTGATTAAATCTGGAGGAATCAAAGAATCCAAGGAAAGAAGATACAAAGAAATTATCTAACCAGGAAAAAAACCAAGATTCACCGCAACGAGCAACGGAGCTATCGTCTCTGTTATGTAGAAAATGACGTCGTTTTGTGGATATTAAACTAATACCACGAGACGACGTAGTTTACGAAGATCAAAAGTTTTAACCGTTTTAATGATAAAGGGTCGTCGGAGTTTTGCCGTTTCCTGGTCGGAGATTCGGGATAAGCACAGTCAACTTGCTTTAGGGTCTGTCTGTACGTATGGGTCTCGAATCTCTCAATGATGAACATTGCTTTAGGGTTTATAATTTTGGTTTATTCCTGTCCAATTTAGTTTTCGGGTTAATAGCCAAGCCAAACCAAACCAAACCAAACCGAGAAACCGTAATCCGACTTATTCACTAATTAGGTGCATCTAAAAATCCGAACCAAATTTCGAAATTCCGGTTTGGCTAACCCTGATCTGGATTACTCAAATACACTGGGATATTCATGGGGTAGAGCCAAAGACTGTGAATTCACAATAAATTCACAATGGATGATGAATAAGTGATTTGTTTGTCTACAAGTGTCAACATACACACACATCAATTTTATGTTAAACCTTATCAATACAGGTCTGCAAGTGACAAATATAGAGGGAAAGAGGAATGGTTCCATCATACAGTAGAGTTACACACTTTGGCATGTCCTAACGATTTGCCTTTATAGCAGAACAGAAAAAGATCAAGCATGCAAATAATGCATCACCACATAGCTTCCGAATTTGGATGACGAAACAACAGGCCAAATTGACAAACAAGAGGAGAAGAAAACAAACACATTTGCAAGCCATGTAAAAAAGGAACCAACTCTCTGAATATGGAGAAGATATAACGTTAAGAACAGTCATTCATGCCACTCGATCTTAAATATGTTAGCATCATTCACTAATTTTCCGCAGGACACAAAGAGGAGAAACAAAACTCAAGAAACAGCTAAACTGGCTATGTTGCTCTTACAGGTTTTGGCATTGTGTAACCAAGATCAATCAGCTTTCTGATCAACACTTTCTCAGCTTTTGCCTACACAACACAACACAACACAAACGAGTATTATCTAAATAAAGCTTGTTTCTTTCTCATTTCTATAAGACAATAGCAAAAGCGAAAGAACAAACCTCGAGCAAGGGATTGTTCTTAGGGATGTTGCAAGCCAGTATTATATTGAGTCCAGTCTTCAACACTAGAGAACACACAGACACAAAAAACAGAGAATTTATAACTGTAGAAACAAGAAAGAGATGGATTTGAAATTGCAATCATAAAGATTCTCCTAACCTAATCTACGCGCAATGCCAGATCCAGTGTTATCAGTTGATCCACCAAGTACTGAAGTAACACTCACGGTATTGCTCTGCCATAGAAACAAAACAAAAAAAATCCCAATTTCAGAACACTTAAAACCCTGATTGCCATGAAAATTGAAAATTTTTAGAATCTCACCGGTCGTGTTGAAGCGGCTGCGTACAAATTCCCAAATTTGGCGGAGTTACAACCAAGCCATACATAAATCTACACAAAATTCCCAAATTAAGCTTTCGTTCTGATGAAGATCGAAGGCGGGAGAATTAGGTTATTAAAAGAACAAAGCTAAGTTACTGGCGGGAACCTGTTTCGCGAGACGGATGATCTGGAACTGGATAGTGACATCATCGAAAACTTCAGTGAAGCACAATACTTTTACACCGTCTCCGTCACAGCTAACATCGCCGGAATCTCCGGTCTGGTCGGCGATGTTCACCTGAGCAACGGAGCGAAGAACTTGGTCGTATTCAGTCTCCATCGTCTCTGAAGTCCGAGAAAGAGAGAAAAAGTCTGGTCCTCTCTTCTTATGAGAAATAATAAGCGAACCAAAAATCAATTTCAATTGTTTTCGGTTTAATCCGGTTGTTTACGGTTAAATACGGTATTAAGTAAGTCAAAATAATTCCAAGGGTAAAACGAACGTAAAATCTTCTACTTCTCCTCGTCGTCTCCTTCGTTGCTCTTCTCCGGCTATACGATTTTTTCTGATCCGAGAGCAATCTCTCACTTCAAAAGCTTGATTTCCTGGATTTGACGATTCTGATCACTGGTTCGTTTTTTTCTTCTATTTTTCTTTTTGTTAAATTAAGCATCAATTGATCTTTCGTGGAGAAGAAAAATAGTTGTCTTCCTTCTTTCGCATGTATACGATTTGGGGTCTCGATACTTGACAATTCCCTGGGAAATCGAAACAGATCTGTGTGATTTCTATGTGATTAATCGCGTATTAGGTCGTGGGTTTCTAGTTTTTTCAACTGTTAATTTCAGATTTCATTGAGAGCAGTTGACGATAATGTTTGTGGTTGCATCGTAAACCTTTCTCTTACAGTGGCCATGATGAACAGATTGGCCTTGTTAATGGCTGTAATTAAGATTGGCCTCTAGTTTTTGGGTTTTGAAAGTTGAATTGATCTATTTGGTTCTGTTTCTTCTTGATGGATACTTTAAAGGTTTAAAGTTCGTTTTTTTCTTTATCTGTGTAGATGGATAGTGGAGCGCTCAACATCAAGAAATGGGTAGTGGTGTATCCAGTCTATATTAACTCAAAGAAAACTGTAGCTGAGGGGAGAAGAATCAGTGTGAGTCAAGCATGTGAGAGTCCTAATTGCATTGAGATTAGTGATTGTTGCAAGCATTTGAAACTCCCTAGTGCTGTCGAGGTAATCCTCTCCATCCTATTAGATTAATGTGATAATGTCGTGTCGTTTTTTGATTAGAGGTCTTACGGTATTTCAGATTGACAAAGCGTACCCGCGTGATTTCATGCAAGTAGGTAGAGTCAGAGTGCAGTTGAAAAGAGAGGATGGGACTTTACTCAATCCAGCCATTACTTCAAGTAAGACCTCAGATCTCCACTCGCCGTTGAACATTTGTCTTTTGTGTTTTCTTATAGTGTTTATCCCAGTGATAAATTGAATAGAGCTTGCAGTTTTGTGTATCTGACTAGAAACCAGAAACCAGTTTTCATGGACCTAGAAAGCACCAACATGAAATCTGCTTTATTTTCTTTGCTTGCTCTTGTTTTGTTGTTAAGATCTCCTTGTGACACATGTATGGATGTATCTAACCTTCCTGTGAATGGTTCCTGATACCAGCCTGCTTATTATCTAAATAGGAGTTGGGTTTCAACTTTGGTCTCTTATTATGAACTTTCGGACATTGTTTTGTGGTCTGCTATTATTTGTGTCTGCTTTTTTTATCTCATCATATCACCCTGATTCAAACTTCTTCATCGTTCTTCAAATTTGCCGTATCATCACCAATTTCGACCTTTGTGATCTGGAAGCTGTGTCAGTGATCCCTGAAATCGTCATTTATGCTCAGAATCATTCTTACCAGAATCTCGTATGGATAAACAAGTTGTTATACATTATGTGCATATAGATCATCTGCAAATAGTCTTAATTTTTAGACGTTTATGTTTGTTATGATATTGTTATTGTTACTGGAATATCACATTATGCTAAGTTTATCTGATTATGTTTTTCATTCTTTGTCAGTTCATTTGTTATAATTTGAATTTCTTAGGTTGGTATTTTTGCATATGATCACGGCAGATTCAGCTGCAGAATTAAGCTAGATAGAAAAAGTTTATTTTAAGCACTTTTTGGCTAATTGCAAGACCTATGATATGTTTGTGTTTGTATATGTATTGACATTGTTGCATCCAAATAGCTGGACTTTTCTAACATACAGAATGAGTAATTATAGCTAAACATTGCACTTAAAGGGTCTACCTGCAAGTTGTTTCCTACAGACATATGATGTGCTCGTGTTGATTTATATTTGCAGGAAAGCAACTGATGCAGAAAATTGCAGAGTTGGTACCGAGACATCCAGAGAGAGTGAAGAAGCAGGAATCTCAGAAAGCGAAGAAGCAGGAACCTCAGGCCACAACTTCAACCTCTGGAACTTCTTCAAAGTCAGGCAAAGGTGGCAAGAAGAAGAGATAAACAAGCCCTATTTTCTCCCCCTGTCGTTTATTTTTCTCCTCGCATCAGATTCTATCTCTTAAACGTAGAACACAAAGGTGTTTGCAGGTGTAACAATGTTTCAAATAGAAGATAGTCTCTTCACCACTAAGCTATTTTGGTTTAATCACTTTGCTTGGTTTTTTGGCACCATCCATTAACATTAGACAAGAAAAAATGATTAAAACAGAAAGTATTAAAATTGTTATACTATTGCGATAGGAGTTTGGATGCATAAGCTTTTGCGTTTTACTTATCCTTCAAAAACACTGTTTAACATCAAATATCCAAACAGTACATTTAAGGTCTTTTGTCTATAACAAAAACTATTTCTGAATGTTGGTCGTTATAAGCCTTTTGTGTCAGTCCGATCCAACATCGACCCCTTTGTGCTTGAAGAATTCTTTGGCCTCTGTGATATCCTGCAACCAATGAAATAGACAAAAGATACTAAATTAGCAACAAGATAAACGATGCCAACAATAAATAACGCTGGACTCTAATTATAAACCCAAATTCAGCAGAACGAAAATAAGACCAAGACCAAATTTGGCAAACAGCTTGACTCATAAGTACCTTCTGCAACAGAACTGCTTCTTGGGGGCATGTAGGAAATTGCATTAGCCCGACTCCAACCATTAATAGACCATAACATCCGAAGGAAACAACAAAGTAGATCGGTAGCTGTACGGCAACATTACCAAATCAAACACAATCCTAATTTCAAAATAACAAGAAATTAAAAAGGACAAAATTGTATGTTACTCACCAACCAAGTGTGGCTTCGAGGAATAATCGTAGCCTGCAAAAGACCAATCCAGAAGGCAGAGATTGCCACCAGGAGGCTCAAGATCTTTACTATATGCTTCATTTGTCCTTGAAGTAAAAGATTATGTGAAAGACTTTTAGGTATAGCAGCAAAAAGAAATACAGATATGATCACAACATTCTCCTAAAAGTTGTAGAGCATGTAAAATAAATCACTCAGGAAGCCTACTAAAATAGAACTAATAATTTAGTGAACTACTCAACATTTCGTAATTATCATGATCAACACACAGCCCCCAAGAGCAATCTATTACATCACAAACTCAAACCACATGAAAAGTATCGATCGTAGCAATGAGTTGTTACTGTCTCAACAAAGCGAATAACTTTTCATGGTTCCTTAGTGTGTAATGCTTAACTAACACAAAAAGGCGCGCATGATTTCCAAACATCACAGGGAAACAGATTGGCAAACTAGAGACTAGTACAGTCTGAAACAGCTCAGGAAGTGTATACAACTCAAACCATCATTACTAAATCCAGCCGTCAATTTGTACCTCTACAACACTGACCTCTGACTGGGATAAACAAAAAAAGAACTAGTAAATCAGTGAACTACTCAAAATTTCGTAAATATCATGATCAGCAGAAAACCATCAAGAGCAATCTATTACATCACAAACAAACTCAAACCACATAAAAAGTATCGATCGTAGCAATAATTAGTTACTAGATGGAGTCTCAACAAAGCGAATGACTTTTCACGGTGCTATATGTTCACTAACACAAAGACGCTTTTAGTAATCTTTGTGTTAGTTAAGATTACAAAACATCAAAGACAAAGACACTTTGCATGGTTTCTAAACATCACAGGAAAAACAGATTGGCAAACTAGATTCTATCACAGTCTGAAACAGCTCAGGAAGTTTATCAACTAAAACCATCATACAATTTGTACCTCAACGACACTGACCTCTGACTGGGATAAACAAAAATGACTTGCCCAGTTAAGAAACTCAATTGATTAGAGAAACCTGAATCCTAAGTAATATGACCAGCTAAGAAATTTCATCCGACTTGTAACACCATAAACACAAGTTCCAATTTCTGATATGATTAGATCCTATCCGAACTTATACAAAATATATAACTTCCCACAGTTAATCAAGCCAAACGTGAAAGAACTCAAACCTAAATCCCAAAGAATTATGTTAGCTTCCAAGATTTGAAATTCTCTAATGCTGATCATGTAAGTAAAAAAAGAAGATAATAATAGTTCCTCGGAAGCTTATCACTGAATTATCTACACAGTACACAACATAGACACAAAATCACCGATTTCACGATAAATCCATGAGAAAGCCATTAGAAATTGGCAACAAATCGATCCAAATAGAGATGTTCCTTCCTCTAAAGTAAATAAATCGATCCAACAAACAAAACAACGACGACGAATAGAATAAACTCACAGTTGATCGATGAGATCCGAATCGGCGAATCGATAAATATCAGTTGGTGAAGATCGATCGGAGCGTGAAGAACAACACAAGTAGTCGCCGTCGACGACGATGAATCAACAACGATCGTATAACAACCGGCGAATATGCAAATTAACTTTAGAATATATAAACGGCGTCGTATAGTCTCCACTTTTATTTGTTTTAGATTTCGGTTCATCCTATATCGGTTTGATACGGTTACAGATCGGTTATCTCTTTTAAGTTCGAATTAAATTTCAATTTGGATGTAAATTGAAAGTGCAGTAATTAGCATTTTCATAAACTCAATTCAATTTCCAAATATATGATTTGTTTAATTCTTGACCAAAATGGAAGATTGAACATTCGGTTTTCGAACAGTCCGACCAGTACTAAAACGTCGTACTATCATAAAACAAACTAGATTTTTGTTTTATTAATACCAAGGTCTGTTACAACTAGTAGGTGCAAACACATCATCATAGACGTTACAAAACGTAATTATTTTCGTCAAACACGTAAAAAAGAACCTGATATTACACACAATACTCCGTATTACGTTATTATTAGGCTTTTGTTTATATCTTTCAAGAGACCTCAGTGTGACGCAGATAGCCTTTCTTTGAGGGAAGATCGGCGGTCTTGAAACCCTTTGGAAACATCTTTTTGGCTTCTTCGTCCGACACGGCAGGCGAAATCACAACTGGTTCATGCGGTTTCCAGTTAACCGGAGTGGCGATCTTGTTATTGTGCTTCGACGCCATCAACAACGAGTCCAAAGCCCTCAGTACTTCGTCCATGTTACGTCCCGTGGTAGAGGGATACAAGAAACTCAACTTTATCTATATCCCACAAACCAAACATCAACCAACATAAAATCAATAATCATACGTACATGCAAATAATATGTGAGAATGAGATTATTACCTTACTGTCAGGACCAACAATATGGAGGGCACGAGACGGTCCGTTCTCGATTGGATCAATCATGTTAAGCTGAGGAATGATCTCTTTGTTCGGGTCTGCGATTATCGGGTACTTCACCTTGCTTCCGAGCTATATTCCATATATGTAACAAATTAGTCACAACCCAAAAATAGCTAACTAGATCAAAGATTAATTTAGTTTTGGTATGCATGCATATTTATAATATATACCGCAAAGGCTTCGATATCTTTGATCCAGTCTTTGTGGGACTGTACGTCGTCACAAGACAAACCAAGGAGCTTCACGCCTCTCTTCTCGAACTCATGAGCGTATTTAGCCATCGCACCGAGCTCCGTGGTACATACCGGCGTGAAATCCCCTATATATCCGCCGACAAAATTCAAGAATTGTAACAAAAATCATAAACCGGACTAAACCAGTTGAATCATGCCTAATCTATATACATTAAACGTATATACCGGGATGAGAGAAGAGAACGGTCCAAGAATCGGCGAAGTGGTCATGAAGCTTGAACTTGCCATGTGTCGTCTCCACTTCTAGGTTCGGCACTGTGTCTCCTAGTGTGATCCCTGGCATTTTTATCTAGATATATATATATATATAAATGACTATATATTTGTATTGATGTTAATGGATGAAGTAGTAAGGGGAGATTGAGCTGATGATCGGTTATATAGGAGTTCACAAGCTGGTTAGGTTCGGCGATCAAAGTCAATAAAAAGAGAGAGAGAGAGACTTGATGATGTTCAAATGAGGTGCATGCAAAAGACCATCGCGTGGCGTCTTTGCGAATTGGGTTCACGCCACGTGTCTTGTACAATCTTCAAAGTTCAAATAAAAACAACTCTTTTCTGTTTCGAGAAAACTTCAACGCAGCACGATGCCTAGAGACTCAAGTGTTTGTTGTATCCTTTTTTTATTCCTTTACTCTCAAAAAGTTGTCGTCTTGTTTAGCTTCGTATGGGCCGAGACTATGGTTAACGGGCCCGTGGATAAGTTTATGACTAAAACGCCGTCGTTGCTTGAAAAGATTAGATCCTCGGACAGATCCTTCTATTAAAGGGAAGGGGAGAAGAAAGGCTAAAAATCTGGAAGCTCTCTGTCTCTGTCCCGCTTAACGCTTCTCTTTGCTTATTACATTCTTCTTCCTCTGGTTCTTTTTCCACGGACGCTTTTCTTTGGTACGTTCTCTCGATTCTAATCACGCGCACCCGCACACACACTTGTTTATGTTAACCGTGCCTTTCTCGAAAGTTTGGAACTTTTTATTGTTTTGGATTGTTTTTTGTGGTTTCATGCTTCTTGTTTCTGGTCTTCGTGTCTTCGTACCAGTTTAGGGTTTTTTTTGTGTTCATATTAGGAACGTAATTAGAAGTTTTCATTTTTGAATTATTGCTACTCATAATTCGAGCTTAAGAACATTGAAATATCATATGAAGAAGAAGATCTTAGTACTTTCAGGATTGAGCTGCTAAATTGATCGGAAGAATAGCTACTCAAGAAGCTAAACTTCATTTCTTGTGACTCTTTAATCTGTCAAAATAATAGAGAAGTCAGAGAAGTTTTCAATTGAAACTATGATTGTTGAGTTTTCTTTATGTTGTATACTCATTTGATCATTGTATTGTTGTGCTGTGATATATTATGTAGATGGAGGTGCAAAGACTATTAAATTTTAATTTGGATCCTGGCCCAGTTGACCAATCTATATTGGTGTGGCAACATGAGCATAGGTCAGCTGCTATATGGGAAGATGAGGTTTGTACTAGTTAGCCCTATTTCTTGTTTCTTGTTTTCCTTCTGGTGTTGAAATTATTTTCCTTTTTTCCGTTATAAATCTTTCAGTCTTACTTCACATTTTCAGGTTCCTCCCCGTGAAGTGTCACACTAGGGCTTTTGTATTAGCTTTGATGAGTGGTTTCCTATACGGAGATAAGTCTAAACATGATGTGGCTCTGACGTTTCTCCCTCTGCTAAGGGACTTTGGTGAAGTGGCTAAGCTTAGCTGGGGTAGTGCTACCTTAGCACTTTTCTACAGAGAGCTGTGTCGGGCAAGTAAGAGGACTGTTTCTACCATTTGTGGTCCTCTTGTTCTGCTGCAGTTGTGGGCATGGGAAGACTGCATGTTGGTGCTTCTTATATGGATGGCATAGGTGGTCCTCTACCAGATCCATTAGGCTGTAGGTAAATTAAATTTATCATGTTCTGTTGTTCTTACAAGTTTAATATCAATTTTGGTTTGCTTATGAAACTTCTTGAAAGCTAGGTGGAGGGCTTCTCTGAGTCATAAAGAGAATCCTCGCGGAGGACTGGACTTTTACAGGGACCAGTTTGACCAGCAGAAAGATGAGCAGGTATAAAACAATGGTTTAGATGACCGAGCTTTGATCGTTGTGTTTAGGAAAGCAGAGGAAAAATTACAGACCAACTCCTAATTCTGACGAAATAAGCATTTGTTGAGAGTTGATACAATTTAAACAACTTTTTTGGCATTCGAGGACTTAATGTTTTCAGTAATGAATTTATTTTGTAAATCCTTACAGTGACCTATTCTTTTAACTAGAAACACTTACGGTGCAAGCACTGGTCTCTTAGCCGTTATAGCTATGATAGTGTGCAGTGATGGGATATCCAAAATTGTATTGTAATACTAGTTTTCATAATTTATGTAGATAATCAGGCAAACTTCTTTACTTTACATAATCCCCTGAATAATTCATCAAAAGATCACTGATGCGACTTGTGATTTTCTTATATGTTGTGGATGTAGGTTATATGGCAGCCTTACACTCCAGATCTTCTAGCAAAGATTCCTCTTATATGTATTAGTGGTCAGAACATATGGTATATATAATCTCTCTTCTAAACCTGTCTAGGTTTACAAACACCCTTAGCATCACTAGTCTGTTTATATTTTTGTGGATCTATTGATTTGATTTAAGAGGGTTCTGTGGTAAATTCCTGTTGACAGGTTCAATTCATTTCCAACACATGCATCTTCTTACCATGAGCAAAACTTACAAATGTTGATACACAAATCGAAGATCTTTTAGCTCACACTTCTGAGTCATCTCTTGATTGATTTGCAGATGATGAACAGCTGAATCACTTTGGATGTGTCCTCACTCCTCAAGCGAATGTACAGTGGTCATAATAGCCAG
Source organism: Camelina sativa (assembly GCF_030686135.1). Lineage (NCBI taxonomy): Eukaryota > Viridiplantae > Streptophyta > Magnoliopsida > Brassicales > Brassicaceae > Camelina > Camelina sativa. The sequence continues at coordinate 33,104,327 of NC_141896.1, read as the reverse complement.
TAGCTGGTCAAATCCATCTTAACCGGATCCGGTTTGATAATATAAGCTTAGATTTTGGAGTTTGATTAGTCGATAGTGCTGTAAACCTTATTCTCTTTTCTTGAAATACCTTTCTCAATCAAAGTTTATGTTTTAGTTTACATAGTGTAAGTTTTGTATTTCTTTTTAATTGTCTTTCATGTTTCATCATAGAAATTAGAAAAAAACTAAAAACGGTAAATTGTTTACTAAAACATAGAAATCTTCTCCAAATATTGCCAATATGTAAGGTTAAGAAGAGAATTGGTTTAAACTGACTTGTGTTATTCATTAGGTTGAGCTACCCATATATACACATGGATGGATAGATATACATCAATGTAAGGTTAAGAAGAGAATTGGTTTAAACTGACTTGTGTTATTCATTAGATTGAGCTACCCTTATATATACATCAATCTTCACTAGACCTTATCTCTATGAGATTTACATCGATCTCATTTACAATATTCAACAAAATTCATAACCTATTTGAAGTAAATACTAAATTAAACATAAATATTTGAAGTAAATACTAAATTTTATTTTGTATTATAATGCAATGATTCAAAACCTATTTTTTTAGAATATATTGTTAATATCGATATAAAGTTACATGTTTATCATATTGTACTAACCAAGCTTTTATAAGAATTTCAAATAATCATAAAAAGTGTGTATTGACTAAAAAGAAGAACAAATTAATAATTGGATTTGCAAAAATTAGTATGTAAATTAACCTACAATTGACAAATTTTGTATATGTGCATACCATGTACTATTAAGTTGGTTTTGTGTACCCCATGTCCGAAATTGATTTACGAATTACGACGGAAAACTGGTTTTGATATCTATGGAGATTTAAGATTTTGAAACTTCAGAACATAATAGAAATTTGGTGCGTGAATATGAGATTGAGTTTGAGTTTTGGTGTGAGAATCTAAGACTGAGTTTGAGTTTGATTTTTCAGGTTTTAGGATTTGTCGTCGCTTTGGTTCTATTTTGGATCGCAAGCAACCATGATGAGTCCCACGATGATGGTCCTCCTCCACCATCTCATCACATATCCCGACACTGCTACTCTCAAGTCCCACCTATTAATGTTCAATATCTATTTAATCTGAACATTCTTAAATTGACCAACATTTGTTATATTTATTGCCCACCTACTAAACTTTCTTAAATTGACCAACATTTGTTACATTTATTGCCATAAAATCTTAACAACATCTATACATTCCGATTTTTCCAAAAAACAACTTTACCCATTAAAATTTTAACCCACTAAATCTCCAAAACTATTTTTATGGATGGTAGAATCTCTCAAATTTAAATGATATACAACATATTTTCCATAACAAAAGTTTACAATATCCATAATTATATTAACATTAATAAATTTCTTAAACCGAAAATCCAATTATAAAATGTCACATTAAATATGTTGAAAACCCCCATATAATTTGTTTTATTTTTTATTTTTTGAGGAATTACCCAAAAATTAAAATTCTTTTAATTATCATAAACTGTATATATTGACATGGAAAATTATAAACTAAAAAAACTTATTTTGATTATTTTTTTTTACTCAAAAACTTATTTTGATTTTGGTGAGACATGTTGGCATTAATCCCATATAGGGAGTTAAGTGGAATTGTTTTTTTTAAGACTTTTAGATGTGTACAAGGAGATAAATGTATTACTAGACTATACATATACTACACGGGTTAAAACCTTGAAAACACTACAAAAATCCTATACTTTGAATACTTATATCAAATGCTTGTAAAATTTTATATTTTTAAAATTAATAAAATAATAATAAAATAACAAATAACTACAATATAAATTTTAAATTTTTAAAATTAAAAATATTGTCCCGCGGTGTACCGCGGGTTAAATCTTAGTTAAAAAGTCATAATGCAAGTTTTCATCCCACATCGGCTGATGGGAGAAAGGGGTGCTCACAACTCTACTTCTATATAGTTTCAAGGTTTTGACGAGAATGAGGCCCATTCAAATTATAAGGCCTAACACATAGTAGTTTGTTATGAAACTAGAGAACTCGAAGGTGGAAATTCTCTTATTCTTATTGATAGAATCGAATAGAGGTTACATATATATAGTAAAAGGTAAAACCTTATCACAACTAACTCCTAAACATATTAGGAAACACTTAAACCGACTTAGACTAAAGCTTATGGCCGATGGGCCTTATGGTCTTGACCGATGAGCTTCATGGCATGGACAATGTATAGGCCGGTTATGGAAGATCCACTCCAAGTGTTTTACAACACTCCCCCTTGGATGACATAACCGTGCCGATGCTAAAGGATCAGTGTAATACGCTTGGGGGCGCTGCCTCATTAAAACCTTACCAGGAAAACCCAGTGGGACAAAACCGTGGTGAAAGAAAAAAAGTACAGCACGCATTGCTCCCTCTGTTCCAAGCATCACTCTAAGCCCTTAACTCTCCACATTCCAATCGTGCGTGAGCTTCTTGAATGTTGATGTCGGCAATGATTTGGTGAAGAGATCGGCTGAGTTGTCGCAGGATTGAACTTGTACCACTTGAGCTTCTCCGGCCTTTTGTAGTTCATGTGTGAAGAAGAACTTGGGTAGGATATGCTTTGTTCGATCTCCCTTGACGTAACCTTCCTTGAGCTGTGCGATGCAGGCCGTATTGTCTTCGTATATAACCGTTGCTTCCTTATCGTCGACCATCCCACAATCTGTCCTGATATGTTGAGTCATTGACCTCAACCAAACACACTCACGGCTGGCTTCATGAATTGCTAAGATCTCCGCATGATTAGATGAAGTGGCCACAATACTTTGCTTCATAGAACGCCATGAGATCGTTGTACCATCGTGTGTAAATACATACCCGGTTTGAGACTTTGAATTGTGTGGATCGGATAAGTAACCTGCATCAGCAAAACCAACTAAACCTTCTTTGTTATAGTTAGTATAAAACAAACCCAAATCTGTCGTTCCTTGTAGGTAACGCAGTACATGTTTAATACCGTTCTAGTGCCTTTGGGTTGGACAAGAACTAAATCTTGCTAGGAGGTTCACGGCAAAGCATATGTCTGGTCTAGTGTGGCTAGCCAAGAACATTAACGCTCCTATAGTACTGAGGTATGGCACTTCAGGACCGATAACTTCTTCATCGTCCTTCTTTGGACCGAACGGATCTTTATCCAGTTCAAGACTTCTCACCACCATTGGGCTGGTCAATGGGTGAGCATGATCCATATTAAATCTCTTGAGTACCTTTTCTGTATATGCCATTTGATGCCCAAGGATTCCATCATTTATGTACTCAAGCTGCAATCCCAAACAGAATTTAGTTTTACCTAGGTCTTTCATTTCAAATTCTTTCTTTAGATATTCTACTGTTTGGGCGATTTCCCCAGAGGTTCCTAGGATATTCAAATCATCCACATATACTGCTATGATCACGAACCCTTTGTTTGCAAACTTCTTTATAAAAATACATGGACTGATTGGGTCATTCTTATAGCCTTCCTTGGCTAGATCCTCACTTAGTCTATTGTACCACATTCGCCTACTTGGTTTCAGTCCATAAAGGGATTTGTTTAGCCTTATGCAGTATTGTTCTCGAGAACCACTATTATCTTTGAGCTCAATACCCTCTCGTAATCTCATATAAATTTCATTATCCAGTGGACCATATAAGTATGCGGTTACAACAACCATTAACCGCAAATCCAGTTTTTCTCTTATAGCCAGACTTATTAAAAATCTAAAAGTCGTTGTATCAATCACAAGGGAGTATGTCTCCTCATCATCTATTTCTGGTCTTTGTGAGAATCCTTGTGCTACAAGCCATGCCTTATATCTCACGATTTCATTATTCTCATTTATGTCCAACTGGCTTTATATCGAATGGTGTCCTTAAGATCGGACAAAACACGTTCCTCTTCTTTAAAGAGTTCAACTCCACGTCAATGGCTTCTTTCCATTTTAACCAATAATTACTTTGAGTGCACTCTTATATAGATGTGGGTTCATGGTCCTCATTTATTTCAAGTGCTACCTTATATGCAAATATTTCATCGATGTCGACATCTTTACGGTTCCATTGTATTCCAGACATGATATAATTGATTGAGATCTCATTATTATCAATACCTTCAGGTCCTTGAGGTTCAACGTCCCAAACCTCATTTGGTACCTTAGGATTTGCCGCGGCCATGTCTATAATTTCCTTAACCTCGGTTTGTTTTGCACCTTTCTTAGATTTCCGAGGGTTCTTATCTTTGGAACCTAATGGTCTACCACGTTTCAAACGTACCTTAGACTCTATAGCAACTTGATTATTGTGTCCCTTTTGAACATCAATACGTACTGGTGCATTACAAGCTGGTATGTACGATTTTGTTACTCTCTTTGGGTCAGCAAAGGAATCTGGCAATTGAATAGCTAGCTTTTGCAAATGTATAATCTTTTGGACCTCTGTATCACATGCTAGAGTCCGAGGATCTTGCCAATTTAAGGATGTTTTGATTCCATGATATTTCTTTAACCAGCTTGTTTGTCTCTCCACCCAACATTAGGAAAATCAGATTCTATAAATTGACAGTCCGCGTATCTGGCCTTAAATAAATCACCTGTAGTTGGCTCAAGATACTTAATAATGGTAGGAGACTCATATCCAACATATATTCCCATCCTCCTTTGAGGTCCCATCTTAGTTCTCTGTGGTGGAGCAATAGGTACATAAACGGCACACTCGAATGTTTTGAGATGAGATATGTCTGGCTCATGACCCGTTAATAATTGGGATGGTGAATATTTATGTTCACTAGATGGCCTGATGCATATAAGCTCTGCTGCATGTAATACTGCATGTCCCCAAGCCTACACAGGAAGCTTCGACCTCATTAGCAATGGTTGAGCGATTAGTTGTATTCGTTTAATGAAGGATTCAGCTAATCCGTTCTGTGTATGGACATGTGCCACAGGATGTTCCACACTCACCCCCATGGACATACAATATTCATTAAACGCTTGGGATGTAAATTCACCAGCATTGTCTAGACGTATAGTCTTAAGTGGAAAATCTGGAAAGTGGGCTCTTAGTCTTATAATTTGAGCCAACAGCCTAGCAAATGCTAGGTTCCTTGTGGATAGCAAACAAACATGCGACCATCTGGTCGATGCATCAATCATGACCATAAAATATCTAAACGTCCCACAAGGTGGGTGTATAGGTCCAAAAATATCTCCTTGTATCCTTTCCAGAAAATTCAAAGTCTCCTTAGTTACTTTGACTGGTGATGGTCATGAAATAAGTTTCCCTTGTGCACATGCTACACACGTGAGATTCTTAGGGATAACATTTCTCTCTTTAAGAGTGTGCCCATTTGAATTCATAATTAGCTTACGCATCATGTTAGAATCCGGATGGCCAAGCCGGTCATGCCATAGAGTGAATTGTTCATTGAACATTTTATTCTTTGCCAAATTAGCTTCTATCATATTAATCTTAGCATGGTAAAGACCAGTGGCTAGTGCAGGTATAGTCTCTAGGAATTTCTTATGTCCTTGTACGATTTCAGTGATATATAGGAACTCTTTGTTTCCTTCACCCTTTGTTTCAACATGGTAACCATTCAATCGAATGTCCTTAAAGCTCAATAAGCTTCTCTTAGAGCTGGGTGAATACAAGGCATCACTTAGTTCAAGATGTGTGCCATTTGGTAATAATATATGAGCCTAGCCGTAGCCTTCTATTAGGCTTGCTATACCCGCAATTGTACTAATATTGGCATTTTTCATTATGAGATTAATAATATATATTTTGTCCTTCAAAATTGTGTGGCTGGATCCACTATCCACCACAAGTATATTCTTGTCCTCAGCCATTTCTATAATGGACAATAATTTTGTTTTAATTTTTAATAACACATGCAAATATATATTGAAGGAAATAAAATCATTGAATTTAAACCAAATAATTATCCAATCTCTATATTAGTAAAAGAGGAGTACAAAATTACTTCCGGGTCGGGTTAAAACTAAAATTAACCCGAAATTAACTATTTCGGATCCGATAACTATACTTGGGTGATCCAAATGAGACAACTACAATAAATCCTAGCTGTCAGCTCTCCCTCCAATTGCTCGAACAAAATCCGAATGTAATCCCAAATAACGAAATCCGTTAAAGCGCAAGCCTACACTTTAGGCAACATTAAAATCAATTAGAGGAGATATGGTATATAAATCTTAACAAATGGAAATATATGTTTTTACGGGATCTCATTTCTTTCTCCTACGATTTCATATTCATACTTCTAAATATATGATTAACAGATTAACAGATTTATCGTTTTAACATTCACCAAATATCTCTAAACTTTACCTAATATATATGATTACCGGATTCTTAGTCCCGTAATCAAATCTCCAAAAACTGTATCACCAACTCATTCAACTAAGATTCGACTAAAATTACGGAAATTTGATTACCTAATTAATTGGTAAATCAATTACGATAATTTTAGAATAAATTCTACTCTACCTATAAATACTCATTACTCATACACATCAACATCATACCTTCCAACAAATTTTTCCAGTGATTCTCACATACTCTTACGAAATGGCTGCCAACTTAGAAGTAACTGATCTTGCTGACATCAAAACTTTCAAGACTGTTTGGAAGGTCCAAGTCAAAATCATCCATAGCTGGCAGCAATATACCAGCTACTCTGGTGAGACCCTAGAGATGGTCCTAGCTGATGTCTCGGTAAGCTTACCAACAATACACATAAAGTTCATACCTTTATATTCGAAATATTTAGTCGAATTATTTAGTCACTTACTATGAATATGTTTTCCTTTTCTCTTTAGGGTACTTTGATCCATGCGACTGTGAAGAAACAACAGCTTCATAAGTTCCAGCGTATGATCGTCCCTGGTCAATGGAGAATCATTGAGTTATCATCAGTAACTACTTTGCTTATTTGGGTTTCAAGAATAACTGGAAATACGTGATTTGAGTATATCACAAATCATAGAATATCCTTTTTCTATATTCATCTCTATATTAGTAGAAAAAGAAATTGGAAAATAAAAACCCTAGCTGGAAAACCTTTATAAATACCACTATACAGAGAGAATAGGAAGTCTCATTCTTAAAAAACTATTCACTTTTCTAAATTTTCTCAAAAAGCTTTTGTGACAGAATGGATAGTGGGAAAGAAGCGAAGAACATCCAAGATCCATTGCTTGCGGCTTGGTTCGATCTCAACAAATACTGTCCAGAAGCAAGAGGACTAACGTTTGAGGACATTCCATTGTACTTTACTTGGAATCCGAAAGAGAAAAGCTTCGTAAGACGGAAGAGAACAAATGGGAGTAGAAGGATATCGTATATGCCAAGTAAGTTTGAAGGTCAGAACAGCTTGAAACTTCTTTTTCGTTTTCTAAAAGGACCACAATCTGATAACGATTTGAGGACTTATGATGGTGTCGTCTATGACTCATACAAGGACGCATGTATGGCCAGGGGATTAATACAAGAATGATTATTCTTTTTGTTTCTGTACTTTTAAAAAATTTCTGAATTTTCCAGCTTTATCATGTTTAAGTTGTTTTGTGTTTTCATTTTTTGAATGGAAATGATATTAATAAAGGATCTCTTTCTTTTCTAATTAAGGTTGGCTAACATTTTACCTAAGCTTTTATATGCAACAACCAATCAAACATATCAATATGAGTTTTTAGAGAAGATAAGAAGACTTACCATGTTAAATTATTGTTGATAACTTCATCTCCAATCTGAGTAAGAAGATTCCATGAAAGTGCCTGAAAAAAATTATAGTATTTTAGTATAGTCCGTTAATAGTGTATAAGGAATATGAAATCAACTTACGCAATAAACTTGGTTTAGTTTACAAGACTAGAAAAACTCACAGTTTAATCCAGCGTACATGATGTTTCTCTGTTCCGTCTCTTTGGTTAGATCTCATTCGCATATTTACTGAAAAATGAGGACATATCAATAAGACCATTAAAAATTAAAGCAACGTATACACTTCTACTTAAAAAGGAATATTGCAATGGTCTCACCTGAGCAAGAAGTGTACTGTCTCAAAGATTGGACGATTTTGACTTGAATCCGAAAGCCAGTCTTGAATTGCTTGATGCCATTTGTAAACAATAATGAGAAAATGAACCAAAGAAACAGTTAAAAATTGAAGCTTCAATTCATATATAATTTACAGGCATTGCTGGAGGAAATATATCGATCGACTTGAAAAAATTTATGAAAACGAATTCTAAGAATTACTCAGAATGAAAACAATATTAATCAGAATTGAAACCCATTAAGGTAGTAATATGTAATTTGATTTACTGTAATCATAATCAACTTACCCAATTAATAGAGATGTGTCGGAGATTTGTAAACCACACACCCAAATCCAAAGTATAATGAGGATTGCATGTTCTTGATTACGGCTGCCTCCCCAAAATTGGATAAAAGAAAACGAACTGGAGTGTGTAATTGAAATTATCGTGTTTCAATCAATTTCTGGTATAGAAATTGAGATAATCAAATGTTTTGAGAGGTGGAAACGCAGTCGACGATGTCTTTCGGTGAGGGAGATCGAGAAAGCTCTTCAATTCTACAGAAAACGTTTGTTTAAAAAAAAAATCAAAAGCCATTGCTGATTTTTGTTCTGTTTTTTATGATTTTTTAATATCCTTAAAACCCACTGTCGGCCCAATTAAGCCCAAAACAACACAATTGTTTTTTGGTCTATCAATTATATTTACTACAAAACGTTTGTATATTAAACTGAAATAATGTACTCAAGAAACATAGGTTACATTATGTTATAAAGTTAATTTCATGTATATTTCATCCCTTCATTGTTATCTTATAAAGTTAAAATGAACATGTATATACAATTTTCCCCCGCGCTGTAGCGCGGGTCAGGTCCTAGTAAAATAATCCAATCAAATGCAAAACATAAAACATAGAAATTAAACCAAACCAACATTTAAACTTAGTTATCTTCTTTTAGGCAATCAGAAGTCTCATAGTCAAGTAGGTCATCATTCTCATGGTCGAAATCTCCTTCACCATCGAGATGAACCAGGTTAGCTTCTGGATTTTTCTTCAAACTCTCTTGATAGAGGTCAATGAGAAACTTAGGTGTTCTACACATCTTGGCCCAATGACTAGACATACCACATCGGTGACAAACCGATTTAGCCTTGTATTGCGGTTTGAAAGACCCACAGCCTCTACCACCACGACCGCGACCAGAGTCGGATCGGGTTCCACGGTCGTAACCATTATATCGGCTCCCTTGGTATTGTCCACAGCCACCACGTCCTCTTCCACCACGGCCACAGCCATGGTGCTTATCTCTATAGACGTAATTAGACTCCGTGGTCTCCTTGGGCTCTTTAGGATCTATAGGATTTTTCTTTGCCATGTTAACCTTGTGTGCTTCTGGTAATGGGGCTGTACCAGGAGGTCTCAATGCACTATTCATCATCAATAGTTCATTGTTCTGCTCAGCTAGCAGCAAACAAGAGATTAGGTCTGCATAGGTCTGAAACTCCTTTTCACGATACTGTTGGTGAAGCAGTATGTTGTTAGTGTGAAAAGTAGAGAATGTCTTCTCTAGCAAATCCTTCTCAGTAACCTCAGTACCACACAACCTCAGGATTGAGACTATCTTAAATAGCTCTGAGTTATACTCATCCACGGATTTGAAGTCCTGGATCCTTAGGTTTTTCCAATCAAATTGAGCCTTTGGTAGGAGCACCGTCTTTTGGTGTCCATATCTGCTTTTCAGCTCTGTCCAAAGGTCAAGAGGATCTTCAATGGTGAGGTACTGGTTCTTGAGACTCTCAGCAAGGTGAGGGCGCATATGCATAATGGCCTTGTACTTTTGCTTGTCAGAACACTCAGATTCTTCCTCAATGCATTCGCACAAATCCTTTGATTTCAGCATGATCTTAGTGTCCAATGCCCATTGCAAGTAATTGTCTCCAGAAACATTCAAGGTAGCATAGGAGAGATTGTTGAGCCTTGCCATCTATACAATAGAAGATATGTATCCGGTCATTAGCATGCCGTATTTGAGACCGAACCATGCAATCAATTAATAGGTCATGCGGTATTTGAGACCAAACCATGCCATCAAATTTAAACCTTAGGTCATGCAGTATTTGAGACCGAAACATGCCTTGCCTTTACTCATAATTTTTGTGGCTTTGGTATGCATGGAAAACAAACGAACCTAAATTGATACTAGCATGCAACAATTTCCTTTTATTAAGTATTTCCTTTTTTTTTTAGAATGAATTTTCTATTCTAATTAGGAAAAGTTTTAGGGAATATGTTCTAGGTTTTAGGATAATTACTAAAATTGATTTGGAAGTTATCCTAATAATTTTAACAACCTAGAACAAATCTATGCAATCGATTTTAGGATTCATGCAGCCGATTTTACAGAAACAATTTAAGCAATAATCGATTCAAATTTCTATCTATGCAAGGTTTGATTTTAACTTCAAGGATGCATGCAACATATGAAACAATCAAGCAACAACAATCAACCGGATTTTAATTATGATATAAACGGTTCAATTTGCAAACAATCTAGCAACCCAAAACCTCACATAATCCGATTTTAAAGTTTTAGGGTTTAGGGATCTTAAGCTTTTGTTAGTTGATTGTTTGCTTGTAGATTTTTAGTGTTCCATTAGATTTAAGGTCAGATTCGATTTCATAGGTTCTAAGGGGGTTTGATTATTGTTTACCTTCCACCGTTTTGGAGGTTGACTGGATATGAGCCGGGAGCTAAAGACCTCGGTTTTACTTTTCTCTTGATCACGAACCTCGGACTAGGTAGGAGGAAGAACCGATCACGAACTCGAACTGCTGCTCGAACAGGAACGGATCTCCGAACAGAACTCACCCCAGACAGAAGCGGACCACGAACTCGGATGGATCACGAACAGGAACCGATCGCCGAGTATAACCACGAACAAAGGAAGAAGGTGGCAGCGGTTTAGGGTTTTAGGGTTTTATCTCAGTTGGACTTTAGAACAAGTCGTGCTGATAACGTGTTATGAAACTAGAGAACTCGAAGGTGGAAATTCTCTTATTCTTATTGATAGAATCGAATAGAGGTTACATATATATAGTAAAAGGTAAAGCCTTATCACAACTAACTCCTAAACATATTAGGAAACACTTAAACCTACTTAGACTAAAGCTTATGGCCGATGGGCCTTATGGTCTTGACCGATGGGCTTTATGGCATGGACAGTGTATAGGCCGGTTATGGAAGATCCACTCCAAGTGTTTTACAACATAGTTAAGTTTTTTGGTTATTAAATCGGTTATTAAACCAATTTTCAACGCCTAACCAGTATAAAATCGGTCAACGATTCATTAGACCGAATTGCACATAATTGTGGCGGTAGTGGTCTGATCAGCGATTAAGCGGGCGATTAGGCGGCCAGGCGGCCGCGTTTTAAAACAGGGGCTCAAATTAATCCCTAGAGCTACTCTCTCAAATTAAGAGATCACTGCAGTACTTAGGGGTCGAATTCCACAAGTACTCAAGTCTACACAATGGATTATAGAGTTTTTTAATTAAGCTAAATCAAAATATTAAATTAAAAAACGATGCAAAAACTTAATTAAAAGTGTTGTAAATTCAGGAATTTATGAAATATTAAATCAATCAATAAATTAGGATTCAAGCATTTAAAGATCAGATCTATAACTCCAAACACTTTTGTAAAATAAATCAATTCTCACTGCAAATATTATCTAAATTTAAAACCAAAAAATTCAATTCTCTTTGTAAAATTCTAGGTAATAAATCAGCTTTAAAAACAAGTTTAGATTGTTCACAAAATTATTAAATCAAATCTCTTTGCAAGAAATAATTTTGCTCATCAAAAGGTTTTATCAGGAAAATCAATTATATTCTCATATCAATTTATTTTCCTAGGTTATTAATTCTAGATGGTCAATCAAGGATTAATATGAAAAACAACCTAAGATGAAGATCTAGAAAGATAAAGAATCCTAAATAAACAGATCTAATAATTCATAAAAACCCTACGAAAAACCCTGAACCTAACAAGCAAACTACTCAGACATAATCAATGAAAAACAAAACATAATTCTCAATAATAAGCAATTGAAATTAAAAGAGTAAAGAGAGAGTTTATGATTTCTTCTCTACAAAGCAGTTCAAATTTCTCTCTCCCAAAAACTCTCAAAATCTCACAAGGTTGCAGATAATAAAATTTGCTAGAAAATAACTTAATTGTTTGTAAAACCTAAAAATACTATTTATATGTCCTAAAACACGTCATGGACTAATCTTGCAAATATGGAAAACTTTGGGTAACTTTTGTAAATCTTCCAAAACTTGATCTTGAGTTGGATAAATGGGGTGTCAACCGACACCAAGGGTGGTGTCGATCGCCACCAGCACTCTTGATTGATTCCAAGTTGATTTTCTCTGGATTATTGCTCCAAACTGATCCAAATTGCTCCACTTTGCTCCATCCATGCTAAAATTCTAGAAAACCTGCAAATACTCCAAAACATCCTAGAAACACATCAAAAGACACTAAAACACTCCTTATATCATGGTTAAAAACCAAAAAAACCATGATATATCAACTCCCCCAGAATTAACCTTTGCTTGCCCTCAAGCAAAACATAAGCTTAGACTTGTGAAAGAGGTTTGAAAACTGGGAACTCACTCAACTGCATGATGATTCTTATTCGCACTCTTCATTTACTTGAATGGAGGAGAATATACTTTGATGCCATGCAACTTGGATGAATGTCAGCTTGACACATTGCCTCCTGATGTGTCATCACCACACGCCTAAGAAGGAGAAGGCGACACCTCACCTCTTTTTGCATGTCTCCACTACTTCACTCAAGACTCTATAAATAGCATCATTCTTTCTCATTTGGAGAAGAGAAAAAGAGAGGAGTGCCAAGAGCTGGCGAGAGTGAGAGAGAAGAGAAGAGAGCGAAGGTCTGGAAAATTGTTGTGAGGAATTTTCACCGATCAGTGGTTGCATCAGCGAAGTGGAGATCGAAGCTAGCAAGAGATTCAGCGGATTTCTCTTGGGTTCTTCGAAAATCTGTGAATTGTCAGGGAGCATAGATCTGAACTAGATTTGAGTGGCGACTCAATCTAGTGTCAGTTTGCATGTGCATATAGTTGCATTTCTGCTTGATTTTCTTAAGTGAATTTATTGAGTTTTGCATGCATATTCAAGGAGCATAGATCTGAACTAGATTTGAGTGGCGACTCAATCTAATATCAGTTTGCATGTGCATATAGTTGCATTTCTGTTTGATTTTTTTGGATGAATTTATTGAGTCTTGCATGCACTTTGAGTTGAGTTGGTTGCTCAGTATGGTTCAACCTTGAAGACAAGATTTGTTTTAAATGGGAGAGTGATGATACATATGAAGTCCAACACCCACCTATCCTCTACCAAAATCGCAGAAGGGACAAGGCCCATAAAATATCCAACAAGTGATGAAGGCTCCAGAAGTACGAGGTGTCACTGTTGACTGAAATAAAGATCAACCAAGGTTAAGATTATTCACCATAGTTAAGGAATAAACCAAGCTATTAGCTGGCACTTGTCCACGTAGCCATAACGGCTAATAGGTGAGGATAATTAAGACTTAGTAGTAGTATAAAAGAAAAGGGTGGGGGATTAAGAATAAGCATCTAGTGATTGGATCAAGTTTGTAAGGAGGAGAGGAGAGATTCTGTAAGTTCTCTCAAATTTGTACACCTTTCTATCAATAATAAGAGTTGTGTTATTCATTCATTTCTCTTGTCGGAGTTTATATTGTTAATCGTATCAAAATTGATAACAGAGCAGTGCAATATTGGGAAATCACATAAGCAATGCCACAAAAAAAACGGAGGAGTTGGAAAAAGTAGTTGAATATCATGTGTTGTCTCCACTTCTAGGTTCATCACCGTGTCTCCTAGTGTGATCCCTAACATTTTTCTCTTTGATATATAAATGAATATATTTGTATTGATGTTAATGGATGTAGGAGTAAGGGAGAATTGAGTTGATGATCATTGATCAGTTAAATTAGGAGATCACAAGCTGGTTAGGTTCGGCTATCAAAAGAGAGAGAGACATGGTAAATAAGTTCAAATGAGGTGCATGCAAAAGAGCATCGCGTGGTGTCTTTACGAATTGGGTTCACGCCACGTGTCTTGTACAATCTTTTTTGTTTCGAGTAAACTTCAACGCAGCACGAACGATGATGCCTAGAGAGACTCGAGAGTGTGTGGATCCTTTTTTACATTTTACACTCAGAACGTTATCGTGTTACCTTCGTTTGGGCCGAGACTATGGTTAACGGGCCCGTGGACAAGTTTTTAATTAAAACGATGTCGTTGCTTGGAAAAGATTAGATCCTCGGACAGACCTAGAAGGATCAGAAGTTCTTAAACGTTTTTGGTTAAGGGAAGGGAAGAAAGGCGAAAACTTCTGTCGGATCTGGAAGCTCTCTCTCTCTCTCTGTCTCTGTGTCTCCCTCTCCCGCTTAACGCTTCTCTCTGCTTATTACATTCCTCTGGTTTTTTTTTATATTCAAACGTCTCTTTTTCTTTTCTGTTTTTGTTTATCACGGACGCTTTTTCTTTGGTACGTCCTCTGAATTCTCTAATCTCACCCACGCACACTTGTTTATGTTAATCGTGCCTTTGTCGAAGTTTGGAACTAGTTTAGGGTTTGTTCTGTTCATTATTAGGAACGTAATTAGAAGTTTTCATTTTCGAATTATTGTGACTCATAATTCGAGCTTAAGAACATTGAAATATTAATAGGATTAAGCTGCTTAATTTGATCGGAACAATAGCTTTTCAATTAGCTGAACTTCATTTCTATTGACTCTTTTAATTTGTCAAATTGCTAGACAAGTCTGAGAAGTTTTAAATTGAATCTATAATTTGTCACATTTGATCATTGTGTTGTTGTCCTATGATGTGATATATTATGTAGATGGAGGTGCAAAGTCTATTAAACTTTGATTTGGACCCTGGTCCAGTTGATCAATCTATATTGGTGTGGCAACATGAGCATAGGTCAGCTGCTATATGGGAAGATGAGGTTTGTACTACTAGTTAGCCATTTATCTTGTTTCTTGTTTTGCTTCCGGTGTTAAAATTGTAAAAATTTTGAGTCTTACTTCACATTTTCAGGTTCCTCCCCGTGAACTGACATGTCGGCACAAATTATTGGGGATGCGAGATTGGCCTCTGGACCCTCTTGTGTGTCAGAAATTGATCGAGTTTGGTCTGTATGGAGTGTACAAGGTTGCGTTTATACAACTTGATTATGCTCTAATTACAGCTTTGGTGGAGAGGTGGAGACCTGAAACGCATACTTTTCATCTTCCTGCTGGAGAGATCACAGTGACTTTACAAGACGTCAATATATTGTTGGGTCTCCGTGTGGATGGACCTGCAGTAACTGGGAGTACAAAATGCAACTGGGCTGATTTATGTGAGGACCTGCTAGGTCATAGGCCAGGTCCCAAGGATCTACATGGTTCTCACGTGTCCCTAGCATGGCTGCGTGATCATTTTCGGAATTTACCTGCCGACCCTGATGAAGCCACGTTGAAGTGTCACACTAGGGCTTTTGTATTAGCTTTAATGAGTGGTTTCCTATACGGAGATAAATCTAAACATGATGTGGCGCTGACGTTTCTCCCTCTGCTAAGGGACTTTGGTGAAGTGGCTAAACTTAGCTGGGGTAGTGCTACCTTAGCACTTCTCTACAGAGAGCTGTGTCGGGCAAGTAAGAGGACTGTTTCTACCATTTGTGGTCCTCTTGTTTTGCTGCAGTTATGGGCATGGGAACGACTGCATGTTGGTCGTCCAGGAAGACTTAAAGATGTTGGTGCTTCTTATATGGATGGCATAGATGGTCCTCTACCAGATCCATTAGGCTGTAGGTAAATTAAATTTATCATATTCTGTTGTTCTTACAAGTTTAATTTCAATTTTGGTTTGCTTATGAAACTTCTTGAAAGCTAGGTGGAGGGCTTCTCTGAGTCATAAAGAGAATCCTCGCGGAGGACTGGACTTTTACAGGGACCAGTTTGACCAGCAGAAAGATGAGCAGGTATAAAATATTGCTTTAGATGACCGAGCTTTGATCGCTGAGTTTAGGAAAGCAGAGGAAATATTACAGACCAACTCCTAATTCTGACGAATTAAGCATTTGTCGAGAGTTGATACAATCTTTTTAGTAATGAAATTTATTTTGTAAATCCTTTCAGTGAACTATCCTTTAATTATAAAAGAAACACTTACAGTGCAAGTACTGGTCTCTTATAGCCGTTTATAGATATGATAGTGTGCAGTGGTGGGATATCCAAAATTGTATTGTAATATTTCATCAAAAGGTCACTGATACGACTTGTGATTTTCTTTTATGATATAGGTTATATGGCAGCCTTACACTCCAGATCTTCTAGCAAAGATTCCTCTTATATGTATTAGTGGTCAGAACATATGGCGAACTGTTGCACCACTGATTTGTTTTGATGTTGTCGAATGGCATCGTCCTGATCGGGTACTTAGACAGTTTGGTCTTCACCAAACAATACCAGCACCTTGTGATAATGAAAAAGCTCTTCATTCTATTGACAAAAGAGGCAAATCAGAATATGACTGGTCAGCACGCCATAGTCGACATATTGAACTGTGGGAGACACGTGAGTCATCTATCGTTTCCGGTGAGCCTGAGTGTAGCCCGATGGACTATAATGATCCTTATATGGAGTGGTACCGCAGAATTACTAGAAGAATTATTAGTCCTATGAACGAGAGGCGCCCTGGGCAGTTTCTACCCACTGGTTTTGCTTTCCAAGTGCTTGTAAGTTTATTGGTCAACATCATAATTCTCTGATTTCGACTTACTTAAATTTACAACCCAATATAAAATTACAGGTTCAGAGGGTTGCAGCCATTCATTCTCGATCTAAGGCTTCACTTGAGGAGGACCTTACTGTTGACACTGCAAGGCAGACATTACAAGATATCGTTGATATGTGTGCAGGCGCCCTTCAACTCAATGCGCCTTTAGGCTCATTATCTAATGGTAGGATTTCCATAAAAATCATCAGAATAAATTTTAGGGTACAATTCCTTTTTATAGTGATTTTTCTACTTAAACTTTCGGTGGCTTGGTGATGTATTAGCTGTAACCAATACAAGAAATGAATTGACAATAGAGTTATGGATATCCTAGTTAATTAACCAGTTTTGTCGAGGCTTATCATTTTAACTTTCGTTATTCCTTTGTTATAGGCACTGTTGCTCAAGCTCCAACTTCAGAACCATTTTTTATGTTACCTCAACCTATGCCTACAATAATATCCCGAAAGCCGATGCCTAGAGAAATGGTATGCGTACCTTTGAATGAAATGGAAATCGATGATGGTCCCTCAGTGGAACATTTGGAAATGATGCCACCTATTCAGGATATAGGATTTGAGCAGTCTTTACCATCAGTTTCCCAGAAACCTCTTTTCTGGCCGTCAGGAGGGAAGCTTACTTTCAGTTGGATTTGTGATGTAATGTTGGGGTTTGATTGGTCGTCGAGGAATGTCCCACCTTGTGAATTTTCAAGTGTTCTGCCTTATCATGTCTTGGATGAGCTGGTTCTCTCTGCTTCCAAAATCCTGAAAAAAGAGCCAAACTGCGTTAGGATTGAGAGTGACAAAGCAAAGGTCGTTGTGGTTGGAGATCTACATGGGCAGCTACATGATTTGTTGTTCCTTATGCAGGATGCAGGATTCCCGAATGGTGATGCAGGACTCCCCAATGGTGATCAGTTCTATGTGTTCAATGGGAATTATGTAAACAAAGGAGCGTGGGGTTTAGAAACCTTCTTGCTTCTTTTATCATGGAAGGTAATCTTATGATCTTTTTAATTTATGTCTTTGGAGCATAATCTGCTATTATACAGCTAGACTAGTCATGCCACAACACATTTTAATAGCAGGCGCTTCATCTTTTTGCTAGGTGTTACTACCGGAAAGAGTATATCTTCTACGTGGCGGTCACGAGAGCGGAAGTTGTTCATCACTGTATGGATTTAAAAATGAAGTGCTAACCAAGTATGGTGATAAAGGAGCTTCTGTCTACAGGAAGTGCTTGGAATGCTTTCAGTTACTTCCTTTGGCTTCTGTGATTGCTGGGAAGGTATTCACAGCTCATGGAGGTCTTTTTCGTGATGTATCAAGATTTCTCTCGGACAAGCAAGAACGAAGCAGAAAACGCAAGCGAGCTCAGAAAAAACAAACAGATAATAGTGTCCTTGAGACTGAAAACAGATCAGATTCCTTGTCTCTTGGCTCGTTGAAGGATTTATTGAAAGTGAAAAGGCGTGTTATAGATCCTCCTACTGGAGGTTCAAATTTGATTCCTGGTGACATTCTTTGGTCAGATCCATCACAAGACAACGGCCTCTTTCCTAACAAAGAGAGAGGGATCGGTTTGTTGTGGGGTCCTGATTGCACCGCAAAGTTCCTACAGGACAATGATCTAAAGGTTAGATTGATTTGTTTCGCATATATAATAAATTGTCAGAAAGATTGCACCTATAAGCATCGAGAATTAGATAGCAGAACTGAGTGGGGAATCAACCAAATGCGTTAGGATATAATCAGAACAATTTCGTTATTCAGCTTCACGATGTTATTTCTTTGTATGGCAGTTGATCATCAGAGGGAAGGGATCCCCTGACGAAAGGGCTAAACGAGATGATCTTGCACCAATGGATGGAGGATATGCAAAAGACCATGAAGGGCTTATAACTTTGTTCAGTGCTCCTGATCATCCTCAGTTTCAGGTATGGTCTATCTGATATTCGTATTGGCTATCTTCAACCTGTAGTAAGCTCTTCAACAAAACGGCTAATAGAATATCTCATATCCTCTTGATGTTGTATGTGTTGTATCTGTTGTCTCGTATGCAGAACACAGAGGAGAGACACAACAACAAAGCAGCCTACATAATTTTACAAATCCCCGAATGTGAGGAGCTTAAATTTCAACCGCTTGAAGCAGTATCTCCGAGACCAAAGGTAGTTCTACAGTTAATTACGAGAATCCTAATTTTAATATCTCTTTAAGTTTATTCTTGATATGTTCTGACATCCGCAGGCTGAGGCGTACTACGACTATAGAAGCCTGATTCATTCACCCAGCAATTTAGTACACAATATTACTAATTCTGTTGACTCACCTTCCTCAGCGCCTCATTACAAAGATAGTTTAATATCTTCTGAAAATGTGGAATATAAGTCCATGGATCTCTCTGAACAGATGGAAGTGGATGAAAGAGATGATGTCGATTCCAAGTGCTCAGAATCTAGAACTGATGAAGTTGCAGCTTTTGGATCTCTAGCCTCTAGTGATAAAGATATGGCGGTTGATTCTTCAGAGAATACTGAAAATGGTTCCAAAGAAGCTGACCATTCCGAATCACGTACTCCTAAAGTTACTGATCTTGAACCGCAGTCAGCTTGTGATCTGTATGTGCCTGATTCTGGAGAATTCCTAGAAACTCGGACAGAAAAGGTTGCGGATATTGAACAAATGTCAGTTGATGAAATTGCTGGTGAGTCTGAATCCAGAGTTGGAGAAGTAAATGACGTAGAAGCCTGTAACATTACTAAGATTTCAGAAGAGAAAGCAGAAGAAGGAAGGAGAAGCGAGTCACTTGAGGCGTCAAGTAATGTAATAAGTAAAGAAAAGCCTCGTGATGCCAAACCAATAGTAGATGACCGTAGCACCACTGGTGATGCTGGAGTAGAATTGGAAATTACATATGATGAGAAACTGGATAGTACAGCAACTGAGATCATAGGGAACGGTACATCTGAATGTACGACAGAGGGAAACAGAGAGATAGCCACTGATGGTACTGAGAAGTCGGAACGTTCAACCAGCAAACTCAATAATGCAGTGCCCGGTGAAGAAGATATGGATGATTCTGATCTGGGGACTGTAAATGGTGGCTTATCGAAATGTCTAACAAGCAAGCCAGTGGTGGGTCATGACAAGTTTACAAATGTTACGAAACCTTGTCATAATAAGGATTATGGAGAGTCTGCAGATAAGCCAGAGAGAGTAGTCAAACTGGTTACCTATTCTAAGCGCAAGTCAGCTGACAAAAAAACACATGGTTGATTCTAATGAAGACTCCCAACAGAAGGTTAATAATGCTGTTGATACTAAAGACTAAGGGTTCTCTTGACAAGTCGCACTGGGTTCCAAAAGATATGGAATCATGAAATGTCGTTCCACTGTTGGAGGTATATATAATCTCTCTTCTAAACCTGTCTAGGCTTACAAACACCCTTAGCATCACTAGTCTGTTTATATTTTTGTGGTTCTATTGATTTGATTTAAGAGGGTTCTGTGGTAAATTCCCGTTAACAGGTTCAATTCATTTCCAACACATGCATCTTCTTACCATGAGCAAAACTTACAAATGTTGATACACAAATCGAAGATCTTTTAGCTCACACTTCTGAGTCAGCTCTTGATTGATTTGCAGATGATGAACAGCTGACTCACTTTGGATGTGTCCTCACTCCTCAAAGCCAATGTACAGTGGTCATAATAGCCAGTAGCTGGTAACCGGATCCGGTTTGATAATATAAGATTTTGGAGTTTGATTAGTCGATAGTGCTGTAAACCTTATTCTCTTTTCTTGAAATACCTTTCTCAATCAAAGTTTATGTTTTAGTTTACATAGTGTAAGTTTTGTATTTCTTTTTAATTGTCTTTCATGTTTCATCATAGAAATTAGAAAAAACTAAAAACGGTAAATTGTTTACTAAAACATAGAAATCTTCTCTAAATATTGCCAATACCATGTAAGATTAAGAAGAGAATTGGTTTAAACTGACTTGTGTTATTTATTAGGTTGAGCTACCCTTATATACACATGGATAGATATACATCAATCTTCACCAGACCTTATCTCTATGAGATTCGCATCGATCTCATTTAAAATACTAGGTAATTAGTCCATGCAATGCGTGGTTGTATGCATAATAGTTTTGATTATATTTCTTAAATTTTCTGAAACTAAAGTATTGTTTTACTAATGTATAATCTCAAAAAAAAAATATACTAATGTATGAATTTCAAAAAGTCTTATAGCAATTTCTCAAAATAACACTTCTGTAAATATTTTTTTTGGTATGGTTATTTATTATACAAAATTTAAAATATATAAATTTTTCTATAAATCAAAAATTAACCAATACTACAAAAAAAATTATTACAAATTGATTAGCTATAATAATATAAATAATAATGTAGAAATTTAAACATTTTCCTAATATGAGAGAATTTATGTTTATGATCATGTTTTATAGAGGTTAAACATTGATTTAAAGATTTTTTTTTCTTAATGACATTGTAAACATAAGACTATAGTATAGTAAAATTGAATCAAATAAAATTATCAAAAAATTTAGTAACTACATAAAAAAATATTGTATATAGAATATTCCTCATTTCAAAGTTTAAAGCAATTAAAATAATTAAAAAATATTAAAATTTTACCAAAAACATTTTTTCTTGAAATACAAATACATTAGTTGGAGGAATGAATGTAAAATTATTGGGTAGGAGTTACATTTGAGTTAAATGTAGAGTTAAACGGAGTTAAATACCTTTAAAAGTGGGTTAATTATAAATAAATATTTTTTAATTTAGTTTTGACTTAAAAGAAAAGGAATACCAAGTGGCTCAATCAAAATTTAAACTTACACTTTTGATTGTTTTGTGGATATAAACACTCACACATACACATAATATTCCAAATTGAAAAATATTACTTTTGAAGTGACAAACTAAATTAGTTTTTTTTAAAATTATATGAACTTCAATCTAAAGATTTTTCTAAAGCCCAAGAATAATTTCAATCCTTTTATTTATTTTTTATTTTTTTACTCATCAATTTAATTTATAGTGCTAGATTTCATACTAATGGTTTCATCTTTAGAGGATTTATATAAATATTATTTTAATAATTATATTATTTTCTATATTTCACTTCCAGTTAAACATGATTTCTTTTTGGAATCATTTTTTCATTTTGCTTAAATCAAGAAAATCAATTTTTTATAATTAAGTTCTTTTTGTTTTCAAAAACCTCAAATCTTAAATAATATAAATATTATATTGATCTTTACATATTTATCTATTGGATCACAAAACAAAATAGACTTTACAAAATAAAATAGACTTTATAAATGGATAATTATATTGATCATTCTAAATTATTAGAAATGATACATGAATATGTGAGATAACCAGAATACATAATAGAGAATTAGAGATGAATCTTTTCAACTTCATGACCTTATTGTGTGGTGAATATTGTAAGAGTATGAAAAATAATGACTTATAAGATGCTAATCTAAAATAGATAATGAAGATAAACCTTTAAAAACAGATTCTCAAATAAACTTGATTTTTTGTTAAAACCAACATATGTGAATTTAAATTTAGCTATGGAAATTTTAAAAATAAATATGAATAGACTAGAAAGGCAAGAAATACAAAAGAAATATTTTATATTTATAAAAATAAAATAAAAATTGAAAACAATGTTAATTATCGATAATAATTTCTAAACTAAAATATAGAATCAAACTCTTACAACACATATTAGAAATAATAACATTTGATATTGGTGAGAGAGGAGGAGAGAATGATTATTTATAAGATGATAATCCAAATTAGATAATGGAGATGAATCTTTAAATATAAAAACAATGTAAAATATATACATCATGTAGTCTCTAAAATTAAAATTTCGCATTAAATTTCATTTGGTTTTTTTTAACTCATACAACAAAAATAAGAAATTGAAAACAGAAAAAAAAAATGATTTGAGATATTGTGGAAGTAAATGAGAGAATGTGAAAATGAGAAAGTAAAAAATGTCAATATGAGAGAATGGGACAATGCTTATTTATATGATCAAAATTGATGGAAGTTACATTTAGTATTATTGGAGTTACAAATATTATTTATAGTCTTTGAATAAAATTGAGTGGTGGAATATGATTAATGCATAATTTATTTTATTTTCAGTTATAATTTTGTTTTAATGTATGAATTAATTGTATTGTGTTAATTGGGTCTTAAATATTATCTAAAGCAATTAAAAATTAGAAATCAAATAAAACAAATAAAAAATTAGAAAGTATTAAATGAAAATCAACCAATAAGGAGAGACCATAACCTTACTTTTATATATATGATTCTACAAGATTCATATGTAAGGTTAAGAAGAGAATTGGTTTAAACTGACTTGTGTTTTTCATTAGGTTGAGCTAAAAAGAAGAAAAAATTAATAATTGGATTTGCAAAAATTAGTATGTAAATTAACCTACAATTGACAAATTTGGTATATGTGCATACCATGTACTATTAAGTTGGTTTTGTGTACCCCATAGAGGTTTGAATATTAACATACAGTAGAACCTCTATAAATTAGTACTCTTTAAATTAATAAATTTTTTTGGTCCCGAGTTGGGCCGGTGTAAAAAATGACATATTTCGATAAATTAATAAGATAATATTTTTTTTGGAAATCCAATGTAAAAATATGGTCCCATCAATATCATAAATTAATAATCAAGTAATATTAATATATATATATATATATGTATATATATATATCTAAGAAAATTTAGTGAAATATAACTATATTGTTGTTTGCATATTCTTGAATTTGCATTTTTATTGGAGCTCATCTCTAATCTTTTTCATTGTCGTCTTCTCAAATCACATCCAAAAATTATGGAGAGTTCTCTATGATGTGTCATTTTTAATTAACAGAGACATAAGACGAAAACGCGTGATACAGCGCTGTTTTAGAGCATTTCATTTCTTAAATACTTTGATTCTTCGTCTCTCCCGTTCATTTCATTTCCTCTTCTCTCTACTCTACTGTAACAGAAGAACAGCTCCGGCGATCGAAGAGCAAAGATGAAGGTTAGACACACAAATTTCAATTCCGAATTCTTAGATTAGATAAGTCGCTCGTAGAATCGCCATTGTAGGTTTTGTTTTGGTAGAGAGTTTAGAATCGTGGTGGTTAGGGATTCCGAAATTGATTTACGACGGAGAAGTTAGGGATTCCGAAATTGATTTATGAATTACGACGGAGAAGTTGTTCTGATATCAATGGAGATTTAAGATTTTGAAACTTCAGAACATAATAGAGTTTTGGTGCGTGAATCTGAGATTGAGTTTGAGTTTTGGTGCGTGAATCTGAAACTTAGTTTGAGTTTGATTTTTCAGGTTTTAGGATTTGTCGTCGCTTTGGTTCTATTCTGGATTGCAAGCAACCATGATAAGTCCCACGATGATGCTCCTCCTCCACCATCTCATCACATATCCTGACACTGTTACTCTCAAGTCCCACCTATTCATGTTCAATATTCATTTAATTTTCTACCTCAACACCAAGTCTGAGTGCAGTTTTTGGATGATGACTCATCTGAATCTGATGGTGATGCTCCTCCATCACCTAACCCTCATCTCTAAGTCCAAGTGAAGATTATGGATGATGACTCATCTGAATTTGATGGTGATGCTTCGGTCGAAGGCCAACCTCCTCTTTATTAATTTAACCATATTAAATTAATAAATAAACAATATATTTAGTTTTGAAAAAAATATAATTTCATACTAATAATTTTATAAATTTTCTAAAATAATATTATTATTTTTCATCGAATAGTAAATTTATTTAATTTGAATTATCCAAATACAATGTTGGAAAGATTAATAATTTATTTAACTGAGTTTCTAACAAGTCAAAACTTTCATGTTTTTATGTTTTAACTTTCTTTTAAAATAATTTTTTTTTTTGTAAAACTTCTTTTTAAAATAAGATTTATGATTTTTTTTTTGATTAAAACGATTTATAGTTTTGGTTTCTAAAAATGAATTATGATGTGAATTAGTACCTGATTAATAGTGGTAGATATTATCTTCGGATTGGTCGCAAAAATATGTGAAATTTCTCCTTTGAAATTTGATTGAGCTACGTCCTCAACTATCATATATGGTTGAAACATATATGACTCGGCTTGGCAAACGTCGAGGCAAGAATGTCCAAGATCTCGGAGGAGTTTCTGGCACCAATAAATATGGTTGGATCATAGAAGTGAATAAACCAAAACTATCTTGTTTTTTCAGAAAATATAGTTTGGATTGATAGTGATCGTGTCGTTGGTTTAGGTTGTTTTTGCTACTGGTAGCGCAGTGGTGGAGTCATCAAGATAGCTTGCACATTCATAGTTATCGAACAAAGCGTATATCTAAAAAGTGTAATTCTGTGAATCTCCATGAATGGAGAGCTGTGAATTCATAATGTATTTATAGTGATACAAGAGATAACATCATATCTTTGGTAAAGATATGGGATATACACAGATATAAGATACACCTATAAGATACACCTATATCTACGCTAACACCCCCCCCCCTTGTTAGATACACTTGCTGAACAGCATACGATATATCCGGATGGGTGAATGTAAGATATTGTAGTGCACCAGCAAGACTCCGATACATAGTAGGATCCTTGACCGGAGGACTGTCGGAGTTGAGCTCAGCAAGCTTTGGTTTGGTATCAACCGGAGTAAGGCAGGGGTTACACTTCGTCATGTTGGCACGATGAAGGATATCGGCCGCATAGTTCTGTTGATGGAGGAACGTACCTTTGTCATTCCGGACGATGGAAATACCAAGGAAATGATGAAGAGGCCCGAGATCAGTCATGGCAAAAGTAGAGTGCAGTGCCGAAATGATCTCATTAAGCAGTGTCGTCGAGGAGGTTGTGAGTCCGATATCATCAACATAGAGTAACAGGTAAGCAATATCCTTGCCACGAGGACAAATGAACAAGGATGAGTCCGATAGACTTTGATGGAAACCGAACTTCGTAGCAAAAGCGGAGAACCGAGTGTACCAAGCGCGAGGGGCCTGTTTAAGGCCGTAGAGAGAACGTCGTAAGAGGCACACATGATCCGGCTTGCTCTTGTCTTTAAATCCCGGCGGTTGATGCATGTACACCGTTTCTTTGAGATCACCATGGAGGAACGCGTTCTTGACGTCTAGCTAACGGAGAGGCCAATCATACGCTGTAGCCACATGTAGGACCGCACGGATGGTAGCCGGTTTGACCACCGGACTAAACGTCTCATCGCAATCGACACCGGGAAGCTGTGACTTGCCATTAGCAACCAGTCTGGCCTTATAGCGAGACAACCGGCCATTGGAGTCAAACTTATGCCTGTATAACCACATAGAACGAATGATATTAGTGTTTTTGGGCAGTGGTACAAGCCACCACGTCCCCGTTTTAACAAGAGCACTGTATTCCTCTCCCATTGCCGGATTCCAATTTGGATCCTTAGCCGCCTGTATATGGTTTAAAGGTAAAGGAGAGACGGAAGAGGTGTGGAGACAGTTGAAGTTGAATTAAAGAATGGTAAACGAACGTGTTTGCCTAGCTGACACGCATGACACAAAGTTGTCAAGTCGGTCTTAGAAAAAGAAATACAACCCGAAGATGCTAAAGACTTAAATGTAGAGGATCCCGTATGACCGAGACGGCGATGCCACAATTCACCTATAGGCGTGTGAACTGAAAGAGTGAGAGCAGGTGGAGCTGGTGGCGTGATGGTGTACAACGGTCCGTCACTGTTGCAGCGTAGGAGCTTGGTCCGCGTCCGCAGATCCTTAACATAAAACCCAAAAGGATCAAACTCGACAGAGCACATATTGTCAGTAACAAACCGGCGAACAGATATGAGGTTTTTGATAATGGTGGGGCTGACAAGGACATTGTTTAGGTGGAGAGGGCGAGAGGTCGAGGGTAAGGTTGTTAAGCCGGTATGGGTGACAGGGGCAGAGGAACCATTACCAACAATAAGAGAAGGAACAATGCTTTTATTAAAAAGGGAACGTAGCATACCTGTCCGATTGGCAACGTGATCAGTAGCCCCAGTGTCCATGACCTAAGAGTGGCCTGCCGGATCCTGCAGAGTCATCGTGCTGAACGCTTGTGGCAAAGCAGTGAGCGTTGGTGTGCTAGCTATTGGCGGTGGCGGATAGGCGTGTTGGACATAGTGAGCTTCACCGTGTGGACGAGTGGGAGAGAATGGGGCAGGGGAAACACCGGGTGCAGCATATGGTGGGGGGGGGTAAGCGTGATGCAACATTGGAGGTGCATACGAATGTGGTCCACCATACGACTGCGGATACGACCAGGGAGGTTGGTTGTATCCCCACGGAGGAGGATAGCCAAACTGATTGTTGTTCCAGTTGTTTCGACCACGCCCACGATTGTTGCGTCCGCGTCCTCTGTTTCTAGAGTTGTTGTTGTAGCCGCGACCGGAGTTTTTGGTGTTGTTGTTGTGACCGTTGTAGTGCTGCGAGTTGTTGGGTTGTTGTTGTTGATCCTGGTAGGTGAACAGCACCGTTGGTGAGGAAGCATTGGTGGGATGTTGTGCGATAGTTTTAACTTGTTTGTCAAGGCGCTTCTCTTCCATGATGAGCATCGATCGTGCCTTAGTGAATGAAGGGAATGGAGTCTGATGTTGAATAACATTGATTATGCTATCAAATTTGTTAGACAAACCATTCAACATATGCATCACTAACGACCGATCAGAGACTGGTGAATCAAGATTGGCCAACAAGTCGGAGAGAGACTTCAATTTGTGGCTGTAGTCGGTGATATTCATATCACCGATCTCAAGACTGCGGAGTTCATTATCGTATTGG
This sequence comes from Camelina sativa, assembly GCF_030686135.1. Classification (NCBI taxonomy): domain Eukaryota; kingdom Viridiplantae; phylum Streptophyta; class Magnoliopsida; order Brassicales; family Brassicaceae; genus Camelina; species Camelina sativa. The sequence goes on along the minus strand of NC_141896.1, from coordinate 33,076,383 downwards.
AGCGACCGTGCCTCCTTGTTATCACGAAACAAATCTTCAAGCGTGATCCATATGTCACGCGCTTTGGATTTGGCCTTGAGGATGGTGTCGAGGAGCTGTTCAGACACCGTGCCGTAAATCCACATTTTTACAAGCCCATCACGTTCTTTCCACTGTTTTTCAACATCAGCGGTTGCCACGGAGGAGCCATCGAGATGTCCCAAAACGCCAAAACTGCTGCAATGGGTTTCGAAAAGCTCGCGCCAGACATCATAGTTGAGCTTGTTCATGTCAAGCTGGATGGGGATGTAGCCTCGAATCTGTGCGATTCCAAAGGGCTTGTCTGTGTTGGGAGTGACGGCGGTTTGAGAGGGGCCAGTCATCTTCACCAATCACACTTTTAACGAAGACAAAAAAGAAAACAAAAACAGGAAAAAAGGAAAATAAGAAGAGCGACGGAGAGATGAAGAGAGCGGAGTAGGATCGGAAAGAAAAGCTTTTGAAATCAGCTTAGCTCTGATACCATGTAATTGTGTGAATCTCCGTGAATGGAGAGCTATGCATTCATAATGTATTTATAGTGATACAAGAGATAACATCATATATTTGGTAAAGATATGGGATATCCCCTATATATTAATAGAGGAACATTTTGGCAAAAAAGCTGAGGTGTCAGCATTACAGAGCTCAGGACATTCTTTTCTTTATTTGTCAATATATTTTTCCAAAAATACAATTAACACCCAAAATTAAATTTTTAAATTATTTTTCTAACTTAATTATATCCTTTAATTATATTTTCATAAAATCTTTAAAATGAATTTTAAAAACCATTTGTTCATATGTTCATATGATATAATAATATAAGATTGATATTATAATAACTCTCACGGATTAAATTTTAATTATTATACAATTTTTTTATAGATATATACTACACAATCGAATTTTAAATATTTCAATTACCCATAAATATAATAGATTTTGTAAATAAAAATTACAGTAAATAAGCGTGATGCAACATTGGAGGTGCATACGAATGTGGTCCACCATACGACTGCGGATACGACCAGGGAGGTTGGTTGTATCCCCACGGAGGAGGATAGCCAAACTGATTGTTGTTCCAGTTGTTTCGACCACGCCCACGATTGTTGCGTCCGCGTCCTCTGTTTCTAGAGTTGTTGTTGTAGCCGCGACCGGAGTTTTTGGTGTTGTTGTTGTGACCGTTGTAGTGCTGCGAGTTGTTGGGTTGTTGTTGTTGATCCTGGTAGGTGAACAGCACCGTTGGTGAGGAAGCATTGGTGGGATGTTGTGCGATAGTTTTAACTTGTTTGTCAAGGCACTTCTCTTCCATGATGAGCATCGATCGTGCCTTAGTGAATGAAGGGAATGGAGTCTGATGTTGAATAACATTGATTATGCTATCAAATTTGTTAGACAAACCATTCAACATATGCATCACTAACGACCGATCAGAGACTGGTGAATCAAGATTGGCCAACAAGTCGGAGAGAGACTTCAATTTGTGGCTGTAGTCGGTGATATTCATATCACCGATCTCAAGACTGCGGAGTTCATTATCGTATTGGAGCGACCGTGCCTCCTTGTTATCACGAAACAAATCTTCAAGCGTGATCCATATGTCACGCGCTTTGGATTTGGCCTTGAGGATGGTGTCGAGGAGCTGTTCAGACACCGTGCCGTAAATCCACATTTTTACAAGCCCATCACGTTCTTTCCACTGTTTTTCAACATCAGCGGTTGCCACGGAGGAGCCATCGAGATGTCCCAAAACGCCAAAACTGCTGCAATGGGTTTCGAAAAGCTCGCGCCAGACATCATAGTTGAGCTTGTTCATGTCAAGCTGGATGGGGATGTAGCCTCGAATCTGTGCGATTCCAAAGGGCTTGTCTGTGTTGGGAGTGACGGCGGTTTGAGAGGGGCCAGTCATCTTCACCAATCACACTTTTAACGAAGACAAAAAAGAAAACAAAAACAGGAAAAAAGGAAAATAAGAAGAGCGACGGAGAGATGAAGAGAGCGGAGTAGGATCGGAAAGAAAAGCTTTTGAAATCAGCTTAGCTCTGATACCATGTAATTGTGTGAATCTCCGTGAATGGAGAGCTATGCATTCATAATGTATTTATAGTGATACAAGAGATAACATCATATATTTGGTAAAGATATGGGATATCCCCTATATATTAATAGAGGAACATTTTGGCAAAAAAGCTGAGGTGTCAGCATTACAGAGCTCAGGACATTCTTTTCTTTATTTGTCAATATATTTTTCCAAAAATACAATTAACACCCAAAATTAAATTTTTAAATTATTTTTCTAACTTAATTATATCCTTTAATTATATTTTCATAAAATCTTTAAAATGAATTTTAAAAACCATTTGTTCATATGTTCATATGATATAATAATATAAGATTGATATTATAATAACTCTCACGGATTAAATTTTAATTATTATACAATTTTTTTATAGATATATACTACACAATCGAATTTTAAATATTTCAATTACCCATAAATATAATAGATTTTGTAAATAAAAATTACAGTAAATAAGCGTGATGCAACATTGGAGGTGCATACGAATGTGGTCCACCATACGACTGCGGATACGACCAGGGAGGTTGGTTGTATCCCCACGGAGGAGGATAGCCAAACTGATTGTTGTTCCAGTTGTTTCGACCACGCCCACGATTGTTGCGTCCGCGTCCTCTGTTTCTAGAGTTGTTGTTGTAGCCGCGACCGGAGTTTTTGGTGTTGTTGTTGTGACCGTTGTAGTGCTGCGAGTTGTTGGGTTGTTGTTGTTGATCCTGGTAGGTGAACAGCACCATTGGTGAGGAAGCATTGGTGGGATGTTGTGCGATAGTTTTAACTTGTTTGTCAAGGCGCTTCTCTTCCATGATGAGCATCGATCGTGCCTTAGTGAATGAAGGGAATGGAGTCTGATGTTGAATAACATTGATTATGCTATCAAATTTGTTAGACAAACCATTCAACATATGCATCACTAACGACCGATCAGAGACTGGTGAATCAAGATTGGCCAACAAGTCGGAGAGAGACTTCAATTTGTGGCTGTAGTCGGTGATATTCATATCACCGATCTCAAGACTGCGGAGTTCATTATCGTATTGGAGCGACCGTGCCTCCTTGTTATCACGAAACAAATCTTCAAGCGTGATCCATATGTCACGCGCTTTGGATTTGGCCTTGAGGATGGTGTCGAGGAGCTGTTCAGACACCGTGCCGTAAATCCACATTTTTACAAGCCCATCACGTTCTTTCCACTGTTTTTCAACATCAGCGGTTGCCACGGAGGAGCCATCGAGATGTCCCAAAACGCCAAAACTGCTGCAATGGGTTTCGAAAAGCTCGCGCCAGACATCATAGTTGAGCTTGTTCATGTCAAGCTGGATGGGGATGTAGCCTCGAATCTGTGCGATTCCAAAGGGCTTGTCTGTGTTGGGAGTGACGGCGGTTTGAGAGGGGCCAGTCATCTTCACCAATCACACTTTTAACGAAGACAAAAAAGAAAACAAAAACAGGAAAAAAGGAAAATAAGAAGAGCGACGGAGAGATGAAGAGAGCGGAGTAGGATCGGAAAGAAAAGCTTTTGAAATCAGCTTAGCTCTGATACCATGTAATTGTGTGAATCTCCGTGAATGGAGAGCTATGCATTCATAATGTATTTATAGTGATACAAGAGATAACATCATATATTTGGTAAAGATATGGGATATCCCCTATATATTAATAGAGGAACATTTTGGCAAAAAAGCTGAGGTGTCAGCATTACAGAGCTCAGGACATTCTTTTCTTTATTTGTCAATATATTTTTCCAAAAATACAATTAACACCCAAAATTAAATTTTTAAATTATTTTTCTAACTTAATTATATCCTTTAATTATATTTTCATAAAATCTTTAAAATGAATTTTAAAAACCATTTGTTCATATGTTCATATGATATAATAATATAAGATTGATATTATAATAACTCTCACGGATTAAATTTTAATTATTATACAATTTTTTTATAGATATATACTACACAATCGAATTTTAAATATTTCAATTACCCATAAATATAATAGATTTTGTAAATAAAAATTACAGTAAATAAGCGTGATGCAACATTGGAGGTGCATACGAATGTGGTCCACCATACGACTGCGGATACGACCAGGGAGGTTGGTTGTATCCCCACGGAGGAGGATAGCCAAACTGATTGTTGTTCCAGTTGTTTCGACCACGCCCACGATTGTTGCGTCCGCGTCCTCTGTTTCTAGAGTTGTTGTTGTAGCCGCGACCGGAGTTTTTGGTGTTGTTGTTGTGACCGTTGTAGTGCTGCGAGTTGTTGGGTTGTTGTTGTTGATCCTGGTAGGTGAACAGCACCGTTGGTGAGGAAGCATTGGTGGGATGTTGTGCGATAGTTTTAACTTGTTTGTCAAGGCGCTTCTCTTCCATGATGAGCATCGATCGTGCCTTAGTGAATGAAGGGAATGGAGTCTGATGTTGAATAACATTGATTATGCTATCAAATTTGTTAGACAAACCATTCAACATATGCATCACTAACGACCGATCAGAGACTGGTGAATCAAGATTGGCCAACAAGTCGGAGAGAGACTTCAATTTGTGGCTGTAGTCGGTGATATTCATATCACCGATCTCAAGACTGCGGAGTTCATTATCGTATTGGAGCGACCGTGCCTCCTTGTTATCACGAAACAAATCTTCAAGCGTGATCCATATGTCACGCGCTTTGGATTTGGCCTTGAGGATGGTGTCGAGGAGCTGTTCAGACACCGTGCCGTAAATCCACATTTTTACAAGCCCATCACGTTCTTTCCACTGTTTTTCAACATCAGCGGTTGCCACGGAGGAGCCATCGAGATGTCCCAAAACGCCAAAACTGCTGCAATGGGTTTCGAAAAGCTCGCGCCAGACATCATAGTTGAGCTTGTTCATGTCAAGCTGGATGGGGATGTAGCCTCGAATCTGTGCGATTCCAAAGGGCTTGTCTGTGTTGGGAGTGACGGCGGTTTGAGAGGGGCCAGTCATCTTCACCAATCACACTTTTAACGAAGACAAAAAAGAAAACAAAAACAGGAAAAAAGGAAAATAAGAAGAGCGACGGAGAGATGAAGAGAGCGGAGTAGGATCGGAAAGAAAAGCTTTTGAAATCAGCTTAGCTCTGATACCATGTAATTGTGTGAATCTCCGTGAATGGAGAGCTATGCATTCATAATGTATTTATAGTGATACAAGAGATAACATCATATATTTGGTAAAGATATGGGATATCCCCTATATATTAATAGAGGAACATTTTGGCAAAAAAGCTGAGGTGTCAGCATTACAGAGCTCAGGACATTCTTTTCTTTATTTGTCAATATATTTTTCCAAAAATACAATTAACACCCAAAATTAAATTTTTAAATTATTTTTCTAACTTAATTATATCCTTTAATTATATTTTCATAAAATCTTTAAAATGAATTTTAAAAACCATTTGTTCATATGTTCATATGATATAATAATATAAGATTGATATTATAATAACTCTCACGGATTAAATTTTAATTATTATACAATTTTTTTATAGATATATACTACACAATCGAATTTTAAATATTTCAATTACCCATAAATATAATAGATTTTGTAAATAAAAATTACAGTAAATAAGCGTGATGCAACATTGGAGGTGCATACGAATGTGGTCCACCATACGACTGCGGATACGACCAGGGAGGTTGGTTGTATCCCCACGGAGGAGGATAGCCAAACTGATTGTTGTTCCAGTTGTTTCGACCACGCCCACGATTGTTGCGTCCGCGTCCTCTGTTTCTAGAGTTGTTGTTGTAGCCGCGACCGGAGTTTTTGGTGTTGTTGTTGTGACCGTTGTAGTGCTGCGAGTTGTTGGGTTGTTGTTGTTGATCCTGGTAGGTGAACAGCACCGTTGGTGAGGAAGCATTGGTGGGATGTTGTGCGATAGTTTTAACTTGTTTGTCAAGGCGCTTCTCTTCCATGATGAGCATCGATCGTGCCTTAGTGAATGAAGGGAATGGAGTCTGATGTTGAATAACATTGATTATGCTATCAAATTTGTTAGACAAACCATTCAACATATGCATCACTAACGACCGATCAGAGACTGGTGAATCAAGATTGGCCAACAAGTCGGAGAGAGACTTCAATTTGTGGCTGTAGTCGGTGATATTCATATCACCGATCTCAAGACTGCGGAGTTCATTATCGTATTGGAGCGACCGTGCCTCCTTGTTATCACGAAACAAATCTTCAAGCGTGATCCATATGTCACGCGCTTTGGATTTGGCCTTGAGGATGGTGTCGAGGAGCTGTTCAGACACCGTGCCGTAAATCCACATTTTTACAAGCCCATCACGTTCTTTCCACTGTTTTTCAACATCAGCGGTTGCCACGGAGGAGCCATCGAGATGTCCCAAAACGCCAAAACTGCTGCAATGGGTTTCGAAAAGCTCGCGCCAGACATCATAGTTGAGCTTGTTCATGTCAAGCTGGATGGGGATGTAGCCTCGAATCTGTGCGATTCCAAAGGGCTTGTCTGTGTTGGGAGTGACGGCGGTTTGAGAGGGGCCAGTCATCTTCACCAATCACACTTTTAACGAAGACAAAAAAGAAAACAAAAACAGGAAAAAAGGAAAATAAGAAGAGCGACGGAGAGATGAAGAGAGCGGAGTAGGATCGGAAAGAAAAGCTTTTGAAATCAGCTTAGCTCTGATACCATGTAATTGTGTGAATCTCCGTGAATGGAGAGCTATGCATTCATAATGTATTTATAGTGATACAAGAGATAACATCATATATTTGGTAAAGATATGGGATATCCCCGATATATTAATAGAGGAACATTTTGGCAAAAAAGCTGAGGTGTCAGCATTACAGAGCTCAGGACATTCTTTTCTTTATTTGTCAATATATTTTTCCAAAAATACAATTAACACCCAAAATTAAATTTTTAAATTATTTTTCTAACTTAATTATATCCTTTAATTATATTTTCATAAAATCTTTAAAATGAATTTTAAAAACCATTTGTTCATATGTTCATATGATATAATAATATAAGATTGATATTATAATAACTCTCACGGATTAAATTTTAATTATTATACAATTTTTTTATAGATATATACTACACAATCGAATTTTAAATATTTCAATTACCCATAAATATAATAGATTTTGTAAATAAAAATTACAGTAAAAATATTAAATAATTATTTTATACCGTACTATGTGCGGGTTGTTACCTAGTACTCCTATATCTACGCTAACAAAAAGACTCCACATGAAGTAGTTTGTAAAGTAAAGTTTGGGGACATTAGAGTGTTGATATTGAAAAGCGTTTGATAGTTGTTATTTATTCACCGGCACTGACAAGAGTACCATTGGCAGTAGCCATGGAAGCAGTGGTGATGATTCGAATGTGAAGCCAAAAAAAATTAGTTTAAAGATCGGTCGACCCCCTTTGATCTCAGTTTGACAACATTTTCTTTGTCTTTCTAGTGTCTTTAGTTCTCCTTCCATAGAGTCTAGATTCTGGAAAATCTTTTATATCCGCCGGTTATGTTTCCGGGGACTTTGACTTCATGCGCCGACGACTTTAGTTTCCTTTTGTTTGAAAGTTTTATTTCTTTACGGTTCCATATCAAAATTTAACTTACTAAAATTAAGATGACAAAAAAAAAGTATCTCATACTTTTTTCTCATAAATGGTATTTTGTATAAAATTTGGAAACTTTGACGGAAAATTCGACGAGGTTGTCTTCATACCTCTTCATACTCTGTGCAGAGATTGTAAATCAACTGATCAACAAAGCTAAAATAATGGTGGCATTGAAGGCATGCACTTCACCCAACTTGCTCCTATGATTAATCATTTCTTATACGTCGATGATTCTTTGTTGTTTTGCAAAGTTTCAAAGTAAAAAAGCCAATAATTGCATAAAATTAGCTGAGGTATTTGCTAATTGATTCATATAATGTTCTTTTATTCATGAAATACAACAAAATTATTTGTGATGATACAACAAAATACACACTAAAAGTACAAAAAAAAAAAAACAACAATGCGTTTAAGGAAGCTGGGACTGTGATCGAAGAGTGGCCTAACGAGTCCTGGTGCTCCGTGGCTTGCTTCTGCCAAAAGTCTTCATGAACCATTCATGCTTGTATGAAGCTACTATGTATCCCATCGCCAGGCCAAACATAACTCCAGGTGCAAAACCTACACCTGCTGCCATCCAACTGAATGATTCGTCTTCTTCTTCTTCTTTTGTTTCCATGGGTTCGGGTTGTGGTGGTGTTGGCGCTTTGATATCTCCACAAATATCCTTAAGGGAAGGGCCATTAAGTGCGGGGTTTCCTTCATAGGAGGAGCAATTTTGTCGTTGAAACTGTGTGCCTTGTGGTATGTAACCTTCAAGTTGGTTATGTGAAACGTTTATCCACGCAAGAGAAGAGAGGGTCCCAAGCTCAGGAGGAATTTGACCAGAAATCTTGTTTTGGGATAGGTCTAGTGACTCGAGATTCGTCAAGTTTGCCAAAGAAGATGGGATGTGGCCCGTGAAAGCATTGCTTGACATGTTGAGAATACGAAGCTCCTTCAGCAAACCAACGGAAGCAGGAATAGGTCCATGGAGTCGATTTCCTGAAAAATCGATGGCTGTGTAGATTGTAAGGATACGTTCCATCTCCATTTCTACTCCTTTACTCATCAAGACAAGTGAAGTGTAGTAGCTATATTGAATAGGATTCCGAATGTACTCTGGTTTTATATTATTATCTCTCTTGGAGGACATCACAGTCCAGTTAAGGAAGTAATCAGATGGCAATGTACCGAAGAAATCATTATGTGATACATCAATGATTTTCAACTGAGGAAATCCAAACCAAATCCCGTCAGCATTATGTAATGTGCCATGAAACTTGTTAGAGCGGAGGACAAGAACTTGAAGTTTCTGCAGAGAATTTAAGTGAAAGGGAAACTTGTCGTTGATTGTGTTGCTTCCCACATTGAGAATTTTAAGAGCAGAGCAGCCAGTAAGAGAAGTAGGCAGTTTTCCCTCCATTCGGTTGTGACTAATGTCAATTGACCATAAGTCCTTGGCATTCAAAAATATCTCAGGAAGGCTTCCGCTGAGTCTATTATTATGGAGATTTAGATCTGAAAGAGAACTCATGAGTGTCTCCAAACACCAAGGAATTGAGCCATGGAGGCTGTTGTTTGATAGATCTAGAACCTCTAGAGAGCTTAGTCCACATATTGATAGAGGTATCTCTCCGGTGAAATTATTATTGGAACTCGAAAAATAACTGAGATACTTCGAGGGTGGGATGAAGAGTGATCCTTGGAAAGCATTTGAGCTTAGATCTACCTCTCTGATATGAATGTTAGGAGAAGTTGTTAATGATCCATTGAAACCGCTGAAATAATTGTTGGAGAGATCTACAGTGTACAACTTTGGCAGTCTCCACAACCACTCTGGTACCTGACCTTTGATTTTGTTGTTGGAAAGGCTTATGGTACTTAGATATTTTCCTTTTCGTATGAACTCAGGAAACTCACTGAGGTTGCAGCCCACCAAGTACAAGACACTCAAATGTGATAGAAAATCCGAATCAGAAGTGATGTTTTCTGTTGAAAGGGGGATATTCCATAGATATAACCTGCCTAGTTGCTTGGGAGGCGAGAAGACATTTAAGTCAACTCCTGAACCGACAACTTTGTTGTAATTGTTGTTGTGAATAAAAAAATAATGTAAATTGGGTAAGAGAGATATATTTCCAATCCCAGTAAACTCATCGAATTGGTTATAACTCAGGGCAATGCTGCTCAATGAGGGAATCTTGACTAGGGATGAAAGAATGGCTCCCGTGAAAGGATTATCTTCAGCAAAAAAAGACTGTAATTTGGAGATTTGGCTAATGATTGGTGGAAAGGAACCTGTGAACTGATTTGAAGAGAGATAAAGTGCACGTAGTTGGGTAAAATTGAGTATTGAAGCTGGCAAGTTTCCATTCAACTTGTTATTACTAACATCAAAATCGATCAATTGTTTCAGATTGCCAACTGAAGATGGGATTTCACCAACAAAACCATTTGAAGAAAGATCAAGACTAGAGAGGTGTGAAAGGTTCCCAAGTGAAAAAGGAATTATCCCTGAGAATTGGGATTCAGAAAGGGTTAAAGAAGTCAAATGTATGAGGCTGCCAATAGAGTCTGGTATGGGACCTGAAAAGGCTGTTTCGGAAATGGTCAGGTCCAACCAAGAATTATTTTCACGAAAAACAGGAAGATTGCCTCTCAGATTTGGATTTTCATTTAATCTAATGGACTGTAAGCTGGGTATCAAAAAAACACTACTTGGAAATTCTCCAAGCAGTTTGCAGCTGGTAAGATCTAGCGATCTAAGAGAAAGCATATTTGAAAACTCGTGGGGGATTTCTGAAGAAATGTTTACGGAACTCATATCTAGTTCTCTAAGGTTCCTCAAATTTTGAGCAAGTATACGAAGAAAAGATTCATCCATAGAAAAATCGAGAGAAGAAAGATCAAGAGACACCAACTTGGTTAGCTGAAGAAGTCTGATTGGAATTTGGCCTGAAAGTGAAGAGGCAGATAGGTCAAGTCTTTCTAGCCCCATGAGTTTATCAAATTCAGCTGGGATTGGCGAACTGGTGAAATTGTTGTAAGCAAGGTTCAAATCACGGAGATAGCGCAGTTTAAATAGACTGCTCTTGGATTTAAGTAGGCCATGGAGGAAGCCATCACTAAGGTCTAGCCCGATCACTTTGCCCGACTTAGCAGCACACGTAATTCCATCCCAAGAACAACAATCACTTTTATTCACCCATGATTCTGTCTTCGGATAAGAGGACTTATCTGAAACAACCCAATCAGGTTTTTGGATCGAAAACTCAGTCTTAAACTCGAGAAGAGCATCCCTTTGGTCGGAATGACACAAGTGTTGTGTAGAAGAAACAAACGTGCTTAGAAAATTTGAAACAAGAAAAAGAAAAGAGATTGAACGGAGAAGGAAACTCATTTTCTGATGAGATAAGAAAGCTTTCATATTTGTGAAACAAAATACTTAAACTAAGTAGTGACGGTAAATTAGTGTTGCGAGTCACTACATATATATATAAAATCCAAACACATGAAGCTCAGAAGCTCCATTGACTTGATGATTTGAAGTCTTTTTGATGAAAAGTCTTCCCTACTAAAAATCAAACACATGCAGCTCCATTGACTTGATGTCTTTTTGCTGAAAAGTTTTTTTTTTTTTTTTTGACAAAGCTGAAAAGTCTTTCCCACTAAAAATTTAAAATCTTATGAGTTCCCCACTAAACTTGTTCTTGACGTCATAAGGGAAACGACGAACAAATATCTTTCTGAGTGAGAAAAGTAAAATATTAAGAAAACTATTCCCGTGTATATATTAATATAAAAGAATTCTCGCACAAAAGAGCTTCTTTGTTCCTTATATAAGATAGTGGGGAAAATGGCCAATTCATACATGAACTGTACCCTCTACAAAATGCAAATCTCAACCTGCACAATTAGGGAAAAGGGTCATTTCATACCCGTACACACTCCAAAAGTGCGAATTGCTACCTGTACAAACAAGAAGTGCCAATTTAAACATTTACCATAAGACATTTCACATTTCATACATATACTCACAAAATCGAGCCAATTGTACAGTACACGTTGACTCAGAATCCACGTGTTTTTTGATGTGGCAACGAAAATGCAAAACGACGCCGTTTTGATAAACTTTTTGCAAAAAATTGTGAAAATTCTACACTCCGGAGATTCGAACTCGTGACCTCACATGTGATTAGCATAGGACATAACCAATTGATCCAACAACAATTCTCAACAATATGATACAAATTAATCTTCATAAATCTAACGTAACATCCATCGAAATCGAAAAATATTTGGGAAATTCACACTCTCGTGGGTCGAACCCATGATCTCTTACATGTTTAGCATATGACTTAACCAATTGATCCCACAACAATACCCAATTATATGATACAATTTTATCCTCATAAAGCTAAAAGAAATCTAAGTCTCAATTAAATAAAATATTTTTATTTATATTTATAAATTAAATATAACTGAGTCTCAATTTTATCCTCATAATGACTTTTTATATATAATTAAGTATAACATAAAGGTTATTTTGTCAAATGTACTTAAAAAATGTTAAAATATATATAGATTTTTATACCATATTTTTCCAAAGTATTGAATGAGATAACAAAAAACAAACTAGTGTTTATCTCATGTTTGCATAATGTTGTGATATTTTCTTGAGACAACTACTACAGAGAGGTTTAAGCTTAGAGTTTGAAAAAAAAAAAGAGATTCAAAATTAGATTGAAATGTTTGATATTTAATTTTCAAAAATGATAGAGTTAGAGTCAAATAATTCTATGAAAATAAAATTTTAATTACTCTTCAGACTTTCTTATAAACTCTTATGATGTTGTAATGATAAGCCTTTAAAATAAAGTTTTTTCATCAATATATAATTTGAATATTTTTAGTTGAATTTAGATTTAAAAACAAATTAATCAGTTATAATAAGATAAAAAAATATGTCTAAAAGAAAATATTTTAGATTAAAAAATAATTAATAAAAATTACAAAAATAATTATGGATCTTATCTAATTTGTTTTAAGTTATCAGCTTTAGTTGGCATTTTTTATTTGCCAGTGACAGCTGGTTATCGATTACTAAGATATATATTCATTTCAAAGGAACTTTTATATCCATAAAATTCAACTCAGTCTTCGGTCAGATGCCATAAGTCGCTTTCAAGGAAGACGAAGAAGTTAAAGAGTTAGGGAGAGAATAATCGCCAACGGAACGGTTTTTTAACAACACTAGTATTACTATTACTTAAGACAAGATCAAGAACGGTTCTTTAAGAACACTAGTATTAAAGAACACAAGGGAGGAATGTGGGGCTATTTTGACTGTTCTAAAGAACTATGAGGCGGCGTCAGGACAGCAAATAAATTTTTCTAAATTGATATCTCTCTATTTTACTTTTTTTTTAGTCATGTTTTGTATTGTTTAGAGTCTAATCTTAGCATTTTTAGGTTCTTAACCTTAGATATTTGCATTTAGGTGTTTTAGGATGTTGCATTGCTGCATTGTTGCATTTTGGATGAAAACAGATGTTTTGGAGCTTAAAAAAAGCAAGAATCAGGAGTCACCCGAGCATGTACCCGAAGGTGTGATCGTACAAGAAGAACAACCCGAGATCTTAACCTGAACAAGCAGCTCTAAGCTGCAAGAGGAACCACCCAAAAGCAACCTAAGGAGGTGCTCGACCCTAGCCTCGTGTAGGAATTCAGATGACAGCTGTTTTGGCTAGGTCAAAAGGTTTCCATATATAAACCCTTTCCTATTTTCTCAACCAGAGGACACCACCGACAAGAGAGAGAGTGAGAGGTACTGAGAGAGATTGAGAGCCGATTTTGACTTTCTATCAAGCTTTGTTAGGATTTCTTATTTTCTTTACAACTCTTTTACTTTGATTCTATATTACATTTTGTTCATTTTCAATACATCATCTACTTTTATTCTATGCAATTCTTATTCGTTTATGCTTTTATGTCGATTATGATAAGATCTGAGTAGTGAATCAAAGTTTCTAGGGATGGGACAGGCTATTATGTATTCTTAATCGATTAGGATGTTTTAACTTGATTGATTTTATGAAAATCCCCTTCTGGATTAGTGTTCTTAATGCTAGTTTCAGGCCTAGAGGTTAAGATTAGATCCTAGGCGTTTCCACATCGAGGGGTGTTCGATGAAATGCTTGAATTAACTAATGCCAGAGATTTATTCATTTAGTCTAAGAGATTAGATGAGTAAGAGATTTATTGACAATAATGAATCGCATTTTAATGTCTGCTTAGTCATGTTTCTCCAACGAGAGTTGAGTAGGAAAGTGATCAAGGTTGACTCTTTCTACCACGAGAGTGGATTAGCAAGGATTAGAGATTCATTGTCTAGGGAATAGATTTTTTGAGGCATGTAAAACATTCTAGGCTGATAAGTAATACTTATGAACCAATTTACCCATCCTTAGGAGCTTTCTTATATTGATTGTTTAAGCTTTGATCTTTAACTCGATCCCCAACCTTATCTGGTACTCGATCATCAGCATCGTGTGGTGCCTCGAGTTGTTCATCATTCTGTTCTTATTTTCTAGTCACCCGATCACCTACTCGATCTGGTACTCGGCTGCTTGCATCGTGTACCTCGGTCGAGTAGTTCTTTGATTTATTCTTTTTATTTCTGTTCATATTAGGTTGTTAGACAAAACCCTTTTCATTGCTTGGCTTGACTTGCATAGTTATGATTGCATTCTTTCTATTAACAACAACCATTTGGATTGATAATCCTTTGTATTACAACTACATAGGGAATTGATACCCTGGGTGAAAATCTCGTTATCAATCTGACACTGTTGCCATTTGGTTGAATTCTTTATTACGTTTAGATTTCAAAACTTGCTAGATGAAGTTCCTTTTTATTTTTGTTTAATCTGTTACTGACTTGTTTGCTTCTTTTGCTCGTTTGTGTTGTGTTTCTAGTGGCTTGTGATGTCACACCGATCCTAGTGGCTTTTGATGTCCCTTAGAGAGTTGTGCATGACCCAAGGTGGCTAGATATAGAGTACCTCATATTGGCTCGATTTTTGGCTTATGAGAAGCCCAATGAAAGGCTGCTATTCAAGTTCATTCATCTCACAGCGAGGGCAGCTCAGATGATCCTACCCAATGTCGCCACTACTAAGATTCAGCTTGGAGCAAACATTGACTTCTCACCACCTCTGGAGGCGCTGTACAACCATGAAGAGGAATCAGAGGGTAATGAAGGAGAAGCAGGAGGACAAGGGCAGTGAGAAGATCCAAAGAATTTTGACTTTGAGGAGTATATTTGCTCCTAGAAGCAGCCAGTACGGGCTAGAGAGGCCCACAGGAGGATTGAACTAATTCTTGGCAAGGAAGTTCAAGGATCTTACCGGGACAGTTAAGGTTATGGGAGGTCAGATCAGGGAGATCCAGGACAAAGCAAGCTGTGCCTCAGCTCTAGCTCCAGCCTGTGCACCCACCTGGATGGGGAAGAACGGACCAGTTAGGGGAGCCCGCGGCCTAGCCGCACCTACAGAACCTCATAGGACTTCATCATATGAGCCACGAGCAGAGAAGGATAGCACGAGACATGATAGATCATGCATGAGCCACTCGGATACCTACCCAGCTCCTCACCTGATAGGGTACTAGATGCCCTATCTGATGCCCCATTCGGGCACCTATTCGGGTGACCATTCGGGTCCTTATCCTCAACCTTACTAGATGCATTACCCGATGACCTATGATGCCTCCTCCGAGCAACTACTCGGGTGACCACTCGGTTTCCTTCCCCCAGACATATCCATCCTACTACCTGATGCCATACCCGGTGAGCTACGCGATGCTGTACCCGATCAACTACTTGGATGCTGGTCTTTGCAAGTTGTCTGTGCACATTACCGAGCTTTCTGATGAGCTAATCCTGACACCCACTTAAGCCGGTGACGACCTTGGGTACACGTTGGCGAGAATGGAGGCTGCCACAACCTCTTTCTTCACCAACCCATGAGGTACCACATTCATCCAACCATTGTAAATATCATTGCATTTTAGTTTGTTGTTTTATTTTTTTATTTGAAATTTTTGCATACTAGTTTTATGGAAAAAAGATGGCTAACTACATGAAGTATTGGAGAATGCATGGTCACACATGCCAAGTATAATATTGTATCATCAACTACACGAAGTATATGTATTGCATGGCCACATGCATGAACTATATGACGTTATGTGGTTAACACCATAGACATACAATCCGGTACACCGGTCGAATGATTCCGGCAAAGACCGACATTGACTCCGGCGTTGACCAACATTGACCAAAAAAAATTGTATTTTAATATTTTCTATTAAAAAACAAAATAATAAATTATTATATTAAGTTATATATGGGTTTTCATGATTAGAAAACACATTCTATTCAATATCTAATTATTTCTATATCTCTAATGTATTCATTCTTATAATTAGTTACTTTTATTTTTGAAGCTAAACTAATAGTTAAATAAAATTATTAATAATTATTTTCAAGAAATATATATATATATATATATATATATAACATATGTAATTATTAATGATTATATATATATAAATCTCTGATCATCATATTATTTAAAATTTTAAATACTACAAGAATCAATAAAATCAAATTCAACTATTTTCATTAGAAAATAATATGCAAAAGATTTGAGTATATGACTCTTTACTTTAAAATTTGCATGGTAAAGAGTATACAAAATTTTAGATACTCTTTGGTATAAAAAAAATTTACATACTCCTAATAACATGTAAACAATAACAAAAAAATTAACACTATTTACTTTTAATAGATAAAATATAATGATAAATAATTATTTTCAATATATAATATAAGGACATTTGCAAAAATCTAAGATATATATTGAATAGAATGTTTTCTAATCATGAAAGTTCATAAATAATTTAATATAGTAATTTATTATTTTGTTTTTTCATAGAAAAAAATTAAAATACAATTTTTTTTGGTCAATTTGGTCAACGCCGGAGTCAACGTCGGTCTTAGCCGGAATTATTCGACCGGTGTACCGGATTGTATGTCTATGGTGTTGACCACATAACGTCATATACTTCATGCATGTGGTCATGCAATACATATACTTCGTGTAGTTGAGGATACAATATTATACTTGGCATGTGTGACCATGCATTCTCCAATACTTCGTGTAGTTAGCCATCTTTTTTCCTAGTTTTATTCATTTGAGTCTGCATCTAAAACCCAAAAAAATTGAAAATTCAAAAAAAAAAAATATAAAAATATAAAAAAGAGAATGTTCATGTAGTTGCATTTTCATTATAAGATTGAGTCTAGATTGCTTGATATAGGATTGTTTGCATATGTATCGGGGATTATGATGATTTTAGCCTTGTAAACTCGCTTATTAACTCAGATAAATTCCATGCCCTCATTATTAGTTGTTTGATGCTTGTTGATTGAGTTTGAAAGGTATAACTGAACCACACTTTGAATACTTATACCAGCATTTGAAACTTAGTCGAAGCATGTTGTGATTTGATGTTATTCCCTATCTTATAATAACCTAATCTTGACTAATAATTATCGAGTAATGCATTGAAATTAGACTCATGGACACAACACACATACTTAGATTATCTTTTTCCTTTTTACCACCGTTGTTAATCTAAGTACCTGATTCCCATTACTAGAACAGTTCACCCCACCATTAACCTTACCTCTCTTTCAAGACATTGCTATTCTTTGAGTGATTAGGTCTTTTTCGGATTGAGTTTGGTAGAAAGTGTTAGGTTTGAGCCGACAAGAATATGATCCTAAGTAGTTCTAGTTTCACAATATCCGGACTAGATAGGATTAGGTGTACTAGCCCTGGGCAATCGGGTACTCGGATCGGGTTCGGGTTTTTTGGGTAGAGGAGTTTAGAACCCAATCGGGTAAAAAAAATATCGGTTCGGGTTCGGTTCGGGTCTTACTGGGTTTGGGTCTAAAATTTCATAATCTATAAATACCTGAAAAAGTCGGGTATCATTCGGGTTCGGGTATTTTGTACCCGATTACCCAAAATTTAACCCGATTACCCGAAAATTTTAATGTTAAATGTTATTTAATTTTTAAAAAATTTAAATTCTAAAAAGAATAGGTTAGTTTTTTGAAATATAGCTAACCATTCCAATATAATTTTGGTTATTTTGATTATTTTAATTATTTTGATCTATGAAAAATAAATATTTTTGAATTTTAAGCTGTAATTTTGAATAACTATGCTATAAATTAAAAAATTATAATTAGTATTTTCTGTATACTATTTTATTTCGTGTATGTTGGGTACCCATTCGGTTCTCGGTTCGGTTCCGGGTTCGGTTCCGGTTCTTCGGGTTTAGGAGATTAGGACCCAATAGGGTATTCTACCAGGTTCGGGTTCGGATTCGGGTCCATATTTTCGGGTCGGTTTCGGTTTGGGTTTTCGGGTCCGGTTTTTTTGCCCAGGCCTAAGGTGGACATTTGTTTTAGGGATTTGAGATTTTTTGGTTTAGAAAGAAAAAGAAAGAATTTTTTTGGAAAGAAAAAGGGTAAAAAAGCTTTAGGAAGAGAGTGTGATAAAAGAAAAATTATAGTGAAGGATTTGGGGATAAAAAAAAAAAGGCCAATTTGCCTGATAGCCAAAATCATAAATAAAATTAAGAATATAGCAGGTAATTTGAAAAAATTAGGAAAACATGATCAGGGGTATTTAAAATTACTAGTGGTGGTGGTGGCTGGAGTTGGCTGGCGACCGGAGGTGGAGGTGGTGGGCGGCCGGAGGTGGACGATGGCCGGTGGCTGGAAGGAGGTCGGAGGTGGTGTTGGTCGACGGCCGGTGGCCGGAGTTGGCCGGTGGCCAGAGTTGACCGGCGGCCGGAGTTGGAAGGTTGGCCGGTGGCTGCAGTTGGACGGTTGGCCGGTGGTCGGAGTTGGCTGGTGGCCGGTGGCCAGAGTTGGCTGGAGGCTGGATGACGTCCGGTGGTAGCTGGACGGAGGCCGGTGGTGGTGGTGGCTGGAAGTGGTGGTGGTAGGTGATGGTAGGAGGTGATGTGGTTTAGGGTTAGTTTGGGAAATATTGTAGAAAATATAGATTGTATAACCTTTTAATGGTTAGTATAGTCAGTCATTGAATTATTAATTTTTTTTTGTTTATACACTGCAATTCCTCAAAAAAAAAATTGGTTCTAAAAAAAAAAAAAGAGAAGAACCACAGTTTCATAAGAACACCAATCCACTAGAAGAGTTCAAAGAAAGAAACCGCCCCCAAAACTAGCTAAATGGTTTAGAAAAGCTTAAGGGTAGAAATAAGACATTTGATGGGTGTAGATTAGGAAGGATCAAAAACTGATATACGTACATTTGGGTAGATGGGATCATATTCTTGTATGGATCTCTTGGAGCTTACCTTTAGCATTCTCCTAAAGCTCAATCCATTTTAGTTGAGAGAAACCAGTTTTTAAAACATAAACCCTTTGAAAAAGGGATTACCTTTGTCTCTAACCCATTCATCCTAGCAAAATGAGTTTAATGGCAATGCATTGCTTGATTCATGGTTCACTGCTAATAAATGTTAAAGAGAATGACGAATCTGAATGCATGTGTATATTAGGGATAGAATCAGGTTTTGTTGTGAAGTGCCGAAAGTTCTTGAGTAGACTTCTTCCCCATCCATCTTAGAGTTAATAACATGGAAATTGAATTTAACTACTCGATCAGTAAGTTTTGGCTCTGATTCCGCACTTTCAAACCTCATCCTATTACTTTCTTCCTAGAGGACTTGCAAGAGATAAGATTGGGGGTGTTGATATCTCTCTATTTTACACTTTTTAAAGCATCTTTTTAGTCATGTTTTGCATTGTATAGAGCCTAACCTTAGCATTTTTAGGTCTTTAACCTTAGATATTTGCATTTAGGTATTTTAGGGTGTTGCATTGTTGCATTTTGGATAAAAAGAGATACTTTAGAGCCTAAAAAGAGCAAAAAGAAGGATTCACAAGTTGCGGCTATCACAAAGAAGGATCTGGTGTCATTTATGGGGTTTACACAAGAGTATTTGAAGCATCAAGAGGGAAAATGGAAGCACCCGGCCATACCACCCGACCATTGCCAAAGAGCACCCGTTCGAGTTCATGACGAGATCCTCAAAGATCGACTCGAATGAAGCTGTTTCGTTCTGATTAAGCTCGGGTCTAGATTTGTGTAGACCTTCGGGTACCTGCTGACGCGGCTAGGTCAACTTGTTTCCTCATAAATAGCCCCTCTTAACCCCATTTTCGACATACAAGGGGCGAGAGCCATTTTTACACTTTTCTTTGAGCAAATTTTCCAGTTTTTGTTATTCTTTTAACTTGAATTCTTTTTACGTTTTGCTATTACTTCTTTCTAGTTTAAACATTTATCTCTTTTCATCTTTATGATTCTGCAATTTTTATTTATTTCTGGGTTTATGTTCTTTGCCATGAAATCTGAGTAGTGAATCAAAGTTTATAGGGATGGGATAGGCTAGTATGTATTTTTAATCGGTTAGGATGTTTTTGATTGATTGATTTTATGAAAATTCCCTTATGGATTAGTGTTCTTAGTGCTAGTGTCAGACCGAGAGGTTGAGATTAGATCCTAGGAATTTCACACCGAGAGGTGTTTGATGAAATGCATGAATCAACTAATGCCAGAGATTTACTCACTTAACCTAAGAGATTAGATAAGTAAGGAATTTATTGACATTAGTGAATTGGATTTTAATGCCTTCTTAGTCATGTTTCTCCAACGAGAGTTGGGTAAGGAAGTGATTAGGGTTGATTGTTTCTACCACGAGAGTGTATTAGCAAAGTTTAGAGATTCATTGTCTAGTGAATAGATTGATTGAGGCATGTAAAACATTCTAGGTTGATTAGGAATATTCATTGTCCACTGCCTCTGCCTCACGTTCAGCTCAGGCTGAGTGAATATATACTTCAGGCTCTTATGATCTGTAAACACTTGTACCTTTGCAACATAAAGATAGGATCTCCAAATCTTCAGGGCAAAAACTACAGCAGCCATCTACAAATCATGAGTAGGATAGTTGTCCTCATGCTTCCGCAACTGCCGCAAAGCATAGGCAATCACCTTCCCATGCTGCATCAACACACACCCCAAACCAACTCTAGATGCATCAGTATAAACCACATAGGGTTCTCCCTGCTCAGGCAAAGCCAACATTGGCATAGTAGTCATCATCTCTTTCAGGTTTGCAAAGCTCTCCTTGCACTCCTATGTCCAAACAAAAGGAACATCCTTCCCTATCAACTTAGTCCTCGGACGTGCTCTGCTCGCAAACCCTTGCACAAACCTACTGTAATAACCTGCCAACCCCAAGGAAGCTCCTGATCTCCGTGGCTTTCTGCGGTCTAGGCCAATCTCTGATAGCCTGAATCTTCTCTGTATCTACAGAAACTCCCTCTGCATAAACAATATGACCCAGAAATCCCATCTCTCGCTGCCAGAAACTACACTTGCTCAACTTAGTAAACAACTTCTGCTCCCACAGTTTTTCCAGAACTGCTCTTAAATGCACTGCATGCTCCCCTAAACTCTTGGAATAAACCAGGATATTGTCAATAAAAATGATGACAACCAAGTCCAGAAAACTCATGAGACACGATGTTCATCAATCTCATAAACGCTGCTGGCGCGTTACTCAACCCAAACGACGTCGCCACGAACTCATAAACCCATACCTCGTCCTTCTTCTACTCTTACAATATCGACGCTCCCCATGGTGAAGTGATAGGACGAATGAATCCCATGTTCAACAAATCCTCTGGTTACTTCCTCAACTCTACTAGACTAATAGTCAAGTATGCAGACATACACTCACCGCCATCTGAAAATCAACCCCTCTTGCCCGTCCAAGAACCTCTAGTAACTTGCCTCTAATGGAAACTTCCACAAAACAGCTTATTCCAACATAGCTTTCCCGCTTGGCAATTCTCCACAGCAAATCATCAATACGAGCGTAATCAAACAAACAAGTACCATATGTTCGCATATTATGATTCACCGCATCAAACAATATGCAAACCGCCAACTCAAAACAATTGACTTATTTCCCCTAGCAAGCATACCAAAACCTTGAATCTAGCAACCCTGTCCATGTGCAATGAACTTCATCCAACATCGTCCCAACGATAAGTTTGTCCCACCATGAAGGCTTCTCATGAACTTATGTACCTCGCAACAATGCCCTTGCTGGCTTATATCTGCTGCAGCTCCCCTTCCCGGGACTCCAGCACCACTGGCCACACAATCCTGGGGCATCAGCCACACAATCATGACCGCACTGGCCAAAGACCCTGGCCCACCGGCCAACACAATTAAAATCCAAGATTAAACCACCATAAACTCTCGAGGTCTACATTTCGTTGTTATGTTTATACTCACATCCTAGGCATTTCTTGCTCCCAACTCCTCCACCCTTAGGTCGCAACCTTCGAGCCATACCGATCTCACTCTCAGACCAGCATCTTCGAGTTATACCGTCTCACTCTTGGCCCACAATCCTTAAGCTCTTGGTATCAGAGGAACTACTCATCCCCTCAGGGGAACATCATCCCCTCTGCCACTCTTGGAGCCCCCAGCCCCTCGAGCTATCGGTATCAATGGGAATCACCATCCCCACAGAAGCAACAATCCTTAACGAATATAAACATCTCCCGACCAAAAGTATCTCCTGTGTCCGAGTATAACATTGCAATGTTGCACCTGCCCACTCAACTTCTAATATCCAACTAGATTACCCACCCAACAGAGAAACATCTGCTCCAACTGCATACGTCCACATATCCACCTCCTAGGCTTGATACCTCTCGAAAAGAATCTCGTTCCAGTCATCTACAACTGCTCCATCCTCCTAACATATGATGGAGACTCCTCAACATCCACAGCCCTCGGCTGCACCCGCCACATACGGCACAACTAGAGCCTGCACTGGTACCCCTCTCGGTAACCGCTCCAATAGCACGCCAACAGATCCGCCAAGCGATGATCTTGATCCTGGGCTCCACCTGCTGCAACCCCACACTTGGGTTCCTAGCACCCCCAGCATTCTCACCGGCTAACTCTCTAACCCTCTATGGTCCCTTCTGATAAGCTTGCGACTCTCTGACGTGCCTCCTCGTGGAACTCTGGACCACACACTCGCTGGCCTCGGGAACCTGCCCAACCATGACCACAACAACAACCACATCCACAACCAACAACTTAAACACCTTTAACCTCTGCTCTTCTAAGATCAGAGGCTAACAAGCATAAAAAAACAAACCAAAACCACACAAAGAAACATAACATACCGTGGAATCTCATTGAAGGCTCGAAGAGGATGTTCTAGGACTCCATGCCACACACAATTGACTAACTCACATAATCAATCAAAGCATGCAATCCCAACATCAACAACAGAAACACAGTGAACCCATACCTAGAACCGTAAGAGCTCTGATACCAAACTGAAACGACCCGACCCGTTTTTTTTTAATAATAAATAATAATAATAATATATAAACTACAACTAGTGGTCCCATACTCACTAGCCACCTAACCACAACACAAAACAACAATTAACATAAACCATAACATTAAACCAATAATTAAATAACCAATAATTCCAAAGTATATCAATTCCAAAACCAACCATCATGAAACATAGAACCAGCAACTAAGCAATGTTCTAATGACCCAACTATAGTAACCTATCAATGTCAGACAACATCCAATCGAGTCCCTAGAACATCCTCCTCTTCATCGCCTTGATTCCACGATCACACTTTGCATTTACCTGCACCACAAACACAAATTGAGATGCATGAGTATTTTATAAACACTCAGTGAGGCAATCCTCCCATCTATTGGGCTATACACACAAGCAACTGAGATACCAATGTCTAAAACAATCAATAAACAAAACAAACAAACCAGGAAACAACCATAGTCTCGCTGGAAGGGAGGTGTCGACCGACACCAGCCAAGTGTCGACCGACACTGGCTCTTGGTGTCGACCGACACTACCCCACAGTGTCGATCGATGCTCGCTCCCTGGTGTTGACTGACACCACCATGGTGTTGATCGACACTACCTCTGCAATCATGTTCCGCTCAAAGCTGAGAGTCGAATCTCGCTTCCTAACACCTCCAATCCATCCAATACTCAATCCCAAAGCCATATGAATCCGTAGGAATCCTATAGCAACCCAAACAAGCAACAAAACACTACAAACAACACCAAACAAGCAAGACAAAAGAAATCTCAGGCTTAAATAAGCCATTGTCATGTACTCACCTCTTTGCAGGAAGATTCTGACAAAAAGCAACGAATCTAACCCTCCTAGCAAGCTTCTAGCTCCTTCCTAGCTTCAAATCTCCCAAGAACAGTCCAGAAATCTCACAAACTCTCTCTAGAACCTCAAGAACACTTTTCTCTCTTTATTTTTTCTCAAAAACGGCGAGACAACAACAAAAACACGACCTAGGTCGTTTTCTCACTTTAATATCTCGGTCCAATGGTTTTCTCTAAACCAAACCGGTACAGTTTGATAATTAAATCGAACTGGTCGAACCAGAAACCCTTGGTGTCGATCGACACCTTCCCACATAACGCACAGTTTTGATTCGCGGGTGTTACAACTACCAACTTTGCAACTACTTTTACGATTGTTTAGCGTCAAACACCTGAATTAGATATTGTTTTGCTACTCTTTAGCAACTCTCGATTTTTTGAATTTGAAATTTCACATTAGGGAAATGTTAACATGTTTCTATACACATTTTCACTTTTAATTGATCAATATCAGCCATATAAACTTTGTCAAAGCTTTCCATTTCAGTATCTAGACACAAAAATTTTATAATATCTAAATCATTCTAAAGAGCTATATGTTATTCCATAAGAAGGTTCGTAATTTTATGAAAATTCCAAAACAAATATATGAAAACAATATTTTAAGCTCATAAACTATTTCATATACTCTATAAGACAATCATGAGTCCATATTGTTAATTGATATCAATTGAACTAGTCAAAAATGACAGATTTCAAAAATTTGTACTGTGACTAAAGTTTGAGAGTCACAATAGAGTAACAATTTGCGACTAACTTGTTACTAACTTTGCGACTCTAGCTATTTGCGACTATCTTGCTACGGTGTTGCATTGTGACCATTGTGTTACTCTATTTGGTAGTTGTCTAATTTTTAGTAGTTTTTGCCAAGGTTTAGGCGCGTAATATCTCCCATAATTTTTAGTATGTGTCTCTTTTGCGGCCACTTTGCGACTCCGCTTCGTTAATTACTAGGCAAAGAATCCATTTAGGGTTTCTATATCTCTTTCTAATTTTCGACTAAGTGTCGAAAACCTCTTAAATCTATCTTGTTTCTCCTCTCGAATATCTCATCTTATCCTCTCAAATCGCTCAAATCTCTCCTCTTCTCCTCTCAAATCTCTCCTATTTATCAACTCTCTCTAATGGCTGGTACCAGAAAGCCGAATAGGGGTTGCGGAGGCAGATCCGCTGGAGGTGTTAGTATTTACAATGGTGCGACTACAGGGGAACCCAGTTATGGCGCAGGTAATCGGGCCTCCAATGGTGTGACTTCACGCGGAGGTTGAAGTGGTGTCCGAAGGTTGTCTCACTCCTCGAATCCATCAGGCTCTCAGTCCGTGACTAATTCAAATAGAATTATGCCTTCCCAGTTTTCGCCGAGGACACAACCATCGCCTCCTGCTTCTCAACCACCGCCTCCTACTTCTCAACCATTTCGGGTTGCTTCTCAACCACCACGGGTTGCTTCTCAACCACTGCTTCTTGCTCCTCAACCACCGCCTCCAGTTCCTCCACTCATACCAAAACAACCAGACCAAAATATAGAAGAGGATTACGACAAAGAAAACCCTAATCCCAATCCTGCCGAAGAAGAAAACCAAAATTACCAAGATTTGTTAGAAGTTATGCTAGCTCTTTCAGGCCGAGAACATCTGCCAGTTCTGTCTGTCGAACCCATCCCCGGTGTTGATACTTGATGTCACTATATTTTACCATATTTAAGGCCTTGTTTAGTTCATGTTTTGCATCATATAGAAGTGATTCCTTAGGTTTTATAGCCAAATATTTCCAAATATGCACTTAGGATGTTTAGAAGCATGCATTGCATACATTTGTGCATTTGGAGTATTATTAGGTGTTATGGAGCTCTAAAAGGGTAAGGAATGACTTGGTGTTATTTCTGGAGCTAAACAAGATGATTGGAAGTATCAGGAAGGGAAAAGAAGGCACTCGACCATACCACTCGAGCAGGCACACGGTCGAGTATGTTGTCGGATTCATAACAAGCTCCTGCTCAAGATCATGAGATGAGGAATATGCTTCAGCAACTCCTACAAAGTCAAGCTAATGAAGCTATGGAAACAAGTAAGAAGCTCACAGAGATGAATAACAAGGTGGACTGCACATACAGTGACCTTAATATCAAGATTGAAGCTTTGACTTGCAGCATGCTTCTCCTGGAGAGCAAGAGTGAATTTTCTTCTTCTAGACAACTCAATGGGACATCAATTGACAATCTAAAGGGGTTTGACACTGCCCAAGCTATCTCTCTCAAAGAACTACCTTCAAAGCTCATCGAGGACAGTGACAACCGAGATGGGGAGGATTTTCTCCAACCAAAGGTGCAGAATGAGAAGACAACTGAGTTTGAGACACCACTCGACCATACACTCGACCAAGACTCTATGGTAATTTCTCTTTGCTCTTAGTGTTAGGTTGAGAATGATTGTTACATCCGCTTAGTGGTAGGCTGAGATTGATTAAGTTTAGTTGATTAAGTTTTTGGTTGTGTTTGATTGTTTGGTTGAGACTAATACTCTTTGTTTGATTGAGTTTTTTTTACTTTGTTTGCTTAGTTGTATTTAAGTTACATCCGCTTAGAGGTAGGTTGAGATTGATTGTTTTGTTGATTAAGTTTTTGGTTGTGTTTGATTGTTTGGTTAAGACTGATTGTGTTTGATTGTTTTGTTGAGACTAATACTCTGTTTTTATTTGATTAAGTTTAGTGAAGGACTGCTTTGTTTGATTAAGTTTTCTTTACTTTGTTTGTTTAGTTGTCTTTAAGTTACATCCGCTTAGTGTTACAATGTTTTTATAGAGACTAATACTCTGTTTTTGTTTTGTGACAGGTTTAACAGACACAAAAGAAAAATTTCTCGGGTCATTGCTGGAATATTTAGAAGGAAATTTGATGGTCTTTACTAAAGCTGGAAGGTTACTCCTACACCCATTCAAGTGAGATATTTCAGGGCATTTGCGGTAATGTCTTATAGCTTTCAAAGTTTTATTATCTCTCATAACTGACTTAGTATCATTACTAACTTAACTCAATTATAATATGTAGCGGAAGTTCTATTGAGATTTTTGGATTACTGAGCTTGTTAGAGGGGTTCGTAAAAATAGCCAAGAAACGAATGAAAGGCATTGTTAATCTAGCTAAAAGCAGTGGTAAACAACCTATTTGGATTCGTGGAGAACTGTGCGCTGAGATGTGTGCTCATTGGAACGAACCTGATGTAATGGAGAGGAGCTCAAATGCTTCATAGTCCAGAAAATCCGATCGTGGTGGTCTTGGAGTCCACAAACACCTTGCCGGTCAGAAATCATATGTGCAAATTCATCAAGAAATGGTAATTTAACATTGCTTCCATGATTTTAACACCCTAATCACCTTGCTTCCATGATTTTAACACCCTAACCACCTTGCTTCCATGATTTTAATATTTTACAATTTTTTTGTAGGAGGAAGAATTGGGCCGTCTGGTATCATTTAGCGAAGTGTTCATGAAGACACATACTCGAGTTGACAAATCGTTTGTTGATCAAAAAGCTAAACAAGTAGCTGAGACTTATAGAGGAAAGACTGTGTGAACTGGACGATGATGGTCCATAAAATTCAGTGAATTCTTCTGAACGTTCAACTCATCATACTCTCAGCATTGATGAAAAGAATGAAATCTTTCTTAAGGTATGAGTATTTTGCTTTCTTAATCCACATTTTGGTTTTCTTAATCCGCATGGTTTCTTTATTTGCTGAGCATTTTGGTTTCTTAATACTTGTTTCTAACCTTGACTAACGAAATGGTTTTGTTTTTCTTTGTTTTAGTGTACTCAAACATATGAGAAGGGAAACCTTTTTGGTCTAGATGCTGAGAATGCCCAATGTGATAAGGAGCATCAAGAATCTCAAATGAAGACCGATGACCTTCTCATCGACATGAAAGAGAAAGATACAGGATTTGAGACTTTATAGCTTCCTTGCGACCAACTGTACCAGCAACAACACCAGCAACCGCACCTGAAGACTCCACACCCGAAGACATAGTACCACCAGCCACCGTGTTAGGTACTCACCAGACACCGCGTTAGACACAACACCAGCCACCACATCCCCTTTCTTCACTTACTCCAAGTTCTAAACATTGTCTTTTCTAAAAAATATGAATTGCTATGTTTGATTTTATTACTTGTTTTGCTTTAGGATGATCTTTTTGGTTAATACAATCATTATGCTAATCTTTTTGTTTAATGAATGATTATGATATCTTTCTTAATGATTTGGTTTTCAATTTTAATTTACTATGATTCATACCAAATTTGATTAAAACATGTTTATTATATGCCAAAATGTCACCAAATTGTGACCAAATTTATTTCTATGAAACTATCAGGTTAGTGGCAAAATGGTTCATAATATATGAGGACTACTTTGCGACGACAAGGAGTCTTAAAATGGTCACACAATTTAATCACTAACTTGCGACTGACTTGAAACTATGTTTACGACCGCATGTTCCTAACATAAAGAGTATGTAAAGAGTCACTTATTGGCGACTATACAACGGCGTCATAATTCAGTCGTAAATTTGTGACCATCTTGAGACGCCTAAATTTTGCGACCATTTTTTAGCGACCATTTGAAATAGTTGCTTAGTAGTCGCAACGTAGGTGTTTGCGACTATTTAGCGACTATTATTGGAGTCGCTAAACGCAGGTTTTCTTGTAGTGATGTCAGCAACTCAGGCGTCTGTGATCTGATGCATGCAGCTTCCTGATTGGCACAATACTCTGTTCGGCACAACGACTTGTTCCTCACAGCGAGTTGTTCCAGAATCTGCATTTTCAATTTTGGCTAGGGTTCTCTTCTCTTTCTCTAACACAAGATATTTTCACAGCGATATCATTTGATATCTTGTGTTAGATATTTTCACAGCGATATTTTCACGTCATTTCTCTAACACATCGTTGTTCCTCACAGCGATGTCAAATGATACGTTGGCACTACAAATTTTGCAAACTGCCGTAACAGATCAAATCTTCTCTCGGATTGCGGCAGCAACAACATCAAAAGAGGCATGGGATGCATAGAAGGCAGAGTACCAAGGATCTCCTCAAGTTCGTTTGATCAAACTGAAAACGTTGCGTAGGGAGTATGAAAATCTGAAGATGTATGATAACGAAGATATCAAGACTTTCAATGATAAGTTATTTTTTTTTGGAAAATCAATTAACTTATCATGGTGAAAAGAAAACCGACATTCAACTTGTCCAAAAGATACTCATCTCTCTCCCAGCCAAGTTCGATAGCATTGTTAGTGTTTTGGAGCAAACTAGCGATTTGACTTCAACAACAATGACAGAGCTAATTGGTATTCTGAAAGCTCACGAAGCAAGGTTTTCAGCAAGAGAGGAAAGCACATATGAGGGAGCACTCTATGTTCGCTCAAAAGGAAGAGAATCTGTTTTCAAACGTTTCAACACCAAATGCCATGTCAATCATGACAAGAAGTGGTGTGGTATTCACAAGAGCAACAACCACACAGAGGAAGAGAGTCGAAACAAACCGAAGAAAGATGATCATGGCAAAAATCAGAAAAGTAACATCAAGTGTTACAAGTGTGGCAAGATGGGCCACTACTCCAATGAATGTCGCTCAAAGAACAAAGAAAGAGCACATGTAAGCTTCGAAAAGACTTAACTGAAGATAATATGCTGTTTAGTGCAAGTGAGGAATCAACAACAACATTAGGAGCAGATGTTTGGTTGGTCGACAGTGGCTGCACAAACCATATGACGAAAGAAGAAAGATACTTCTCAAATATCAACAGAAGTATCAAAGTGCCGATTAGAGTAGGAAATGGAGATATAGTCATGACAGCTGGTAAAGGATATATTACCGTCATGACAGGGCATGGTCAGCGGCGGATCCAGGGAGAAAAGTAATAAGGGGCACAAAATTATATTTATCTAAAATGTTTTTTTCAGCAATAAAAAGACATAGAAAAGTACAAAAAATTGAGTACTGCATGTTGTTAGGTTCGAACCAGTGACCTTCCTCTTAGTATGGGCACTTTTTCCAAATAGAAGAAGAAGCCACGACGGCAAATGCACAAATGGAGGAAACATGGCACAAGAGACTTGGCCATGTAAGCAGCAAGCATTTGCAACAAATGCAAGACAAGGACTTGGTAAAGGGATTACCAAGTTTTAAAGTCAAGAAGGAAGTGTGTGAGGCATGCAATCTTGGGAATCAGTCATGCAAAAGCTTTCCAAAAGAATCTCAAACAAAAACAAAAGAAAAGCTTGAGATTGTGCATACTGATGTATGTGGGCCGATGCAGCACCATTCACTTGACGTAAGTCGTTACTTGTTATTGTTTCTGAATGATTATACTCACATGTCTGGGTATACTTCCTAAAACAAAAGTCGGAGATGTTCTCAATATTTAAGAAATTCAAAGTGATGGTGGAGAAACAATCAGATTGTACCGTCAAGACGTTAAGATCTGATGGAGGTGGTGAATTCACTTCACAAGAATTCAACCAATTTTGTGAAGAAGAAGGAATCAATAGGCAAGTGACTTTTCCTTACTCACCACAACAAAAAGGGGCAGCAGGACGGAAGAATAGATCTTTGATGGAGATGGCAAGAACAATGCTTGTGGAGCAAGGATTACCGCTCAAGTTATGGGCAGAAGCGGTATATACTTCAGCTCATCTACAAAACCATCTACCATCAAAAGCAATCGAAGACGACATGACGCCAATGGAGAAGTGGTGTGGACACAAGCCAAACGTGTCACACTTGAAGATGTTTGGAAGCATATGTTATGTGCATATTCGAGATCAGAAAAGGAGAAAACTAGACGCTAAGGCAAAGCGTGAGATTCTTGTTGGCTATAGCAATCAATCTAAAGGCTATAGAATCCTCATCTTGGAGAATGAAAAAATTGAAGTGTCGTGAGATGTGGAGTTTGAAGAGAATAAGAAGTGGAGTTGGGATAGACAAGAGGAAGTCAATAAGATCATTATCTTACCCATCAACGACATACAAGAGTGAAGAGATCAACAAGGAGAAACCTCCAGTCATGTTCTGTCTCAAATCAATGATCATGCAAACAATGAAGAAAGAGAAACTGCCAGCCCTGTTTTGTCTCCAACCGATGATCATGTGATCGATGAAGAAGGAGACAGCTCAGAATCACCAAAGAGATACAGATCTGTGAAGGAACTCATGAAAAATACACAAAAGGTGGTTCTCAAAGAAGCAGCTCACGTCATAGAAGTTTGTCTTCTTGCTCATGAAGAACCACAAACTTATGATGAAGCTTGTGATGATGAAGAGTGGAGAAAGGCCATGAGTGAGGAGATATAAATGATCGAGAAAAACAGAACATGGAAACTAGTAGAAAAGCCAGAGAAGAAGAATGTGATAATTTATAAGATTAACACGGATGCAAGTGAAAATAACATCAAGCACAAAGCAAGGCTAGTTGCAAGAGGTTTTTCTCAAAAATATGGAATCGATTATGTTGAGACATTTGCCCCTGTCTCAAGATATGATACAATAAGAGCCTTACTTGCGTATGCGGCTCAAATGGAGTGGAGATTGTATCAAATGGATGTGAAGTCTGCGTTTCTAAGCGGAGAACTTGAAGAAGAAGTTTATGTCACACAACCACCTGAGTTTGTGATAGAAGGCAAAGAAGAAAAGGTGTTAAAGCTCTACAAAGCTTTATATGGTCTTAAACAAGCCCCAAGAGCATGGTATGGGAGAATAGATTCTTACTTCATTTAAAATGGTTTTGAAAGAAGTATGAATGATGTGGCTTTGTACATTAAGAAGAAAGAAGAATATGTGTTGATCGTTAGCTTATACATCGATGATCTCATCATCACCGAAAACAATGTTCAACTCATCAACACATTCAAGGAGAACATGAAGAGCGAATTTGACATGATTGATCTTGGTTTGTTGAACTACTTCCTTGGGATGGAAGTGAACCAAGATGATCGTGGCATATTTCTTTCACAAGAAAAATATGCAAACAAACTTATTGATAAGTTTGGGATGAAGGAGAGCAAGAGTGTAAGCACTCCACTTGCACCACAAGGAAAAAGAAAAGGAGGAGAAGGTGAAGACAAAGAATTTGGAGATCCACCAAAGTATCAAAGCATTGTTGGAGGACTTTTGTACTTGTGTGCATCAAGACCTGATGTGATGTATGCAAGCTCCTATCTCTCAAGATATATGTCATCACCACATATGAAGCACTATCAATAAGCAAAAAGGGTACTAAGATATGTCAAAGGAACGACAAGCTTTGGAGTATTCTTTACAAGTACAAAGGTACCAAGGTTAATAGCTTACTCGGACAGTGATTGGGGTGGTTGTCCTGAAGACAAGAAAAGCACCACAGGCTATGTTTTCAGTCTTGGATCAGCTATGTTTTGTTGGCAGTCATGTAAGCAGCAACAGTGGCTCAATCAACGGTGGAAACAGAGTACATCGCAGTATGTGCAGCAAAAAATCAAGCCATATGGTTACAAAGACTACTGGAAGACTTCGGTTTAAAGCTTGAAGATGGGACTCCCATTTTCTGTGACAACAAGTCTGCAATAGCAATTTGAAGGAATCTGGTGCATCATCGAAGAACAAAACACATAGAGATCAAGTACCATTTCGTGAGAGAAGCTGAGCACAAAGGACTCATTCAACTTGAGTATTGCAAAGGAGAAGATTAACTTGCGGATATACTTACCAAGGCTTTAAGTGTTACAAGGTTTGAGGAGCTTAGAAGAAAGCTTGGAGTGAAGCCGAGATATGATTAAGGGGGAGTGTTGAAGCATAATCAAATCTCGCATCACAACACATTTACATAACATCACACATGTACATAACACAACACAGTTACATAACACAACACATTTATATAAGTTAGTTATTTGATCAAGGGACACAAGTTATTCGGTTTTACAGTTGTGTCTTTAGATCAAAAAGTTGTGTCTCGTCAGTTATCACAACACACTGGTTCGGTTCATATAAGTATAGATCGAGTCTTTGTAACACAACACAATCGCGTCTGTAATACATTCAAATTTCAGATCAATAAAAGTATCTCTTTCTCACTCTATTTTTTCAATTATCGTAAACACAAACACAAAACATCATCATCAGATATGAACTTGAGATATGGATTACAGCTAAGCTTGACGTCGAAATAGTGTTGCGGAGCAAGTTCTTGAGAATAAATACGGCGCCAATTATGCAGGATAGTTTCGTCATTGACGAGGAGAAGAAAGTCACCTTGGGGTTTAAGCACAACCCCAAAACATTTAACATCATTGGAGAGGCTGGATACTTTAGAGTATTTGATCTTGGAGAACATGCCGAACCAAACTGTTGGCCATATGTGTGCTCTTATGTTCCAAGTTCGGTCCAAATCAAGGAACCTGCACAAGGCAATAGCAAGAGACGTCAAAGCGAATTAAAAACACGTCAATTTGATCAAAACATGTTGAGACTTGCCGCTTTTGAGAAGGAAGTACTTGATATCTAGAGGAGATAGATGAGCCTAATTTATTATGTTACAAGACAGAATAACAAACGAGTCTATATATTTCATTTCTCAATTTAGAAAGCCTAATTTAGTGTAATATAAGTTTGTCTTATCTAATTTTTTGCTGCGCTTTCTCTGAGACAGGTAAGTTGTAAATCACGCAAAGCTAAACGACCCAATATTTTCAGTAATCTGATGTTTCCATTATATGTTCTCCTTC
Source organism: Camelina sativa (assembly GCF_030686135.1). Taxonomy (NCBI): domain Eukaryota; kingdom Viridiplantae; phylum Streptophyta; class Magnoliopsida; order Brassicales; family Brassicaceae; genus Camelina; species Camelina sativa. The sequence goes on along the minus strand of NC_141896.1, from coordinate 33,042,490 downwards.
TCCATGTGTGTCGTACTGCCGTTGTTGTGACTAGCCTTTAGTGGATTACTCAATCGTTGTGTGAGGAGTGTGGTTCCGTAAGGAATCTTCAGAAGTCGCGTAAGATCGGGAAGGTTTCATTAACGATGGAGGATCATAGATTCGTAGTTGGCAGTTGGCACCACCGTATGCAGTGGTGGAGATTGAACAGATCGGTGAAAGGAAACCTAGTGGATCTGTTATGTCAATGGAGAAGTTTTGATGTGTGAGAGATTTGTTGGTTGAGATCGTGAATGAACATACGTTGGATCCTCTCCGTCCTGAATGAACATACGTTGTCCATTGTATGACACTCATGGCGTCTTTGGCTACTTTGTGTGGACTGTTACTGCGCTTTGCATTGTGCTTTTCATGGTCACCCTGTTGGATTAAGCTTGAAATAGCTTAAGGCACTAAATATACATATTTGTGTTTTTAGGAGTCATCTAAATAAGTTGTCTTTCCTATTTCAATTAGGAAATTTATGTTAAGAGTTTTTATATTTAAGGATATGTAAGGGTGTTTGCATAACCTAGAGATCTTGGGAGCTTTAGTTTTTGAGTTATTTTTCTAAAGCAATAAAAGAGAGTTATTCTTATTCTTGATTCAAAGATCTTAATTCAATATTTAGTATCAGAGCGAGAGTTAGAGTTCGTAATCAAAGGCGTGAAGAAGAAGTTTTTGACGAACTTGCGTCACAAAGCTCCCTTGAAGCGAAGTTAGGCGAGAGGAGTTATCGGTTGAAGTCTAAACCATGAGCGAGATAATTCCAGCAACAACCTCAGCAGGAAACTGGTTCTTCATCCATCAATTGTAGAAAGTGACTAGCTAAACAATTTCTAAATTCTCCAACTTTTTTGAACAGTTGCTTTTAATTTTCAGCTACATGGAGTTAGACCCTACGAAGGTTGCGAGCGAAGGAATTGAAATGTTCAGAAGGGGGAATCGTAATCTCATAATTGTAGACACCAATAGCCGCCACAAACACTATCCCCTATATATTAAAAGAGAAACATTTTGGTGAAAAAACTGATGTGTCAGCATTATAGAGCTCAATACACCATTTAGCAAAGTCACCTCAAATTTTCTAATTAATTACATATTTGTGCCATTGTATTTATTGGCAAAAAATAAAAATAAAACCCATAAACGAAAACCCACAAAATAAAACCCCTACATAAATGAAAACCCATAAAATAAAACCTATATGATTTTCCTATATCATCATCATTTCCACCAGCTCACCATAAATCGCATTCACAAGTTACAAACACTCTACTTTTAATTTAATCATGGCTTCTTTCAATAAGGTATCTCCTATATATTAAAAGAGAAGCATTTTTTAAGAAAAACCTATGTATTATAATATAAAAAAAATTATAACATGAGATGTAAAAAATATATATTTAAATCATATTTTCAAAAATATAAATGATATTATTTTTTATTGTTTAAAATTTTTTGACCCAAAAAAAATTGAAATTAATCTTGAATAATAGATATTGGAAAATCTTTAAAAAATAATTTGACTGCATCTTAAATTTATTTTAAACTATAAAATATTTAAACTTATGCAAATCTTAATTTTCAGTTTTCCATATAGAAAATTTCTGATTTATAAAACTAAGGTATATTAAAGATTCCTTAATTTCAAAATTAACACATTAAAAATATAAAATCTTATATATATTTTAATATTATTTCTTAAAGATTTTGAGAGACCGGTTTTTATAGATAAAAAATATTATATCCCTTATGGAGTATGACTACCGGGACGGGTTTGACCCGCTTAAGAGGTCATTCGTTTCGAGAAGTTTTAATCTTTTTGATGGTTTTTATCCGTTTCATAATTTACAAGTTTTATACAATTCTGATTAATCACTAATTCTGTAAATCTTAGTTTTATGCTGAAACCTTTATTATTTCAAAAATCATAAACTGAATGAAACCAAACTAATAAAAGTTTGAACTGTAAATGATTTAAAAAATAATTATATCTATAAATGTAACTCTATGTGTACATAATATATTACAAACTTTATAGTAAACATAGTTTTTGAAATCAATCACGCACGTATGTGCGGGTCCGTACCTAGTACTCAGTGCCGGCTCAGCTAGGAGGGCGGGCAGTGCGACCGCCCCGGATACATAGATTAAAGGGGCATATACGTATAAGAAAAGGGGCACAAAAAAAAAATTTGTAAGTTAAAAGAGCACAAAAGAAAATCTTTGTAAGCTAGAAAGGGGCACAAGAAAAAATTTGTAAACTAAAAGATACACAAAAAAAAACTTTATAAGCTAAAAAGGGGCACACAAAAAAATTTGTAAGTTAAAAGAGACACACAAAAAAAAATTGTAAGCTAGAAAAAGGCATAAAATAAAATTTATAAGCTAGAAAAGAGCACAAAAAAGAAATTATATGAACCAAAAAGACCTAAAAAAAATCAGTAAGTTTTTCTATAGGTTAAGAGGTATTTTTTTTAGTTTGTCCAGAAGCATATAATATGTTTAAGCCGGCACTGCTAGTACTTCATTGTTTGAAGAAATGAGCCAAATTGCCAAAACAATGGTTGTGTTTTTTTTTTTTTATGCTTGGTAGTTTCTTAGATTTTTGTTTTTGTTTGTTTGGTAAGGTGTGCTAAACAAAACATGTGGGCCTTTTTCCATCTTAACAGAAACCAGACCTTGTTATATTGGTCATTGATAGTCGTATTGGTCAAGCTGCATCTGTTCAAGCTCAAGCATTCAAGCAAAGTTTTCAGGCTGGAGCTGTCATTCTCACTCATTTAATAGGCAACACAAAGGCCTGTGGTGCTCTCAGCTCGTTAGTTTTCCAATAATGAGCTTCAGACCTTATTTTACATTTTTCTAAATTTTTATAACAAAAAAAAATCTTGTCACAGATTTGAATCTGACAACTAGATGTTAATTGTTCTTTTTTTTTCCCTCATGCATGTTGTCAAGTGTCACAGCGGCGAGGTGTCCCATTTTCTTAACCGAAACAGGAGAGAAGGAGATGTTTAAAGTATTTAATGTTAAACAATTCGTTGCGCGTCTCTCATGGAAAAAACTTCCCCGGAAGCCCACGAAGCTCGAGGTGACGTGTTCGATGGATAATCTGCAGCGTCTGATGAGGAACGGCCTCATGGGTCTTTTTTTAGTTTTATTTTTTTGGTTTTTGATTCCAACTGAAAGAGAAGATTAGAATTAGTAACCCAACAGTTTTCTCTATAGTCCATTTAGTTTTAGGTTAGCTCATGCATGTTGGTTTTATTGGGTCTGAGTTGGTTTAATTACACTTTTCGATATGGTATTTTTACGAATGAAAAAATAGGAAGAAATAGAATTAACTAGAATAACATCTATTTTTTAACTTCCAAAAATATTTTTTAAAAAGACCTGGTTAAAAAACAACTTATTACGAAATTAGCATTACAAATTTTAGTCTAGTTTGGAAAAAGTTGTACATAATTTACAAAAACCTTTGCATATATATGCCCATTTGTCGTCGACAAAAGACAAAATTTTCGTAGATATTATTTCCCTAGTTACGGTAATCTTTTGATTTATTATTGAATCGTTTAGTTGTTTTGTAGATCTTTATGACAAATTTAAGCTGCATATTTATTCTTGTTATGTCATCGATTTATGTCCATCGTTAAGTCGTATTTCCATTTTAAATAAAATGTTGTTTTACATAATTTATTTTATATATTTGTATCAGGTTAAAATGATCTAAAAACAAAATAGCATATTTACAAAATGACTTAGAAAATAGTGATGCAAATAATTTGCTTCGGTTTATTTCAAACCAATGTTAACATCCAAAATATTTACATTGATTACGATAGAGTGTAACCTTATTATCTTTTTCTTGAAATATTTTTTTTCACTCAAAAGTTTATGTAGTACACATAGTGTGACTTTTGTATTTTTTTTAGAGTATGTATTTACTAAATAAATTGTCTTTCATGTTTCATTATAAAAATTAGAAATGGTAAATTGTTTAGAAAACATAGAACTCTTCTCTATACAAAAGAAAAATAAAAATAAACAAAAACAATCTACGCAATTCCAATGAGTGTGACCAAATAAATGTTGAAAATAAAAGAAATATAAATTGACATATATAAGTAATAGAAAATAGAAATTAAAATAAACAATTTAAAAATACTACAACATTATTAAATTAAAAATATTAGAAAATAAGAAACAGATATTGATATTAAATATTCTTACCTAAAAAACCATTTCAAATAATATTTTAAATCATCTTGTATTTCAAATTAGGAAAAGAAATTGAAGTATATAATGTAAAAATTTAATTAAATCATGACACATGTGACAATATATTACACATGTCATAATCTCAAATCAGGTTTCTTAATTTTTTTTGACATATATCGTAATTTCAGATTGATAATTGACAAATGCTATCATCACTTGAACGTCGAATTTTGACACTGGTCAACATCTTAAATCGAAATCTTGACACATGTTATAATTATGTTAACGACTAATATTTTAATCTAATTTTATCTTATTAATTAATTTCTTAAGTTAATTAAGGATTTTTCTTACACATGTCAAAATCTTATCGAAATATTTACCACTTGTCATGATTATATTCATGACTAACTTTAAAACCAAATTAAACATTTATATTTGATGTAAATAATAAATTTTATTTTGTATTATAACATAATAATTAAAAACCTATTTTTAGAATGTATTGTTAATATCATCTTCCTAAAGTAATTTCTGAATATCGTTCATTTCGATATTAAGTTACATGTTTATCATATTGTACTAATCAAGCTATTAAAAGAATTTCAAATAATCATAAAAAGTGCGTACAGACTAAAAAGAAGAACAAATTAATAATTGGATTTGCAAAATTTAGTATGTAAACTAACCTACAATTGACAAATTTGGTATATGTACATACCATGTACTATTAATGTATTAATATATTTGTATAACTAGTAATGAAATATATGAAGTTAGGTTACAAACTCTTATATCGGTTCTAAAAAAAGAACAACATCAAGTTGATCCATCAAGATAAGTCTCGTCTTACATAAATCGCTTGTAGTTAGTTTAGAATCACCATTGTAGGTTTTGGTTGGGATTTTAAGTTTTAAATCGTATTTAGGGATTCTGAAATTTGCGACGGATAAATGGTTCCAATGTCTATGAAGATTTTGAAACTGAAGAACATTTAGAGCAACCGATTATGAGATTCACTTGAGAGATTATATATAAGTAATTTATTTTTTTAACTTTTTCAGTTGCATGGATTACATAGTTTTTTACTCTTTTTTTTAACCTGTTTAGTTCAAATGGTAAAAATATTTTCAACTTATTCAATTTATTGACTGATGTTACAATTTTCTAAACAATAAAATCAAAAAAAAAAATCAAAACGAGGATGGTAGAAAATGGCTATTTTCCCAAATATGTTGCCATAAGAATTTTGGGAGATTGCACAGTCGTGGTTTCGGTCAACGACAAGAGTATTTTCGACTTTGCAGAGGGTGAAGTCAATGGATAGTTTCACCCGCTGAAACGCAGCGTATTGCACCACGATGGATAGTTTCATCGTGGTGCTGTTCGTTTCTTCATTGGGATGAATCATCTAAGTGAAGATGAAAAATGATGTTTGTTTATGGCAAATTAACAGATCAGTTAGATGAATCAGTTGAATGATTTTTTAAAAACTCATCCAAAAAAAGTTATAAAAAACTAGCTGAGTCTCATTGGTGCAGTTAGATGGAGCTGATTCAGCCAAAATTTAAAATTGTCAAAAATACCCTGAAGAAAATCAAAGAATTACATCAACCCAAAAATATCTTATTTACTTATTTCTTCTTCTTCTCCTCTCTCCTTCCACACGAAGCTCTTCTCCTTCGACGAAGCTCTCAAGAGCTGAGCTTCAACGAAGCTTCAACAAAGCTTTGTTCTCTCAGAATCTCAGAATCTCTTCATCGTTTTATTGTCTCTCTCGTTCATCATCGCTTCATGTTTTGGTAAGTTCTCAATAACAGCTCTGAGACTCTAACAGCTCCGATCATCTCATATTTTGGTGTTTGATCGAACTCTGTGTAACATTTGTTGTTTGCTATACTTAATTTTTGATTCTGCATCTGCTTCCTTCGATTTTAGCTGGTGGGTTTGTCCAAATTTGTTTTGTTCTCTCTTTGAGTTGAGAATTATGATTTGGGTGATACTGCTTTAGAGTTTGAAATGAGTTCATGTTTGAATGATTATTATTAGAAGTGTTTTAGGTCCAGAGCTTGTATTTGTTGATGCAAACCACATGTTTGATGAGTCTAGAGCTTGTAGTTTTTGATGCAAACCACATGTTTGATGAAATGTCTCAATGAACTTGGCTTGATCTTGTGAATGTTTTTAGACATGGGTTTGTGTTTATTTACATCCCTCTGTGACAATTTTGTTCTATGCTATACTTTATTTTTGATTCTGCATCGATTCCTTTGATTTCAGCTGGTGGGTTTGAATAATTAGAAGTATTTGTACTGCTATTACTAGTTTCATTGTGTATTTGCACTGCATCGATTCCTTTATGTAGTGAATACATCAGTGAGTTAAGTCTCATTGTGTAATCTTCAGGGTGTTGGTTGGTTGCTTATTTAGAAGGTTTGTTTGATGTTCGTGTTTGCAAATAGGATTTGGGATTGTCACTTAGCTTAAAGATTTACAAACTTGATTGATGTGTTGTCTTATCCTATGGTTTTGCAGTGTATTGTTGTTAGAGGAGAAAGGGTATAAAGTCAAGTGAAACAGGTTGATTATTTGGTTTTGGTTTTCTTTGGTTACAGAACTCGGATTTTGGGTCTGAAACATGTTCTGAAAACTTGAGAGCAAGATCTTTCTATTGATATAAAGATAGTCTTCTGGGTCCATTTGGTTTGATAGGAAATTGCTTCCAAAGTTGACTGTTCGCAGGGTTGTGTCATTCGGATTATGTGTTGGGAATTTAGTCATAACTTTAAAACCGTGAGTCAAAATCAATATCTGTTTTTTTCTGTGGCTTTGTATGTCTGTTGTGAATCTTTCCATCAAGTTTCATAAATTTCTAGGTTGTTTTGGCACTCTGTTTGTCGTCTGCATCAAGACAGACGAATTTAGTAGCTCTATGGCTTTATTGTCTCTGTTCAGGATTAAGAACAGTCCTACTATGGTTTTCATTTTTGATTTTGGTTCTGATTTTTGCAGTCTCCTAGTAACTCTGAATTTGTTTATTGGTTTTGCAGGAAAAATTTGGGAGTTTGATGATTACATAGATTCTTTCCCATTCCAAGCCAAAAGTGATTCATCTGCTTCAATCCTAAGTCTTTTGGTCGTATTCACAAGTTTTTATTGTAAAAACTTATAAAAAATTGTTATAAATAATTTACAAATAATTTACATTGGCATAACATGTTTTATATCTTATAAAAAAAATTGTTATAAATAATTTATATTGGGATTTCTAGAGTTTTTGTTTGGTTTTGAATGAAAATTTATGTATTTATATTTTAGATCAATATTTAAAATTAATATGGTTAAGATTAAGAGGAAAAAATTGTTAGATCAAAACATGGATATTTTTGTCATTATTCTAATCAAATCCATTTAGATGAGAATGTAAAATAACCAAACAAACACATTTCCATTCAGATTCATCATCCAAATGAACCATTTTTATTTTTGTTTGTTGAATCATTTGACATTCAAATGAGTCATTTGGATGAAGTTTTTGAATGGATCATTTGAATGAAAATGCAAACTAGTGAAACGAACAGGGCCTAAAACGAGGATGGTAGGAAATGGCTATTTTCCCAAATATGTTGCCATAAGAATTTTGGGAGATTGCACAGTCGGTCAACGACAAGGGTATTTTCGACTTTGCAGAGGGAGAAGTCAATGGATAGTTTCACCCGCTGAAACGCAGCGTATTACATCAAAAGCTAAAGATGAATCTCTACCTTTGCGCGTCTTCAGGTTTTCTAACTTTTTTTTCTCTGAATTCGTCGGATCTCTCTCTCTCTCTCTCCAAGCCCCTTCTCTCAATCTAGGGTTAGGGTTTCGATTCTGCAGAGGTTTTTAAATTTTATTTTTGTCCAACACTTGCTGCTAAGCCTCTCTTCCTTGTTATTTATCCCCCTTTTGAAGCATCCGTTTCTTCTTCCTCTTAATTCGAAGAGCTTCGTAGGCTGAGCATGTCCTGAATCTCCCAAATTTCTGGTAACCTGATAAAAAAATTTAGTATCTGCTGCTGCTATTCTCTTCTTCGTTGTATGTATTCGTCTGGGCTTTCGAGTTCTTTCGAGCAATTAGCTTTATGTTTATGTAAATTTCGTTTTTTAGGATTTTTTTTGTGAATTTGCATCTTCGTCTGGGTTTAGGTCTCCGTCAATCTAAGTTTCATTTTTGTTTGTACCGCTTACGTTGGATTTAGGGTTCTTTTCGCGTTTTGGAATTTGAGTGTTGTTGGTTCGATTGGGACATTTTTACAATAGTTCGGGGACTTTTGTTTTTTGCAAACGGGCCTCTGAATTTTTTTTTTGTGATACAAATGCTCATGTTAAACCTTTGTGTTAATTTCAGGTGTTTATTTAAACTCCATTGACATAAAAAAAAAATTTTTCGTTGATAAGTTAAAAGCAATGTATACCTCCGAAGGAGCCCCTGATTTTGTTGTTGACCAGGGCATGTATTACCCCGTTGATGCCAGTTATGGCTATTACTGTACAGGTAATTTAGTTAGATTTCATTGTTTCAATCCTATATCCTCTTGGTCTTAAGGTGTGGAGAGGAGTTTCCTAATCTTTATGAATTTTCAGGTTATGAGTCACCCGGTGACTGGGAGAACCATCAGATGTTTTTTGGTGTAGATGGTTCAGAAGTCCAATACACGGTACTAATCTCGCTCATAACAACTTGTCATTTAGAGTTGTTCACATACATTTTTCCTGTGTTAACATTCTGTCTTCTTCTTTTATAATTCAGGGTGGGCAGAATGAAAATTCTCCCTATATATGCTATACACCTAGTTATGGATATGCACAGTCTCCTTACAATCCATTCAATCCTTATATTCCGGGAGCTGCAATAGGCGTTGATTCTCCTTTTGTTGCTCCTCAACAATTTTACTCTTTTCCTCCTTACCAGAGTGTCGCAACGTCACCTACTTTTGTTCCCTATGCAATTCAACCTGATATCATCTCGAGTAGCTCAACGAACTCGCTGGTGGATTCTGGTTCAGCTAATAGGGTTCGATCCGATGGGAGAGGATCCAGGCATAGAAATGACACTTCTTCTGGTGGGGTTCAGAGGAATGCTCCAAAACTCTCTGCAGTAAATTCTTTGGGAAAGATCCCAGACAAGCCAAGGCCTAACTCTGGACAAAGTAGGCAGGGAGAAATGGAAAAGAGTGACTCTTCTCCATCATCGGGACAAACTCTCCAGGTATTAATTTTTGATTTACTTAAACTACTTTATTTTGGATATTAGTAGTAGGATGTTGTTGAATTAGAAAGAATCTTGGCTAGATGATTGTGAATATAATTTCAGACATTGATATGCTTATTTGTGTAGTTCTAGGTGTAGTTTGTTGATCATTCTGACTTTGAATCATCTTTGCAGGGAAGAGCTACTTCCGTTAGTGTTCAACCTGTTGATGTTGTTTCCAGTAGTAGCAGAGTATCGTCTTTTGGACAATTAGACACTGCTCCACATGGACTAAACGGTTTTCCAAAACTTGCAACAAATAATAACAATCTCCGGCCCAAGATGTATGGTGGCCATGCAAATATAATTCCTGATAGAGTTAGTGAACAAAATCGAGGTCGAAGATCGAGAGGAATGGGGAATCAACTAATTGTCAAAGCTTATACAACAAAAGCTGGAAATGCTGATGCCGAAGGGAATATTGTGATCAATCCTTCTCAGTATAATAAAGAAGATCTCCAAATCGATTACAGCAATGCAAAGTTTTTTGTGATTAAATCGTATAGTGAAGATGATGTTCACAAGAGCATCAAATATAATGTCTGGTCATCAACTTTGCATGGAAACAAGAAATTGCAGAGTGCATATGAAGATGCTCAGAAAATAGCCTCCGAGAAGTCTTGTGAATGCCCGATATTCTTGTTCTTTTCTGTGAGTTTTTCCTTCTCTTGTCTTACATGCTAGCTTGTTTATGATAAGCTTATTCTGATGCAGTGCTTTTCTTTTTAGGTCAATGCTAGTGGTTTGTTCTGTGGCATGGCTGAGATGACTGGTCCAGTTTCTTTCGATAAAGACATGGATTTTTGGCAGCAAGACAAATGGAGTGGAAGCTTTCCGGTCAAATGGCACATCATAAAAGATGTTCCCAATAGCTATTTCAGGCACATCATACTACAGAACAATGAGAATAAGCCGGTCACCAACAGTCGAGACACACAAGAGGTCAGTTTTTCTACTAGCACACTTGACTCGCTTTGAAGATTCTCACATCTTGAGAATTTGCTAATATACCGTCTTCTTCTGCAGATAATGCTGAAACAAGGTCTGGAAGTGCTAAAAATATTTAAAGATCATATGGAAAGGACTTCATTACTAGATGATTTTGTGTATTACGAAAGCCGGCAGAGAGTCATGCTGGATGAGAGAAACAGGCTACCGTACAGGACCTATCATAGCCCTTCACCTTTACCCAGACCAGATCTCTCTGACAGAAACAAGAAAACCTCCTTGGAAGCCTTCAAAACACCTTCAGTTATCTCTGCGGAAAGCGAGGAGGTTCGTGCAAAGTCAGATGGGAATGAGGAGACCACTGTAAAGGAAGGTAATGAAGAAAATACTTCTTCCACACAGAAGAAGATGAGCTCTCTCACCATTGACCCGAGTGGTCCAGAATCTAACCCGACCACTGTTTCTCACGTAAACCAGAAGAGTCAAGCCAAGTCTAAACCGACATCCGCTGGCTCTCTGGATAAGTCAGGCCCCTCTGAAGTTGTTGATGCTTCTATTTCTGATGACAATGACACTGCCAAAGTAGGATCAGTACCCGTAAAAGTTGCCGAATCTCCTGCAATTTTAACAGTCGGTACTATTCCTCTGGACACCAAGTCACTCGAGAAGTAAAACCACCTCGGGTTTGGCTTAATATCTGATTCCTTATATACTGATCTCTTCAAAGTCAAAAGTTAATCATGGTTCATCATACAAGCCAATGTGGTATGAAGAGAGGGTTCTGTCTGTATAGATGAGTCTTGACTGGTGACTTATAATCCGTGGTTTGATCAAACGCCAAAAACAGAGAATCGTTGAGGTTTGTGGGTTAGTTGTTGCGTTTTGGTTATTTTGGATGTGTTATGATCGGAAATTCATATCCTGTCCGCTTTCGGAGTGTTTTCTTTCTTCTTCTATTACTGTAAAATCTTCAATTTGACTTTTACATCTGCCTTCTGTTTGTTTGTTTGTTTGGTACCTTTGTTCCTCCCAACTCAAAAGAGTTTTAAATTGAATATTAAGTTTTGCTTTTTCCCCTTTTTGATGACATATAACCTGGTCTAGATCTGATATTATGACATATAACCTGGTCTAGTTCTAGTAACTCCTGATGGCTGATAGTGTAAATGTAGTCTCATATTTAGTTCACTTATCTGCGACTGCGAGTGCATCTTTTCAGAAATATGTATTTCACTGTCTTTACTTAGAAGTAAAAGATCGTATGAAAGGAATGCAACAAAAAAAACAAAAATGTACTTATAAAAGATCTGATAGACAACAGATATAAAATATATATAATGGACGAAAAATAATAAGCCATAGAGATGCATAAAAATCTCATCGCACAAATAAGGCTTCCACTAAAAGACCCTACAAGGGATGGCCCAATATACAACTAAAATAAAAGGGGCAAACCTTAACCATCCAAGTGTGCACACGCTACTAACAACCATAATTCGAATCATACACTTCTTCAACCACAGGAGAGCCATCAAGCAAACAATCAATTGGCGGGATCGTCAACGTCTCTTGTTTCCCATAAGCATTCCAACAAAACGGATCATCAACTAGCTCACCTTCCTCCGGCAACAACTCGACCTCCGACATCGTTATATTTGTGCAAGCGACGGTATCACTACATGCGAAATGAATCGGGGGGCTTCTAACGTCGTAAGTTCCTTTGATGTTACGGTACTCCACATCGAAGACTCGAACCGCAGATGTCTCGTTGCGACACTCTTTCGATGAGCAGTAGTACTGGTCGACGATTATGCAGTTGAGGACGTTCTCCATTTGGATGTTTTCGAAGAGGAGGTTTGAGACGGATCCGGTTCCGCCTTGCCATGTTTTCACCCGGAGGCCGTTATCCGAATCGCGGATCGCCGTGTTTCGGACTGTTATGTTTGATACGCAGGCTTGTGAATTGTGCACGCCTAAGCTCCCAATGCTGCGTTTTGAGACCACATTTTCAAAAGTGTTTTTTTTAGCGGTTAGAAATCAAGTAAACATATAAAATGAAATAGAACACATAAAAACAAATTTTGAAAAGAAAAAAAAAAACAGTAGTTGATTTTGCTTTTCCCAATGATAAGAAATAAGAATTATGTAGTTTTTTTTAGTTTTAGACCAAATTAAGTGAAAGATGATACCTTATTAGAATTTTGTATAGAAATATTTATTCAAACTCGAAAATGATATTTATGAATATGAATAATTATGATATGTATCACTTAAGTTTATTAAAATGCTGCGTTTTAAAACGATTTGAAGCGGTTTGAATCAAATGGCGTTTTGAAAAAGGTGAATAAAATTGGAAGAAAAAAACACCCCAAGAAAAGATCGAAAAAATTAATAGTAGTTGTGTTTGATTTTTCCAAGGAAAAGGGATTAATAATCATGTAATTTTGAGTTTTAGACTAAATTATTAAAAATGGTATATTTTTTTAAAGTTTTGCATAGAAATATATTATTCAAGTTCAAAAATAAGATTTATGGAATATGAATAACTTTTTGGTTTATTGCCAAGTTCGATATTTTTTGTCAACTAGTTAAAAAGTTCAATTTCCAGTGGATGGAACATTCAGCTAACATCCGTGATCCATGTAAAACACACACAGACATCGTAATGGAATCAATTCCAAAAACAAAATAAACAACAAAAATTAACGTTAATATTCTGTTTTTAATGAATGTTTATAATTAAAAAAAAAAAAAAAGACAGAAGAGGGAATGAAAAAGAGACAAACCTGATCCCGTGACTAGGCCCACAAGTGACACCTTGAATGTCAACATCTGAGCAGCCAGTTCCTATCGATATGCAATCGTCTCCTGTTTCATTTTTATTGTTCATTCCCTATTAATACATAATAATATTCTTAAAACCAAAGTTACAACACAACATTATTGATATATACCAATAAAAAACAGTACCGTTGCTAACGACAGAGTTGTAAATGGCAACAGATCTTGTGTTTCCGAGATGGATACCATCCGTGTTCGGACTTAGTTTCGGAGACGATATTTGGATTTCGTTTATTAGAACTCCTTCACATCCGTCGAATTTCATGTGAAACTGTGGACTGTTTTGGATTCTTAATCCTCTCACCACTATATTATTGCTCATGAAAAATCGTATCATCTAAACAAAAATAATGAAAAAAGGGGTTAGTGCTAAACCAAATTTAAATCGGTATTGGATTTGGTTCGGTTTAGTTAGGACTCACAGTCGGGCTCTCACATGGTCCAGACGACGATGATCCGTTTGGTCCCTGAAAAAAATGATAATAAAACACAGAGTCCAAATTATATTATTTGACAACAATTTTTTTGTTTTTATAAGAAAATTTATATACGAATAATAATAGTACGGTTTCTTGTCGTGTGTTCTGTTTTGTCACGACCACACGACTTATCAGTTAATAATTAATAATCAGCAAATCTCTAATGTAAAGTTATAACAATAGTGAAATTTTTTTACCCTGTGGGGTTTGCAAGGTAGATCCCACCATTTTTGACCATTGCCTTCGACGGTGCCTTTGCCGGCAAATGTGATACCCTCGAGGCGGTAAAAAACCAACCACTGTTGTTTACTGTCTTTCTCTGGCCATTCCTCTGGTCCGTCCGGTGGCATCAACACTCCGTCCAACTTCACAATCCCAACCAAAAAACACAAACGTTAAAATTTACATAAATAATACTTTCAAATGACATATAAAATTAGAACATAAACATGGTACATTTTATGATTATTAGCATAGTGAATTTAATTTTTTTAAAATGTTATTTTTGTTAGAAGAAGAATCATTTATTTTGTTTGGCTCACCTGAAATACGAGTCCCGGTTGACATGGACCGGAGAAAATAGTGGAAGTGATTTTAAAAACGCCACCTTCAGGTGCCAAAACGATGCCGGACTCGACGGCACAAGCGGCTTTCCAAGCATCTCTAAACGCTGCCGTGTCGTCGCAAGAACCATCACCCACTGCTCCATATGACGTGACGTCAAAGATGCACCCTGAGTCAGAATCTCCCGGAGCCGGGTCTGGAATCGGGTCTGGATTCGGGTACGGGTCAGACGGGACTTGATCAGGTGGATTGGCCGATTCAAGAGGAGGTGGAGGTGGAGGAGAAGAAGGAGGAGGAAGAGGATGCGAGAGGCCACGACGACTCTTGTGGTAATGATATCTTCCTCGTGCCACGTACGTGAAATGTCCGAAGAGGACAGTGGAGATTATGTAAACCACGAGAATGCCTCCGAGACCTCGCATTGCTAAGCTATGGAGAAGAGAGAAATGGAGAAAGAGAAAGAGAGAGAGAGTGTAAAGTTAAGAGAGTTAGATGAGTTTTGAAGTCTGTTATATAGCAAAGCAGAACAGAACACACACAGAGACAAATGAAGTTTGAAGTCCGTGTAGATGACACGTGTTTATTACTTGTTGGTTATTGAGTTCTATCTATGTGTTGTTGTTGGACATGAGGTTTTTTTAAGAGGAGGAGACTTGTTTTTAGTTAGCAAATATTCTACTGTTTTTACGACTTGTCTTTTTCTCTTTTCGATTATTTATTTTTATTTTCTAGTTAGAAAGATTGTAATGTTTTCATCTATATCGAAATATTGACTAATGTTTGGATTGATATACTTATATGGCTTCTGAATGGTCAAGGTGAATACGTTTTGAATTAATAACATATAAAATAAATTAATCCTTTTTAAGGATTCGTAGAAGTTTATCCTAATTACCTTAATTACCTTCTTGTGTATGGAGAAAATTCTTGACATCTTGTTTTTATTTTTATTTTTATATATAGATCAATCTCTATATATAATAATAAAGTATAGAGTGAACTATAACTTTGCCATAATTTAGTTTTAAACATAACGTTGTTTTTGATCTTACATACTTTCTATCCATTACATTTTTTAATTCTTGTTTGAATTTTTGTTTTTTTCAACAATATACTGTATACATGTTATCGTCATCAACATAATCACAATTTATATCATCTATTAAATTTATTTACTAGACGTTTTTCTGAGTTATGCTTGAACGAACTTTGTTTTTTTTTGTTTTAACTATTTTCTGCGTAAATATGTGAGAATGAGATACATTTAAAAATAGGGGAAAAGAGACATTACCGCGGTAGTTATTGTAGTTATTTATCTTAGTTTCTGTACTATATATATGTATATATAGTTATACTGTTTCTCGCAGTCCAAGAGATTTCATGTTTCCTATGTTATAAGATCCAAATTTCTTAGCATATTATTGATGCTAGTTTTTTTTTACAAAACTATTATATATTGATTTTCATTCAATGGGTAAAATTATTGATGCTAGTTAGTAGTTAGAAAGTCCTCCTAGCTAGTATATCCAGCCTATTTCTTAAAGCAAATCTGAACTTAAATTAAATTAAAACTCTTGAGCAAGTCAGTCAGTACAAGGTTTTATCAGTAACCCTGGTTACTCATCTTCAATCCCCATGCAAAAGAATTGCCACGTTAACTTAATATAACAATTAACTGATTTGTAAATTGTAAGATACTAATACTTTTGATCAACTATATGTAATGGAGACAAAGAAAAATAATAACTAATTGCTTATTAGTGAACATTATTCCAATTCTAATCTCGTAGAATCCTAATATATTTGTAATACCACCAACACACAACGTTATTAGCTAACAAATAGATGTCTTGTGATATTTATGCAAATGAGAGTTTGCGTCTCTATGTTCGTGATATATAACAAACTTGAATTTTGGTTGTGAGGATTTAGATCTATAATTGGACAAAATTCTTATTGGTCAATTATCCACTAGTAGACAGCATATCTTCATTTGCCATAGTAAGATGTATAAGACCACAACTTAATAATGGAATATGTGTAGAGATAGCTAGAAGAATAATTATTGGTTAATAATCATATAAAAATACGAAATGATTAGAACACATAATGTTGGAAGGACTGATTTGAAATCTTGCGCTTACATTCGTGAAGTGTGTGTGCGGCACTGTCAATAATTAATTGTTCACCTTCCTTCGTACCGTATTGTTCAGAACATGGATCATGTTTATTTACATGACCGACTTAAATTTTGTAGGCCATGTTTATAGTTGTATGTATCAACAGTATACATATACATATATATATATATATATATATATATATTTTCTTCTTCTGATGAAATACTGAACTTATAATGTTTGGATTGCATTAGATTATATGAAACAGTATAATAAATATAAAAATATTTGATTTTTAATCTTTTAAAGAAAATATTAATAAGTTATATTAAGTTTTTTTTTGAAAAAATAAATAAATCTTGATGCAAGTTCTTCAGCTCCGTTTAATTTGCAGATTCATATGTATAGATAAACATTTACACATTTGATTGTAAGACATATATCTTATATTAGTGGAAGTACAAGATGAATTATCGTTGAAAGGTAATCGTGACATGGAAAATTCATAAATTGTGTATATGGATGGATCTTTAGAATCTTTTTCGATTCAAGAAACAAAGATCATTCATACGACAACGATTGATATCGATCCTAATCCACAACAATAACATTACCAATCATGCACCCTTTTTAGCTTCTTAAAATTTTTAGCTTGTGAAACACTAACAATGCTGACGCATAAAGAAAAAACACATAGAAATTTAAGAAAAAAAACAATATTAAGTTTTATGCATTTTTATAGTTTAATAAATTAAAAAAGTCAAGTGAAATAAATAATTGAGAAGCAAATAGACAAATCTCGTGACACTTTGTTGTATTGTAGTTAAGTATATTTCTTGTGGGTGTTGAAGACCCGTAAGGAAAAAGTTGGGCGGGGGCTCCGGAAATGGATCCATTGGTTCCTAATGCTTCTAAACGAGCTGTCCTCCCACACATTTCTCTATTTCTTGCTTTTAGTTTTAAATAAGAATCATTTAATGTCGGCCAGAATTATCTCTAACTTCATAAGAAACATCTATATACAGAATTCAATTCACCAATACATGTATAAATTATTAGAATTTTTCATAGTGGATGTAATCATGTAAAATATATACGTAGACAGAGACAGTGACATTATATTCTTCAAACGTACAAAGTAGTTTGTCTCTTAATTAATTGTTTTTATTCTATTTTTAAATTTAAGTCGTGCTATATATGCCTATCATTATCGTTGGGCGATATCGAAGAAAGAAGGCAAAAACAATATATATGAGAATATGTTCAAGACTTCAAGTCATTCTCCTAACAAAACTTATGCACTAGCTAACACAAATCCACTAAAGTATATCTAGGTTATTGATATCCTCTCAAAGATATAGTTGTCACTTGTCAAATGAATATCTCTATGGAAATAAATATATTAGATACTGTATCATACTAGCTAGACCTACTACAGAAACAAAAAACTGTATGTAAGGTAAGGTCGAAGCCATTATTCCCAAAAGTTATTTGATTAGAAGGAGAAACACGAAAAGTTTTAAAGCGTAAGTTTTTTTTTTTGTATATTTTCGTCTCTATATGTCACATGTATCTCTCTCTCACGGGTCGTGAGTGATGATGGGCTCTTGTGGCTCAACTTAACACCACGTGTACACTTTGGTTACACGCGCCGCAACGCTCTCTGTTAGTGGCTCTTTTTTCATCATCGGAAAGTATCTCCAAGTCGCGACACGTGTTTTGCTTCCAAATCTATATGCCGCAAACTGTGAAGGATACTCCAAGTAACATCAAACTTTTTGTGTGTACATTTATGTCTACGTGACAGCACGTATAAATATATTTTTATAATTTATATATCTATATATATAAAGTTAACTTTTTCTTATTTCTGGTGCTGCCATGTCAGTACTCACTCTGTTTAATCGGACCAAATTTTCGACATTACCAGTTCCTATTTATTTGGCCCATATCTCTTTAAAAGCCCATGAAACTCCATACCAACAACTCCCGGCGAAATAAAACCCCTCTCCACGAGACTCTACTCTGCCGTTCTCCCTTGTGCAACCTGAAGCGTCTTCATTCTTTCATCCCGGTTCACCTAATGGATAGATTTGAAATTAATGTTGGGCACTCTTCCACAACCTTTCACTGTCTTCTCTGTCTTCCATCTCCATAGTAACGTCTTCCTGTTTAACGGTAATTCAAGCGTTCAATACTCCCTCTTTCAATTCAAGACCCACTATTCTTTCTTCAATTGGCGTAAGTTTAAGTCCTATATAATGTCATCTTCTCCAATTTCATCCTTCTTATAATTTTCTTTGTCTCTGAAATTTCTCTTGACTAACATGGATTCCACTGTCATTCGCAAATCTCAAAGCTGGCTTTCTTCGCCAACACATCGTCGGAAGAATGCTTCGTCACTGGCCTGCCCTTTTTCGTTGAGTGCTCTCACGTTCAAGCTGCATCCTCTGGTGATGCTCAACATATCCGATCAGCTTAACCCTTCCGCCGCTTCTTGCGCAACCGGTAATGGCTCCAGCAACGCCGACGCGATGTTACTGCAAAACCCTAGGGTTTATGGATGCGTGATCGGTCTCCAGATCGGCCGTATGGTTGAGATCTTCAACATTTTCGAGCTTTTGTTTGATCCTACTACTGATACTCTCAATAGACCCTTCCTTGAGAAGAAGCAAGAACTCTGTAAGTTTTTCTCACATACACTCTCTCTCTCTCTCTCTCTCTCTCTCTCTCTCTCTCTTTATATCGTTCTCGCTTTGGTTATAATTTGTACGTCTATGGGGATTTTAGATAAGAAGGTGTTCCCTAAGTTCTACATATTGGGACGGTACTCTACGGGAAGCGATGCTACGGAATCTGATATGCTTATCCACAGAGCTGTGAGTTGCAGTTTCATTGTTTTATTCTGATATGGTTCTCTATTGTTGTAGTACTGATTGTGTGAGGTTTTTGTCATCTACAGCTGATGGACATTAATGAATCCTCTGTTTATGTTCTTCTAAATCCGGCTATCAATCACTCACAGAAGGATCTTCCAGTGACTATTTACGAAAGCGGTAAATTGGTTTTTTTTTTCCATCATTGATTGTCTTATTTGTTTTAGAGATTATCATCTTATTGACTATGATAATCATTGATTGTCTCCAAAACTAGAGTTCCATGTCATTGATGGGATTCCTCAGTCGATTTTCTTGCATACAAGCTATACGATTGATGTATGAGTTTAAGCCCCTTGATTTTTATTTCATCGATGTGATACGAGAGTGGACTTTTGATAATATAGCGGTGGTTGTAAATTCGTGCAGACAGTTGAAGCTGAAGGATATCGGTTGATCATGTTGCTCATCTTAAGCCATCTGATGGCTGCTCAGCAGCAACTCAATGTAAGCAATCATTGTAACCCTGCATATTTAGTGTTATCTTGACTTTTTATTGCATGGAGTTTTAGGTTGATTCCTCGATGTATTGCAATGGCTGCTCATCTTACTGGAATCCATAGTGCTATCAAGATGCTTAACAGCAGAATCAGAGTGCTGCTCATCTTGTCGCTATGCAGGAAAGGAATTTGATATTCTTGCTCAAGTCCCAACTCTCGGTCACCCTATTATTTATTCATCAAATTTTTGTAACCTGACCTTGATCTTGCCTGGAACATATCGATATGTGTTTTCCCTACGGCGAAGAAAGAATAAAAGGGGGTTAGACGTTGATATTGAGGACAAGTAGGGGGTATTGGTTTGGGATTTTAAGAGAATTTTAATGACTTAAACTAAAATTATGGAAAGTATAAAATGAAGGATTCTAGGTGATTGTTTAGAAAGTTTTTTAAAATCTTGCTGATTTGTTTTTCTTAATCTTGTAAAATCTCTCATAAAATCTTGTAAAATCTTTCTCAAACAATATTGCACAGTATTCTCTTTGTTTGTGTTGGATTAGGGGGTGATACCAAATGTTGTCTTTTTTTGTTTTTTTCTATAAAAGTTGTTAGTAGAATGTATCCTCTACGCTTTGAGGGTGAGATATGTTCATCATAAACGTTGTTTATTATTAAGAGGGAGCTAAGCTTTCTATTCTTCATTCACAAGCAATAAAAGAGGTTTATAACAATTTGGTATCAGATTGTGAGATGAAGATACAAAAGAACACTATTGATGAGATGAAGAAAATAGTTGATGAGATGTTTGAGACGGTGAAGAACATGCAAGCGAAAGCCGAGCAAGAGAAGAAGATAAAAGAACAAGCGATGGTGACGGAGACGGTGACATCAACACCGGATCCAGTGTTGGTTGTGGTTACGGTGGACCCAAACCACGTGAGATGAGAGGTGGTGGAATCGGTGAATTCGAAACCACTCGAAGCGGTGGCGTTAGTAGCTGCAACGTCTATGATCGAGTTAGAGAAACCATCGCATCCAAAATCTATAAAAAAAAACAAATGACATATTGACAACAAAAGTACATTTGTAAACTAAAGAAGTTAACTCTTCTGTCTTGAAACAATAGGAATGAGAATATGGTTCTTTACCTTGCTGAAGAACACAGACGGTTTGAGCAAACAAAGCAATGCTTCATTGAGGAGCGAAGAATGAGATACACCCTAATGATCATGCAGCACAAGATTTCATTAGAAAATTATTTTAAAAACATTGGGATGTATATAAAATAATATAAGAAGCGAGTTGTTATAATTTATATAAAGCGAGTCAGTTAAAAGCTGCAGTTTTTTTTATGTTGCAGGTTTTTTCACATACTACAACCACATATAAAAAGGTAAATAACAATCCAACCAGAACATGACAAATAATTTGAATAAAGCACAACTAACTACTACAGCTAGACAACAACTTTTACTATACAATCTTAACTTCTCATTATTAATTACAAAAAAAAATCTAAGAATATTCAAATTTCTAAAAAAATAAACAGTTTACTACATTATACTTGCTGTAAAAACCTAGAGGAAAAAAATTTAATCAACAAAACAACAAAAGAAAACAAATGAACAACAAAACTAGATGCAAGGAGAAATTGACATAACCAATAAAGATTATACCAAAATAACCAAAAAACACCCTAATCTAACTCCCGCGCGTAGCGCGGACCAAATGCTAGTATATATATATATATTAATGTGTGAATTACCCATAAGCATAATTCAAAAACAAAAGTTTAATTCTATTTAGCAACGAGGATTGACTTCGACTATTTCGTACACATTTTTTGACCTTTAGATATGGTTATGCAATTTCGCTAGTTTAATGTTCGTGGTTTTGTGTTAATTGGACATTAAAGATAACATGTTCTGTGGATGATATAAAACTACGACTAACATTATCCCATATATATATATATATTTTTAAAATTACATACTTAAAAATAATAATCAGTTTATAGGAGGGTATAAGATGGAAGTGCAGAAAGATTTTATTTCAATTAGCTACCTAATTTGTGTAAAACACAAAAGCAAACTAGAATTTTGTATGAAATAAAATCTTATATAATTTATTAATTTTTGTATTTTTAGCTAAAAATATTTTATAAATCGACAATGACGTAAAATATTTCAATGTGATTATATATATGAGTTTACTTTTGTCCCCAAATTTGATTAAAAGTCCATGTGGTCTACTTTTGTCCTAACTAAAAATCGTACAATACGTTTTTTTTTTTTTTAAATCGTACAATACGTTGTTTCGGGTGTAAAATCATACAATCCTTAAGAACAAATATACGAATTCTTGAAAAGTATATGTATTGCAATTATGCTTAGTGAAATTTATTGGGTTTTATGCAAAAAAACCCTCCAACTAGTTTTTTTTTGCAAGAAAACCCTCCAGGTGTGGAAAATGCAAGTCAATACCACCAACTCGAAAGTCACCCGCAATACAGCCCTCTCCCGTATCGATAACGTGGCATCCGTCTATATCGTTTAAAAACGTAACAGAAATCAAAACGACACCGTTTTCGTCTTTTAAAAACGACACAAAGTCCCCTGTCGTTTTAAAGTCACAAAAACAAGATCGTGAAACATAAAATTCGATTTGGGGATTAGGGTTCATCGCTGGGTTTGATTTGGGGAAAAGAGATTTAGGTTATAGATTTCGATTAGGATTTAGGAGTTCAAAGTTTGGTCTTTTTTTTCCTCCTTCATCTCTTTCGTTCACAATGTCTGATTCATACTCTCTATCAAACACAAGTCAAGTTGAATATGAGGATGCTGAATATGGGATTCCTACAGTTTGTTACTGTGGTGAAAAGCCAAGGCTTGAACCTTCTTTTACAAGGACAAACCCAGGAAGGCTCTTCTACACATGTCAAAATAGAGATGTAAGTTTTTTTATAATTTGGTTATATTTTGCGACTATGGTTGAATTATTGTGATAAATGTTGAATTGTGGATAAATTTTATTTGAATTATGGTTTAAATATTTATTTGTAGGATGGAGAATGTCATATTTGGAAATGGTGGGATGTAGCTATGATGGAAGAACTAAGGGCACTAAAGCAAGAAACTTATGGCTGTCCTAGTTTGAAACGAATGCGTGAAATAATTCAGGTCCAAAGAGACGAGATTGATCACCTCTATGATATCCAATCAAAAAATCAGATGGAGTTGGATAGCCTTAAGGTATTGATTGCAAATAAAAGAGATGGAATAGCTATGGAGTTGAAGAATGTGTTTGTTGCGGCTTTTGTTTTGCTTGCAATGATAATCTATTTGTTTTAGTAGAATATTAAGTAATTGCGGATGGAGATCTTTCAATTTTGATTGTTTTTGAAAGGCTCTTCAAGTAGTTTAGGTGTATGGTTTTGTATTTTGTTGGTGTATGACGTGTGTGTTAGTATGTGAAATTTGGTTTGGACATGTATTTTGGTCTGTAACAATGAGAATTTCGAATGGTCTTAACAAGATTACAAAGACAATGGTTTGGACATGTATTTTGGTCTTAACAACAAGAATTTTGAATGGTCTTAACAAGATAACAAACACAATGGTTTGGAGATGTATTTTGGTCTTAAGAAGATAACAAACACAATGATTTTTGTGAAATAAACTCAAGTTTAAAACAGACGATGGTTAAAACACACAAAAGAAAAGGTTTGTCAAACAGAAATCAACTCATAAGATTCAAAACACACACATGATGCTTTCCCTTATTTCTTCTTTCCACGTCCACGTGAAACCTCCATTTTCTTGCGTTCTCTAGCTTGATACAGACTGCTTGGTAGTATGGTGTTGTCTCGTGCATCAGTTACAGACCTCCCTACCTGAATATAGTCGTCACCAGTTACAGGACTGGTGAATACACCATAACCTTCCTGCACAATCACAATCACAACACAAATTCAGTTTTGTTTTTGGCCAAAGTAAATAGACTAGACCAACATTAATCAACATTAATAAGAATCGACAAACGAAAAGGCTTGGAAAGTCTCACTATTGGTAGATACATGGGCCCTGTGTCATACATAGGAAGTCTCTTAGGAGTTGGTTGTGAAGATGATGCATCATCATGCTGACTTTTCCAAGGCCTTCCTGGACGTCTTTTTGGGAGAGCAGATGAAAGGCTTGGAAGATCTTCTTGGGCTGGCCTTTCTAAACCAAGTTCAGTAGTTGAGGCCGATTCAAATGGTGTGTCAGCAGTTGGTTGTGATGATGATGTACCATAAGGCTGACTTATCCGAGATCTTCTTGGACGTTTTTTTGGGTGAGCAGCTGAAAGGCTTGGAAGATCTTCTTGGGCAGTAGAGGTTGATGCAAATGGTGTTTTTGCAGTAGCTGTCTTTCTTGGTCTACCTGGTGGTTTCTTTGGCGGCTTAGGCATTGGTCCATTCTTGCATTTCAGCTTGTTGTGGCCTTCTTCTCCACACAAGCTACAATGCTGCATAAAATAAGAACGATAAGGTCAGAAATCAGAAATGCAAATACAAAAAAAGAGAACCTAAGACATTAAGAGAGTCTTACAATTTTTGTTCCTCTTTTAGAAAGCTTGGTTCCTCCTTCCCTTGGTTCACCCTTCTCCCTCTTTCTCTTCTTCCCTGGAGGTCTTCCACCAGGCCTCTTGTAAGGAGGTGGCAAGACCCTGACTGTTGTAGTCACCTCCCATAGATTCATTCCATTCACACCACAAAGTCCATCAGCATAACAAGTCTGCAACTTCTGAGCAGTGAACCATGGAGAAATCATCTTCTTAGGATCTTGGTCAGTATTCTTCTCATGTCTAAGACAAGAAACAATGTGGCTACATGGGATCCCACTGACCATATACATTCTACAACTGCATTTGATCTCACCTCGCATCTGCACCACAAAACCTTCAATTCGTATATTAGTTTTGTAGTTAAAGTAGCCAACCTCATAATTCCCCAATCCGCAGCTCAAAGGTCTACAATTCTTTGCCAAATCAATCTGCTGGTCTAGTAAAGCTATCGCCTTAGGAGTGTACTCTCCTTTTGTTTTCTCAGCCTCGGCTCTTTTCTTTTCATTGCTCACCATAACCCTTTTTCTTATTTCTTCCAGCATCTCAACAACCGGTTTACTTCTTGCTATCCGGATTGCTGCATTGAATGACTCTCCAAGATTGTTTTCTATAGCAGCACACTTTGAGAACTCTGTAAAATAAGCCCTACAAGAGACACACCAAGTTAACAATCAAATAAAACAAAGTCATATCCGAAAAAAAAAACAGAACAAGTAAAATAAATTACCTTGACCATGGACAAAAAAGAGAAATCTTCAAGTCATTAAAAGCAGCAGGATCATACTCTTTCAGCTCTTGCATCTTTCTATCAAATTGTTGTGGATAGTAAGAGTCTGCAGCAGCCCAGAACATGTCCTCATATTCTGCTCCAGCATACTTCTTCTTCCAGTTGGCATAAACATGCCTTGCACACATCCTGTGTTCAGCATAAGGCAATACCACCTTCACTGCTGCAATCAATCCTTTTTGCTGATCACTACCTAGTGTTAGTCCATTTCCCAACTCTAAACCCAAGTCATCAACCAAATGTTCAAGGAACCACAACCAGTTTGGCGTATTCTCACAATCCACAATCGCCCAAGCTACAGGAAACATCTGATCATTGGGATCTCTTCCACATGCAACTAATAACATTCCTGTCATTCTCCACTTCAGAAATGTTCCATCTAGATGGAGGATCTTTCGACATGCTCTCTTCCACCCATTTTTTAAAGCAGCAAAGCACACATAAAACCTATGGAACCTACTTTCCCTTACCTCACATTCAACTGTGGATCCAATATTGCTTCTCTTCAGCTCAGCAACATAATCGAATAACCTAGCAAAAGACTCTTCTTGCTCTTCATCAAATGTCTTAAGACATTTCAGCGGTGTCCTCTCACAAATTGTCCAAGGCACATTGATGTTGCGTCTAAGAAGCTTCTGTTGTAATTGATTTGCTGAGAACTCTGGATTTAGTCTGAATTCTTCTATGTAGAGATCAGCAATCCGAGAGTTAGTCAGCAATGACACGACCCCTTGCCAAGTACAATTATGCTCATCATTTAACGATCTGATTACTACTCTATTAGAACTGCTGTTGATAGTTGCTGAAATCCTCCAAGGGCATTTCTTTCCAGAGCAAATAACAACTACACGTTTGCCATCTGACTTCTCATATTTGATGTCCCTCCTCTTCTTCACAGCATATCTCGTAACAGCTCTTTTAAAGGAATCAATTGTATTGTACTCATCACCAATACAAAACTTTCGATACTTGCTCTCATCTACCTCAACATGTGGACTGTCATCATCACTATCGCTGTAAACAATATCTTCAAACTGAACTTCATCATCTGACTCAGAGCCACTACCACCACTAACTTCACCATCAACCAATGCTTCATCGTCTGACAAATACCTCAACGCATTAGTATCAATGTGCCTACCTATATAAGGATCATCTTCCCGAACAATAAATAAGGTTAATGCACCAGCTCCAACTGCATAATGAACCGCTTTCTTCAACACTTCATCGTTATCAATATCTTCTTTCTTACCAGGCGTTTCAAGTGGAAACCAAGACACTTTCTTCATGTTGTCTTCATACTCGAGGAGTTCCGAAAGAAGCACCAGAATCATACGTAAGCTGAATGATTCAGCTGATACCAAACCCACTTTATGTCTCTCTCCTCCAAGATATTGGTCCTCAGCTGACCAATATCCACCAACATGCATAAACAAATCAAAACTGAACCAAAAAAACAAAAATATTAGAATTCTAAAATTTTGCACATATCAAAATGAATGGACAATAACAATTGATACTCTCAAAATCATCAATTCTCACCTCATCGTTGCCCTCCTTTGATTCCCCAACACTCAAATCAATCTTCTCCCCGAATCGTTTCCCTTCAACTCAAACTCAGCCCGATTAATTGCCCTTCACCTCTTCGCTCTAACAGATCCCTAATCGCAATAAAACAAAACCCTAATCAAACCCAACAATGAACCCAACGATGAACCATAATCAAATCGAACAGAACCCTAATTCTCTAAGAGATCTCAAGAAACCATCTCTTTTTCCCCAAATCGAGCCCAACAATGAACCCTAATCGAACATATCTCAAACAATATAAGAGATCTCGTGAAACCTAATTCTCTATCTCTTTTCCCCAAATCAAACCCAAAGATGAACCCTAATCCCCAAATTAAAACTTCTTTCACGATATCGGCTTTTGTTTAAAAGATGACAGAACCCGACTTTTGTTCTGTGTCGTTTTTGAGATTTTAAAACGACAAGGATGGTAAACTTTCTGTCGTTTTCAAAAGTAACAAAACGGTGTCGTTTTGATTTCTGTTACGTTTTTAAATGATATAGACGGATGCCACGTCATCAATACGGGAGAGGGCTGTATTGCGGATGACTTTCGAGTTGGTGATATTGACTTGCATTTTCCACACCTTGAGGGTTTTCTTGCAAAAAAAAAACTAGTTGGAGGGTTTTTTTGCACAAAACCCAAATTTATTGTAACAAAATATATATTGGCAGTAAGCCCTAACGACCAAATCGTGATGATCAAATGATCTTTACTTCGGAGCTACCAAACGTTGCGAATAAAAATAGAAAGTTGTTGCATATAGTCTATAAAATATAATTTTCTTACTAGATCCATGATAACTCAAAATGTCATGGACGTAGATTATAATTTACGAGAAAGATTGATATGACATTAAATAGGATTGGAAAAATGGTGAGTCGCCACGTGTGGTTTCGCAAAACTCACGGGCATGTGTATGTCGCACCAGAGATGCGTCACGGGTTGGTGGATTTTTAGGTTAATGATCTATTCATAACGTTGAGATTTGATTTGATGCTTAGCATAATCGTATATAAACAATATACAGTACTATATTTTTAGTGTGATTTGGACGGCTTGACGACAATGTTCACACTCCGTAAGACAGCGGAAGAAACCCAGAGGTTCTTGTCTGCTTCGTGGATGTTTAATTAGTTCGAAATGCTTAATTATTTGCTTCTTACTAATTAATTAACATATTTGTAAGACTAGCTAGAGGGTTGACGAAAAATAATGGTAAAGCTCTATATTCTCCATCTCCCACGGCGGAGTAAATCTATAGATTATACATTCTAACACTTGATATTCATATGTATTTAAAAGTATTTTATTTTTACAATTCTAAATAGTATTTATTAACACGTCTGTTTAGTTGGAGGCTTGAGCATTATAATAGCTTAATCGAAATTTAGATTCGATATGAAGTTGAGGAAGAGTGTTTGTAAGGAGTATTTGGCAAATAATTATAGGTATTGAAGGTGGATCGAGATCAGGGACATGGAGTACCCGTAATTAATTTTAAAACAACTTGGTCGAGGAAAAAGTATTATTAATGTCAATGTTGATATGTTTTGTTCGTTGGTGACTTGGTATATAACCGGATTCGATAATATGTAAATTACATCAGTATAACGCAACAAGGCATGTTGGTGGAGAGCGGTAAGTTGAAAGTCCGCTAGAGAAAGCATATTTGCGATATACTAAAGGATACGTTTGAAGACATTGGAATAGATGCGTTGAGGTCATGTATGATATATGTGCATCTGGATGTGTATAATCTATGCAAGGCAATCAAAATGTTTTTTTTCTGATTTATGATGTACATACATGTATATATGCATTAGTGTATACTATGTGGCCAATGTGGCCAGGAAACCATATATGTATAAATCATGGCCATATATAGTGTGTTGTTTTTAACCAAATTTATTTTCAGTGCTAGTCAAAAGAAAGCTTTGGACCTTGGGCAATTCTGGCTCAATCTATTAAGTTCTTTGGGCTTGTATCCCACACATACGATCCGTTAAATCATGGTTATGTTTGTTAAATGTTTTGTGCTATTTAATTAAGAAGATAATTAAATTTTAACCCGCGGTACACCCGTGCATATAATTTTATTATTATTATATATATTTTATATTATATTTGTTTGTTAAATATTAGATGTTTTGTAAATAGAGTAATAACTAATTTTTCCGGCTGTTTGTACGGCAAAATATTTATACAAATTTTTTTAACCCGCAATATACTTCATGATCATTTGTTTGTTATATTTAGTTTGTTTTGTTTAGTGTTTGAAATTCTATTTTGATTTTTAATTATTATAACAAAAAAAATAAGGGATCTAAATACATAATAAGTTATTATACGCTATGATTAAGTCACATTGTTCCTAATTATTTAATTATTTTACACAATCTTAGTTAAATCAACTTGATTTTATATGTCAAACATTCTAATATTAATAGTGTTGAAAAATAATTAAATGAGGATTTAACCCGTATTAGCACCAATTTAATGATATTTTATTAATTCAAACATGTCATCTTTACAACTCATCTACTATATAACCATATCATATTGTATTTTTTTTTTTTAATTTTACATATTCATAATATTTTATTAAGTTTATATATGTTAATTATAATATTTAAATAATGTGAATCAAAGTTCTTCTTACGTTAAGAATCAAAGCTCACAGATATTGGAAAACAAAATGGGAATCAAATTATTGTTTTCTGTGTTTGCAAATGATTCAGAGATAGAAGATGTTGTTAAATATATAATTCTGTTTCCATATTGATTTTGCTGTAATTTTTTTTAGTTAGAATGGAATGTAAAACTTTTAAGAAACAAATCTGAATTAATGCTATTTTTGGAAGTTTTTGTGGGGTTAATGTTGTAAATAAAAATTTAAATAAGGAAAACTAAAAAGGCATAACATAAAATGTACTTCAAAAATGTTAATATAGATATATTTTATTCAAATGCATAAATCGACGTGTGCTTTTAGATTGTTTTAAATCTATCTTAACATTTTTGAAGTACATTTTTGTGTCATCCTCTCTTATCTTTGTATTCAAACAAGTCCCAACTAAATTCTCTACAATCCTTACAACCAAACACAATCATTTCCTTATTTGATAATATTAATTTCCTAAAACCTATCTACCTAATATCAAGCAATATGTTATATTAAAATAGAATTCTCCTTTCACTTTTATTTAATCTTATATTTAATTATTTGAATTACTATTTAATACATAAATTTAATAAAATTTTAGATTTTTTTTTCAGCATATGATGCGATTTGAATTTTTATAAACGGATATATATTTTAAAAATTATTTTAGGATTTTTTGTAACCAAACAAGTATTTCCAGATATATATATTATTTTACATTTAAGTTATTTTAATATATAATGAATATTTACAATTAAAAGTTAAAATAACACGCAATGATTGATTTGGTGAATATAATGAATATTATATTGTGCGAATGATTTGGATCAATATGAATATAAATTTAGTTATCATTAATTTGGTGTTACACTGATAATTTATCATTTCATTATTTTGCTAACATTATCAATATTAGAATATTAGATATATTAAATTGAGTAATTTATGATAATGTAGAGAATAAATTATTTTGCGGTAAACTGTGGGTTAAATCCTATAATTAACAGTCAAATACAATTATATAATCTTACACTAAACAAAACTAACACATGAATATAACTTAAATTTGGATATATTTGTTATAAATATTTGACTGTTAATTTCTTCAGAATGCACGGGGTTATTGATTTATAAAACAAATAAAAAATAAAAGAAATGAACCCGTAGTGTACCACGGGGTAAATCCTAGTTAAATGCATAATTGTATACTATTGAGAAGACGGTCACGTGAAAAGTTCGACAGACAAATCTAAGTTCAAATTTATATGATATATATATATATATATATATATAAGTCTATAACCTTTGTATTACTTTGAAATCATTGTTGTGTACCGTATCAATTGTTTGAAAATTTTATCTATTCATGTTACCTCTTTTTTTGTTTTGTATGTGTTTTTATATACAAGCATCATTTGGAGCGACTTATCAGTAGGCAAATTAGAAGAAAATGTATGTGAAAAGAGCCATAAACTTAACTACTTAACCTACATACATAGTAAGTATCCAAAAAGATCAAGGAAGGTCATTTGATTATAAACATTAGCTTGAGATTGACGATTCTGTAGGCCAGTGCCAAGATTTGCCAACTTGTATTTCATATTTTGCTAAATCTCTCCCACCAAACGAAAGTAAGGTTGAGAGATTGAAGAGTGCAACCAAGCATTCCTTTTCTTTACATAGTTTATACACGATATTTTTGAGAATGCATCCTACAATAATATAGCCATCTTGTCGTTCTATGTAGGAGCTTTGATCATTCCATTTCAAAGATAGCAATTTTTGTGTGGCTACGAGTGTTTAAAAAGTAGTTTTAGGCATTTTAAGAAAAAATCGTTTATATCATGTTTAAAATCGTTGTTGTCCTATTGATTATGTTATTTCATAATTCGGTTATTTCACTATTTAGCTACTAGATTTTATATGCGGTACACCGCATAACAAGTTATTTGTAACTGAAAAAATTAATTTTTAATTTCTATTGTTTGTTATTTTTGTTTAGTGTTTAAAATAATATAATTGTATTTTGATTGTTAATTCTATGATTTAATTTGTTTAGTGTCAGTTTGGTTTTTACATAATATTAATTTAATCAACTTAATTAGATACATCTATTACTCTAATATTGATACTGTTAACAATTAATGAAATGATATTTTATCCGTGAAGCACCGAATGAATGATACTTTAATTTTATATTAATATCGATTCAAACATGTCCCGTTATATAATCCCATCTCATAATATCTGAATTCACGGTAAACAGTGAGACAGACTTTTTATTTATTTATTAATATTATCTTAATTTTTAATATTTATTATTTTGTATTATTAGGATTAGATTGAATTAGTATGATATATATTAAGATTGTAACCATTTAATGTAACATTTTATAAGATTGTCGCTTCTTATAAAGTTGAAGTATATAAACTTCTTATAACGTTTAAATATATCTAATATTTGAAACTTCACAAAAGTGTAAATATCATTGATAGTTTAAATATTTTATAAAATTTAACTTTTTTAAAAAGTTTAAATGTTAAGTATGCATATTTATAAAAAAATTAAAGTTTAAATATTTATAATATTTTGAATCTTTTTAAAATTTTAATTTCCTTAAAATTAAAACCAAAACAAACTGGATAAACTTTTAAATTTGAATGTCTAATATACATATCAAGCTTTCTGCTCATTCATATTCGGAATTAGTTTGATCTTTTTCAACACACATTCAATCCATCAGTTACATGACACAAGGTTATACAGTCTCATCAGACACACAAATTTTGTCAAGATTTCTGATGACGATTTAATTTCTTACAAAAAATTCTCAAAAGCAGGCACAATTTGAACCCAACTACACACAGCAAAACCATAAGAATGCAGACGTATTTAAACTTAAAAAGTACCTTATACAGTAGGAACTGACTTGAGCTACAACGTAAGAGAATATTTTTGGGATTTATGTGATGGATAACATATTAGTTGATATTACTATATTTTAAATAATTTTGTTGTGTTTATTTTCCCGGTGAAACAAATATTTGTGTAATGATTTTGTATAATATACTACACGAAAAGTGAAGAGTTAGTAATATAATAAGATTTTATGTAAAAAAAAAAAGAGAAGAAATTAGACAGCGATAGAAATATCTAACTCAATTTGCTATTTTAAGACGGTTTTTATGTTTTTTTCAAAAATTTCCATTCATGGTGTCTATTTTCAAATATACCCCTTTTTAATATATAAAATAACTAAATTCTAAATTCTAAACCCTACTCCCTCAAAACAATATTTTAAATGTAAAATAGTGTACTCAAATCTATAAAAAAATTTAAAAATTAATTTAACATATTGTAATTATGTGAAAGAGAGTAAAAATGAAAATATTTTCAGCAAGTATATATGTTTTTGAACAGGATTGGGTGTGATTGGTAACCAAAAACAAAGCGGTACAAGTATACAACTTTGATTTTTTACCAATCACAAAAGCTTTACTTCAGCTTTTTAGTACCGCTTTCATGTACAGCTTTTTCTTACAGTTTTCCACTATTCCGTAAAAACTTACAGCTCCAGCTTACAGCTTTTCTGTACAGCTTTGAATACGTTACCAATCAGACCCATTATCTCAAAAACGACATTTATAACAAATTCTCTATTTTTAATTATAATCTTATATCGTAGTATTCTTCAGCTCCAAAAGATCTGTCCTTACCATGAGAACCGAGGTTCCTACAATTGCGAACGACATATAAAAATTATAGATAAAGAGAGTTGCATGCTCAATTCATAATTATTGGATCCATGCATTTTCTTGCATGATCGATGTCAAATTGTCAATGAAGTTTAAACTTTGAGACCCCATAACTAGGATATATTGAAAAGAATCGTAGTAGCATTGAATTTGTCTAACAAAATATCTTGGAATCTTACAATCATTTTTTGTTATTTTGTTTCAAAGTGGATATATATGTGAACACACCCAAGTAATAACAATCATGAACAAAAACAATTCGTTATTATGTGGTTCAAAACATCTTGACGATTCTGAAAATATAAAAAGTTTATGAAGAATTGTGAGATTTTAAAGAAATCTTAGGGGCTAAAAGAAAATAAAAGTACTGTCATTTGAAATAGTAAATTTAAAATTAAATTAAAAATAATGTATATTGACCGGAAAATACAAAATACAAAAGAGCTTATAGGACCGGCACGTATATTACCTGAAAACTCATCCCTCTCTCTCTGAGTCCTTCTTCTTCATTTTCTCTCACAAACCGTCTCTCTCTCTCTCTCATTCTCGAGTCTCTTGCTTCTTCTATCCTCTCTCTCGGAAGATCGATCTCTGGGATTTGAAGAACCTTTGTTCAATTTGGAATTTTGAGATCGTGCTTCCCTCTTTTTAATGTT
The DNA here is from genome assembly GCF_030686135.1 of Camelina sativa. NCBI lineage: Eukaryota > Viridiplantae > Streptophyta > Magnoliopsida > Brassicales > Brassicaceae > Camelina > Camelina sativa. The sequence continues at coordinate 33,008,589 of NC_141896.1, read as the reverse complement.
GAGTCGGTTCGTTTCTCGGATCTCGATGATCCTCGATTTTCTCAATCAAACTTGAAAACACTTTCCATTTTTTTCCCCTCTCCTAGCTTAATTTCTTATCGCCGCCATGTTCGAAGCTCATGTAAGCCCTCCTTCTCATTCTTGTTAATTTTTTTTTGGGGATTTGCGACGAGTTTAGTTTTAGAAGTTATGATGTGTTTGGGTGTAAGTTCGGTGTTGTGATGCTGGGTGTGATTGATTAGCTTGACTCTTCTTATGGGAATGTGTTGGAATTATCTATGGTTATGTACATGTCGATAGCGAAAATGGGGTTTTATTAGCTTCCGTGAGAGAAGTTAATGGTAGTAGCTGTTACTGCTAGTAGTTGAATAGTGCATTAACAATTAGAATAGAAATGAGAGACTTTGGAAGGGACTTTCTAAGTTAGTCACTTGGATACCCTTTTACAATTATAGTGATATCACTTGCTAATTAGTTTTGTGTCCAACTTAATCGATTGAATTGAGTATCTATTAATTGCGACTCGGTATTCAGGTACTGCATCTGCTTCGGAGGTATTTGGGTGAATATGTGCATGGACTCTCGACAGAGGCTCTGAGAATTAGTGTCTGGAAAGGTTGGTTTCTTTTTTTGGTTAAAATTTGTTATATAGATATTCAGGGGGTCTTGAAAATTCTTGTGAGCAAAGACTGCTTATGATTTATGTAGAGATTTAAGCCCTTGGCTGTCTAGTCAGTTGTTGTTTTTGATGTTGGGTTTTCTTGCTTTTCAGGTGATGTTGTTCTTAAAGATTTGAAGTTAAAGGCAGAGGCTCTGAATTCACTGAAACTTCCGGTTGCTGTCAAATCCGGTTTTGTTGGAACCATCACATTGAAGGTTGCTATTTTTTTTCTCTCTTGTTGGAAAATTTTGATGATTTTCCTCCAGACCACTGTTCTTGTTCTGTACGCTTGACAGATAAAGCATGTTTCTTCTTTCTCAAATGTTTGCCTACTTGAGCTGTCGAGAAATTTATGTTGGATTGGTAATCCTTGCCATAGTTACTTGCAGCGTCTCACATACTAATCCTGATATATGTAAGAGTCATTTGGGGATTTCGAGAGAGGAAAAACATCTTAAATGCTTACATAACCAGAACTGTTTTCATGTGTGATGCTCTCATTTAATGATGTAAAACGGAAGTGCTGGAAATCGATTTCAGTTTAGATTATAACGAACATGTTGGTGGTAATAGTGATCAGAGTGGAAACTTTTAGGTCACTGTTTATGACTTCTGAGGTACAAAGTTACATGTTTAGTTAGGTAATGTGCTGACGTCAAAAATGAAATAGATATGGATATCATTCTATGTGTTGCATATATTGAAGCTTTTGATACGAAGTCAAATGTCATGGAGATTGCAAGTTGGCTGATACCCTCATTTCTGAACTTGGACTTCGATTTAGTGCAGCAAACGCTGCTTTTATCAGGAAACTCTTGTAATATGGCTAGGTATCGAATGTAAAATTTGAAAGTGGCTCATACAAACCTTTTTTTCAGGTCCCTTGGAAAAGTTTGGGGAAAGAGCCAGTCATTGTTCTGATCGACCGTGTCTTCGTCCTTGCTTATCCTGCCCCTGATGACCGAACACTTAAGGTATTGTGTTGGAATTGTTAAGTATGTTTGCTTGTCTCACTTTTAAGCTTTTTACTTTGGTTGGTACTGAATTTGCTTACGCTAATTACATACTAGGAGGAAGACAGGGAAAAGCTTCTAGAAACCAAGCTTCAGCAGATTGAGGTACTTAATTTTTCTGGCTGATGCAGTTTCATGGATGCTTCTGTATATGATCGTTACATGAGACTTAGAATTTCATTTTCATCAACAAGATAAAGTTTGATGTTATTCTGAGTTATCATTCTCATGTCTGTTACATATAGGAAGCAGAAACAGCAACTCTTGACGCTAGGGCAAAATCGAAGCTGGGAAGTGTACGTCTCTAAACTTGATAACTTAATTTTTTGTTATGTTCTCATTTTCTAGTTAGGGGGGTATGTGTTTGAGTGGCGCTGGAACTTTCCTAATCAGATTAGAGGATATCTTATAATCGTTTACGAAGGATATATGCAGACCTTGCTAACAACTAGATAACAAAACTCTCTTACGCTAAGCATGTTATAACTTATAGCTCTTTTTTGGTTGGTTCTTTTCAGCCTCCACCAGGAAATTCATGGCTAGGTTCGATTATTGCTACTATTATTGGTAATCTGAAAGTTTCCATCAGCAATGTACATATTAGATACGAGGATTCTACCAGGTTTGTGGCTGTTTGCCTTTTTGTTTCTCTTTTCACTTTAAGTATCTTTGTTGTTGGTGTTTATTGGAGACGACTTGATAGATTTTTTCTTATGTCAACTATATGCTCTAGTAATCCAGGACACCCCTTTGCTGCGGGCATCACCTTGGCCAAGCTCGCAGCTGTTACAATGGATGAAGAAGGAAATGAGACCTTTGACACAAGTGGCGCTTTGGATAAACTGCGTAAGGTGAACTTTTTATTTCTTTCCTTTCTTTTCTCAATTGGCTGAAGTAGTTGAAAGTTGACAAAAACATAGTGTTTCAAAGTACATGTGTGTTTGGACTATAAACAGCTATGGTTTGACGTTTGAGTCTCTTGCGGTTTATAATTGGAATACAAATCTAGTCTTCCCATTCCTTAAAATATCTTCCGACTTCGAAGATTACTCCTTTTGTGGTCTATTTCATTTAAGTTCAAGGACTCTTCTCCCTGAGGTCTCAAATACAATAAAACATTGGTTGACCTTATAAAAGGATTTTTGTTTTTTGTTTTTTTGTGTGTTTATTACCTGCCATAAAACGACATGGATAAAATGACGTAGCAGTTTAAGAAACACTTCCAGGCTCTGATACCCTAATTTGTATTTTTGTTTGTCTTCAGTTAGTTATTGTTTCCCTTTTCTTTTGCTGTGTTCGTTTTGAATGCTAGTTATAGTTTAAGCTAATTCACGATATGCTGAGATTTCAACTGAAATGGAATTTGTTACGAGGTCTGTTGATGGAGTGTTATGAATGATGATGATGCTACTTATTGACTTGAACCAAATTTTTTTTGCTACACATGGTATCTGTAACAGTCATTGCAGCTTGAAAGACTTGCTCTGTATCATGATTCTAATAGCTTTCCCTGGGAAATAGAGAAGCAATGGGATGATATTACTCCTGCAAAATGGGTTGAGGTTTGTTCATACATACTTTTTTCTTGGTGATGACGTTGTATTTTTGGCCTGGTTATTGGTCAAATGAAATGATTTTTTAGTGTTTTATATATAAATTTGACTGCCTTCCTTCAGATGTTTGAAGATGGCATAAAGGCGCAGACCGAGCAAAAAATAAAGTCGAAATGGGCCTTAAATCGTCACTATTTATTGTCCCCTATCAATGGATCTCTTAAATATCACCGGTTAGGCAACCAGGAGAGAAATAATCCGGAGATTCCATTTGAAAGGGCATCGGTTATCCTTAATGATGTTAACGTGACTATCACAGAGGTACAACTTTCTGTACTTGATATAGTTGGTTTAATTTTTTTGGGGGATGTGTTCCCCATTTTTTTTCCAGGTTTTTTTTGCTCATAAGTGTTTCGTTTTATATATAACACAAATGTTGCAAACATCACAACAGTGGAAAACTACACTTACAGAACACTACAATATTGGATTATATAATCCCCTTTTCATCTGCTCAAAAGCAAACATCTTCATAATCTTTAAGTTCTGCTTCAGACTTAGAGCCACAACATTTTTTCCCAGAGTTAACAGTAATTTTTTCCTGTGGGTTCTGATTTCTTCTTTCTGTATTCCAGCTTCCTGAGACTCATTAGAGATTAATATTGCATCTGCTTAGCAAGTTCGTTTTTTCTTGAGGTGCTGGACTTAACTCTCTTGTATTTTTTCTTTGCCCTTTTTCTTAACAGGAGCAATATCATGATTGGATAAAGCTGGTTGAAGTTGTTTCCAGATACAAAACATATATAGAGATTTCACATTTAAGGCCCATGGTTCCTGTTTCAGAGGCTCCACGTTTGTGGTGGCGGTTTGCTGCTCAAGCTAGTTTGCAACAAAAGAGATTATGGTACATGTTTGTTTCATTTTACTCTCTCATGTATGATTTCACTGACATAATAGAAGAAGAAACAGCATTTATTTGTCAGAGCTATTTGGTTTTTAGTCTGAATAGTTTTGAGCATCTTCCGGTAATGTATGACTGCACTTGATCTGTCGAATAATTTTCTAGTTTGATCTGATTTTTGCATTTATTCACCCCATTTCAGTTATCGATTTTCTTGGGATAGCATCCACCATCTTTGCCAGTTACGTCGGCGCTATATTCAGCTGTATGCCAATTTTCTGCAGCAGTCATCAGATGCTAATTACCCAGAGATGAGAGAAATCGAAAAGGACCTTGATTCCAAAGTGATTCTTTTATGGAGGTAATAATCATATGCCAACATTTTGATTGAAAAGCATGTGGTTTCTTAACATGATCAAATCCCACCCTGTGATGCATACCATTGGAATTCCATTCCGCTGACGCTTGATCTCTGGATTTATTTGAGAAGTTCAAATGACCATGGTTAAGTACTCAAGTTTCTGTTATACTGAAGTAGATTCCACTCTGAAGAATCTGCCTTACATTTTCTTAGTGGTTAAGTTTGCTATTGCCTATGTCGTAGTCGCTGGCTGTAGGGGCTATTAGGCTCGCTTCTATGTGCTGTTGTGGTTGTTTGGTACTGCCCTTTTATGATTGGCTGCGTCTGTAATTGTGTTCCAGTCTCTTCGTCAGTTATATCGTTGAGAACAATTAAAATGCTACTTATATCATACCACTTTGGCTCATAAGAAGTTCAAGCTCTCCTATTCTTACTTTCCATTTTCATTATGATTCTCAAAGTCACTGTTCTGCCTATGTGCTTTTTTCTCCTTCGATCTATCTTATCGTGTATTATGTTGTATTGCCAACATAGGTTGCTTGCACATGCAAAGGTAGAATCTGTAAAGTCAAAAGAAGCAGCTGAGCAGAGAAAGCTGAAAAAGGGTGGCTGGTTCTCATTCAAATGGTCAGTGGGGTTTGCTGATTCTTTGTAAAGATATATGTCTTGCTTTTTTGGCTATTCAGTTTTTGTTTCCTGTCGTAGCCATGAATGCAGAATCACTGGTGGAAACCATTTAGTTTTCTGAACTTTGTGGCTACCGTATCCATGCAGGCGGACAGAAGCTGAAGATGATCCTGACGTCGATAGTGTGGCTGATGGATCAAAATTGACGGAGGAAGGATTGACTAAAGAAGAGTGGAAGTCCATAAATAAGTTACTGAGTCATCAGCCAGATGAAGAGATGAGTTTGTATTCAGGAAAAGACATGCAGAATATGACTCACTTTCTTGTAACGGTATCAATTGGTCAAGGTGCGGCTAGGATTGTTGATATAAATCAGACTGAGGTGCTGTGTGGTAGGTTTGAGCAGCTCGATGTGACGACCAAGTTCAGATATCGAAGTACTCAGTGCGATGTATCACTGAGGTTCTATGGCTTATCTGCACCAGAAGGTTCCCTAGCGCAGGTTTGTTTTCAGTTTCCACCTTATGACCAGGGTCAACAATCTCTTGGATAATATTCTATATTCCTGCGTATAAAATGAAGTTTGACCTCCCCCCTCCCCTCTCTGTTTCATGCTGGCTTTGCAGAGTGTATCCAGTGAGAGAAAGACAAATGCCTTGATGGCTAGTTTTGTGAACGCACCTATTGGAGAGAACATTGATTGGAGGCTATCAGCCACAATATCCCCTTGTCATGCTACGGTAATCCCTTCATATATGTATGCTCTTGAAACATGGACATATATCATCTTCCTAATAGTCGCATAACTGTAAGATATGTCCAGAGTATAGCAGCATATATCTAATATTTAGTTGGTGGTATTGATTAAAGTGCATGGATTCCTGAAAATTGGGGATTGTCAATTGTCATGGGGCCTTAGAAAGAGTTTTTGGAATTTAAATCTCATGTATGCTGGTTACTTCCCTTTTGGGAATTATGGAGGGAGAAGGTTATAGGTTTTTGATTTTTCTTGGAAATTAAGAATTTACTTGAAACTCCCATGGTCCTATGTTTTTTTTTAAGTTTGGAATTCAGTTGTAAGACAAAATAAAGTCCATCTAGTATGAAAGTTTAACCAACTACGAAATTTTTATTGTTACCAAATCCAGCTGCCACCAAGGGATTACTAACACTCCCTTCAGAATAGATAATTTGTTTTCTTTTCGGATTAGATAACTTGGTACTTGGGGATAGGAAGAGTTGTTTCTTCAATCTTGTCTAATTTTGACGCCAAAGACGTCTGAATTACGTACCCAATTTTTTTTTTATCTTTTAGAATATTTGAGTTGACTTGGTTCGACGCTTTTATGTTATTTCTTTTTGTTCTGTCTTGGTAACCTTGCCCCCTATTTTATTTGTTGCTTTGTCTTTCTACCTGGTACCACTGCCTTAAGTATATTGGAGGTTTTACTTATTTGCAGATCTGGACTGAAAGTTATGATCGTGTATTGGAGTTTGTGAAGCGAAGTAATGCAGTTAGCCCTACTGTTGCACTGGAAACTGCTGCTGTACTTCAGGTATTGGTATTAATGATCAGTAGCAATTTTCCCACTTCTACCCCATTTCGTACATAACTGTTTTGCTTATTTATATTGTATTGGTGAAATAAGACATGTATGATCCTTTTGAGGTTGATCATTCATTTTAATTTACGTTTATTTTCCTGCATACTTGTGGGCCAATTTAATTTTATATTTACTGTTAATTTCAGATGAAACTAGAGGAAGTGACTCGACGGGCTCAAGAGCAACTTCAAATAGTATTGGAGGAGCAAAGCAGGTTAGAACAGTTAAACTGGACTTTATATGTCCTTCTTTTTATCTTTGTCCATATGTTCAGAGTTGGACCTTTTGGTAGCCACTAAAGTGGAATGTGTGTTCCGTGGAACTATAGATTTTGTCTTCGTAATCTGTTGAAAATAAAATTAATTATTTAATCATTTTTCACAAGTAGCATAATTTTCACTGGTCTCCTTATGTTTTGCCTTTGGTTTCTCAGATTTGCTCTCGACATTGATCTTGATGCTCCAAAGGTGAGAATTCCTTTGAGAGCTTCAGGATCGTCCAAGTGCAGTAGCCATTTCCTATTGGATTTTGGTAATTTCACGTTAACCACCATGGTAAGTTTCCAGACTAACTGCTGTTTCTGTAGTGGGGTGTCTTTTTCACTCTTAAAACTGTTGAACTTTTAGCTTCAGGTTACATACGTTGTAAAAAGTTTTTTTCTGGTTTGAATAAATTTAACGTTCATTCAATAAAAAAAGTTTCCAGACTAGCCCTTCGAGTCTACCAGTGTTTCCTTTCTGTTTTCTTATATTTCTTGTACAATTGCAGGATACTCGGTCTGAGGAGCAAAGGCAAAACTTATATTCCCGGTTCTGCATTTCGGGAAGAGATATTGCTGCTTTCTTTACAGACTGTGGATCTGACAACCAAGGATGCAGTTTACTCATGGAAGATTTCACTAATCAGCCAATTCTGTCTCCCATTCTAGAGAAAGCGGACAATGTTTATTCCCTTATTGATAGGTGTGGAATGGCAGTTATTGTTGATCAGGTATTACCTTTGCGTTAATATATCATTTTTAAGAGTCAATTGCTACAGTAAGGCATTTCTACTTGACACGGGTCTATTTCTTGTTAAAGATCAAAGTACCTCACCCAAGTTACCCATCCACTAGAATTTCCATCCAAGTGCCAAATATTGGTGTTCATTTCTCGCCAACAAGATATATGAGGATCATGCAATTGTTCGACATCTTGTATGGTGCTATGAAAACCTACAGTCAAGCTCCTGTTGATCATATCCCAGATGGAATCCAACCTTGGAGTCCTGCAGATCTTGCTAGTGATGCTAGAATATTAGTTTGGAAGGTATGCATTATGATATATATGTACTTTGCAAGCTTGGTTTATTTGTACTACCTTTGATTTTATGAATTTGCTTTTTCAGGGAATTGGCAACTCTATTGCTACTTGGCAATCTTGTCGCCTTGTTCTATCTGGTTTATATCTGTATACATTGGAATCAGAGAAGTCACTTGATTATCAACGTTATTTATGGTTTGTGCTATTTTTTTTAACGTGCTTTCTCTCTCTCTCTTTTTTTTTTCCTTTTTTCTTTTGTTTTTTCAAGCCCTCTTTTCTACTACAGAGACTTTTGCATATGTTACAAAACGACATTTAAAGTATAAACTTAAATGTGCAGCATGGCTGGTAGGCAAGTGTTCGAGGTTCCACCTGCAAATGTTGGTGGTTCCCCATACTGTCTTGCTGTCGGTATAAGGGGAACAGATCTTAAAAAGGTACGCTAAGCTGATTTATTGTAATTGGATTCATATTAGAACTGAAAAATATGTAAGTTGTCCAGGGAATAAAATATACTCTCTTGGTAAATTGGTTATGCTTGCTAAATCTTGGAACGACTGCCTACCTGAACAATAAGATGAATGATAGTGCTATGATTCTCTGGATCATACTTCTATTGAAGTTGTTTCGATGTTATACTGGAGGAAAAGCCAGCTCGCATATATTGCTTTACAACCCTCTGTTTATCTGATAAATCTTATGCATTATTCAGGCCCTGGAATCTTCTAGCACTTGGATCATAGAATTTCAGGGGGAGGAGAAGGCAGCTTGGCTGAGAGGACTGGTCCAAGCCACCTATCAAGCTTCTGTATGTCTATAAAATCTCATCTCTTCTTTTCTCTAGGTTTTCTTAATGCATTGGTTCTCTTTGGTTAATATCTTTTCCTTTTGTAGGCACCTCTGTCGGGGGATGTACTTGGTCAAACGAGTGATGGTGACTTCCATGAACCTCAGACCAGGAATATGAAAGCTGCTGATCTAGTTATTACTGGTGCTTTGGTTGAGACGAAGTTGTACTTGTATGGAAAGGTTAGCTGTTTCTACATATCTTAATATGCAGGCTATTTGCATGCCATGCCTTATTGATTAGGAACTTTCATAGGTTCTGTGAAAGCAACTCCTTGTTTTTTACTTTGACTTTATAAATCCTATATATCCCGCAGATAAAAGATGAATGTGATGAGCAGGTTGAAGAGGTTCTGCTTCTTAAGGTTCTTGCTTCCGGAGGAAAGGTTTGTGTTTGTTGGACATTTCATTTCATTAAGTTTTGAGGTAGTGAGTTATATGCGTGTGTTTTGGGCCGTGGGTGCTAAGGAGAGAAGGGGAAAAGGACAAGGCCTGCTGGGTGTGTGAAACTTAGACAATATAACCTCATGATATTAGGATTTTGGTTAAAATTATATAATTTCATTAATCTTGCCTAAGCTGTTGATGATGAGATGGAAACTACCAATAGAGCCACAGTATTGTTGACTAAGGATTAGTTAATGATAAATTTCTCAGCGGATTGATTTCTAAATCATTTTGATATCTTAGGAGCCTCATCTTTCAAGTTTTCCTTTGCTTGGATGTTTGCCTTTCGTCAACTTAGAGGGTTCCCCTTCCTGATATGCCTTGTTATTTTTTCTAAGCTGTTTTCATTTCCTTGTGTAAACTTTATACAAAAGACTAGTTTAATAGATGTAGAATTGTGTTTGCTTTGCAGGTGCACGTGATAAGTTCCGAGAGTGGTTTAACTGTTAGGACAAAGTTGCACTCTCTGAAAATCAAAGATGAACTTCAGCAGCAGCAGTCAGGAAGTGCTCAGTATTTGGCGTACTCTGTTCTGAAGAACGAAGACATTCAAGAATCATTAGAAACATGGGATTCTTTTGACAAGGAGATGCCTGTAGGGCATGCAGATGATGAAGATGCCTACACTGATGCTTTGCCAGAGTTTCTGTCTCCTACAGAACCAGGCACTCCGGATATGGATATGATTCAATGCAGCATGATGATGGACTCCGATGAACATGTGGGACTTGAGGATGCTGAAGGAATAGTTCATGAAAAGGATACAACTCAGGGAAAAGTTCTTTGCGATGAGGTCTTCTATGAGGTGCAGGGTGGGGAATTTTCTGATTTTGTATCAGTTGTTTTCTTGACAAGGAGCTCCAGTTCCCACGATTATAATGGAATCGACACACAGGTATGTAATTTAAGACCATGGGAGGACATCGTAGTGCGGCAAATATTTCTTATCAGCTTTATTAAGTTCTGTTTGAAATCAATTCCAGATGAGCATTCGCATGTCAAAACTGGAGTTCTTTTGTAGCAGACCAACTTTAGTTGCTCTAATTGGTTTTGGATTTGACTTGAGCACGGCATCATACATTGAAAATGCTAAAGACGCCAACAATTCGGCATCTGAGAAATCTGATAGTGAGAAAGAAACAAATGATGAAAGTGGACGCATTGAAGGCTTACTTGGATATGGCAAGGAACGTGTTGTGTTTTACCTGAACATGAATGTTGATAATGTGACTGTGTTTCTTAACAAGGAGGATGGTTCTCAGCTTGCGATGTTTGTGCAGGAACGATTTGTGTTGGACATTAAGGTAAGATATATTGACCTAAGGCATCTTATTTGATGTATTTGATTTTGTTTTTTACTTTTCTCTTTAATCTTTGCCCTATCCAGTAGTTAAACAAAACCAAATTTGTTCATGGCACTTTTGTAAAAAGTTAATTGTAGTTTAAATGTTTAATCATAGAGAATCAGTTTAGTATCTAGTTTTGGCTAAATTTGTTTATTTTTTCAAGGTTCACCCGAGCTCTCTTTCAATAGAAGGGACTCTGGGAAATTTCAAACTCTGTGACAAGTCGTTGGACTCTGGAAACTGTTGGAGTTGGCTCTGTGACATACGTGATCCTGGTGTTGAGTCTCTCATCAAGGTATTGAATAGAATTTATAAAATTTTGACGGTTTTATTCCTGTTTCTGTGATAAAGTTTGTTCTTGTTGGATGTGGTTGTCCATTTGCTTAGTCTTGTTCTACTCTGCAGTTCAAATTCAGTTCCTACAGTGCTGGAGATGACGACTATGAAGGATATGATTATAGCTTATCTGGTAAACTATCGGCTGTTCGTATTGTATTCCTCTACAGATTTGTTCAAGAGGTATCATGATCACTGAATCTTCCTCTTACCGAATTGATTTATAATTGAAACGAAGTTTATACAAATGCTCTTTTTGGACATCATTTTATTGTGGAACTACCCAATGAAATGGTTTTCAGGTCACAGCGTACTTCATGGGACTTGCCACTCCTCATACTGAAGAAGTCATTAAACTTGTTGACAAAGTTGGAGGATTTGAGTGGCTAATCCAGAAAGATGAAATGGATGGTGCTACTGCGCTGAAACTGGACCTTTCATTAGACACTCCAATAATTGTTGTCCCTAGAGATTCTCTTAGCAAAGAGTAAGTAATTGTGGTAATTCCTAATATGTGCTATGCTAACAAATACTTATTAAGTTTAGGATGATACTTAAGTTTTCATGGCTCTCTAGTGCTTTTGACACCTTCTAGCTATATCATTTTTGCTAGAAGGTTGCCATCAAAATAGATTACTTAACCTCCAGAAGGTACATTCAACTTGACTGTTTTTGCATGAGGTCTGCAACATGTTACTATTTTTGCTGAACCTCCAGAAGGTTTACTTGACCTTTTCTCTCAATCTTGGTAAAATCTCAACACACTTCCATTTCCTGCAGTTACATTCAACTTGACCTTGGTCAGCTGGAGGTATCAAATGATATAAGTTGGCATGGGTGTCCGGAGAAAGACCCAAGTGCTGTACGTGTAGATGTTCTTCATGCGAAGGTACATATATATGGAACACTTGTATTTTGACGTGCGGGATGGACACTCTAGCCTGCTGATTGTTTCTATTGTTCTTTTTGTAAAGATTCTTGGACTAAATATGTCAGTAGGCATAAATGGTTCAATTGGTAAACCAATGATACGTGAAGGCCAGGGACTGGACATCTTTGTCCGGCGCAGCCTAAGAGATGTTTTTAAAAAAGTCCCAACAGTTTCAGTTGAGGTTAAGGTACGAGTTTACTTATTCGCTATATTTTGACGTACTTATATTTGCTTTGGGTGTCAAGAACCTAGACTTTGAACAAAGTAAGTTTGTTTGCTGTTTTTGCTTCTTGTATTGCTAGACTATGGATGACCATACTTATATATAAACCTTCTTATCTTAGAAGGATTGCCTTACTATCTGAGACCAAAGATGGGATAAACACAATTTTATATTAATCATTGTCTTCCAGGGAAGCTTGAACTTGGAATTGTTAAATTAATTACTCAATATATTCTGTGCAGATTGATTTCTTGCATGCTGTGATATCTGACAAAGAATATGATATTATTGTAAGTTGCACAACCATGAATTTGTTTGAGGAGCCAAAGCTACCTCCAGATTTCCGTGGCAGCAGTTCTGGTCCCAAAGCTAAAATGCGTCTACTGGCTGACAAAGTTAACTTGAATAGTCAGATGATAATGTCACGTACAGTTACCATACTGGCTGTTGATATCAATTATGCTCTTCTCGAGTTACGTAATAGTGTTAATGAAGAGTCACCATTAGCTCATGTTGCGGTACGTGCTTCTGAACCTGATTCCTCTATATCCTTGTACATATTGTCCTCTAGGAACTATATCACATATCTAAGATACCAATCTGTCATTCACAGCTTGAAGGATTGTGGGTATCCTACAGGATGACGTCACTATCTGAGACAGACTTGTATGTGTCAGTTCCTAAAGTTTCTGTTCTTGATATCCGTCCTAATACGAAGCCTGAAATGCGATTGATGCTCGGCTCATCAGTCGATGCTTCCAAGCAAGCTTCCTCTGGATCTTTTCCCTTTTCTCTGAATAAGGGAAGCTTTAAGCGAGTCAACTCTAGGGCTGATCTTGATTTTGACGCACCATGTTCAACAATGTTGCTGATGGATTATAGATGGCGAGCATCCTCTCAGTCATGTGTTTTGCGGGTTCAACAACCTCGTATCCTAGCTGTTCCTGACTTCCTTCTTGCGGTTGGTGAATTTTTTGTTCCAGCTTTGCGTGCAATAACAGGAAGAGACGAAACATTAGATCCAACAAATGATCCAATCACCCGAAGTCGTGGCATAATTCTCTCTGAGCCTCTCTATAAACAGACGGAAGATGTTGTGTACTTGTCCCCGTGTAGACAGTTAGTAGCAGACTCATTAGACATTGATGAGTATACTTATGACGGATGCGGAAAGGTAATATCTTTGAGTGAGCAAGGAGAGAAGAATTTAAACATAGGACGATTAGAACCCATCATAATCGTTGGACATGGAAAGAAGTTGCGGTTCATCAATGTGAAAATTAAGGTTGAGCTCTTCTCTTTTAATCAGTTTAATATTAAATTATATAATTATACATTTTTCAAGCGCTTATAGAGTGAAGAGGAGAAAGGAACTTTCTTGTTATAATCATTGCTCTACACTCGCCTTTTTCTAAAATTGGAGAAAGAACTTTCTTTTTCTAATCATTGCTCTACACTCGCCTTTTTCTAAAATTCGTGATTTATGCTAACTGTTTATTTTCTAAATTTCCCTTCTATGTGGCAGAATGGACCGCTTCTGAGCAAGTGCATTTACTTGAGTAACGATAGTAGCTGTTTATTTTCTCCGGAAGATGGTGTTGACATCTCAATGTTAGAAAACGCCTCATCAAATCCTGAGAATGTGCTTAGCCATGTGCACAAATCATCAGATGTTTCAGACGCTTGTCAATATGATTCGAAGTCTGGTCAGAGTTATACCTTTGAAGCTCAGGTATGTTTACTTGGAGATTTTGTTTTACTCACTGGTTTATTTAAGTTTTGAGTGCACTTTATAGTGGTTTGTTGTCTCTTTGTTTAATGGAAAATTAAAAATGATACATGGTTCCTCTCTTTACTTGTTAACTTATTTTTTTAATCATTGTTCCGCTTCTTTCTTTTTCTCTTTTGACTCATAACTTTTGTTACATAGCGGTCACTTCCTCAACCTTCTCCAGAATCTACCACAAATTCTGGATACCAGGCTATCTGATTAATGAAACCAGAAATTCTTGTCCTGCTGTATTTGTTAAAATTCATAGCTTGTTTTTGTGCAGGTTGTTTCTCCTGAGTTCACCTTCTTTGATGGTACAAAATCATCTCTGGATGACTCCACTGCTGTAGAAAAGCTTTTGCGAGTGAAATTGGATTTTAATTTTATGTAAGTGCAGCGTTCTCTAAACCATAGTATCAGTGATTTAAGTCTGTCAACATTTTGTCAGACATGAAAGTTCTAGGTAGGCTGTTAAGGCTTAGTGGAACAACCCATTATCTCCGCAGACACTAATATGATTGCTTGATTACTACCTCTATGACTGTATAAGGAAATGATTCTACTACTAGAGTAACCCCCATCTGACCTCCACTACATTCTGCTCATGACATTGAAAACAAACTGTTTTCTTAACTAATTGCAGAACTGGATCTCAATTTTACTTTTATGTTGTTGGATGTAATCTTGCTCTTCCTGCAACAGGTATGCCTCAAAAGAAAATGACATCTGGGTTCGAGCTTTGCTGAAGAACCTGGTGGTTGAAACTGGTTCTGGTCTTATCATTCTTGATCCAGTTGATATCTCCGGGGGATACACTTCTGTCAAAGAGAAAACAAATATGTCCTTAACCTCCACTGACATATACATGCACCTTTCTTTTAGTGCTCTTTCTCTCCTACTGAACCTGCAGAGCCAAGTAACTGGGGCTTTACAATCTGGAAATGCTATTCCTTTAGCTTCATGCACCAACTTCCACAGGATTTGGGTTTCACCGAAAGGTATGGCATCAGTAAGTTATGTGGCATGGTTTAACTTTAAAGCTGTTTGATTTTTTGGTCTAGCCACATTGTCCATCTTTTTTAGCAAGTGTATCAGATATTTGCATCTTTGATTATTTCGTTTTGGGGATGATAAGCAGAAAATGGACCGAGGAACAACCTCACAATTTGGAGACCGCAGGCTCCTTCAAACTATGTCATATTGGGAGACTGTGTGACGTCAAGGTAATATATTAGTGGCTCATCTGGTTACATGTATATCTCGTTGTTATGTATCTTTTGCATCAATATTTTTATCCCTACAACAAAGCTAACTATGGTTATAGTCCTTTTTTCTCGTCTACTATTCACAAAAAGTAAATTTTGAAGGACAGAAAAACGTTATGTTTTATAATGACTATTTATTCAGACTTATATATAGCATTGAGCTATGTCTATTAAATTCATATGAAACCATTTCCGTATCAAAAATAAGCAAGCTCTTATTATATTGGAGTTGTTTGGTTAACGAGTGTAACATGTTGGTGCCAGTGCTTACAACTGTTTAACAAGAGTTTGGTCCAGTGTACATATGTTTTCTTCTTCTGGAAGTTAAATCTACATTATATCATTAATTCCCTTAAAATTTTCCTTACAGGGCAATTCCTCCTACACAAGCTGTAATGGCAGTAAGTAATACATACGGACGTGTGAGGAAGCCAATTGGGTTTAATTGTATTGGCCTGTTCTCTGTTATTCAAGGTTTAGAAGGGGCTAATGTTCCACATTCCCGTGATAGCAATGAGTGTTCCCTCTGGATGCCTGTAGCTCCTGCAGGATACACTGCTATGGGTTGTGTTGCAAATTTAGGAAGTGAGCCACCAGCTGATCACATTGTTTATTGTCTGAGGTCTGACCTTGTATCTTCCAGCAGTTTCTCTGAGTGCATATACACTGTGCCCTCCAGTTCATTATTTGAGTCTGGATTCAGCATGTGGCGTGCTGATAATGTTCTTGGATCATTCTATGCTCACACTTCAACTGCAGAACCTTCTAGAAAATATAGCCCTGGCCTCAGTCATTGTCTTCTTTGGAATCCCCTTCAGTCGAAGACATCTTCATTATCTGACCAATCATCGACAAGTGGATCTCAGAGCGAGCAAACAAGCGATCAGACTGGAAGTTCATCAGGATGGGACATTCTCAGGTCAATTTCTAAGGCAACTAGTTATCATGTTTCAACGCCTAACTTTGAGAGAATCTGGTGGGACAAGGGTGGTGATCTTCGTAGACCTGTCTCAATATGGAGGCCTGTACCACGTCCTGGATTTGCAATATTGGGTGATACCATAACTGAAGGGTTAGTAAATATTTAACCTTTACTTAGTCTCTTTATTAGCTACTGTGAAGGGACTGTTTTGTTATACAAATGTTGTAACCTTTTGAGTCCTTCTTCTCGTAGATTGGAGCCACCTGCACTTGGTATACTCTTCAAAGCAGATGACTCTGAGATTGCTGCAAAACCTGTGCAGTTCACTAAAGTCGCACATATTGTGGGGAAAGGTTTTGATGAAGTTTATTGCTGGTTTCCTGTTGCACCTCCTGGTTATGTTTCTCTAGGATGTGTTCTCTCTAAATTTGATGAGGCACCACGTGTGGATTCGTTTTGTTGTCCACGGATTGATCTTGTTAACCAGGCCAACATATATGAAGCCTCTGTCACGAGATCTTCAAGTTCAAAGTCTTCTCAATGCTGGAGCATTTGGAAAGTTGACAATCAGGTTGGCCGACCCATTTAATTTAGGATGCTGTGTCTCTTTTCTTTGAAGGCTCCCCTTTAAAATTTAACCGTGAAATTGCTACCATCCATTTTTATTTAGCTCTAACTACCCACATAGTGAAATTCTCAGTGTCAGTATAAAGGATTTTTCCCTCGTGTTCGACTATAACAGGAACCCCTGAATCTTTTTCCAATACTGATAGCGGCTTATACCTTGTGTAGGCATGCACTTTTCTTGCGCGTGCTGATCTTAAAAGGCCTCCAAGTCGGTTGGCTTTCGCTGTCGGTGAATCGGTGAAGCCGAAGACACAGGATAATGTAAATGCAGAAATTAAGCTGAGATGCTTCTCCATGACACTTCTAGATGGTTTACATGGAATGGTATGTTATATGGTCAAAGTTATTAGCCAACTTTTTGGAATTCAGTGTTTACATCTTGATCCTATTCTGAATTCTTCCAGATGACTCCTCTCTTTGACACAACTGTCACCAATATCAAACTAGCAACTCATGGTCGTCCTGAGGCCATGAATGCAGTACTCATTTCATCAATCGCTGCTTCAACATTTAACCCGCAGTTGGAAGCATGGGAGCCGCTTATAGAGCCATTTGATGGAATATTCAAGTAAACACAGTTATTTGTTTTTTTTATGATGTGACTTAACTGGGAATAAAACTGCATTTAATTATAGTATTTGGAATAATATGTTGATTGCTCACTTTCACTTTGTAGGTTGGAAACATATGATACTGCTTTGAACCAATCATCAAAGCCAGGAAAACGACTGCGAATTGCTGCTACTAACATTTTGAACATAAATGTTAGTGCTGCAAACCTTGAAACTCTTGGCGATGCTGTTGTGTCTTGGAGAAGGCAATTAGAACTTGAAGAAAGAGCGGCCAAAATGAAAGAAGTGAAGTATTCTTTATTCTATTTTTGTGTAAGTATAAGTTTACATAATTTCTTACTTACTAATCTCCCGTGGTACAGGAATCCGCCGTCTCTCGTGAGAGTGGGGTTCTTTCAGCTTTTTCAGCTCTTGACGAAGATGATTTTCAGACCATTGTGGTAGAGAATAAACTCGGCCGTGACATATATCTGAAAAAGTTGGAGGAGAACTCAGATGTAGTTGTAAAATTGTGTCACGACGAAAACACTTCTGTCTGGGTTCCACCGCCAAGGTTCTCCAATAGGTTAAATGTTGCAGACAGTTCTAGAGAAGCACGCAATTACATGACTGTACAGATTCTTGAGGCTAAGGTTTCTATACAAGTATTTTAATATCATTTGAAATATTTACAGTGGCCTGTTAGACATTTGTATGGTTAAGATGACACTTCCTTTGTTTTGCAGGGTTTACATATCATTGATGATGGTAATAGTCACAATTTCTTTTGCACCCTACGCCTCGTTGTTGATAGTCAGGGTGCAGAACCACAAAAACTTTTTCCTCAAAGTGCTAGGACAAAGTGCGTGAAGCCTTCAACTACAATTGTCAACGACTTGATGGAGTGCACTTCCAAGTGGAATGAACTTTTTATTTTTGAAATTCCTAGGAAGGTAGTACATAAGGACCAGTTAATATTATTATGCTTACTTTGTTCATATTCTCTATTCCTTCAAGTATGCGGTGTACATAAGCGATTAAGCCTAGAATTAGCATTGAGTTTGAATCGTATATCAAGCCTAGTTACTCTCCCAGTATTCATTCTGATTTAGATGGTTAGTGGTACAAGTTAGATTGGTATGTCTGTCTACAATATTCCTTTTTAAACTGGAAACAGTTGTCATGATTTTGGAATTTATCTTACATGACTAGCTGTTTGTTCATTTGATTGTTATAGGGATTGGCCAGGTTGGAGGTTGAGGTAACAAACCTTGCTGCGAAAGCTGGAAAAGGTTCCATCCTATTATTTCTTAGATCTTTTTTCTTTGACCTGTTCAACTATCCTCTACGTGTGTGTGGTTTTTTTTTTCTTTTTGAGACTGAGTTTGCATTGTTTATTTTTCGTTGAGTCCTTGGATTGTCCACACCAGATAGATGAATAAAATATAACTGGACATGTGTTCAAGAGTTCAATAGTCGAGATTGTACAAGTGTTGATAGTTAGCTGTTGATAATGCAGGGGAGGTCGTCGGGTCGCTTTCGTTTCCTGTTGGACATGGGGAGAGTACGCTTAGAAAGATAGCTTCAGTAAGGATGCTACATCATTCAAGTGATGCAGAGAATATAAGTTCCTATACGCTTCAGAGAAAGGTTAGTTGTTTTTCATTTATTCTAGGGTGTGTTTACATATATCTCAAGCTTTTATTAACATGTATTCTTAATTTTTACTATTTGATTCATGAAATAAAGAATGCTGAAGATAAACATGACAATGGGTGCTTGCTTATCTCAACATCTTACTTTGAGAAGACTACAATACCCAACACACTAAGAAATATAGAAAGTAAGGATTTTGTTGACGGAGACACTGGTTTCTGGATTGGAGTTCGGCCTGATGACTCATGGCATAGCGTTCGGTCGCTGCTTCCGCTTGGTATTGCTCCGAAATCCCTACAAAATGATTTTATTGCAATGGAGGTTGCTATGAGAAATGGAAGAAAGCACGCAACATTCAGATGTTTAGCTACAGTTGTAAATGATTCAGATGTCAATTTAGAGATATCCATATCTTCTGATCAGAATGTCTCTTCGGGAGCAAGCAATCATAATGCATTGATTGCTGCAAGATCTTCATATGTTTTACCATGGGGATGTTTATCAAAGGATAATGAACAGTGCCTGCATGTCCGACCAAGGGCTGAGAACCCTCATCATTCTTACGCATGGGGTTCTTGCATCGCGGTGAGTTCTGGTTGTGGAAAAGATCAACCATTTGTTGATCAAGGGTTGCTTACTCGGCAGAATACTGTCAAGCAAAGCAGCAGGGCATCTGCATTTTCTTTGAAATTAAACCAACTTGAGAAGAAGGATATGCTTTTCTGCTGCCAGCCTTCTACTGGGAGTAAACCATTATGGCTCAGTGTAGGATCAGATGCGTCAGTTCTTCATACAGACCTCAATACACCTGTATATGATTGGAAAATTTCTATATGTTCTCCTTTGAAGCTAGAAAATAGACTTCCTTGCCCAGTCAAATTCACAGTGTGGGAAAAGACGAAAGAAGGCACATATCTTGAGAGACAACATGGTGTAGTATCATCAAGGAAGAGTGCTCACGTATATTCGGCAGATATTCAGAGACCTGTGTATCTTACGTTAGCTGTCCATGGTGGTTGGGCTTTGGAAAAGGTTGGCCATAATATTCTATAGTAGAAACTACCCACACATGAGAACATCACTGAGATTAATTTTTCTCTTGTAGGATCCTATTCCTGTTTTAGATCTATCTTCAAGTGACAGCGTGTCATCCTTTTGGTTCGTCCATCAACAGAGCAAAAGGTTTGTAACTCTTTTAACTCTTTTCTTTTTTCAGCTCTCATATTTTGAAATTGTTAGTCCTTAATGTTTACTTATTACCCCAGATGTTTGATTATATACATATTTATTGTTATGTTGAATAAATGCTTGCTAAAAAATGGGGTTAAGGTTATGGCTCTGACCATGGATGGGTCGATAAAAAAATACTCATTGGTTGCAGTAATTAGATTTCGTTTTGTAACTCTTTTCAGCTAAGCAGTATCCTAGGAAAATCTTGTCTGTAGTTGGATCTTATTGTTGATGGAACCTAGTGTGTTGAGAATTAACAAATGAAGATTTTCTTTCTTTTACATAACTTAATACCATATTCCATGAAATTAATATTGTTTGTAAACTCTTTTTTGGAGTTTCAGGAGATTGCGTGTAAGTATCGAACGTGATGTGGGAGAAACAGGGGCTGCACCAAAGACTATAAGGTTCTTTGTCCCATACTGGATTACAAATGATTCGTATCTTTCTCTAGGCTATAGAGTGGTGGAGATTGAACCTTCAGAAAATGTGGAAGCTGGCTCCCCCTGTCTGTCTAGGGCTTCCAAATCTTTTAAGAAAAATCCAGTTTTTTCGATGGAGAGGAGACAACAGAAGAAAAATGTCCGAGTGCTTGAGGTTATTGAGGATACTAGTCCAATGCCTAGCATGCTTTCTCCACAAGAATCTGCTGGCCGGAGTGGCGTTGTGCTGTTCCCGTCTCAGAAGGATTCTTATGTTTCCCCGCGAATTGGTATTGCTATTGCAGCTTGGGATTCTGATATTTACAGTCCTGGAATTTCTCTTCTTGAGCTTGAGAAGAAGGTGACTAGCTAAAGCAGAAATGATTACTTAAAACTAATGGCTGTGTTTTATTTCTTAAACAATTTCTGACTCATTTGTATATGAAAGATTTCCCTTCTAATCTCTCATTAATTAACCACAACTTCTATTCCAGGAACGCATAGATGTAAAGGCATTCTGCAAAGACGCCTCATACTACATGCTCTCAGCAGTATTAAATATGACATCTGACAGAACAAAGGTTAGATATCACTGTCGTGAGATTTCAATTTTCTTATTGTTCTATCACATTTATGTATATTAACTGTCTGAGATCAAATGTGTGGTCTTGCATAGTGTTCTTGTTGGTGTTAATTTATGCTCTTTGTCTGTGGAGTCCTCTACGGATTAGCTTGACATACAATACTTTGTTAAGCCTCCGCTTAATTTCTCCTGTTTCTGTGAAAAGTATATATAGCGTTGCTATGTATTAGAAATCCGTGCTATATTATATCTAGATGATTTAGAGGCAGATCAATGCTTACTTGTAACCTTGCGTTTAGCTTTTTGTCTGGGTTAGAATATCTAGTTAAACTTGGTATTTTCTGACGCTCAGTTGACGAATTTAACATTAAATGATATATATATATATTTTTTTTCAGGTTATTCATCTCCAACCACACACCTTATTCATCAACAGGGTGGGCATGAGCATCTGTATTCAACAGTGCGATTGTCAGACAGAAGAATGGATTAATCCTTCTGATCCTCCGAAACTCTTTGGATGGCAGTCTTCCACCCGGCTTGAGTTGCTGAAAGTATGTGAAATACCTTTATATTCTGTAACTTTTTTTAGTGATGATTAATAAGCTTACGGGATGTACATTTGTAGTTACGAGTGAAGGGATATAGATGGAGCACGCCATTCAGTGTCTTTAGCGAAGGTATAATGCGTGTCCCTGTTTCAAGAGAAGATGGGACTGATCAATTGCAGCTAAGAGTACAAGTCAGAAGCGGGACAAAGAACTCACGTTATGAAGTTATTTTCAGACCGAACTCTATCTCTGGCCCTTACAGGTAAAACATACATGCTTCAATTATCTACCAGATGGTATCTTTTGTCTGATGTCACTGTACTGTCTTTGCTAGGATTTATGTAGATGGTAATTTTTAATTTTTTCAACTGTTAGATCATGTTTGCACTTCGGTTTATTAAATTGCTGCATCATGTGTTCCTCCGAAAACTGTTATCATTTTGGTAAATAAACTTGTTCGAGGAAAAACTTGCATGAATTCATTTATGCTGATTCCAAAAGTGTATACTCTCGCGTATAATTTTGTCTTTTCACTACTATATCTGACTATGTTTTGTATCCTCTAAAATGTGAATCAACTCTCCTAGGATCGAGAACCGTTCCATGTTTCTTCCTATTCGCTATCGCCAAGTGGATGGTGTCAACGAGTCTTGGCAATTTGTTCCTCCTAACGCGGCTGCTTCGTTTTATTGGGAAGATCTTGGTAGACGACATCTATTTGAACTCCTTGTTGATGGAAACGATCCTTCTAAATCAGAAAAATACGATATTGATAAGATAGGTGATCATCCACCACGAAGTGAAAATGGACCTACCAGACCCATACGAGTTACTATTTTAAAGGAAGACAAAAGGAATATTGTCAGGATCAGTGACTGGATGCCAGCAATTGAGCCTACTTCAAGCATAAGCAGAAGACTTCCAGCATCATCTCTGTCAGAATTATCTGGAAATGAGTCTCAGCAGTCTCATCTTTTAGCTTCGGAAGATTCTGAGTTTCATGTGATTGTTGAGCTTGCTGAACTTGGAATCTCTGTAATCGATCATGCTCCTGAGGAAATACTGTACATGTCAGTGCAAAACCTCTTTGTGGCATATTCAACCGGCTTGGGCTCTGGACTTAGTAGGTGAGTTTATCATGTTCTTTAGGTGTAGCTCTATTTTACAAATGTAAGGGCTATCATTGACACCAATTCAGCTATTCTGAAATGGCCATATTGATTTTTGATGAATGTGGGTGCCGTCTCTATGCATTCAGGGGTTAGTATATCTAGGATGCAGAAAAGAATTTGCTTGAGATCTCCAACGAAAAATATTTGTTAAGATCATGAATTGCCATTCACGCTTATCAGAGTCTTTTGGCTGTTATACAAACAAGGCACACTGGGCTTTAGCTAACGCTAATTGTTTTCCAGGTTCAAACTAAGGATGCAAGGAATACAAGTTGATAACCAATTGCCATTGGCTCCAATGCCAGTTCTGTTCAGACCACAGAGAACTGGAGACAAAGCTGATTACATTCTGAAGTTTTCTGTTACTTTGCAATCAAATGCTGGTCTCGATCTCCGTGCTTACCCGTATATAGGTTTCCAAGTAAGTTTATACAGTTTCCATTTTCAACCTAAACAATTCTTTTATTGCATTTTAACTTTTTGTTCACATTGTTATGTCTCTTTGTAATAGGGACGTGAAAATACTGCCTTTCTGGTAAACATTCATGAACCTATTATCTGGCGCATTCATGAGATGATCCAGCAAGCCAACTTGAGTAGACTATCCGATTCAAATTCGACGGCTGTATCAGTTGATCCATTCATTCAAATCGGGTATGTAAAGGGTTTTCTTAATATATATGCTGTTTACGGAATGAATATTTCATCACACGACTTACCTTTAGTTACACCATTCAATATGCAGAGTTCTTAACATCTCGGAAGTTAAATTTAAAGTATCCATGGCCATGTCCCCCAGTCAAAGGCCAAGGGGAGTGCTTGGATTTTGGTCATCCCTGATGACTGCTCTTGGGAATACAGAAAACATGCCAGTAAGTGTTCCAGAGTAATTCAGTTGTGGGAAAACTAATCAGCAATAAGGATTTTCGTGTTGCACACGAATAGCCTATTAAGAAACCAATTAACAAAATTTGGCCTACTAATACATAGGTTGATAGAGTATAGTTCAGGGTTTTTTTTCCCAACACCTACACCTCTCTACAAGTTACTTGTAGCTAAAGGGAAAATAAAATACCATCATTATGCACCATTTGGCCAACATTCAGTAATTGGTTTATGTCCATCAATTTTTACTTGGTAGGATCACCAATTATAGTCGGCAGGTGTGGTAGTTTTTATAATTTGAAATGTCAGTAATTGTAGTTGTACTACTTGCTACACTTTCATTCCAGCCCAGCTGAATGTTCATATATTTTTCTTTTTCTAATTATCTTATTATCCTCAAACAGGTACGCATAAGTGAGAGATTTAATGAGAACATATCCATGCGCCAAAGTACTATGATCAATAATGCTATTAGGAACGTAAAGAAAGATCTCCTTGGCCAGCCTCTTCAGTTGCTTTCAGGTGTTGATATTCTTGGCAATGCAAGCAGCGCACTTGGACATATGAGTCAGGGCATAGCTGCATTATCAATGGATAAAAAATTCATCCAAAGTCGACAGAGACAGGTTTCTTCCTGGCTTTGTTTTTTTCTCCTTGTGTGTGTTGCTGTTTCCTGTTGATACAACATAAACAAGACAAGTTTCCTTCCATCGGTTCACCTAAAATGTAGAAAAATATACTCTTAACACTCAAATGTTTTCATGGCTTCTGATACTAAACGAAAGTATGGGCTTGCCACAGTTTTTTCCTGCGTTACATTTGCTCCATTTACACGCTCATGTGTTTCTTTTTCACATTGGGTAGGAGAACAAAGGTGTTGAGGACTTTGGCGATATTATCAGAGAAGGAGGTGGAGCTCTTGCGAAAGGCCTGTTTAGAGGAGTCACAGGCATATTGACGAAGCCTCTTGAAGGTGCAAAGTCTTCAGGTGTCGAAGGCTTTGTCTCTGGTTTTGGGAAAGGAATCATTGGTGCTGCTGCCCAACCTGTGAGCGGAGTTCTGGATCTTCTGTCAAAGACCACCGAAGGTGCAAATGCCATGAGGATGAAGATAGCAGCTGCCATAACTTCAGATGAACAACTTCTTCGCCGGAGACTTCCAAGAGCTGTTGGTGCTGATAGCTTACTTCGTCCTTACAATGAATACAGAGCACAGGGACAGGTACAAGTCTTACTCATAAATCTGTTTAAACATGTATAACTTGCACTAGTCGTTTCTCTTTCGGTTAGCTGATGAGGAATGGATATATTGGTTTGTAACTGATTATTCTGTGGCAAATTCAATTCTCTAATATTTTGTGTTTGCAGGTCATATTGCAGTTGGCAGAATCTGGATCATTCCTGGGGCAGGTTGATCTGTTTAAAGTACGTGGGAAGTTTGCACTAACAGATGCCTATGAAAGTCATTTCATTCTACCTAAAGGAAAAGTTCTGATGATCACACATCGAAGAGTGATATTGCTACAAGTGAGTTAGACAATACCTCCTTGCTCTCTCTATATACGCATAAGGTTTAATTGGTATAGTGTTTGTCTTCTGTATCTATCCAAGAAATACTCTTGACAGTTGCGAACTTTTAATGTTTCTAGCAACCCTCCAACATAATGGGTCAAAGGAAATTTATCCCGGCCAAAGATGCGTGTTCTATACAGTGGGACATTCTATGGAATGATCTGGGAACCATGGAGCTGACTGACGGGAAGAAAGACCAACCTAACTCTCCACCTTCGCGGCTTATTCTTTATCTGAAAGCAAAGCCATATGATTCGAAGGAACAAGTCCGTGTTGTAAAGTGCAGCCCCAACACCAAGCAGGCCTTTGAGGTTTACTCAGCCATCGATCAAGCCATTAACTTGTACGGGGAGGATGCTCTAAAGGTGAGAAGAGCTTTTTTCACTTTTAACTACGATAACGCCACTCCTTTTAGCAATTGGCCTGACATGTTATAAGTGATATTACAGCGACAGAAATGATAATGCCAAAGAAGGAACCAAATTAAGTTTATGTTTTAATTATTGTATTCGTTTTAGGGAATGGTGAAAAACAAAGTGACAAGGCCATATTCCCCAATGTCTGAGAGTTCTTGGGCTGAAGGGGCATCTCAACAAATGCCAGCTTCAGTTACACCATCTTCAACCTTTGGCACAAGCCCTTCTTCAAGCTCAAGTTAAAGCTTGTAGAAGCTGTCAGAATCTTTGAGCTCTCTCACCTTCCAATCTCCCCTCTGGCCTCCCCGGTAAAGACGTTTTCCTCTTCTCCCTTTGCTTGAACAAAGCTTTCTTTCTTTTTTCTTTTAGCTTATAACCAACTGCAGTTTGGTTAATGTTTAATGGCTAGATAATCGTTGTGTTTTGCATTCTCTGACCATGACAAAAACACAAATATCGGTTATTGTTTTGGTACATGGTTTAGCATGCTTTAGTTTGCTTTTGAATGTCATTACGAAAAATTGGGAGTGGTAGCATTTGCGCTGATATCTAATGGACATGCTTTTGTTCTCAGGTTGGCGAGATAAAAAACACAGCTTTGGCGGGAAAAGGGCATTTCATTTTGTTCAAGTTTTTCTGGTGTAGGATTTTGGTAACCATATCGTAGAAAATATTTGAGTGTGTATATATGATAAACGTCTGCAGATCTGTGTGCTGGTACTGTACAGACTTCTCCAACACTAGACTCGTCGTGTATCACATCACATGTATACGGGGCTTACCTTATATAATTTTATTTATTTTTTCACATAAATTTCCCAATCAATCTAGTTTTGGATGCCAACCAATAACTATTATACTCGCAGGATCTGAAGTTATTGATTACAATCACTACATAACGTCTATTCGTTTGAAAATCGTTAAAAGATATAAATGGAGAACGTAAAAAAAATTCAAAAACACACACAACGCCCACCGTGGGTCTCGAACCCACGACCACAAGGTTAAGAGCCTTGCGCTCTACCAACTGAGCTAGACGGGCTTGTTGTTTGTGATGTGGTTTATATTATAGTTGATAAAAACATATAAAAAAACCCTGAGAAGATGAACACAAAGAACAATTGATTAATAGTGACATTCCTTGCAATTATCTGAGGATTATACTTTAAAGCACTGTGTACTTTTCCATAGATATACTGTATGATGGTTTAGGAATTTTATAAAATAATTCCAACAAAAAAAATGAGTATTTCAAAATCCATATTTAGATCTTTTACAAATATAATATTCTTATAATGTTATTAAAATACCTCATTACATGTAACCATTGACTTTTGATATGAGAAAAATATCATGAATGTCACGTTAGGAGTATAAATTAATTAAAGTATATATAGACAGCTAACTAAGGTAAAGTAAGAAGAGGGATAGTGTTGATTGGCCATTAATAATTAATTGTCCAATTTTGAAACCATTTTCCTTGTTGACGCTTATAAAACAAGACAGCAAATCGAGCAGGTTACACAACACACACGTCCTAAGAAAACGAGAGAGAAAGGTAAATTTAAGATCGATCAATGGAGAAAAATGTTTTGTACGGTTTGGTTGTAATGTTCATGTACTTGGTGGGTAGTGGCTTCAGTCAAGGTATAAATAATCATCTCATGCATTAATACATATATATATATATATATATATATATATATATATATATATATATTAGAGTTAAATTACTACTCCTAATGAATTTTATATGCCTTTGTTTGATGATCGATCATTGATTATATTCTACGTGTGTACGTAGGGGAAGTGAAATGGTTGAGTAACGACGAACTTGAATGGCAACTTCTTCTGACCACGACTCAAGTTCCTATAGTGGTTACGGTAACGTCCTCGTTGTGCGGTGAACCATGCGCTACCATGGACAGTAGCCTGGTTGACGCGGTTGAATTATATCGTAACCAATTTACATTACGTAAAGCCGATGTTTGGAAGAATTCATTCTTTGCAAGACTTTACAAAGTCCCGACAATCATAGTCTTCAAAAGTGGAAAAGAGATAAATCGTTTAGAAAATGATTTATCTTGGGGTGCAATTGCTGACATGATCGACTCTTCAGTCTTCGCCATGCCTCCCTCCGATTCCGCCCCAGCACCCTCTCCCATTCAATAGTGTCCGTCTCATTTGAATCAGTAAAGTATCCTTTTATGTGTGTTTGCTTCTTTCGTTATCAAACCGTTGCATATGTTGTTGTATTATGATTATATTACGTTGATAAGTCAGTGATTAAATTTATACATGACATCACAAATAAAGATTATTTATGACCAGAGAGAGATTTAAGGGTTAATTCATCTAAATTATTTTCTCGGTCATAGGCTTCATGCCTTTGTCAGTTTTAAACTTGAGTATTTCTATCTCATCTGGTGATATAGGAATAACTTGAAGTAGGGGTACTGAAGACGGATAATCCCATCCAGAACATCAGTTCACCATCATTAGCGATACCTATTAGTTTGAAAAGGTTTTCCGAACCCTTATCATAGTGAGAAAGATAACGGCTTTATATATAATATAAAACACCATTGATGCATCTGCATTTTCCATTCGAAGGTAAACACAATGTAGTGTGCATGCCGTATGGTAAATCTTATGATGAGTGTCGTTTTTTTAACATTGGAACGAATCAGATCAATAATATAATTAATCATGGAGAACGGTCAAAACCAACTACAAGCATAACCCTTGCTCTCTGGCAAACGCTGAAACGCACACTTACATATGGACCATGCAGACGATGCATCAACGGTGTTCACTATGATGGCAGGTCGAGTCATAGCTTTTTACCTCTTTCTCACTATGATGGAGACTCAGAGAACAATTTCAAGCTAGTAGGTATCAGTGTATCACTAATGATGGTGAATTGATTTACGTACCAAACACGGTGTTCGAATCTTTGATGTTATATATAATATATTGATCCAATGAGAAAGACACTTTTAGAAGAGTCAAACACGTTGTGTTCCCACAAAATAAAGAAGGTATAAAATTAAATAACCACCTTAAATGGGAAAAATGATATATATATATATATATAATCATAAATTTTTCAAAAACCGCGAAGACTTCAACTAGAATGTAAAGACTAAATACATAATTAAAAGATTTAAAAAAGATAAAATCAAAAGTTGCATATATAAAGATAAGAAGAAATTAACCCAAGAAAAAGAATCACAGAGACATGAGGGTTTCAATGTGATTTGGTGAATATTGTACTCCACGGAAAGCTTTGTCAGCTCCAAGTCCATTGCGTCGTCTAAACTCTTTATCTGCAACTCCTTTGTATTTGACTCTTCTAAACGTCTCCCTCACTGGATCGATATATACAACATCAAAAGACTCGAACACCGTGTTCGGTACGTAAATCAGTTCACCATCATTAGTGATACCTATAAGCTTGAAGTTGTTCTCCGCACCACGATCATAGTGAGAAATAGGTAAAATGCTATGACTCGACCATTCACGCTTCTCTGCATCCTCTAAAACCCACATAAGAAGACTATTCTTGATCCCATAGGAATAACAACCAAGATAAGCTAACTTCCCTTTATAAGATACCATCATCGTAGGCGCAAACTCACCTCCCCATGGTAATGTTATGATCTTATGGAACTTTTCAGATTTTACATCAAAGCTCATTATAAACTTATTAGGACCAATCTCAGCTCGATAGTATAAAACACCGTTGATGCATCTGCATGGTCCATAATTGTCTTTGCGGTTGCCACGACAAGGGCGATGTCTGTAGTTGTTTTTGACTGTTCTCCATGATTTTTTACCTGATTCCACTGTTAAAACCCTACACTCATCAGATACTTTATCAGACTGCATGGACACAAGTTTGTGTTTACCTTCGATTGGATCGTACCCTAAAAAGGTTGTCAAAGTCTCCCAGCTCGTGTCCGGTTTGGGTAAAGGCAAAAACTTTCTCATAGTAGGGTTCCAAAGTATAGGTTTTGTCCCTCTCTGAAAGCAGATCAAACCATGGACGGACTCTGTTTTGATGGTGAAGCAAACACTTTTTGGATAGGTTGTATAGTAACTATCAAGAATCTGAGAAGAGGAATACGAATAAGACTCTTTCGGAATCCGACTCTGTTGAGGGATCGTGACAACGAAGAACCTGTTATCTTCTTTGAAGAAGAACAAAAGATTAGGTCGAGTCTCGAACGAGTTGGTGAAATACGGTGCGGTGGTGATTGATGACCAAAGCTTCGAAACAGAGCGAAACCTCACGACGGACTTTGCAGGAAGCCGTAAGAATATCTCCGAGGTTACATCGACAGGTATGAACGACGACGATGAAGTTTTACGTCTTTTTCTCTGCGTATCTTCGTTCTTCTCTTCTTCTCTTTGCTCCATCTTTTTGATCGAAACCCTAATTCGTTTACTTCTTCTTTCTTCTCTGTTATAAAGTATCTGATCTCTCTCACGACTTGTGTTGCTTCCCTTCAGATATATAAAGGTAGGGATGTATATAATGTAGGTAACCTCTCCATTTTGATATTGAAATAGGATTTACTATATGGATAGAATAAATAGAATAGGTATTGTAATAGGAAAAGAAATTATTATTACTATTTTTCAAATAATATATTAAGGTTAAAGACTGAACTATCTCATGCGTATCTCTATCAATTTGTTTTTCTTTTTTTTGAGGTTAGTTTTTCTATTTAGTTAAGGAAAATAAAGTTTAAGATTCCTGTTTTTCAAGAATTCCGTTTCTGAAACTAATTATGGATAGATGGTAAATAAACTGATAACCTAAACAAACTTGCCTGAGTTATTGATCAAAACATAAAAATTTGCATGAGTTCTTTAAACAGGCAAAAGCAGAGATAAACCGGCGCCGTTTTGGATAACCCAGTCACAGATCAGTGTTAGTTGTAGCGAAGACTTTGTTAGCTCTCGAGCATTGGCTCTGGTTTAACGGTGAAATAATCCCCAGCGTTCTCGTCTACCACATCACTGCTCAAAAGCAAATGACCAACAAAACATTCATCAGACCAGTTTAGTCATTAAACACATTTATCCAAATTTGAAGATTGTGTGTCTACGATAAAAACCTGTCTGGCGCTTCCGATTTGGGAATCAATGTGATCTTCTTTGACGTGAAATGTTTGAGAAAATGTGATAGTTTTCTTTCTTGGCATAACTCAAATAGATGGTTCAAGAACTCGTTGAATTGCTTTGGTTCCTGCTCACATGTGTAAAGAAGACTCCATGAAAAACAGAACTTGAAAAAGGTTTCAGAGCAAATGCACAAGTTTAGATAGAGAAAAGAGATGAGACCTGTTCCAAGACGCAGCCTTTACGAAGAGCGAGTACACATTCCAATGCTTTGTCACCCTCATCGGTACAATTTTCAACGAGCTTCACTATTCGGTTTTTCATTTGTGTGATTGCTTTAGTGGCCCAATCATGGTTATCTCTGCGGGATATCATAGCTTCAAAATCTTGAATTGGGTTTACATCTCCAACTACATCAATTTTGTTCTCATTGGCATCATAAGTAATCATGCGATTGTCTTCATCATCTGAACCCGATGGTTTATCCCGTAACAATCTCTTAGAAGCCTTCTTCAACTACAATGAAAGACATGTCAAAGAATTAGGAATGAGATCATTTAGGTTCCTTTCTGAAAGCTGATGATTCAGGATCACACATACCTTCGGATTCTCCTTGACTTCAAAACTTGCACGAAACGCATCCATTATGGATTTATTGTTGGAAGAGAGTTCAGGATCCTGCTCCATAATTCTCTTGAATGTTTCATCCATTGGAGGTAAAGCAGCATCCGTGGATCTTGATTTCAGCTCAAGGTATTCATAAAAACGCTGATAAAATATTTCATCAATATGAGTTGAAAAAATTACCTGCAACAATTATGTATAGTCAAAAGCATAACAAAACTGGACTTACCTGCAAAACCGGGTTAGGAGTAAGATCAGGCAGTAGTACTTCCTCTTTAGCAGAAGGTGCAAGGTCAAGCATCTTAACCAAATTATCTGCTACTGCTTGCTGTTGTTCATCTGGCTTCCATGATGACGGAAGTTTGTTGAAAGAAGGAAATGGAAACTCGCGGACATCCTCGGCGAAAGGTAGCACGTTGAAGTAAAATGAATCAGGCTGAAAAAAAGGTAAATGATCATTAAAATAGTCAGATTCAAATAGAAGTAGTCCTCTGAGCAGAGAAAACTATTAAACTTACGGTGTCATTTCTTTCAGACACGTTTGGAGTCAGGACGCCAACAACCACATTGCCTTGTCCATTTCTCCAGACACAACGTACAATAGCTACCTTGTTTGTTTCCTTCATTTCTCTTGCAATGGCTGAGACGGCAAGAACAGATTTTTCTTTGCTCGGGTCAGGAACAACTATATTCACGTCTTTCATGTAATAATGTCTTCATCGACATGCAGATAAAAACATAAAACAACTTCCTCTCAGACTTTGAACAATTAAGAGTTTACAGGCAAACACAAATATATGTGTTTATGCTTACCGCAGTATGTTTGATGCCTCAGTAAATCCCAAAAGCTTCATGCCTTTGTCAGTTTTAAACTTGAGTGTTTCTATCTCATCTGGTGATATAGGAATAACTTGAGGTCCATAGCGAAAGCCCTTGACCCTTTCTTCTGGAGCAATAACCTGAGTAGATTCTGCAGTAACTTTGTAATCATAATCAATTTTCACTTCATGTTTCGCAAACTTGTCAGTTGGAGGCGCTTTGTCAGAATACAATTGTAGAGTGGGAAGTCTCTCCTCAGCCACTTTCTTATAAACCCACACCTACAAATTCAGATTCTTATTCTCCGAGATATTCATGAACAATTATATAAACTTGAATGAACTTTAAGTATTGAATAACACCAAAGAACAGCAAGACAAAAAACGTTACCTTAATCTTCATTGTTGGATTAATTTCAAGGTCACCCCTGAACAAAGTAACTGGAGCAACCCTCCGAGTCTTTAAGGAACCTAGCAATGAGAGTGGACTCTCAACATTCACTGTTTTTGCAATGGCGTTGCTGGAGAACAAATTCAACAAATGATCATTCTCCTCAATCACTTTCTCATGAGCATCACCAATTAAATTGGACCTCATGACAATGCTTTCCATCTTTATACCCTCTGCAGCCATTTTCGTAGCGATAGTGCTGACTTGATCATCTTTCGTCCCTTCAAATGGATCTTTGGTAGGACAAGCAGCATTCGTGATGAGACACATCCGTTTTTTCCCCTTTTGCCCACCACTATACATCTTTATTAGCATATCCATCCCAACAATCACAGCATCAAGAACTGAAGCCAGTCAAAGAACCAATGAAAATAAAGGAAAGAAAAATGGCAAAACAGCAAATTTAGCAGTAAACTAGCAAGCAGGATACAGTCGCCAGCTACGGTTCCTCGAGGTAGCTGTTTTACATGCTCAGCCACAACTTCATCAACAACTCTTATATTCCTTAAAACTTTAACATGCTCATATCCACCTATTTCCCTAGCAAGCTCGTTTCCGGTTTCTGCAGAGGTCACATGAAACATTATTTTCAAAAGTAGTCAATCAATTATAAGCCTAGAGAGATCCATATCAACCATTCTGCTACTAAAGAGGATAGATAACTAATTCACTACTCAGAATCAAACATTTAAGGCATCAAACTACATGCCCCAGGAAAGAAAGAGTATGGATAATACAACTACTGGATAAAAGGACTAAATCAGTAAGAAGAAGAGTAAGAAGAAGAGAGAGAGAGAGAGAGACCTTCAGTTCCAAATACAACAATTCCAACTTCATCATACTTGTTGTAAATCAACTGCAACCAAAACAAAAACCCAAAACCAATTAAGAAATATCCAAAAGAAAAAAGGCTGAAACTGAGAAGAAAAAAAGAAAGATATCAAATACCTTCTTTTGTAGTAGCAAAGAACATGCTTTTTCAACATCAGGGAGAACACTATGCATCGCTGGGCCAACATCGATCAACAAAACTAACCCTTCCTGCTTCCAAGAACACATGGAATCAGTATAATTCCCGAATAAGAATATTCAAATCAAACCCAAGAGATCACTTCAAGAGCAGTGCATAGAATGAATAAACGAGATATCAACAGTAAACAAGAAGAAGACTATTCAAATGTTTAAATGGCAATTGTCAAGGTACAAAATGCACAAAACGAAGTCAAACTCAAGTTAAACAGCATTACCAAGAAAAAAAATTATGCAGGAATGGAGATAAAAGAACATGCACGGGACTAAGCGGAAAAAAATAAAATAAAAAGGAACATCAATGGAAACAAACAGATAACATGAAATTATTCATGAATTGATTTCTGAAGACACCTTTGTCAAAATCACGAAGTTTGAAATGTGAAGCAAGTTGAAAAACGAGCAAATTTTACCCGATTTCGAGCCATTGACTACACAACTTGTACTGGAAGACGAAGGTCGAAGAAGAAGGAGCGAAGAAAGATGATTTGGGGAAGACCAAGGATCTCTCTCAATTCTTTTTGACTGACTGACTGATTCTTAAAATCATATAGGCCCATTGGGCGTAAATATACAAGACGTCCATAAAACCTAATTTTATTTTACATTTTGGCCTTGGTTTACTAGATTTTAAGTAGTTTTTGGATTTTGATTTTAATCTTTTTTTTTTTTTATCATTCAAGATTTTCAAAAAATAGATTCTCTTGAATTTAGAGAAACTATATTTTGGATGGTTTCTTGCAATTTGAAAGAGAAACTAAAAACCATAATTTGGGGTTTTTGTAAAAAATAATTATTTTTCAACGAGAACAATTTTAAATTTTGAGTTTCTGATTTTTTATTTATTAATTTTAAATTCAATAGCAAGAAATCAAAAACCAAAATTCAAAATCTAAACCAATTACCATTTATTGCCTTAATTTTTGTTTTTGGTTTTTTAGAAAAAAATTGATGACAAATGATTTATGAGAAATACAAGAATACTTAAGTATGAGTAATTAAAAATATCTACATGTGAATATTTACCCATGAAATAAAAGAGATGAAAAAAAATAGAGATGAACAGTTTTTATCTTGTTCTTCTCATGTAAAGTGGAGGAAAAGTTTTTTTTGCTTTTTCTCTTCATTATTCATCTCATATGAGATCAAAGGAAAGGAAAGAGATGAATAATCAAATTTTCATTTTTAAATCAGTTTTTTTCTCCAAAAGTGGCTACCACTCACAGTTACTATGGATATTTCCGCTGTAGTAAGAAAAAACTCCTAGGTATTATCCCTTAGATGTTGCTCTTATGAACTTTCTTTCTTGAATCGTTTTTGATAGAAGAATCTTTTATACTTTTTGGTAGGAGATATATATTTCACCATTTTCTTATAGTCAAATAATGCAATCCTTTGAAGAATAAGTATAGTTATCTTGAGGAAAAAGGTAAAGCTGAAGATGTATAGTCGAAATAACTTCCTATCACGTGTGTGCTATGGGAGACGATATCACCAAACCCAAAGTCATCATCTTACCATCCCACCTTGTCCACATCATCAAGAAAAGAAAACCATGAAGTTCCCTTCACCATCAACTCCGATATGTAGACTTGCTTCAACGTAGGTTCAGCAAAAGGGCTTTACAAATGTTACCATTCCGTTTGAATAATGGTCAGTGGAAATTAAACTTTATAACGCAAAGAAAATAGTTTTCAAGATCTCAATCGTATCGTACATCGTGCATAATGGTCGTATCGTAAGTGGCTTGATTACATATTAATAGCGGATGCAGTTGCAAAAGAATGTTTTCATCTCAAGTGAGAATGCTTTTTTATTCGAGTTTACCCTAAATAACTATCTTAATGTTGGAAACATCTAGCTTTCATCTAGCATTAACTATCTTATGTTTGAATTTTTCTGTTTCATTATTAAAAATTGATTTGAAGGTTAAAAAGAAAAGGAAAGAAGAATATATCAAGAAATTATCAGAAAAATATTCCACAAACACCATGTCATTCAATTAAGTTTATCTTCTTTTATATTAGTAACACTGTTCAGATTAAATGAGAAAAGTTACGCCCAAGATTAAAGATTCAACCTCGCGCCACCACACACGCATGGTTGTTGCTTCTTACACCAATAATAATTGTAAATATTTGTATATAGCTGTCAAATTCTGACTTTTCTTCAAATATGCAAAAACACACATAAACAGTTGGATTGTTTTGTTTGTCAACTTTCAAATTATAAACAGACAAACGTATATTATATTAGTATAATTTATTTATTTACATATCTATATTTTCTTACAATTTCTAAATTTTAAAGATAAGAAGCATGAAACCAAAAAACCATTATAGAGAAATGAATGAGTATAACAATAAAAAAATTTAAGCTTTTAAACATGATAATCTTATATTAATTATACTAGATTAGTACCCGTGCTATAGCACGGGTTAAATTTTATTTTATACGACAAATTTAAATATTTTTATTTGATATATTTTTTAGTATTAAACAATATCATCATATAACCTTGATATTTTACATTTAAACCGAATTATAAGTTTATCTTATTTTATCATAAAACTAACTACATTTTAATTGGTGAATAATAATAGAATATGTAAATAAGATATGCATTTGTTTCTGAGAAAAGAAATACATATAACTTTAAATTGTGATATTATAAATAATAACTTTTAGATATGATATTTATTAAAATGTCAAAATGTAAACCCTATAAATTTTGATTACCAGTGAAGTGACCTTAGTGCAGTGGCAGGAGGTAAGTCCATTTGTAGAAGGCACTATCACACCCGGGATCGAGTCCCGGCTCCTACGAATGTAGGAATTTGGCTAATAGGCCGGCCAGTTGTGACCCAATGTTTGAAAAAAAAAAAAAATCTTGATTACCAAGCGAACCCTATAAATCTCGATTATCAAGCGAACCCTATAAATCTCGATCTCGAATCTCGATTATCAAGCAAACCCGCAAAGGTAAATTATACAAATGATACACTTAAATACAACTAAAATGATTGATGTTTTAATTTTATAACCAATTAATGACTCATATATCTATTATATAGCCTAAAAAAAATTATGTACTGACTGGACTCATATATCTATTATAAAAAGTTGTGTAGACTATGTGTAAGTGGTATTTTTAATTTTGAATATTTTTGACCGTCAAAGGGGTCTCTAGAGTTAATCCTATTTAAGTCGGGATATTTATAAATTTGTTAAATTTCCTTAAACAATATATAGAAGTAGGATATATATTGTTAGGTAAGATCGAAATATTGTTTAGTTTAATAAAAATCACAGTTTTTATGTTTAGGGTTACCGAACTTGGAAGATTTCTCGAGTTAAAATATTTTGTTTCATTTGTGTATATCATCTTTTATTCCTTCAAATGCTATTATTATTTCCGATTAGGTTTAAAGTGGATTCATTGCTATTGTTATTATTAATAATTAATTATGAATAATTGAATAAATAAGCCATATAAGATCTAACAGTAATCAAGGTAGACCCGTAAATATCAAAATATTATCAAATGTTATACTTAAATTATTAATATGTCAATTCTA
The DNA here is from genome assembly GCF_030686135.1 of Camelina sativa. Taxonomy (NCBI): domain Eukaryota; kingdom Viridiplantae; phylum Streptophyta; class Magnoliopsida; order Brassicales; family Brassicaceae; genus Camelina; species Camelina sativa. The sequence continues at coordinate 32,971,187 of NC_141896.1, read as the reverse complement.
TAATCAACTAATGACCTATATAACTATTATATGGTCTATCAAAAATAAGTGATGTACTTCAAAAAAGGATGTCCTGTTTAGATTTTTGGGAATTTCCAAACCTTCGAATTTTAATATAATTTAGAAAGAAGAAGATAAGAATAAAGATCTATAAGAATTTATTGCATTTTGGACATCTATTATTATTATCAATACTATTTTATTTTGTTTGTCCCATATGGAAGTTGGGATTTAAAATAAATAAAAAAGTTAAAGATTTATTTTTATTTTTCTAAAATAAATATTTAAAAAGAGCTTTTTTTATATTATTTTTTATAATATACTACTGTTACATTTAATATAGGAAGGCATGGGGTGAAATGCAAATAAACACCCAACACAGAAACCAAACCCTAATTTCTCTTTTTTATTTTTATTTTTTCCCCTGTCTTCTTTCTTCTTTATTCTTCTAGGCGAATTTCTCAATTGCGTTCAAGCAAAGCACCTCTTCTTACCTCCCAAATTTCGTGGATTTATATTATTCTTCTTCGATTCTTCTCTTTTTTTGTACCTTTCGGTGTGTGAATTCTCAATCGGATCTGCTCGATTTTTGATTTATATAAGTCATCATGATTCTGAGTCAAACGATGGTTGCTGAAGCTGAGATCAGGGTTCTTGACGTTAAGTGCCATATCTCCGCTCCCAAAGATCAGAATAATTATCAGATCGACGAAGTTCGAGTTTCTGACTCTGTTCGTGCTGAGATTTCCGGTTCTGCTGAAACGCCTCGATTTGAATCGGTATGTCTTTTTTTTTTTAGGGTTCTTCATCTGAATTTGGTTTTCCAATCTTTTTGGAAATTATCCATTTAATTGCAAATTGGATCAGATTAATGTTGATTCTTCATCCTCAAAATTGAGTTTTTTTTGGTGGGTTAGATTTAGGTTTTTTGTTCTTTTCCTCTGTAGGCATATCTATGTTGAATCTGGCTTACTCTGTTCACGAAGAATCATGTAGACAATGCAAGTTAGTTTGGTGTTTTTTAAGGGAAAAAGTTATGCCTTTTGTTATATTGCGAAGACTGTCGTTAGCTAAAGGTGTTCATAGATTAGTTTTAATATTGATGAAGGGAACGACTTTAATGCGCTTTTAAATTGTTGATCTTGCTCTGTTCTGGTTGTTCTGTTTATTTTGTTTTTTGCAAAGTTTACTGTTTTATCTGATCTATGAACGGTTATGTTAAACAAATGTGCTTTTGTTGTAACAGGGCATGAGTTGTGTGACTACTACTATTGAAGATTCAACCAGTGAGTTTATCCCAGCTATACGATCTGGGAGCTTTGCTGACATTCGAAGCCGAGAAACCATGGAGGATGAACACGTTTGCATTGACGACTTGTCAGCTCAACTTGGATCCTTCAACTTCTCGTTACCAAGTGCTTTTTATGGTGTGTTTGATGGCCATGGTGGGCCTGAGGCAGCAGTTTACATGAAGGAGAACTTGACAAGATTGTTTTTTCAAGATGCTGCGTTTCCGGAGATGCCCTCCATTGTGGACGCTTTTTTCTTAGAAGAACTGGAGAATTCTCACCGAAAGGCTTTTGCTTTGGCTGATCTTGCCATGGCTGATGAAAGCATTGTCAGTGGTTCTTGTGGGACAACTGCTTTGACTGCTCTCATAATCGGACGACATCTTTTGGTTGCTAATGCTGGAGATTGCCGTGCAGTGCTTTGTAGGAGAGGAGTTGCTGTTGATATGTCTTTCGATCACAGATCAACATATGAGCCAGAACGAAAGCGGATTGAGGATTTAGGAGGATACTTTGAGGACGGATACCTCAACGGGGTCCTTGCTGTCACCCGTGCCATTGGGGATTGGGAGCTGAAGAATCCTTTCACTAAGTCCTCCTCGCCACTGATTTCAGACCCAGAGATTCAACAGATCATTCTAACAGAGGACGACGAGTTCTTGATTTTGGCATGTGATGGTATATGGGATGTGTTGTCAAGCCAGAATGCAGTGAGTAATGTAAGGCAAGGATTGAGGAGGCATGGTGACCCGAGACAGTGTGCTATGGAACTTGGAAAAGAAGCAGCAAGACTTCACTCGTCAGATAATATGACGGTGGTAGTCATCTGCTTATCCTCGATCCCATCTTCACCTAAACAACCGCAGAGGAGAAGATTGAGATTCTGTGTTTCTGATGAAGCCCGGTCTCGGTTACAAGCAATGCTTGGAGGAGAGTGAAAGCAGTGTTTATGGCAGTATATACAGGGAGCGGTGGTGTTACTGATCAAATGATTATTTCTCTAATTTGAGATTCAATTGGATAAAGATAAAATAAGAGATTTAGAGAGTGATAGAGAGTTAAGAGCATGTTTGTAATGTGGTTACTCATTTTTGATTGATCTGTGTTTTTTGGTTGTTTCAGAGAGAGAGAGAGGGAGATAGAGAGAAAAAGCAGCCTGAAGTTTTGGTAGGATTATTGAAAACTGATTATGAGGGTTTGATTTTTGTTTTTTGAGGATTAGTGATTTGTACCCATTATTGATTGTTTTAAGGATATTTAATTGAAGTATCTCAATCTTGATTTTTGTCTGAGAGAGCATGAGGGTTGGTTTAAGACTCCCATATCTGTGGAAGTCGAGAGTTTTTGTGGACTGTGAAAGGTTTTGGAGTTTATCTCAAAAGCTTCAATCCTAACCTTATGCCACTCATTGCTTCTCATCATCTCTATCTTTATCTCTTATCTTCTTCTCCTCCAAAATTCGTCATGTCCATATATTTCTTATACAATATCAATAAAAAAAGTAAGGTACTTAACTTTTCAATGGAAACATAATTTCTGAAAATACATTTTTATTGGGAATTTTTTGTTTATATATTACATGAATAGTGTGAAACCAGAGCTTATATAATCTACCAAATACTACTAATTCTACCGCCATAGTATCATTGTTATGGTCGACAATCATATAGCATAAAATGATGTGTAGTTTAATGAATATAAAACAGGTGAAATGTTATTGACACAAAAAAATTTAAAAAAATTTAAAAAAATATATAAAAACCATTCAAATTGTGGATTTAAATAACACTTGGTAATAAATTCCAAATTTGGAGATAATTGAGATTTTTGTAATTCAAGTATCCATATACTTCTTTTAACAAATCAAAGTATCTATATACTTTTCTTAAAAATGTATAAAATTTGGTCAATTATGGAAATATTAATATTTGTGATCAGAAGAGAAAAAAAGGGTTTTAAGAGCCTCTCTTGACATTTGCCGGCTCTGTTCATCTCTACAAGGAGCCAAGTCTCTCTTTCCCTCTCTCTCTCTCTCTCTCGAACAACAATGGCGATGGCGAATTTAGCCAGGAGAAAGGCGTATTTTCTGACCAGAAACTTATCCAACTCTCCCACTGACGCTCTCAAACTCTCCTTTTCCCTCTCCCGTGGCTTCGCCTCTTCAGGATCTGACGAGAACGACGTCGTCATCATCGGCGGCGGTCCCGGCGGTTACGTAGCCGCGATCAAAGCGGCTCAGCTTGGTCTCAAAACCACGTGTATCGAGAAACGCGGCGCACTCGGTGGTACTTGTCTCAACGTCGGCTGCATTCCTTCCAAGGTCTAAATTTCATTTAATTTTCTCCTCTCTTTTCTTCAATTTTGCTGATCATCATTTAGATTTAATCAATCTGGAGAATGATTCTCATTTGCTTGGGCACAATTACTCCATAATTATGTATTCGTCTTCCTGAATCCACGGAAATGAAATAGAAGTTTCTGTGATACAGTAACATTAGCAATTTGTGATACGCTTATTTGTGTTCTGACTTCGGAGATACTGATTCAAGTTATGATGATGTTATTACCTTCTTCTGAAGGTAAAAGTTAGTTAATCCATTTTTTGTTTGTGTTGTTTTTGATGTGTTAGGCTCTTCTTCACTCTTCACATATGTACCATGAGGCGAAGCATGTTTTCGCTAAACATGGTGTCAAGGTTTCTTCTGTTGAGGTAGATCTTCCTGCTATGTTAGCTCAGAAAGATAATGCGGTTAAGAATCTCACTCGTGGTATTGAGGGTTTGTTCAAGAAGAACAAGGTTACCTATGTTAAGGGATATGGTAAGTTTCTTTCCCCCAATGAAGTCTCTGTGGAGACAATCGATGGAGGTAACACTGTTGTGAAAGGCAAACACATCATTGTTGCTACTGGCTCAGATGTTAAATCTTTGCCTGGTATTACGATTGATGAAAAGAAGATTGTTTCGTCCACTGGAGCTTTGTCTCTATCGGAAATCCCCAAGAAACTGATTGTGATTGGTGCTGGATATATTGGGCTCGAGATGGGTTCTGTTTGGGGTAGGCTTGGATCAGAGGTCACGGTAGTTGAGTTTGCTGGAGATATCGTTCCTTCGATGGATGGTGAAATCCGCAAGCAGTTTCAACGTTCACTCGAGAAGCAAAAGATGAAGTTCATGCTCAAGACTAAAGTTGTTTCCGTGGATTCCTCCTCTGATGGTGTGAAGCTTACTGTGGAACCTGCAGAAGGAGGAGACCAGACCATTCTGGAAGCTGATGTTGTCCTTGTCTCAGCAGGAAGAACACCGTTCACATCTGGACTTGATCTGGAGAAAATCGGAGTGGAAACTGACAAAGCCGGGAGGATTCTGGTGAATGAGAGGTTCGTGAGCAATGTCCCAGGAGTGTATGCTATTGGAGATGTGATTCCAGGACCAATGCTTGCTCACAAAGCCGAAGAAGACGGTGTTGCTTGTGTGGAGTTCATAGCTGGGAAACACGGCCATGTGGATTATGACAAGGTTCCTGGTGTTGTCTACACGCATCCTGAGGTTGCTTCAGTTGGTAAAACCGAAGAACAGCTGAAGAAAGATGGTGTGAGTTACCGGGTTGGAAAATTCCCATTCATGGCCAATAGCAGAGCGAAGGCTATTGATAATGCAGAAGGCTTGGTTAAGATTTTGGCTGACAAGGAGACGGATAAGATCCTGGGGGTTCACATTATGGCACCAAACGCTGGGGAACTCATTCATGAGGCGGTTCTTGCGATTAACTACGATGCATCGAGTGAAGACATCGCTAGAGTCTGTCACGCTCATCCCACTATGAGTGAGGCTCTTAAGGAAGCTGCCATGGCCACCTATGACAAGCCCATTCACATTTAAAGGGAAGAAGGTACGTCACGCTTTTGGTCTGGTTTGGTTTTATTCGATTTTGGTTTAGATTTTTGATTTGCGGTTTTGATTTCTTATGTATCACATCCCACACACTAGGACGACGACCTTAAAGGAGTGAGCCACCTATAACAAGCCAAATCGTATCTTAACCGGGTTGGATTTTGGTTCGGTTTTCTGTGGTTTAGCCTTGAATTTGTCCTTTATATTCCTCTTGGATATGGAATGAGTTGCAAAAGAAGATGATACTATACTGTTTTTATTCGTTAATGTTCTTCATATGTTTCTGATTCGGGTTAAGCCTGTTCCTTAATAAATATTCAACATTTACTCTTTAACTCATTTTAGTGCTTTTAATTTCTGGTTAACGCTAAACATAAATTTTGATTACTCTGTTTTCATTAGTAGTTTACCTACCTTAACTAAGGGGCATTATACATTCAGAAAGAGACCAAACTTTATCAAATTAGCTCCATGGTTACTTAAGCACAGGTACAACTGATGATATAGTCTAGTCTTTTTAAATCATGGAGATCGATAAATACCATAAGTTTTACTATATTTGCAATTCTTCTAAAAATGGTAAAAACTTTCTTCATCGTTCATATCAACATCTATTCTTGATTCCGTTTTGACTAATGCGTTGTACGAAAATTACTCCATATAAATAAAATACTCAATTGCTTTGAATATTGTTTTCTATCATAAACTTGAAAGAAAAAGAAAAGAAGAAGAGAAAACAAGAATGGCTGCGAATCTAAGGAACAATTCGTTCTTGTCTTTTCTCATGTTGCTTCTCTTGATCGGTTCCTCGTACGCAATCACAAGTTCAGAAATGAGCGGAATATGTGACAAAACCTTAAACCCATCTTTCTGTCTTAAATTCCTGAATCCGAAATTCGCCTCGCCTAATCTTGAAGCCTTGGCAAAAACCACACTTGATTCTACACAATCAAGAGCAAAACAAACATTGAAAAGACTCCAATCTATTATCGATGGAGGAGTAGACCCTCGATCCAAGTTAGCTTACAGGTCATGCGTAGATGAATACGAGAGCGCGATCGGAAACCTAGAGGAAGCTTATGAGCATTTGGCTTCAGGAGATGGCATGGGGATGAACATGAAAGTTTCTGCTGCATTGGATGGAGCTGATTCATGTTTAGATGATGTGAAGAGATTGAGATCAGTAGATGCTTCTGTTGTGAATAACAGTAAAGCAATTAAGAATATTTGTGGTATTGCTCTTGTTATCTCTAACATGTTACCACGTCGAACATAATTTGAAATCATCATCATGTGTTTGCTTTAATTTAAATTGTATTGTTTGCAAGAGGAAAAACTATGTTATTATCTAAACCGTCAATTCATATAAATTCATAAGTTACAATGAACATGAACCTTTAATTAATTTGAGAATATCTATAACCCCATCCATGCCATTGAAAAATATTTGAAAATCTTATTCTTTAATTCACCTTATTCAATGATGGATAATAGTTTTTACATTTTCTTTAATATTGTATGAATCGGTTAAAGTCTTTTCATTTTCAGTGTAGCTTTTCTGATGAGAATCGGAAAACCCAACGGATGGGTATCATTCATCCCTGACAGTAAAAAACCAACGACCACACGCGTAAATCCTCGTTCTCATGCGATGCTAGTAGTAATCCGTATCCTAATAGTTCAGCCAATGGGACCGAGCATATGCCAGTAAAAAGTATTTGAAAATCCTTTTCTTTTACCTTTATTATTAGTAGTTTTGACATTACCTCAATCTCACTCTCGTTCCCTCGCTCTAAATCCTCAGTCTCTATCTCGATCTATCAATCTCAGTCTCGTTCCTTTATCAATCTCTGTTATATTTCCCTCTCAATCTCTGTGTTGTTCTTCGGTCTCTGTCTCGTTCTCCCACTCTCAATCTCGTTCCCTCTTCTTAATTTTCATTTGTGTAAATCGAATTGTTTAGGTCGAATTTGACAGATAAGGTGAAATTGGTGTTTAGGTTTTCGTTATTTGCACATTTGTAAGGTTTTAATTTACATAATTTGGTCGATTATTTTTTCTGTTTTGGAGGAAGAATTCCAGTTTCAGTTTTGGGTTTCGATTTTAAGGTTTTGTAGATCTGAGGTTTGCTGTTTTTTTTTTGAATTCTGTTTGTGTGATCAATATCTTCCTATTTACCTAGTCTTGGTGGAGGAGAAGAGAAGCGGAAGGCAATGTATGCAAATTGTTGATTTGTTTGGTTTTTGTTATGTGATTTAATTTGTGGCCATATTATGAATGAATTTGAACTCTTGTGAGGATTTGTGAAGCTAGTATCTCATTGAATCTTGCGACTTTCCGTGGAACAGGATTTTATGTATCCACTGTTTTCGATAACTTTAGCACTTGTCAACTAGGATTGTGGGATACCGCAGATCAAATATTGGGGATCTTCTTACATAGTAGTAGTAGTAGTAGCAGCTATGGTTTTGTTTATGAAACTTTGGGTTTTGTTGTAAACAGGGCAGGAGGATTATAACAGACTGAGACCTTCGAGTTACCGTGGTGCTGACGCTATCATCTTAGCATTCTCTCTTATCAGTAAGGCTAGTTATGAGAGAATGTGTCCAATGAAAGTGCGTCTTGAAATGAAGTTTACTAAAACTTTTGTAAAAATACTAAAGATGTTATCTCGTTGTGATGTTTGCTGCTTTATCTTCTGTTTGCAGTGGATCCTAGAGCTGAAGCACTCTGTCCCTGGTGTCCCAATAGTTCTTGTTTGTACCAAACTAGGTAACTTCCTCTTTTAGCTTTCCTCATTGCTTCAGCTTCTCATGATAGTTGTGAAACTATTGGACAATACCTTACAATAACATTCATTGCTTCTGTTTTTGATTTGTTCACATATAATATATTCAATATCCATACTACCTTTTAGCTCTTTTGATCTTGTGGAAGTAAGGGCTGGTTTTTGGAGCATCTCCTTTGGCTAATGAATATTCTCTGGTATGTATATGCACAGAAAGAAGGCAGATAGCGTGGGACATGGAGCGGGAAGAAGGCAGGAAGGAAGCTTGTGGCAAAGAAACCGATCAACTATTCCATCCTCTTCTCGTCTACCTCTACTCTTTCTAATCACAATTGTAACATCGCAAGTATTATTAGTCCATAAAAAAAGAGTGCTAAAAGTCTAACCCACTACATTGTATTCCTATGTGAATTTTTAGAACAAGTTACATTTAAAATGAAGTCTATGCAATACATATTATATATCAACTCAGAGACCAGAAGTAAATGGCACACCGGGTGGAATCCAGGAGCTGCCAGCAAGGAAAGTACCAACGGTAAACCTCGAAGCCTCTGAAGCAGAATGAAGGATCCGAAACCCAGGCCATGTGACTAGACCTGATGTTGAAGCACCTGGACCCTTATTCTGAAACTCCGCATAGAACAAAGTGCTGACATCGGTAGTCTGATTCCACTCAAGCCAGCCACGTGGATCAATAAGACGGTCGAGATATGTCTTCATGAAAACCGTCGTCGAGTATTTGTCCCATGGTCGACCCAAATACGTTTTCGTGGATCCCAAAACCGGTAGAAGATCCGTAGCAGCAGTGACACGTGAATTGTGGATGATGATTCCCGTGGTTTGATTTTGGTTGGATTTATTTTGAGCAGTGACTGTATTGGTGCCAGTAGGAGTACGCCGTACGTAGATATTGCAATTCTGAAAAATGACGGCTGCGTTTCCAAAGATGAAGTCGACGGTCCCGTAAACATCACAGTCGCGGTAAAATTGGAGTTTGGACTGAACGTAGAGTGTGTCTTGGAAGCCCTCAAAACTGCATCGGTAGAAGACGGATCGATCTGACGTGGATAGTAAAGCAACCGCTTGTGCCTTGTTTGCACCCGCCGTGTTTCGAAATGTGATATCACGCGCGAAAAACCTTTTTCCCACCGCCGCTGTATACATCAGAAAAAAGAACTATTATGAGTTTGCGTATATATATTAATTATGAGTTTGCGTCTATTTTTATAATGTCATTAACAAAAATCTTGATTGATAATTTATGCTATTATTGTAACCAACTTTAAAGAACTTTTAAACCTATATAAAATAATATTTACCATATAAATAATAAATACTCTTTAAGGATAAAACCCTAAACCCTAAAAAGAGATTTTATAAGAAGAAAATAGAAAGGAGAAAAAAAAGAAGAAGAGGATTTTAGATTACATAGTTCTCCAGCCGCCAACATAGCTGCGGTTCCCAGTGATGATTGTGCGGTTCTTACCGGCCCCCGTCATCATCACATACCCTTTGTTAGAAGGGATGATCAGATACTCCGCATAAACTCCCTCCTTTATTGATATCTGGAAATATCCGATATCTCCATTGTTGTTTTCAGGAGCGACTGCGATTGCATCACTAATCCTACTGAAGTTGCCTTTTCCGTCTTTCCTCACAGTTACCGTGGCGAATATTTTTTGAGAAACTACAGATTCAGATAAAATGGCAAAAAAGATGAAGTATAAGGTACCTGAGACAACAATCAACAGTAAGTAAGGATTACAGATTTTGTTTTTGTTATGAAAAGAAAAATGAAAAAACAAAAAAATATTGAAAATTAAATTGATCACCGTGCATCATGATCTATCGGAGCGGGGAGTTTGATTTACTTAATTTCCATATCTTTCATAGTATTGTACAGGTCCTTTATTTATACGAGGAGAAGTGTAGGTGTACCTAATTATAAAAGGTTCCTAAAACATGATGGTAAACTAATTCATTGAGTAATGAATGAAGATCATTGATCTATCGGAGAGGGGAGTTTGATTTACTTAATTTCCATATCTTTCATAGTATTGTACAGGTCCTTTGTTTTTATATCTTTCATAGTATTTTACAGGTCCTTTATTTATACGAGGAGAAGTGTAGGTGTACCTAATTATATAAGGTTCCTAAAACATGATGGTAAACAAATTCATTGAGTAATGAATGAGGATTATGGTCGTATCTCTGAAATGAATGAGGATCATTGTCGTATCTCTAACCGTTTCTGTGTCCGTTTAACGAAAACTCATACACTTCTTCTCTTTTTGTAATTAAATGAGGATCACAAACTGGTACTGGGTGCTTCTGGTGCTGGAGCTGCAACTACTATTGCCACAAATCCTCTTTGGCTTGTCAAGACTAGACTTCAGGTCCGTGGTTTTTTATTTGCTAGCTTGATGTATGGAATCATATAAATCAAGGGGAACTTTAATTAGATGCAGAAGTTTCTGTGTTCAAATTGAGGGTTCCATTTTTTTATTTGATCTTTTTAAGTGTAGAGTTTCTAAGAGAGCGACATATGAGTTTTCTATTGACAGTCTCACTAATTTCTGAAGAAAACAGATCTAGAAATCCGATTGAACGAGTTTGTGAAACGTTTTGTTTAGGTTGATAAAGGAGAGAAAGAGAGAGAGAGAGAGAGAGAGAGAGAGAGAGAGAGAGAGAGAGAGAGAGAGAGAGAGAGAGAGAGAGAGCAAGTATGATGAACAAGTTTGAGATGAAGTAACGTCTTCGGTGGGTTTAAGTTGAGAAGAAGTAAGGACGTACTCGTGTGATCAGTCCAACAAGCACATGTCGCCAAAGTTGGGGTTATGGCCACGTGATTAGTGGATATGGATGATGATGATATGTTCTTTACGATACAATACTATGTCTAGACTCGCTAGTATAGATTGTAATGTCCACATGGTTAGAGTTTGGGGGGTTTTGCTTGGATGTCCAATAGTTAAAAATGCTTGTAATTTGATGTAAAAAATTTAAAACAGTTTTTCATGTGTTCATTGATGGTTATAAAATCTGTTCAAGTATTTGTGGATGTGACTGATAGAGGAATTGCGTGCATCAAAGTTCTGTTTTTTTTTTTTTAATACTCTGCTTTCGTTTTGTATTATGTTCCACATTTTCAAAGCAAAAAAGTGAGTGATCTGGAGGATCTTAACTTGACTGGCTACATTGAACCAGTTCATTTCATTTTAAGGACTTGTCTAACAACAGTTTAAGATGAAAGTACCAAGTTATTTTCCGATTTGAATTGACTTGTGTTAAGTTATGTCAATTTGGAGTTGTAGATAAATTGCATGTTTTTGTTGCTAAGGGGAACAATTTTGGTTTGTCCATCATGTTTCTACATTTCGATCCTATAACTTAAAAAAAAAAACACAGAGGTTCAAGGCTGTAATAAGAGTGATCACTTTAGGATACATGAACTCAAACTCAAAGTCTAAAACGTAAAACCAAAGTAACCATAAACTCAAAACACTAAAATTCTGAAAAACCTGAAACTCAAACTAAAAATAAGAATATTAATAATTTCGCGATACATCATCGCTTTCTTCACCGGTGAATCTCAATCTTGTTTCATTCCGATTGTGTTCATTGTTTTCATCTTCATCGAGCTTTGATCTCCACGAATCGAGCAACAATTTCTTTGAATCGAGCTGTTGTTGGCTTGATTTCTCATATTTGAGTTTTGTTCCTTCGATTTCGAAGATCGTACTTTTCTTTGACTAAGACCGGATTTGCTCTTTGATTGATCGATCTTTTCTTCGATTAATCGGACGATTTTATTTTTTTGGATTTATTAGGTTGTTGCACTATTTTGATGATCCAGAACAAGTTTGTTATGCCGCAAGAATCTTGGTTGAGCTTCTTTATGTGTTGATTTCGAAATTTTGGCGAGAAAAATTTTCAGTTATGCAATTTTTTTTTTCAATTTTGGCGGGTGTACATTTTTTACTGTCAATCAAAACCTAATTTGATCATTTTGTATATAAAAATAATATTTTTAGGAATGAATAACATGTAAAAATATTCTTGAAAAATAACATAAAAAAGCTCAAACTGAGGCTGCCACATGTCTCCTAAAATTTGGACATGTGTCTTTCTTTTCATATCTAATGAAGAAATTAATTAGTTTTGTCAAATTTTAAATCAATGACATAAAAATGTTTTTGATTTTTATAAAAACTCAAATGTATTATTATCTATTTTTATTAGATTAAATTATTATAATTATATTAAGGTTAGACAAAACTCAAACTCTAAAAGCAAAGCCATTGGTCATACTAAGGAGATGTTTCCAATTAAAAAAATAATAAAAGTTAATAAAAATAAATATTTATTTGATGTACTGTTGTGACCCGTGTCTGTGCAGAGACAATTTTAGATCTCTTTAGACACCTTACGTGTTACAATCCAATTGGTGGGTGATAATTGTTTTTTTCCTTCTGCAAAAAAAACCAGTTTTTTCTTCTCTTTCAACACAAAACTTCTCTCATGTCGATATTTAAAGACACCCCCCATTTAAAGATCACCAATGAGAGAAAAAAAAATTTAATACGAACTAAGGAAGATCTGTAGATTAATACGAATTAATACGAATTAGATGCACTCACTAATGCAATCTCTAACTTCTAGTAGAGCTCTTCAGGGGAAACACGTGGCTTACATTGGATTGCTTGGGACAGGCTGCGTGATGATAAGATGGAGGGAGGCTTGGGTTTTAGGTGTCTGGATGATTTCAATACCGCACTGTTAGCTAAACAACTTTGGCGGTTGATTCAGTTCCAGATTCTTTATTTGCAAAGGTTTTCAAAGGAAGATATTATAGGCATTCTGATCCTTTGGATCCAATTAAATCTTATTCTCCATCTTATGGATGGAGGAGTATGATTTCTGCTCGCTCTCTGGTGAATAAAGGACTCATTAAACGGGTAGGAGCTGGGGATTCCATCTTAGTATGGTCTGATCCCTGGATTCCTACTCAATCCCCGAGACCAGCATTGCCTTCAAGATCGCCATTCGATCCAACACTTAGAGTTGAAACCTTTATTGACAGGAGTTCGCACTCCTAGAATTTGGCATTGCTTTCGGCTTGTTTCGAGCCGGAGGATGTAGCCATTATCTCTGCTTTGCCCCTTGGCAAACTGCCCACACCGGATAGCTTGGGTTGGAACTTGACAAAAACAGGTGCATATACTGTTAAATCTGGATATCAAGCTTTGCGCCAAAAACCGGAAAATATTCCCCCTATTATTGGTCCCACTATTATTCCTCTACAGGCTTCCGTCTGGAAGCTCCGGTGCCCACCAAAGCTTAGACACTTTTTGTGGCAAGCAATTACGGGTTGTATGGCGACAACAGCTAATTTGCGGCGACATGGATTAAGCTGTGATATGGAATGTGCGATTTGTGGAGGATCGGAGGAGACAGTTAATCATGCACTTTTTTTATGCCCTCCGGCTAGGCAGGTTTGGGTTTTGTCCCAATTCCCGACATATTCTGGCTGCTTTCCTTCAAACTCTGTCTATGATAACATTGATTCATTATTCTGGAGGTTTCAGGACACTCCTTCGGTAGAAGTATTTCCGTGGATTCTCTGGTACATCTGGAAGGCCAGAAATGATAAATTATTCAGCAACTTGGACTCCAATCCGTTAGCGATTTTACGGATAGCGGAGAAGAATCAAAGCTTTGGTCTTTGGCCCAAGAAGATCCCTTAGGCTCCTTACCTCGGAGTGGATCTCGACCTTTATCTATATCTACGGTTCAATCTTGTGATGCGGGTAACAGATATGGAGCTAGTTACCGATGCTTTGTAGATGGCTCTTGGAAGGCAACTGACCAATTTATCGGCAGAGGATGGTATTGCATTTCTCCTGAGGGAGAATCTTCCACTATGGGTGCATCTAATTCTCGCCGTAGCTTGTCACCCCTCCATGCGGAGGTGGAAGCTCTCATATGGGCAATGCGATGTATGATTGGTGCGGATAATGAGAAAGTTGGACTGTTCTGATTTGGTGAAGATGGTGTCTTTGCCTTCCGAATGGCCTGCTTTCAAGACATATCTGGACGTTATTGAAGAAGATAAGGATGAATTCTTGAAACGACCGACCTTTTTTTTTTTAATAAATAAATAATAAATATAATATAATAAAATAAACTACAACTAGTGGTCTCATACCCACTAGCCACCTAACCACAAACACAACCATCAGCGGAATACAATACCAACATCCAATAAATAATAATCCAATAAATATAAATAACCAATATCCAGAACATCAACAATATCCAATAATCAAATAACAGAAATCATAGAACCAGTAACCTAGCAATGTTCTAATGACTCAACTCTAGCAACCTAGCAAAGCCAGACAACATAAAACCGAGTCCCTAGAACATCCTCCTCTTCATTGCCTGGATTCCACGATCACACTTTGCCTTTACCTGCACCACAAACACATATTGCAATGCATGAGTATTTTATAAACACTCAGTAAGGCAATCCTCCCATCTACTGGGCTATACACACAAGCAATAGAGTATCAATAACCAACACACAACAATCAACAAACGACCATAACAAACCAGGACTTAGCATCGACCGACACCACACATGCATCGACCGATACCCAGTCTGCATCGACCGACGCATGCTCGACGTAACACGAAAACCCTAGAGTTTTACGCGCCGTCCTCGCACTTGCATCGACCAATGCAAGATATGCATCGATCGACGCAACGTCGAGCACCGTGATTTCTCCGAAGCTTCTCACTGGATTTCATTCCTACAACCATAGAAACTCATTCCCAAGCCACAAGAAAGCTTCCTAACGTCCATACCAACAATCTAACAAGTCTAACAACACAAAACAAGCAAGTTAAAGGTTCCTCTAGCTTAGATAAGCCATGGTCATGCACTTACCTGTGCCAAGACGAATCTGAACAACAAACAAGCAAGAACACGCTTCTAGGAAGCTCCTACAACAATCCCAGCTACAGATCTCACCAAGAAACGCCTCAAATCTCCAGAAAACACCAAGAACACCAAGAACACTTTCTTACTCTCTCGTTTCTCTCAAAAGCGGCTCCCCACGCGAATGAGACAAAACTCACAAGTTAAGGGTTTCCTTCACCCAAAACGCAGCGTTTGACTTAAGTCAAAACGCGCAGAATTGCACATGCATCGACCGATGCACCATCTGCATCGACCGATGCAACTCCCAAACCGGGATTCCGGTTCACGGATGTTACAATTCTCCCCCACCAAACTGGATTCTTCCTCGAATCCCGAACAACCATCAGCCAAGGACTCCCGTGCAACCGTCTCCACGGCCCGCACTCCTCCGACTGATCCACAGAAGGTCACCTCTAGGCGATAAACTCACGCTCCAGGCGTCATTTGCTCTTGACTTTTTGGACTTCCCTTTACTCATAGGCCTAAACCTTGAGTTTTTATTGGCTCCTCATCAGACCTAAGTCTGCATGCCAAATGATATAAGGAAAAGTCCAAACTCGTCTCTCGGGTTGCCACCCTACAGTGCGCCCCCGGATCGTCATCCGAAGTCGATATACCAACCATATTCCCAAGCCACAAAGTCTCTGAATATGGCAGTACTAGGAGAATCTAAGTCCCCTAAGAGTCGCGAGCAAACGATTCTGAACACGTCCGAGTCCTATCCCTATCCAGGTTTCCTTCCCGTGACTCGCGTAAAAACATCTCAATGTTCTACCAGCCACATATTCCCTCACTGGAATACCTCATGACCACACAAGGATCATATACACGCCACACGGGCCGCCACAAAGGCCAACAAAATGTCCTCACGAGGACCGCCACCAAGGCCAACAAATATCCTAAAAAGGACCGCCACCAAGGCCACTCGTCCCAAAGGACCGTCACAAAGACCATCTGTCCCGAAGGACCGTCACAAAGACCATCTGTCCCGAAGGACCGTCACAAAGACCATCTGTCCCGAAGGACCGTCACAAAGACCATCTATCCCGAAGGACCGTCACAAAGACACTCTGGCTAAACAGCCCGCCACAAAGGCCAACAAATGGCTAAAAGACCGCCACAAAGGCCACACAATTGGCTAAAATCCTGCCACAAAGGCCACACAATGTCTAACAAGACCGCCACACACATGCACTCTGACTCGAAAGTCCGCCACAAAGGCCACACAATGTCTAACAAGACCGCCACACACATGCACTCTGACTCGAAAGTCCGCCACAAAGGCACAAAAGCCCCTCCGAGGCTTCCCACCGCTAAAATGGACAAATTCTGACTCCCGCAAAACTTTCCATATTTAGCACTTTCCATTTTTGAAAACTTCCACTTTTGGAACTTCTCTTCACAACCCCGCCTCACGGAAACTTTGTACCCCAAACACCACCTCATCTTGTTACTGAGTCGCACAACCAACCACCCCAAGCGACCGAGTAACAAGAGAGATGGTCTGGAATACTCCATTCCCGCTCCAGCCACGGATTACAGATGGGACCAGGCTAAACAAGCTCAAGTCGCGGCTTGCTTCTCATACCACTTCTTGAACCTTGCCTTCATCCTTGCCTCAGGCTCCCAAGTCTGCTCCTCAACACCATCACAGTCCCACAGGACTCTCATCAAAGGAATCTTCTTCTTCCGAAGTTCCTTGATCCTCCTCTCGAGAACCCTCACTGGTCTCGCCTCCACAGTCATGTTAGGCTGAAGATCCTCAGGAATCTTAGCCAACACCTGCTCACCCTCACGGAGACACTTCCGCAACATAGACACATGGAAAACCTTATGGAATGCATGCATAACCTCAGGTAACTCCAATCTATATGCCACTGGTCCAACCCGCTCAATCACTCTGAATGAACCCATATACCTCGGACTCAACTTAGTCTCTGACAATGACCTGTTCGGACCCCGCAATATAGCCATCTTGAGGTACACTCTGTCTCCTACCTGAAACTCCAGATCTCTCCTCCTCTTATCAGCATAACTCCTCTGCCTATCCTGAGCCTCTCTCATGTTCAGCTTGAGAACCCGAATCTTCTCTGAGGTCTCCTGAACAAAACTAGCACCAAACATGCTCCTCTCCCCCACCTGAGTCCAGCATAATGGTGTACGACATGGCCTCCCATACAAAGCCTCATAAGGAGCCATCTTAATACTCCCCTGATAACTGTTGTTGTAAGCAAACTCTACCAGGTTCAGGTGATCTGCCCAATGGCCAGCCCAATCCAACACACACATCCTCAGCAAATCCTCCAGCGTCTGGATCGTCCTCTCAGACTGTCCATCTGTCTGGGGATGATAAGCTGTACTCATATGCACCTTAGTGCCCATCTCTGCCTGAAATGCCTTCCAGAATACCGAAGTGAACTTAGAATCTCTATCAGACACAATGCTCGCTGGCACCCCATGCAATCTGACTATCTCTCTCACATACTTCTTAGCCAAGACCGCTGCTCCATCAGTCTTCTTAATGGCCAGAAAATGTGCAGACTTAGTCAACCGGTCCACAATGACCCAAATAGCATCAAAGGTCCATGACACTGGCAATCCTACCACGAAATCCATGGTGATCATATCCCACTTCCACTCAGGAATGGGTAAACTCTTCAGTAACCCGCCAGGAACCTGATGCTCAGCCTTCATTAGCTGACACACATCACACCTCGAAACCCAACTAGCTACATCCTTCTTCATCCCGACCCAATGATAGTACCTCTTGAGATCACGGTACATCTTAGTCGCTCCTGGATGAATAGACAACTTGCTCGCATGAGCCTCTCTCAGAATCTCCTGCCTCAACTCCTCATCCTTGGGCACACAAACCCGACCGTGCACCAAGATAGTACCATTATCTGAGACCTGATACTCTGAACCCACATCCTTAGAGGCATTCACCAGCCCCAAATCCTTCTCCTGAGCCAACCGCACCCTACTCAGAAGATCTGCTCTATCTACTGCTTCCAAACCCAACGGTTCCTGTGAAACAGCACACAAGCTCAAAGCACTGATCTCCCCTACCAGAGACTCCATCTCCTGCTCATGAGCCGAAGCTACCCTCTTCCGATTCAGAGCATCTGCAACCGTGTTAGCCTTACCAGGATGATAGGCTATCTCCAAATAATAATCCGCCACAAGCTCCATCCACCGCCTCTGTCTCAAATTCAACTCAGGCTGAGTGAATATATACTTCAGGCTCTTATGATCTGTAAACACCTGTACCTTTGCACCATAAAGATAAGATCTCCAAATCTTCAGGGCAAAAACTACAGCACCCATCTCCAAGTCATGAGTAGGATAGTTGCCTTCATGCACCCGCAACTGCCGCGATGCATAGGCAATCACCTTCCCATGTTGCATCAGAACACACCCCAAACCAACTCTAGATGCATCTGCATAAACCACATAGGGTTCTCCCTGCTCAGGCAAAGCCAACACTGGCGCAGTAGTCAACATCTCCTTCAGGCTTGCAAAGCCTTCCTCACACTCTTTTGACCAGACAAAAGGAACATCCTTCCTTGTCAACTTAGTCATAGGACGTGCTCTGCTTGCAAACCCCTGCACAAATCTCCTGTAGTAACCTACCAATTCAAGGAAATTTCTGATCTCTGTGGCATTCTGCGGTCTAGGCCAATCTCTGATAGCCTGAATCTTCTCTGGATCTACAGAAACCCCCTCTGCAGAAACAATGTGACCCAGAAAGCCCATCTCACGCTGCCAAAAACTACACTTGCTCAACTTGGCAAACAACTTCTGCTCCTGCAGCTTCTCCATAACTGCCCTCAAATGCACTGCATGCTCTTCAGGACTCTTAGAATAAACCAGGATATCGTCGATGAAAATGATGACATATACATCCAGAAATTCCTGAAACACACTGTTCATCAATCTCATAAACGCTGCTGGCGCGTTAGTCAATCCGAAGGGCATCACCACAAACTCATAGTGCCCATACCTCATCCTGAAAGCAGTCTTCCTCACATCTGCCTCGTCTATCGGTATCTGATGATAACCCGACGCCAGATCCACCTTAGAGAACCAAGTAGCTCCCCTCAACTGATCCAACAACTCATCGATCCTAGGAAGAGGATACTTGTTCTTCACAGTGACCCGGTTCAAACCCCGATAATCAATACACAACCTGAAACTTCTATCCTTCTTCTTCACAAACAACACCGGCGCTCCCCACGGTGATACGCTAGGACGGATGAATCCCTTACTCAATAAATCCTCTAGCTGCTTCTTCAGCTCTGCCATCTCTGCTAGAGCCATTCTGTAAGGAGCCTTGGATAACGGCATCGTCCCTGGTTCCAGTTCAATGGTGAAAGGATCCGACCGAGATGGTGGTAATCCCTGCAAAGACTGAAACACATCCTCAAACTCTTCCACTATTGGAATACCGCTAACCGTGGACTTCCCCACTGACTCTGGCATAGATATAGTAACCAAATAAGCCTCACGGCCCTTCTCGATCATCTTCCCAGCCTGAATGGCTGAGATCACGAGACTCCCCGAAGTCGGTCTAATACCCTGGAATACCAACTTCCCTCCTAAACGCTCAAACTCCACTCTACCCCGATGGCAATCCAAATGCACCCTATGCCGATGCAACCAATCCATCCCGAGAATAACATCATAAAGCTCCACTGGACTGATAAGCAAATCTGCTGGCCATGACTCTCCTGCGATCTGAATATCAATTCCTCTAGCCCGTCCAATAACTCTCAGGAACTTGCCTCCCGCAACTCTAACAACTCCTGTACGCTCTCCAGGATCCCCACTGATCCCGCACTCTCTGCACACTCTGGAGTAATGAAGCTGTGAGAAGCTCCAGAATCAAACATAACGTGGGACTTAAACCCACCCACCAACAAGGTCCCTACACAAACCTCATGTGTTGACAACCTAACACTTTATCACAGGAACATATACAATCTGAACCTACTAAAATTCACAAAGTTAAAGTACCAGAAAAATATACCTGTGATCGCCCCGGCACTGGTTCCACCAGTCTCAGCTGTCATGTAAACCCGTGGCGCCTGCTCAATCCGTGCCACCTGCTGACCTCCAGGCTGCACCTGCTGCAACGCTGCCACTGCTGCCGGCTGCAACTTGGGACAAAAAGGCCTGATGTGCCCTGTCTCCCTACAGTGATAACATACCCGTGGTCCTGTCGACGGAACACTCCTCTTGGGACAACTAGCAACCCTGTGATCTCTGCTCCCACAACCGAAGCAATCTGCACCACTCGGCTTCTGCGTAGCCTCCCACTTCCTCTTGGTTCCCTGAGCATACCTACCCTCCCTGCTAGAACCACCCTGCTGCTGAGCCTTACTAGGCTGAACTGCTGGAGTAACCGACACTGACTGTGCCCGGATATCCTCCTCAATCTCTGCTGCAGTCTCAACCAGCTCTGCACGCGTAGCATAATACCTCCCTCTACAGTGAACTCTCAAATCATCCCGTAGAGCCCTCATAAACCTCCTGACCTGAGCCTCCTCAGACTCCAAGGCCCGACCCCCATAACATAGAAGTCGACTGAACTCCAAGTCCAGCTCCCGCACTGACCGTGTCCCCTGAGACAACTGAAGGAACTGCACCTCCAAACGATCCAATGCCTCTCTAGGAAAATACTTGCGGTTGAACTCCAAAACGAAGTCAGCCCAAGTCATCTCCCGCTGCACCCTCCTAGCAGCCACAGATCTCCACCACAACTCAGCATCACCACTCAAAAAGTAGACCCCTATGTCCACCTAGAACTCCTCAGGACATCTCAGAGTATGGAAGTTACGTTCCACTCTCGTCCTCCACGCATCCGCAGCAGTAGGATCTACACCTCCCGAAAACTGCTCAGTACGAAACCAACCCATCTCTGTCAACATGCTGAGATAACGAGCATGGGCCCTCGCATCCGCAGCCACTGGCTGCCGCTCCTCCGCCACCACTGGTGGCACTACCTGAGCCCGAGCCGGTACCACTGGTGGTAACCGCTCTAACACCTGTGCTAGCAAAGCCGCAACGTCAACACCAGGGACTCCACCCGCTGGGACCCCCACACCCGGGACCCTAGCATCACTGGCCACTGGAGCATCAACACCGCCCCCTCCTGCCACACTCATGGAATCCCCCGGAACTCCCTGCGACTCGCCAACACCCTCAGCTGTCACACTCTGGTCCTCGGTCTCACTAACCACTGGGGCTCTGCCCCTACCACGACCACTTCCGCGACCACGTCCGCGTCCACGACCTCGACCAGCCACAGCATCCTCTCTAACCATCTGCACTACCATGAACAGAAGGCTAAGCAAACAATTTCTATTATAACACGGAAACATAAACTCACCGTGGAATCACACACTTGGCTCGAAGAGGATGTTCTAGGACTCCATGCCACACACAATTGACTAACTCACATAATAAATCAAGACATGCAATCCCAAACATCTACAACAGAAACCTAGTGAACCCAAACCTAGAACCGTAAGGGCTCTGATACCAAAATGAAACGACCGACCTTTTTTTTTAATAAATAAATAATAAATATAATATAATAAAATAAACTACAACTAGTGGTCCCATACCCACTAGCCAACAATCAACAAACGACCATAACAAACCATGACTTAGCATCGACCGAAACCACACATGCATCGACCGATGCCAAATGGGGAAGCATCGATCGACACAGAAGCTGCATCGACCGACGCATGCTCGACGTAACACGAAAACCCTAGAGTTTTACGCGCCGTCCTTGCACTTGCATCGACCGATGCAAGATATGCATCGATCGACGCAACGTCGAGCACCGTGATTTCCCCAAAGCTTCTCGCTGGATTTCGTTCCTACAACCACAGAAACTCATTCCCAAGCCACAAGAAAGCTTCCTAACGCCCATACCAACAATCTAACAAGTCTAACAACACAAAACAAGCAAGTTAAAGGTTCCTCTAGCTTAGATAAGCCATGGTCATGCACTTACCTGTGCCAAGACGAATCTGAACAACAAACAAGCAAGAACACGCTTCTAGGAAGCTCCTACAACAATCCCAGCTATAGATCTCACCAAGAAACGCCTCAAATCTCCAGAAAACACCAAGAACACCAAGAACACTTTCTTACTCTCTCGTTTCTCTCAAAAGCGGCTCCCCACGCGAATGAGACAAAACTCACAAGTTAAGGGTTTCCTTCACCCAAAACGCAGCGTTTGACTTAAATCAAAACGCGCATAATTGCACATGCATAGACCGATGCACCATCTGCATCGACCGATGCAAGTTTCAACCCGGGATTCCGGTTCACGGATGTTACAATTCTTATCATTCTCTGTAGTTCAGATTCCAAGATCACAGAATGGTAGTGCAGACAAACTGGCGCGTCGAGCTAGAGTGGAGTTGCATCCAATTACCTTTGTGAACAATTTTCCTTCTAATTGACTTGTTTGAGCTAATCTTGTACTATGTTGGCAAAAAAAAAAAAAAAGAAGATCTGTAGATTAAAATAGTATTAGTTTTATAATAATTTATAGTTAAGATATTGTGGTGAGAGTTACCGATGGCTTTGCTCTAAGAGGCTGCCACATGTCTCCTAAAATTTTGACATGTGTCTTTCTTTTCAAATTTAACTAGGTACCAACCCGCACATAGTGCGGAATAAACGGATTCAAATGAAAATTACGAATAATATTATTTAAGATTCGTTTGTGTAAAAATAAAATCAGTAAGTAAAGTTTATTTTTTCGTTAACTCAAGTTTGCGTTTATTTTGTGTAAAAATACGTTTCACACGTTAAATATTTAAACGTGAAAAAAGAATTTCAACGTGGTGGAAAAAGTTTTGATGTCTCTTTTGTGTTTCTAAAATCAAATTCACATCTTTTATGGTTCACATGGTTATCTACACCAATATGCCATTAAATAGATAAAGCAATATTTTCTACACTAATCGATTTATTTTAAACTAATCGTAAGCGTGTAAAAATGCAATGAGAAAAATGTATATAAGTGGTAAATAATCAAAAAGTGTAATTCTGGTGAAAACTTATAGGAAAAAATGATTGTCTATATATGGTTTTCAAAAAATTCAATAACATGGATACTATGTTAAGATTGCTAAGTCACATATATTAAAATAGTCATTAGAATTTTTAAATAGGAGACAAAGTTTTTATTTTTAAAAAATTTAAATTGGTGAATAGATATAAAATTGTTTGTGAAATGTTATTTTTTAAAAATATTATATTGTGATAATTAATTTATTAATATACTTGAATAGTTATCAGATTTTTTAAACCAGAGAATAAGTTTTACGTTTCAAAAAATTAGATAGATGAATATTGTAATAATTTATTCAATTAATTTTTTAAAAATATAATTGAATAGTCATCATACCTTTTCAAAATAGGATAATAACTATAACATTTCAATAAATTAAACAAATGGTTCATAATTTTTTTGTGAAGTGTAATTTACTTTTAATGATTAAAAAGGTTATGAAAGTGGTAATTAAATATATTTTCGGATTTTAATAGTTGATTAAATCTTTCATTTGTAAAAACTAATAGAAAAAAATATTTGCCGCATATATTTTAGGGCATATTTATGTAAATAATAATGAGAGGTAAATACATTTATTAAAAAGGTAGATGTCTCAACTTTTAGGTGAGAGTGCTTCTCTATTAATATATAAGGGATGAATGAATCAATTAGTTTTGTTAAACTTTTTAATCAATGAAATAAAAATGTCTTTCATTTTTTTTAAAACTCTAATACATTTTTATCCATTTTTATTAGATTAAATTAAATAATCATATTTTGAAGACCAAAATTTTAATTTTAAATTATGTTTTTTCTCACCATTTAAAGTAAAAAATAACATCAAATTATTCTAAGTTTAATCAATTTAAAATTATGTCTGATGTTTATATTTTCTCTCGCAAAGCCCACCATGTCCACTTCGATTAATGGGTAGTCCCTTAAAAAAAACCAGTCATATGATTCCTCTCCGTTTAATCCGATTATTTTCCGCCTAATATCATTACTCCCGCTTAATTTTTTATATACCAATTATTTTTAAAGTCAAATATAAATCAATTTTTTTTTGTTATTTAGACATTTAGATTGAGAGTTTGTGATATTGTAAAGTAATTAAACTATAATTTTTTAATGAAAATAAAATTTTTTTGTTTTGAAAATACTTTTTTATGTGCTTACCGTAATTCTGAAAACAGTACTATAGTTTATATTTCATTTGCTGTTTTTCTTTTAAGATAGATAGAACTATATAAATATATATTTAATTTCAAATATTTTTATTTTATTATTAATTTAATAAAATTGCCATAAAAATAGTCTCCGATTAATTTCCTTTTTATCTCTGATCTTTTTAGTAGACGGTAGGCCCATTCCAACCGTCCGTCTAGCGCTTAGCAATGTCTTAACCAAGATTTTTACCTTGGAATGAATTTTCTCTTATAATGTTTAATACTAGATTTTAACCCGCGGTATCCCGCATGAATATAATTTTATTATTATTTACATTTTATGTTGTATTTGTTTGTTAAATATTGAATATTTTGCAAATAAAGGAATAACTAAATTTTTCGACCGTTTGTGCGGCTAAGTGTTTATATTAATTTTTTAACCCGCAATATACTTCATGACTATTTGTTTGTTATATTTTGTTTGTTTTATTTAGTGGGTGTTATTGGTTTGAGATTTGAATAGAGTTTTAAAGATTTCAAATGTTATGTAGAATTTGTTGTTATTAGATCAAGATTTTGTTAAACTCTGTTAAAGTTTAGTGTTATTGGTTTGTGATTAGTAAAAAGTCATTTAAAATCTTAACAAATTTGGGTTATTGGATTCAGACTTTTATAAAGTCATTAAAAGTTTTGTGTTATTCAATTAAAACAAAAGAATCAAGGATTGTTAATGAATTCAATTATTATGTTATTGGTTCATGATTTTAGACATTTTCTTTATAAAATAAAGTCATGGAAAGTATTACAAAAATACAGAGATTGTTTGGAGCATTTTACAAGATTTTACAAAACTAATCAACAAAACTTTATAGCAATCTTTAACAATCTTTCACTTATTCACTTTTAATGATTTTGTTGAGCTCTTCAAAAATCTTTATAAATTAGAAACCAATACCACCTCCTTATTGTTTGAGATTCTATTTTGATTTTTAATTATTATAACAAAAATAAGAGATCTAAATACTTAATAAGTCATTTATACGCTATGATTAAGTCATATTTTTCCTAATGATTTAATTATTTTACACAATCTTAGTTAAATCAACTTAATTTTATATGTCAAATATTCTAATATTAATAGTGTTGAAAAATAATAAAATAAGGATTTAATCCATATTAACACAAATTTAATAATATTTTATTAATTCCAACATGTCATCTTTATAACTCATCTACTATATAACCATATTATTTAGTATTTTAAACTTTTTTAATTTTACATATTCGTAATATTTTAAAATTTATTAAGTTTATATATATTAATTATAATAATTAAATAAATGTGAATCGAAGTTCTTCTTACGTTAAGAATCAAAGAATCAAATTGTTGTTTTCTTTGTTTGCAAATGATTTAGAGATAAAATATTTTCAATACACAATAGTAGGTGATGTTAAATATATCATAGTTTGGTTTCCATATTGATTTTTGCTGTAATTTTTTTTAGTTGGAATGAAATGTAAAATATTTAGGAAACAAAATCTGAAATAATGTTATTTTTGGAAGTTTCTTAGGAATTAACTGTGTAAATAAGTACAAATAAAAGAGTAGAACCCAAAATGTACTTAAAAAATGTATATATAGATTACTATCTTACCATCTGCATAATAATGCTTTGACTTAAAGGGCTTATTATGGTACATAATAATTTATTACCTTAAAAGTTTATCAAATGTTAAAAAAAAATTAGTACCTTATTAAATAATGTAACAGGTTGACCAAATCACTTTGTTGATAATTTACTTTCAAGTGTAGATATTGTTTAAATCAGTCTATATATATCTCATAAAAGTTCTCAAATAAGCAGAAAACCAAATCCTTATATTTAAAACTTATAAACATGGTTGTTTATATCAAAAACAACTTTTTGTCGGTTTCTTTAGTAATCCTTTTTTTTCTTGTTGCCTCATCAAATGGAAGATTCGATATGAAAATTTCAGTAAGTGAGATTAACACCATCTGCTCAGAAGGAGCGAATCCTTCATTCTGCTTTCAATTCTTTAAGTCAACTCCTGAAACTAAAACAATGGATCTTTCGGGTGTTGCGGAGTTTTTAATCAAGTATGCATCACGAAATGCAATAGACTTAAGCAACCAATTCAAATCACTGGTAAAGAGCCCGGTTGATCCTCGTTCCAAGAGTATTTATGCTGAATGTTCACAACTTTATGAAATTGCAGTTAGCAACTTTGATGATGCCCTGAAAGATTTGGCAGCAAAGGACAATTTGAGCCTTAACGTTAACGTCTCGGCTGCGATGACAGATGGAGTCACGTGTAAAGACGATTTGGTTAGTGTTAGACCTAGTCCAAAACTCTTGAAGAAAATTTCTGATATTGATAATCTGTCGGCCATCGTTTTGGTAATTTCTAAAATATTACCTTGAAACTAAAAATATATGTATAAGTCAATATCATATAATCTATTTAATAAAAGTATTATTTTTTATTTTATTCTTGTCATCCTACTATATTAATTGGGAAGTACAAATATGAAACTAACCTTAAATGTGTAAAATATTACATTCAATTGCCATTAGAAATTTTTAATTAAGCTTAATTAATTAATTTAAATAAATATAATTAACTAAAAATAAAAAATAAAACTCACAGATCAAATATTAAAAAATCTAAAAAATAAAAAAAAAATTCTCTCTCTAATAAATTATGGACAAAATTAGTAAATATTTTTTTATAAAAAAAATATAAACCAATCAGTTTTAAAAACTAAGATTTTATATCCAAGTATACAATATAATTATATTTAATAACTAAATTTGAAGATTTCAAATTATGATTCTCCTATCATCTTTATTTTATTTTATTTACAAATTGTTTGGAATTTTCATATAATACTTATCATTAATAAAATGCAGAATTTTTTCTGCATATGTTGTGATTTGAATTTTTAAAAACGAAGATATATCACTCAATCTATGAAAAATGTGTGTTTTAATTTCCACATTGGCGGGTTGGTAAAACTAAATTTATATAGATGATAAATTATAATTTTTAGTTTCTCACAATTATAATAATAAAATTACTATTTTATATTTCACAAAATAATGCTGCAAATACAACAAACAAATAATAGAAAACTGAAATAATACGTCAAAAAATAAAATACTATAATATTCTAAAATAATAAGTATTCAAATAGACTAATAGATTTACAGAATAATTAATAATAAATATTATTTCAAACAAAATAATATTTTTTTAAAAATATAACAATAACTTTTATTATTATATTATATATATTTTTTAAAATGTTGATCCGTGCTTTAAGCACGGGATATCTCCTAGTAACTATATTATATGGAAATTTATGACAAAATTATATTTTCATGTTTTTTTGCAAAAAAATATAATTTAATTTTTAGAATCTGAAATTTATTTATTTTTTCTATCCGCTTGTAGAACCTTTGCATACTCAGTACTATGCTAAATAACCCATCACCATCTTTTTCTACTTTCTGATTGATTCATAATAGTAATTCTGCTATGTGCTTGGGGATCTAACTCGCACGACGGACAAGTTAGGGTTCTTGAGTGTGGAAAAAGTTTTTCTTTATCCTCATGAGGGAAATCTTTCTTTTATTTATCCTTTCCGTATTAATTCTCCTCGATCTGACATTATCCTTTGAAAATTCTTTGTTTTATCCAAGAAATTGGATTCTTTATTGGACCTGATCCGTAAAGCTGAAACAATTTACTTTTCGTTTGAGAATCGGGTTAACCAAATAGTGCTATATGTTGGCTTAAGATGAAGAAAGCTTGAGCCACAAGCTAAACTAATCCAACCGAGTTTATAGATTTTTAAAAAAAAGTTTAGGAGTTATCTAAACATGTATATTTTTCTATTTGAATTACAGGTTTTTGTCAAGTGTTTTTCTATATAAGGAGATGTAAGGATGTTGCATAACTTATGACGTTTATAGAGAGCGAGAGAGATTTAGGTTTTGAATGATTTTTCTAAAGTTTAATAAAAATGAGTAATTCTTTTTTTTTTTTTTAGTCAACCATTGGACCACAACAGGCCGGCCCATTAGCCTAATCCCTATATTCGTAGGGAGCGGGACTCGATCCCTGGTGTGATGGTGCCTTGTGCATTAAGGACTTACCTTTGGCCACTGCACTAAGGTCACTTCACAATGAGTAATTCTTTTAATTTTAGTGTTCTGAAATCTTTGAAGTTCTTTGGTTTTAGTTCTATATTTGGTATCAGAGCCAAAACAAACCTAAGTTTCTTATGTTTGAAGTCATAACATGGGTGATATATCGTTGTGGCCAAACCTAAAGAAAGAATCCTTCGTCTATACAATGTCTTATGCTTACCGTCACCAACTATAATGTGTGGTCCATGCGTATGAGGATCAAGCTCAGAGTGCATAAGGTTTGGGACGCTATCGACCCTAGAACGACCCGATGATGAGAAGGATGACATGGTGAGAGCTCATCTCTTCCAATCCATACCGGAGGCACTGATTATACAGGTTGGAGACCTTGATACCTTTAAAGCCGTTTGGGATGCGATCAAAGCAAGACACGTTGGAGCCGATAGAGTCAAAGAAACACACCTACAAACTCTAATGGCCGAGTTTGACCGACTCAAGATGAAAGAAACCGACACCATCGATGCTTTCGTCGGTAAACTCTATGAATTTTCAACAAAATCTGCTGCCTTAGGGGACAATATTGAAGAACCAAAAATTGTCAAAAAATTTCTTATGAGCCTACCACGGAAGCGATACATACATATCATTGCTTCACCTGAACAAGTTCTTGATCTTAATACCACAAGCTTTAAAGATATAGTAGGAAGGTTGAAAGCTTATGAAGAGTGGATTTCTGCTGAAGAAGAAGACGAACAATCAAGCAACCAAAGAAAGTTTATGTATGCTAATATGGACTTACAGTCTTACCAAGGGAACTACGGCTCAGGCGGAAGAGGTAGAGATTAAGGTGGACGTTTTTTAGACGAGGGAGAGGATGAGGACGTTATTGGAATCAATCGAATAGAGGATATAGGCAAGAGCAAGACAAGTCTAAGGTAATTTGTTTTTGGGTGTGATAAACTAGGACATTATGCATCAGAAATGTCTAGATCGATTGCTTAAACTCCAAGAAACACGAGAAAATGAAGATGATGATGCTAAAGAAGCTGAGGAACTCATGATACTTGAAGTAGTGTACATTAATGAGAAGAATGTGTCACCAAACAATTTTGAAAAGCATGATATTAATGTCTGGTATCTTGATAATGGAGCAAGCAATCATATGCCCGTAAATCTGACTTACTTCTCCAAACTTGACAAGACGGTCACAGGTAAGGTGCGGTTCGGGTATGATCCTCGCATTGATATAAAAGGGAAAGGTTCAGTTCCCTTTGTCACCAAGATGGTGACAAGAAAGTTTTGGGGGATGTCTACTATATAGCGGATTTGAAGAGCAATATCATAAATCTCGGACAGGCTACAGAGTCAGGGTGTGACGTAAGAATGAAAGAAGGCTATCTCACATTGCATGATCAAAACAGTATCTTGTTGGTGAAGGCTAAAAGATCCAAAAAAATTGTCTCTACAAAGTACTCATGGAAGGTAGTGAAACTACTAAATGTCTGCAATTGATGGCACAAAGTGATTTCACTAGATGGCATGAAATGTTAGGACACATTGGCATAAAAACCATGATGAAATTGTACATAAGGAGCTAGTTATTGGTATACCAAATGAAAGGAAACATGTGTCTCATGTTTGCTCGGAAAGCAAACAAGGCAAGGTTTTCCTTAAGCAACATCTTTCCATGCATCAACAAGAGATGTTTTTTTTGTAACAATCTTAACCTAAGCAAAGCAAATAAATTATAAAAAGCTCAACAAATAAACCAAGAAAGAAATAGAAAATCAACTCATCAATAACTAAAGGAGAATCTCAGGGTTAAGGTAATTGATTAAAAGTGAAATAAGAGAAGGATTATGGAGTATCAAACAACTTAAATTAAGCAAGATTCCTAGGCAATAGAACAATTGCAAGACTAACACATTTCCATGCAATTAATCCCTTTACTAATCAATCAATTATCAACTTCTTCCAAAGGAAATTAAATGATCAATAAGCATTACAATCAAGTCTATCTAGCCACTAAGCACTCTAGTCAACAATATCCAAAGGTAAGGAATGCAAAGCACTTAAAATTTTTAGTTCAGGAATTTCATCAAACACCTACTGGGCATGAAATTCCTAAAGTCTAGAATCAACATGATCAAGGCTGATCTAGCTTTATTAGAAGCAAGGATCTAAAGCATTATAACCATAAACTCCATAACCCAACTCCTAAATCATCCTAATTTACCAAAACCCAAAGACTCTATAAGACTACTCACTCATCATCATGATCACACAAAGGAATAAGCTTGATCTTTGTGAAATCATATTAAGAGATTGTAGATTAGGAGAAATAAAGAAGAAATTACTATAAAAAACTTAGAAGTAAACAAAGATTCAACAAATCTAGAACAAGCTTAAGAACCCTAAAAGTTGCTAAACAAAAGATGGTTTGTCCTAATGAGGAGTTAGGGTATTTATAGAAAAGTAGTAAACTAAATCAGAACAAACCGGATCAGAATAAAACAAATTAAGGAAAACTGGAACAAACCGGATTTGGTTCCAAAAAAATAGCGAACGTTCGACCCATTGACCGACCGATTGGTCGATCGTCTCTCCATTCTGATCGACCGTTGGTCGATTGCTTCGTCGATCAGTCAAGTCTCGGAGGTCTGGTCGAGTCTTGTTCAAGTTGATCGACCATCTGACCGACCGAGTGGTCAATTGGTTGAAGTCTAAGGTTTGGTGAAGTCTGGCTTTGAGATGATCGACCAGTTGGTCGATCACTTGGTCGATTCTTTGAAGTCCGGGGGTATGGTTGATATGCTCAAATTTACCCTAGAGCTACTCTCTCAAATTAAGAGATCACTGCAGTACTTAGGGGTCGAATTCCACAAGGACTCAAGACTACACAATAAATTATAGAGTTTTATAATTAAGCTAAACAGATTAATTTGAATTAAAATAAAAGCAATGCAAAATATTAAATAAAACTGTTGTAAATTCAAAGAATTAAAAAGCTAGGTCTAGGGAATTTTCAGGAAATTATGAAATATTAAATCAATCAATAAATTAGGATTCATGCAATTAAGAACAGATCTAGAACTCTAAACACTTTTGTAAATTAAATCAGTTCTCACTGCAAATAATATCTAAATTTAAAACCAGAAAATCCAAATCTCTTTGCAAAATTCTAGGTAAAAAATCAGCAATAAAATCAGGTTTAGATTGTTCACAAAATTATTAAATCAAATCTCTTTGTAGGAAATAATTTTGCTTATTAAAAGATTTTATCAGGAAAATCAATGATATTCTCATATCAATTTATTTTCCTAAGGTATTAATTCTAGATGGCCAATCAAGGATTAATATGAAGAACAACATATGATGAAGATCTAGCAAGATAATGAATCCTAAATAAACAGATCTAATAAATCATAAAAACCCTATAAAAACCCTGAACCTAACAAGTAAACTACTCAGACATGATCAATGAAGAACAAAACATCTTTCTGAATAATAAGCAATTGAAATTAAAAAGAGTAAGAAGGAGTTCAAGAATTCTTCTCTACAAAGCAGATCTCTCTCTCTCCGAAAAGCTCTCAAAATCTCACAGGGTTCCAGAAAAATAAATACTTGGTAGAATAAAACTTAAGGGTTTTAAAAACCTAAAAACTATATATATATGTCCTAAAACACGTCAGGGACTTGTGTTGCAATTATGGAAGACTTTGGGCTAAATTGTAAAACTTCCAATTTTTGGCTCTCTCGTCGGTTTGGACTGGGTGTCGATCGATGCTCCTTCAGTGTCGATCGACACTGGTCAGTTGATCAGACTCCAAATTGACTTCTTTGAT
Source organism: Camelina sativa (assembly GCF_030686135.1). Classification (NCBI taxonomy): domain Eukaryota; kingdom Viridiplantae; phylum Streptophyta; class Magnoliopsida; order Brassicales; family Brassicaceae; genus Camelina; species Camelina sativa. The sequence continues at coordinate 32,938,967 of NC_141896.1, read as the reverse complement.
TAAATGCTCCAAAACGATCCAAATTGCTCCATTTTGCTCCTTTCATTCCAAAATTCTATAAAACATGTAAAGACTCAAAAACATCATAGAAAACAAATCAAAAAGGCACTAAAAGACTCTTTATATCATGGTTAAAAACCACAAAAACCATGATATATCAATGGTCAAGTCTTGTTCGAGTTGATCGACCATCTGATCGACCGAGTGGTCGATCGGTTGAAGTCTGGGGTCTGGTGAAGTATTGTTCATTTTGATCGACCAAATGGTCGGTCGTTTTGCCCTGTAGCCAATCGTTGAATCTGATCATGCCTTGATCGACCACACGATCGACCGGTTGGTCAATCGTTTGCTCTTCTTCCATTCTCTTGCATCTTCTAGCCAATTCTTGACCCACTCAGCTCCAAATCACCATACTTCGCACATCTCCACTCCAATACCTGAGGATAACAGACAATGATGCAAAATGCAACCTAAACAACCTAAATGCTCATGAATATGCATAAGACAATGAAGAATTAAGCTTTAAAATCACATAAAAACACAAGATATCAACATGTGTCCTAGAAAAGTGTAAACGAAATAAAAACAAGATGAAAAGTGTTTGGGACAAGTGTTAGCGCAAAATACTTGATTTGCCACTTGTTTTCACCATGCAAATCACTCACCAAGTGTCCAACCACTTCTCTTCAACCAAGGACACACTCTCGTCTATAAATAGCGACCCTTAGAGCCATAGGACCAGTTTGCATCAAGTCCTCGCCAATTAGCGCTATAAGTCCGAGTAGATTCGTGTATCTTTCTAACAAAGCCCAGATGAGTCTCAAAGCATATGATATGGTACATGATTAGGTTGGGTTGTTGTTTGTATTTCCTTAAATTTTGCGTAATAGACTCAAGCACCTTAGATTAGTTGTGAGTCTCGAAGCATGTGATTAGTACATGATAGAATTGGGGTTTTGTTGATTTTGCTTAGGATTTGCGTGATAGATCTAAGTTTTATCGTTGGTTTCTTGTAGTTTTATTTCTTAGTCATCTAGATTGAGCTCTAGGTAGTTCAATTTCGTTTATTGCTTTATTTGTATGTTAACTGTGTTACTTGTGTTGTTTGTCATTGTTGCTTGTTTATGTGTTTGTGTGCATTTGTGTCTAGCGCTTAGTCTTTAGATTTTGTTCTAGTTACTTAAGTTGCATGAGGCATTTTTGTGATGTGTTTTGATTGCATGTTGCTTGTGTGCATTGCATGTTGTTGTTTGTTGGCGTGTTGAGGTTGTCTGTGTATGAGAAGACTTCCCCAAGGCTGTAATCTAAATGGATTACGAAGACTTGTAGTGACGGGATTGCAGCCTATGGCCGGATACAACACGACGGTGTAGTCGAGTCTGCCTGTTGAGAGGGTCTCGCATGTGATGTTTTATGCTCGTGTGCCTTTGTAGCTGCGAATATAGGTGTTCATGGGTGTGGGGGAAGAAGTGGTGTAAAGGGCCCTAGGAGTGTTAAGAAGTGTTTAGCTTCCGCTTAAAACTTGGCGACAATCTACTTGTGTTGCATCTCTAACTTGCATGTTAATTCTTTTGCTTCTATGTTGTTTGTGTTGCTTGCATGTTGTGTGTTGCTTGGTGGGGTTGGGTTTTGGAGTTTTGGTTTTTTGTTAGGTTCCCGAACTCACTGAGTGACTAGAACTCAAGAATCCATAATTTGTTTTGCAGGTAACCTTAGTCGTAAAAGCCTTAGAGGGAGCAAAAGATGTTAGGCCAGCCGGTGTAATGTTGCATTGCCTTTGTAAGATATTTTGTAAAATAAATTATCATGCTTGGTACGATAAACATTATGTATGTTCTGGAGACTTGTTTTGTGAAATAAAAAAAGTATGAAAGTATTTTTCATTAAATTTTGTGTGGTTTCGAATGGTATAAGCCTTGTCCAGTCCAACATAACGTTCGAGGTGGCGAGGGTTGTAAAGCCTAAGCTATCTCGAAGCAGGGAAATTGTTCTAAGGAGGACTGGTTGGGAAGCAATGACTTCTATCTCTCGAGCGGACCACCACAGCGCAGTTTCCATAGTAGCATTTCCGGGTCGTGGTTGGCTTGTCCTATGTTACATGGAACTATGGAAGCGTTGATACATCTCCGATTCCCGCTTCAGAAGCGTCCGAAATCGCCCAAAAGAGTGACATAATCACGATTCTGAAAAAGTAGAATATGGAAGCGCATAGGAAGCATCGACTCTGATTTGGAAGCGCACAAGTGATCAACTGGAAGTGTCTAAATATACCAAAATTGTCAGTCGCCGTCATGTCGTCAGGCCGTCATCTTCACCGTCTTCATCACTGAGATCTGTTCCAAAGACCGTCGTCGATCCGCTTTCATGTTAACACTGTCTCAACCTGTCTTCATTGTCTCGAGTCTCGAACAAGCTTCTCCGATCCGTTTGATTTTCTGTCACAAATTCTCTGTTTGGAAAGTGGATTTTTGATAAAGAAGAGGAGATATATACATATATATCTCTGCGAGACGAGTTGTCTGTCAATTGGTGGCAACTTGTCTTGTGGGAAGGTTGTTAAAGGGTGGAGACCAGGGTTCGAGGAATGCCTGGCGCACCAATAACCTACTGGTGGATTTGGATGAATAGTTTCTGTCCACGGTGAGGGGTTATGATCGATGCCCTGCAGGGCCAGCTTGGGATCCGTTGGGGCGGCTAGAGGTGGGCTAGTGGGGTCAACGGGACGGGTTGTCACATAAAAATCGATTTTTATATGACAACCCGTCCCGTTGACCCCACTAGCCCACCGCTAGCTTGCCACCATAGGCCCGAAGCTGGCCCTGTAGGGCATCGATCCTAACCCCTCACCATGGAGTGGAACTCACTACTAAATCCACCAGTAGGTTATTGGTGCGCCAGGCGTTCCTCGAACCCTGGTCCCCACCCTTTAACAACCTTTCCACAGGACAAACTGTCACCAATTGATCTGTGGGGACAAGGGTTCGAGGAACGCGTGGCGCACCAATAACCTACTAGTGGATTTGGATGAATAGTTAATGTCCACGGTGAGGGATTAGGATCGATGCCATGCAGGGCCAGCTTGAGGTCCGTTGGGACAGCTAGCAGTGGGCTAGCAGGGTCCATGGACGGTCCATTGGGCAGCTAGCGGTGGGCTAGTGGGATCCGTAGGACGGATTGTTACAGAATGTTGGCTTAAGCTTGAAGAAAGCTTGAACCACAAGCTAAACTAATGCAACCGAGTTATGTATTAGGAAAAAGAAAACTTAGGAGTTATCTAAACATCTATATTTTGTCAACTATTTTTCTATATAAGTAGATGCAATGGTGTTGCACAGTGTCAGCCCGTAGGTGTATGACGCCTAAAGCACACCTGAAAATGGTGCCCTTTAACCCCATTTTTTTCTTCCAAAAAAAATATATAACTATGCAAAAGATCACCAAAAAGTTCATTTGTTTTAAAAACAATTGTACATAAACATCAACATACATCACTTGTTGTCAAAAGAAAAGCATCTAGGTACATGAGTCAAATTTCTTCTGGTGAAGTTTGGAAGAAGAAGAAGAAGAACCTTCAAATTAAAAAAGTTAGGGTTTTTTTTTAAGTTCAACTAGATTATCGCGTGCATATAATTTTTTATTATTATTTATATTTAATATTATATTTATTTGTTAAATATTGAATATTTTGCAAATAGAGGAATAACTAAATTTTTTGACCGTTTGTACGGCTAAATGTTTATATAAATTTTTAACCTGCAATATACTTCATGACAATTTGTTTGTTATATTTAGATTATTTTGTTTAGTTTCTGAGATTTTATTTTATTTTTAATTATTATAACAAAAAATAAAGGATCTAAATACATAATAAGTCATTTATACGCTATGATTAAATCACATTGTTCCTAATGATTCAATTACTTTACACAATCTTAGTTAAATCAATTTAATTTTATATGTCAAATATTCTAAAATTAATAATGTTGATAAATAATAAAATGAGAATTTAACCCGTGTTACCATAAATTTAATGATATTTTATTAATTCTAACATGTCATCTTTATAACCCATCTACTATATAACCATATTATACAGTATTTTAAACTTTTTAATTTTACGTATTCGTAATATTTTAATATTTAAATAAATGTGAATCGAAATTCTTCTTACTTTAAAAATCAAAGTTCACAAGTTTTGGAAAAAAAAAATAGGAATCAAATTATTGTTTTTTTTGTTCGCAAATGATTCAAAGATAAAATATCTTCAATACACAATAAGTAATGGACGACTCATGGTGTATTGTAAGCAGCAGTAACCCGAGAGTTATGATCAATAATTTTAAGGCAAAAACGTGATTCCACAAATTTCTATTAAAAACATTGATTTTCGAACAATTTTTGTTTGGCTCCATTTGTTTTTTGAGTATAGTGATAGTGACACTACAAGAAAAAATACTGTTTGTGACTATCAAAATCGTCACAAAGTGGTCCTAAAGTCATTTTTACGATCAATAAAAACTAACTGAAATGGTCGCTAAAATTTGTTGCAAATTTATATCGTCACAAAGTGGTCACTTATTTGCGACAGATTAGTGAGTACAAATAAGCGTTGTATATTAGCGATTACATTGAGACTACCCGAAGTAGTCGTACTTAGAGACTAAATAGTTACTCTCTCTTTTAGCGACTACATTGAGACGAAAGCTAATAGTCATAGTTAGAGACTAAATAGCAACTTGGAGTGTTAGCAACTACTTTGATACATATTTTGGTAGTCACATAATAGAGACTCAGTTATGACGATTTGTTTGGTTGTAGATTTGCAATGTTCTGGTCTCAAAAAAAGGGTCACAAATTAGCAACCAATATGCAACTTTTTATATTCTTCTTACTAATGTACATGGTCACAAAAGGGTGAGATTATAGCATCTGATTTGTTACTGTTTTGAAGAAAATAAAAAAAAACTAAAATTTAATACTAAAACAGATTTCGATTAGGATTATACCCAAAAAACCTGCAAACATCCTTACAAAAAACCTGCAAACATCCATAAAAAAATCCTTAAAGAAAACCATAATATGATTCACAAACAAGTTATGATAGTATTCTAAGGCAACATAAAGGTTGAAGAAGTGTTGGACAATGGTGAAGTGGCTTGTCCATCTGCTGGTCCGTCAACAGTTGTGTTCGCTGCTATGGCTTGTTTTTAGTGAGGTGGTGTTGTTGCATTAGCCATAAAGTCTACAAATCCAGGAGAAGTGTTGTTTTAGTAGGTGACTACCATCTCCAAGCTTGTTATACGACTTTGAGTGTTGCGATGCTCCTCATCACGCCTAGCATTTTCTTCATCAACTTTAGCGAGCTTAACACGACAGCTTCAAGTTCTTCTTGCAACTCTAAGATTTACGGTCAAGAAGCGGTTGAATAACATTGTTTTCTCTTCCCTTTGTTGATCGTCTCAGCTAGTTGGCCAAGTCCAAAGGGTTTTTCCTTGTCATCTGTGACAGTACTCTAAACACACTAAAAAAGATGATGCAAAACCATTTAGATTGAAACAGACAATGTTAATGTTCATCATCACCAAAAGCGAGAATCAACATCAGAAAACCACACAATCATCATTACCAAAAGAAAGTCAAAAAATACCTTGAGAAATATGTAATCTTTATCTTGAATGGTGAGGGTGATTAATAGTTTCGAGAAAAAGGTAAGAGTGATTAATAGTTTTGAGAGAGAGATAAATACTTAATTAGGTCACAAATTAATTTTGGGTGGGGGGAAAGTTTGGCGGTTTATTTCACTAATATTGTTGAAAATTTTGCATCCGTGGTTAGTAACAAATTAGTCACAAAACGGTAATACTTAGAGTCAGTCACAAAAAACTCAATATGGTTGCAATTAAGTCACAAATTGGTCACAATTTGTGACTCTATTTCATTAGTCATAAGCCTATTTGGTTTTTGAAAGCCAAAAACATAAAATTTTGATTTGTAATCATTGACATTGTAATTAAAGAGTAAAAAAAACAAGTTCAGAGAAGAAACAAATACATATAAGAAAGAAAATTTGAACAATATACAACCAGACCGATAAAAGAGGATTCATATAATTTAACTATATATCTGAAAAAACCTCCTAGACACAGAAATCAAGACACTTTTTACATCCATGTTTTCCGACGCCGGTAGAGCAATTGCTCGCCGGCGTCAGGATCTATCTAACCCCTTTAATCTCTCTTACTCTTTGTTAAGCTTTTGAAACCTTTTAATTGGTTTAATATTGTGCAACTCCCATCAAAATCCAGTGTCTTCCTCAGCTCTGGCCCTCTTCTCCAACGAAACCAACACCTGCAATGAAGGAAGGAAGCGAGCTCCGGCGAGTCCCTTCCTGACCCATCCTCCATTCGCAGCATCCATTCCGAAGTGGATAACAGAGCTCTTTCTTGAATCCAATGGCACAACTATTTACAAACCTGAGTCTAGTCTCAGCTTACTGCTTAGACCCTCCATATATGGATTCATAACACCCTCTGACGACGAATCTGTTCACCAGACATCGTCGGCTTTAAGGGCTTCACTCCACCTGTGCTTCTATCGGGAAGTTTTTTCATGTCTGTGGAGGCTGAAATCTTCGGCCACACTGCCGATAAGGGTGATGGCAAACAGAGGAAAACCCTAATTGCTGCAGTGGTCTCCCTTACTGCACCTGGCCCATTATCCCCTTGCTTGTTTGCTTACCCAATTTTGTGGAAGCCCACCTATATGATAAGTGATCCATCAAACTTATTCATATAGGCCCAGGTTGGTTTTATTTCCTTATTCACAAACCTACTCTAATTTGTCATCTCCTTATGCTACTAGTAGCCCTGAGACTTACTATCCGCTATCTGGGATCCGATCCGAGATCCGCTCTGCTCCGCTCCGTAAAACAGGATATCCGGGTCGGGCGGATCCGGATCCGGATATTAAATTTAGATATCCGGCGAATCCGGATATCAAAACATATGAGAGCCGGATATCCGGATATATCCGAAATGCTTATATTATAAGTCAGACTTGGGCTTTTGGGTTTATTAAACGTAAACATATCCTAAAGTCCAATTATTTTGTTAAATATATCAAAAGCCCATCAGCTCAATACAAAACTCAAAATGACGAAGAGAGAAAAATGGTGTTATTAGGGTTTCATCTTTAACTTTGTCGTCATCATCAACAACCGCTGCTTCAGTGCTTCTAGTTGCGATTTGTACCACTCACCACCAGAAGAGAGACAGAGATAGACAACACGGAGGGGAGAGAAAGAAGGTCTTCGATTTCAATGGTGCTTGTCGAAACGTTCTTGAGAAGTTTACGGCGGCGATTTGGATAGCGCTACCGTAGATCTGGGTCGTTAGCTCGAGAGGGCGATATAGAAGGTGAGTATTGGCCGGAGATTGGGTGATTTCCTTTAACGTCACCTCGATCTATGGTTTCACGGCGAGAACAGCGGCTTCAGATCTCTGCTTGAGGGTCAAAACAAGAGAAGAAAAAAAATTTGACTTGGGAAACGAACGGATCCAGATATCCGCGGATATCTGAGTTTTTAACGGGTATCCGACTACCGGATATCCGGGATATTCGGATACGGATTCGGATAGTGATATTGTGTATCCGCCGGATACGGATCCGGATCCGGATACCTCCAAAAACCCCGGATATCCGGATCCGTCTCAGGGCTAGCTGCTAGTAAAGACAAAAGACATCTTTCCTACAATATTTGGCTTTCGATTATTAGTTTAGGGAATAATCTAATATACTAAAGGAGAAATCGAGAGGGCTCACAGCCAATCTCACAAAATTTGACCTCTCTTGCCCTTAATGAAAAATACCCCTGAAAATTTTTCGGACAAGCTTTTGTTCTCTATTTAGATTGCTGAAACGCACCACATTCATCCTCAGACTTAAGATTACTAATTTGCCATTAATGAGAATCCAATCTGGACGTTTTTACCCTTCAAATTAATTAAGAAAATAATTAAAAGTCTAAATTATTAAATATCTAATCTATATAATCGTCAAAACGTGATTTTATAAATTTAAAAACGCTAAAACCTAAAATAATGGGCTTTATAAAAAACCCAACCAAAATATACCGACCTATTCGAAACCCTAAAATTATAGGTTGTTAACTAATATATATATAGGTACAACCCTAATCATTCTCCATAATCCAAAATCTTTAAATGAGAGAAAACCCTAATTTTCTCTCATGTTCTTCAAATTATATATGTATTATAGTTTTGATGATCGCTTATATGGTTCTTCGTATTCATGTTCGTGTTCTAATGATTCATATCCACTTTCTGTAGTATTTGTTTGGAACGCAGGTTTGAGCATTACCAAAACTTTGAGTACGGTTTCATTACTTCTTATATTATTTTGTATACGTTTCTTGATTTATTTAACGTTTTGTAAATTACTTCTTATATTATTTTGTATAAGTTTCTTGATTTATTTAACGTTTTGTAAAAACGATTATACTAATTCTTATGTTTCAGGTGAGTTAGTAAATGGTCGTGATCTTAGTTCTATGTTCCCGCACAAGAAATCTAGGTCTTTTATTTTTGAATACTTTAAATTTTATTCTTTATAGTTTGATGATGCTAAATAGAAAGGCCTATTTCTATAGTTGCAGGAAAGCTTCCGAAGATGATCATATAAATGAGAGATGTTTGGTAATTTTAATAGTAAACTACTCTATCATCGTTATTAAATTTTATTCATGTGTTTGTGGATCTAATAAATAAATATAAATGATAGGTGGAGGTGGCGAGGACTATCGAAATTTCTTATTTGAAATCTGCATCTTCATCCATGCTAAAAGGTATGTTGCTAAATTTAAGATTCCTTTTATAAATATATTTCTAATGATTTAATTAAATTTAAACATTGTTTAGATGAATCTACCAATGATCGTATGGCAAAAAACAGGTATTGTTTTACTTTTTAAAAGAAATTTATTTATATATATATATATATATTTGATTCAGAAAATCATATTAACATTTGTAGTTACTGAATATTATTGCAGAAAGACTGTGAATGGTGCTAATAATATCCCAGAAGTTATGGTATATTTTTAAATAAATTATTTAGTTATTGTTTTAAATTAATTACTCTTATTTTCTCGGATATAACATCATTTAGTGTGGTTAATCAACAGATTAGAGATGCAGAGTCAGCAATACAACGTCTTTCGGCTATTGTTCGGTAGTAATTCTATGTTAAAGGCGGTTTTGACACTAATTCTTTGTTTGGATCATCTTCTAATGTTTGTTAATAATTTGCTTATTTGGTATTAACATGGAAACTGTGTGTGTTTAAAAGTCTTCCTGATACTAAAATTTAATGAAACATTTTACTAGCGTTTTTCCGTAAATTTGATCATAACCCTATTTTTGTTAATATTTGCAGAGAAGCTATTGATCGCAAAAAATCAGAGTCGTTACTTTTCCATTTAAACTACACGGTAATTATCTTCAAATATTCTCAATAAAATTCCATTAGATATAATTTATGACATTGTTATTATTTTAAAAATAGAAAGCGTATGGAAGAAGATATGATTGGTGTCATTGCAAAAATTCAGGCGTGAAGAAAGGAGGAAGACGAAATTTAGAGAATAGTAGGATGAATGTTATGAGATCTTATAATCGTATTTTTATTGATATTGTTTTAGATGAATGAATATTTGATGAAATAGAAAAAGACCAATGGTAATTTATTTTAATAATAAAAATTGTACTTTATTAAAGGCGATCAAATATATAATCGTGAAATACAATTATAGACAATATTTGTAATACTATATTCATAACTATTATTAAGAAAAAAAGTGTTAAAAATTATGTTTAAAATTTTGAATAATATTGTTAATTAATGTAAATAATCTGCATATGGAAGAATAATCCTTGGTGTCGTAGCTCATATTCAGGCGTGAGGATAAGATAAGCATGATATTTAGAAAATAGTATGATGAATATTATGATATCTAATCGACCAGTTACTAAAGTTCTTGATTATTATTTAAATTTCGAAAAAGATAATGAAATGACATAATGATAGCTAATATTCTTTAAAATGTGATAATTATTATGTTCAAAATTTTGAAGATTACTGTTAGGAAAATCTAATGTTGTTATATAACATTATGTAAATTAGGGTGGAAAATCTTAAGAGATATTCTATATTTAAAACATAATAGAATATAGTGTAAGATAACGATTTATTTAAAAATAGAAAATGTAAATATGCATTAAAAGCCGTAATGATAAACATTAAGAAGATTACTATTTAACTCTAAAATAAAGGGAAATATAAAGATATTAATGTCTGGAGATCTATACATATTAGTTAAATGATTTGCTAAACAAAAATTTAAAAATATCACTTTCGCTAAAAAATGTAAATTGTGAATATATAAAATTGCATATATATATATATACGTCTATTCGACTCTTTTGATTTTAACCTAAATCAAAGAAGAAAACAAAGAACAAAAAAAAGCAAAAAACTATGGTTAGGTATAGCTTTTTCGATGATGTTTCGCGTTTGAACTCTTCAAAATATGAATGGAAAATTCGTGTGAAGGTCTTGTGTCTGTGGGAAGATAAAGGTCCAAGTTTGGAGATGGTTTTAACTGATATTAAGGTATTTACATTATTTTAATTATAAGCTCATTATATATATCAAACAACAAGCTTATATTATGCAATTATACCTGAAAGTTAAAAATTACAATGTTTTTAAAAATATTGTTAAGACATATAAAATCGTATTATGCGATAATTAATAATACTATGTTTTACTAGGGTGTAAAGGTCCAATGCTCCTTTCGTGGAGATGTTTATGATCGTTTTGTCTCAAAGTTCAAGGTTGGTGATTGGCTTGATTTCGAAGACTTTAAGGTTGTTGAACAGAATGGTTCATGTTTAGCTACTACACATCGTTACAAAATTGTTATTTTGTACAATACCAAGATCAGAGAGAATTCAATTGTTGGAGGGGAAGATTTCTATGATTTCGTCGATTTCAAACTCATCCATGATGGTACCCAATGTGAGGATTACTTAATCGGTGAGGGATTAATTTAGTTATTTTAAATTTAATTTCAAATATTATTTGAGATTCTTTATATTTGAACTAATTTAAATTTTATACAGATATTATTGGTGATGTTGTAAATGTTGGCGAATTCAGATGTAATTTCAGAGAATTACAACAAAAAGAGGAAATCAAAGGGGTGAAAAATAATGAGAAACATGTGGATGTCACACAAAATGATAATATCCGTATGTTATTTAAGTACTGTACTCGATATGGTTCAGATCAAAAGAAAAACATTACTTTTCATGAACAATCTGAAACAGATTGCACAATCTTCGAAGACTCTGATGATGACAGTGATGTTGGAGATCAGGACGATGATGATTATAAGGACGATTTTATTTACAATGATACAACGGATGAAGAAGAGGATGATACTGAGGAAGAAACTGATGATGATGGCGAATACCAATCAGATAACAGTGGTAACGATGATCAAGATGACGAACATTATGTCCAAGATTTAGAAGAGGATGAAAAAGATGATGAGCTGCAAAGTACTGAAGACAATCTTAAAATTAAAAAAAGAGGAGATGATATCTCAATTAACCACAAAATCTCATTTGATCTTCGTGATTTCAGGTATATTATAATACTCATATATATATTTTTATATTATACATAATCATACTCTTTAGCCATTATTTTGAAACATACAAATTTTAATTTTTTAATTTGAGTGGAACCCTACTAAGGTGTGAATTATTCAAAAAAACGGCTGCGAAATTCTACGATGCTTTAAAATCATTCCAGGGTGAACGTTTAATTTGTGTTATTCGTTGGGGTGTTATTGAAGATTTCCAAGGTATACAATTAATTTAATTATAATTATTGCATATTTTTGTTGATCGGTTATTTAAAGGAATAAATTCTATTATAACTTTGCAGGAAAAAGAAGTATATCTTCTACAATTTGTACGCGAATACCACTCAATTCTCGCAATTATGAGATTGTGAAAATGATGGAATTGTAAGAATAACATCTTTGTTCATGCTATAAAATAGATGAAAATGAATTTCGTTTATAAACTTCTTTCATGTTCTACTTAATTGAATTATAGGAGATCGATGAAGAGGACTCGCGGATAGAAGACTGACTTCCACATTTTTTTATGGCTTTCTAGGGATTTTATGGGATTTTAATTAATTTATATTTAATTAGTAGTTGGATTTTTTAAAATTCTTGCTTTGATATAAAATGAAAGATTAAATTTATTTACATATAATCAGCTAATTAAATTATTTACATATAACGAATTATGGTTTAAATAACCATTAATTTTTCCTTTAAACAAAAATATAAAAATTAACTACATATAAATTACTTATAAAGAAATATGAAGAGGAAGACTTTTATGTTTCCAATGAAGTTTCAACAAAAATCTTAATAAAAAAACGATAGTCCAATACATCATAATTAAAAGATGTCAGCATGCAAGTTGAAAAAAAAAAAGAGGAAGGCATGCAGTCTGAGATTTAGAGTTTCAAACGTCTAGTTTATTTTTAAAAAAAGAAAGTATTCTGAAAATACGAAAACATTGATTATTCATATCGAACAGAGACTCATGCATCTTTCCCTGTGTAGAGCACGGGTTTTAATACAATCCACACAAATATTTAACTGTAATTGTTATAATCCTTATCTTCTTTTGCTTATGAATATTTGAAGTACAACAAATTGTAAGTTCTCTCTGAAACTTTTTCTATAATAGCTAGTGTAGGTGGGACCAGAATTAAGTTGAGTAATGATTGGTTGGGAATTCTTTTTGAAAAATAATTACTTTTAAATTTAAAATTATTATAATGATTAAATAATAAATATAATATTCAAGGGTAAAATTGAAATTGTCTTTATTATAAAGGTAGAAGGATATGTAGAATAAAAGAGGATAATGTAGAAATGTTTTTCTGGTCAAATGGCACATGAGAATTAAATCCATTATCTATATATACATCAAATGTATGGTACGGAAATCGTATCTTTCGCATCAAAGACTTTGTCTCGTAGTATGAACCGGTTGCCAGATTACCCTCTGGTAAATACTTCGTAAATAATTAAGCCCATGAGTCCATGCAGGTTTTAGATAAATTATGATCTACCTTGTTGTTCATGAAACGAGCAGCCAACGATAATTACGACCGACCTTGTCGACATCCATCATAAATTGGATTATTGCAACATCTCACATTTCATAAAACCGTTTTGCATCTTCGGTAGGTTCTTCATTAACATGATATCCACTTTCATGTTCGTGTTGATGATACTGATTAAATGGTGTAGTACCATGAAATGACTCATTCACCATACCAGCAAATACATTACCTCCATCAAATTCTATTGGTTAACCACCTCTCATAATCTACATTACCATAATGACTACTCTTTCCTGCTCCAACCACATTATAATCTTCAACATGTTCAAACCATACATAATATCCAGGCGTGAATCCTCTACTATGCAAATGCGATAAGATCGTACTAGCGTGCAATAACTTTTCATTTTGACATCTAAAGACATGGCAGTGATACCTACCTATGTGCTAATGACTGGTTACTTGCAAAAGCTATGAATTGATCTACCCCCTCCAAAAATGCCTTCGAGATATGATTCCTCTCTGGATCGATTATGTTGTACATCCACTCTCCTGAAGAATTTCACATTTTTTCTCACTTTTTTTTTACTTTTTACTTCTCTTTGTTTTTTTTCTCTGTTTATTTTTTCGCTCTTTGTACAAAATAATGAAAATGAGAGGTGTGAGAAATGATAGAAGTGAGCGGTGGCTACCATTTTGTGAACTACCAAATAAGAGTCACAAAATTGTGATATGTTTTAGACTAATTTGCCACTACATTAAGACCACTTTGGAACAACAATAATATGTCGGCAAAGTACAGTACACCACCTATCCTCAACATTTTCCATATTTTTAACAAACTTTGTTTACGACTACTTTGCAACGAAGTTGTAACTGAAACTAATAGTTACAACTCCGTCGCACTTTTGCAACAATATTGCGACCAAAATTAACGACTTCAATGTTTGTCGCGTAAATGTTGCTGTTTGCAACGGTTTTACAACTCCTGTTATAGTGTTTTTAAAGTAATCTTAATATAGTCGAAAATGGGCAACGATTTAGCAACTATTTTTATTAGTCCCATATTTAGGAGGAATTAGCGATGATATTTACTGTAGTAGTGGTATAGTCACAAATCGGTCACAAAAGCGTCGCTAAGTTTTGTGATCATTTGTGTGGTCGCAAATGGTTGTCTCAAAACACAGGTTTTCTTGTAGTGTGAAGTTGTAGTTCTTGAGACAATATTCCTAGAACTCATTTTCTTGGATTTTTTGCGATACATTAGATCTAGTATTAGTTTGGCAAGAATGACTCAATTTTTTCCTTTAGTATAGTTAGTAATTAGTGATTAAAAAGTAAAAACCATCTTTCTGATTTAATATCTGAAGTTTACACATTTAACTTTTGCTATATTTTCTTACATTTTTGCTTTTAATTTTTTTATGTTGTGCTTAAATTTTTAACTAAAGCTGACTTGCTTTACATATTTCTATTAGCTAAATTAAATTTATTTCTAAAACCAATAACATTATTGGTCTATACGCATCTATGGGATGGGAGTTATAAAAAAAAGAGAAGGCGAATAAAATCAATAATTGAACTTTAACCTCAACCGTTCCACTGAATTAAAAAAATGTTCAACTTTATTTTTTTGTGAAATAATTACCTATTTTTTGTTGATTTTTGAATTTAATCGCTAACATTGTAAATTTTTTCAAATTAGTCACATCGGTTTTTACAATTCCTTGGATTTCACCAATATAGTCAAAACCACAAAAAAAAAAACTCTCCTAGACCCAAAAATCGAGACACCTTCACCACCCACTCTTTCCGGCGCCGGTATTGATTCGGTTTGCAGGCGTCGGGAGATCTTCAAACCTTCTCACCGCTGCTCCTGATTATTTCTCTTTGCATGTTATTTTTCCACTTTTTTAAGTTTTTATAATTTCTACCAAACCCTTTTGAAAACCCAAAAACTGGATAACTCAACACTCACGGGTTGGAGATGGTTTATGGCAAACCCCAATCACCCTTCATATGTGTCCAGATAACATGATAGCTGTTACAGAGAAACTGTAACTCAACTAAAAATCCAATTACAAACACCAAATTGAAGAGAATCCAAAATTTCATGTGATAGAGCTTAGAAGAAGAATCAGCTCTAACAACAATGAAACAACAACCCTTAAGAGTTTACAGAGAGAATTGGAGAAGAAGAAGATTACCAAACTTTTACAATATTTCGATATCCTTCGCAAATCTAATCTCTGCTTCCTTTATACGTCACTTCCTCTGTTTAACTCCAAAGCAATCCTAACCGTTGCTTTCTCATCCAATCTCCACCCTACACGTATCTCTTATTGCACTGTCTCTTTTACTGTATCAATAGCGGATCAAAAATCCATGGTGGCTTACAATTCTTGATGCAGATCTCCATGCTCACCTGAGAATTTCTTCATTCCGGATTCGGTGATGACGGAGAGTTACCTCTTGGATCATCAATTGCGCCTTGCTGGGAAGAGACGCCAATGGCGCACAACGAGATATTCTTCAGGGTCATGGCTGTCCCCCCAATTTGGATCTCCTCTTCAACCAAACAACACCATCGGAGCTTGGCACCAAACCTGCTTACTATTTATTGCAAATCATATCGATCTCTCCGTCCAGCTGCCGCTGCGCTCAAACCTACCTTCGGTCAAGGAAAGAAACCCTAGGGTTTCTCTTGATAGACCCAAAATTTGGCGCCGGCCCATTAACATTGTTCCCGCTCAAGGCTTTTGGGAACTCCGCTTCATTCTTTTGCCACACCATCAGACTGAATAAGAACGGCATTATGACCCCGGTTCCAAGGAACGGTGGTTACCGACTCTTACTCAATCCCCTGCTCTCACACCCCGTGATAACTGAGCCACATCATATCCAATCTATCAACATCAGGGAAAAAACAAGTGTTACTTCATTTCTAAATCTATGTGAACCCATGTACGCTCCTTTGCTCCAACTATTGACGTCATGTTTTAGCCAATGGTATGATCTAGATTACAAACTCTATAGTTTCCATCTGAGAAGTAATTCACCATTGTTGCTATGGCGTTGCTTTCAATCCCTGAGAATCCTCGTAATAGTATCCTTTTGGATCCGATCTCTGAAAGCTCTTGCTTGATGTTTTATGGCAAATGGAGCCTGATTCTGTGTTGCCTGACCTGTAGCTACGACTTTGATTTGTTCAAGGCCAGTCTTCATCATGCGGCTACTCTAGCAAACATCTTCAAGCACCAGAGCACCTGCAACCCTGCTCAGAACCCTGTCAAATTACTACCTCGTGTAGTTCTTCTCAAGCCGGCAAGAAGCACAGAGTTGACCCCTTCTTTAAAGCCAAATCGTCTTATGACAATGGCTATCTCCGCTTCCACTAAATTTTTCATGGAAGAAGGATCGACAATTATTGATCTCACCTGTACCAAAACTCTCCCAAGATGGTTGCTTAAAGCTCTCAAGAAGCTATTGCCGATCAATTTCTATCTTTGTTGCTATGTTTGTTTTGGCATTGAGGAATGCCTTTTTTCTTGCAATTTAAACTATGCTTGTATGAACCTTCTATTATCTGATCATTGAATGAATGCAAGTGTTTTGACAAGAAAAAAAGTCACATCGTTAAATTGTCTGACGGAAAAAATAACGATTTCATCAAACCACTTAATAACAAGCCTTTTGTTTGAAAAGTTCAAATACTATCTTCTCGCAATAACATGCTGATTTCAAATGCATGGTATTTTGTATAATACATGCAAAAAAAAATAAAAAATAAAAATAGAAAACCAAAATAAGTTGACAAAGAACTGTGTAATGGTCCTAATGGATTTAGAGACTCATTAGTATAGATGATTTTATCACGCAATAGGTTTATTTTTTTGTCATCTGTAATTATATTACTTAACCTTGAAACCAATAGGTTACACACATTAAGTGTACCAGACATTCCCTCATTCCAGTAGGTCTACTTTAAACCCTCCAGCAAAAACTAGTTGCGAGGTCTACAAAAACATGTTAGCCTATCAAGGAGAAAACAGACCTCCGAAAAAACATCAGACCTTATCCTTTGATTACTAACACTCCTACATATTTGCACACTCAAACAGAGGAAAAACCCCTCTCTTCACTAAAAACTCGCAATAACCACCGTGGAGGCCCTGCGGCAACATACGATTGGTTTCTCCAGTCATCGGTAACAATCTGAGCAATAAGGTGTGCTCCCTTGTTTGCTGAAATGTCTTCCAGCTCCATTTTCCAGTCCAAAAAAGGCATTAGGGATCTTTTAAAGGCTACTGCTTGTGCTTTAAACAACGATCAAGCTCTTGGTCGTAAAACAGCGTTCACCAAGACTTTATCAGAACAAGCAAAAATGACCTATCCACTTTATGACTTGTATTGGGCCGTTATGTACTGGGCCTCGATGTC
Source organism: Camelina sativa (assembly GCF_030686135.1). Taxonomy (NCBI): domain Eukaryota; kingdom Viridiplantae; phylum Streptophyta; class Magnoliopsida; order Brassicales; family Brassicaceae; genus Camelina; species Camelina sativa. The sequence continues at coordinate 32,921,288 of NC_141896.1, read as the reverse complement.
TTACCGACATGTAATTATCCGACCTGTATATTGCTTGGTCAGCAATCTTTAGCTTAGGGTTCAAGGGTTTGTAGATCGTGTATATATACTCTGTACAAGCGTTAATAAACAGACAACACAAAACATTCTATACTTCTTTACATGGTATCAGAGCCTCGATCTTTCTAAACGATCTGGGTTTCTGATTTCTCTAATTTCCTAAGTTAGTTTTTCTCTTTGTTTCTCGTTTATTCCTCTTGTTTTGTAAGATGGGGGAAGATGATAAGAAAAGTATTGAGATCAGTGGATCTGAGAGAAGGCGGTCGCCGTAAGTCCTTATTCTGTGTTTGCGTCTGATAATCCAGGGGCAATGATCACATCGGTACAACTGAAAGGTGACAACTACAACGAGTGGGCTACAGAGATGTTGAACGCACTTCAAGCCAAGAGGAAGACCGGGTTTATTGACGGGTCTTTGCAAAAACCACCGGAGGGTCATGCGGATTTGGAGTCGTGGCTGAGTGTGAACTCAATGATTGTTGGGTGGCTGCGAACGTCGATCGAGCCGCGTGTTAGATCAACGGTGACGTTTATCACCGATGCTCACAAGTTGTGGGAGAATTTGAGAGAACGTTTCTCAGTGGGGAACAAAGTACGTGTGCATCAACTGATTGCTAAGTTAGCATCCTGTAGACAAGATGGGCAAGCCATGATTGATTACTATGGTCGGCTTGCAAAGATGTGGGAAGAGCCCCAAACGTATAGGCCACCACCAGCTTGTACGTGTTCTGCGGCAGCGACATATGAGAAGGAGAGAGAAGATGAAAGAGTTCATCAGTTCGTGATGGGGTTGGATGAGTCGAGATTTGGACATGTGGTGACTGCAATTATAGAGGCAGATGTTTTACCCGATCTCGGGAAGGTATACAACAAAGTGATCCGTGAAGAAGATAGGCTGAATTCAGCAAAAGTACGTGAACAACAACAAGAAGATGTGGGGTTTCTAACTCGTCGTGAGCAAGGGAGCGGTGACACAGCTGCACCTCGTCGTGATTCTCGTGAAGGCGGTAACTTTGGAGTACAAGTTTTGGTGGAAACAGAGTACGTGATCGACTCTGTTCCAATTGTGGTAGAGCTGGTCATGAGAAGAACACATGTTGGCAGATTGTGGGATATCCAGAGTGGTTCTCCGAAAGAGGTGGCAGAGGAGGACGTGTGTCAAACAGAGGCGGTGGCCGTGGTGGTTTCCCTGGTGGAAGAGGAAGAGGACAAGTTAATGTTGCTTACGCAACAAGTCCAAATCCAAACGTTGGGGCATCTGCAGATCTTACTCCAGAACAGATGCTACATGCGCTCTCTCAAATGTTGAAAGATAAATCAAATAGTGGTGGTGAAAAGTTAATTGGTAAGATATATGGAGATGTGATTCTTGATACAGGGGCTTCACACCACATGACCGGAAATTTATCTGTTCTTACGAATATCAAAGAGACTTCTCCTTACACGATTGGTTTTGCAGATGGGAGTACGACATCATCACGACAAACGGGCATGTTTCGTTTGTCGGACCGTATTAGTTTATACGATGTGTTATATGTGCCAGATTTCAATTGTTCATTAGTCTCGGTATCAAAACTTTTGAAGCATTCTAATTGTTTTGCGTTTTTCACCGATGCGGTGTGTGTGTTACAGGACCGGTTTTCGAGGACGCTGATTGGAGTCGGGAAAGAACGTGATGGAGTTTATTATTTTACGGATGACAAAGTTGCTCGAGTAAACAAGACAGTTAGACAAGTTGATGAAGTGTTGTGGCATCAGCGGTTAGGTCATCCCTCGTTTTTAGTTTTAGCTACTTTGCCTATGTTTTCTGGTGTTTCTGTTTCCGCTAGTCCAAGTCCATGTGACACATGTTTTCGGGCTAAGAAAACTAGAGATTTATTTTCTGAAAGTATTAATAAGACAAACGAGTGTTTTGTTTTAATCCATGTTGATGTTTGGGGTCCTTATCGTCTCAAAGCTTCTAACGGGGCCTCGTATTTTTTGACAATTTTGGATGATTTTTCTCGTACTGTGTGGAAATTTTTGTTGTTAGAAAAATCAGAAGTTAAGAGTGTTCTTCAAAATTTTTGCGCTTATTCCGAAAAACAGTTTGGAAAAGAAGTAAGATGTGTGGGTAGTGACAATGGAACATAATTTCTTTGTTTGTCATCTTTCTTTAGGGAAAAAGGCATTGTGCATCAAACCACTTGTGTGGGAACACCGCAACAAAATGGTAGAGTGGAAAGGAAGCATCATCATCTCTTGAATGTCGCAAGATCATTGTTGTTTCAAGCTGATCTACCTACAAAATTTTGGGGAGAAGCAGTCTTAACAGCGGCACATGTTATTAATTTAACACCAACAAAGCTTCTACGTCACAAATGTCCTCATGAGGTGTTGTTTGGACAACAACCTTCGTATGATGAGTTGCGGGTGTTCGGTTCTCTATGTTATGCTCACAAACAAATAAGAGACAAAGACAAGTTTGTCTCTTGTAGTCGTAAGTGTGTGTTCGTTGGTTATCCATACGGTAAGAAAGGTTGGAAATTGTATGATTTGGATACAAATGAATTTTTTGTCTCCCGTGATGTGGTCTTCAAGGAAAATGAATTTCCTTTTCCCTCTCATTCGGAATTGGAATCCCCTAGTCGTGTTGTAGTTGAATCTTGTGATTCTGATTGGGTCGTTGACGTATCGAAAAATATTGAAAACAGGGGGAGTACCGTGGGGTCTTCCAGTGATAATGAATTACTTGTCGAGACAGAAGTAAGTGAGGTTAATCCTGCTATTCTTGATGATGCAATCTTAGAAGTTGGACCCATTGTGTCACCTAAACCAGCTGTTGATGTTGTTGTGGAAAATGACTCTAGTACGGTTGATAGTAGTGTTGCTCAGCCAGAAGCTGAGCTCGGACAGGGTAAACGTACGAAGGTTCCATCTGTTTGTTTGCAAGATTATGTGTTGTATAATGCCGTGGAAAATACTCCATCTCCTCACGTTCTTCCCGATCACTCCATCAGCAGCTCCCTCAACACGGTCCACGGTACTTCTCTTTATCCTCTCACCGATTTTATCACGGATGCACGTTTTTCGTCTCGACACAAAGTGTTTCTTGCAGCAGTTAGTGCATCGGTGGAGCCGCGTAGCTACAAAGAGGCTATTAAAGACAAACGTTGGACGAATGCTATGGGTAAAGAAGTTGGTGCTCTTGAGGACACTAACACGTTTACTTATGTAGACTTGCCACCAGGAAAAGTTGCTCTTGACACAATGTGGGTTTATAAAATCAAGTATCACTCTGATGGAAGTATAGAACGGTATAAGGCCCGACTTGTGGTGCTAGGAAATCGACAAGTTGCAGGCCGAGATTTTGCTGAAACGTTTGCACCGGTGGCAAAAATGACAACCGTAAGGAGTATGTTACGTATTGTGGCTGCCAATAATTGGGAAGTGCATCAAATGGACGTCCACAACGCTTTCCTACACGGTGATCTTCATGAAGAAGTGTATATCAAGCTTCCGCAAGGTTTTACACACCCTGAACCAAATAAAGTGTGTCGTCTTCATAAATCACTTTACGGCCTCCGGCAAGCACCTCGCTGTTGGTATGAAAAGCTTTCTACAGCACTTACTAAGGCCGGTTTTGTTCAGTCCTATTCTGATTACTCATTATTTACTTACACTCGTGGACGTGTCGAGATTCGTGTTTTGGTTTATGTTGATGATCTTATTGTTTGTGGAAATGATAGTAAGGCAATTCGCAAATTTAAGACATATCTAGCCGAGTGTTTTCACATGAAGGATTTGGGCAAGCTCAAATATTTTTTGGGTATTGAAATAGCCCGAAATGAGGAAGGTTTTATGTTGACACAGAGAAAATATGCTTTGGATATAGTTCGTGAAACTGGTCTTCTTGGTTCGCGACCAGCTGATACACCAATGGAGAAGAATCATCACTTAGCTTCGGATACGAGTCCTCTCATTCCTGAACCGGATTCTTATCGGAGACTAGTGGGACGACTTATTTATTTGGCTAACACTCATCCTGATATTTCGTACTCTGTTCACATCTTGTCGCAGTTCATGCAAAAGCCACGTGAACGGCATATGGCGGCGGCGTTACGAGTCATAACATATCTTAAAGGGACGGCAGGACAAGGTATCTTGCTTAGTTCTCGTTCCGATTTACAACTCTCAGTTTATTGCGATGCCGATTGGGGTAAGTGTCCATTGTCACGAAGATCTTTAACAGCCTATGTTGCGTTGCTTGGTGGGTCTCCGATCTCTTGGAAGACTAAGAAACAAAAGGTGGTGTCGCATTCTTCCTGTGAAGCTGAGTATCGTGCTATGTCTACTGCCACATGTGAGATATTGTGGTTACGACAACTATTTAAAGACTTGGGTTTTCCACCAACGACACCGGCTCGTCTGTTCTGTGATAGCAAGTCTGCACTTTATATTGCTGCAAATCCTGTGTTTCACGAATGAACGAAGCATATTGAGATTGATTGTCATCGGGTACGTGATGCTATTAAAGGTGGAGTTCTCACTACAGCACATGTTGGTACTAAAGAGCAACTGGCGGATGTTTTAACTAAGGCGTTAGGTAAACCACAATTCATTAATCTGATGTCCAAGATGGGCATTTGTGATCTACACCCTCCATCTTGAGGGGGAGTATTGGACCGTTATGTACTGGGCCTCAATGTCTTACCGACATGTAATTAGCCGACCTGTATATTGCTTGGTCAGCAATCTTTAGCTTAGGGTTCAAGGGTTTGTAGATCGTGTATATATACTCTGTACAAGCGTTAATAAACAGACAACACAAAAACATTCTATACTTCTTTACAGACTATTTAGAGACTCATTAGTATAGATGATTTTATCACGCAATAGGTTTATTTTTTTGTCATCTGTAATTATATTACTTAACCTTGAAACCAATAGGTTACACACATTAAGTGTACAAGACATTCCCTCATTCCAGTAGGTCTACTTTAAGCCCTCCAGCAAAAACTAGTTGCGAGGTCTACAAAAACATGTTAGCCTATCAAGGAGAAAACAGACCTCCGAAAAACCATCAGACTTTATCCTTTGATTACTAACACTCCTACATATTTGCACACTCAAACAGAGGAAAAACCCCTCTCTTCACTAAAAACTCGCAATAACCTCCGTGGAGGCCCTGCGGCAACATACGATTGGTTTCTCCAGTCATCAGTAACAATCTGAGCAATAAGGTGTGCTCCCTTGTTTGCTGAAATGTCTTCCAGCTCCATTTTCCAGTTCAAAAAAGGCATTAGGGATCTTTTAAAGGCTACTGCTTGTGCTTTAAACAACGATCAAGCTCTTGGTCGTAAAACAGCGTTCACCAAGACTTTATCAGAACAAGCAAAAATGACCTATCCACTTTATGACTTGCCATACTTTCCATTGCCCACAGTAGACAGTGTAGACTAGCATCTTATTTTGTATGGATAATAGCAAAAGTTCGTCTACTATGCAACAAAACAATACCGTTCTCGTCTCTTAGGACCCACACTCCACTTGCGACATGATTTCTTCTTAATCACGAGGCTCCAGCATTACGTTTGAGCCAGTTCTCTTGTGCTTTCTTTCAAGAGACATTCACATTCTCATTACTCCTTTTGGGAATCCGTCTCATTTTGTCTACTAACCCTCTCCCCTTCTTCCTCCATACATTGTGCCTCAATCCACTCTTTCACCTCCTCTCTTATCTTTTCCACTGTTTCGGCCACGCTAAAAGCTTTCCGTTTAAAATTTTGACAATTTCTATTTGTCCAAATTCTTCATAATATCCACGGAAAACTTTTTCTTAGCTCACTCGGTCAATCTCTGTTGTTTTTTTATTTTCCAGAAAGTGAAATATGTTGGAGAACACCGACCCATTATGGAACCCCTCAATTGGAAAAGGAAAGTCAGATAATGCCCATATCTTTCGAGCCGCCGTGCAGACAAAAAGAGTATGGTTAATAGATTCGCCAAATTCCCCATACAGTTGACATGTATCATCCACCTTAAAACTTCTGCCATTCAGAGTTGTAGCCACAGGCATGGCCCCACTTAAAATCTTCCAAAGAAACACTTTGATTTTTAGGTTTGTTTGGAGTTTCTAGACCAGCTTTTTTAAATCAATCGTAGAAGGTCGCATCATGACTTCCATTATCAAGGGCTTATTCTTTATTTGGTAAGCCAACCAATAAGCAGACTTTATGGAGAAGTCCCTTTTGTTATGCTTCCAGATATATAATTCATCTTCAAATAACAAAGGTTTAATTGCCTTGATTCTAAAGATGTCCTGAGGTAAGAACAAATCCTCCAGAATTTCATTTTCCCAACTCACTAACCTTTAAGCTCACATCAAAAAATTGATCATTCTCCATGGTGCTCTGAGCCCGTTATCTTCTGTCCAAGGATCAATCGAAACATTCATCGTGGTTCTGTTACCAACCCTCTTCACGAAACCATGAACCAGCAATTCTCTCCCTGACAAAATACCTCTCCATGCAAAAGAACATGGTAGCTTCTAAAAAGGAGGTATCTTCATAATACATGCTCTTCATGAGTCTTGGTAGCAGACATTATGGATCCTGAAGCAGCCTTCATGCTTGCTTTGCGAGTAGGCCCTGGTTAAAGATTTGGATATCTCTAAACCCCATTCTTCCATGATCTTTAGGCAAACATAACCTTTCCCAACTATTTTAGTGAATTTTCCTAGCATGTTCCCCTGAACTCCACCAATAAGCAGCCATCGCACTTTCCAGATTTTCACAAGTTTTTTTGGCAGCTTAAAGCAAAACATTGCAAAAACTGGCATGAACAAGGCAACCGAATTTAAGCGCACTTCTTTGCCTCCTTGAGATAAACACCGAGAATACCAACCGGATAACTTTGTGTTTCAGCCGATCCTTCAGATAATTCATCATAACAATATTTGACCCACTAAAACACTCTGGAATCCCGAAATAAAACCCCGCTCCAACCTCTACAGTAATGCCTAAAACCGCTTGTACAAATCTCTTATTATCTTCTGGCACTTTACTTCCAAAAGTTATGGAAGACTATGTTAGGTTTATCCTTTGGCCCATTGATAACAGGATTTTCACCCAGGGTATCAATTCCCTATGCAGTTGTAGTACAAAGGGTTATCAATCCAAATGGTTGTTATGCTAGCAGATATGATGCAATCAGGAGCAAGCAAGTCAAGACAATCAATAAAAGGGTTTTGTCTAACAATCCTAAAATGATAAAAAAAAGAATATAAACAAGGAACCACTCGACCTAAGCACTCGATGCAAGCATTTGAGTACATGATCGGGTGGGGTGATCGAGTTAGCAAAGAAAGTATGAACAGCTTGAAGGGTTACTCGAATTAGGTGATCGTGCACCTGTTCGGGTAAGGTATCGAGTGATGAATAAAAATGCAAGCAATTAAGATACAAAAGCTTCTAAGGATGGGGTAATCGACTCCTAAGTGTTCCTGACCAATACAAATGTCTTACATGCCTCAAGCAAATATTCCCTAGACAATGAATCTCTAAAACCTTGTTAAACACTCTCGTGATAGAAACAATCAACCTTGATCACTCCCCTACCCAACTCTCGTTGGAGAAACATGACCAAGCAGGCAATATGAACCGATTCATTATTGTCAATAAACCCCTTACTCATCTAATCTCTTAGACTAAGTGATGTTCATATATTTTACCATGTTTTCCCTTAGTTTATTCACATCTTTTGCATCTTTTTCTATCCATTCTCACCATTATTGTGCAGCTTTAGGACTAATCATGCATTATAGTGTAGTTGCATTGCATTTGCATCTTTTCATGCATAAACAGGTGATTTTGGAGCTTAAGGAGCATGGAAGCAATGGAGAAGAGATGTGAAGCAATCATGAAGAGGAAACAAGGGAGTTAAGGCTGAAGAACAAGGAATCCGGAGTCCAGCTCGACCAAGCACTCGACCGAGTGGGAGATGGACTCGACCGTGTGGAGTTGCACAAGAGAAGCCAGCTCGACCCCCAGCTCGACCGAGCACTGGTCGAGTTGACCGATGCGTGGACCACTTTGACTTTTCCCATTTTTAGGGCTTCCACCTTCCCCACTATATAAGGACTTGTACTGCAGCCACCTGAACCAAGTTTTAATCTAGTTTTTTAGTCAGCTTTTCAGATATTTTAAACCTAGTTTTTGCCTTTTGAGGAATATTATTCCTTTTGCCTTTTTTATTTCTTTTTTTTGGATCTTGTACTTAGAAAAGAAGAATTTCCTCATACTTGTTGGTTGAATAACTTTCTAAGTATTGAGAATCTGAGTTTGATTTCTTCTTTAAAGTTGTAGATCTTAATCTTATCTTTCTAATCATGCAAGTTTCAATGATTTCTGGGTTTATGATTTGTTTGATCATGTCTTGTTGTGAGTAGTCTTCTTAGGATCTTGAGGATGGGTTAGGATAGATTGATCTTGTGGTACATCTGACTTGATCAAGCTTGATTGTTGTAGATCTCTTCTAGGCTAGATGTTCTTAATGCTGATCCTATATCTGAGAGGGTAGGATCTGATCTCAAGCTTTTTAGCATCACACCAATGTTTAAGAAGCATAGATAAGGCTAGATCTAGAGCTTACCATTAGGCTTGCTAAGAGATTAGAGGTCTTGTTTGGTTTGAGATGTATTGCTTAATGCCTGCTTGTGTAGATTCTTTTCATTGTGAGAGCAAGTCTAGGATTGCATAGGTTTGATTGTCTCTTGACCATGAGAGTGGGAGAGACTTGTCTTAGATTAATATGTCTAGAGGTTAGCTCATAGCATTGCTTGAGATTTGTTGATCAAGTTAGATTACCACAATGGTTAGTTTATCCCATGAATCCATCCTCAGGAACCTTCTTTGTTTATTGAGTTTAAAGTCTTAATCTTGTTATTTGCCTGCTGTTTGATCTGTGTTATCTTTACTCTGTTTTTATTGCATTGCTCTGTTTTTCCGGATTCGTCTAGCTCGACCACTCACTCGACCTACACTCGGTCGAGTGCTGCTCGAGTTCATCCCCAGAACTCTTGTTTATGATCTGTGTTTGTCTTGTTTCATTTCTGTTTAATTTCCATTGCATTCACTTAGCATCTAGTTCATCACTTGTCTTGCATTAGTTCTTATCTAGTGTTTACAGTTTCTGTTTCTGTTCTTAGTTAATAATCATTCTGTTTTATTTGCATCTAGTTCTTAGCTCTTGTAGTTTATTTTCTGCATTTTATCATTATCATCATAGGATTGTTAGTGACAAACATCCTTTCATATTTGTCTTAACTTAGATTCATATGCATGTCTTGATTGTTCACAAGCACTCAGACTGGATTGACACCCCTTATACTGCAACTGCATAAGGGGAATTGAAACACCCATCATATCATACCATTGCACACACTCATTCACTTTCATCACACCACACACAATAAATCATGTTTCACTAAGTGAGTAAATCTCTAGTATTGGTTGATTCAAACATTTCATCTACACCTCTCGATGGTAAAACACCCTAGATCTAATCTCACCCTCTCGGTTTGTTGACAGCATTAAGAACACCAATCTAGAAGGGAATTTATAAAACATAAACAATCAAACTAAGACATCCTAACCGATCAAGAACACAAAATCATTTATTTCATCCCTAGAAACTTTACTTCACTACTCGGAAATCATTGCAGAAAACATATAAACAAAGATAAAGGAAAATTGCATTGTATTAAAAGATAGAGTATAAAATAAAGAGTACAAAGTAGAAATCTAAAGAGATAACAAAAAGATGTAAAATAAATTCTAACAAAAGTAGAAAAGTGTTTGAGTCGCTCTAGATCTCTCTCAGAAGCTCTCGCTCTTTGGTTTGAGGGTCTGCGGCGTGCTAGGACGCACTACAAGAAAACATACAATTTACGACTACGATTGGCGACTAAACTCGTAGTCGCCAAATTTAGTGACTATATAACGACTGTTTAACTACTACTTTACAACTGCTAAAATTTAGTCGTAAGTTAGTCGTTTTTACCGACTGAAATGAGTAGTTGGTTCAGTAGTTGTTAATTAGCGACTACTTTACGACTGAAAGACAAGAAAGTAATTTTGTCAGCAAACAGTAGCTAATTTGGCGACTACATGGTGACTACTGCGGCGAGTCGTTGATTTGGCTACTAACATACGACTACATTAGTTAGTCAGCTATTTGGCGACTACTAAGCGACTATTGAGGTGAGTCGCAAACATGTCGGCCAAAAAGAAACACGTTTTATTCATTTGTGGGGTTGGTAAGCTTTGTTTTGTTGCGACTGTTAGTTTGAGTCACATCACAGTCGTTTTACAGTTGGTATTCAGTCGCCAAATTACTCTATATATACCACACCTTCGTTTCTTATTCATTCACACCACAAGCAAGAGCATTAGCAAGAAACAAATCGAGAGTGAGAAAAAAAATTTGAGAGTGAGAAAAAAAAAATTCGAGAGTGAGAAAAAAAAATCAAAAGAGAAAAAAAAACAAGAGTGAGAAAAAAAATCAAAAGAGAAAAAAAAAACAAGAGTGAGAGATTTTTAATAATGGCGGGAAGTTCTAATTATAGTCATTTTTGGGAGTGGGTGTATAAGAGGCTTGATGAAGTGACGGGTCGGGAAAAATCGTTTGCGTTCGTTGATGCAAACAAGGTCCAAAGGAAAGGACAATCTTCTAAGGCATAGTGACAGCATCAACAAGTTGAACAAGGGTTTGGGAACCAAGAAGAAGAGAGTTGTTCAGCAACAACAAGAGGTTCCAGTAGCTATGGATCAGCAGGATCAGGTTCAGAGACCAAGACATATTGGTGCTGGAGATGCACCCAACACACACAACCAAAGAGCTGGCATTGTACCAACAGCAGTTGCCAATAACAACTTTGAAATCAAGAGTGGATTGATTTCAATGATTCAGGCCAATAAGTTTCATGGATTGCCTATGGAGGATCCACTTGATCATCTTGATGAGTTTGACAGAATTTGTGGTCTTACCAAGATCAATGGAGTAAGTGAAGATGGTTTCAAGCTGAGGTTGTTCCCTTTCTCTCTTGGGGACAAGGCTCATTTATGGGAGAAGACTCTGCCCACTGGTGCTATCACTACTTGGGACCAATGTAAGAAGGCTTTCTTGGCCAAATTCTTCTCCAATGCTAGGACAGCAAGGCTGAGGAATGAGATCTCTGGATTTGCTCAAAGGAACAATGAGAGCTTTTGTGAAGCTTGGGAGAGATTCAAGGGCTACCAGACTCAATGCCCTCATCATGGTTTCAGTATGGAGTCATTGTTGAGCACATTGTATAGAGGAGTGCTTCCCAAGTTCAGAATGCTTCTTGACACAGCCTCCAATGGAAACTTCCTCAACAAGCATGTGGATGAAGGCTGGGAGTTGGTAGAGAATCTTGTCCAGTCAGATGGCAATTATAATGAAGATTATGATAGGACCATAAGGAGTTCCTCAACTGATCAAGAGGACAAGTACAAGAAGGATCTGAAGATGGTTAATGAGAAGCTTGACAAGATACTCCTCAGCCAGTCCAAATCCATTCACTTCATTGGTGAAGAAGAAGCTCCAATTCAAGAGGGGGAGAATGAGTTTGCTGAGCTTTGCTATATGCAAAACCAAGGTGGATTCAAGGGCTACAATCAAGGTGGTTTCAAGAACAACAACCTATCTTATAGGAGCACCAATGTGGCTAATCCACAAGATCAAGTTTACCCTCCTCAACAGCCTCAACAGCCTCAAGGGTTCCAAAACTATATCCCCAAACAACAGCAGCAAGTGTTCCAGCCCCAGTTGTGTCCCCCACCAGGGTTTCAGACTAACCAAGGCCAAGAACAAGACCTTAGAGCTATGATTCAGCAGCTGTTGATTGGTCAAACACAAGGGAAGATTGAGGAAGCCAAGCAGTTTGCTGAGCTAAACCAAAGGCTTACATCCCAGTATAATGACCTGAACATGAAGTTTGAAGGTCTTAACTCTAGAGTGAAGTACATGGAGAGTAACATAGCATCTACTTCAGCTCCAAAACCCAACCAACTCCCTGGAAAAGCTGTTCAAAATCCAAGGGAGTTCACAGCCAAAGCCATCCTACTTCAAGAGGAAGAAGTCACTGAGGACAGTGAAGTCCAAGTTTGGGGGAATTCATCAGTTACTGAAGCCCCAAGTGACATCTGTGCAAAGCAACAGGAGCTCGCAGGAGAACTCGACCAGCAGCTCGACCACACACTCGATCGAGTGCATGCTCGAGTGGTCGACCGAGCTGAAGACTCCGAAGCTGTCAAGCCTGCTAAGTACATTCCTCCTGCTTACAAGCCTCCACTACCATTTCCTGGGCGTTTCAAAGCACAGAAGATTAGGGAATTGAAGGAAATCATTGAGAAAAAGGAGATGTTGGCTAGGCAACAAGAGGAAGAGAGGGTTTTGAAAGAAGAAGCGTTGGTTGAGAAGGAGGAACAAGTGTCAGCCATTCAAGAGATCATCATAGCTTACCAAGAAGAGGAGAGAGGACCTGCCTTGGAACAGTATGAGCCATATCCTCTCTACAAAATTTTTTTGCTTGATATGTCTAGTAAGAGGGCTGAAGCTCAAGATGAGAAGGATCTTGAGGACCTTGGAGGAGTGATCATTCCAATAAAGCTTAAGGATCCTGGACCTTTTTATCTGCCCTGCACTATCAGCTACCTTCACTACAATCAGTGCCTTTGTGATTTGGGAGCTTCAACAAGTGTGATTCCATACTCCATAGCTCAAAAGCTAGGGAGAACTGATTTCAAATCTACCAATGTCCATGTGCTTCTAGCTGATGGGACAAATAGAGAGGTAGTTGGGAGGTTGGAGAATGTCCCACTCAAGATAGGGAAAGCAAGGATTCACACTGACTTTGTGGTGATAGAGATGGGCAAGGAGCCTGAAGATCCAATCTTGCTAGGGAGGCCATTCTTAGCTACTGTTGGAGCAGTTATTTATGTGAAGGAGGGTCTTGTGACCTTGAACATAGCTGAAGATGTGGTTATGAAGTTCAATATCCACAATCCAACAAACCTTCCTACCATTGATGACCAGCCCTTTACTATCAAAGACAAAGGAGGTCAAGGAAGTTTAGGTGATAAGGCAACCCCAAAGGCTGAGTTCCCACTTCAAGAGGATTCTGTTGAGAAGCTTAAGAGGTCAGTTCAGGAGCTGACTAGTATGGTTGAGGACCTCCAAGTCAAGCTGAATAAGAGGTCTTTGAGGAGAACAAGGCCAAGGCTCAAATTTAAGAAGAAATATGGTTTGTGTGCTAAGGGTGAGGTGATCAAGGATCAACTTCACAGTGACCAAGAGGTTCCAGGGAGGATTTCATCACCTCCTTGGTACTTGAACCAAAGTTAAGAAGAAAACCAAAGTCAAGCTTAGTGACTATAAACAAGCTCACTAGGGAGGAAGTCCCTAAGGTATCCCTTGTACATATGGTTAAGTTTCTTAGTAGTTTTGATGTGTTTTGTTTTATGTTTTTGTTGGACAGGCTTTTTAATAAGAATATAGTTGAGTAGGGAGAGATGTGGACATGGAGAAGAAGGCTTGCAGGCCCACTCGACCTCAAAACAAGAGGTACTCGGCCGAGCACCTTCCCAGACCACCTTATGGCTTCCCACCTCCAGCTGCTTATCCAGGTTATCCACATTACCCACCCTTCCCACCCCAATACTTTATGGATCCAACACTCTACCAGCAGTACCAGCAGTACCAGACTCAAGATTTGGAGACACGCAACCCAGCTCGACCCCCCCCACTCGGACATGCACTCGACCGAGTCCCGGTCGATCTCTGTAGTCGAGCTGCCCCAAAGTCCTTCTCCAAGCAACCAGCCTGATCCCAACTACTCCTATGATATCATGCAGATGGATGTGGACAACTTCTTCCACAATCCCTAAGGTACCATCATCACCTTACCATTGTTTATACCATTGCATTTGATGTTGTGTTGTGTTTAAATCTTGAAACCTCTCACAACTTTTTCACACAAGGGACTGTGTGATTTAAGTTTGGGGGAGGGTTCTAGATAGCATTTGATGTTGTGTTTTGTGTTCTTATTTCAAATTTTTATCATCATCATGTTAGCACTTGCATTAGCATCTAAGGCATAGAAAAACCATAAAAATTTGAAAAATTTTGAAAAAATCTTCATAAAAAAAAAAGAGTAATCATGTAGTTTGCATTGCATATTAGGATCTTGTTTAGCATGTTTCATGTAGAATTGTATAATATTTGCATTAGGGATCTATGATGAGTATTTCCTTGTTAGCTTGCTTTATTCACTAGACTAGGATCAATGCCCAAGTTATTAGTACTTTGATGCTAGTTGAGTGGTTAGAAGCATAAGACTGAACCAAGCCTTGAATTCCTGCATTGCATTTGGTCTAAATTGAAGCATGTTGTGATTTGATTCCATTTCCTATCTATAAGAACCCAATATTGACTTTTAATTATCATTGTATGCATTGCTTTAAACTCATGGATACTACATACATATTTGGATCATCTTTCTCCTTTTTACCACTCTTGTTGATCCAAGTAGCTGATTTCACTTTTAAATCAGTTTCCCTACCCCTAAACCAAAACCTTCTTTCAAGCCATGTTTATTCTTGTGTGTGTGAGGCCTTTTTGGGATTGAGCTTGGTAGAAAGTGTTAGGTTTGAACTGACAAGAGTAAGACCTTGTGTAGTTCTAGTTTGCATTTTTCAAACTAGATAGGACTAGGTGGTTCACTTGTTGGGTTTGGGACTTGGCTGTTATAAAAAGAAAAGAAAGAAAAGAGAAAGAAAAAGGGTAGAGTCTTTAGGAGAGAAATGTGTTTAAGTGAAAGCTAATGTCTAGTGAAAGGATGGGAAGTAAGAAAGTGTTATCTAAGATGGTTCTAGTCAAAAGAAAAAGAAAAGAAAGCAAAGAGCAGTTCAGCAAAAAGCTTAAATGTCTTAAGAATAAGAAGAAAAGAGAACCATAGCAATCAATAAGAATCCCCCATCCCACTAGAAAGATCAAGTAAGAAACGTCTCCTAAGACTTGAAAACCAAAAGAGAAAAGGGTTAAAGAGAAAAGAAGAAGTTAAAGGGTAGCACTAGGATCATTTGGGTTTAGATTGTTAGGATAAACACTTTGGGTGCCTTTGGGTAGACAAGGTTTTATTCTTGTATGAGTTTAGGTGTTCTTACCTTTAGCATTCTTCTAAAGCTCAATCCATTTTTCATGAGAGAACCTTGATATTGACAAGCCCCACTCAGAAAAGAGACCATCATTGTCTCAAAACCCTTTATTACCAAGCCAAATGAGCTTAAGCATTGCATAGAATTGATTCATGTTCTTGATTAATGAATGTTAAAGGAAATGGTTGATTTGAATGCATGTGAATATCTAAGGCTCAAATCAGTAAAAGTTGTGATGTGCTTGTCTAAAGTTTTTAAGTATAGCTCTTCACCTTGCATCCTAGTACTAGTAACTTGGACATTGATTCTAGATGGTCTGTTTGCAAGCTTTAGGAGCTGAGATCCCACTTTTAAACCTCACTTACCTTCTTATGTCTTGTTTATTTGCTTGAGGGCAAGCAAAGACTAAGTTTGGGGGTGTTGATGTTCATATATTTTACCATGTTTTCCCTTAGTTTATTCACATCTTTTGCATCTTTTTCTATCCATTCTCACCATTATTGTGCAGCTTTAGGACTAATCATGCATTATAGTGTAGTTGCATTGCATTTGCATCTTTTCATGCATAAACAGGTGATTTTGGAGCTTAAGGAGCATGGAAGCAATGGAGAAGAGATGTGAAGCAATCATGAAGAGGAAACAAGGGAGTTAAGGCTGAAGAACAAGGAATCCGGAGTCCAGCTCGACCAAGCACTCGACCGAGTGGGAGATGGACTCGACCGTGTGGAGTTGCACAAGAGAAGCCAGCTCGACCCCCAGCTCGACCGAGCACTGGTCGAGTTGACCGATGCGTGGACCACTTTGACTTTTCCCATTTTTAGGGCTTCCACCTTCCCCACTATATAAGGACTTGTACTGCAGCCACCTGAACCAAGTTTTAATCTAGATTTTTAGTCAGTTTTTCAGATATTTTAAACCTAGTTTTTGCCTTTTGAGGAATATTATTCCTTTTGCCTTTTTTATTTCTTTTTTTTGGATCTTGTACTTAGAAAAGAAGAATTTCCTCATACTTGTTGGTTGAATAACTTTCTAAGTATTGAGAATCTGAGTTTGATTTCTTCTTTAAAGTTGTAGATCTTAATCTTATCTTTCTAATCATGCAAGTTTTAATGATTTCTGGGTTTATGATTTGTTTGATCATGTCTTGTTGTGAGTAGTCTTCTTAGGATCTTGAGGATGGGTTAGGATAGATTGATCTTGTTGTACATCTGACTTGATCAAGCTTGATTGTTGTAGATCTCTTCTAGGCTAGATGTTCTTAATGCTGATCCTATATCTGAGAGGGTAGGATCTGATCTCAAGCTTTTTAGCATCACACCAATGTTTAAGAAGCATAGATAAGGCTAGATCTAGAGCTTACCATTAGGCTTGCTAAGAGATTAGAGGTCTTGTTTGGTTTGAGATGTATTGCTTAATGCCTGCTTGTGTAGATTCTTTTCATTGTGAGAGCAAGTCTAGGATTGCATAGGTTTGATTGTCTCTTGACCATGAGAGTGGGAGAGACTTGTCTTAGATTAATATGTCTAGAGGTTAGCTCATAGCATTGCTTGAGATTTGTTGATCAAGTTAGATTACCACAATGGTTAGTTTATCCCATGAATCCATCCTCAGGAACCTTCTTTGTTTATTGAGTTTAAAGTCTTAATCTTGTTATTTGCCTGCTGTTTGATCTGTGTTATCTTTACTCTGTTTTTATTGCATTGCTCTGTTTTTCCGGATTCGTCTAGCTCGACCACTCACTCGACCTACACTCGGTCGAGTGCTGCTCGAGTTCATCCCCAGAACTCTTGTTTATGATCTGTGTTTGTCTTGTTTCATTTCTGTTTAATTTCCATTGCATTCACTTAGCATCTAGTTCATCACTTGTCTTGCATTAGTTCTTATCTAGTGTTTACAGTTTCTGTTTCTGTTCTTAGTTCATAATCATTCTGTTTTATTTGCATCTAGTTCTTAGCTCTTGTAGTTTATTTTCTGCATTTTATCATTATCATCATAGGATTGTTAGTGACAAACATCCTTTCATATTTGTCTTAACTTAGATTCATATGCATGTCTTGATTGTTCACAAGCACTCAGACTGGATTGACACCCCTTATACTGCAACTGCATAAGGGGAATTGAAACACCCATCATATCATACCATTGCACACACTCATTCACTTTCATCACACCACACACAATAAATCATGTTTCACTAAGTGAGTAAATCTCTAGTATTGGTTGATTCAAACATTTCATCTACACCTCTCGATGGTAAAACACCCTAGATCTAATCTCACCCTCTCGGTTTGTTGACAGCATTAAGAACACCAATCTAGAAGGGAATTTATAAAACATAAACAATCAAACTAAGACATCCTAACCGATCAAGAACACAAAATCATTTATTTCATCCCTAGAAACTTTACTTCACTACTCGGAAATCATTGCAGAAAACATATAAACAAAGATAAAGGAAAATTGCATTGTATTAAAAGATAGAGTATAAAATAAAGAGTACAAAGTAGAAATCTAAAGAGATAACAAAAAGATGTAAAATAAATTCTAACAAAAGTAGAAAAGTGTTTGAGTCGCTCTAGATCTCTCTCAGAAGCTCTCGCTCTTTGGTTTGAGGGTCTGCGGCGTGCTAGGACGCACTACAAGAAAACATACAATTTACGACTACGATTGGCGACTAAACTCGTAGTCGCCAAATTTAGTGACTATATAACGACTGTTTAACTACTACTTTACAACTGCTAAAATTTAGTCGTAAGTTAGTCGTTTTTACCGACTGAAATGAGTAGTTGGTTCAGTAGTTGTTAATTAGCGACTACTTTACGACTGAAAGACAAGAAAGTAATTTTGTCAGCAAACAGTAGCTAATTTGGCGACTACATGGTGACTACTGCGGCGAGTCGTTGATTTGGCTACTAACATACGACTACATTAGTTAGTCAGCTATTTGGCGACTACTAAGCGACTATTGAGGTGAGTCGCAAACATGTCGGCCAAAAAGAAACACGTTTTATTCATTTGTGGGGTTGGTAAGCTTTGTTTTGTTGCGACTGTTAGTTTGAGTCACATCACAGTCGTTTTACAGTTGGTATTCAGTCGCCAAATTACTCTATATATACCACACCTTCGTTTCTTATTCATTCACACCACAAGCAAGAGCATTAGCAAGAAACAAATCGAGAGTGAGAAAAAAAATTTGAGAGTGAGAAAAAAAAATTCGAGAGTGAGAAAAAAAAATCAAAAGAGAAAAAAAAACAAGAGTGAGAAAAAAAATCAAAAGAGAAAAAAAAAACAAGAGTGAGAGATCTTTAATAATGGCGGGAAGTTCTAATTATAGTCATTTTTGGGAGTGGGTGTATAAGAGGCTTGATGAAGTGACGGGAAATTTCACGGAAGAGTTCAGCACCGGGGTAGAGGAGTTCATGGCTTTTGCAAATAGTCAGCGTTTAGCACAAAATAATGGTGGTAAGTTTCACTGCCCTTGTGATAAGTGCAAAAACGGTAGGCGTCTTCCGGGGGATACAATTTGGAATCATATTTTTTGCTATGGGTTTATGCCAGATTATTATGTTTGGTATAAACATGGGGAAGAAATTAATATGGGCATAGGAACCAGTTATGTAGATCCGACGTTTGTAAGTGGGAATGAAGAAGTGGGTAATGTGGTAGGAGATAGATATGTGGATATGGTGAATGATGCATTTCGTTATAACATAAGTTTAGATGATAATTATCATCAAGATGGTAGTTATCAGAATGTCGAGGAACCGGTACTTAACCATTCCAAGAAATTCTACGACTTGTTAGAAGGTGCAAAAAATCCATTATATGATGGTTGTCATGAAGGTCACTCACAATTATCCCTAGCTGCTAGAGTCATGCAAAATAAGGCAGATTATAATATGAGTGAAAAGTTAGTGGATTCGGTTTGTGAAATATTGACTGATTATTTACCAGAAGGAAACCAAGCTACTGGTTTCACATTATGAGACCAAAAAATTGATGCGCAATTTAGGCCTCCCATATCATACAATTGATGTTTGTATTAACAATTGTATGATATATTGGAAAGATGACGAAAAGGAAGATAAATGTCTGTTTTGTGGTGCACAAAGATGGAAGCCTCGGGAGGGCCGACGTAGAACCAAAGTACCATATAGTCGTATGTGGTATCTGCCTCAGCAGCAATGAGATGGCATGCCGAGCACCAAACAAAGGAGGGAGAAATGAATCATCCTTCTGATGCAGCGGAGTGGAGGTATTTTCAAGAACAACATCCTCGTTTTGCTGAAGAACCCCGTAACGTGTATCTTGGATTATGTACCGATGGGTTCAATCCATTTGGGATGTCTCGAAATCATTCTCTATGGCCTGTGATCTTGAAGCCATATAATCTACCCCCTGGTATGTGCATGAATACCGAGTATTTGTTTCTTACAATTCTGAAGTCTGGGCCAAATCATCCGCGAGCTAGTCTTGATATATTTCTCTAACCTCTTATTGAGGAGTTAAAAGAGTTGTGGTCTACTGGAGTTGATGCGTACGATGTGTCCTTGAGTCAAAATTTTAATCTAAAAGCAGCGCTGATGTGGCGATCAGCGATTTCCCGGCATATGGCATGTTATCTGGATGGACAACACATGGTAAATTGTCTTGTCCAGTTTGCATGGACGATACATACAGAGAAGAATTTTTTGGACAACATCATGTATACTCTTATGCGTGTGAAGGGTAAATCAAAAGATACCATCATGTCAAGATTGGATTTAGTGAAGTTCTGTTCTCGGCCACACTTACATCTTAATAGTAGGGGTAAAGCACCTTTCCCGGCATATACATTGACAGACGAAGCCAGAACAAGCTTATTGGAATGTGTGAAACACTCAATTAAATTTCCAGATGGTTATTCGTCAGACTTAGCTAGTTGTGTTGATATGGAAAATGGAAAGTTTTCAGGCATGAAGAGCCATGATTGCCATGTTTTTATGGAACGGTTACTTCCATTTATCTTTGCAGAACTACTTCACAGGAATGTCCACCTTGCGTTATCAGGTACTCGCTAATTAATAAATCAAAATTTTATTTATTTATGAAGTACTTATATAAT
This sequence comes from Camelina sativa, assembly GCF_030686135.1. NCBI lineage: Eukaryota > Viridiplantae > Streptophyta > Magnoliopsida > Brassicales > Brassicaceae > Camelina > Camelina sativa. Next base: position 32,900,927 of record NC_141896.1, on the reverse strand, counting down.
TCTTAATGTGATATTGAAGTTTGAATATATCTTGTAGGTGTTGGAGCATTTTTCCGGGACTTATGTTCTAGGACTTTGCATACAAGTTGCCTTCAAATTCTAAAACAGAATATAGTTCTCATCCTATGCAACTTGGAAAAGATCTTTCCACCATCCTTTTTTGATGTGATGGAGCACCTGCCTATACATCTCCCTTACGAAGCTGAATTAGGAGGTCCTTTCCAATATAGGTGGATGTATCCTTTTGAAAGATTTTTTAAAAAATTGAAAGGAAAAGCAAAGAACAAAAGGTATGCAGCAGGATCAATTGTTGAATCATATATCAATGACGAGATTGCATACTTCTCAGAGCACTATTTTGCCGAGAACATACAAACAAAATCAAGGTAAATGCTATCAAGATTTGAATTTATTGTGTGAATATATATTTAATTTTCAATCATTTGGTCAGGTTAACAAGATTTGATGAAGGTGAAAACCCTATATATCATGTGCCTGGAGTACCTTCTATATTTACTCACGTTGGCCGTCCAAGTGGGGAAATGCATGAAACATGGCTCTCAAGCCGAGACTACCAAAGCGCACACGCATATGTTTTAAGAAATTGTGACTATTTCAAGCCAATTGAGAGGTATATATATAATTAAGTAGGGATCGCTCAAATTATATATAATCTGCTATGATCTCTCATATATTTGTGTTTGTCTTGTATATATAGTATGTTCGAGGATTTTCTTTCAGCAAAATATCCAGGACTTCCCGAGAAGGAACTCTCCGCCAAAAGAGCAGACGAATATCATTTATGGGTTAAAGAATATGTGTGTGACAACAATACTCTATATATAAATACTTATTAAAATTATTGAAAATAACTTATACATATATATATGCAGGTTACTTACTGGAACGCCACAAATCTATTTCCTACTTGGGTTCAAGAGATAGTGCATGGACCTTTGAACAAGGTCAAAATATGGCCAATGTATTTTACAAGAGCCTATTTGTTTCATACAGAGAATCACGGCGCTGGACGTAACACATGTAACTATGGGGTATGTGCTAAGGGTGAAAATTATACGGATGAATCTGATGCAGCAGATTTCTACGGAACCATAACTGATATCATAGAGCTTCAATATGAGGGGATGGTTAATTTGAGAATCACACTTTTTAAGTGCAAGTGGTATGAACCTATTATCGGTAGAGGCACTCGGATCAGCAATGGTGGTGTCATAGACGTACTTTCAACAAGAAAGTACAATAAATACGAACCATTTATTCTAGGTAAGTATATATATATATATATATGTGTATTTACTTATCTATAAATAAAACATTATTGTTGAAATGCTAATGTAACTTTCATAATTTGCAAATGCAGCCTCTCAAGCAGAACAAGTGTGTTATATTCTGTATCCATACATTAAAAAACCGAAGCAAATATGGTTCAATGTTCTAAAGGTGAATCCGAGGGGAAACATTTCTGGAGAATATGTCAACAGTTCAGAGACGACTCTTTTGCAAACCGAAAATGAAGATATTGTACTTGACAATTTGGAAGAGGAAGTACACCTAATAAATCTAGATTACGCCGTTGAGGATGTGGAACCTGAAGATGAATTCTTGTGTAATTTATCATGTTCGGATGATGAAGAACCAGATGATAAAGAATCCTCCTAATTATGTTTATGTCAAATTTGTGCAATAAATAATATGTAATATATCCTGAATTGTGTTCTAAATAATATGTAATATATATTAAATGTTATGTTTAAAAATATATAAATTAAGCCAAATATATTAAATGTTATGTTTAAAAATATATAAATTAAATTATATGGATTTAAAAGGATTAATTAAGCCACTGATTAGCGACTATTAAGTGACTAAGTTCAAAATACTTGGGTTTAATTATCCCGATCCGTTAATTGACTAGATTATAGACTTCTTAAACAAGCCCAACATTTTTTTTTAAAATAGTCTTTGCAAATACCAACCACTTAGGGACTGATAGGCGACTATATTGAAGCTTATTGGGTTAATTAAACACAAAATCCATTAACGGCCCATCACACACGACCTAACCCTAATCGTTAACCTAATCTCTAATCATTCTCACCTTTCTTCTTCTTTGTGTTCTTCGCCGTTTTCTCTCTAACATCGAAACCCTAATCTTTGCTGTTCTTCGCCGTTCTTCGCCGTAACAATGAAGATGCCTCTTGTCAAGAAGCCTGGACGCAAGAGAAATGTTGCCCCCAACGCTTCTCTCAGCCCCGGTGGCTCTAATCCATCGACTAAGGTGAGAAGACTCAACCCTCTACCGCGTCAATACAACTTCACTCCGGCGGCTGAAAATCCTACGCCTCCGACGCCTCAAGAAGAAGTCCGCGTTTCTCCCCAGATATTGACATTCGCGGCACTGCAGGTCAGAAACTATCCACCACCGCAGGTCCTTTTTCAAAACTTCGTGAATCGAGTTGGTGTAGAGCATCCATCTCGGTCATCAACCGAAGTGATGAACAATCCACCGGTTCAATCGAATCCATTGGAAGATTCTGCGAGATCTCCAAATGCAGCCTCTCATGCTCAAAGTCATCCTTCTTCTCAAGGTCACAACTTCGTAGAGTTAGATCCAGTCTTGCCGGAACTCCAGGAAGACACGTTGAGGGCTCTAAACGTGATACTTATGGTGCCGGACCGTCATAAGTTCACCACCGTCCTCTCTCCGGAACCGAAGCCTAACACGACTTGGTATGTCTACTTTTCATAATTTTACAACCGTGTTCTAGTTAGTTGGTTGATTTTTGTTGTCTGATTGTAGTAAATACTCTTTGGGATTCATGTCTGTTATTGGTTGGTTGATTTTTGTTGTCTGATTGGTTTAACTAACTGTGTTCTAGTTAGTTGTGAAACAAATTCTGAAACAACCGTGTTCTAGTTTGTAAATTAGTTAGACTTACAACCGTGTTCTAGTTTCTGTCAACCGTGTTTCAGTGTTTCATGTCTTTTATTGGTTGGCTTCAGATTGTAGTAAACAAGTGAATGTGTTTAATGTCTGTTTCAGTGTGTAGTAAACGATTTTAACTAACCGTGTTCTAGTTAGTTGTGAAACAAATTCTGAAATAACCGTGTTCTAGTTTGTAAATTAGTTAGACTTACAACCGTGTTCTAGTTTCTGTCAACCATGTTTCAGTGTTTCATGTCTGTCAAAGAACTGACTTGATTCTTTTGTTATGTGAGGTTTACTCGTGATGCAAAATCAGCACTGGTTAGGAAGATTACTAGAGTTTTTACAAACAAATTTGATGGTCCATTCTACAATTGGTCATGTGTGCCTCCGGATAGACGAGAAAGATACTTCCTTAAGTTTGCGGTATAGTTTTATGTTCAGAGGTTTCATTCATAGATAGGTTTTGATTAAGTTGTTGTTCACTAACGTAATTCTATTTTCCTTTTTTCATAGAAAACACACACTTGGGATCCTTTAATAATAGGAACAGTGCAACAGTATTTCTATGACATATGCCAACGACGGATGAAAAACATGGTTAGCGACGTTAGGACTAGTCGAGTGCAACCTAAATGGATCGAGGGTGACCTGTGGAAAGTAATGGTTGCTCAGTGGGAGACTGAAGAAGCACAAGAAAGGAGTCGAATCTATTCCAAAGCTCGCATGTCAGACCGTAATGGTCTCAGTCCTCACATGCACTTATCTGGGCCAACATCTTATCAACAAGTCAAACAAGGCTTGGTGAGTAACTTTGTTTTTTTTCTTACACCTTTGCAACTTAAACTTATGTCTTAACCCTTTTCTTTGTTTTTGTAACATTCCAGGAAGAAAAACTTGGGAGACCAGTGAGTCTCGGTGAGGTTTTCAAAGAGACTCATACAAAGCCAGATGGTACGTATGTGGATCGCAAGGCCGAGAAGATCTTTACAACTTATGAGAAAAACTTACAAGCTAAGCTATCTGAGATTGAGTCAGATCCTTCACAAGTTTAGGAGCTCACAGCAGAAGATTAAACTGCTATCTTTCTTCAGGTAAAGTTACATTTCTCACAATCTATATTTAAAGAGTCTTTAACTTTCATATTCTCTATTTACAGTTTCACCTTTTTTTTCTCAGTTCACCGAGAAGGATTCACGAGGTAATATTTTTGGGCTCGGTAGCCTCAAGGATCATCTTCAGGGTCTTCTCAATGGCAACAGCTATCATCAACAAGGACAGTCATCATCGTTTGTAGCATTGCAAGAGCAAATGAAGGAAGCTCAAAGGATCATTGAAGAACAAGTTGCTTATGCGACAAAACGTGATGCTGAGTTTGCTGCTCGTGAAGCAGAACATTCCAAAGTTGTGGCTGAGCAACAGAAGAAGATAGATCGCTTGGAAAAGTTCATGCAGAAACTTGATCCGGCCTTTCTCGAGTTCCATGAGACTGAATCAAGTGATGCACCCCATCGACCCTCCTACATAAAGAGCATCTCCTCCTTAGGTTAATTCTTAGGCTACTTATCTCTCTCTATTTCTTACTCTAATGAACTTGACAATTTGGGATGATGTGTTCTTCCTTATCACTTAAGAGAATCATAGTGTTAGGTTCTCTCATTTGGTTGTGACAAAAATATGGTTCTCTCTTTTTGGAATGGCTTATGTGGTGTACTAATTACAATTATGGTTAACTTTTGGTAATTAAAAATGCAAATTTTAAGGCTTTCTTTGATTATAAATTCGAGTTATAAACAAAAAAAAAAGAAAAGATTCTGGTTTTTAATCCCTATAGTCTTCAAATAGTCATTAAATCAAGATTTACATAGTTGCAACACAGTCGTCAAATAGTCGTCTCGTAGTAGCCAAGTAGTCGCTACATTTAACGACTATATCACAACTATTCTCAAACTAATCTCCTTCACATCGCATTAATCGTTAAACTGTCAGCAAATAGTCGTAAATGTTTACTGACTACTTTACGACTATCTGTACACAACGACTGTTCACATTTTAATTAATCGTAACTTAGTCACAAAACAGTCGTAAACATTTACGACTACATTACGACTACTTTTACAACTACGTGGATTAGTCGTAAAGTAGTCGCTATTTACCGACTAAATTAATGACTGAAATTCCTACCGACTAACGTTTTACGACAACAGTGATTAGTCGTAACATAGTCGTAATTTACGAAATAGCGACTACTAAACGACTACAAATGCAGTCGTAAATTGCATGTTTTCTTGTAGTGACGAGAGGAAGAAGAGGGGGGGCTTTATATATGGAAACCCCTTTGACCTAGCTTCCCAGTCCTGTCCGAGGGTCTACTCGATGGGGTGCACGAGGATGAGGTCGGGTTACTCCTCGGGTGAGATCTTCGGGTTGTTCTTCCTGCTCTTGGACCCTCCTCGACTGTGTTGGGGTTCACACTGTTCTTCCAGTTCGATGGCTCCTTCAGGTACATGTTTGGATTTGTCCTTGTTTCTCCCCATTTTAGGCTCTAAAGCACATGTTTTCATCCAAAGTATGCAAATGCAAGAATGCAACGCCCTAAATGGCCTAAATGTGAAATCCTACAGTTAATGACCTAAAAATGCTAAAGTAAGGGTATAAAGAATGCAAAATATAGACAAAAAAGGATGCTAAAACATGTAAATTAGAGAGTTATCAGATCCTCAAACTTAAATCTTGCTAGTCCTCTAGCAAGAAAGTAGGAGGGTGCGGTTTAAAACCAGGGACTCATAACCTTTTATGCTAAGCGAAGGATTCAAGCTATAGTCCTTAAAGATAGTTTAATGGTGCTAAGATCAATCAACATACTTACAAATATTTTTCTATGCTTATTACCATGCATCGATCTAGTTCAACCTCCAACTAAAAGTATAGACTTGCAATTCCAAAGAACATCTCTTTCACATTCGTTTAAGTGTTTGGCGAATTCTTGCAAATGGAAGGTGAATCAAGCTCAATCGGTTTCAAGAGTAAGACTTTTTGGTAAAGTGGTTTCAAACAAATTCTTTGGGTGGTTTTCTCTCAAAAGAAGGAATGCTAAACAGTTGTGAAAACTATCTAAGATTGAGAACAATTTGGGCATACAAAGCTTAACTCTTGATAATCTAACCTTTTCTCATTCATCTTTTTTTTTAATCAAACCCCCTAGAATAAAACGACCCACAACCTTGATTTTAACTTTTTTTTTTTTATAATCCCTAAGGTCTAAACTTTAAACATCTAGCTCTTTTTTTTTTTTTTTTTTTCTTTTCCTTTCTTTGCTAAACTCCTAATATGTATATATATATATGTATATATATATATATATTTTTTCTTTTTCTCTTTTTTTTTTTTTACTAAGAGACTTAGAGCTACTTGATTCTAACCTTAAGAACTTTTTTTTTCTTAACCCAACCCAAAATAAACATGCTAACCACCTATCTTTTAAAATCGATTTTATTAGCTAGTCCAAATGATTCTAACTTAGCTAAATCAAGAGCCAGTTCTTTTTCGTTCTCAATACTCTCAAGGTTTCACAACCTATAGCACAATAAAAAGGCCTCACTCAACAATTCACAACAAGGTTTGAAAGAAAGGTTTGGGTTCAAGGTTAGGGAAAAAAAATCGGGTTAAACGAAAAGATTGCTAAAAATAGAGTGCTAATCCGAGTTTAGAGTTATCATGAGCAAGTATTCAAATTCCATAAGCAAAACAATTTAAGTTCAAATTAAGTCCAATAAAATAGAGATGATGCAATGTTCAAGCAAGTGGAGGAAGCATTCAAAAGACACAAGGTTCTAAGCAAAGATTTTTCATTTTTTCCAAAGATTGATCTAGCAACAATGAACTGTGATTCAGAGCTATAGCTTCAATCCTAAGGTTTGATTTTAAACAAGGTGGTTTTAATCATTGTCCCCTAAGATGCAAATGCAACAATCCTATATAAAACAGACTAGACTCAATCCTAATATGTAAATGCAACTACACGAATACTCTTTTTTTTTTTTTTATAAATTTTTCAAATTTTTTGGGTTTTTTCAATGCACATAGATGCATACTCAAATGAATAAAACTAGCATGCAAAAATTTGAAATAAGAAAATGAGAAAATAGAACACAATGTTAAATACATTCTAAGACCCTCCCCCAAACTTAAATTACACAGTCTCTGTGTAAATAAAAGTCTGAAAAAGAAACCAAGAATCACACAAAATAAAATGAAACTAAATGCAATGTTATTTACAAAGATTGGATGAATGTGGTACCTCATGGGTTAGTGAAGAAGGAGGTTGTATCAGCCTCCATACTCGCCAACGTGTAGCCAGGGTCATCATCGGCTTCAGCAGGTGCCCGGATTCGCTCGTCAGAGAGCTCGGTGATATGCACGGACGACTTGCTCGGACCAGCATTCGAGGGGTTGATCGGGTATGGCATCGCGTAACTCATCGGGTAGGGCATCAGATAGTATGACGGGTATGGCGAGAGAGGTCCGGAGTTATCAACCGTATAGTCACTCTCAGGGTGCATCAAATACGGCATCGGATACGGTATTTGATACGTCGGAGGGAAAGGACTCGATTGCTCAACCGAATAGGTGCTCGATGGGTGCATCGGGTAAGGCATCATGTACCCCATCAGGTTAGGCATCGGATAGGCGTTTGAGGTGCTTCTCCGCGATCTGTCGGGTCTTGTGATATCCCCTTACGGTTGGGGCTCGTAGGGCTATGCTCTGTGAGGCTCTATAGGTGTTAGTCCTCGAATTCCTCCTAGTGGTCCGCTTCTCCCCATCCATCTGGGTGCATATGCCGAGATGGGATCTGAGGCACAACTTGCCTTGTCTTGTAGCTCCTTTATCTGACCTCCCATCACCTTCACTGAGCCGGTAAGATCCTTCACCTTCCTAACCAGAAATTTGTTCATCCTCTTCAGCCATCCGATCCTCTTGTGAGCTTCCCTCACCCCAACAGGCTGCTTTTGTGAGCAGACATACTCCTTAAAGTCGTAGTCTTCAGAGTTGTCTTCTTGTTCTTGCCCAGTCGGCTCTCTCTCTTCAGCTTCGGATTCCTTCTCTGGGTTGTACAGCTCCTCCAGAGGCGGTGTAAAGTCGATGTTGTCCCCCAGCCGGACCTTGGTGCACACTACATTGGACAGGATCATTTGGGCGGCTCCGGCAGTTGGATGGACAAACTTGAAGAGCAGCATGTCGTTTGGCTTCTCATAAGCCAAGTATCTATCCAGTGTCAGGTACTCGATGTCTAGCCATCTCGGGTCATCTACCACTCCTTTCAAAGGCACATCGCACACCACCAAAATTGGTGTGACCAATCCTCCTATCGAGATCTCTCCAGCTCCCTCTCTTCTCTCAGTTTTCATAGCCCATGACTTAAGGTAAAGGAACTGATCGAGCAACACAAATATCATGCTAGTATCCGCAACATCTCCTACTAGCGGTGTACCATCCCTAGCATTGTCTAAAACTCCACACAAGGCAATGTCTAGCAATTAGAGCTCATGATCGTTCACATTCCCAGTCTCCTTTCTAGCAAATAGAGTGCAGGCGAGGGACTTGTGAAAATACCTCAAAACAAAGCTCCTTATTTGAGCAGACTTTGAGCTTGTAGACTTGTAGGGGAGCTTGTCTCCTATTGTCAGCCATAGGGACTTCATCTCCTCCTTGCTCACCTTCATGCCTTCTCCACTCCCAGCCTTCAAACCATACAACTTCTCCATCTCCTTGAAAGTAAGCCGATACTCCTTGTTTTGCACGGAGAAGGTGATGAACTCGATCCCCCCATCGGGTAGTAGGGTCGGGTGGTCCTCAAAGTAGTACAACCGTAATGTTGAGAGAAAGTGGACCGTCTCCTCCTTATAATCTTCAAGGTGGGCTCGCATCATATGGCCCAGGTGGCACATGTGGAACAGGAACTCGAAATCTCTATCGATGCCCAACTGCTTCATCATTTCTCGGTGAGGGTAGCGGGTACCAATGAAACTCATCTTGCGGAAAACCTTGAAGAGCTTTACCGGAGTCTCTGCTTCAGCCTCCGCGAGGCTTGGCGTGTGCGTTCTCTCTGCTCCTCCTCTCGCTCACGGTTCTCCTCCTCTGTGTCTCGATCCTCTTCCTCAGCTGCTCTCTCAGCTACCTTCTCAGCCCTTTCAGAGCCTGGTCTCTTCCCTCTTTCAACTGCAGCTCTGCTCCTTAGCCGCGACGTTTGGATCTCCTCTGGCTCTCCTCCACCAGCATCAGAATCGACCTCCATAGGGTCGGTAACAGTTCTCTCGGACGTATACAGGTCCCTACATCGAGGAGATCGGCAAACAGCACTCGCCACCGGGCTTGGTGAGCAAACTCGGGTGTCTGCTCGAGCAGCGGATCGGGCGACGGATCAGGTTGAGCATCGGGTTGGAGAAATGAAATATCCAGCCAGCGGTTGGGAATGGCGGAACGTCTCCTATTCCTTGGGATTCGCGAGGTTCGACGGCATCTCCTCCGGTTCTTGCAGCGGTGGAGGTTGATCTGCTTCCCTTCTTTTCATAGGTTTTCATCTTTGGTGCCATTGGTAAGATCCTTAAAAAGAAAGAAATGTTAAACTCGAGATTAATAGGGTTAGTCCCCGAAAATCTTAGAACACTCGAGTTTGAGAGAGAAAGGATTGTAACATCCGCGAACGGATTTTGTGATTTTGAAAGGAGTGTGGATCGACACCCTAGTGGCATCGATCGACACCACTAATTTCTGGGTTCGGCCGGTTTGATTAATTGCCGAATTGGTTCGGTTTGGTTCAATTAAATCCCTAAATCGTGTTATAAGCGTCTAAGGACGAGTTTAATGGTTTTTGGGAAGTTATTTGGTCGCCGCTTAGTGAAAGAAAGAGAGAAAAGAGAGAGAAACGTTTTTGTGACTTTCTGGGCTTGTTCTTGGAGTTTTTGGAGAGATCTGAGGCTGTAGGAGGGTTAGTTGTTGCTGGAAACGAAGGGGGAGCTTCTGGAGGTGTTGTTTTCCACGTTTCTCAATCCAATCTTCCTGTTCTTGAGGTGAGTGCTTGACCATGGTTGATCTAAGCATGAGATCTCTCTTGTTTGTGTGTTTTCTTTGCTGTTTGTGTTGTTTTGTTGCTTGGGTTCGTTGCTTTTGTGATTCCCAGTGATTTCTGAGGTAATTGGGTGATTTGGGAACGGATTCGGGATGGTTTGGAATCAGGATTCGTCGTTCGTGTTCGCGCAGTTCGCGTCTGCAGATATGGCATCGATCGACACCATTCGAGCATCGGTCGACACTGTTGGTGACAGCATCGGTCGACACCCTTGTGGCATCGGTCAACACCTTTTGGTTCAGCATCGGTCGACACTTCCTAGTGGCATCGGTCGACACTAGTCTCAACCGAGACTTGTTTTCCTGGTTTGATGTATTGCTTGTGTTTTGTTTGCTTGCATAACTTGAGGGTCTCATATGCTTGTGTGTATAACCTAGTAGATGGGAGGACGGTCTCACTAAGTATTTATACTTACGCATCTCAATTGTTGTTTGTGATGTGCAGGTAAAGGAAAAGTGTGATCGTGGAATCAAAGGCGATGAAGAGGAGGATGTTCTAGAGACTTGATTGATTGTGGTCTAGCTATTGTTAGGTTGCTAGTATTGAGTTGATAGAGCATTGTAGGATGTTGGAACCTTGCTATGTCATTGTTGAATTATTGGATTATTGTTGTTGGAATTCTTTTGGTTTAATGGAATTTGTTTTATTTGGTTATTCCGCAGTTATTGATTGTTGTTAGGATGTTAGTGGGTATGGGACCACTAGTAAGTTAAGGTATTAAAAAAAAAAAAAGAAGGGTTGTTTCATTTTGGTATCAGAGCCCTTACGGTTCTAGGTCTAGGGTTCATTGTGCTTTTGCTGTTGATGTTTAGGATTTCATGCTATGATTGATTGTGTGGTTGGTCAATTGTGTGTGGCATGAAGTCCTAGAACATCCTCTTCGAGCCTGTTTTGGATTCCACGGTAAGTTGTGTTTTGTGTATTAGAATTATTGTTTGCTTAGCCTTCTGTTCTTGGATGATACAGATGGTTAGAGGTGAGGATGCTGTTGGTCGTAGTCGTGGTCGTGGGCGTGGTCGTGGTCGTGGTCGGGGACTAGGTCAGGTTCCTGAGGCCAGTGTGAGTGTGACCCAGAGCATGGCCAGTGAGGAGGTGGCGGAGTCACAGGTTCATCCTAGTGTGTCTGGAGCCCAGGCTGGTTTGGGTGACGGCAGGGCGGATGGGCCTGGTGTCGGTCACGGTGTTGCCCCGGGTGTGAGGGTTGCAGCTACGGGTGCTCTGGGCAGAGAGGATGTCTTGATGGACTTGCTAGCTCAGGTTTTGCAGCGACTTCCAGCAGTTGTGCCGCCAGTGGTTGGTGGGCAGGATCCAGTTGTGCCGCCAGTGGTTGGTGGGCAGGATCCAGTAGTGCCGCCAGTGGTTGGTGGGCAGGATCCAGTAGTGCCGCCAGGGGATGGTGGGCAGGTTCCAGTGGTGCAGCCTGTGGCGGGATTGCAGGCAGGTGTGCAGCCGGGGGCCGAGGTAGTGGATGCTCAGTATGTTCGGATGATGGAGCAGCTGCGGCATGTGGGAGTAGGGTATTTCTCAAGAAGTACCGATCCGAGTGTAGCGGATGAGTGGAGAGAGCAGATGGAGGATATTTTCCTTTCGCTTAGGTGTTCCGACCGGTACAGGGTGGATCTGGCAGTGTTTTACTTGTCAGGAGATGCACGTGTGTGGTGGAGGTCGGTTACAGCACGGAGGGTGCAGCGGGGTATGTCTTGGGGAGATTTTGTGAGGGAGTTTAACTCCAAGTATTTTCCTCAGGAGGCTCTTGATCGTATGGAGGCACGGTTCTTGGGGTTGACTCAGGGGGACCGTACAGTGCGGGAGCTGGATGCAGAGTTCAGTCAGCTTGTGGGGTATGCAGGCAGGGCATGGGAGCCAGAGGCGGCTCAGGTGCGGAGGTTTTTGTTGGCTCTGCAGGATGATTTGAGAACTCGGTGCATAGTGAGGAGCTATGCTACGAGAGCGGAGTTGGTTGAGGTTGCAGCTGGGATAGAGGATGACTTGAGGTCACAGGTGGTTGTGGTCAGTTCTTCGGTGCAGCCACAGCAGTCTCAGCAGCTTTCTATTCCTAGCAAGGGCGGCAAGCCTGCGCAAGGGCAGAAACGGAAGTTTGATGTTATGCAGAGGTCGAGGCACGGGGGTGCGAGATGCTTTGGGTGTGGTAGCAGGGACCACAAGGTGACTAGCTGTCCACAGAGAGGTGAGCAGCGGGCAGTGACAGAGCAGCGGGCGGTGACGGAACCGCGGACAGATACTCGGGTGTGTTACTACTGCAGAGAGACGGGGCATATCAAGCCTAGTTGTCCCAAGTTGCAGCAGAGGGCAGTAGCAGTGTTGCAGGCTGGAGCTCAGCCAGGGGTGCAGCAGGGTGTGCAGCACGGTGTGCAGCCGGTGGGTTGGATTGAGCCGACGACTCAGGTGTACTCGACCCAGGAGCCCGGTGGCACTAGTGCAGGAGCGATCACAGTTATAACTTCTGAGATTCGAACTTAGTCAATTCAATAGTTTAGATTATATTTGTTTTTGCTTGTGGCCAAGTGTTAGGTTCTTAACACATGAGGTTTGTTTAGGGACCTTATTGGTGGGCGGGTTTAAGTCCCATGTTATGTTTGATTCTGGAGCTTCTCATAGCTTCATTACTCCGGAGTGTGCCGAGAGTGCGGGGATCAGAGGGGATTCCGGAGAGCGTTCAGGAGTTGTCAGAGTTGCGGGAGGCAAGTTCCTGAGGGTTATTGGACGAGCTGGAGGAGTTGATATTCAGATCGCAGGAGAGTCGTGGCCAGCGGATTTGCTTATCAGTCCAGTGGAGTTGTATGATGTTATTCTTGGTATGGATTGGTTGCATCGGTATAAGGTGCATTTGGACTGCTATCGGGGTAGAGTGGAGTTTGAGCGTCCAGGAGCGAAGTTGGTTTTTCAGGGTATTAGACCGACTTCGGGGAGTCTCGTGATCTCAGCCGTTCAGGCAGGGAAGATGATCGAGAAAGGCCGTGAGGCTTATCTGGTTACTATATCTATGCCAGAGTCAGTGGGGAAGTCTACGGTTAGCGGTATTCCGGTTGTGGAGGATTTTGAGGATGTGTTCCAGTCATTGCAGGGATTACCACCATCTCGGTCGGATCCTTTTACTATTGAGCTGGAACCGGGGACGATGCCGTTATCCAAGGCTCCTTACAGGATGGCTCCAGCAGAGATGGCAGAGCTGAAGAAGCAGCTGGAGAATTTGTTGAGTAAGGGTTTTATCCGTCCTAGGTGTTCACCGTGGGGAGCTCCGGTGCTGTTTGTTAAGAAGAAGGATGGGAGTTTTCGGTTGTGTATTGACTATCGGGGTTTGAACCAAGTTACTGTGAAGAACAAGTACCCTCTCCCGAGGATTGATGAGTTGTTGGATCAGTTGAGGGGTGCTACTTGGTTCTCCAAGATCGACTTGGCATCAGGATATCATCAGATTCCTATTCATGAGGCAGATGTGAGGAAGACAGCCTTCAGGACGAGATATGGGCACTACAAGTTTGTGGTGATGCCGTTTGGGTTGACAAACGCGCCAGCTGCGTTTATGAGATTGATGAACAGCGTGTTCCAGGAGTTTCTGGACGTGTCAGTCATCATTTTCATCGACGACATCCTGGTATATTCTAAGAGTCCTGAGGAGAATGCAGTACATTTGAGAGCAGTGTTGGAGAAGCAGCGGGAGCAGAAGTTGTTTGCTAAGCTGAGTAAGTGCAGTTTCTGGCAGCGTGAGATGGGGTTCTTGGGTCATATTGTTTTAGCTGAGGGAGTTTCAGTGGATCCAGAGAAGATTCAGTCCATCAGGGAGTGGCCGAGGCCGCAGAGTGCCACTGAGATTCGGAGTTTCCTGGGGTTAGCAGGTTACTACAGGAGGTTTGTTCGGGGTTTCGCGAGTATGGCTCAGCCGATGACTAAGCTTACAGGGAAGGATGTCCCATTTGTGTGGTCACCAGAGTGTGAGGCAAGTTTTGCAAGTCTCAAGCAGATGTTGACTACCACGCCGGTGTTAGCACTGCCTGAGGAGGACGAGCCTTATGTTGTGTATACAGATGCTTCTAGAGTGGGGTTGGGTTGTGTACTTATGCAGCAGGGGAAGGTTATAGCTTATGCTTCGCGGCAGTTGCGGAAGCATGAAGCTAATTATCCTAATCATGATTTGGAGATGGCAGCAGTGATCTTTGCTCTTAAGATTTGGAGATCCTATCTGTATGGTGGGAAGGTACAGGTATTTACAGATCACAAGAGTCTGAAGTACATTTTTACTCAGCCTGAGCTGAATTTGAGGCAGAGGCATTGGATGGAGTTAGTAGCGGATTATGATTTGGACATAGCTTACCATCCTGGTAAAGCTAATCTGGTTGCAGATGCCTTGAGTCGGAAGCGGGTGGCTTCGGCTCAGGAGCAGGACATGGAGGCGTTGGTAGGTGAGATTAGTGCATTGAGTTTGTGTGCTATCTCATAGGAACCTTTGGATTTGGAGGCAGCTGATAGAGCGGATTTGTTGAGTAGAGTGAGGTTAGCTCAGGAGAGCGATGAGGGGCTGGTGAATGCCTCTAAGGCTGCGGGTGCAGAGTATCAGGTTTCTGCTAATGGTACTATCCTTGTGCATGGTCGGATCTGTGTGCCCAAGGGTGAGGATTTGAGGCAGGAGATACTGAGAGAGGCTCATTCGAGCAAGTTCTCTATTCATCCAGGGGGGACCAAGATGTACCGTGACCTCAAGCTGTATTATCACTGGGTCGGGATGAAGAAGGACGTAGCCGACTGGGTGGCGAAGTATGATACTTGCCAGCTGGTGAAGGCGGAGCATCAGGTTCCTGGTGGTTTACTACAGAGTTTGCCTATTCCTGAGTGGAAGTGGGATTTGATCACGATGGACTTCGTGGTGGGTTTGCCTGTGTCGAGGACGTTTGATGCTATTTGGGTCATTGTGGACCGTTTGACTAAGTCTGCGCATTTTCTGGCCATCAAGAAAACTGATGGAGCAGCGGTTTTGGCCAAGAAGTACGTGAGGGAGATAGTCAGATTGCACGGTGTGCCTGCTAGTATTGTGTCTGATAGAGATTCCAAGTTCACTTCGGTGTTCTGGAGGGCGTTTCAGGCAGAGATGGGCACGAAGGTGCATATGAGTACAGCCTATCATCCTCAGACGGACGGTCAGTCAGAGAGGACGATCCAGATTTTGGAGGATTTATTGAGGATGTGTGTGCTGGATTGGGGTGGTCATTGGGCAGATCACTTGAGCTTGGTGGAGTTTGCTTATAACAACAGCTACCAGGCTAGTATCGGGATGGCTCCTTATGAGGCTCTGTATGGGAGGCCGTGTCGTACACCGTTGTGTTGGACTCAGGTGGGGGAGAGGAGCATATTTGGTGCAGATTTTGTTCAGGAGACCTCGGAGAAGATCCGGGTTCTGAGGCTGAACATGAAGGAGGCTCAGGATCGGCAGAAGACTTATGCTGATAGGAGGAGAAAGGATCTTAAGTTTCAGGTTGGGGATAGAGTGTATCTCAAGATGGCCATGTTGTAGGGTCCGAACAGGTCACTGACAGAGACTAAGTTGAGTCTGAGGTACATGGGTCCGTTCAGAGTGGTTGAGCGGGTGGGACCAGTGGCATACCGGCTGGAGTTGCCTGAGGTTATACGTGCGTTCCACTAGGTATTTCATGTGTCGATGCTGAGGAAATGTCTTCACGAGGGTGATCAGTTGTTAGCTAAGATTCCTGAGGATCTTCAGCCTAACATGACTTTAGAGGCGAGACCATTGAGGGTGCTCGAGAGGAGAGTGAAGGAACTTCGGAAGAAGAAGATTCCTTTGATGAGAGTCTTGTGGGACTGTGACGGAGTAGAGTAGCAGACTTGGGAGCCCGAGGCGAGGATGAAGGCAAGGTTTAAGAAGTGGTTTGAGAAGCAGACCGCGACTTGAGCTTGTCTAGCCGGGTCCGAGTTGTAGTCCGTGGCTGGAGCGGGTACGGAGTATTCCAGCCCATCTCTCTTGATATTTGGTCGCTTAGGGGTGGTTGGTTGTGCGACTAAGTATCAAGATGAGGTGGTGCTCGGGATGCGGGTTGTTGGCTCCGGTTGTTGTATTTTTGGCTTTTTCTGATGTAATTTCGTTGAGATTGTAACGATTATGACATTTTTGAGATTAATAAGATGAGTATTTTTCTTTATGTTTGACTATTGTTGTCATGGGAAAAGAGAAATAGCTCAGGTGTCTATTTTTGGAAAGTTTCCATAAATAGAAGTTTCCATAAAAGGAAGGTTTCCAGAATTAGAAAGTTTCTAAAAGAGGAAGGTTTTGGTGGAAATGTTGAGGTAGATCTAGCCGAGAGATACTCGTTGGCATCAGTATTTGTTTTGCTCAAGGCCGTGCGGGCCCAACTCACGTGATACCGATAGCTCGATGGACTTTGTGGCCAGAGAGTGGGAGTGGTATGTTGCTTCGGATGACGATCCGAGAGCGCGCTTGAGGGTGACGACCCAAGAGCGGGATATGTGAGGCTCCCTGGATACCGTAGCTGTGAGCCGAGGCTCGGCAGTGAGCTGGTATGTCTCGAGGGTTGCGACCCGAGAGCGGGGGGAGTGTGTGTGAGTGACTTCCTGGATGCCGTAGCTTAAGGCGGTTGGCCTGATAGCGAGCCGGCATGATTCGTTGGTTGCAACCACGGACGGGGGAAGCAATGAGTTGTGAGCAAATAGTGTTTATGATGCGAGTATATTGGCTAGAGGGAGACCTCGAGGGTCAGTCGGAGGTGTGCGGGCTGTTGCGACAGTGGCATGGGAAACCTTGGCTGATGGTGTTTAGTCCGGTCTGGGGACGTGCGGGCCGTGCTGACGGTGGCACGAAGGTCCTTGGCAGTTGGACGGTATTGCGGGATTCGGGGACGAATCCATATTGGTGGGGGAGAATTGTAACATCCGCGAACCGGATTTTGTGATTTTGAAAAGAGTGTCGATCGACACCCTAGTGGCATCGATCGACACCACTAATTTCTGGGTTCGGCCGGTTTGATTAATTGCCGAATTGGTTCGGTTTGGTTCAATTAAATCCCTAAATCGTGTTATAAGCGTCTAAGGACGAGTTTAAGGGTTTTTGGGAAGTTATTTGGTCGCCGCTTAGTGAAAGAAAGAGAGAAAAGAGAGAGAAACGTTTTTGTGACTTTCTGGGCTTGTTCTTGGAGTTTTTGGAGAGATCTGAGGCTGTAGGAGGGTTAGTTGTTGCTGGAAACGAAGGGGGAGCTTCTGGAGGTGTTGTTTTCCACGTTTCTCAATCCAATCTTCCTGTTCTTGAGGTGAGTGCTTGACCATGGTTGATCTAAGCATGAGATCTCTCTTGTTTGTGTGTTTTCTTTGCTGTTTGTGTTGTTTTGTTGCTTGGGTTCGTTGCTTTTGTGATTCCCAGTGATTTCTGAGGTAATTGGGTGATTTTGGAACGGATTCGGGATGGTTTGGAATCAGGATTCGTTGTTCGTGTTCGCGCAGTTCGCGTCTGCAGATATGGCATCGATCGACACCGTTCGAGCATCGGTCGACACTGTTGGTGACAGCATCGGTCGACACCCTTGTGGCATCGGTCGACACCTTTTGGTTCAGCATCGGTCGACACTTTCTAGTGGCATCGGTCGACACTAGTCTCAACCGAGACTTGTTTTCCTGGTTTGATGTAATGCTTGTGTTTTGTTTGCTTGCATAACTTGAGGGTCTCATATGCTTGTGTGTATAACCTAGTAGATGGGAGGACGGCCTCACTAAGTATTTATGATAATACTTACGCATCTCAATTGTTGTTTGTGATGTGCAGGTAAAGGAAAAGTGTGATCGTGGAATCAAAGGCGATGAAGAGGAGGATGTTCTAGAGATTTGATTGATTGTGGTCTAGCTATTGTTAGGTTGCTAGTATTGAGTTGATAGAGCATTGTAGGATGTTGGAACCTTGCTATGTCATTGTTGAATTATTGGATTATTGTTGTTGGAATTCTTTTGGTTTAATAGAATTTGTTTTATTTGGTTATTCCGCAGTTATTGATTGTTGTTAGGATGTTAGTGGGTATGGGACCACTAGTAAGTTAAGGTATTAAAAAAAAAAAAGAAGGGTTGTTTCAAGGATAAGAAGACAAAGAGTTTTTTAGGGTTTAGAGAGAACTTATGGAATTGTGAGGGTTAGGCTCTTTAAATAGGGAGGATTGGCTTCTTGGGCTTCTCCGAGAGTAGGATAGGGTTTGTGGAATTTGGACTCTACTCGCCACCAGAGTAGGAACACAATCAGGCGCGTCGGATATGGATTCAGGTAGAGTCTCGGGTTTCCCAAAATTTCCTTTTTTCCTTTTTTTTTTTTTTAATAAATGTAAATATACGAAAATAGAAAATAAGATAAAACAAATAAATAAGAATTAAAATAAAATAAAAGATACCTTTGGGACTTCCTCCCAAGTGAGCTTGTTTTAAGTCACTAAGCTTGACTCTTCATACTTTTTAAGCATGGGATCTAGGAGGGAGAGGTTCTGGAATCCTTTCCACTGTAGCAGGTTGATTCAATGGATTTTCCAAGTCTTGTCCAGGTTCCACAACAAATGTAGTGTTGACTTCTTCAAGATGCTTGACTTTTCTCTGCTTTGTCTTAGTGGAAAATATTTGACCATCAATGGTTGGCCTTTTAATTCCTTTATTGACATCAAACTCCATCTTGAAATGCTCCCCATGCTCAATTCTGATCTTGCCTTGTTTCACCTCAATCACCGCACCTAATTTTGCCAGGAATATTCTCCCTAGGATCAGTGGATCGTCTGGTTCCTTATCCATATCAAGGATCATAAAATCAGTAGGGACTTCCACCCTTCCAATCCTGAGAGGCAAATTTTCCATGATCCCAATCGGATGTCTGATTGTTCTATCAGCTAGAACCAAATACAGACTACTCGGTTTAAAACTGCTGAAACCCATTTTGTTGGCAACTGACAGCGGCATGATGCTGAATGAAGCTCCCAGATCGCACAAGCAATTTTTGAAAATCCAAAGTCCTATCGAGCATGGCAAAGTAAAAGAGCAAGGATCCTCCAATTTCTCCTCGATTCGCAGCTCAGGATCTAAGCACACTCCACTCCTGAGAATCTCATACCCAATCTCCTTGACAGCTTCCTTAACCTCAATCTCCAGCTGAGCTGCCTCCTTGGTGATTTCCTCTTGAAGTTTGTGTGGTGGCAAAAGCTTAGGAGGTGGAGCTTTACGCTTGGCCATATGCTCTGCAAGCGCCTCCAGTTGGATGTCAAGTGCTACAGGCAGTTGAGGTTGTTCTCTCATCTGAACATCTACTCGATGTATCATCCGATTACCATCATCAGGTGAGTCATTGGGTTCTGCCTTGGGTGGTTCTTCGATTTGTGATTCTCGAACCAGTGCTCGATCATCAACTCGATCAGTTTCCTTGGGTGAAGGCTCAGGTTCATACTCGGATATGTAGTACTTGGC
The DNA here is from genome assembly GCF_030686135.1 of Camelina sativa. Classification (NCBI taxonomy): domain Eukaryota; kingdom Viridiplantae; phylum Streptophyta; class Magnoliopsida; order Brassicales; family Brassicaceae; genus Camelina; species Camelina sativa. The sequence continues at coordinate 32,881,386 of NC_141896.1, read as the reverse complement.
CTCATTTATCCCATAGTGATCCATATCCTCCCCATCTTGAACATCACTATCCTTAGTGAGGCAGTCCTCATAATCATCATCAAGGAAGATGGCTTGGGCAGTGGCATAATTCTTTGGGTTCTGAACAGCTTTACCTGGAAGCTGGTTGATCTTTGGAGCTGGTTGGTTGTTGTGGTGGCCCTCTAGGTACCTCAGCTTAGTATTGAGCGAATCGTACTTGGCAGTCAAGTCATTGTATCCAGAATCGATCTTGTTGCTCATTTCCGCAACCCATTTTGTTGTGTCCATAGCAGAAGATGCCTGATTTTGAATCATCTGCTGAATTAGGCCGCGTAGGTCAGCTTCTTGTGATTGGTGCTGCGGGCCTTGTTGTTGTTGGAATCCAGGTGGTGCAATGGGTTGGTGGTAATTTCCAGAGTATTGCTGCTTAGCAGCATAGCCTTGATTGTATTGGACAAAAGGCTTCTGTTGGACCAGGTTCCCTTGAACTGCTGATGGATATATTTGGTCTTGAGGATTGGCAACATTCGGGTTATAGTATGACAGATTCGGATTCGGCTTGTAGTTGCTGTACCATTTGTTATAACCTCATTGGTTGTTGATATAGTTCACATCATCTAGCTGAATATTCTCCCTATCTTGTTGTAATAACCTCTAAGATTGCATGAACATGCTGCTGCTGGCGGAGGAGCTTATCGAGCTTGTCATTGAGGGCTTTCATGTCCCTCTTGTACTTGGCATCTTCCTCTCCAGTAGATCGCACAGTGCGATCGTACTCCTCATTATAATGCCCATCAGATTGAGCCAAGTTCTCCACTAGATCCCAACCTTCATCAACATCCTTGTTGAGGAAGTTACCATTGCTTGCGGTGTCCAGCAACATCCGTATCTTGGTGACCACTCCTCTGTAAAGTGTACTTAGCAATGAAGCATTGCTGAAGCCATGATGAGGGCATCTTGTAGTGTATCCCTTGAAATGTTCTCATGCTTCACTGAACGTCTCATTGTTTTTCTGAATAAATCTGCAAATGTCATTTTGCAGCCTTGCGGTTCTGAAGTTGGAGAAGAATTTGGCTAGAAACACCTTCTTGCACGCTTCCCAAGTGGTGATGGAGTCCTTGGGGAGTGATTTCTCCCAGATGTGTGCTTTGTCTCCCAAAGAGAATGGGAAATGCCGGAGCTTGAATCCATCCTCACTAACTCCATTTATCTTGGTGAGGCTGCAAAGCCTATCAAATTCATCTAGATGATCCAATGGATCCTCCATTGGCAATCCATGAAACTCGTTGCTTTGTATCATCTGGATAAGACTACTCTTGATCTCAAAATTGTTGTTCTGTACAGCAGGTGGCACAATGCCATTCCTTTGAGTATGAGTAGATGGAGCATGCCCTGCTCCTATGTTGGTCCTTGCTTGAGGAGCTGGTGGACCGTTCATTGTTTCCTCAATTGTTGATGGTTGTTGTTGTTGAACTTGTTGTTGGAGTAACCTTGGTCTGTCGATGTTGTCAATGAAAGGATTCAAGTTTTTGGCTACCCTTGGACCGTGTTTGCATGTACAAGTAGGTGACCGAGTGAGTACACGAAGGTCAACCCGGTCTAGGTGATCGAGTGACGGGTTGGGTGGGTGCTCGGGTTGTACCTGAAATGCAAAACAAACAAACACGAAAGCAAACAAGTCAGATGCTGAACCAATGTAGATAAGAGAACTTGATCTACCAAGTGCTGAAATCCTAAACGTAGCAAATTTAAATTCAACCAAATGGCAATGACGCCAAATTGATAACAGGATTTTCACCCAGAGTATCAATTCCCTATGCAGTTTTAGTACAAAGGGTTATCAATCCAAATGGTTGTTATGCTAGCAGATAGGATGAAATCAGGAGCAAGCAAGTCAAGCCAAGCAATAAAAGGGTTTTGTCTAACAATCCTAAAATGATAAAAGAAAAGAATATAAACAAGGAACACTCAACCTAAGCACTCGATGCAAGCATTCAAGTACAGGATTGGGTGGGGTGATCGAGTTAACAAAGAAAGTATGAACAGCTCGAAGCAGGTGATCGTGTACCTGTTCAGGTAAGAGATCTAGTGATGAATACAAATGCAAGCAATTAAGATACGAAAGCTTCTAAGGATGGGGTAATCGACTCCTAAGTGTTCCTGACCAATACAAATGTCTTACATGCCTCAAGCAAATATTCCCTAGACAATGAATCTCTAAAACCTTGTTAAAACACTCTCGTGATAGAAACAATCAACCTTGATCACTCCCCTACCCAACTCTCGTTGGAGAAACATGACCAAGCAGGCAATATGAACCGATTCATTATTTTCAATAAACCCCTTACTCATCTAATCTCTTAGGCTAAGTGAGTAAATCTCTAGCATTGGTTGATTCAAGCATTTCATCTACACCTCTCGATGGTAAAACACCCTAGATCTAATCTCACCCTCTCGGTTTGTTGACAGCATTAAGAACACTAATCTAGAAGGGAATTTATAAAACATAAACAATCAAACTAAGACATCCTAATTGATCAAGAACACAAAATCATCTATCCCATCCCTATAAACTTTACTTCACTACTCTAAAATCATTGCAGAAAACATAGAAACAAAGATAAACGAAAATTGCATTGTATTAAAAGATAGAGTAGAAAATAAAGAGTACAAAGTAGAAATCTAAAGAGATAACAAAAAGATGTAAAATAAATCCTAACAAAAGTAGAAAAGTGTTTGAGTCACTCTAGATCTCTCTCAGAAGCTCTCGCTCTCTGTTTTGAGGGTCTGCGGCGTGCTAGGGCGAGAGGAAGAAGAAGGGGGGGGGTTTATATATGGAAACCCCTTTGACCTAGCTTTCCAGTCCTGCCCGAGGGTCTCCTCGATGGGGTGCAAGAGTATGAGGTCGGGTTACTCCTCGGGTGAGATCTTCGGTTTGTTCTTCTTGCTCTTGGACCCTCCTCGATCGTGTTGGGGTTCGGACTGTTCTTCCAGCTCGATGGCTCCTTCGGGTACATGTTCGGATTTGTCCTTGTTTCTCCCCATTTTAGGCTCTAAAGCACCTGTTTTCATCCAAAGTATGCAAACGCGAGAATGCAACACCCTAAATGACCTAAATGCGAAATCTTACAGTTAATGACCTAAAAATGCTAAGGTAAGGGTATAAACAATGCAAAATATGGACAAAAAAAGGATGCTAAAAACATGTAAATTAGAGAGTTATCACCGTAGCATCTCCATATACTTTTAGAATTTTTTGGAGGATCAATGATGAGGACATCAAGTCATCATCAACCAAGGATCATTCAGGAGACACATTTAACCATACAGGAGAGTTAGCTAATACTTTCCCATGCTCGAGCATCCAGAGGATTAGGCGAATATATATTTTCCTCAATTTTCCTAATTTGGCGCTAAATGCACTTAAGGAGTTTACACTGCAACAGATTATTTTCTGTTCGTTTATCCACACATTTGAGACCCTCCAGCTGAAGAAGAGACACACCAGAAGCCCTTGGTTCGCATCCAAGTATAGAGGAGATCTTACTTTCCATCTTTGGCTAAAACTACATTTCTCTTTTGATTTCCAACGGCTAGGAAAATCAATGCACGTGATTATCATTTATGTTCTCTTATTAGAAGACCATAATGAGCTCACCAACGGCCATATTCATTGTTCCATCATCATTGTATTATAATCACCTTTCAATCATCTAAGAAATATACAAATTTTGTTTTGTTTTATTCAAAGAGTGTCTTTGTTTAAGCAAGTTTGTCTTTAAGTTTCATTTGAGAGATTCATTTGATTCTTGAGATTAAAGGATTAGTATTGTTTGTGTGATTCAAACAAGTCTAGTTCTCCAACGATTGAGAGAGTCAATCAAGCACACGGATTGAGAGAGTCAATCAAGCCCACGGATTGAGAGAGTCAATCAAAGCAACAACCCCACATTTACCGTCGTACCCATCTTCCGCCAACGCTTATTGATCAGTTCTTGACCACCGTTTGTTCATAAGATTGCAAAAAGGAGATGACGGATTACTCGACCATCAAACGAGAACTTCATTCCTTCTATCATACCTTCCTCCTAAGCTTTATTCAGTAAAAGTGTCAAACCTTCAGTACAAAAAAAACAAAGAGGAATGGACAGAGAGGATCCCCATGTCTCAATCCTCTCTCCGGTGTGATCATACCAAAAGAGTTTTCATTAATCAGAACAAAATAGGTAACACTTGATACGCAGATCATTACCCAGTTCACCCAATTTTGATGAAACCCCAAAGCTAGCATGAGACTTCTCAAATAAATCCAGTCAACTCTTTCATATGTTTTCGACATATCAGATTTTACAGCCATAAACTCTACAGACATAGTCGGGTGCACCTTCAAGCTGTGAACTAATTCATTGGCCACCAAAATATTATCAGTGATGAGCCTTTCTGCTACAAATGCGGATTGTGTGTCAGATACTATGTCTGAGAGAAATGGCTTTAGTCTTTTCACCAAAATCTTTGAAATGATCTTGTAAAGCACTGAGCACAGACTAATGGGTCTGTGGTTAACCATCTCAGTTGGATGAGTAGTCCTGGGTATCAGACAAAGGTGAGTATAGTTCCATTCTGAAAGGACCGACCTTTTTTTTAAAAAAAATAATAAATAATAAATATAATATAGTAAATAAACTACAACTAGTGGTCCCATACCCACTAGCCACCTATCCACAATCACAATCAACAGCGGAATAACAATACCAATAACCATATCCAATAATATCCAATAATAAAAATCAATACTATAGCATAAACAATATCCAATAACAAGATAACCAATAATCCAATAACCAATCATCAGAAAACATGAAACCAGCAACCTAGCAATGTTTCTAATGACTCAACTCTAGCAACCTAGCAATGCCAGACAACATCCAATCGAGTCCCTAGAACATCCTCCTCTTCATTGCCTTGATTCCACGATCACACTTTGCCTTTACCTGCACCACAAACACATATTGAGATGCATGAGTATTTGATAAACACTCAGTGAGGCAATCCTCCCATCTACTGGGCTATACACACAAGCATTAATGATTCCAAAGTTCCAAACAAGCATCAAACAAAACACACAAACCAAGAAAATCAAACATCGTCTCGCTGGAAGGGAGGTGTCGACCGACACCAGCCCAGTGTCGACCGACACTGGCCTTGGTGTCGACCGACACTGGCCTTGGTGTCGACCGACACTACCCCATAGTGTCGATCGATGCCCAACTTGCTGGTGTCGACCGACACCAAGTGGTGTCGATCGACACTCCTTCTGCAACTGCGATCCGCGCGAAGTCGAGAGTCAAATCTCACTCCCAAATCTCCTCCAAATCTTCCAATACTCGAAACCCAAGCCATAAACATCCGTAGGAACCTGTATCAACCAATCCCAGCAAGAAAAACACATAAACAAGCAACAAACAAGTAAGAACAAGGGAATCAAAGGCTTAGATTAGCCATGGTCATGCACTCACCTCTTTGCAGGAAGTTTCTGACCAACAATTGACGAATCCACACTCCCAGCAAGCTTCCCACACGTTCCTAGCCTTGAATCCTCACACCCACAGCAAGATTTCACCCACAAAGCCTTGAAATCTCACAAAAACTCGCAAAAACTCAAGAACGATGTTTTCTCCTCTTTCTCTTTGTTTTCAGCGGCTGGACAACCACAAAACACGACCTAGGTCGTTCCCCCACTTAAATATCATGGTTTAATGGTTCTACTCAAACCAAACCGACCAAAAAATCGATAATTAAATCGAACCGGTCGAACCGGAAATCTTCGGTGTTGATCGACACCTCCTGTGGTGTCGATCGACACCCTCACCAATTTCCCAAAAATTGGTTTGCGGGTGTTACAATTCTCCCCCACCAATCTAGATTCGTCCTCGAATCTCAAACAACCATCAGCCAAGGACTCCCGTGCAACCGTCTCTACGGCCCGCACTCCTCCGACCGATCTATAGAAGGTCACCTCTAGGCGATAGACTCGCGCTCCAGGCGTCATTTGCTCTCGACTTTTGGACTTTCCTTCACTCGTAGGCCTAAACCTTGAGTTTTATTGGCTCCTCATCAGACCTAAGTCTGCATGCCAAATGTTGGCTCCTCATCGGGCCTAAACCCGCATGCCATAATATATAAGGAAAAATCTAACTCGTCTCTCGGGTCGTCACCCTACAGCGCGCCTCCGGACCATCGTCCGAAGTCGATATACCAACCATACTCCCAAGTCACAAAGTCTCCGATTATGGCAGTACTAGGAGAACCAAAGTCCCCCAAGAGTTGCGAGCAAACGATTCTGAACACGTCTGAGTCCTATCCCTATCCAGGTTTCCTTCCCGTGGCTCGCGTAAAACATCTCAATGTCCTACCAACCACATATCTCCTCACTGGAATACCTCATGACCACATGAGGATCATATACATGCCACAAGGGCCAAACAAAATGTCCTAAAGAGGACCGCCACCAAGGCCAAACAAAATGTCCTAAAGAGGACCGCCACCAAAGCCAAACAAAATGTCCTAAAGAGGACCGCCACCAAGGCCAAACAAATGTCTTAAAGAGGACCGCCACCAAGGCCAAACAAATGTCCTAAAGAGTACCGCCACCAAGGTCACTCGTCCCGAAGGACCGTCACAAAGACTATCTGTCCCGAAGGACCGTCACAAAGACACTCTGGCTAAACAGCCCGCCACAAAAGCCACACAATGTCTAAAAAGACCGCCACACACGGCACACTGACTCGAAAGTCCGCCACTAAGGCCACACAAGCCCCTCCAAGGCTCTCTACCGCTAAAATGGACAAATTCTAACTCCCGTAAAACTTTCCATATTTAGCACTTTCCATTTTTGGAAACTTTCCACTTTTGGAAAACTTCTATTTCAGGAAAACTTTCCTCCAAAACCCCGCCTCACGGAAACTTTGTACCCCGAACACCACCTCATCTTGTTACTGAGTCGCACAACCAACCATCCCAAGCGACCTAGTAACAAGAGAGATGGGCTGGAATACTCCATTCCCGCTCCAACCACGGATTACAGATGGAACCAGGCTAAACAAGCTCAAGTTGCGGCTTGCTTCTCATACCACTTCTTGAACCTCGCTTTCATCTTTGCCTCAGGCTCCCAAGTCTGCTCCTCAACACTATCACAGTCCCACAGGACTCTCATCAGAGGAATCTTCTTCTTCCGAAGTTCCTTGATCCTCCTCTCGAGAACCCTCACTGGTCTCGCCTCCAAAGTCATGTTAGGTTGAAGATCCTCATGAATCTTAGCCAACACTCGCTCACCCTCACGGAGACACTTCCACAACATAGACACATGGAAAACCTTATGGAAAGCTTGCATAACCTCGGGTAACTCCAGTCTATATGCCACTGGTCCAACCCGCTCAATCACTCTGAATGGACCCATATACCTCAGACTCAACTTAGTCTCTGACAATGACCTGTTCGGACCCTGCAACATGGCCATCTTGAGGTACACTCTGTCTCCCACCTGAAACTCAAGATCTCTCCTCCTCCTATCGGCATAACTCCTCTGCCTATCCTGAGCCTCCTTCATGTTCAGCTTAAGAACCCGAATCTTCTCTGATGTCTCCTGAACAAAACTAGCACCAAACATGCTCCTCTCCCCCACCCGAGTCCAGCATAATGGTGTACGACATGGTCTCCCATACAAAGCCTCATAAGGAGCCATCTTAATACTCGCCTGATAACTGCTGTTGTAAGCAAACTCTACCAGGTTCAGGTGATCTGCCCAATGGCCACCCCAATCCAACACACACATCCTCAGCAAATCCTCCAGCGTCTGGATCGTCCTCTCAGACTGTCCATCTGTCTGGGGATGATAAGTTGTACTCATATGCACCTTCGTGCCCATCTCTGCCTGAAATGCCTTCCAGAACACCGAAGTGAACTTATAATCCCTGTCAGACACAATGCTCGCTGGCACCCCATGCAATCTGACTATCTCTCTCACATACTTCTTAGCCAAGACCGCTGCTCTATCAGTCTTCTTAATGGCCAGAAAATGTGCTGACTTAGTCAACCGGTCCACAATGACCCAAATAGCATCAAAGGTCCGTGACAATGGCAATCCTACCACAAAATCCATAGTGATCATATCCCACTTCCACTCAGGAATGGGTAGACTCTTCAGTAACCCGCCAGGAACCTGATGCTCAGCCTTCACTAGCTGACATACATCGCACCCCAAAACCCAACTAGCCACATCCTTCTTCATCCCGACCCAATGATAGTACCTCTTGAGATTACAGTACATCTTAGTCGCTCCTGGATGAATAGACAACTTGCTCGCATGAGCCTCTCTCAGAATCTCCTGCCTTAAATCCTCATCCTTGGGCATACAAACCTGACCGTGCACCAAGATAGTACCATTATCTGAGACCTGATACTCTGAATCCACATTCTTACAGGCATTCACCAGCCCAAAATTCTTCTCCTGAGCCAACCGCACCCTACTCAGAAGATCTGCTCTATCAGCTGCTTCCAAACCCAACGGTTCCTGTGAAATACCACACAAGCTCAAAGCGCTGATCTCTCCTACCAGAGACTCCATCTCTGCTCCTGAGCCGAAGCTACCCTCTTCCGACTCAGAGCATCTGCAACCGTGTTAGCCTTACCAGGGTGATAGGCTATCTCCAAATCATAATCTGCCACAAGCTCTATCCACCGCCCTGCCTCAAATTCAACTCAGGCTAAGTGAATATATACTTCAGGCTCTTATGATCTGTAAACACCTGTACCTTTGCACCATAAAGATAAGATCTCCAAATCTTCAGGGCAAAAACTACAGCACCCATCTCCAAATCATGAGTAGGATAGTTACCTTCATGCACCCGCAACTGCCGCGAAGCGTACGCAATCACCTTCCCATGCTGCATCAGAACACACCCCAAACCAACTCTAGATGCATCTGTATAAACCACATAGGGTTCTCCCTGCTCAGGCAAAGCCAACACTGGCGTAGTAGTCAACACCTCCTTTAGGCTTGCAAAACCTTCCTCACACTCTTCTGACCAAACAAAAGGAACATCATTTCCTGTCAACTTAGTCATAGGACATGTTCTGCTCGCAAACCCCTGCACAAATCTCATGTAGTATCCTGCCAATCCAAGGAAACTCCTGATCTCTGTGGCATTCTGCGGTCTAGGCCAATCTCTGATAGCCTGAATCTTCTCTGGATCTACAGAAACCCCCTGTGTAGAAACAATGTGACCCAGAAAGCCCATCTCACGCTGCCAAAAACTACACTTGCTCAACTTAGCAAACAACTTCTGCTCCCGTAGCTTCTCCATAACTGCCCTCAAATGCACTGCATGCTCCTCAAGACTCTTAGAATAAACCAGGATATCGTCGATGAAAATGATGACAAACACATCCAGAAACTCCTGAAACACACTGTTCATCAATCTCATAAACGCTGCTGGCGCGTTAGTCAACCCGAAAGGCATCACCACAAACTCAAATGCCCATACCTCGTCCTGAAAGCAGTCTTCCTCACATCTGCCTCATCTATCGATATCTGATGATAACCCGACGTCAGATCTACCTTGGAGAACCAAGTAGCACCCCTCAACTGATCCAACAACTCATCGATCCTAGGAAGAGGGTACTTGTTCTTCACAGTGACCCGGTTTAAACCCCGATAATCAATGCACAACCTGAAACTCCCATCCTTCTTCTTGACAAACAACACCGGCGCTCCCCACGGTGATACACTAGGACGGATGAATCCCTTACTCAACAAATCCTCTAGCTGCTTCTTCAGCTCTGCCATCTCTGCTGGAGCCATCCTGTAAGGAGCCTTGGATAACGGCATCGTCCCTAGTTCCAGTTCAATGGTAAAAGGATCCGACCGAGATGGTGGTAATCCCTGCAAAGACTGAAACACATCCTCAAACTCCTCCACTACCGGAATACCGCTAACCGTAGATTTCCCCACTGACTCTGGCATAGATATAGTAACCAGATAAGCCTCACGGCCCTTCTCGATCATCTTCCCAGCCTGAATGGCTGAGATCACGAGACTCCCTGAAGTCGGTCTAATACCCTTAAACACCAACTTCCCTCCTGGACGCTCAAACTCCACTCTACCCCGATGGCAATCCAAATGCACCCTATGCCGATGCAACCAATCCATCCCGAGAATAACATCATATAACTCCACTGGACTGATAAGAAAATCCGCTGGCCACGACTCTCCTGCGATCTAAATATCATTTCCTCTAGCTCGCCCAATCACTCTCAAGAACTCGCCTCCCGCAACTCTGACAACTCCTGAATGCTCTCCAGGATGCCCGCTGATCCCCGCACACTATGCACACTCCAGAGTAATGAAGCTATGAGAAGCTCCAGAATCAAACATAACATTGGACTTAAACCCGCCCACCAACAAGGTCCCTACACAAACCTCATGTGTTGAGAACCTAACACTTTATCACAGGAAACATATACAATCTGAACCTACTAAAATCCACAAAGTTTAAGTACCAGAAAATATACCTGTGATCGCCCCGGCACTGGTTCCACCAGCCTCTGCTATCGTGTAAACTCGTGACGCCTGCTCAATCCGTGCCACCTGCTGACCTCCAGGCTGCACCTGCTGCAACGCTGCCACTGCTGCCGGCTGCAACTTGGGACAAAAAGGCCTGATGTGCCATGTCTCCCTACAATGATAACATACCCAAGGCCCTGCTGTCGGAGCACTCCTCTTGGGACAACTAGCAACCCTGTGATCCTTGCTCCCACAACCGAAGCAACTCGCACTACTCGGCTTCTGCGTAGCATCCCACCTCCTCTTGGTTCCTTGTGCAGGCCTACCACCCCTGCTAGAACCACCCTGCTGCTGAGCCTTACTAGGCTGAACTGCTGGAGCTACCGCCACTGACTGTGCCCGGATATCCTCCTCAATCTCTGCTGCAGCCTCAACCAGCTCTGCACGCGTAGCATAACTCCGCCCTCTACAGTGAACTCTCAAATCATCACGTAGAGCCCTCAAAAACCTCCTGATATGACCATCCTCAGACTCCAAAGCCCGACCCCCATAACAAAGAAGTCGACTGAACTCCAAGTCCAGCTCCCGCACTGACCGTGGCCCCTGAGACAACTGAAGGAACTACACCTTTAACCGATCCAATGCCTCTCTAGGAAAATACTTGCGGTTAAACTCCAAGACAAAGTCAGCCCCAGTCATCTCCCGCTGCACTCTCCTAGCAGCCACTGATCTCCACCACAACTCAGCATCACCACTCAAATAGTAGACCCCTATGTCCACCCAAAACTCCTCAGGACATACGTTCCACACTCGTCCTCCATGCATCCGCAACAGTAGGATCTGTACCACCCGAAAACCTCTCAGTGAACAGACCCTTCATCTCCTTGAGCATAGACAAATAATGTCCATGTGCTCCCACATCCGCAACCACTGGCTGCCGCTCCTCCGCCACCACTGGTGGCACTACCTGAGCCTGAGCCGGTACCACTGGTGGCAACCGCGCTAACACCTCTGCTAGCATAGCTGCAATGTCAGTACCAGGGACTCCACCCGCTGGGACTCCCACACCCAGGATCCTAGCATCATCGGCCACTGGAGCATTAACACCGGCCCCTCCTGCCACACTCACGGAATCCCCCGGAACACCCTGCGACTCGCCAACACCCTCAGCTGTCACACTCTTATCCTCGGTCTCACTAACCACTGGGACTCTGTCCCTACCACGACCACGTTCGCGTCCACGACCTCGACCAGCCACAGCATCCTCTCTAGCCATCTGTACTACCATGAACAGAAGACTAAGCAAACAATTTCTATTATAACACAGAAACATAAACTCACCGTGGAATCACACAGTCGGCTCGAAGAGGATGTTCTAGGACTCCATACCACACACAATTGACTAACTCACATAATCAATCAAGACATGCAATCCCAAACATCACAATAGAAACCTAGTGAACCCAAACCTAGAACCGTAAGGGCTCTGATACCAAAATGAAAGGACCGACCTTTTTTTTTTAGATAATAAATAATAAATATAATATAGTAAATAAACGACAACTAGTGGTCCCATATCCACTAGCCACCTAACCACAATCACAATCAACAGCGGAATAACAATACCAATAACCATATCCAATAATATCCAATAATAAAATCAAAACTATAGCATAAACAATATCCAATAACAAGATAACCAATAATCCAATAACCAATCATCAGAAAACATGAAACCAGCAACCTAGCAATGTTTTTAATGACTCAATTCTAGCAACCTAGCAATGCTAGACAACATCCAATCGAGTCCCTAGAACATCCTCCTCTTCATTGCCTTGATTCCACGATCACACTTTGCCTTTACCTGCACCACAAACACATATTGAGATGCATGAGTATTTGATAAACAATCAGTGAGGAATTTTTCCCATCTAATGGGCTATACACACAAGCAACAATGATTCCAAAGTTCCAAACAAGCATCAAATAAAACACACAAACCAAGAAAATCAAACATCGTCTCGCTGGAAGGGAGGTGTTGACCGACACCAGCCTAGTGTCGACCGACACTGGCCTTGGTGTCGACCGACACTACCCCACAGTGTCGATCGATGCCCAACTTGTTGGTGTCGACCAACACCAAGTGGTGTCGATCGACACTCCTTCTGCAACTGCGATCCGCGCGAAGTCGAGAGTCGAATCTCACTCCCAAATCTCCTCCAAATCGTCCAATACTCGAAACCCAAGCCTTATACATCCGTAGGAACATGTATCAACCAATCCTAGCAAGAAAAACACACAAACAAGCAACAAACAAGCAAGAACAAGGGAATCAAAGGCTTAGATTAGCCATGGTCATGCACTCACCTCTTTGCAGGAAGTTTCTGACCAACAATGGACGAATCCACACTCCCAGCAAGCTTCCCACACGTTCCTAGCCTTGAATCCTCACTCCCACAGCAAGATCTCACCCACAAAGCCTTGAAATCTCACAAAAACTCCCAAAAACTCAAGAACGATGTTTTCTCCTCTTTCTCTTTGTTTTCAGCGGCTGGACAACCACAAAACATGACCTAGGTCGTTCCCCCACTTAAATATCACTGTTTAATGGTTCTCCTCAAACCAAACCGACCAAAAAATCGATAATTAAATCGAACCGGTCGAACCGGAAAACAATCTGTGTCGATCGACACCTCTTGTGGTGTCGATCGACACCCTCACCAATTTACCAAAAATTGGTTTGCGGGTGTTACACATTCAGCAGGCATCACACCATCTTCAAAGAATTTCTAAACTTCCTTAATTACTTGAGGACGAATTATTTCCCAATATTGCTGATAAAAAGCGCCGACATGCCATCTGCCCCCGGGGCTTTCACCGAGTTTATAGAATAAACTGCATCTTTGACTTCTTGAGCACTCACATTTTTGATCAGCCTTTCATTCATAGCCCCAATTACTCTCTTTCCCATCCCATCAAATCATTCTTGGAAACTAACAGGATTAGAAGAAGTGAATAGAGTCTGGAAGTAAGCTGTTGTGACCTCACCCTTAGCAACCTCATCATTGATATTCTTCAACTTTTCTATTCTCTTTTTTTGTCTATTTTCTTTTACTGAGCCATGGAAAAATCTCATGTTTCTATTTCCACATCGGAGCCATTTATGTCTACTCTTTTGTTTCCAGTAGGCTTCCTCTTTTTGATATGCTTTTTCCAAATCTATCTTTAACATATGCACCTTTTGAAGTCCCAGAAAAATCTTTGATTGCTCTTTTTCCAAATCCGCTTCTAAGAGAGTAATTTTATCCTTAGAATTCAAGGAGTTTTTCTTTTTCCATCCAATTAAACCTTTTCTACATTCCCTCAATCTTGTCGCCTCTGAAACACAAGCTCCACCTCTATGTTTATTCCAAGATCTGAGAATCGTCACCTTAACAGCCTCTTTTTACAGAAACATTGTATCAAATCCAAATTGCCCTCTATAAGCGTCTTGTGAGGCCACCAACTTTACAAATATTGGTTTGTGATCTGACCCCCTCATATCTAGAAAGGCCTGATTAGATACAGGAAACTGTTTTATAAACTCTTGATTCCCAATACATCTATCCAGTCTACATTGAATCCAATGATCTCCTCTCCTTCCAGCCCAAGTAAAACTACTACATGTACTTGGTAGTTCAGCCATATCACACATACTTAACAGGTCCATGAAGGGTTTAAACTCATTATCACATCTTCTTGGCCCACCATTATTTTCCCCATTGTGCAAAAGATCATTAAAATCACCAAACATGCACCATCTATCTTTTCCTACCTACACCGATCTTTGATAATCTTTCCCATCCGTAGGCCCTTTTTTCCTTTTCGGTTCACCATAAACGCAAAAAACAAAGAAATTGAATGCTCCAAACTGTACTTGAGCATCCAATATATTCTTATCTACAAACAGAACATCCACCTTTACACTACTCTTCCAGAAGAGCGCCAAACCTTTGCACTTCCCAACCGGTTCTACTGTATAAACATGATCATATCCTAACCAACATTGCAAATCCACCAAAACGTCTCTTTTATGCATAGTTTCTATCACGAGTAGCATCTCCGGTAAATGCTTTTTACGCAACTCCTTGAGACGAGGAATTGCCAAGTCATGAGACTATCTCAATCCTTGAAAATTCCAGCTGATTATGCTTATTAAGGGTTAGGCGGTCCCCCCTTTGGGACCACCTCTTGAGGATTACGCTTTGGCTGTTTCGTAGTGCTTGTTCCCTCATCATCTGCTTTTCTTTTAACCATAGATCCTATCTTACTACTCTCTCTAATCTCCATATCCCAACCATCCATACTTAGTTTAGCCATGACCTACTTTATGACATTTTTCATCGGCCTTTTTCTACCCTTCGCCTTTGGTTTAGCTTTGGTAGTAACAATCCCGGAGGAACCAGCACAAAAAGGACCGATTCCATAAACCGATGGATTATACACAGCAATCCCGGAGGAGTCAGCATTATTGAGACCGACTCCATAAACCGTTGGATTGTTAGGAAAGGGTTGAGACAAGGCTAAAAAAAATTTCAGGCACCTCCATAGCATTCCCTGTCTCTTTTTCTATCAACATTGATTTGTCTCCTTACCCTCTGCTGCTGCCAGCGTCTGTCAGAACTTTCCCCACTCTTTCTCTCATTTCTCTTTCAGCAAGTTCATAGTTGAAAACCCTTCCCTTTCCTTTATTGACATCTTGATGGAAAACGGGTAAAGGCTCCAACCTAAGGACTGATTTTTGTGCAAACAGATCCTTTTCCACATCTCTGACTGAAGATTTAACCTTGTCAATCTGAAGAAGTTTTTCTTCTCTGATGATACTCTAAGATATTGTCTTATCTCTTCCAAAACTATTGGTGAGATTTTAGGTCTTCTGGATGTAGGATCTAACCCAAATTGGTCTTCTTTTAGCACTCCATACAAGGGATCAAACATTTTTAACACTGGCTCCTTTCCTTGTTTTGTCAAAGGAGTACCTGCTTTCCTAGCATCTTCCACTACATGTTTCTCCATCATCATAATAGGGCTCAACTCTCTAGCATGTGTCATCCTTTGACATTCAAAACAACTTTTTTGAACTCTTTCATACTCAAAATT
This sequence comes from Camelina sativa, assembly GCF_030686135.1. NCBI lineage: Eukaryota > Viridiplantae > Streptophyta > Magnoliopsida > Brassicales > Brassicaceae > Camelina > Camelina sativa. The sequence goes on along the minus strand of NC_141896.1, from coordinate 32,865,686 downwards.
CACTGAAGTTGATCCCCCATTTGGTAGGTTGACAATCTTTGATCTTCTTAAAGGTCTCGAGACATCGAATAAAACTTTAACCCTAATAAAATCCTATAGCTAGGGTTTCTCAGGATCAAAGGCTACTTCTATGACCTGCCCAATCACCTCTCCCAGGGCCGCGAGAGCTTTTTTGGTATAGAAGTTTATCGGCAGGTTCCACATCTGGATCCACATGGGCGTCAGTTGAAGATAATTATCTGGAGGGTTCTCATACCATCGATCCACTACTATCGTCCATTCATTGAAGGTATGCACTCCTTTCTCTAGCACCTCTACTAAATCATGTTCAGAAGTATAAAAGAACATAAATCTTTCTTTTGATAAGGTCACTCCTTTCATTCTTCCAACCTTTTGCCACTTTCGAGGCAAGTTACGGATAAGCTGATACATCGGTTGACAAGCGGGATTATGTGTTCTTCCCAACAAACTCAAAACATTTTGTTCGCAAGACGAAAATTTTGGTAAGTCAGGCATCTGAAAGGTATGTCATCCTCCTTCAGGGACATAGCCATCATAGCTCTATCCATTGCTGACGACATGGCTTTTTCTGACTGATAATTTCTAGATCTGAGATCTACTATTCTCCTCACACCTATCAACTTCTTCTTCTTTATATCTTGATACTCTACACAGAATAATCGACGAAAAAGAACCTTTGTACAATCTAGCGACCACTTGAAATCCTGAAATTCAAGAATACTCAAGATACTCTATTACCTTTTTTGCAAGTTCTTCTGAAAAGATACAAAAGAGGCATATATCGGATGAAAAGGTATAATGGAAGAGTGTTTTACCCCGGTCAAATCTCTATTCTAACCCTAATGAAAGCCACTAGTTTAGAAAAAAGGTCTTAAGCAAAAAAAAGTTTTTCGTTATCACGCAACAGATTATAACATGATTTTAGTTAATTAATACTCTCAATTATTTTTATAAATATTTTTAAACAATGGTCTCACGAATTGGGAGCCTGAGGAATATGGTAAGTATTGGGACTAATCTCGTTCTTGTATTCCTTATAACAAATTGGAATTTTGGAATAGTTCCCTTAAGACAAGTATATCCACTTGAATACCAAATTTTCATTTTTTTTTGGTACCATATCAGTTGATTCATCCTACATATATGATTATATAAACAGACATATTAGTTGGTGCACAAAAAAAAAAACAGACATATTAGTTATATTAGTGAGTTTATTTGTTTTTTTGTGTGTCAATTCGAAAAAAAAAATGGTAAGAAAATAAAAAGACCTAAACTTGTGGTTATGTAGAAGGATGACGAATAGATGGTTGTTCATTTGATCAATTAATCTATATATAATAACAATCCCAATATATGACATTAAAAGTTGTGTTTTTTCAATTATACTTTTTAGATAATTTTTTAAAAAAAATTGTAGAAAATTTAAATTGTGTGTTTTACAAAAAATTGTGATTGTTTATTGTAACAGTTTTTTTTATAAAATTGCAACAGTTCATTATAGAGTTGTGTTTATTCGAATATTCGTATCTTTTGATATCTAGATATATTTTTCTGCTTGAACTGTTTTCATTTTTTTGTCATGACACAAAATAATATAAAATTTCAATATCAATAGTTCCTCCAATTCTTGATTTAACAAAAGATTTTTGGAAAGATGAATCTAATTTACCACTTTTAGTTAATTTTAAATAAAAATTTAATGAAAATACCTTGAGTTTTTTTTTTCAAGAGTTAGATGGATTATATAGTGAGTTTTTGAATTTGACTTTTGGTAATAAAGATATCTTCTATTTATAAGCAGTTTATATGGGTTATTAGGTGAAATCAATTGCAGATACAACATTTGCAATTTTTCGTAGCACTTTTTCATAATTTTTTTTTTAAATTCAAAAGGTTGTATCTTTTCATTGTAAAGTTGTGTCATTTCACTATATTTTATTATATCTTTTCATCACAACTTTTCGGTCTAATAAGTGTGCCTATTTAAATAGCCATGTCTTTTGAACTCTCTTTATATTTGTCTCTTCATTAGTAACTAAAAAGTTTGTTGATACAAAATTTTCATTTTATGTTGAATCTAAATAATTAAATATTTATATATAATATTCAACGTTATTCTATAATCTAACTAAAATATTAAAAATGATTATAGCAATAGAGAAATTACTGAATACAGAATTTACAGTTACGTCTATTTATTGTAACTTTTTGTTAAAAATAGTTTAATTTTTAAAAATAATAATAACAATCTGAATAAATACGAACTACATTTGCGACTTTGCTTAGTATTTTTTTGTAAGAATTTTTTTTATTTGGTTTTTTTAAACTCAAACAGTTGTATCTGTTCATACTAAAGTTGTGTCTTTTCACTATATTTAATTCATATTTTTTCATCGTAACTTTTCGTTTTAATAGGTGTGTCTATTTAAATAGTCATGTTTTTTGAACTTTCTATATATTTGTCTCTTCAGCCATAACTAACAAATCATTGTTCGTTGAAACAAATTTTCTGTTTTATGTTGAATCTAAATATTCTATAATCTAACTAAAATTTTAGAAATATTTATAGCAATATAGAAATTTAATAAAACTTAATATAGAATTTATAGTTGCATCTATTTATCGTAACTTTTCGTTAAAAACTATTTTAATATCTAAATTTTATATTATTTTGTTTTTAATTATAATTATTTAATAGAAATTTATATTTACTCATTACAACCATTAGTTTAATATTCTCAGTTAGGATCACTTCATCACTGTAGATTTACCATAATTCTTTATAAAATATCTTATATTTATAATACTTTAAACAATGTTTTTTGCAAAGTTGCATCTATTCTACATAATATTTTTTTGTTATAAGTTTTCATTTTGATGGTTGTGTTTTTAGTAACAGTTTATATTTAATGTTTATATATTCAAACTATTCTATTACATTCGAATGATTTCATAATATATAATTTAAAATTTCAAATTTAATTACTTTTTTTGTAAAATACTTTCTTGCGACATTGCGGAGGGTCAGAGTCCTAGTTATTTAAGTTATAAATCAAATAATAATTGTGTCTCTATTGGAACTCTGTTAAATGACTTCTTAAGATAATTATTTAATCTATAGATCAAATACAAATAAAATAAAAGTAATAATAAAAATATTTAACTCAATTGTTAGTAATTTTTAAAAAATATAATCACTTACTGTATATACGCATTTATGGGAGTTAAAACAAAAAAAGAAGATGAATAAAATAATCATCAATACTTTGAGGAAAAAAGATAAGCTACACGAAGTATTGTTCAATACATTAGCACACATCCCAACTTTAAAAATGTATAGCAAACTACACGAAGTATATGTATCGTATGGTCACATATACCAACTATATGATGACATGTGCTCAACATCACAACTATCTTATTCCGGTACACCGCTCATCAGAATCCGGTGTTGACCAGTATTGACCGGCATTGACCGATGTTGACCAATAAAAATATGCAATTTTTTTTTTTTTTAATATTAGAAACCAAAAAAAAAATTGTTCACATCTTTAATGTATTCATTCTTATAATTAGTAATTTTAATTTTGAAGCTAAACTAATAGTTAAATAAAAATTATTAATAATTATTTTGAATATATATATATATTAATTATATATGTATATATTAATATTACTACAGTCAAATATATTGTTTTGCAAACTCAATTTTTTGGATCTTCTATATATTAAAAATAAATATTGTGTGTTTTTGTTGTTTACAATCAAATATATTTCTTTTATTAAATAAAAACATTGTATTTAAATAAATCAAATAATAAGTTGATGTTTTTAATTGCAATAGAAAAAAATTAACTATTATAAGACTGGATGAATTAACAGATATATAATATATTTTTATATTGCAAAAATTAATAAAAGTGAAATGAAAAATCATTAATAATTTTTTTCAGATATTAAAAATTTTATTTTACCATGAGTATATAACATTTTCCAATAATTCTAATGATTTGGATATGTATTGAGTTTGGTTCTAAGTATTTTTGTTGTAGGAAATATTTTTTGTGGTTGAGAATATTAAATAATGAGAATTTGTTAAAAATGCCCCTTTTGATATACCCCTTTTCAAAAATACCCTCTTTTCTGACCATTTTTATTTTTGCCCTCTTTTAATTTTTAATGACCATTTTACCCTTAAATGAAAATTATTTTATTCAATAAAAAGAAAAACAAAATTTTCCCGCCAAAAAATTTCCGACATATTTTCCCGCCAAAAATTTTTCGAAAAAAATTTCCCGCCAAAATTTTTCCCGCCAAAAAAAATTTACAAGGTTTTTAAAAGGTTTTATAAGGTTTCTACCTTATAAACACCTTGTAAAGGCTTTTACAAGATTTTTTAAAGAGTTTTAAAAGGTTTTTTAAACAACTTGTAAACGTTTTTACAAGATTTTTAAAAGGTTTTTAAAAGGTTTTTAAAGGTTTTTAAAAGGTTTTCAAATGGTTTTTAAAAAGATTTTTAAAAGGTTTTTAAACACCTTGTAAACGCTTTTACAATGATTTTAAAAACCTTGTAAAAGTTTTTATAAGATTTTTAAAAGGTTTTTAAACACCTTGTAAATGCTTTTAAAAAGTTTTTAAAAGCGTTTATAAGGTGTTTAAAAACCTTTTAAAAGCATTTACAAGCTTTTTAAAAGCATTTACAAGCTTTTTAAAAGCATTTACAAGGTTTTTAAAAGCGTTTACAATGTGTTTAAAAACTTTTTAAAAACCTTGTAAACGCTTTTAAAAGTTTTTTAAAAGCGTTTACAATGTTTTTAAAAGATATAAATTTCAATATTTTTGGCGGGAAAAATTTTCCATTTTGGAAGGAAAATTTTTTTTTTTGGCGGGAAAAAATAATTTTTTCGGGAAAAATTTTCGATTTTGGCGGGAAAAAAAAATTTGGCGGGAAACTTTTTTGGCGGGAAAATATTTTCGATTTTGATGACTGTACATTCTTGCTGTCACTAAAAAAGGGTAATTTGGTCATTTTGTATATAAAGAGGGGTAGTTTTAAAAATGGTCAACATGAAGTGGTATTTTTAAAAAGGGGTATGGAAAAAGGGGCATTTTTGAGAATGCCCCTTAAATAATTTTAATTTTATATTTAGATAAATTAAGTAAGTGATGTTTTTAAATTAATAAAGTGAAAATAAATAATTTTCTTATTTGATTTATTATAACAAGGTTATCTGGTTTGAATTTAAGTTTTAATATTTTATGAATGATTTTTATTTCAATTTTAATTAAGTTTTGAAATATGAAAAAAATAACTATCATAAGACTAAATTAATGGAATTATATACAATATATATTTATTTTGGACCCATATATGTTTTACATTATAAAACACTATAAATGATTTCTAAATAATTCAACTAATTTTTTTTTTGGTTTCTAATATTAAATACAAAAAAAATTGCATATTTTTATTGGTCATCATAGGTCAATGCCGGTCAATACTGTTCAACTCGGGATTCTGATGAATGGTGTACCGGAATAAGATGATTGTGATGTTGAGCACATGTCATCATATAATTGGTATATGTGACCATGCAATACATATATTTCGCGTAGTTGGCAATACATTTTTTAAGTTGGGATGTGTGGCCATGTATTGAACGATACTTCGTGTAGCTGAGTATCTTTTTTCCATACTTTAACCTCAAAATTTTGGTTAGTTCTTTTTTGTTGAATTGTGTTTGAGAAAAAAGTAAAAAACAAATCTCAATAACTAACTACATTAGAAAACAAAATCGACTTCGCTTTTGCTGAAACAATTATCCAATTTTTATTAATTTTTAGATTTAATCACTAACGTTTGTAAATTTTATCAAATTAATCACATCGTTATATTGTCTAATAGAAAAAATACCGATTCCACAAAGCAATTAGATGATAAGATTTTTTGTTTGAAAATTTCCAATACTATCTTCTCGTAATAATTTATATATTATAATATGCTGATTTCAAATGTTTGCTATTTTTTATAATATATACAGAAAAATAAAGCAAAAAAAAAAACAAAAAAAAATCTATTAAACCCACCCTAAAAACTCGATCACTTTATGCCCCTTCAGAGAACTCTCACCCTCAAAAACCATCAAAATATTTATCAGATCATTCTCTCTCAAGTTTCTAAAAATTATCAAAGCATGAACATATGTAGAACAGAATCCTCAAACTGTGAAACCCTAAAGCGGAAAGAAGAAGTGAAAAAATTCAAGAAGAAGATTGAGATAGAAACAAGGAGAGGTCCATGGACTGTGGAAGAAGACATGAAGCTCATCAGTTACATTTCTCTTCATGGTGAAGGAAAATGGAACTTCCTCTCTCATTCGGCTGGTAATTTCTTAAGCATTTTGATTATTAGAATATGATACAATTAAGATGTAATATTTTCTTCGATCCATATCAATAAAATCATCATAATTAATCGTCATATGTTCATAACAAATTGTCTCAATTGGTTTCTCAAGCGTAGCTTCCCCGATAGATATTAGATTGTGTATATAACTAGTTTAAAATGGTTAAACTTTGCTATTGAACGACTCTTCATAAGCTCTTCAAACAAGTACGTAGAAGTAGTCATTTTTTGTTCTTAAACATTTTACACTAAATCTATCCTCTCTTTTTTTATCAGAAAGTCATTTCGGATTTTATGAGTACACAATATGATCTAAAGTTTAATAAAGTTAATAATCTGATAACTAATTGAAATGAAAGGAGTAGATATAAAAGGTAATTTTCGTCTTATCGATGTTTATTCCTAATTTGCATCACATATTAATTACTTAATATGTAAATACATAAAAAGTCTATGATTTTTTCGTAACTATGATAATACTTTTCTTATGGCTGTGACTTCTCCATGTCGAAAAAATATAATTTCCTCTGTAGAATTGGTAAAGTAACAAAGAACAAGTTGACATCTTCATAGTTCATTATTATCATTAGAAGTTTACTTTCGTATGAAACAGATTGGTCGGTCCAAATTTATTTATTTTCACTACAACAAATATGTACATTGATAGCAGACGGATATAGCTCATTTTCCGTCACTGCTATGAAAGATGAGATTTTTTTTCGCTTACTTTTTAATAGCATCTTATTAACGCTATGATAGGAAAATTATGTAGCGGGAAACAAAAGTGACTTTTGTCCGCCAATACTTAGTGAAATTATTCACTTAATCGCCAAATAAAAAAAAAACCCAAAAACTCGACACACTCTCTCTCTCTCTCTCGTTACAACCTAAGCTCAACCTAAGAAGATTTCTTCTTCTAAATTCTCTGTGTGTGCTCAAATTCTTCTAAATTTCTTATCAATTCTTCAGTTTTATCGCCGTTTGTGAAAAGCCCCAATTTCGCCGTTTGTGAAAAGCCCCAATTTCGCCCTAAATCTCCATATCCATCGCAATTGATAGCTCGAATCCATTTTTGAGGCATGTCTTTCTTCTTCCTCCTAATTTCGTTATTTGTTTCGATTATTTGTGATTTCAAACAGCTTTTGATTTCGATAAGGGTCAGATTTAGTTATCTGTTTTGTTAGGGTTCGATTTATCTAGATTTATTTCGTTATCTGTTTTTTAGGGTTCGATTATTTACAGATTTTGAGAATGTGGAGTTTCGAATCCATCTGTTTTGTTAGGGTTCGATTATTTACAGATTTGACTCAAAAATAGCTTTTGGATTTGAGTATTTGCGCCTTCATAAACTGAACGATTTTTTTTTTTTCCCAAGTGTTGGTGATTGAAATGTTGGGGAACTGAAGCTTCTCATTTCTCTGTACTCACACAACAGGTTAGTATCACTCAACCAATAGTTAAACATTATTATTACACACGAATATTGGTGATTGCTATGTTTTGTCCTTTGAGTCTGATTCGTATAAATAGTGATTAGATTAGTGAGATTTTACACAGTTAGATATTGGTTTAAGAGCATCTGTATGTGTCTGAAGTAGTGCAGTATTGTCTGAATTGTTGCTTAATGTGAGCTTTGTATAATATGTATCTCTATTTTATCTATAAAGGTTAAAATTTATATTATAACATATAATGTTGGACAAGGCATGGGTGCATCTATGCAGGTAAGGAATTATATTTCATAATTAGGTTTTATTTTGGGTTTGGATACTTTAAGATGTTCTTTTAGTTATGATTTTTTTCTTTAATTATCCATTGAAGAGCTGATCCTGGTTATAAAAGTGGAGCTTGGAAATTTGTAAGGGATGTGTCTGCGGCTTTAGGTGACATAGAAATGATAATATGTCCTTGTAAAGACTGTCGTAATGTAGTACGACAGTTAAACAGTGTTGTGGTTGAGCATCTTGTAATAAGAGGGATGGATGAGGCATACAAGGTGCATAGTGATTGGTATCATCATGGAGATGTGAAGTCAGTAGATGAATTTCAAAGTAAACCAACTCAGTGGAATGAGGAAGTTTTTGAGTTATATAAAGCTGCTGAATTTTTTGATCAAGAGTTGGCTTTTAGAGGTGACTTAGCTGACCAACCTGTGGGCGACTTAAGTGAGATTGCAGAGGGTGAGGACCAACAAGAGGATGAGTTCCTTGCAAAGATCCGGGATGCTGAAACCCCACTATACCCTAGCTGTTCAAACCACAGCAAGTTATCGGCTATTGTGACTTTGTTTAGGATTAAGACACATAATGGCTGGTCGGATAAGAGCTTCAATGAACTGCTTCAGACATTGCCAAGCATGTTGCCAGATGGTAATGTCTTTCACACATCATTGTATGATGTCAAGAAATTTTTAAAGAGCTTTCATATGGGATATGAAAAGATCGACGCATGTGTTAATGATTGCTGCCTCTTCAGAAAGAAGTTAAAGAAGCTTGATAAATGTCCCAAATGTAATGCTTCACGGTGGAAGACTAATAAGCGGACTAATGAGGTAAAGAAAGGTGTCCCACAGAAAGTATTAAGATATTTTCCAATTATACCAAGGCTGAAGAGAATGTTCAGATCAGAGGACATGGCTAAGGACTTACGGTGGCATTACACTAACAAGAGCACTGATGGAAAACTTCGACATCCAGTAGATTCTGTTACATGGGCTCAGATGAATGAGAAGTATCCTTCATTTGCAGCTGAAGAAAGGAACATACGGCTTGGGCTGTCCACAGATGGATTTAATCCATTCAACATGAAGAATAGTAATTATAGTAGCTGGCATGTGCTATTGGTAAACTACAATTTGCCTCCTCACCTTTGTATGAAGAAGGAGAATATAATGTTGACATTATTGATTCCTGGTCCACAACAACCAGGTAATAATATTGATGTCTACCTAGAACCTCTTATTGAGGATTTGAATCATCTGTGGAAGAATGGAGAGCTAACGTATGATGCTTTTAGTAAAAGTACATTTACTCTAAAGGCAATGCTTCTCTGGACCATTAGTGATTTTCCTGCGTATGGAAATCTTGCTGGTTGTAAAGTAAAAGGTAAAATGGGATGTCCTATGTGTGGGAAAAATACTGATAGTATGTGGTTGAAGTTTAGCAGGAAACATGTCTACATGTGTCATAGAAAAGGTTTGGCTCCAACACACAGATATAGGGAAAAGAAGACTTGGTTTGATGGAAAAGTTGAGCATAGGAGAAAGTCAAGAATTTTAACTGGTCATGAAGTTCATCAGAATCTGAAAAACTTCCAAAATGATTTCGGAAATGTGAAAAAGGCTGGGATGAAGAGAAAGAGAACTGTCTATAAAGAACCAGTGTTTGACAGTGATGATGATGAAAGTGAATCCGATGAAGATGAGGAAGTAGAAGTAGATGAAGATGAGTTATCAAGGTGGAAGAAAAGATCCATTTTATTTACTCTGCCTTATTGGGAGGATCTACCAGTACGGCATAATTTGGATGTAATGCACATAGAAAAGAATGTGACTCACAGCATTGTATCCACATTGTTGCATTGTGGAAAATCTAAGGATGGTCTTAATGCTCGTAAGGATCTTCAACATCTTGGTCTAAGAAAAGAGTTGCATCCTACCACAAAAGGAAAGAGAACATATCTTCCAGCAGCACCTTGGTCTTTGTCCAAGAATGAGAAGAAGATTTTTTGCAAACGACTATTTCATTTTAAAGGTCCAGATGGATACTGTTCTAATATTTCAAGAGGAGTTTCAGTAGAAGAGTGTAAGGTAGGAGGTCTGAAATCACATGATTATCATGTCTTGATGCAACAGCTTCTCCCGGTTGCACTTAGAGGATTGTTACCAAAAGGTCCTAGAACAGCAATACTACGGCTATGCGCATTCTTCAATCATTTGTGTCAGAGAGTTATTGATATTGAGGTTATTACAGTATTGGAAGCTGAAATTGTAGAAACGCTTTGTATGTTTGAAAGGTTTTTCCCTCCAACCTTCTTTGATATCATGGTACACTTGACTGTTCATCTAGGAAGAGAAGCTAGACTAGGAGGACCTGTGCATTTTAGGTGGATGTACCCATTTGAGAGGTATATGAAAGTTCTAAAAGATTTTGTAAGAAATCCTGCAAGACCAGAGGGTTGTATAGCAGAGTCATATCTTGCAGAAGAAAGCATGCTGTTTTGTAATGAGTTTCTGAAAAAGACAACCAATGTAGAAGAAAAACCTGAGAGGAATGTAGAGTATGTGAACAGCTCTATATTAGAAGGTCGTCCAATATCAGCAGGAACGTCATTCACTCTTACTGAAATGGAGAAGAATATAGCCCATCTTGCTGTCATTCAAAATACAGCTGCCTTTGATCATTATGTGGAGTAAGTTACTTGTGTATTTCATTCCTTATAAATTATAAGGTCAAAATTATGCTGCTGATAGTTTCTTTTCGTATTTATGATTTGGTAGTATGCATTTGCAATATCTACAAGACTCAAATCCAAGGTGTAGACGTGATGCAACATATTTATGGTCTATGCATTCTAAGAATTTTGCTGCTTGGTTAAAAGGACAGGTGAGTAAAGTTATGAATTTGATGAGTCTGTTTATAAATCTATAGTAGACTCATTCATAATTTTGATTAGTCTGTTTAATTTTGTAGATATCTATTACTTCTGATGGACATGAAGACATAGTTAAATGGCTAGCATATGGTCCACGGTGTACTGCAAGGTCCTATACTGGTTATATAGTTAATGGACAACGTTTTCACACATACTCACTTGAAAGGCAGAGTCAGAACAGTGGTGTTTATTATGAGGCAACGGCTATGTGTAGATCTAGTGCTAAGGATACTTCACAAGTAGTTGATTTGGTGTCATATTATGGGAGAATTACTGACATCATATTGTTGGACTACCATGTGTTCTATGTGCCGATATTTAGATGTAACTGGGCAGTAAAAGGTAATGGAGTTAAAGTGGAAGATGGGTTCACACTTGTTAACTTAAATCAGAGCCAAGTAAGCTTTCAGAAGGATCCGTATATTCTAGCATCTTAGTGTCGTTTATGATTCTTAGTTGCTCATGAAATTGTTGCAGAGTGTAAACAAAAGAGCACATCCTAAGTGTGTGTTTGTTGATTGGTCTGACATTGATGAAAATGTTGGTGAGGGTCGGATTCTTTCTTCTGATCCGGATGACATAGTGAATGACTATCGTCTTGGCCCTTATGATCTCAAAGTGTTAGTTGAAGCTGCATATAAACCAGATGCATTTCTATGGAGACCTGCACAAAAGATCTTTCATATGAAAGAAGCTGTTGGACATATAATCGCATGGCCAACTGATAAGTGTAGACTGGTAGACAACAACATCCAAATGGAAGACATTGCCCCTATGGTATTTATAATTTCTAGCAATGTGTTAGCAATGTATTACCCCTGTCTATAATGCTAATTAATTATATTGGATTTGTTTACTGATTGTGTTTAACAGGGTATACAAGGAAACAAATGTAAACTATTGGATTTGTCTAAGGGTGACGTCATTGTTGCTGAGGGGCGTTGGGAGACACAAGAACCAAGTGCGTTGGTTAACGGAATTCCTCTTGGACCAAAAGCAGTTAAAGTATTTGTGGATTCAGTAAAGCAGCCTGATACATCACTATGGAGACCTACAGCTGAAATGTCATTTCTTGAGGACTGTTTGATGGCTTACGTATCTTGGCCCCTGAGTAAGGTTGATTTTGAAAATCCCTCAACTCCAACTGGTCAGAATGCTACATCACATGCTTCTTTGTCTGCATCAAAGGCCAAGTCTGCAGCCACAGCTTCTAAGTCTGCTACAGAGTCCAAAACTTCAGCAACAGCTTCAAAGGCTGCATCGCAGGCCAAATCTGCATCTATGTCTTCTAAGTCTGCATCTGGTTCTGAGTCTCCTGTTGATGATGCAACGGGTCCAATATCACCAATAAAGAATACTTTACCATCACAGTCTCCTCTCAGGAAGTCTCCAGTAAGTGTTTTCATATGTTATGAAGTTGTTTTTGTTAATTATATGATGACTGATGGTTTATATTGTAAACATGGCAGCGCATTAATAAAGTTATTTCCAAGGAGAATAAGAAGTGCAAGTTGATGGATTTAACTGAAAAGAATAGGGTTGTGGCTGAAGGACGATGGGGAACAAATGATCCAGAACATAAGGTTCACTTTACTCGCTTGGGTTCTAATGCAGTTAAAGTGTGGATAGATGTTGTGAAGGTGAAAAATGTAAAAGTTTGGAGGCCATCCGATGAAATAGAGATTATTGAAGATGCACTTAGCTCCTGCATTGCTTGGCCAGAGAACAAGGTCATTATGTCTTAAACTGATGGTTTTATTGTGTAATGTTAAGTACTTGAGATTGCTTGTTTATTTTGGATGTTCTTGAGACTTTGATGGTAAACTGATGTTCTTGAGACTTTTGTTATGTATTTTGGATCTGAGACGTTTATTAATCAGATTTTATGAGATTTTATAAAACAGGTTATGTGTGCTATAATCACATATCAGAAAATGCTATAAAAGTACAGGTAAACGTTATGATAAAAGAATATACCATAGCACAGTAAACAAGATAAAACAGCATTTCGCAACAGCTATATTAGATATGTATAACATAGCACGAAAAATTAAATATTGTATAAATTTTTGCAAAATTATAATCTTGATAATACAGCAGTTTATTAGAGCTATGCTATAAAACTATAACATAGCACGAAAAAACAAATGTTGTATAAATTTTTTCAAAATTATGATCTTGATAATATAGCAATTTCTTAAAGCTATGTTATATTTTTATAACATAGCATACGTAATAAGTGCTATTGTATATGGGGTACATATAATAACAGTGCCCTAAAACAGCGCTCATGAAAACGCTATCAAAGACCTATGATAGCGTTTTTCTCTGGTTAACAATGTGCATATTTGTTGTAGTGTTTTCCTTTGGAGTTCTTTTCAGTACTAGCCTTTTTGAGTGTGGAACTCAAACACCTTTCACAACCATCCAATACGATAAAGTCTCTCATTTAATGGTTATCTTTATTGAATTGAGAAATTGTAATAGTGACAATATAAAATTGACTAATACAAGTACGTACTATTTCACGTTTTATATATTTATTGGAATAGTTTACTATGGAGACAGGACTGAACAGAACGGGAAAGAGTTGCCGACTGCGGTGGCTGAATTATCTCCGTCCGGATATCCGCCGTGGAGACATATCTTTCCAAGAACAATTCATCATACTTGAACTCCATTCTCGTTGGGGAAATCGGTATGAAACCATTATATATATCGACATAGTTATAGAGAATACATCTTTTCATATTAAAAAAGGAGAGATGAGAAAGCAAATTTGAAACGTCTCTATGAAATACGCAATTTAATATTCAATTATTAGAGAATTGAAAAAGATCAAATCAATGCGTCTTTGAAATTTCTTGGTTGAATTCTGATTGTATACTAAATTTGTATCATATTTGAAATTAAGATAAGAAAAATCAGACTCTTTTTATCAGCAATTATTGTATTCACGAAAAGGATTATATAAATTTAAATATGTTATATTGAGTTATAATTGTTATTTTTAAATAACATTTAATTTAGAGCATGATGAATTATCTAATAACGATGAATTGATTGAGATTTCAGAAATTTGATATTTGTATATATATATATTACATTTTTCTTGAAGGTGGTCAAAGATTGCCCAATATCTACCGGGAAGAACTGATAACGAGATAAAGAATTATTGGAGAACACGTGTTCAAAAACATGCAAAACTTCTGAAATGTGACGTGAACAGCAAGCAATTCAAAGACATCATCAAACATTACGTACTGGATGCCTCGTCTCGTCGAGAGGATCGAATCCACTCAAAATGTCGAATCTGTCCCTAACCAATACTCGCCTGAGAACTCGAGTGCGACCACTGCCGCCACGTCATATACGTCGTCGTCGTCTGAGTCCGTGAGATCGAGTTTCTACGGTGGTGATCAGATGGAATATGGAACGAAGTTAGATTCAAACGGTGGTGATTGGTTCAACGATGGAGATGCGTTAGAGACTTTGTGGAGTTTTGACGAACTCAACAACTGGCTCTTAGAGTAGCATTTCATGTGATGGATTGATTAAAGTTAATTATAAGACATAAATAGTTTTGTTGTTCACGCATGCATACCTACGGTGATTATACGACATAGTTTGAAAAGTTTCGTCGTCTCAAATAGCATTTAAGCTTCTTTTTGATTGCATACATTTCGAATTCTAAGACCGAATATTTAATTTCGTAGCGCAATATATACCTCATTTAGAAATTTCAAGTTTGTAGGGCATATATCTTCTTCCTGTTTGGCTAACCAATACGACAATACTAGTTTATTACTAATCAAACTCAATATTAACTTAGTTCGTACGTATAATCATTAATGGAATTTGAGCTGGGAACTTCTAATATTTTAAACTAAAAGAAAAGGACGTACGTGAATGATGTCTCTATTTCCTAATCATGATTAGAATATATTAATTATTATATAGCATAATCCAACTCATGTAACACTTTATCAAGATTATATACGTCCAGAAGGGATGAACCCAATTAAATTAGTCTGGTTGATTTAAAAAATGAAGTTATTTCTCAGTGTATTTTTCCACTACGTCGAGTAAGGAATGTAGGATCACAGATTCACCAGAACCCTAGGTAGTTTCCAAATCAAAATATTATTTGATTCAATTGTTAGAATATAATCATACGGACAAACGCCCTATAGTCGAAACAATACATAATCAAAATATTGTCTTTTACAGAGTGGGAATAAAATGAATTGGCATTACAATTTTGTAAAATTGGAATACTACTGACCTTTCACACACGAATAAATTGCCTTCTTGGGTTATAAAATCATTTGGTTTTGGCTTTGATAAATCATCAGTATATTGTTGGTTGTTTGAGAACAAATGAAAATAGTTATATATATATATATATATATACTAGAAATAGGCTCGCGCGATGCGCGAGATATATTTAATTATTTTTTATTAATTATAATATATATCAAATTTAGAAATATATTTTTGAAATGAATTTTTATGAAAAGTTTATTTTTAAAATGTTTAATATATGTTCCTTTATATATATATGGTTTTTAATGTTTTCACGCAAAATAAAATAAACAAATCATATCTATCAGAAATATTTTTGATTAAAGAAATTAAATCCCTCAAAGTTCTTTTTGTTTTAGATTTTATTGTTTTGTGATAAATTGTTACGTTCTTAGAGCATCTATTTTAAGGTCAATACTCTATTATAGAGTAAGATTGGTTCCAACACTACTATATATCTTACTCTAAATTAGAGTAAATGCTAGGATGACTCTATATTCAACTTTATTTTTTACACTAACTCTATTTTTTAGAGTCAAAAATAGAGTGATATATTGAAAAAAACTATGTTTTATTTTAGAGTAAAAAATAGAATATATGTTGGAGATAGTCTTAACACAAATGAGATATGTGTAGAGACCAGATAAAACGAAAATAGTTTGCTATTATCAGATAAATTTCATCTTTCCCTACATCTTTTCCAAAGCTTTAATATATGGATGCGATCAAGGTATGATGATTCGCTAGATCTCTATAACCAAAAAATTATTATGAAGATAAATAAATAAAAATTATGTTTTAGTCTCAATCGTAAAGAAAAATAATTGATAAATATTGATCTTTTTTTTTTGTCAACCATTGGGCCATAACTGGCCGGCCCATTAGCCAAATTCCTACATTCGTAAGAGCCGGGACTCGATCCCGGGTGTGATGGTGCCTTCTACAAATAGACTTACCTCCTGCCACTGCACCAAGGTCACTTCACTAAATATTGATATTTTTGCAAGTGATTTACAACTTTATATATTTTTTAACTCAATCTTAATATTTGATTTTCTTTTGACTCCACAATATATTGGTACGGACTGTTTTTCTTCAATTAGCCTCCTAAGAAATTTCTTGTAAATTAGAAACTCTATATGAATGCTGAAAATGTATTCTTTTAATTATTGAAAAATGAACTCTCCAACCAATCAATAAACTAAACTTGTGAAACCTGAAATTTGTATTATACTAATGAGATTATGAATCTAGACAATATGTTTTACACAGAGGAATCACCAATATGTTTTACCATATGCTCCATTGTTTACTCTCTAATCTCATAATCACACCATATGCTCCAGTGTTTACTCTCTAAACTCGTAATCACTCTTAATATAATTTTTTTTTGGAATAATGCATATTAAAATATGGCTCATGTCATAAAACCTTAAGAAATATCTTATAATATATCTCAAATTTAATTATGAATAAAATTCATGAAAAGAAAAGTGTGTCATTTTTTTTTTTTAGATTTGATATATTATCTCTATTTTCTAATTATTAAAAAACTAATACCTTTAAATTATTTTTAGAAACTATTGTTTTCTGTTATTTTATGGGGTGATTAAGCAATTAATTATATTATGATACCATTATATTTTTTTTAGTACATAAGTTTTACAAACAGTCAACCAGTAACTTATAGAATATTAAATACACATTTAATTTTATCTGAGTTTGTCTTTAATAGAATAAATGTGATTATTGAATACAATGTAATTTTAAAAAATATTAGAATATATTTGGTATTTTAAAATTAGTCTATCATAAATTAATTTGGTTTCAGTTTTTACTTTAAAAGTATAAAAACTTTTTTTTGTTTTTATTGGTTTGATTAGTAGTTTTATTTTTAGGTTATATGGTATATGCTTTCATTAGGAAATATTTTATATGTTAAAACTAAAAGTTGGTAGAAATATATTTTTGTAAAAATGTGAAAAAAAACTTTCAAGCAAACTATACACCATATAAGAATAAAATAAAATGAAATAGATTAAAAAATATTTAATTTAAAAATAGTGAGAAAGACATGTCACATGTGTCACAAATTTAGAGCGTCAAGTGTCGCATTGGCAGAGAAAGTTAGAAAAAACCTTTTCATATTATAGAAGAAATGAGATTATGAATCTAGACAATATGTTTTACACAGAGGAATCACCAATATGTTTTACCATATGCTCCAGTGTTTACTCTCTAATCTCGTAATTACCCTTAATATATTTTTTTTGGAATAATGCATATTAAAATATGGCTCATGTCATAAAACTTTAAGAAATAGCTTATACTATATCTCGAATTTAATTATGAATAAAATTCATGAAAAGAAAAGTGTGTCAATTTTTATTTTAGATTCGATATATTATCTCTATTTTCTAATTATTAAAACACTAATACCTTTCAATTATTTTTGGAAACTATTGTTTTATGTTATTTCATAGGGTGATTAAGCAATTATATTCTGATACCATTATATATGTATATATATATTTTTAGTACATAAGTTTTACAAACAGTCAACCAGTAACTTATATAATATTAAATACACATTTAATTTTATCTGAGTTTGTCTTTAATAGAATAAATGTGATTATTGAATACAATGTAATTTTTAAAAATATATTAGAATATATTTTGGTATTTTAAAATTAGTCCTTTTTTTTTTTCTTTCAACCAAACATTAATTAAATTAAAATATAACTCCAAGATTGGTTGCCCAAACCGGAGGAAAAGAGTTTACAAAAGATATTTCAGAAAATAAAGATCTTGAAGAACGAGCTAGACAATCTGCCCGTACGTTAAGCTCTCGAGTGATCCTGGTCAGGGAGAAGGAAGGGAAGCATGATCTGAGCGCAAAAAACTCCTCCAACAGATTCAAAAAAGCTGGCCAATCGTCAGGCGTCTGCACCATCGCCACCAATTCTGCACAATCTGTCTCGAAGCTCTGACAGGCAACTCCAGCCGCCAATAGTGATTCCATAGCCCAAATCAATGCTTGTAACTCTGCATGTAAGGATGTGGGATCGCGTCTCTGACTCCGTGCTCCCAGAAGAAACATCGAATCTTCATCACTACAACACTACCACCCCAGACCCTGGAGAGGATCTGAACCTTTCCATAAAATTAGTCTATCATAAATTAATTTGGTTTCAGTTTTTACTTTAAAAGTATAAAAACTTTTTTTTTGTTTTTATTGGTTTGATTAGTAGTTTTATTTTTAGGTTATATGGTATATGCTTTCATTAGGAAATATCTTATATGTTAAAACTAAAAGTTGGTAGAAATATATTTTGTAACAATGTGAAAAAACCTTTTAAGCAAACTATACACCATATAAAAAATAAAATAAAATGTAGTAGATTAAAAGTGTTTAACTTAAAATTAGTGAGAAAGACATGTCACATGTGTCACAAATTTAGAACGCTAAGTGTCGCATTGGCAGAGAAAGTTAGAAAAAACCTTCTTATAAATTAATTTGGTATTTTAAAATTAGTCTATCATAAATTAATTTGGTTTCAGTTTTTACTTTAAAAGTATAAAAACTTTTTTTTTTGTTTTTATTGGTTTGATTAGTAGTTTTATTTTTAGGTTATATGGTATATGCTTTTATTAGGAAATATCTTATATGTTAAAACTAAAAGTTGGTAGAAATATATTTTTGTAATAATGTGAAAAAACCTTTTAAGCAAACTATACACCATATAAAAAATAAAATAAAATGAAGTAGATTAAAAGTATTTAATTTAAAACTAGTGAGAAAAACATGTTACATGTGTTATAAATTTAGAGCGTTAAGTGTCGTATTGGTAGAGAAAATTAGAAAAAACCTTCTCATAAAATATTACAGAAGATATATATTTAGATGATAATAAATTAATAATGACAATTTAGTAGTTGTATGAGAAAATATGTGAAAAGACGCGTGTGAACGTTAAACACGAACGAGTTGTTCCATTTGAAGTGGCAATGGCGGCTGTAATGGGAATCCAAAAGAAGGTGGCGCATGACAAGCAAGTCCACAAGTGGTCCCAAATTCGACACATGTGTGCTCCATATGTCACGTGTCCGGTGTCCTTACAAATTTCTAGAATTTTTTTAGAGTGGCTCCCAATATCATATCTTCGATTATTGGTTCCCTAGCATTTATCTAGTTTTGTTTGGATAAATTGACTGAAGTGAAATTAGATTAGTTTGGATTATTGTTTTTTTACTATGTTTTAGACTCAAATTTCGAATGCAGAGAGTGGAAATGATTAGATACTTTAAGTAGAACGAGCATGAATATAATTAAGCTCGGATAATTTATATAGAACGGAAATGATTAGATAATTTGTTTTCCATAGATCTCTTGTTAACATGAAAAAGCAGTATTTTAAAAAAAGGGTGAATTATTCAAATGTTACTCATTTTAGGTAATATTAGCCGAATCTACAAAAAACTTTTTTTATTACTAGAATGTTTCGGGTATTTTCAAAATACCCAGCGTGCCCCTGTTTTATGTTACCGGAAAAAACGTTATTACAAAAATGTCATTGCTACGTCAGACGCCACGTCAGAAATCGCTGACGTGTACCATAACTCAGCCGTAACGCGATACAGAGTATGTTGCGGCTGAATTATAGGTATGTTGCGGCTGAGTTACTCAAAAAAACATTTGAGTAAGAGCGGACGGCTGACTTATGAAAATCTGGCTGAGTTACGCTTATAAGTCAGCCAAGAGTTATGGCTGACTTATTAAATTTGGCTGAGTTATGCGCATAACTCAGCTGTAGTAATGGCTGAGTTTTCACCTGATGGTTGAGTTGTCAAGATTTTGGCTGAGTTATCGCTACGATACGGTTGAGTTGTCAAAATTTTGACTGAGTTATCACAACGACACGGCTGAGTTGCCATTTTCCGACTGGCTGAGTTATGAAAAATGGCTGACTTATGAGATGTAGTTACGGCTGAGTTATGGTAAAAAACTATAAATCAGCCGTAATAGGCTGACTTATCGACAAGTCAGCCGTTTGACGGCTGACTTATTGGCAAAAGATTAATTACTAGAATGTTTTTCAGTTACGGCTGACTTATCAAACGATATGGCTGAGTTACATATTTTCAGTTCATGAAGCGGCTGAGTTTGGCAGCAATTTTTTTTGCTTTTTAATTACTGTAATGTTTTTCGTGTTGTGGCTGAGTTTTAGTTAGGCTGAGTTATGGTATTGTTTCATGGCTGATTTGCCACGTCGGATGCAGCATCCATGTCAGCATTCCATGTCATCATCTTTTTCTCCGGAAATACGAAACGTCGTTCGACTCTGGTTCTTCAACTGGTTAATAAGTGAACTATTTTTCCTTCTTATTCACCTTGTTCTTCTACTTCTTCTTCACTTTCTTCTTCACACCTTGTTCTTCTACTTTTGTTCTTCTCCACCTTGTTCTTCATTATATTTCATGGATCCAGTGCCGGTACTAGTTGTGTCCGGTAATTGGATAAAGACACAGAGATATGTATTTAACTCCGACGAGAGAGGGTGTATAGTTGTGCAGATAGATGGAGGCACAACATACGACAAGCTTGTTAAGGTTGTTCTTGAAGACTACGGATTGGACTCGTTTAGACATGAGCTAAAGCTGAGCTACATGTTCTCGAACAGGGCAATGAAACATATGGCGCATGATACTCCACCAGTTTTTGTCTCCAATGATCGACAGTTGCAATGTTTTTTGGGTCTATGGAAAACCGATCAGCTACGTCTCTGTGTAGAGTTTTCGGCGAAAGAGTCTACAGAAACTAGTGGAGCTAGAGGAAGTATGATTCAGCGAAGCAGAGACTCGAAAGCAGAATCTACCCCCGAAGTGTGCGGTGGGGGATTTGAAGGCACTTGTTTTGATTATGGTAAGATTGTTGACAAAGAAAACGAAGAAGAAGCTGTTGAAGTAGCATCTGACGAAGAAGAAGACGATGAATTTTCAACCCGATTTGATGTTTTCGACGACTCCGATGGTGAGTCATCTGATGACGAGAAGTTTTCTGTATTGGGCGAGCCTCAGAGTACAGTGGAAGACCCACCTACTCCGCCTCCTCAGAAGAAAGCTCATAGAGATGATAACTTTGCCGGATCGAAGATGAATCCGGAGGCTATTAGGTTGGAGGTGTCAACGCTAAAAATTGCTGTAGGACAACGATACAGTAGCAAAAAGCAGTTCAGGAATCACGTGAAACTTATTTCGGTTAGGGATGGATTTGATTTTAATGTACCAGTCTCAAATCCGAGACAAGTGGTTTTTAGGTGTTGGGTTAAAGGATGTATTTGGAGAGTTCGTGCATCTGTACAAGGGGATGACCCGGATTTTCATGTTCGTGTATACGATTCGGAAGACACATGTTCTGTGACGGAACGTTCTACTAGATGCCGTCAATCAACAGCTGATGTACTGGCAGGTCTTTACAGGGACTATCTTGGTGATCTTGGTCCGGATGTTAAACCTAAAAGTGTCGGAGTCATTTTCAATAAGCAATTTAGTCTAAAGGTAATTACTATGTTTCGACTGACTTATTGATAATAATGGTTGAGTTATAGGTATGTATAGGCTGAGTTAATTATTGATAACAATGGCTGAGTTATAGGTATGTATAGGCTGAATTATTTACATTTTACGGCTCATTTATTGATTATTTAAGGCTGACTTATTCGAATGTATCGGCTGAGTTATTTATATATTATGGCTGATTTATTAATTTGTTGGTGTCGACAGATGGGTTATTGGAAGGCATATCGAACGCTGCTGAATGCAAGGCAGATCCATCAGGGAACTCCTGAGGAAAGTTTTAGCGAGTTGCCTTCTTACATATTCAAGTTAAAAAGGGAAAATCCGGGTACAGTCACGCATCTTCAAATAGGTGATGAAGATAGATTCAAATATGTTTTTATTGCTTTTGGTGCGAGTATTGCTGGGTTTGCTTTCATGCGCAAAGTTGTTGTTGTCGACGGAACGTTTCTCCATGGTAGTTACAAAGGGACACTTCTAACAGCCCTAGCTCAGGATGGTAACTTTCAAATTTTCCCATTAGCTTTCGCTGTTGTTGACACTGAAAATGATGAGTCTTGGCGTTGGTTCTTTACACAACTCAAAGTTGCCATTCCAGACGAAAAGGATCTTGCGGTAATCTCCGATAGACATCAGTCAATAGGGAAAGCGATTCATCAAGTGTATCCGTTGGCTTCACGTGGAATTTGCACTTACCATTTGTATAAGAACATCTTGGTGAAGTTCAAAGGAAAACATTTGTTCCCTCTGGTGAAAAAAGCGGCAAAGTGTTTTAGGCTAACTAATTTTAATGAGGCTTTCAATGAGATTGAAGCACGTCATCCCGAACTACATGGATACCTCCAACGAGCTGGTGTCCGAATGTGGGCGCTTGTTCATTTCCCGGGTGAAAGGTACAATTTAATGACAACGAATATTGCAGAATCAATGAACCATGCACTGTCAAATGCTAGAAGTCTTCCCATAGTTCAACTTCTAGAATCGATACGGGATATGATGACCAGATGGTTTTCTGAACGGAGAAAGGATGCGAAATCGCAGTAAACAACGCTCACTCGAGGTGTTGAGAAACTATTACAGGTAATTTTACATAAGTCAGTCGTCAATGTTGATAACTCAGCCGTAACAGTTACCATATCTCTGCCGTAATTGTTTCCTTATCTCAGCCATTACCATTATAGTTTCCATAACTCAGCCATTGTTGTTTCAATAACTCAGCCATAATTGTTTTCATAACTCAGCCTAAAGCGTTTTGTTTTTTGTTCTACTCCCTTATAGGACCGTGTCACCGGAGCAAGACTTATGGAGGTACAAACGATTGATGCTGTACGTGTTCAAGTGAAATATGGATCATCTTTGCATGTTGTAAATTTAGAAATAAAAAGTTGCACATGCTGTCGTTTCGACCACGAGAAAATACCATGCATCCATGCAATCACAGCTGCAGAGCATATGGATGTGTCTCGTATATCCATGTGCGATAAGAAATTTAGGAGTGTCGATTTGGTTAACGGATGGGCTGGTTCAATTTTGCCTCCAGATGAATCATTCCCTGCTCCTGAAATTGTGGATAATCAGAAGTGCTTGCCTCCGATTGTTGTGAACCAGCCAGGAAGACCAAAGAAGCGTAGGATTAAATCATCTTTGGAAGTTGCCACTGAAAATAAACGCCCTAGGAAGCAACACGCATGTTCGCGATGTAAGCAAGTTGGGCACAATGCGAAAACTTGTGCTCTATAGTTTATATTGTGTTATTACTCATCTGTCAAAGTATTATTACTTTATTTTGTGGTATTACTCATCTGTCAAGTAGTATAACTCTGCCATAACACACTATAACTCAGCCATAACACACTATAACTCAGCCATCACATGAATCGACGATATATTTCGTCCTGTATCATGATAACTCAGTCGTAATAAACTATAACTCAGCCATATAATCAGTCGTATAAATCAGTCGTTTGATTGTTTCTTTGATAACTCAGTCATGACATGAATCGACTATATATTTCGTTTTCCCGTAAAAGCTATAACTCAGCCGTAAATTTTATAACTGAGCCATGACATTAAACTTCACTAAAATCGTTTTGATTAGTTTCCATTACACTTCATCCAAACAACAACAAAAAATATATATAATAACAACGCCTAAACGAGAGATCTCTGGTCGGGGGAGCCCGATCGAAAAGTTTCGCCACCAACCCTCTAGCGTTCTGGACGGTCCTGCAATCGCAGAACGGGAGCTGGGCCAGATATGTCAGTCTCCAATGGTTCCTCCACTGCGAGTTCGTTCACTGCAATTCGACAGAAATCTCGTACCCGTTGTAAGGCCTCTAGCCTTTCGATTGGCAATCCGGAGCCTCTGGACATCATGTCCTCTATAAAGGCACATGGGCCTTCAAGAAGATGGCGCTCGCGGAAGGCTTCACCCGATGACTCCAGGAAATTGACGTATCGGATTAACCTAGTCAAGCAAGCTCGATAGGCCCAGACATCCGTCACAAACGGGAAGGCGGTTTCCCTCAGGGGTTCGCGATCGCCTTTCTGGAGATCGGGTACATCCATCTGATCGACCAGTTCTTTGCACGCCTTGTGCTCATCAAGTAGACGGACCATTCGCCAGTGTGCCAAGAAGTAACCTTCGACGATAAGGTCTTCCAGGACTAGAATGGTTCCCTCTAAACGGTAAAAACGATGGAGCTGGTCAAGTTTCAGCCGAAGCGCCCGAATATACGCGCCCATCCTCTTTCGCCGAGCTCGGTACTCTCAGAGTTCTAGCTGAAGGGGAGACACACCAGGGTCGACAGTATTTGAGTTTGGAGCGACCTCACGAGATCGGGACGTCTCTCCTACCTCCTGTGGAATGGGATTTTCCGGCTCCCGATTGCCGGATGCGGCGGCTATCCTTTCCCGGGCCTGTCTCAGCAATGCGGATCGAGTTCTTGCTGGCATCCTTCTATTTCTTACGCTGGTGGAAGTTCGAATGATTTATTCCCCAAACCTTCATCCCTATTTATATAGAGTCATGGGATGTAACCGCCGCTGAGTCCACCAATCAGACTGCAGCGAAAATTCCGCTGTGTCCCGAGAATAACTATAAAAGACCGTGCAACACATTTAATGAAACGCGTCTTTCGTTTTCCCGTAAAACTATAACTCAGCCGTTAAGCAATATTTTGGCAAGTTAACCTAATAATTACAAAAACATTTCTTTTGATAACTCAGCCATATAGATCAGTCGTTTGTTTTCATATTGTCTTTTTCGATAACTCAGTCATAACTCACTATAACTCAACCATGACATGAATCGACTATATCTTTCGTTTTCCCGTAAAGCTATAACTCAGCCGTTAAGCAATATTTTGGCAAGTTAACCTAATAATAGACGCGACCTTTCTTTTGATAACTCAGCCATATAGATTGTTCATTTTGATATTTCATCCGTTATTCACTATAACTCAGCCGTCACATGAATCGACGTGACCTTTCGTGTTCCCGTAAATGAATCGAACTATGATTTTGTGTTTTTTTATTTTTTTATTTCGTTTTGTTAGTACTTTCATATTAATATAAGGGAAGGGAATCAGTCGTTATTACGATATCTCAGCCATCACAGAATCATAACTCAATCATAAAGTTCAATAAGTCAACCACATTATAGAATAACTCAGACATCACTTTACCGTAACACTTTGAATAATTATTTTAAATTTAGATTTGAGTTATAATAATTTTAATTTAAATTGTCGGACAAATACTTTTACAAAAAATAAAAATGCGTGAAACGTTTTAATAATATCGAGAGACGTTTTAATACTTTAAGAAAAATAAAATTCGAAATTCGAATAATAATTATTTAATTATTTGCAATAATATCTTGTGATAAAAAGCTCACTTTATGAATTTATTATGCGTGTGGATTTGAGCAGGCATAGAATTAGTGATTTTTCACGCTTCCCTAACAACACTTTTTGTAATATCGAGAGATGTTTTAATACTTATTAGTAATCTGACAGAACAAAAGACCCAAGAAAGAAAGAAGAATACGTTTTCATATCTTCATATTATTGAGAAGACCCTAAACAATAACTCAGCCATAACGTTACCATAACTCAGCCAACCCCAATTTAGAATGAATATATAACCGACCAAACCGATCCAAACCGGAAACTAATTTTTCCATTATTTTCGGTTAATTACGGTTATATTCGGCTTGCTATCGGTTATATTAAGTTAATCGACCTAATTTGGATAACATTTGGGTTATTTATGGTTATATAGTCGTCTAACCGACACATAACCGGAAATAACCGAAAAGTAATTTCAGAATTTTTTTAAAAATTTGAAAAATGGTTATCATATTAGTATATCCAAATTACCACCTTAAACCAAACACAATATAACCAAAACCAAACTGTTATATTAAAACCCATAATATTGGAAATATGAAACATACATATCTAACCCTAACCCTAACCCCTAAACGTCATGTGTTGTATGTGTTACACATCCTTGGTGAGAATGTGTAAAAATCAATCATTGTCTATAATTATTACTTTTCATTGCTTATAGTGATTGTAATATTCCTTTTTTCATTCTATATTTTAATTTTGAGTTATAATAATTATAATTTATAAATATTTCATAAGTCAGCCGTTTATGTCGACAACTCAGCCGTATCAGTCAAATGTTTGAGAAATACTTTTATTAAAAAAAAAAATTTGAACTCAAATTCAAATTTTAAATTCTTTTTAAATAAAAAATCGCTAAAATCTTACTTATTACGCGTGTGGTTCTTAACAGTAAACCTAATTATTGTTTGTGTCTCTCCAACAACACTTTTTGTCTTCTCGAGAAGGTATATAATAAATTAATATACCGTAAACGATAACTCAGCAATAACTTTACCATAACTCAGCCAACCCCAAATTAGAATGAATAAATAACCGACCAACCGAACCAAACCGGAAACTATTTTTACATTATTTTCGGTTAGTTACGGTTATATTCGGCTTGCTATCGGTTATATTAAGTTAATCGACCTAATTTTGAAACGTTTGGTTATTTATGGTTATATATTCGTCTAACCGACACATAACCGGAAATAACCGAAAAATAATTTCAAAATTGGAAATATGAAATATACACCTCTAACCCTAACACCAACCCTAACCCCTAAATGTCATGTTTTGAATGTTTTACACATTTTGATCAGAATGTGTAAAAATCAATCTTTGTCTATAATTATTACTTTTCATTGCTTATAGTGATTGTCATATTCCTTTTTTCATTCTATATTTTAATTTTGAGTTAAAATAATTTTAATTTACAAATATTTCATAAGTCAGCCGTGTGAAGTATGTAAATCAGCCGTAACTTAACCGTAAACCAGCCATAATTTTGAAAATAGACAAATCAAAATTTTACAAATCCAAGTACAACGAGATAACAAACGAAACGAAGGAAGGACATAATGCATTATTTAATCTGGATCAAAAAACCAAGTGCCTCATTGTAGATTTCTACAGCCATTTTAACCCGTATAGCCTGGATATTTTGATCACTGATTCCATCGAAAGACACACCAAGCGCTAGACATTCAATAAACTTTAAAGCGTACACGCCACAGTCACCAACCTGTACGTTTTGAGGGACCTTGGAGGCACTCTTCCTCCTGAAACCGAACTGACTGGCAGTAGGTGTACGAATTTCGTGAGGAACGTTCGCGTTCATCATTGCTGGAATCATCCGTGTAAACGCCCTACAATCATTCAGCATTGTAAGCTCACTCTTTTCGGTTACTTGTCCCACGATGCTATCATAGCAATCAATATGCCTTCTCTTTAGATCCACGTGCAGCGCCACCTAGTGATTGCCTCCAGTTTGTGGACAAATATACAGGTGATCCACATCTTCTATCCACTTCAAATTAGTCGGTTCATCTAGTGGTAACAAACCTTTAACTAACTCTTCATACCTATTGCCAGTCATTTTAAAAAACTTGGGTTTCATATTGAACATCGTATAATCACCAATCATCGATCTAGTGAACCACGGGTCTATAAACGCAATGCGTTTGTTGTGGAATGGGAAGGGATCTCGTTTGTACCTAATATTGAGGAGTCTCATAAACGCGCCCAAGTGCTGTAAAACAGAAAACTGATTAGTAAACAACAACTCAGCCATAATGTAATATAAGTCAGTCGTAAACAATAACAAATCATACCACTGCCACCTACTGTCAATATGTATTATATCTCAGCCGTAAACATAATAACTCAGCCATCACTTATAATATCTCAGCCGTAAACATAATAACTCAGACATCAAGTTAAACTTACTTTATCAGACAGCCACCCAAATGTACCAGACGGCCAGTTATTTCTTTCGGTGATGAGAGTCCTATAGAATTCAATATTTGATGTTGACTTGCCTAATGGTGTACCCCTAAGAAAAAAATAAGAACATGTTAATATAATTTTAACAAGATGTGATTAACAAGGGTCTAAAGGGTCATACTCGGCTTTCTTTAGGTACTCCAAAAGTTTCTGCAACTTGACCGGATCAACAGGTGCTAGAGGATCATATATTCCAGGTTCAGGTGAACAGTTCTTCCTCATGCACGTCAGTCCGTTGTCCCCAATATAAGGAAAAGTCCTCTCTTGTGTAGCTTGTAGTTTATTCAATGAACTTCCATCCGGGGACAGCTTAACATTCTCCAGCCTTAAAGCTTTGATTCTATCAAGCCTAATCTTTTCCTCCTCATCATCCTCAGATTCAGGTTCAAGGATATTGTATTCAGCCATAATCTTGGCTGTCATATCACATATACTGCTGTCAGCAGCGTCGGCACCAGCGTTTGCACCAGCTTTGGATACTCCCTCATTCAAATCAGATCCCAATTGATTGATTTGATTAGGCTTAGTAGTCTTTCTAACTCTTTTCTTTGGCGGATTATTTCCATCCTTCTCTTCCGCCAACTCTTTGACCTTCTTTGCAGCCGCCGCCTCATCTTCTGCCTTCTTTTCCGCAAACTCTTTGACCTTCTTCGCAGCCGCCGCCTCATCTTTGGCCTTCTTTGCCGCCAACTCTTTGTTCTTCTCCGCAGCGGCCGCCTCAACTTTGGCCTTCTTTGCATTTAATTCTTCGTCCTTCTTTCCATCATTGGCATTTTTCCTCGTGTTAGTCCGTTGAATTGGTTTCGTAGCAGCTGGAGACTTCTCAATGAAATTAAGAAGATGATCTTTATCAAACTCATCTTTATCAAACTCTTTATTCAGATTCCTACTGACCCCAGCCAAACCACTGCCAACTACCTGTATAACATAAGCAAAGACAATTAAAGATAATGATAACTCAACCTAAACAATCTGGAAACTCAGCCATAAGATTAACATAATTCAGACATTACCGGAGGACTGTTGACAGAGTAGTTTTGGTGCATTTTTCCTGGAACTGCTGGTACTGGTGGACTTTTTGGTGACAACAGTTCATCAATAAGGTTCTTTATTTTGAAATTTTTACAAGTGTTTTGTGACAACAGTTCATCCCCAAGGTCTTCAACATTGTTTTGGCCAGTTTGCCCAACACCCAAGGAAAGCACGTGCTCTTTCATCTGCTT
The DNA here is from genome assembly GCF_030686135.1 of Camelina sativa. Taxonomy (NCBI): domain Eukaryota; kingdom Viridiplantae; phylum Streptophyta; class Magnoliopsida; order Brassicales; family Brassicaceae; genus Camelina; species Camelina sativa. The sequence goes on along the minus strand of NC_141896.1, from coordinate 32,836,098 downwards.
GAGATCACTCTCAACAGAACGAAACCTGGTTTCAAACCTTTCATTCATCATCTCTTCTATTCTATCTCCAATGTTTTTTTCCAAGGTGTCAAACCTTGAGGTTAAATTAGACACCAACTCAATGAGAGTTCCAACCGGTCCACCACCCTGACTGTTGGAAACTACCACCTTCTGTTCAGCTCCTTCACCAAATCCACCACCCTGACTGTTGGAAACTACCACCTTCTGTTCAGCTCCTTCACCAGATCCACCACCCTGACTGTTGGAAACTACCACCTTCTTGACTTTCTGCTTCTTTTCGGGAGGAGAGTCAGAATCAACATCCCAAAAACCTTTAACAAACTTATCCTCATGTATGTCTTGGATAAGGCGATCAACTGCTGGGTCGTCTTTTTGATCTGGCCACGTATGAAATAGCTCCCGTACATCATCCTTCATAACCATTTTAGTCACACGCAGCTGTAACATAAGAGAATATGAGACCCATCAGGGAATAATAACTCAGCCAACACTAAACAATAACTCAGCCAACACTAAACCATAACTCAGCCGTTACTAAACAATAAATCAGTCATAACTAAATCATAGCGAAGCCATTACTAAACAATCACTCAACGAGATATAAACCTTACCTCACCAAGCGCTTTGATCTCTTTAGCAATTACCGATACCATCGTAGAACGTGTACGGTTTCCACCCCATTGAAGCATCGGTATGCCACCATCATTAGCTGATGCATTCCCAAACCGTTCTCCAAAGCATTTGATGGACTCATACGCCCAAGCCTGTAACACGGGTGTAAACCAACTGAGGGTGTACGACTTTCCCGTAGGGTTCAGCATCTTTATGGAATCAACAAGAGCTTCAAATGCTGACCGACCCCACGGATACGTCTTCATTGCTTCATCATCAAAAACTCTTTTGGCACTTTCATATGGAATTCTAGAGTTATGATGCAAACCATAAAGTCCAATGTGTTGAAGAAGCAACAGCCCCAACCATTTACGATGATCAAGGTTAACCCATCCCCGGCACACTTTTAATGCTTCCCTGAGTTCAAGTAGCGTTGGACCTGCCCCACCAGGCACTTTCAAAAGTCGGAAGAACTTTTTGTGTTCCTCTTCAAGTTCAAACTGTTCAGTAGGCATTGGGTCTATGTTTAACCCCGTCAGATAATGAAATTCATTCAACCCAAACCTGATAGGTTGACCGCCGACCACAAACCAAAGCTCCTTCTTATGTACCCTTAACTGGTTACATAGTAGGAAATGAACAACCTTACCAGACCAGACGAATTGGCTATCAACTAGCTTAGAGATTATTCCAATTGGTACTTTCTTCGTTTCATCCCACGCATCCAGTCCTATTGATTCCCTAATCTGAGGTAATTCTAACATCCTGAAATTTGTGTTTATATCTCTAGACTCTATTTTAGCGTATAGTCTTGGTGGGTAATCCCTTGCTTGTTCTTCAGAAATATCCTTCGCCATCTGATAGTAAAGCATAAAATAAATCAGCCATAACATATGGCAAACACAAGGCATATAATAACTCCGCCATAATACATAACTCAGTCGTAAAGCATAAGATAACTCAGTCCAAACTCAGCCATCCAAGACGGCGACAATCACCCGTATCTCAAAAATAAATAGGAAGACACATACCGGAACTCGAAGACGAGACGGCTTAGACGGAAACGAACAAGACCAGCGCCGACGAAGAGAAGAAAGAGCGAATGAGGATATCGAGCGAGGACGGCGAGAGATGACGGCAGGAGAGTAGAAAAAGACAGATTATCGCCGGCGCAATTAGGGTTAGATTTCGCCGACGATAAGGACAGAGAGTTTTTTTTTTCCGCAGTTTAAAAACCGTTCACTTTCCCTCTCATTGTAACTGTCGATGCTGGAAAGATAACTCAGCAGTCATAAACGGTATCTCAGCCAATCCTCAAATTAGAATGATTAAATAACCGATTAAACCGAACCGAACCGAAAAAATAATTTTTCCCAATTTGGTATTTTTGTATTGGTATGTTTGCCTAGTTTTCTTATATTCGGCTTATTTCGGTTATATTATGCTAATCTACCTAATTACAATATATTTTGGGTTATTTATTGTTAGATATTCATCTAACCGACCAATAACCGGAAATAACCAAAAATTAATTTCAAAATTTTAAAATTTTTTTAAAAAAATTATTTTCAAAATGGTTCAACCATAAGTATATCCATATTACCACCTTAATCCAAACACATTATATCCAAAACCAAACTGTTATATTAAAAACAAATAATGTTACCTCATCTAACTCTAAACCCTAAACCCTAACCCTAACCCTAACCCCTAAACAACATGTTTTGGTATGTTTGACACATTTTGATCAGAATGTGTAAAAATCACTCTTTTTGTCTATAATTACTATTTTTATTGGTTATAATAATAGTAATATTCATTTTGCCATTCTAAATTTTAATTTTGAGTTATAATAACCTTATTTTACAAATATCTCATAACTCAGCCGTTTAAGTCAATAACCCAGCCACTACTTAGTCAAATTACTGGCCCCTTCTTTAATAATAAATAAAAATACATGACAAATTTGAATTCAAATTTTTGAATTTATTTTTAATAATAAATCGTTTAAAATATTTTTATTAAGCGTATGGATGATAACAAGAAACATAATTATTGTTTGCGTCTCCCCAACAACCCTTTTTGCACTCCCGAGCGGGTATATAATAAATTAATAGGGTGGCCGTCGGATAACTCAGCCCTAAAACCATTATTATGGCCGTTGCATAAGTCAGCCATAACAAAGTTGTTAATTTAACTGATTATCCTAAGTCAGTCGTGTAAAGAACACAACTCAGCCTTCAAGTATATTACTGTCAAACGACGTCGTTCGATATATTGGTTTAGTATAAATTAAGGGATTTGGTGTGATTTATTGCTTCAGTAATCGAGATCGAGTCAAGATGATGGCAAATAGAGATATATATGGCGGCAAATCCAGGGCTGATGAGAAAACTGCTTCTGAAGCACTAGCTGAGGTAGATCTCTAGACTATCTGAAATCTCAAAGCATTATCTTAATATTGTGTTTGTGGAACTGTAGGAACTGAATCGTAATGAAATAAATATGAAAATGAGGTACGGCGAAATCCGGAGGCGAGACAAGGGCGTTCCAATCGGGTGTAATTGCGGTGCGGTGCTTCTCGTTGCCACTTCTAATGATCCTACCACGAGAGGAGAACATTATTTCAGTTGTCCGTATGACATCACAGATGTAAAGATTTTTGTACTCTTATTGTTGAGTTTTGTGTTCTGTTTCTGACTTTTTTTTAGTCTAATATGAATTATGTACTATTTGTAAGGGTCCCGGTCAAGGCTGCGGTTTCAGGAAGTGGTGGACTGATGCAGTGCGCGAAGAGTTTAGGGTTACTCAGGAGGAGAAGAATGAGATGAAGCAGGACTTGGATGCAACCAAGAAGCGCATCGAGATTCAAGAAGAAATGATCTTGTATTTGGAAAAGAAATATGACGCGCTGGAGAAGAAGTTTGAGAGCTTGAACAAGTATCTGTGAGATTAGTCAAGCTCCGTTGTTTTTTTTTTTTTTTTTTGGAATTGATATGAACTTTCTATGTTGTGGTGTTTTATCAATCTATTTTAATAACTCAGTCATGATTAATTATAACTCAGTCATCATTAATTATAACTCAGCCGTCATAGACGATATCTCAGCCAACCCTCAAACTAGAATGACTAAATAACCGACTTAACCGAACCGATCGATAAAATAAATTTTCCAATTTGATATTTTTGAATTGGTATGTTTGGTTTATTTCGGATATATTCGGCTTAATTTCGGTTATATTAGGCTAATCTACTTTATTACAATATATTTTGGGTTATTTATTAGAATGCCTAAATAACCGACTAAACCGAACCGACCGATAAAATAAATTTTCCAATTTGATATTTTTGAATTGGTATGTTTAATTAATTTCGGATATATTCGGCTTAATTTCTGTTATATTAGGCTAATCTACTTAATTACAATATATTTTGGGTTATTTATGGTTAGATATTAATATAACCGACTCATAACCGGAAATAACCAAATATTTTTTGATTTTTTGATTTTTTAAAAAAATATTCAAATGGTAATAATATTATTATATCCATATTACCACCTTAAACTATACACATTAAAACACATTAGAACCAAATCCAAAAATCAAATAATCTGAACCCTACATCTCAAACCCTAAACCCCAACCCTAACCCTAACCCTAATCCCTAAACGTCATGTGTTGTATGTTTTACACATCCTTGGTGAGAATGTGTAAAAATCAATCTTTCTCTATAATTATTACTTTTTATTGGTTATAATAATTGTAATATTCATAATTCAATTTTACATTTAAATGTTGAGTTATAATAATGTAAATTTACAAATATTTTATAAGTCAGCCGTGTAAGTCAATAACTCAGCCATCACTTAGTCAATTTGTCGGAATTTTAAGATTTTTTATTCGAATTTTGAGTTCAATTTTTTAATTATTTTGTATAATATATTGTGAAAAAACTAACTTTATAAATTGATTACGCGTGTGGATCTGAGCAGGCACAGAATTATTGTTTGGGCTTCCCCAACAACACTTTTAGTAATATCGAGGCACGGCACGAAAGACTAAACGAAGCCGTACCAAGTTCATAACTCAGCCGTAACTCACTCATCCGTGCGAAGTAGATAACTCAGCCGTTCGAAATATATAACTCAGTCATAACATATATGTTTATTCAATATTTAATTATAACTCAGCCGTGTGAAGTACATAACTCAGCCGTAACATTGAAAAGATACTAAACAAAGAACTTTCTTATCCAAGTACAATTCCTACCAAAAGAAATCCAGATGTTTTTTTACATATCCAAGTACAATTCCTACCAAAAGAAATCCAAAGGTTTTTTTACATACCCAAAGTGCAAGTCCTACCTACCAAAAGAAATACAAATGTTTTTTACGTGAACTGATTCATAAAATCAGGTGACTCATCGAAGATTTCTGCTGCCATTTTAACACGTATACCCTGGATGTTTTGATCACAGATTCCATCGAAAGACACACCAAGCGCTAGACATTCTATAAACTTTAAAGCGTACACGCCACAGTCACCAACCTGTACGTTTTGAGGGACCTTGGAGACTGTCCTCCTCCTGAAGGTAAACTGTTTGTAAGTAGGTGTACGAATTTCGTGAGGAACGTTCGCGTTCATCATTGCTGGAATCATCCGCGTAAACGCCCTACAAGCATTCAGCATTCTAAGCTCACTCTCTCCGGTTACTTGTCCCACGATGCTATCATAGCAATCAATATGCCTTCTGTTGAGATCCACGTGCAGCGCCACCCATTGATCGCCTCCAATTTGTGGAGCAATATACAGGTGATCCACATCTTCTATCCACTTCAAATTAGTTTGTTCATCTGATGGAATCAAACCTTTAACTAATTCTTCATAACAATTGCCAGTCATTGTAAAAAACTTGGGTTCGGACTTGAACAACGGATAATGACGGTGAACTACGGGTCTATAAATGCAATGCGTTTGTTGTGGAATGGGAAGGGATCTCGTTTGTACCTACACCTAAGGACTCTCATAAACGCGCCCAAGTGCTGTACAACAGAAAACTGAGTAGTAAACAACAACGCAGCCATAATGTAATATAAGTCAGACAACGACAACAATAACTAAGACATTAAGATAAACTTACTTCATCAGTAACCCACCCATATTTACCATATTCTTCTGGCTTCACTGGCCATTCCTTTCGTTCGGTGATTAGCACCCTATAGAATTCAATTTCCATTCCGCCTTTGCCTAACGGGATATTCCTAACAAACAAATAAACACAAGTTAATATAATGTTAACAAGCTGTTATTAACTTGTTAAGCAAAAGGGTCTAAAGGGTCTAAAGGGTCATACTCGGCTTTCTTTAGGTACTCCAAAAGTTTCTGCAACTTCACCGGATCAACAGGTGCCAGAGGATCATATATTCCAGGTCCAGGTGAACAGTTCTTCCTCATGCACGTCAGTCCGTTGTCTCCAATATTAGGGAAAATCCAGCTTGGATGATCTTGTTGTGTATTCAATGCACTCCCATCCGCTGACAGCTTAACACTCTCCAGCCTTAAAGCTTTAATTCTATCAAGCCTAATCTTTTCCTCCTCATCATCCTCAGATTCAGGTTCAAGTGAGTCGGCTTCAGCAAAATACTCGTCTGTAATATCTTCTGCACCAGCTTCTGCACCAGCTTCTGAACCTCCAGGTAGTACAAATTTCAACGGCTTAACACCAGCAGCCACAACAGCAGCAGTAGGATTTGTAGGCGCCCTACCTCTACCTCTACCTCTACCTGTACCTCTACCTCTACCTCTACCTCTACCTCCACCTCTACCTCCAGCCGCAGCTACTTCTTTAGCCTGCTTTGCCGCAGCTACTTCTTTGGGCTTCTTTAAAGCAGCTACTTCTTTGGCCTTCTCTGCCGCCTCTAACTCTTTGGCCTCCTCTGCCACCTCTAACTCTTTAACATTTCTCCTCGTGGAAGGCCGTCTTTTCGTATCAGCTGGTCTCTTAGTAGCTGGAGACTTCTTAACATCTCGAGAAGTCAAATAGTTCTTTTCCTGTATATTAAAATTATAATAACTCAGCCTAAATATTCTGAAAAATCAGCCATAAAACAAAGATGAATCAGACATTACCTTCTCTCCCGCCTCTAACTCTTTGGCCTTCTCTGACGCCTCTAACTCTTTGGCATTTCTCCTCATGGAAGGCCCTGTTTTCGTATCAGCTGGTTTCTTAGCAGCTGGAGACTTCTTAGGAGAAGTCAAAGAGTTCTTTTCCTGTATATCATAGCGAAGACAATTAAAATTATAATAACTCAGCCTAAACATTCTGAAACATCAGCCATAAAACAAAGATAAACCAGACATTACCGGCTCTCCCGCCTCTAACTCTTTGGCCTTCTCTGACGCCTCTAACTCTTTGGCATTTCTCCTCGTGGAAGGCCCTGTTTTCGTATCAGCTGGTTTCTTAGCATCTGGAGACTTCTTAGGAGAAGTCAAAAGAGTTCTTTTCCTGTATATCATAGCGAAGACAATTGAAATTATAATAACTCAGCCTAAACATTCTGAAAAATCAGCCATAAAACAAAGATAAACCAGACATTACTGGAACTTTTGGTGGACCTTTTGATGTCTGAAGTTCCTGTCCATGTCCCAGGTTATTTAGTTCCTGTCCCATTTTTAAAGTCTGGTCAGTCATGCTCTTTGAAAGCACGAGCTCTTTCATCTGTTTGAGGTCCGTCTCAAAAGATCCAAGCCTGGTTTCAATCCTTTCATCCATCTTCTTCTCCAGATTTGCCGATACATTTTCAATGTTCCTATCAACGGTGTCAAACCTTGTGTATAACTTAGAGATCAATTCGTAGAGATCATCTTCCCCAGCATCTTCCTCCTCACTTACCTTTTTTCCTTTCTTCTTCCTCTCCTGTGCAACTCCTTCACTAGTTTCCTGACTGTTGGAAACATTCATCTTCTAAACTTTCCGCTTCTTTGCGGGAGGAGATTCAGACTCAACAAATGCTTCAGCTTTCTTTTTCTTTTTCTTCTTATCACTCCCCTTAACATCCCAAAAACCTTTAACAAACGTATTCAGATGTATGTCTTCGATCAGGCGATCGATTGCTGGGTCGTCTTCTTCTTCTGGCCACGAATGAAATAGCTCGCAGCCATTTTCCTTCATAACCATATTAATCACACGCAGCTGTACCATAAGAGATTATGAAACCCATCAGTAAGTTTTAACTCAGTCATTACTAATGAAAGCATAAATCAGTCATTACTAAAACATAACTCAGCCAACACTAAAGCATAAATCATCCATTACTAAAACATAACTCAGCCGTTACTAAACAATAACTCAGCCATAACTACATCATAACTCATCCATTACTAAACAATCACTCAACCAGATATAAACCTTACCTCACCAAGCGCTTTGATCTCTTCAGCAATTGCGGTTTCCAGCGATGAACGTGTACGGTTTCCACCCCATTGAAGCATCGGTATGCCACCATCATTAGCTGATGCATTCCCAAACCGTTCTCCAAAGCATTTGATGGACTCATACGCCCAAGCCTGTAACACGGGTGTAAACCCACTGAGGGTGTATGACTTTCCCGTAGGGTTCAACATCTTTATGGAATCAACAAGAGCTTCAAATGCTGACCGACCCCACGGATACGTATTCATTGCTTCATCATCAAAAACTCTTTTGGCACTTTCATATGGAATTCTAGAGTTATGATGCAAACCATAAAGTCCAATGTGTTGAAGAAGCAACAGCCCCAACCATTTACGATGATCAAGGTTAACCCATCCCCGGCACACTCTTAATGCTTCCCTGAGTTCAAGTAGCGTTGGACCTGCCCCACCAGGCACTTTCAAAAGTCTGAAGAAATCTTTGTGTTCCTCTTCAAGTTCAAACCGTTCAGTAGGCATTGGGTCTATGTTTAACCCCGTCAGAAAATGAAACTCATTCAACCCAAACCTGATAGGTTGACCGCCGACCACAAACCAAAGCTCCTTCTTATGTACCCTTAACTGGTTACATAGTAGGAAATGAACAACCTTACCAGACCAGACGAATTGGCTATCAACTAGCTTAGAGATTATTCCAATAGGTACTTTCTTCGTTTCTTCCCACGCATCCAGTCCTATTGATTCCCTAATCTGAGGGAATTCTTTCATCCTGAAATTTGTGTTTATATCTCTAGACTCTATTTTAGCGTATAGTCTTGGGGGGTAATCCCTTGCTTGTTTTTTAGAAGAAATAATCACCATCGACATCTGTTATAGTTCATAAGTAAATCATAAAATGAATCAGCCATAACATAAAACAAACTCATACACAAAGCATAACATAACTCAGCCACAAACACATAACTCAGATCTAAAGCACAAAATATCTCAGTCACAACTCATCCGTCAGCAAAATAAAACAAACAGTAAATCAGCCATCGAATCGAATAAATCTAACAAATCAGCCATAAACCCTAAAATAACTGAGCCGCAACATAAAACAAAAAGTAAATCAGCCATCGAATCGAATAGATCTAACAAATCAGCCGTCATTAACAACGGCGACAATCAGCGGTAAATCATCGAAAAAACCCACATTCAGCCGGAAAACTCGAAACTAAACAGTCGACACATACCGGATAGACGAAGACGAAGAAGACGAAGAAGACGAAGAGAGAGAGAGAGCCAATTGAAGAAAGAGAGTGCGACGACGAAGAAAGACGGTGAGAGATGACAGTGAGAGATGACGGCGAGAGATGACGGCGGGAGATTGACGGCAAGAGAATGGACAATGACAGTATCGCCGGCGACGAGAGACGAGAGTTTCGATAAATTTTTTTTCTCGCGGTTTGTGAATAGTTAAAACTATTCACTTTCCCTCTCTTTGATATAAACGAGAGAAAACAAAACTGTGGATCTTAAAAAAACTGCTTAATGACGTGTTAATTCATATCTAATGTGTATTTTAATTTGTTGATGTGTATTTTTTTTTTTTTTACTCAAATTCGGAAAACAAAACCCAAGGGGTAAATTGTAATTACACCCAGGGCAATAAACATTCTAGTAATTTTCAAAAGATTTATAGATTTGAGTAATAAACCAAATTTTGGATAACATTTGAGTAATTCTTTCTAAAAAAAATATATGTAAGATATGAGATATGCAAGCGGTCATATCTTTTTGTTTACATTATATTGGAAGACGAGGTGATTAAAATTATTCTTGTTCTCCATAGAGTAGACAAGTGTTATCAACATATATAATGCTTACTCTTATGAAGATTTTTAGCTAATGAAAGTGCATTATATAAAAGATTCACCATACATGCTTTATATTTAGAAAAGTGTCCTAATTACAAATAGATTGACAGAGAGATGTGTTAAGGAACAATTACAGAATTGGGCATTTTTTTGAAATTTCTTATGGATTCAGGACTTATTACCCGTACTTACAGAAACAAGCATTTTAACTAACCTAAAATGACGAAATTACCTTTAAAACAAATGAAGAAATCTCTCACGATTTCTTTTGCCTCAACCACCACCCCCAGATCTCTCCACCGTTAATGCTCAGATCTTTCAGTTGATGGACGCTGACTGCCGGCTATTCCCATGGGTAAAGTCATCTAATAATTTTTATAGTTTCCTTGTTTGGTTTATGGAAAATTTAAGAAGAATTTTGATTCGATTAATGTTTATGATTGAATTGTCCTTGGGTTCACTAGATAGTATCCCGTAAGGTTTAGCTTCCTTCGTCCAAAGAGAAACTGATTAAATCAACCCCAACTATTTGCCAAACGGTTTTTTATACCTAAACTTTAACACTCTGCAAATAACAATCGGAACTATATTAAAATTCAAATTTGCTACTTAAACTATATAAAATATTGTCTATTTCAACATCTGTTCGAAGAGTGTTAAATTACAGTTTAACGATGTTGAGTCAGACGATCTGTGGTATCCATATGGGAATGGAAATAACCAAAACTACGTCGTTTTAGTCATTTTTGGGTATTTTGTAGCAAGAAACAAAACGTTTGACAAAAAATGTAGTATTTTTGGTCTGTGACTTCAACGTAGCACTGAGAATTACCAAAACTACGTCGTTTTGGTCATTTTTGGGTATTTTGTAGCAAAAAATGACCAAAAATGAAGTCTCACAACACACCCGGAAACTGGACTCTAATACTCCATTTTTTGTCAAACGCTTTGTTTCTTGCCACAACACACCTAAAAATGACTAAAACAACTTAGTTTTGGTCATTTCCAGTGCCATGTGGATGCCACAGATCGTCTGACTAAACATCGTTAAACTGTGATTTAACACTGTTCGAACAGAGGTTGAAATTGACAACATTTTATATAGTTTAGGTAACAAATTTGATTTTTAATATAGTTCAGGTTGTTATTTGCAGGGTGTTGAAGTTTAGGTATAAAAAAGCATTTGGCAAATAGTTGGGGTTGATTTTGGCTATTTTCCCGGTTTGGAGATGGTGCTGCATCTGTTGACGGGCGTTTGTTCGGCGAATAGAAGGAAGGAGAAGGAGAAGAGACCTAGGGACAAAACTGAAATTTCTCAAACACAAAAAGGCCTAAATTGGAGAGTACGGACTATAATGCCCAATCTCAAATATTTTACCCACAAAAGCCCCATTTTAATAAATATCTCGATGTGTTAATTCACTTTAAAATGATTTAATTATACAAAAGATTATATCTTGATTTTAGTTAATAAAATACTCTTCATTATTCTTAAGGCATTTTTATCGGTAAATTTTTTAAATTTAAGATCTTATATTGATTTTATTAATGTTTTAATGCAATACTATTATCTAATTTAATTAATTATTTTTGTTTTTAATTGAGCAATGAGATGATGACAGCTAAGCGAGAGAGTGTCTGTGGGTGTCTTAATTTGTCTTCTGCGAGATACAAGATCTCTTTCTCCTCACCTTTTTAATTTTCTTTTTATTTATTAAAAAGACACTTATCAAAAGATTACTGATGGACTTGCTCTTAGAGCAAACCCATTGCACATCTTCAAATTAGTGTCTCTAACTTTTTATAATATTAAATATAATATTAATCTAAGTTTAGATCTTCATCCCATTATTTTTAGTTTTTATCCTCCCATTAGTCATCCCTAAATATGGGTGTCTTGATTCCAAACTCAACACAAAACTGAACACAACATTGATTTCTTGTTCTATGTTGAGTTTTGTTGAGTCTGTACTGTGTTACAACATTAGTGCCTTCAGATCATTTATGCGTTCCTTGCTTTTGGGTTAATCAAGAACTCTGGTTCAAGTTAGGAGGGTTTATGAGCTCTATGACTCAGGAATCAATTCAATACACAAACCGTTCTTCCAAAATCAAATTAATCCCAAAACCACATGAGATAATTCGAATAGGTAAATAAGATTGTAAAAAGCTTTGTAACCATACCTTCTCTGAGAAGCAGCGATGGTGGCACCGAGAAACAGATAGAAGAGAGACATACCATGTGGCAAGTATGTTTCCATCGCGAGAGAAGGAGCAGCCAGTAAGGGGACGATCGTCCCCAACATTACTGCAATCAAGGACCATGTTTCTAGCCTGCTTTAAAGCCCACTTAGTCTCTGCATCCATATCTTCATCTGGATCATTCCTCTGCCGCTTTGCATGCTGAATCCTGACAGCAGCTCTCTTGATAGAATACTTGGCAATTTCTATTCTAGCCTCTCTAGGTTCCAATGACACATTATCACAAGTTTGTGTTTAGGTTTTTTGATTGATCACAAGAAAAGAGTTCCAATATCAATCAAAGGCTTATTTTACAAGTATCACATTTATGCATGTCTAAGAATCGGTTGTGCCCATTGTCCTACTCTATTAAAGCGGCTAACCCCAGAAACTCCATAGCCTCGATCATCGTCTTGAGCTTCCTCTTGAAGCCCAACATCTGCAGGACTAACTGAGTCTCCTTGCAGAGGTCGTAAAGCTCTTGCACTCTGGGAGAGAAGAATTCTCCTGATTCCTTGACGCCATGTGAAAGTCTTTCTTGTTAACCAGATTCAACAAAACCTTTTTCACCAGCTTTGAACAATATAGATCGGGTAATCATCACCAATATAGAGCAAATCATATCATCAAAGTTTCCATCAAAGTTTTGATGTTTTGATTTTGTAAAGATTAAAAAAAACAAAAAAAAAACGTAACCAATAAAAAAATAACATGTTTGTGTCTCTAAAGATCTAAAATATGTCAGCAGAAACACAGGTCTCTGAAATATTGGGATTAAAACTTTATTTTTTTTACTTATATTACTAAAAAAAAATATATATTGGGAAATGTTTTTAGGACACGTCCATTGGGAGAGTCTTCCCATAAGTATCAAAAAAATAAGGGAGAGTTACTAGAATATTACATAAAAGCTTCCTTATTACAAAAGTAACACACAATTGTTTGTAATTACTAGAATAAACTTTGTACCTATACTACCTCTGAAACTAGTGTTGGCAAAAAAACGTAACTACGGCTAATGCCATTCGAAAAAAGAAAAAAAACATTGGAAACTGGGACTAAGTCTACCGAGCCTTTGATGGTAGATTTATACAGGTGGACTGATTAAAGGTGTACATCAGATATTTTTGGTACACTTAGTTGTAGTGCTGGTACACTTAACCGTGGACGTAGATGGTACACTTAGTTGTAGTGTTGGTACACTTATCGGTCGACGTATATGAAATCGATTCGTTAGATTAAGTTTGTAGATGAATTTCCCTTTGATGATAGACTTATGTTTTTAGCGCGTGTAGCGACAAACGTAAAAGGGTGGGAAGATATTTATGGTAGACTAATGGGCTGTTGCGACAGATTTATGCGACAGCCTTCTCTCGTTACAGATATTTTTGGTATACTTTGTTTCTTTTTTGAAATAGTTTTCGTAGTGTTGTGGTAGGCTTCTTGTCCGTGGTAGATTTAGTAAGCAAGATTGACAGCTGTAAAGTCTTACCAGAATAACACGAATTTGTTTGAGCTGGCAAAGACAGTCTAGCGTTGCGATAGACTTATTGGAGGAAGATCTAAACAGGTTTGCTGTTCTTCCGATTAATGATGTTCATGTAATAAAGTTTGTAGCAGATTCATCAATCGTGTTCTGTTTGTCGGCCGGAGCAAACGTCTTTTTCCTACTCAGTTTCGGAAATCTTTCCTCTGGGTTCATCCATGGAAGAGCAAGATATCGTTTCGGAAATCTATATAACTCACTTTTTATAGGTTTTTAATTTAGAAATCAGATGTTGAGACGAAAATCTATAATAGTTGAGTAAAAACCCTACAAGTGAAACCAAAAAAATAGACATAAGTCGTGAAAAAATAAAGTGAGGCAGGGAAAATTAGGGTTTTCAGTCGTATGTTAGAGGTAGAAGACGAGGATATTATGGTAATCTCAGATTCATTAAACCTAAAATCAAACGTGTACGTACATATAAATGTGTACGTATATATGAACTTATACATACATAATGTTCTTGAGATTAGTGTACGTACATAACGTTCTTTTGATTAGTGTAGGTCCATAAATCCGTTTTAATGAACAATATTATTGTAATTTTGTAGTCATCTTCAACATATCTTCTTCTACAACCCTAGCTAATATTTTCGTTGTTGTTCACCGGAAATGGAACAAGTAAGAGATGTTACTAGAAAAAGTAAGAGATGTTACTAGAACAACCTATGTAATTCGTAATTGTTTATTTATTTATTATATTTTCGAGAGGTAATGAATAATAACCACACAAAATTACATTTTAACTATAGAGGGTAATATTTAGATAACATAAATAGTATTTGTCGAATTGTATATATTACTTAGTTCAACTAGGTACAACTAAATATATATTTAGATTTGTATTTATATTTAAAATATGAAAATGATAATTAAGGTTTATAAGAATTTCTAAAAAATATGGAACTATTAAAAAACTATGTTTAATCAACAATACAAGAATTTATCACTTTCTAATATATACTATCGTTTTCACATAAAACACTCTTTATAATATAAGGAAGACTTAGTAAGTGATCACCTCAAATGAAGCAAAAGAGGTGAAACCCAAGTTTTTATGAACATTGTGTTATGAAAACCTTGTATATGCTAATTAATAGTGGTAAATCTTGTGGCCAACTGCTAATCTATACTATTAAAAGGGAAGCATTTTTAATAAGTAGACATAGATTAAAAGATTATTACATGAAATGCCATTGAAAACAGAATAAGAATATGTATAAATCATGTATCCAAACATATTGAAAGTGAAATTAAATTAGAGCCAAACAGATTGATAGTAATTATACTAGCCAGAAAAATGTTAAATGATAGTAATACAAAAAAATCGGAAACAATAAAAACCTACCATAAAATCTAAACAAATCAACCCACGAAATTAATCAAATAATTAGCGTTTAATTTAATAAGGAAACTAACACCAAAATCTCGGACAAAAATCAATTAAACATAAATCATAAGGAAATCAGAATCAATATACCCTAATAATTTGTACTTGCCATAACTAATCAACAATTAAATAATTAGCAACTACGTTAGTACAAAATCAAAACAGTCACTAATACTAATGGATTTTTTTCTTAAAATATCTACCAATATAACAAATGTTTTCCTATATCGAATTGCATTGATCACAATTGTAAACTTATTTTTTAAAATTACGAATTATTATTTTCCTAAACTACTAACCATTCGGAGTAATTTTAGGAACTAAAACTATTAAAAATATATTTTTAATGATGAAAGATTTTCCTATAACCCTAAATGACAACTTATTTATTTTTGTATAAATACTGCTTCTATTGACAAGCCAATCACTCAAATTCATCGATGTAGTTCTATTAAAATATTTCTTTTGGTGTTTTTTATTGTTTGGTAGTGTTAGTTTGGTGTTTCCTTGGTTCCATTAAAATCAAAATATTTATGTTGGTGTTTTTTTTTCACATGCATCAACTTATTGATTTGTTTCAGATTTTTGTTCTCAGAGATTAACCCAGTGGCATCTTGATTATGAAGCAAAAAGAAACTAGGAGGTGCAGTCTATACTATTAAGTTAATTCACTAAACCAATAATTTATTAAATTCATGTATTATAGTCTCAAAATTACATGTAAACTAAAGTTATCATGTACATAAGATTAAGTACACGTGAACATTAGGATAGAAGGTTATGATAATTTCATGCCTTATATATATGACTGAGAGTTTGAGTCTGAGCGGTTAACAAGAACAACGAAAATGCCATTTTTGAATAAATATGGCATCATCAGCTACATATATTGTACTAATATCTGTAAACCAGATTCTTAATTTAATATTAGATTATGTTCTTAAGCCTATGTTTTTCACATTTTTTGTGTGGTTATATAACATGTAAAGCCAAAATCATAGGAAAAACTGTTACGATTCTTTCAAGAAAAAAAAATTCAGAATACATAAGCTATACCGCACCTTTTGCACAACTCCAAAGGTTTCAGTATAGTAGAATATAACGTTACTGTAGTGGCAACCCTCAAGTTTTCAGTATAAGGTCTGTTCGTTTCAACCCTCAAATTACAAGGTAGCGACTTAAAAATTAGTATCGCTAAAACTAAACCAACAACAGATTAAGAAAACGTGAACTTGCATGATTAAACGAACTAGACCATAGTCTAATCAAATTTTTGAAATTGCATGATTAAAAGACTTTTAAAAATGATTTACAATTGTAATCTATGTATTTTCTAAGGTAAAACAGGGAGGTTTGTCCAAAAAAAAAAAAGGTAAAACAGGGAGAAGTAAAATTAAGGCAATTCTTGACATGAAGTATACTTTACTGGTGATTGATTTTACTATATTTAAGAGTTATATAGATGAAAGCAACATGTAATTCTGTTACTAGATTTATGCATCTATCTACACATAGTGTACGATATATATATGTGTGGTATAAAAGATAAATTGTTTATTAATATACATAAATTGTGAATTCACATTTTTTGTTTTATATTTTACGGATAAAATATTTTCGATTGGAAGAGAAAAAATCAAAAAGGTAATTTTATTTCTTGATCGTAAAGACCAGCTAATTTTTTTTTTGACCCATTGGATCCTGGTCAAATAAACTTGTGGATCTTTGTTTACATATTACAAAATAATTAAAATTAAATCAACAACTTGATAAGTAGCTAATATTTATGAAAGTCGTTTTAAAAGTGTTCATAACTAATCAGATTATTAATATTGATAATGTATATATGGAAACTTATTTAATTTTGGTAGTATATTATTTGATATTTCTAAAACGACCATCTAATTTAATATATATAGGGAAGGAAACATGTATTTCGGAAAATAAATATATTATCTAAACTATTCTGGATAAAATATGAGGATGAAAATTTTGGGTAACAGGGATTGTAGACATAACATTTACTTATGTGGAGTACATGGGACGGTTTTTTTTGTGGGTCAATATAATTTAATTTACTACAGGGCAGACATAGCAGACAAGTGTAACCTACTTGACAACTTTATTTAGCTCATCCGGTTCATGATTTTTTTGGTGTTTTAACTGGTTTGATGGTTACCGAATTTGACAGAATTCTAGCTGATCACTAATCCAGATCACAATCAATCCGGGTTCGCTATCATGTTGATTCAAAATTTATGGTGAAGCAATAACAATATTAAGAAAGCTACCCAATATAAATTTATGTTCTAAATGTCATATCAAGTAAATATATCTACCAATAAAATGTCGTATATACAATTCTGAATCTCTTACATATTTTCTTATTTATTTGACTAAAATATAAGATCTCAAATAGTTAAAATATTATTAAAACCTTAGTTATGCGATGGAAAAAACTTAATATATACAGGATGAGACACATGTTCTGTCCCAAAATAAATATACTGTTTACTCTGGCTACTTTTTTTTAATGTAGTTGTCTTTATTGATAACATAAACAAATTCGATCATTCTTTTTTTTTCTAAACCGAAAGTAGAGTTTGGATCTTAAATATTAATAACATTCTTAAAAAATAGTATACAAACATGTTAGTAAACTTAGCTTTTGAAATCAATCCCGCACGTACGTGCGGGTCTGAATCTAGTTAATAATTTATATTATAGTCCAACTGGAAATACGAAAAAAATGCAAAAGTTCAACTATGGATATGAGAGTACAACTGGATAACTATGTATAATTATGTGTACACCAAATAACTTTTTACTAATAGCATGTTGCCTTTGGTTCATTTTACCACTGTGTGATGATTTTAAATGAATATTCCGCCGCCAAAATCTATTTTTTATTTGTTTTCACATGATCCATATTGAAATTTATTTTAATAATTCTACTACAGTTGCACCAAGTAGTTCAAGTTATACTGAAATTTTCTACCTAAGTGATCTAGTTATACATAAGACCTCACATTCACCCTAAATTCTATTAATTACAACCAAACAAATCGCAGTCCCTATGTCTCTATTGCAACTCTTTTATCATCTGCAAAAGCTCCATCTTCTACTACTTATAGCTTCTAAGTAGATATTATTTCTCATCTATTACTTCATTAAGCTACACTTCTTTTCTCAAACATCTCTACTATTATTACTTCATTCTTAAAGAAATACATCATTTCATAAACCAACTAGCAGTTCATACATAACACAAGTCTTGAGAGATTTGTAAAAATCTAAAGCCAACAAAAAAATCATAAAATACCATTGCTTTCCCATAAAAGATCCAAATCATACAAAATGAACACATGACAATCATGGACTCTAGAAGAGAAGATGTAACCATCAAACCAAACCATAAACAAAACACAAAGTCATGTCCTAAACTGATCAAGTTCTCAACATGTTCAAACCAAAGGGTCCTATTGCTTTGTTTGAAGCTACATCATCTTCAAGCATATCATCAGAAGCTTATATATATACCTAAAGAACAACAAGAAGACGGACATGAGCTATGCTGCTGAAAATATAGATGCCATTCATAATCATGCAGTAGAAAAGAAAGAAGCTTTTTTTTACCATTCCGGAGACTTTTGAAGGAGACGGACTTGCTCAAAGAAGAGAACTTTATAGACAATAGGTGTAACTTTGCTACCAAACTCTTGTGACTTTTCCTTTCCTGTATAACTTCCTAGCAACACCAGTTTTGCCTCATCATTCATCAGACCACTCTGCAAATTCAATATACCAGTTTAAGTCATACCAATCAAACAAATACCAAGATCCTCAATTTTAGCAAATGTGAAGCTTTGTCTTTAGAGAAATGATGCAGCAGTTTATTAGCTAAACTAGCCTTCTGATACGTTCTTATTTGATCTCAGGATATCTTAATAAAAGAAGCTACTTTACCAAATGACCAAGAAGAACTGAAGGTATGATGAGTGTAAGAAGGCAGCTTCTAGTTTTCCGTAGCAGAGTCCTGCAGACAGAAATGCAAATCAAGAACATCGGTATGCTTACAGACATGTATCAAGAAAAAACATTTTATCTTCAAATGGAGAAGCAAGATTTTAAACCTTCTTTGAAAACAAGGCCTGTAAGAGCAGCGAAAAGGGGACCAACAAACCAAACAGCAGTAGGATGATCAACGACATACTGAACCAAGTTATCACCGGCTGGTCTAGCAAGGGCTGCGTAAGTGGCCAAGGAACCAACAAAACCAAGTGCCCATAAAGCTTGAAGAGTCCTCTTAATCACCGTAACATAAATATGAATAAGAAACAGAGATAGCCCTAAACCACTAGCACCAACGAAGTAAAACAAATCATGGTTTTGTTTGATTATTTCACTTAACCAAGAGTCTCCTGGTAAAAATGCAGCAGTAGAACAGCTACAAAAGATGCAGCAGCAGTGACTAGTCCTGATCTGTACAGAAGAACCTAAAATAACAAAAGGGGTCAATCTGCGTTTGGTAAAGTCACAAGCTTTCGTCAAATCTACGTTTGGTCAATCTACGTTTGATATATTCACAAATTTCAACTCTTGCTTACCAGCCTGTCATGAACTTCTTGGACGCCCAACCCCTAATGAACAAGCTTAAAGTCTGCAGAAAATAGCCAAAGCATCAGACCACAATGCTCTATGTGTATTATATCAGCTTGAAAACATGAATGACCATAAACATCACAAGACTCAAGAATCGGCAGATCCTAACAAAATCACTAGGAATGCAAATTCATACTTGACTCAATCAGGAAAGGTCAAATTTTTACAAGCTTCTGCATAATAAAGATCAAAGTTTGGCTAGTTCACACAAGTTCCAGGAAAGTGTTCTGGTGATAGATTGAATCTAGGGTAAAACAAGTTCCAAGATTCTGAACTAAGGGGAAACAGAATCGCCCAAATCTGTGAAGACTAAATCTTGAAAGGAACTAAGAGCTTACTATAAATCGAATTCAACTGTTTATTTAGCATGAATCTTGAAACGAGAAAACGAAGAACAAGATTCTAGATCATGAGATGAAACTAGACCTCGTGGCTGGATTGATGCGAAGAAGAAGAGGAAGAGGAAGAGGAAGCAGAAGAAGAAGAAGGCTTCGAAGAAGGACCATCGTCTTTGTCGCCGGAATCAGCGACGGGAACAAGCTCTCGATCTCTTTCTCGATTGGCCATCACAACCGCCGGCTTCTCGTCTCCCATCGCCGTTGAAAATCATGCGATAAGGAAATCAAGTCGGAGAGAGAGAAATTCTGGTGACCAGTGAACGAGCGGAGAGGGAAAAGGTTGAGACTTTTTTGCCGGCGACTGTTCTTTCTTCTGAGCACAAAAAAAAAAGAAATGGCTAAGCTAACTCCAACTTGAAGCTCTCTGTCGTTTTTAGATTTTTCTCTCCTGATCTAAAAACGGATGCTAAATTACCCAAATTACTTAAAGATTAATAACTAGTTGTGAACCAAAAGATTGAAACTTTATTTGGTGGAGAAGTGAAGCTTCTTTTCTTGCATCGTAAAGGAATTTATCCAACAGTCCATTCTTTTCTTGCAGAATCAGAGTAAAGGAGGATTTGACAAAAATCAAACAAACATCGATTCAAAAAGAAATAAAAACAAAAGCAGGAAAACAAGAGCAAGAACATAAGATCTCAAGTTTTTTTTGACCAAATTTAATTATAAATGGCATAAACCGTAATAAAACACACAACTCAGGTATAAAGTAATTTGCAAACTTTTATGTGTTATTTGAGTAAGTCGGAAATCTCAATGTGTTAGTCTAGTAATAAACCTACTTTTATGTAATATTCTAGGTAATTTCCCAAAAATTAATAATAATAAAAAATAAAAAGAATGAGAGAGAAGATTAAATCTTCAGATAAAATATCTCTGCAACAATATTTAAAGATACGGATGAAAGCAAAAGTTTATAGCTGTTTTATTCTTACAGGTGATAGATAATAAATTTAATTAAATAATAAAATAATATATATATATATATTAAAAAAAACTTTGAGACCCTTCAAAATAAAGATGACCGATAATAATACTTTTATAATTCAATGTAATGGAGTCATCTATTCCTCCTTCAAGAGAAGGTTTGAGCAATGGCGGACCCTTAGATGGGTCAACTGACCAGGTATAATGTTGAAATAACATTGTTTTGCATGTAAAGTTGTAAATTTTCAGTAGCATAGTTTGTCTTTCGTTCATAGGTTGACCTCTCCAAACCTAGGTTTGACTCCTCTTTACTGCACCAATTGTCCCTTTTCCTATTTAAAAAGCTTTTATTTTTATTTTTTTTGACCTGGGTAAATTTTTTTTCTGGATCCGCCACTGGGTTTGAGCATGCTTAGTTGCATCTTCTTGATGGAAAAGGTGCCCTATTTTAGAATCATCCCAATTAGTTGTTCGTGAGATGAATCATTTAACTTTTAAATAAAGAGTAATTAACGTGGTCCTCTTTTTATTAGAAAGATAACCATTTTCTTATGTCGTAATTATATGTGTCCTTTCTATTTTCTTATGTGCTTCTAGAGAGATTCCTTAGGGATAGTTAAACAAGTAGTGCTGTAGTACAGTATATCTTTATTGGATTCAATTAAATTATTGCAGATAGATAAAGCGACAACATTAAACATAAATAAAGTGATCACTCCATGATGGAGAACAATTTGATTTTGTATTCATAGTATAAACTTTTCTTCCTCATAATCCCTGTTTTAGAGACATTATTGCATTGAGGGGACCAAATATTGCATAATTAGCCTCGAGACTAATTGATCTCAGAACATTAATAAATTAGTAACTATATAGTAGTACTAAATTAAAGTAATAACAACGAGAGTCTTTGCTTAGGAACTTGTTCTAATATAAAGTAGAACAGGTCACCAAAAGGGAACCCTAAATGCACGAGTTAATGGGGTTTTAAAAAAAAATAATCAATTTATCTAATCTATAAAAGGCTAAAAAGGTTTAATAATACATTTAAAACTTTATAAAGAACTAAAAAAGTTAGACAAATGTCCAAAGCTTTATGTAAAATATGAGTAGAGTCTATGCAAAGCAACCTCGAGAATAAAAATCATTCGTGGACATTGGTATTTTGAACTAGTCCTCGGTCTTTGGTTTAATCGGGTTATTCTGATCGAGTTGTTTGATTTCAGGAAAATTTGGTTTTTTTAAAAACCTCACCGAATGGACCCAAAACAAAATTCGATTCTAATCGGTTCGGAAATTGATTTATTCGTGTTGGTTTTAGGAATTTAAACCTATTCCAAGAAAAAACCAATTTTTGTATTTTGGTTAAATTAAACCAAAATAAACTAAAATAGAAATTATGGAATCAAATAACTTACATTCACAAACTAATAATAGACTTAATTAATACTTCAGCATCTTTACAAACTCAAACCCGTCAAAAATTTAGGGTTTTTTACAAACACACGACAATCCAACGAAGACCGACAATGGTTTTTGGTTGTCACAGCTACCTTTGATAGATCTGATGGAGCGTTAACGTTGTAGATCTTGACAACTTTCTCAATTACTTTGGCCCCAAAAACCTCCAAATTCTATTGTGACATCCCAGTTTCAGTCACTTGCGGAGAGGTTTAAAAAAATTGATTTGGCCATCAATATCATCAAAATGCACTTATCTTTTCGATTAATAGTCTAAGAGAACTCTACAGTTAAGCGGACTTATGCTAGTGTAGTCTCAAGTTGGGTGACTTTCCGTGAAAATTGCAATTAAGGAATCAAGCAGGAAGAACTTAGGGCCCCATCTCAATGAGAGATATGATAAGAAGAAGATAAGAAATAAGAAGATGAAGAAAAATGTATGAAAAAGAGAAAATAGGCAAAGGAGAAAAAGAGAAGAGCTTCCCCTCACGAGAGTAGAAAAAACTAGGGAAAAATAATTTTAGAGCTTTTGCATTTTTATATGATGTCTCCTTAAACCGAAAAAAAAATCGGTTTTGGTGTGCCGAACCGAAGAAACCAAAGACCAAAATCAATTTATAACTTTGCTCATCGGTTTAGAACAGTAAATCGGTTAGACACCGAGAACCAAAATTATCAGTTTATTCGGTTCAGTTTAAACGGTTTCTTATTCGTGATTACTCAGGACTAGTATTTTCACTATTTATTTTTGTCTTTATAAATTTGAATTAAGGCACACACTCACAAGTCCCAATAATGTATATGAATATGCAACTAGATTCTGACCCGCACGTACGTGCGGGGTTGATTTTAAAAACTAAGTCTAAATCATGCGGAATTGATTTCAAAAACTAAGTCTAAACCATGTCTCTATAGCCATCCTCCTAACATATATAATATTTTCTTTCCCGTCAAAAGCCGTCCCTCTAAACCCAAATAGTAAATACCTCCAGTTGCTCAATAAATCATTTTATCTCATTTATTAAATATATTTCAAGCTAAAAATAATTAATACTAATAATAAATAGTTTTACCATAAATACAATATGGTATCTGAAAAATTAAATTTTGATAATTATGTCATATTTGTTACAAATTATTATAAGATTTTAATACTATATATTTATGGAAAGTTTATAAGATATATAATTTTATGTTTTGTTTATTTTGAAAAGCTCATAAACAACTTGAAAATCCGCAGGATTCACCAAAAAGATACATATATTTAGTTATCCAAATTTTCAAATCTTGTCTCATTACCGGAAATTCTCATATGGTATTCAATCAAAAATAGTTTAGAAATTTTATTTTATTTTATGAATTACGGTTCACGTCTCATACCCGTTAGCTGAAATAAATAGCTCTACAAAAATTTTTGAATATATATTTCTATCTCGTCTCTCTTGTATTTCCTAAAACTTTTGAAGTTTTTATAATTCATATGGATCAAATGCATTTAATCTACTATGGAAATGTGTGTTATCAAATGGATTATATAGGTTGGTATTTCTTTGGCTTCGTCGATTTCTAAATATTGTGACATTTAAAAAAAAAATTCAAGTGGTTAATTACATTTTTTTGGCCATTCTTGGTTTCGTCTTGTTTTTTTCCCATCCTATTATGTTTTCGTTGTACTTTTAATTTGAGACATTCATAAAGTAAAACAAATTATTTCCAAATTTCTGTCTTGTTCACATTCTCGATTTTTTTTTTATCTCCAATTACTGTGTCCCAACCTTGACAAAAGATGTTAAGTATGCATGTTTGCTATATATAAAATAGATGAAGTGAAATTGATGAAAAAAATAACATAAGAAGTAAATTCATTCTAAATTCTTCTCGATTTAAAAATATTAAATAATAGTTTTCTGAAGATGTTTGAAACCATTTTTTGAACACAATATCTTTTTCTTGTAGTGGGAAGAGCATATATATACACTTGTAACTTTTACTTAGAAGGTTATGACCATTTATGACCCCAAAAAAGAAGGTTATGAACAATATTAAAATATCCACCAGAAATTAGCTTATATTATATTCTCTAAAAGGTGTATTAACATGAAATAAGAAGACAGTTCTGACTTCTCCTCATATACAACTTATGTAAACATAACTTTTATATATAAAAAATGAGAACCAAACATTAAAAAACATAAGAGGAACCGTAGATGTTAAAAAAATTATTTCTAACACCATACATTTACAATGCATTTGGAGTTAAAAATGGAGTTTGATGTTTTGATGATAAATTTTCTCTATTTGGGCAATATTCACAATCTGGATATAAATAAAAATATCGGATAAGAAAGTATATGAAAAGAAAACAGATACAAACTAAATGCAAAACATCTATGAAATTTTAAACTTGTTTGTGAATAGATCAATAAATCGACTTGTAATCAAGTATTGACTCTGAAACAAAAACAATAAGAATACGCCTAAAAGGTTAGTAAAATTTGGTAATATATATCTGAGAAAGAAAATTAGTAGTTTTACTTTTAAAATTTTCTTGATTGGTTGTGAGATGTATGCTTAGCATTTACAGGAAATAAATTGTTTTTGGGTGATGGACTTTTTTCGAGTATTGAGTTACTGTGAATTGACGACTTATTTATAGATACATTTAGCCGGTTACGTTATTCATTAGTTTGTCAAGTTTTGTTAAAAAACTAATATTAAAATATCTATAAGATTTTATTGTTTTTAATGTTAATTGTGCAATCAAGGAATCTTTAATATACACTACTCCTCAAAATATGCTACATTGATCATATGTTAACTATCCGAAATTTAGGTTTAAAATATCAAATTTGGTAAGTTGCTAAAATTTAGTAAACAACATATTACGTAATCTTGTATATATAATTCGAACTTTGAGACATACTATAGTATATTCTTTAAGTGATTTCGATCAGTTATTATTTATTGGGAATAAACTAAAATAAGTTAACATCCTAAGATTATATTAACTATTCGATATTGTGGTGTTAATTTCCGAGATTTTTCCTTACATAATCTAAGCTAATTTTGGGGAGTTGATTTATTTAGATTGGTTATGGTTATGATAGGTATTAATAACACCCGATTTTGATGGGATATGTATATGTTGGGTATTAATTGCATCCGATTTGGAAGGGTTATATCATTTTATTTTGGTTTGGTTAATACCATTAATTTCAATCTGTTTGGGTCCTATCAATATCAATCTGTTTGGCTCCTTAATTATATTTATCTTTATTCAGTTTTCAGTGATATTTCATTGTAATAATCTCTTAATCTATGTCTACTTATAAAAAATGCTTCTCTTTTAATAGTATAGATAAATTTAGAGATATATATATACATATGTTATAAAACTATTATATAATATATATCTATATAAAATAATATTATTAGATTATGAAAATAGTAATAAGAGGAGACGAGAGAATGCAGTAGCTTGCTTCTTCTTGTTGTGTTGTGTTAGTTTACAATGACTAAAACGAACACATAGGTGACAATTACTTGAAGAGGAAGTAAAAGATTAAGAGATACGCATCACTAGTAGATAAGTGTACACGTAAAATAGATAACCATTATTTAATTTTTAACAATTCCTCTTGATTATTCATAATTATGTATTGCTTCTTTAAAAAAATTATCATAGAAAAATCCATTGGCATAAAAACTATGACAAAAAAAGAGAGTACAATAATATAATCTCTATCCATAGCATAATCTTTTATTTATAGATTTCTTAGATGACGCATATTAATATTGTGAATATGTTTTCTGAATGTTGAAGTAGAAAGTGCTTTTTTAAATAGTTCTGCTGCGTTGTCATTTGAGAATATATGTTGGATATCAACTTCCTTCTTTTTCTCGAGCTCTTGAGTGTTGGAGAAAAATCTTGGAGGTATATGCTTAGTTTTGTTGCTCTTGATATAACCTTCTTTGATTTGGGCGACGCATGCAACATTGTCTTTGAATAATGTTGTTGGCTCTTTACAGATAACTATTCCACTCGATTCTTGTATGTGGTTAGTCATTGATATGAGCCATACACATTCTATGGATGTTTCATGAACTGCAATTATTTCTGCATAATTTGAGGAAGTGGCGACCAATGTCTATTTTTGTGAGCGCCACGAGATTGCAATTCCTCCGATTATGAAACAGTAACCTGCATCTGCAAGCCAACATCCATAAAGTACATTTCACATTCATATATATATCTCCTAATCCAATGATCCATATAAATATGTTGTCACAGCATTTATTAAGTACATTTCTAAATTTTTAGAAGTCGGTAGGCTCATTAAGTACCTGAATGTAATTGCATCCTCAAGAAGAACCCTGTGCAACAAGGCAGGCTTTATATCGTGTGATTTTATGTTTCACACGAAAACCTACTTGCATCGAACAGGTTTTACATCTTTAGATGTAGTGACAAGAGGTCCAAAAATATTTCTTTTATTGAGGGAGATAAACTCAATTTGAATAGCATTTTTCCATTTTTTCCTAACAGACCTATGCTGGCACTCTGATATGAACCTTGGATTTGGATCGTCTTTTTTATGATTGAACTCTTTAGATACAAAAAACAATATTTCATTATCATTATTGATTCTATTTCTATCCCATAATATTATATCTTGGGTATAGTTTATAGAAATCTCATATTTTTGTATCGTCCATTCTCTTTATTTGGTTCTTCTTGAACATTTTCATTTTCATCTCCCATTTTTTTTCTGGGACTTTTTAGAGCCTATTGGCCTCCCTACTTCAGTTGAACCTTAGGTTAATTGGCTTTGCTTCTTTCGAAATTTCTCTCTAGAAATTTCAAATCTTGATGGTGCATTCGCAGCGGAGATATATGACTTTGTCACCTTTTTTGTATCTATGAACGCATATGGTAATTGTCTAATTGATTTGCCACATTTTGAAAATGTACAATTTTCTGAACTTTTAGCTCACGTTGCTTTGTAGGAAATCAAGATATATCAAAGATGGTGTACACCATGTAATATCTTTTAAAATTTGTTTAATACCTCCCCCTAAAGCTGGAAATTCATCTTCATTAACATGGTAATTAGCAAAATGTGCCATAAACATATCGCAAGTTTGTGGTTCAAGATATCAAATTATACTCGGTGATGCATAATCGACGTATATACCCAATCTCCATTGAGGCCCCATTTTTCAGTCTTTGTGGGGGAGCTATAGGAAAATAAACCGCACAACCAAAATACAGAGATGAGGTACGTTTGGCTCTTGGCCAGACGTTAATAAGGGGAATGTTTATTATATGTGTTTGGTCGTATCTGAACCAATGCTGCAGCATGAAATATAACATAACCATAGATAAATTTGGAGAATTGTTATCGATATTAATGGTCTAGCAATGAGTTGCAACCGTTTAATAAAAGATTCAGCCATGTCATTTTGTGTATGAGCATGAGGAACAGGATGCTCAATATCAATTTGTATTGACATGAAATAATCATTAAAAACTTGTGAAGTGAATTCATCATCGTTATCCATTTTGAATTTCTTTATGGCATAATCAGAAAATAAAGCTTTCAACCTGATTATTTAGGCAATGAATTTTATGAAGATTGTATTTTGTGTTGTCAATAGACACATATGTGATCATCTACTAGATGTGTCAATTATTACCATAAAATAACGAGACGACCCATATGGAGGGTGGATAGGTCCACATATATCATCATGTATTCTCTCTAAGAACATTGGTGATTCATTTCCAACTTTAGCTGGCGATGGCCGAGTTATGAGTTTTTTCTTGAAAACATGCTTTACCTGTAAACTCACCAGATTGAAAAATATTTTGGTTTTTCAATGGATGACCATTTGAATTTTGCATAATTTTTGCATCATGACTGAACCATGATGTCGATATCTTTCATGCCAAATCTTAAATGCACTAGTTAACTTTGAGTTTACTGTAACATAAGATGCAATCATATTTATTTTTGTGCAATATAATCTAGAGGATAATATTGGTAATTCTTTCAATATATGTTTCCTCTCAGATGTGATGCAAAAATATTCAATGCCATTTTTATTCAGAGTCTCTATGTGATATCCATTTCTTCGGATATCTCTGAAAATTATTAAGTTTCTATGAGACTTAAGAGAATATAATGCATCAATTTCAAATTTTGTTCCCTTGGAATTGAGAAATTGGCTTTGCCAAAGCTCACAATGATCTTTGCATTCCACAAATAGTGCGTACGCTTCAAGCGGAGTCCTTTATTTAAAAACAGGAGAATTTTTTTATTTTGAAGTATTGAGTGGGTTGTAGCACTATCTGCTAGACACATATCTCCAACTTTTATCTCAAAATTTGACATTTTCTGAAATAAAGCCTTTATATAAAAATATGCATTATTAAAATAACACAAAATCTTACAAAGGTTTATTATATATTACAAGAAAACCATTATTCAAAAAGACTTTTATAAAAAACATAAAGTACATATCTCCTATATATTAATAGAGAAACACTCTCTTGAAAAAGCTGATGTGTCGCCGCCAGAGAGCTCGAGACACATTTAGCAAAAAAAACTTTAAATTTTCTACTTAATTACATTAACATGCCACTATAAATTTAAAAAAAAAAAACAATTAACTGAATAATAATTAGATATGTCATCAATTCTCACATAAATTTAAATATCACATATTAAAACTAATAAAATAATTACATACTATTTTAAGTCAAAATTTCACTAAAATTTACTTACAAATATACAAGTCAACGTTATATTATTTTTAAGAAATCAATATAAAATATTGATTTCTTAAATCAATATAAGTAAAATATTCTAAAAAAGCTATAAAAACATATAAAGTTAACAAAAATTAAGAACATATAACTTATTAAACATATAACTTATTAACAAAATCATATAAAAATGTTATTTTTTTATGTTAGTATTATTACCATAATAATTTAAAGAGAAATTCCTTTAAATACCACTAAAAAAGTTTTTTTCCAACAGTACCACATTGTAGTTTTTTTTCCCAAAAATACCACAAAAGATTTTTTTTCCAAAATTACCATAAACACAAAAATTGATTTTTAAGGATGTAGATTTTTTTTTTTAGGTTTGGGTTGACACATTTAGTTTTAGGGTATAGTTTTTAGGGGTAGGGTTTAGTACTTAAAATTTAGAAATTAGTTTTTAGTATTAGAACTTTAGTTCAATTATGTGGTGTTTTTGGAAAAAAATATATTTTAGTGGTATTTTTGGGAAAAAAATTAAATTGTGGTATTTTAGGAACAAAAACATATTTTAGTGGTATTTATGACAATTGCCCTAATTTAAATAACAAGCTTTTAATAGTTATTATAATTGATTATAAAAATAAATATATTACCCCTGAATTATCTCCAACTCATTAAAGGAAACTTAACTCCCAATAAATATAGATATATATATATATATATATAAATATAAAAATGACAACAAATTAGGGGATATCATGATGTGTGATTATTTATAAATATCTAAGTATGTAAACTAATTAATCTCAACATTTAGTGTGATTATTCATTAAAAATGGAAATATTGATAACCAAATAAGAATATACATTTTAATTGTACATTAATCAATGTGCTATTAAAAAAGAATGAGACAATATCCCTTATCACTATAAATAAACTTAGTACCCAAAAAAATTATAATATATTTAAAATGAGTGATTATTAGATTCTGAAAATTGTTATAGTTACTCGATTAACCATAAATATAAAAATTTGATTTTTAAAGCACACAAAAAATATATATTTCCATAAATTGTAACATTTTATAAATATTTTCTTTACCACGTTCACATAATTCACGGGTGAAATGTATTCTTACACGAATACGTTGACTGTGATTTTTCATTAATTTTTTTATAATGGTTTTTATTGGTAATAATCCGTTATTTATAGAAAATATTAACAACCCGACTAACTCAAAATATTTAAATAGCCTAATCACACATATTAAATCAATAAATTATATTATCTTCAGAAAATTTAGTTTAGAATCCGATTGTTACTAACATATAATAAAATTAATTAATTAAACTGCCGAATAATTTAGTATATGTTGTTATGGTTACATAAGAAACATGCAACATTGTTATAAATTACAAAATAAAACATAAAAGATATGAATTTGATTTTTAAACCACACAAAAGACATGTTGCAATAAATAATAATATTTTATCAATATTTTATCTTCCACATTTAAAGATTTCACAAGTGAAACATATTTTTTACACGAAAAAACGTAGCTTTGAATAAATAAATAAAAAACTTTAGTTACATATTATGTTTGACACAAACAAATATTGGTTTTAGAATAACAATTTTACTTATAATAATTTTCTTTAAATTGATTTATCCCGCACATAATGTGGGTTGTTACGCACATAATGTGGGTTGTTACCTAGTAAAAATATTACAAGCATAACATGTCAAATTGATCTTATTCGCATGATGTCCCGTTTTCATGATCAACGAGAAAATCTGCGATATCAAAATGAGTTTCATCATTTAGGCCATGAAAGGAAGGTCCAGCTTCAGAGATGAGGTTGGCCTCAACATCCCTTTCTTTTGCCTTTTGAGATGCTTATAGATCAGCCAAAAGTGTTAGTATACGATATATTTGGAACTAATGTCCTTTCATGTTGCATCTTTGACAAGTACTCTCATCTTGTTTGCTCAAAACTCTAGCAACATCATTTACTTGTAGACTTTTGTTGGTTTTTCTTATGTTGAAGTTATTAGAAGAGAGAACCCTTCCTTTTTCTTGTCTACGATTGCAACCACGTCCTCGACCGCGTCTGTGTCCTCGTCCTTGCCAATTATTATGGCTGGATGTAGCCTCATTCACTTCTGAAAGTGTAGCTGATCCAATTGGACGAGTTTGATGATTCATCATCACGAGTTCATTATTTTGTTCAGCAACAAGAAGAACTTGCATTAATTCAGAATATCGAGTATCTCCTCTCTCTCTCTCAATATTGTTGATGTAGGATTATATTTGTAGAATGTTTAAAATGTTTTCTCGATCATATCATATCGAAAACATTCTCTCCGCATATAATCATCCAAGATCTGATTCATAACGTAGGGGAACTGTATTCACGTACAGTTTTGTAATCATGGAACCGCAGATTTAACTATCCATGTTTGGCTTTTGGTATTATCAAATATTTTTGGTGATTAAACCTATCTTTGAGAGAGATCCAGAGGTCTACGAGATTTTCTCTCGTGTCGTTGAGATTGTGACGCAAAAACATCATGGTTTTTCCTTTTTCCTCTTTGAACTCTTTTTTTTTAATGGATCAAAGGTTTTAAGAAACCCATTTCCTTTTAGATACATTTTTATATCTAATGCTCATATCATATAGTATTTTCAGAGACATCAAATGCAGCGATTTCAAGCTTTGCCATGTTTGATACGATAACTTGAATTGATGATAGATTGGGAGTCGCTCATATTGATAACGTGTTATAAAACTATTATATAATATATATTTTAAATATATATTGTATATTTAACTTTTGAAAGAAATGCGAAGATACCAAGGGAACAACATCTCTTGGTTTAACTTTTGAAAGAAGTGCGAAGATACCAAGGCTAGTTGGGTATGGTGACAGCAGTCTTCGCATTGATCCAGACGATGGTAGAAGCACAACATGTCATATTTTCTACTTAGGAAACAGTCCTATTTCCTGGTGCTCACAAAAACAGGATGTAGTGGCCTTATCTTCGTGTGTGAATTTATGGCTGGAATCGAAGCAACTAAACAAGCTATTTGGTTGCAAGATTTACCTAGTGAGATCACGAGAGTTGAAGCCAAGAAGGCTATCATTCGTATTGATAATAAATCTGTGATAGCTCTCACAAAAAGTCCTATTTTTCATTGCAGAAGCAAGCATATACAGAGACGATACCATTTCATCAGAGAATGTGTTGAGAATGAAGAGATTGTCGTTGAGCATGTTCCTGGAGTTGAGCAAAAGGCAGATATTCTTACTAAGCCGTTGAGGAAGATGAGATTCAAGGAGATGAGGGAGTTCAAGACTTAGAGAAGAAGAGTTTCAAGCTTAAGGAAGAGAATGTTGGGATAAGCTTGAAGCACAAGCAAGTCTAAAGAAATTAGGATTAGTAGTTTAGGAAGCTATGAGAAATAAAAAAATTGTCTTTCTTAGAGAAAATAGGAAATTGAGTTGAGAAATTCCTTCTATAAAAAGTTGTCAAGTTGTGACATCTTTAATTAAGAATTGTGAGAGAGAAAACTTTAGGTTTTTGAGTTATTTTTTCCTAAAGTAAGAAGAGAGTTCTTATTGAGATTGTATGTGAAATTCTTTCTTTCGAATTCTAGTTGGAGGTTCTTTTCAAGAGCTGAAACAGATGAGACATTTCTTGGACAAGTTGGAGTGTCTTCAAACTATGAAAGTTGGTCTTGTTGCCGACAAAAGTGAGTTCTTGCAAGCTAATCTGCTGACTCTCCCCTGACTTTCATCATAATGCAACATCCAGTTCAGCTAACCTTTTTCTCCCCTCATCTTTTTATCGCCTTGGTATAGCAGAGTGAAAATAACTTAACATAAATATATGGTTATATTAGGGTTGTCAAGTTGGATAAACCAAACCAAACCAACCCATGACCATTTAGATTTAGTGTTTAATGGATAATGAGTTAATCCAACTCATTTAGCAACTGGTTTGGATCAACTCACAACTCAATTAGATAATGGATTAATTGGTTAAATGAGTTGACCTATTCAATATCAAACCAAAAAAACCAATCTCTTAAACACTATATTGAAACAACAAAGTAAGCTTCTTCATCTTCTTCAAATTCAAATTTTCAAAATTATCTCTCTCTCTCTTTCTCTCTCTCTGAACCGTAAATTCCAAAATTTCAAATCTGAGATTTTATTGTCATCTTCATCTGGTTTCCGTTTTTTTAAATGTTCAAATTGTTGAATTCAGTTACACAGTAAACCGGGAAAACTAAACCGGAGAAATTTAGTGGAAGAAGTATTAGAGACAAAAGAGTTTCGATTCTAGAAGCTTCTTCTTCGTAACAATAATACATATTTCAAAATCGACCTTCCAAACCCATAATTTTTCAAATGGGTTTATGTTCTCCTTGAGTTGATCAAGTAGAACAAGGAAGAAAGAAGTTGAGTCGATTTTAACAAGGAAAAAAAAAAGTTGAGTCGAAGAAGAAGAAGTGGGAGAGAGAGCTTGGTTTGGTTTTATTCATTTTGGTTAGTTCAATTCGGTTTACTCATTTAATTAAGAGAAAATCGGTTTAATTTGGTATTCAAAACTAATTCAACTATGTTTGGTTTGGTTTTGGTCAACTTATAACCATTTTATCCTTAATCCATTTCAACTCAATCCATTACACCCATAAACCATTTTGACCCATGAACCCAATAAAACTCAAATTATCAACTCAATAAGTTTTTGGATTGGTTTGGTTTGGGTTGATCCATAAATTTGGAACCATTTTGACACCCCTATATATAAGATAATATTATTAGATTATGAAAATAGTAAAGAGAGGAGACGCGAGAGTAAAGTAGTTTTATTGCTTCTTCTTTTTTTTTTTTTTTTTTTGTGTGCAAGAGTTTTATTGCTTCTTCTTGTTGTGTTATTATTACAATGAGCAAAACAAATACATATATATATAGGTGACAATTACTTAAAGAGGAAGTAAAAAATAAAGAGATATGTATCACTAATAGATATGCATCACTAGTAGATAAGTGTAATTTTTAACATCGTAATCTTTTCAAAATAGCAATAATGATTATGTAATAAAAATATTTTAATAGTTGACAATGTTCTAAAATACGGCCTATGCGGCCGTATATACTGTTATTATATGGTATACGGTGACCCATTGTATCGTTTCTAGACGAAGCGTTTATCAAATACGGCTTGGTTGAATACGGTTGCTTATACGGCGTATATACGTGCGACTATTCGGTTATCATATATATGGTACTTTTTTTTTAACCTTCATTCAAACTATAAACCTGTAAATTGATAAAACCTTCAGCTTTGTTATCGTTTTTTTTTACTGCCGTGACACTTAGGTTGTTTCTCAAACTTCATTCTATTTACAGAGAGTATTCAGGTTTGATTTACTCTCCTTCTCTTGTTCTGATTTTGATTATATGATCTTTCTTTTTTGGCTTTACCATCTATCATTATTGTCTTGTTGATTAGAGAACTATAATTCTTAATATCGTAAAACTATGTTTGAGTTTGAGTTTTGATATCGCAAAACTCTGTTTTGATATCAAAACTCCTCTGTTTTGAAATCGTAAAACTCTGTTTTGATCTCGTCAAGCAGTGTTACAAATCGTTTTAGTTGGAATCTCACTGCATATTTGTCTTTTGTAAATTTTTTGCATAAATTATTTAAGTTCCAATGGATTCTGGTTTGAATGAGGAACCTAGTGGAGCATCAATTTCAACAGTTTTGAAGAGAAACTCGAAAGATGTTGCTTGGGAATATGGAATGTTGTCTGATTTGAAGAATCTTGACAAAGTTAAATGAAAATTTTGTGGGAAAGAATTTTCAGGAGGTGCTTACAGGATAAAAGAACACATTGCCAAAATTCCTGGAAACGTTTTTGCTTGTCGAAGATTATCAAAGGATGATCAAGAGAAGTGCAAGAATTCTATCGAGGAAGCAAATAAGAAGAAGAAGAAGAAGAAGAAGAAGAAGAAGAAGGTAACTCTAGATGATGAGCTGCGGCAGACAGTTAATGTTCATGGCAGTGGAGATATGGATGATGTGATTGAACTTGAAGAAATGGGTTCAAGAAAGATGCAAAGGACACTAGGTCCAATGGATAAGTTTGCAACAAACAACAATCCCGAATCTAGACCTCTTCCAACTAGGCAACAAAATATCAATGATGCTCTTTGGAAAGAGAAGCTACACTCAGCAATATATTGCTAGGTGGGTGTATGCTTCAGGTGTTCCTTTTAGTACTATCGCAAACGATGAGTTTAAGCTAATGGCTGAAGCTATAGGAAAATTTGGTCCATGAGTCACACCACCAAGTCAACACCAACTTCGAGAGCCTTTACTTAAGGAAGAGGTTGACAGAGTTCATGGTTTTCTGAAACCACAAGAAGAAGAGTGGAAGAAGAATGGGTGCACGGTTATGACAGATGTTTGGTCTGATCGAAAGAGGAGAAGTATCATGAATCTGTGTGTTAACTTTGCAAAGGAGGTACAATGTTTGGCTCTTCTAAAGATAGTTCAGATGAGGCTCATACAGGTGGATATATTTTTGAGTATGTCAAAGGCTGCATTGAGGAAATTGGTGTAGAGAATGTAGTTCAACTGGTTACTGATAATGCCGCTAACAATATGGTTGCGGCAAAAATGATGAAAGAGATCAAGCCGAGTATATTTTGGACATCATGTGCGACTTACTCCATCAATTTGATGCTTGAAAGCCTTTCGAAACTCACAAGGTTCAAAGGTACAATTCAGATGGCGAAAGAATTCACAATCTTCATATATGCTCATCATAAGACATTGGCATTGATGAAAAGATTCACAAATAGGACATACATTGTCAGACTTGGTGTTACTAGATTTGCATCATCATTTCTTACTTTGCAAAGTCTCTTTGAAAAGAGGGATCAACTAGCAGCCATGTTTTCTAGCGGTGAGTGGAGAAACTGCAAATGGTAGAAACATTCCAAAGGAATGGTTGCATTTAACACAGTGATGAGTGTTAAATTTTGGAATGGGGTGATAATGTCTTGAAAGTTTTTGAACCATTGGTCAAAGTGCTTCGACTTGTTGATGGAGATAAAATGCCTACAATGGGAATTTTGCACGGAGAACTAATAGAAGCAAAGAAACAGATTAGTGATGATTAAAACATGTGGAAAAAAATGTGAAGCCGATATTGAGTATCATTGAAGAAAGAATTAAGGGTCGACTTGACAATCCTTTGCATTTGACAGGTTATTTGTTGAACCCATACTACTTCTATAAAGATTCAAGCCAAGCCTCCAGTGATGAGATATTAAATGCAGTCTTTAAGTGTGTCTCTGCATTTTTCCCAAATGATGTCATCACACAATTTCAAGTCATCAATTCTGACTGGAGATTTACAAAAACAAAAAGGGAACTTCAGAAAACCATGGGCCATCCTGGGCTTCCAGAAAGAGGATTATGATCCAGGTATTCTTTTTCACTTATTTTTCCTATCAAATAATGTTCCTACTTTGAGGAGAAACAGAGCATGTAGTTCAAACAGAGCAAGAGCATGTTTTTCTGATTTTCGCTAATCTATTATTGATCTCCTCATCACGTTAACTACATTGCTAATCTATTATGAGTGTTATCTTGCTAATCTGTTATTATCGATCTCCTCATCATGTTAACTACACTCATACACAAGATTGTTCACGATGACTTCATTGCTAATAATCTATTGACGTGATTTTGTCTCTCCACTGATGACTTCATTCACTCTAGCTCATTTACATTGGTTTATATTTTTACTATTTTAGTTTATTGGTGGGAAACATATGGAAATGTTGTTCCTAATTTAGCAAAAATGGCTAAGAGAATTTTGGCTTTGACTACAAGTTCATCCGGATGTAAACAAAACTGGAGTACATTTGAAGGGGTTATACTATAATTTTCAATTACCTTGATTTTTATGCATATAGTTCAATATTTCATTTAATTTATATTGCTACCTATTATTATATGTAGGTACATACAAAGAAACGAAAGAAACTTGCTGTAAGTCGAATGAACAATCTTGTGTATGTCCAATTCAGTTTAAGATTGATGAACCAAAGGAAGAGACAAAAGAAGAATATTGTTGATATATTGGTTGCGAATCATGCTACTAATGCTCAATCATGGTTGGTTGATGGGATTTCCAATGATGGAGAGGACTCACAATTCGATTTACAAGGTGATATAGGTGAAGAAGAACCATTTCAATCAACAATTGATGATGCAGATCAAATTAGAGAGTTAGATGATGAAAATGATTTCATATCTGATAATGAAGAAGAACTTTCTGATATTGATTGCGAGTCTGACAATGACCAGATTCTACAAGTTGACGAAGAAGAAGAAGAACTTGAAGTTTAAAATTGGTTTATTTTTCTGTTTTCGTTTTTTCCTATTTCAATTATTTAGACTACTTGGGGTTACAATATAAGGTTGATACTATTGGTTTGATAATTTCATGAGTATTTTTGCAAGGATATTGATATTTTTTATTTTTTTATTATATATTTTAATTATTTATATGTAATATATTTATAATTTATCATATCTATATATATTTTTATTAAAATATATGTACTGAATATATCTTAAATATACAGTCGCGTATACAGCTATACGCGGTGGTGCACCGCCCGACTAGCACCTAGCATAGAACATTAATAGTTGAACATATATAAAATGTAGATATATCAAATGCCTCGTAGCAAGCAACACACACACAATAAAATTCTCACAAACTATGTAGATACTACACTATGAACTATTTGATTGTACAATTGAGTTTTTTCTTAAAAGATTGTCCAAAATCAATAGGCCCAAAATGCCAGTTTATAAACGGTACCAATAACAGCCCAAACTAAACGATTGGTATCTCCATAATAAATCAAATCAAAAGGGAAACCACATTTCACCTCCACAGAGTTAACGAAACACATATTACAAAACTTTCAACTCCTAGTTCTAGACTTCTAGTTACACAAATCTAACATGTCTACTTTTAGCCAAAACTTTTTCTAGGTAACATACTTAGACGGAACACTAAATAGATATCACTTAGCTTTTTAATCAAACTTAATCCTAGTCCTTACATGTACGAAACATGTCTAAACGGCTATCTTCAAGTCGAAGCGAATACGCGAGTTTCTTGTACTCTCCCCAAGTAAACGTTTGGTACAACCGTGGTTGATTCATCATAGTAACCATCGCCGGAAGAGGCCCAATCTTCGTTTGAAGCGGTGGTCCGGCAAAGTACGCCGTTGAGAGCCGGCTTTCTTCTCCGGAGGTCAATGCTCTATGCCGTACACTTATAAATCTTCCGTTCGTCATCACCTTAACATTCACAAACCAACTAAAATAAGTAAATGACTGAAAAGAATATTTAATTATTATGTGAGAAAATAAAAACATGCTTGCTGTTTAGTTTAGGTTCGGGTTTCTCGTTTGTTGATTTATAAGTAAAATGGTTATGGTTCAATGGTTGGGTTTAGACTAGTCCATACATAACTGAAATTATTAATTGTATATAAAGTAATGGTTTTAGTTTTTCCCCATGGCCATAACAATTTCTTTAACCACCACATATAAAAATGATGTAATAAATAAGAAGAAAATGTAATGGAGAAGACTCAAAGAAAAAGAAGACACCGACCTGTAACAAGTCTCCTACATTGACGCAGAAAGCTGAAGGGTCAGGGGAGACAGGAACCCACATGCCATCTGAATTGGACACTTGGAGTCCTCCTACATCGTTAGATCTAAGAACTGTTAATATCTGAGGGTCGGTGTGTTCACCGAAGCCAACTCTGGTCAGTGACACAGATTTATCAGAGAGTGTGGCTCCACCAAAGAACTGATCCGACGGTGGATAATGATTCACCCTTAAAACGGAGTCACTATCGACGGAGCTGATTAACCTACTGAAGGTGTGAGACGGGACACGAAGTCCCTCAGCCGTCAGATCTAAAATCTCACGAGCCAACTGCTTAACTGCTTCTATGTAACAATTCACTGCCGAGCTGTCAAACATATACGTCACACATCAGCACGAGACTCATTATTTTTTGGTTACTTATAGACATATACGAAATATATCCACGTTACCTTAATATTTCTACTTTCAGAAAGAAGTTTTTTTTTTCAAAGAAAATAATTGAATAGACAAGAATGAATCATTATTGAGTTAATTAAGTACGAATACATATCCTGTTGAAATATTAGTACGACTACGAACATGTTATTTTAATATCGTTACAGATAATTTCAGATATGGTACGGTGTATATTTTATTTTTATCTAATAGTTTGAATATTATATAAATACTTCATGTCATGTATATCATGTTGATTAGCACTTAGTAGATACACAATTCTTATCCATACACTGTTATTGAGACAGGCTAAGACCCAGAGCTAAGACTATTACATTTTTTAGTTTATTAACTCTGTTACTTTTGGTTTCTCCAGACTTCTAGTTCTGGTTTAAAAGCCTCCCAAAATATATGAATATAAACCTATAACTAATTAAAATAAATAAAAGTGGACTGTTTGTTTATAGTATCAAAAATCAATGCTGGCATGAGGTAACTGTCCTCTTTTGCATAGATGTAGACCTACAAGGATTTTTTTGTTTTGTTTTTTTTTTGTGTGCACAAGATGTAGACCTACAAGTTAATTAACAGTTAAACTATATCCCTACAATTATACTGTTATAAATATATATAAGCATGCATTAAGAATTAATTAACATAATTACATAAACATGCATTTTGCCTACATTTGTTTTATCATAATAATCATGTGCATATATCACATTAATATTTTTCAAAGTTTCTTAGATATACTACTATACTAACTTTTGAATGTATCCAGCTATACATGCAATTATATATTGACATGAAAATGCAACTATATTGTTTCATTAGAATATTAGTCGTTAGGTGTACATGAGATCAAACTCGAACCGTATATACCTACAAGTATAGATATTATATACGTATACCTGAAGGAGAGCTGAGAGCGAAAGGCAGGGTCGTTAGTGTGAAGAAGCAAATACTCGACCTCACCAGTGTCCCCATTAAGCCCGATGTCCCTAAATCCATACTGGAAAGGCTGGTTAACCGGTCGGGCCGATTTCTTCTCGTGAGCCGGCTTAGCGAAGAAGTTTATAGACTCTTGCTCCATCCTTGAGATGATAGTTTGGTCTACACCGTGGTTGACCACTTTGAAGAAGCCGAGAGTCTCACAGGCTTTGACTATTTGCATCGACACTCGTGATCTCTCCTGCGACATGTCTATTATTGGTATGTTTTGATCTACGGCCACGATTTTCTGGGACCCTTTCACCATTTTTAGAGAGAAAAAGAGATAGAGAGAGAGAGAGATTGTATGAGGGAAGATGATAAGGAAGAGTTTAGTGTATGTATGTGTAGATTTATTTATATTCACACATGAGAAAGAGAGAGAGAGAGAATTTTTTGGCGAACGTGCATGTATTAGGCACCAGCGGGTTATATATACTACTTTCTTATGGAATAAGGTCTAAGGTAGATAGTTAAAGGAAAAGAGGAAAATGCTGATGCTTTGTTACGATACTAAGACTTAAATTAGCTTTTGCTTCTTTTTTTTTACTGATGATCTTTTGAATTTGGTTGCTTTCTCTTTTTCATGTACAAATTATTTCACTACTGCTAGAACTTTACAGAACAAAATTTACCTTTCTTTTGTTGTTAGAGAGGAAACCTTCATCTGTTGTTTAGTTGAATCCTTTTTACTTGCATGTAGTATGTATATATATTAGACTTATTCAAATACATTTAAAGACTTATCTCATATGTAATGTGTCTTCTCAATGACTTATCTCATATGTTATGCTCAATATGAACCCCTAAATTTACATCTAACTTAAAACTCGAGATCGTATATTAGAACATTCTAGTAAGTAGTAAATATTGTTTTCTTCTCACCTAACATGTTAATATTTTTCCCACGCCTTTTCATGTAAGAATGGATACTATTCTCCAAAATATTCGTCGTAAACCTCTTTCACATATATTAATTTGTATTCCTCGGGATATTCAGTTGATCGAAGACTTCTTGGCTAAAGTAGAACCCACAAATTCCCAATTTGCAAAAAGAAGTTTGACTTCTTTACTATTTCAATATCCATAATACATTTTTATAGTTTTCTTTTCGGAGTCATACTTTCCTCTAGTTGAATGTATAACAGACGACAACCTATGTCAGATAATATAATAAACGACCGGCCGGCCGATATAATATTATTCCCAACAAAATCCTTGAATGATTTACAACTCAAAAAAGTAGATATTGGCGGTGATATCTTATGACAATGATATATTCGATTATGGATCATTTTAT
Organism: Camelina sativa; assembly: GCF_030686135.1. Classification (NCBI taxonomy): domain Eukaryota; kingdom Viridiplantae; phylum Streptophyta; class Magnoliopsida; order Brassicales; family Brassicaceae; genus Camelina; species Camelina sativa. Next base: position 32,794,338 of record NC_141896.1, on the reverse strand, counting down.
ATCCCGTGGGTTTCTTGAAACTGCAAAGATATTGGTGATTCTTTATATAACCAAGATTTTATAAAAGAAAGTCAAATGCAAACTAGATAAAAATAATACGATGGGTTTGAATGTGGTCGGATGAAGTTAATGGAAACCAGTGGTACATTCCTATATATGGATCGAATATGTGGTGTTTTTTTTTTTTATTATACAAATTTATTGACCACCAACTGCTACATTTATATACATTGGGTTCAGCTTTGTAGCCAGACTTTTATAGATAGCTTCATTGACTCGTATTATATTAATTTCAAAGTATAGTCCATTTATAATTGTTCGGATGGAATGGAAGTAGTCGATTTAAAAGATGAGATCGGCATGGAACCTATGTGATCGTTATGAGGTAAATGCATTATAACAATTAATTTATAAATAAATTAAATTATATTTTAATAAAAAGAAATTAAATTAGTGAAATGACTAAAAATGAAAGAAAAATAAAATAAAAGAACAAGAAAAATATATTAACATTTCTCTGTTACATATATTTATTTAGTTATCTCCTTTATCAAAAATATATTTTAGTTATCGATTGCTATATATTAATATCCCACTGTCAAAATCCAAGCTTTCGCATACCATCCCTAAGTAAGGGCCTACATGTTCAGGCTCTTTTTAATGATCGTTTTCTCCAAAATTTATATTTTTCCTCAAGAACAGATACTTTGGCTTTGTTCATATTCTAATGTTAAAAGAAGAAAAAATCAATAATAGAATTGCTTAATTATTATATGGTAGTAAGATATATAGCAAAATGAACTGGATATCATGATAGGATCTGAATTTTAAAGCTTACCCTTCACTACAATTAGCATATAGACAAACTGTAGTAGATTCTGCAAAAATACATCCTATAATCTTTTTAATGCACCCAAACATCCTACGTATAATCCTGTCACCATTAATGCACGAGTTATAATTCTCTGCAAAAACCCATCCAATTAAACGACCTTTTTTTTGTTACCATTAAATGTACAAGTTCAAATTTATGAATGTATGTATATTGAATGTGTTGTAACTTGAATGTCATAGGACTCTGTCAGTTGATTCATTATATATTTTCTGGAACATTTATTCCCATTTTTCCAAAATGTAAGAAATAATTATAATTATTTTGAGGAGCACCTAAGAATCCATATATACTATAAATGGGAAATGCTTATAAATAAAGTATGAAACGTTGGGAGTCTAAATCTGATTCTGCAGGAGAGGTGAAGAGGTTAGATGTTAAAATCACATTACACTTCACTTTCCCAACAATTATTCGATTCACTCTCACGTCAAATCCACATATTATTCGTAGAAGAACATATATATATATATATATATATATATATAACTTTTCATACCCAAAAAAAAAAGAGAGAACATATAGACACGTTACACATAGCAGTTGCACATGGAGTTACGTTGCCATAGTTTATTTGTAGTAAAAAATGAGATTTTGATTTTGACCAGTCAAAGAAACTGAATAGTTGAGTGTATCATAACTGTAAACAACTACTACATGGCTTTTTAAAGTGCCCTATTGCATATAACTAAAACATATTACAAACTAACACACATAACTATAAGTTGCAATTTTACTACAAAGAAGGTAATTACTAATAATGTGGTTAAAGAAGACAAAAGATAACAATAGTTCAAATTTTCACTGAAATTAAAAGCGGTTAAATGATTACAAGCAATTGAATGTTAAAAATTTGTTTTCTTTAAAAAAAAATCTTCCGTTTGTTTGATTGGTACAAGTTCTTCTAATCAAGTATCAAAGCCATTATAATGTATGTAGGGTTTTTCAATACAATAAATTAAACAGGGAGTTGAAATAGTATTTACTTTTGCCACAGTATATAATCAATCAATCATATAGCATAAGTTACAATAATAATAAAAGTTAACAATTAAATGGTGATGAATTTTCTCTTTAAAATATACACATTAATATATAAAATATTGCCTACCTACCTAGAAGCGATACATATTAGTAAGATTTAATAATGAAGATATCCACCTTTTTCAAAAAAAATATATTAGAATTACGACACAACAATCAACATGAAACGTTATATAATGAAGCTGATAGAGTCAACCACTAAATGAAATAAAATAAAAAGAATATAGAGTGTCGAACCAGAAATATTGAGAAGAATAGTAATCTAGCTATCCAATCTAATTATAAGCACGTTGGTGACTCCTTCCATTTACGTTCTTCACACAGAAAGATGATGAATGATATAAAATTAATAGTAAACCAATCGCACAACCATTTGCATTTTTCTAAGACATCAAGCTAATATTATTTTTCTAAAATCACAACCATTTGAATTTTGCAATCATCATTTTAATGTTTGAAACAGATATTATTAAATTTAATTATTATCAGATATTTAATGTTGAATGATGGGTGATGTGATATCATCATATCCGGCCCGCCCCTCTCATCAAGATGGAGAATAGTGCATCGTACCCCTTATGTTTCTTGGAAGGTCATGGATCTTGGGGTTAGTTGCTTCTAGTTGTTCCTTCATCTGGATCGTCAAGATGTGGTAGAAGAGGAACTGTCGAGGAAGATGCACCATATCCATATGTGTCCCAAATGGAGCCAAAATTGTATATTATACGACCTTTGTTGCAAAGATCGGATTAAAAAACAATAATAAAAGCGTAGGTTAATAGAAAAATCTAGTTTCACCTTTGGATATGAAATAGAAAATGATTGAATTATTATAATTTATCAATAAATCATTTTTTAAATGTGTAAAATTAGATATTCGTTAATCGTGATCTTAGGACTTTGGAAAGTTTACTTCAAAATTTTTAATGTACTTTAGCACATAGTTACCATGTTTTTCTGGAGATACTTGAAGAAGCTTTCGTTCTTCCATTCTTATTTTTGCACCATGAGAAGCACGTTTCTAACCATTTATCTCGTTGGAAAATTTAACCCACGAGCTTGTCTCTTATCAACTTACTCGTCTTGCATATGTTTTATCTATAAAGTAAAGCTATTGAACTGAACATAAAACAAACTCTACTTACATTTTCAAAGACACAATTCAGTCGAAGTTGTCAAAATTAGAAGCGTCTCGTCTCAAAACTGGAAATACAATACAATGCAACGTCGTCTTTTCATATCGAACATAACTGATGTTTTTTTTGGGACCACTATATCATAGTTTTCTCTATTTCTTTTCGGCTATAGTGATTTCGAAACATAAATAAATAAAAGTTTACTAAGCCCTTGATGATTTGTGCAACTATATTAAATATGTACAAAGTGATAAACAGGTCCCTTTCAGCCCACAAAGTGATAAACAAGTTTATGTCAGCCCATTTAATAAAATTTGTAGACCATTCCACCCAGCCGAAGTCCATGTGAACATATCGTTTTCCTAACAAACAGAAGAAGAAGAGAGAACATACATTGCATGAACATAGATTTTAACGGCCAATGAAATTATAATGAAGCACGCAAAGAAACCCAGATTTTTTTATATACGATAACTTCTTGGCATCAGATAAAGATTGCTTCATTGTTCGAAACACAGGGATAATTATCTAAAATACTGTGAGTTTTATAAATTGACTTTATTTTATCTGTTAATATGATTTTGACATTCTTTTTTAATCAGGAGCTAAATGCATATTAGATAAGATATATACTTTCTTGTATATCTGATAAATTATAATAATAAGATATACTGTATCGTGTATAACAAAGGTGTCATAACTCATACGTTAACCTTGAATTGTTCAACCTAACCCGTATCACATAAACTCAAATAGACAAAAGGCTTGTCTGTTTGTTTATCATAGTATAGGATATGTATGATGTATCCTACAAAAATGATAACTAAACTTAGTTAGTTTTAAGAGCAAATATAATATTTGAATCAATTAGAAAAAAACGTACGTGTATGATTAGTTTATAACATTTATCGTTTGGTTATTTAGTAGATACTAAAAAACAAAGAATATTCAATTCAACCTAACACTTCTCAAATAAACTCAAAAAGACAAGAAGACTTTTCCGTTCATTTCTCATGAATCCAAAGATGTGTCCTCCTAAGAATAGTAACTGAAATCGTCAAATATCCACGTGGAACTCATCTACCAGTTACAAAGCCACGTGGCATTATCTACGAAATCCTTTCCAGCAAAGAGGAGAGACTTCTTTTGCTCACTCCAGTCCTAAAACCCTATAAATAAATTACATTCAAACCCAAAACAAAATCAGATCATTAAAGAACCAAACCAAAAGAATAAACAAAAGCCAAAATACTTTTAGACATGGCAGTCACCAAAGAGAGAAAAAGCTTGTTGGTTACAATGGTGATGGTGATGGTGTTGTTATTCCTCTTCAACGCTCAACTTCTTCAAGTCATGAGTTGTCCCAATGATCAGGGCAATCAGGCGACCAACTGCACCGATCAGGACAGGAAATTATTGGAGTTTCCGTTGAATTTGGAGTACCTTGAAGCTGAGTTTTTCTTGTTCGGAGCGTTAGGGTTTGGTCTTGATACAGTCGCACCAAACCTAACAATGGGAGGGCCAAGTCCTCTTGGAGCTCAGAAAGCTAATCTTGATCCTTTGACAAGAGATGTTGTTTTGCAGTTTGCTTGGCAAGAGGTTGGCCACTTGAGGTAAAACGTTTCTTTTTAAGTCATACATATAGTGCTTTATAGTTTATTATTGTGATTATATCATCTGTATAGGAGTTATGGGTTCATTAGTGTTTAAATATGAAAACACACAATTTTTTTTCATTATAGCTATGTAGTTACGCTAGGAATATTTTTTTTAATTGCTGGCTTGGAAAAGTAATTTTTCTACCCAAGACGAAATGTCTTCAATCATATATTCTTTATAACTGAAAAACGTGTAGGATATTTGTTACATTTGTACATCGTAAACATTAAACTCTCAAGAATCCATCCAAAATAAAAATTAAATGATTGGTTCGGTGTATATATTTAATTAGACAATATTTTCTAGCTTTGTACATATCATATGTATAAAAGATGAAAAAAAACGAATACATCGTTTCTTATACATCGCTATATATGGGTATTAATTTACCACTTAACGAGTAAAATGACGTAGCTTTGAGATTCTTTAATTATAAAGAGTAAATGTAATTCGCATTAATATGATTTTTATTAAAAATGACAGGGCAATCAAGAAAACGGTGAACGGGTTTGCAAGGCCACAACTTGATTTGAGTAAAAAAGCATTTGCGAAAGTGATGGATAAAGCTTTTGGAGTAAAATTTGTGCCACCATTCAATCCTTATGCCAATTCTTATAATTACCTCATTGCTTCGTATTTGGTCCCTTATGTTGGTCTCACTGGATACGTTGGCGCTAACCCTAAACTGCAATGTCCAGCCTCAAGAAAGGTAACATATCCAATTCCTTTGATTCGGTATATTGGTCTCTTCTTTTTTTTTTTTTTTCAATGATCTCTTCTTATAACCACATAATAAGGTTTTATATAATTATATTAAGCTTTATTATTAAAATAAAGGAGTCTAATTAAGCTTTATAAAAATCATGAATTACTTTTCATCCACGATCAATGGGTTAAGATGATATTTCATTGCATATCATAAATATAATAAAATACACACGCTTTACGAGTTATATCTAAAACTTCACCTAATTGAAAAGAATGTTAGGAATTAAAAAGAACGTTAGATATGTTTCAAAATGTTAAATTGAAAAGAAAAGTAATTTAAACAAGGTTTACGAGAGAGATGATTGTTCTCTATTGTTTTTTTTATAAAACATATTTGCATTATATATGTTACACTTATGCAAACACTATTTTCAGTTAGTAGCAGGACTTTTGGGAGTAGAATCGGGTCAAGACGCAGTGATAAGAACGATGTTATATGCTCGAGCAGCACATGTTGTATATCCTTATTGTATCACGGTTGCGGCTTTCACGGATAAGATCTCGGATTTAAGGAACAAATTGGGAAAAGCGGGAGTGAAAGATGAGGGATTGGTCGTACCTAAAGCCATGGGTGCTGAAGGACAAGTGGTTGGGAATGTTTTGGTCGGTAATGAGTTGTCTCTTTCGTATGATAGAACACCTGAGGAGATTCTCCGGATCGTGTATGGAAGTGGAAATGAAAGTGTTCCCGGTGGATTTTACCCTAAAGGAGCTGATGGGGAAATTGCTAGGTCATATTTGGTTACTACTGGGAGTACCGAGGTCTAGTTTCAGTTGGAGTTTAATTTTATTTGTAGTTCTTAGGTTTTTGGTTATATGTAGGAGACTAAACCTAATAATCATCGTGTTATTAATAAATGTTGTGAGAGCGAAATTTTCATAATCGACAAAAGTTCAAAGATGTATGAAAATTATATTTTGGGAAAATTAGAAAAAGAGCTTTTTCCAAACATTTGTCCATTTATATTTTTTTTTAAGATTGTCAATTGTGACAAAATGTCCCTACCAATAGATATAGTGAAGTTTTTAGGACTTTAAACCAAAAAACAAACAGTAAACTCATGTTGGTATACAACTGTGTAAAAAATATTTTGAAAAAAAAATGTTTTGGATGTCAAAAATCAGTTTGTAAATTGATGATTTCTGGTCTAAATTGTTCTTTCTATGATTTTTTCAAGTTCTGAAACATTTAGATTATTCATTCTACAGTTTGTACATGTTCTACAAAGTTTAGACGAAAAATTTGTTCTAAAAACTTCAGAAACAGAATTTTGTATGTTCTACCAAATTAAAAATATGTATCTACATTTTTTTTCATTCTACATCAATTCAGAATATGTTTTCCACGTTTTACTCTGTATACTAAAAGAAGTAGAAGATATATCATAAACATTTTCGAATTTATAATCTGTAGAACTTAGAATACCATAGAAATAGAAAGAAAATAAACTAAATAAGGAAAGTGAATTTTTTTGAATAATCTTAATTTATGGTTACGATTCTGTATTTATTTTTTGAATAATCTTAATTTATGGTTACGATTCTATATTTATTGTTTAGATATGTTCTAATATATTTTAGAATGTGTATTCTAAATTATTTAGAAGAAAGACAAAAACAGAAAAAATCAACATTCGACATAACTTATGATATCGTGATCGGTTGTTTTCACTATCTTTCACCTTCCACGAAATTTTCATTTACTGATTATGATGCAAATCTATGTTACTTGTGGTGTATGGAGATTGGATGCCAACAAGGAGTGGAGATTTATTGATGACGAAGAAAAACGTGTGAGATTACTGACTTTGCAACCCACAACGTCTCTTGAAGAGAAGGTGATGGTTTCAGAAGACTATGAAATAGAGCAAAGTATGTTTGATGTGGAATTCAGTTATTTACCCTCAGAGGTTAAAGTTGATTCTCCTCCTGTTGTATTGACAAATGATAAGAGAATGAAAAACTTTCTTGCATATCTGAAAAGGAAAAACATGATTCGGTTATGTGTTATATTCAAAGAAATAGTTGATGATCATAGAAGTAAAGTCCAGTTCGATTTGAATAAGGACCCACATGATACAAGTGATGGTGATTATGTGGGAGTTGATCTGGGAAATTCAGTAGCTATTATTTCAAGGAATTCACATAAGCCGAATGATGATTTATTAGAAAAGCCTACTGATGCTAATCTTGGTGATGCTGCTGGTTCAAAGGTGGAAGATTCAATGGTAAAAAAGGGCGACTATTTTAGCAGTAAGGAAGCTTTACAGGCTACTATGGAAATATATGCAATGAAGTATAACTGCGACTACAGGATTACAAAATCTGATAAGAGTTGGTGGTGTATACGCTGCATTGATAGTGCTTGTAATTGGAGTCTCCGGGCTGAGTGTTTACAACCGTCTACATATTTCAAAATCAACAAATTTGTGGGTAACCATACATGTGCTCCTTAAAAAAAATCTCATTTTGTAGGACTCCATCTGCAAGAACAGTTGGACATCTCATTAAGCAAAACTATGAGGGTGTGAAGGAAGGTCCTAAACCGAATGATATAATTAATATCATTCGTACAAGGTTTGGCTGCGAGCTAACATATTCCCAAGCTTGGGAGTCTCGGGAGTATGCAGTTAACGAAGTTAGAGGTATTCCTGAGAAAATTTATGCTAAGATACCAAAATACTTGCACATGCTACAAGAAGCGAATCCTGGTACGTTCACAAATTATGAAGTTGACTGTGATGGAAGATTCAAATATCTATTTATTTCTTTTGGTCAATCAAGAAGAGGGTTCTACAAGGCAATGCAGAAAGTGATAGTAGTTGATGGAACATTTTTGAAGAATAAATACAAAGGAGTTATACTAGTTGCTACAACTGTAGATGGTAACTCCAATTTGTATCCAATCGCATTTGGAATTGCTGATTCTGAGAATGATTGTTTATGGGAGTGGTTTTTTATGCAACTTAAGATGGTTATAGCTGATGAAGAAGGTTTATCATTTGTGTCAGATAGACATACATCGATTGCTAAATCAATTGGAAACATCTACCCATTGGCTAAACATGGTATTTGCATCCACCACTTGATTAGTAATGTGATAACATATAATAAGGGAAGAGGTGTCGCTGGTATGGTTGCAAAAGCGTCAAAAGCTTATAGAGTTGCTGAGTTTGAGAAAGAGTTCGCGCGAATTAACAATATTAGTCCTGCTATTAGAAGTTATCTAGAGTAAGCCGATGTGACAAAATGGGCTCGCTGTCATTTTCCGGGTTATAGATATGACATTAACACCAACAATGCGGCTGAGTCAATCAATGCAGCTTTGAGGTCACCCAGAGAGTATCCAATAATTCCTTTGTTAGACAGCATCAGAGAAATGATGACCCGCTGGTTTTATGAGAGTAAAGAGTTAAGTGCAAAGCAAAAAGATCCTTTAACTGTTGAGGTGGAGAATAAGATTTCAAGAAGAATAGAGAAAGGTAAATTCATGAACGGTTATCAGATGAGCAGATCCATGTTGCAGGTTAAAGGTAATGGAGTAGACTACATTGTTGACTTAGAAAGAAGGACTTGTTCATGTGGAAAGTTCAACATCCAAAAACTCCCTTGTAGACATGCTATAAAAGGAATCTATATCCTTATGCTGATGATGTATATACCACTACCGCATGGAGATCGCAATATGAGGAAACTATTAATCCAATAGGTGTTTCTGAAGAAGAATGGCGAGTCCCACAAAATATTGAAGATGCAAAAGTTTGACCACCTGAAACAAGAAGACATCCTGGACGGCGAAGATAAAGAAGATATGAATCAGCTGAAGACAAGATAAACTCAACACAAAACTCACAAGGGTCAAAGAGACATAAGTGTAGGCGCTGTGGCAAAGAAGGGCATAACAGAACAACATGTGATGATACCAGCAATTACACAAACATACACAAACCGAATTCTATCTTCTTGTTTCCCCCACGATGGAACTGCTTCAAGGTGGGTCTTCATCAAACTTTGAATGGTAATGATACCACCTCTCCTTAACAATTTACTCCAAAACCTATTATCATCTGTCCATCCCTCTGAATCACCACTAAAATCATCATTGTACTTGAGCCCAGTAGCTGCATGAAATTCTTGCGTCGAGAATCTAAGCGGCTTCTTACCAAACACAAACCACAGCTCATGTCTTCTCTTAGTCACCAACTGCCTACACATCATGATGTGTATCAACCGAGCTGAGTACCCAAGACCATTCTCATACAATGCAAATATTTGTGCGAAAACTGGATCACCCTTCACAATCTCATACTACACTGGTAATGCGCTCTTGATCTTGTGTAAAATAGACATTCGACATGAGTTATTTATCTGGCTAACTTGTGGCTCATTTCCAACTTCCATAAGCCGCTTAGGATACTTGTTTTCCATTCCTGCAGAATAAAATAAAACATGAGTTAGTGTGAATTAGCAATCACAATATACGTATGACCAATCACAATATACTTATGAATCCAATTTCACACGCACACAAAGCCAATACATCAAACAGAGATTAGAATCAAAGATGATACTAAAAAAGGAACCAAAAGGAACCAAATGGAGAAAATAAACGGAGAGATGATACTAAAAAGGAACCAAAAGGAACCAATAACGAATTGAAAATTAAACAACATTATAGTTAAGGATCTTAGTTTAAACTTCCAACCTTTAATATACGATATACACTTGTTTTGGCTTAAAAAATTAAGTAGAGACGTATGTCAAATACCAAACCAAACCCATTGTTAATCAGCTTTTTTTGTAATATAGCTCTTTGTTAGTTTTAAAATATCCAGAAATAGTTTCATAACAAAACGAAGGAATACACAAGAAAACAAAAGAATACTGGTGAACACTTTAATTTTTTAATTGTCTACGTCAAAAGAAAACAAAAGAATACTGGTTCCATAGTGTCAAGAAACATAGGATGGATCTAAGTTTGAAATTTAGATGGTAGTCCATATATATTGAGGGGATGGTTAAATTTTTCCTCATCTCAAAGGAATCAATTAGAAATCAGAGATCAATGGGGTTTAACAGCTCTTTTAATCACGAAATTATAATAATCAACATGCAAAAAATTGAAATCGAATAAGAAAACATTGGGTTGAAATCTGGGTTGAAATAAAGTGAATAAATTGACATAATCTCAAGAAACGAAAACAACATAACAATCAACATGCAAAAAAAATCCAGAAATCTACATACCTAAATCATGGAGAGATGGAGCAATGGTGAAGATGGAGATGTGGTGAGATGGTGAAGAAGGAGAGACGGCGGAAGATGGTGATGGAGAGACACGACGGAATATGGTGAAGATGGAGAGACGACGGAAGATGGTGATGATGGAGAAAGACGCCGGTGGCTAAGGAGAAGATGGAGAGAAACGGCGGTGAGGTCAAAGATGGAAGAAAGAGACGACGGTGAAAAGTTAAGGGTTTCGATTTCTTTTATTTTTTTGCCTACCCAAATTTTTTAATATTTTTCATAAACATAGTAAAAATAAATGTCCCATTTTGCACCCAATATCCCATTGAAATTGATACTTTCCTAATTTAATTTAATTAAAATCTACAAATTAAATCTGAATTTGTAATTGATATACAAATTTAATCTGAATATATAATTGAGGGTATTATTGGCTTTTAATTACACCCTAAAACCTATTTAACCAAACTTTTTTTTTAAAAAGTGTAGATGGACAAAGTTTTTAAAAAATATCATTTTTTTTCTAATTTTCCCTTATATTTTTAGTGTTTTTAGCCTTCATTAATTATGAAAGAATACTAGTACTTTGGCAATACATAATCACCATATATATGGAAACAATCTAGTAACTAATTAAGAGAATTTTATGGAGTTAATGGTTATTTGAAATGAATTCGTTGAACAATCATATACATAGAAGTAGACTTCTGTTCTCTCCTTATTGGTTGTTTAGCATTTAATTGGTTCTAAATTAATTGTCTCTCTTAAATGTATGATTTGCTCGAGATTGTTCCATAAAATCCTCTTAATTAGTCCAAGCTCATAAATTGGTTTCAAAATTAATTGTCTCTTTTAAATGTATGATTTGCTCGACGATTGCTCATGATATATCATGGTTTTTAGATGTTTTTAGCCATGATATAAGTTTTATTTATAGAGTATTTTAGATGTTTTTAGAGTCTTTTTGAGTCATTGAAGGTTTATGTACATCTTGGACTTATTTGTAGATTTAGGAGTACTTTTGGAGAATGTTGAGAAGTTAAGCCGAGGAAACAAATTCGGAGAGCAGAATTGGTGTAGTGCATCGATCGATGGAGCTCTTACATCGAGCGACACGGTATTCTGAGGGTCAGAAGATTTCCAAATTTGGTCCATAAGTTTTCCTTATTTGCAATTAAAGTCCAATTCGTGTTTTACAGTATAAATAGGTTTTTTTTTTTTTTTTTTTTTTTTTTTTTTTTTTTGACAAACATATATCTCATTCTATTAAATAGAAATCAACATACAAGTAGAGTTGGTTGGGTTACACAAATGCAAAGGAGGACACACTCCAAAGATAAAGACAATAAAAGTACATAGGTAGATAGATGCAAGCGATACTAAAAGCTTGAGAGCTATGCGCCAAATACAATAAAGCATAATGGAACATGTGAGATCAAAGCATATCGAAGCGGTTTCCATGAATAAATCAGTGGAAAAGACAATGACCACTGTCTTGAGTCGAAGACTGAGTGGCGAAGTGTAAAAGGCTACAACTTGATTAGAAGCTTTGCCAGGGATGAGAGCAAGGATAGGAGTGCTCTGGTTATTGGTCAAAGCCATGGTGGTGGTGGTTCTGTGATTTGGTGGAAAGAGCTTGAAGAGGTTGCGGTAACCACTTGGGATGGTGATCATAATGCCGCTAGTCTTCAAGTTTAAAGGCGAAGGCTTCAAGAAGCGGTTGCTTTGCACTCTGGAAAGCTTTGAGCATGGTCGAGATAGAGAGGAGAGGCTAGTGAAACATGGGTAATCCCCACTCCATAGAGGTGGGATCATAATGCCCAGTTTCTCCAAGCTGTCTCCTTCAAGAGTGACACACCGAGATGATTCAAACCTGGGTACACGATGAGGCTGAGAGTGTCGACCATTTGGTGATAGGTGACAAATAGGGACAGAGGAAGCAAGCGTTGAAAACTGCCCCATTGGCGGGTTGGAGTCATTAAAGGAGATCAGCATTGCAATCCTTAAAACCAAACTAAAGTACTGGTCTCGACACAATTGGGTTTCAAGCAAATCAGATGTTACCAGTGTTCTGCTTTCGAGTGAAACTCGACTTGACCAAGCAGAAACGGCTGGTACTATCGATTTAGGGCTTGGTAGAGACTTGTTAAGTGCAGCTCTGGGTAGGCAAGTTCTACAATCAGAGATATCCTGTCGAGCTTGGCCAAACACAACATAGACACCAGGGTCTAAAGGGGTTGGGTTCATTCCAGTTTTAGAGGGACGAAGTAGCTTCCAAATCATGTATAATCCATGTATTAAACAGAGCAACCTAATTGCCAGGGTTCCAAGAACAGAATGAAGCACAAACCTGGGTCGAAGCAATATCACGGGTGAAACAGGGAACGCCGGGGATGGAGATATCTGCGTCCAATTCACCGTTTCCAGCGTCAAGACAGAGCTCCCGTCCAGCTCCATCCAAATAGCACATTGGGGGAGAGGAAATAAATCCGAGGAGCGAAGAGATGTCGATGTTGACAGCGAGAGGAGGCGGTGAGAGGAGCGGAATCTGAGTCTGTTAGGGCGTTTGAAAATCTCAAACCGGGAAGGCGGTGACTGGGAACTCAGCGGGGCAAGAGCAGCGAGAGAAAACACCAGATACCGAGGGAAGGGAGGGGGCGGACGAAGCTTACGCATGCTCAGAGTCGAGATCTGGGATCTGCAAAGGACTCCGGGAGGACTAAAAACGAGATCTACGGAGCTAAGAAGACAGAGGGGGCAAAGAGGAAGCAGAACAAAAGCCCCAGCGACGCCGATCGGACTCAGCGTCGCCGGGGAAGCGAACCTCGGTGGTTGTGCCAGAGAGAGTGCGGCTAGGGCGAACACTACTGGAAACAAACGTTTTTTTCCATAAATAGGTTTTCTAGGTCATTGTTTAAACCAAACTTTTTTTTTTGCAAAACCCTTAGAGATTTTTAGAGAGATTTTGGAGAGAAGAATCAAGAGTCAAGACTCCTGCAGAGAAGATTCAGAACTCCTTTACTTCTTCTTTTGATTTCTTAATGCAATTTATTGAGTCTATGATGTGTTCTTCATTGATTATGTTTGAGTAGATCTGTTTGTTAGGTTTAGGATTTCTCATTAGGGATTTCATGGATTGTTAGATTGATTGATTATTTGGATTCATTATATTTATTGTTCTTCACCGTAGGTTGTTCTTAATGCTAGATCTTTGATTAGTCATCTGGATTTAGATCTTAGGATTATTGATTGATATGAGAATATAATTGATTTTTCTGATAAAAACCTTTGGTGAGCAAAATTACTTTTTGCAAAGAGATTTGAATTAGTGATTTTGTGAACTTTATCTAAACTTGATTTTACTGCTGGTTTTTAACTTGAATTTTGCAAAGAGATTTGAATATTTGGGTTTTAAAACTTAGATAATATTTGCAGTAAGAAGTGATTTATTTTATAATTGTGTTTAGAGTTCAAAAACAGTGTTTAATTGTTGAATCCTGCTTGATTAATTAAATTGATCTGATTTTCCATGATTTCTTTAGATTTTCCCTAGGCCTAGCGTTTAATCCATATGAATTTACAACTCTTTTACTTTATGTTTTTGCATTGCTATTTAAATTAATATTTTTGTTTAGCATAATTAAAAGATTATGAAATCTATTGTGTGAGTCTAGAGGTACTTGTAGATTTGATCCCTAAGTACTGTAGTGATCTCTTAATTTGAGAGAGTAGCTCTAAAGTTAATTTGAGCGTATTAGCTCCATAGAATCCTATCAATTAGTTCACGCTCTCTTTTACAATTTCTCCATAGAATCCTCTTAATTAGTCAACGCCCTCTCTTAATTTTATTCCTTAATTGCTCCATATAATATTACTCGACGACTAACTTAAAAAAAGCTATGAAACCATAACTCATTAAAATCCAAAAACAAAATTTCTCCTCACGATTGCCTTAGAGAATATACTCCACAATTTTTTATTTCGCAAAACCTCATTGACCCCCTTTATTGCAAAAACATTACTCATTATATTCGAAAATCAGTACTACCAAAATTTATTGACACCGCATTTATTAATTCATATGTTACTCCCATATTCATATAATTCAAAATCAGCTCCTTCTATATATTGTCAATATTTCCATATTTCATTCTAAACACCTTCCAACTCTCCTAACCTCCATTAACTAATATGAATATAATTCCATTGAAGGACCTTCAACTTGGGCGTCTGCCTCAAACTGTGTGTGGCCGGCTTTTCCATAAATGGCACGCAAAAGCTTTCCATTAAAATGGTAAAACTGTATGTGGCCGGATTCTCCCCACCACCACGTAAGAGAATCAGAGCCCATGACCTGGACACCTCAGATCTGATCCATGAGAACTCCCTTACCCTCATTGGACGACTCACAAACCCTACTGTCCAAAGAATGTGGGCTCTCTTCCCTTTTCTCCTCAACCGCTGGAACCTGCATGGTAAGGCATCAGGAGCAGATCTAGGACAAGGTATTTACCAGTTCACCTTCGAAACAGAGGAGGACATTCATCAAGTTCTAGCAAACAGACCTTATCACTTTGACTACTAGATGCTCATCCTCCAACGATGGAAACCGGTTATCTCTCCCTCCTTCCCGTCATTAATACCCTTCTGGCTCGAGATCAAAAGCTTACCAAAGCATTACTGGAAGAAGGAAATCGTCCACTCAATCGGTGAAGCACTAGGCAAAATTCTAGACTGGGAAATTATCCCCTCCACTGTCCTCCTTAAAATCCTCCTGAATGGTCTGGAACCTATCATGAAGGAAACAATCATTGAGTTCACGGATGGCAGTGAAGCTCTTATATGTCTAGAATATAAAAAACTCAAAAATCATTGCTCCAGGTCTTACCCATGATAAGAGCCTTTGTCCAGGTCTACAAAACCAAAGGCAAAAGAACAGTCCAACACCAACTCAAACCTTACCCCAGTCTTTGCAAAAATCTGTGTCCAGAATCTATTACACTCCCCAAGATAACTTCTTACATCTGAAAGGACAACCCCAAACCTCCGAGAGAACTAATCAACCCCGCTCCATTTCAACTTCAAGAAAGAGGACCTATGAAGACATGAATCCAAAATACAGATATTCTTAGATCAAAGAACACTGTCCTGTAACCAGAGATATCACAATGAATGAACCTTCAAACCAAGGCACCTACCTTGACCCTCCTATAGCCGGGAGGAGGCGTCTCACCATAGATGCCCTCGTTCCTCTGATAATCCGATCAGCAACTATCAATGGAGAGAAAAAACCATATCCACAACAGACTTAAATGGTGAACCCTCGGTTTCTTCCAGAGCACGTCGACCCCCATTGGAGAGAGATATGAAAGTCTGGACCCTGCTACCCCTCCTCCCACTAAGGATCAAGGCAAAGACGGACCCCTTCAAAATCCTGTCTGCCTACTAACTGATACGGAACAACCATCCAGGGACCAAATTATGAATGATCTCCAAGAGGTAACCATCCAATATATCTCTTGCCTAGACCTAGTCGAAAGTGCTGCTAGGAGGTTGAGAGTCATGCAAAGTGATTCAGAAAATCTCATGGAACATACTGCCAACTCTAAACTAGCCTCAAACTGGAAGTCTGCATCTCAACTGAAATTACCCTCCCCAGATACTCAAGAGGAGTTTACTCATACAAACACCCCTCCAATAGTATCTACAATCCAACCAAAGGCCACATGTGAAGCCAGCAAGCGAGGACGAGGCCGACCTCCCAACCAAAAACAAACCGGGAAACCGAACCAAATTCTTCGTGGCGCAAAACACACAGAAAAGAAACTTTACTGAAAGCTCTCCACGTAAGTCCCCCACACCAACTAGTACCTCCAAATCTGACCCCTCAAAGTCAAACCAGAAGAAAAGAAGTAAATCATCTGCAGGAGTAGTGCAAGGTAATGGTCAAGCACAAGGTGACTGCAGCTTTTAACTGGCAGAGAAACGTCTGGTCTCTCAAGACCTCCCCGAAAAAAAAACTTCTTCTCTAGAAAGCTGCCCAGAATGCTCTCCCGGTGGGGGCGAATCTCCAACATCGCAACATCACTGATTCAGCCAGATGTCCACATTGTAACGAGGAGGAATCTACCCTCCATATATTCTTCAAGTGCCCTTATGCGAAGCTTATCTGGTCTCGTGCACCTTTTAACCTTCAAGTATCCGCGGAAGAGTTCACCTCCATGGAGGATGGAATTACAAAGACAAATAGACTCATCAGCCTACCTCCAACAAGCATCAGACTAGGTCCTTTATCCCCATGGATCCTCTGGTCGATATGGACCTCCCGTAACCAACTTATTTTCAATAAAAACGAATCACGGCTGAGGAATCCCTGCATCTCGCCATGGCAAGGGCCAAAGAATGGCAGAATGCATAGTCTCCCAGCTCAAAATCTGATCGACCTTCCAAACCCGCTGCCCCTTACCGAATCCCACGTGATACCTTTAAGTGCTCCACAGATGCCTCCTTGAAGGACAATGGAACATCGGGTCTCGGCTGTGTTCTCAAAGATCCGTACGACCTAATCAAAATCTGAGGGGCAACAACTGCTAATCATGTTGGCTCACCGCTGATGGACGAAGCGTTGACAACTCTTGCTGTTGTTGGAGTTGCAATCGAATCGAACATCAGATCTATCTCTTTCGCTTCCGACTCGCAATCTCTAGTCCAAGCCCTAAACCAGAAGATCCGGTTAAATGAACTTCACGGAACTCTCCATGATGTCCTTGTTCTATTTGCAAAATTTGATTTCTGCTCTTTCACTTATATTTTTTCGCAATCAGAATCTTCAAGCAGATGCTATGATTAAGAAGGATTTTCACCTTCCTTGTACGCTACCTTAAGTTTCAATTAAGTATTTCGTATTTTGACCCAAAAAAAAAAACGATTAGGCTTACCCATATTATATAGTTAAGAGCTACAAATAAAGTAAAACCTCTATAAATTAACAATGCTTGGACAATAACATTGTATGGATTGGACAATTTATTTTTAAGATTATGGTTTTAAATGGTATTAAGATATGGTATATATATACATGAGACTTTATAGCCTCGATATGCTTTTATTCCTACTTAAAACAAAAAAATTACCAAAGAGAAAATGGGGAAGACAAAAAAAAAAGAGTGCCAAATACTCCACAACCCATGTATTGCGTGAGCCAACATCTAGTAATAAATAATAGGAAAACACTAAAAAAAAACTCTTTAGGAATTCCATTTTGCATTTCTAAGGAGTCTTTTCTCTTTCCTTAAAACAAAGAAAAATAGAATACTACTAATCCATAGAAATGCAAGACTCCTTAACAATGAAAATGAGGGTTAAGTCTTTTTGGAACTCAGCAAGATAGCTAATCTTGATCCTTTGAAAAAAGATATTATTTTCCGCTTTGCTAGAGCACGAACTGGAGTCAAAAATTAGTATTTTATCATATATACTTTACTAGTTAAATTAAAAAAAAAAGTAAACTAACAATCGCTCCCAGACACGACTATCGAGGAGACTTTTCCATCTAAGTTTTCCGGCGCCGGTGAGGCTTCTGCTCGCCGGCGTCGGGATCTGCTCGCCTCTCTCCTGCTCGACAATTCCTTGTTCTCTTTAGTCCGATCTTTTTTAAGCTTTTTCCCCATTTGTTTCCCCTTTTTAACTCTTTTCAAAACCCAATAAAATTTATCTCTGATCTACACCAAGACCACCGTATTCTCCCACTGATCTATCACGTACAGAAGAGTATCTCTTCGCAAATCTCAGGGAACATGGTTAACCACCTCTTACTTTGACAATCTCTTATGAAACTAGGATTTTCCCCAGTGGACCTAGATTTCTTCGTCAACTCAAACCGAGACCACCGGCTGCTCCTACCGACCTCTCACTCACCGGAGTTGCCTTCTCCGCCATCTTCGGAATGCCTCTTGTATTGTTCTTGTTTTGTTTCAAATTTTGGCTCTTGCTCCTTCTCTGCACTTGTAACGACTTTACATTTTGATTGAATGAAGCAAAGGGTTTTGACAAAAAAAAAAAAAAAAAAAAAAAAAACTTTACTAGTTAAATTTATACTTGTATACCTAATAACTACACCAGGCTACATTTTTGTTTTTAACTTTCAATGGTTGGATAGAAGAAACAATTTGTCTTGAAGACTGTACCACAATGAAAAATAAAAATTTTAGAAATATCATTAATACATTATTTCTACTTCAAAACGTGAAGGGTTGTCACATTTGTATATCTCAAAATTTAAATTCAAAAAGGAAGATATTAATAATAGTTACGACTTAGAGTCGAGCATGCAAGCTTCTTTCAGAAAATATGAAATACTAATAAATCTTAAATGATTTGAATTTTATTATGATTTTCAGTGATATTGGTTTTAATGATTTCTTGTAAAACCATCCCAATTCTCACCTACTACTATGAGATTTATGGGATGTACTCAATCAAACACTTTAACTGATTTATGTAAAAATAACAAATCATGTAATATTCAATCATATATTTAAAAAAATGAAATGATATCCAATATTATTGAATTAGGGATTTGAAAAATTATTTTAAAATCTATTTTTATTTAAAACACTTTGTCGATTTGGTTTTTAATGATTTTAAAGGACTTAAGTGAATTCGAGAGGATTCCCCTAGTAAAAAAAAATATAAAAATCTAAATTTTAAGGTTATAGGTAGTTTAAAAGGATAAATCATAACATCTTTCCTAGAATCATCAAAAACATATTTAAAAGTCATTAAAAATCAAATCATTATAAATATTTGACGGAATAAAACCCCTTTAATTTATGTACTTTTAACTAAAGAGATTTTTTACAATCCCTTGAAGTCAATAAAAATGCAATCCTCAAAATGTTTTCAATAATTATGGATTTTAAGATATATTTTCAAATCACTGGTTTAGTAACATTGAATAACATAAGATTTGTTTTTTTTATATAAGCTATTTTAACACAAATCACTTTGGTATACACCCCCCTTAAAAATATATTGTTGAATACAGCTCCCTTTAGTCTACTAATCTCAGTCAGTATATAAGATTTGAATATTGACTCTATCTAATCTAGTCTCAACAAGCACCTAAACGGCCACGTGGAAAGAGCAGATTTCTTTTGCTATGACCTCAAGTCCTGAAGTCTAAAACTCTATAAATACTTCACCTTCAATCCAAATTAAAACCAAATCAAATCATAAAAAAAAATAAATAAATAAACATAACCAAAATATTTTTAAAATGGCAATCACCAAAGTGAGAAGAAGCTTGTTGGTTTCGATGGTGATGGTGTTCTTCTTCAACGTTCATCATCTTCAAGTTATGAGTTCTCCACATAAGGAGGAAAAGAGCTGTACAAATAAGGATAGGAAACTATTGGAGTTTCCATTGAATTTGGAGTATCTTGAAGCTGAATTTTTCTTGTTCGGAGCATTGGGATTTGGCCTTGATAAAGTTGCACCTAATTTAACGATGGGAGGGCCAAGTCCTCTTGGAGCTCAGAAAGCTAATCTTGATCCTTTGACAAGAGATGTTATTTTGCAGTTTGCTTGGCAAGAGGTTGGCCACTTGAGGTACAATGATTATATTTGTATATATAGTGTAGTTAATTATGACTGTACAGTGTTGTTTTCATAGATTTGAGAATTGAGATTCTTTAATTTAATTTATCATGTATATATATCGCATTGACATCATCTCCAAAAAAACTTAAACTTGGCAGGGCAATCAAGAAAAGGGTGAAAGGATTTGCCAGACCACAACTTGATTTGAGTAAAGAATCATTTGCTAATGTGATGGATAAAGCATTTGGAAAAAAATTTGTGCCACCATTCAATCCTTATGCCAATTCTTACAATTACCTCATTGCTTCATATTTGGTCCCTTATGTTGGTCTCACCGGCTACGTTGGCGCTAACCCTAAACTGAAATGTCCATCCTCAAGAAAGGTAACAAATCTAGACAAAAAAAAAAATCTTTTATTAATTGGTATAATCTCATCTTACAACAACAAACTAAGGTTTTTGGAATATATTTAAAAAACCACATTGTAAAGTAAACAAGACAACAAGGTCTACTCGACATAAATTAGGAATAGATTTAAATAACCTTTTTCATAGGAATCTTTCACAAAATTATCAACTAATCAGAATGATTCTTTATTAGACCATGATATTTGATTCGCCAAATACATCATTATTGTATATTCTTTCATAGTTTAGGCTTTTATAAAATTGACTAACGTGTTATTACATCAGTATGTGTTTAGAGATATTCTATCGATTTTGAGGTAAAGATTTCATAAAATACACATTATTATCTTTAATTCTGAGTTATTTTTTTTTATTTTTACAGTGAAAGTTCTCTTTACGAGTTATGACTATAATTTCATCTAATTACAAAAGATGTTAATAATTCAAATTGTTATATTGAAAAAACAAAGTAATAGAACCACAGTTTACAGTAGAGATAAGTTCATTCTTAATTGATTTTTAAAAAAATATCATCATGTATACATCATATTTCGCAACCTCTATTTCAGTTAGTAGCAGGACTTTTGGGAGTAGAATCAGGCCAGGACGCAGTGATAAGAGCAATGTTAAATGCTCGGGCTTCAAAAATAGTACATCCTTATAATATCACGGTCGCAGCCTTCACGAATAAGATCTCAGAGTTAAGGAACAAATTGGGAAAAACAGGACTAAAAGATGAGGGATTGATGGTGCGTAAGGCCGATGGCGCAGAAGGAAAAGTGATTGGAAATGTATTGGCGGGTGATGAGTCATCTCTCTCTTACGATAGAACACCTGAGGAGATTCTACGAATTGTGTATGGAAGTGGAAATGAGAGTATTCCTGGTGGATTTTATCCTAAAGGAGCTAATGGAGATATAGCTAAGTTGTATTACTGATGGAGGGCCGGCTCAAAGTTTATGTAGACCCAGTGCTATTTTATGAAATACACCCAAATATATATAAAAAAAAAATTAACATGCAAAATTTTTTTTTTGGATCCTGGACTCTGTGCTCTTGCACCTCCAGCACATGTGCTAAGCCGGGCCTTGGTAGCTGGAGTTTAATTTCCTTTGGAATTATAGGAAAGATTACAAAATAATAGTGGTCGTATTAATTTAATACATGTGAGAATAAAATTTTCAAAATTAAAATGTTTGAAAAATTCAGTCTGTTAGTGTTATTATCATTTTTGAAGATGTTCAAGTCTCTAATACTTTTCAATAGTACATACACACATGTCAACTAATGTTTATAGTGATTGCATATTACTTCACGGTTGTGAACTTGATCTGAAATCCAAATCCAAATTAATCAATTATATATAACTTAAGGGGACCTATATCCACATAAACAAGGTGTGGTAGGAATCTACATGATATTCATATGTGAACATGACTTTTTGTATATCCATCCATGTAATTGTCGGCAACAACAAAAAGCAAATCATGCCACTTCGAGAACTTGTGTATGGTACTAATATCTTACTCTACTTTTGCCATGTAACGTAGACTTCTTGCGATTCCTACGTTCTAAACACGATGACCATTGCTCTTCACATAGAATTAAGTCTGGTTGAGATGATCTTATTATGAAAAGATTTGAATACCTTAGTGTTTTGAACTCTACTCTAAATTAGAAGAGATACACAAAATGTAAAAGAAAGCTCTAAAGAAAGAGCATTAGAAACTACAGGTAAATTGTTGGAGAAACATTCATTGGTTATTGATTCACTAAAAAAAGGTACAAAAAAGAAAAAGAAAAAACAGCAATGCATAAAAAAAAAAAAAAGAGCCCTACTTAAAACTTAAAAACTACTCTCGTTGCTCCATAATAAACTTACATAAACCTCAACCAATGATTCAAATCTCACAACACCCAAATTTTTTTTAAAAAGAAAACATAAAAGCTCTCTCTGGTTTCATTGTGTTGTCTTTATCAGATTTGAATACTACCTCTTTGGAGGTCTCTCATCATCGTCATCACTACTATCATCTTCATCTTCTTCAGGACCTCTCTTCCGCTTTGGAGGAGCAGCCTCTGATTTCCCAGCACCACCCGAATGATCGTTCTCATCGTCATCTCCTTCATCAATATCCTCTTCAACACCATTCTCTTCTGGCTCAAAATCACTTGCATCCTCCTCATCTTCAGCTCTACCAACTGGCCTCACTAAGTACTCTGTTCCAAGATCCGCCTACACAAATCCCATAAGACAAAACCAAAACATAAACACCATCTCAGTTTCAAACCTTAAAACCAAACTTTACTAAATCAAACAACAGTTTCTACTATCAGAAACAAGAAGAACTCAGATCAGTACCACAAAGGTATAGACTTAGAAAGATGAACATGGAAACCTAAATTCTTAACACTTTCTAATCTGATTTGAGTAAAGAGAAAGAAACAAAACATAAACTATAATCAAAACCCACTTTTTTATTCAGGGTAAGAAAGCATAAACCCTAATTTGGGGATAAAACAGAACAATTTCTAATTACAGTGAGATAAAAAATTTGCAGGAAAAGTTCAAAGATTCTGTTAATAGGTGTCTAGGTTAAACAGATCCAGCCTTCAAACAGAGGATTCAAAACTATTGAAGCATATATATAAAACCCTAGATCTACAATTTTCATCTCAGAGACAAAAACCCTTAATCAATTGAAACAAATCCAATAAAATTGATTAAAATTTTTCAAAAATTGATACCTCATCTTCAGCATCTTCATCCTCATCATCATCATCGTCATCATCATCATCATCATCATCATCATCATCATCGTCATCTCCGTTTCCATCTTCATCACCTTCCTCATCTTCATCTTCCGCTGATTGTACAGGAGGACCAGCTAAAGACTGCAAAACCTGAATATCATCATCGTCATCCTCATCTTCTTCCTCATCATCATCATCATCGTCGTCATCATCTCCTTCACTTCCATCTTCTTCACCTTCGTCGTCGTCGCTACCTCCTTCACCACCGGCTTTAACTTGTTCTTCTTCATCACTATCGTCGTCGCTTAGAACTTGAATCTCAGGCTCTTCTTTGTCTTTGAAGTCCTTACCATCAGTCATCTTTCTACGAAGAAGCGAAGTTTACAAGATTTTTCCCGAGAAAATAATTCGATTTTCCTGGAGAATTTTTAGAGAAGGAGAAGAAAGAGAAAGGGTTAGAGAAGGTTCGACTCATGAGCTTGAAGCAGTACCGTCTTTGAGATTAGATCTGAACCGTTGAATGTTAATTTCACGAGGATTGATGACGTGGATTATGATCGGACGGTTTAGATGAGAGAACAATGTGGTTTTGATGAGTAAGGGTAAAAAGATGCCTCAAGAACCACAGCGGCGGGCCAAACCTGAATTAAAATAAAATAATTCATTATTTCTTTTTTAGGATCACTCACACGTGCGGCTTGTGCGAATAATTAATTAAAACCACTTTTATTTTTTATTTTCTCTCTCAATCGAATATTCTAGTTTCTAAACGTAGGTAAATTAAATGAGACCCAATATGCTGTATAATTAAGGCCCAATATCATATACTTAAACAATAGATTTGATAATTTGGATATTGGGTTTGATACAAAATGTAAAAAACACAAAACTTTCTTTAAAACACATTTTTATAATTTGGATAGTTTTTTTTTTGTTAAAAGGCATAAATTATAATTTGGATAGTTTCTTTCGTAACTTTAAACAATACTAATGGAGTAATGGAAAAACTGATTTTGCTGAATGTAATTGGTTTAAAAGTTAAACTCTAAAACATCAATTTATAAAGAACAAAAGAAGGTAATATACGGATCACATTCTCTTCTTTTTGTTTTTTTGTTAGGAATGTTGTCGTGTGTGAGAAAGAGAGAAAATATAAAATCGGTACAAGTACAACTATGAATGCTTGACCTGGAGAGTTGTAGCTTTAACTACTTCAAACACTTGAGCACCACAGTTTAATGACATAACGACAGTATCTATATATACATTTTCAGAAACATTTATAGAATAAATCCTGGATTTCCAACTTATTTATAACCCTGCCACTGTCTTTAATACCTTCTATTACAATTATTCTTCTTGGGTCACATGATTTGTTGATTACAAAAAACAATTGGGCCAAGCCCAGCCTCTATCGAAAGTTGTAACACTATACAGAACACGATTATACCTTCTCCTCTCACCCGTTTATTCTTAACAATTAAATGAGAAAGATTTTCTTGCCTTACAATCTTCTCCAAGAATTCTGTTTAAACTGCTTGATTTCCAAAAATCTGCTCCAACAATTACGCTACTCATATATCAATCAACCTAAACAAAATTAAATTTAAAATATAACATATCCCCTAAAGATTCCATAAAAAACCAGAAAACAAGATTTTCTCTCTAATTATCGTCTCATCATATCTTCTTGATATCTTCACAAAAATTATTCTATGACCTAATCGGTTCTTTATAAATAATACCCACCTAAACGAAAATTAAACATAAGCAAACACATCAAAACATCACTCACATTATGGCTGCTACCTTTGCTTTCTTGAAAGACGTTCGCCCCTACAAAACCTCATGGAGGGCTCAAGTCAAGGTCATCCATTCATGGCGTCTAAATGGTGGTGAAACACTTGAGTTGGTGTTGTCAGACTCGATGGTAAGATCTACTGTTTACGTTTTCGAAACATACAATTATTTTTTATTACTAATGCATCTTATGTCTTTCATTGATGCAGAGTAAAAAGATTCATGCATCTGTGAAGAAGGAATTGCTAAACAAATATGTCAATAGACTTCCTATTGGTAACTGGGTTTTCATTGAGACATTTGCACTCAGCTATGCAACTGGTCAATTCAGACCAACCACGCATCTGTACAAGATGTCATTTACCAATGGAACTATGGTCATGGACAGTGACCCTGTTTCTGATGCTAGCTTCCTTACCTTAACTAAGATCAAATAAATGATGAATATAAATAAGGTGGGTCAAACCGGAGCAAAAGAAACAGTTATATAAGATCAGATAAAGAAGCACAGTTTTTGTTTTAACTTGATTTTTGCTCTAACCTTATTCCAACTACCAACTTGAAATCGTCCTCGAGAGATCGTTAGATATAACTCTGGAAGTTGAACTTTAACAGTAGGGCCAAATGAGCCTGAATCAAAACAGTATTAGTAGTATCACATATCAAGATTGTGAGAGAAGAAAATGGAAAGATACAAAACTATCAAACTCACAGAGATGAATCCATGACGCAGAGTGAAGTACTCGGTTCTTCTCACATATACAAATAACTGCCTTAGTAAGCATCCCTGTAACCAAAAGAGCAAAAATCAATCAAATGAGGAAAGTTTTGATGCATTTTTATAAGAGATGAAGATTGAGAGAAATGGTATCTTTACGACGTAAAAGAAGAAAGTAATGGTTGTCCAGAAACTTATATGTTCTCTCACAAAAGAAGTCTCATGAGTGAGTCTAAGTCTTGAATGATCTACACCACACAAAACAAATGCCAGTCTGTAAAATTAGAACAAAACATTCAAAAGAGAATCTTTTTTTTTTTTTTTTTTGAGCAAATCATTCAAAAGAGAATCTTATGAAACAAAGTACCAATAGAAAACTCATAGTCAATAATGCGTGACATAATATTTCTTTCTCCCACAGTCAGAACATCCACGAATCTGCCACAACAGCCAATCCAAAATATTGTTTAATTCACTCAATCAAACACATTTGCATATCAGAAATAGATTTTATCGCATACCTTGAGTCTGCTAAGCATCATGGTGATTAAACTATAGAAGATATGAGAGATGGCGAAGAAGAACACCAAGATGTAAATTTGGTGCAAGCCTTTGAATGTTATGAGTGGGTCGTCATTCGAGTTCCTCATATTCACCAAAAAAAATCACAAAATTAGGACAAACATAAATTTCAATATAAACCTCAATATTTGACTATGTAAACATGAATTGAAAAAAAAAATCAAAAACGATTTAGATTCAGATTCAGATTCTAACCTACATATAGAAGACCCATATTCGTTTGTAGATTTTCAAGCTCTACTAAAACGCTGGAATCAGACATAAAAGAAGAAGATTAGCAGGAATCGTAACAATTTTTGAGCTATTATCAGAAATAGAAATAATTGATCAGAATCTAAACATTGTTTACGAGATTACCTCACTTATCAATTGAAGAAGACATCGGTAAGTCGATTAATCTCGATAAATGATGGATCTTACTCTGGGTTTTCATAATTGGAAAATATATGTTGTCTGATCCATCATCTTCTGAATCTGATCTATGTTGTCAAATCGACTTTTCTCTCGAGACAACCATTTTTTTTTTGTTTTACGTTTTTCTTTTGTTGTTGCCTTTTTTTTTTTCTGGCCATAATAAATTGTTGTCGGTAAATGTTTACAATCTCTGAATGGGCCTGGACATTAATAAAACCCATCAAGTTTAATTGTTTGGATTAAAGTATTCTGGTCCATTATTATTTTCTTTAATGATTGACAAAAAACAATTCAACAAATATTGCAAAATATAACAGATATTTATATGAACAAAAAAAAATAATTCCCACAAATAAAAATTGGATGTCAAATTAAGGTCAACTCATCTATTTATTTTAAACAACAGTATCAAAATTATATTTAATATACATTATAAATACAAAGAATCAAAATTAAACTAATAGTTAATCCAATGGAATCATATGATCAACAATATTATATTCACCCATTAACCTGCGGTCGCAAAATCGATACAGACAATCAAAATTACACAATATATTAGATTTTATAAATTTTAAAACTTAAAAATATAAAACAAATTATTTACATATATAGACAAATAAATTATTCATTTATTTTATGTGTTTTTAAACAGAAAAAATTGATCCGCGGTGTACCGCGGATATAAATCTAGTTCTTTACATTTTTTGAAACTAATAGCTATTATGAAATTTTTAGCCAAAAAGGAAAATTATCCAATGGATGTTTTATGTTATCTAAATTGAGAAGTTAAAAAAATGCCCTTTTCACAAACTATTTTTTTTTAAATAAATTTTCTACAAATATTATCGAAAATGTTTCTAAAATTTTGATATCTATTTAAATAGATATGTAACAATATAAAAATCATAAAAAATGCACAGTTTACATTTATATATGAATATAATATTATAAGTAGTGTATAAATATTTCTTAAAAACTTTATAAATATTTTGTAATACTTTTTAAAATCTTTGTAAAACCTTATAAAATCTTATAAACCCTTACAAATTCTCTACTTTAAAAAGAGTCTCCATCATAAATTTACAAATTTAGAGTATTTTATTTTTGGCAATGACACATTAATTAAAATAAAACTCCATGATTAAAGTAAAAAATTAGAAATAATAACAGATTTTTTTAAAAAATAAATAAATAAAAAAACAAACACAGTACTAGGGTATTCTAAAAAAAATCTCTATCTAAATCCATTCCCCACCATCAATGCATCAGCTATATTTCATTTAGGGGAAAAATAGTGGACATGAGTTGATTGATACACTCAATTACATTTCCTTCAGCTTATTTTCCACTCATTTATTTAAAGGAAAGGGCTAACATTTGCATCCGTTGATTTAAAAAATAAATAAAACCTTGAGCTACAAATATCTCTTTACTTCACCAGACACCTGGAAATGTTGAGTCTGCACTATAAATTGTGATGTATTTGTATACTATGTTACTTTAACTGTTTCGTTAAATCCAAAAACAAAAGTTGGCAAACTAAGGAGTACTACATATCTCTCGATATGGACTAAAAGATGTCCATTTCAATTCAACGAATTATTTATGGAAAACAGCTTGAATAAGTGTTGATGTCCAGATCGGTCACAATTAGAATGTTTTAGTTCGGTTAAAAGAGGTCGAAGTTCTTTTCTATTTAATCGGTGCCGAATCACAAAAAATGGGTTACAACACAACTTAGACGAGTTACAAGAATGAACGGGAATAATGGACGAGCTACAAGCTCGTCGACTCTTGCTAGACGGGTTAAAACTTTGTACTTGCTGTACCAATTCTCTGCCTTTTTCTGCAATCCTCTTCTCCAAAGGCCGTACGCTTGTACTTATAGGGAATCATGTCGGTTCCTCTATTTAAAAGACCATAATATCCCTCCTTCCTTAGGAGGTTTATATTGGGCTTTTCCTGGACCAGGTTTCTTGTTAGGGTGAGGATCTACCCCTAACAGTAGTCCCCCCCCTTCGCCTTTAGTTCGCAGTCTTTAGGCGAAGGACCGTTTGTGAGAAGACGAAGGGTCGCTTCCGAGGTGGTGAATCTTCGGACAAGGATTGAGAAAACGAAAGGTCGCGCGTGAGAAAACAGTTTTCGATGTTTGAGGTCGAATCATTATGCGCGGCGCTTGACGCGCGTGAAGTCTGGAAGTTGTATCGTCATCGAGCGCGTGCTGTAATGATTGCGTCTCTAGATCCTTCCTTCTTCTCCTATAAATACCACCCCTCCTCTTCTTTCATTATCATCTTATCAAGTTTTTGGTGCTCTCATCGTTCAGGTACTCTCCCTTCTTATTATCTCGTCGTTATTTTGCTTGTTAGTGTTTCGCACTTTTCGTTATGAATTCCCCCCGATCCATGTCTCCCGACCCTTCCGCCGAGAGTCATCTTCGGCAAGCCACTTCTTCTGAATCCGATGGTTCCGCTAGGCCTGCTCGTCGTAGGGCTCGTTCTCGGAGTTCTTCTGATTCGTCGTCGGCGGGTTCTGACATAGCTCTGTATGAAGAAACCCAGCATCGTCTTTTTTCTGAGACGGCCGTTTCCAGCTCGTCGGGACTCCCCTGCAGGATCCCCTCTCTAATCGACAAGCCATTAACCGATGACCCGTCTTCTCCCAAAATGAGCGACGTCCCTCTGCCGACTGAGAATATTTTCTCTCACATGCGTCGATCGACGCTGGATATTGACGAGGCCGTTGAAGCGGTTCGTATTGGGAAGTTAACCGTTAAACCTAATATTTTGATCCTGACTCCAGCTCAACGTCCCTGGGACCCTTCTTTTCTGATGACGTATTTCGCTCGTCGTAAGGCGGCCATTTCTCAATTTGCCTCAGCAACCTTTCGAAACGCCATGGGTCTTTTGATTATGGCCGAAGCCGCAGGAATCAAGCTCACTTGTGATCATTTGGAGGAGCTGACAAGTCTGAACCCGTCGAATCGGACAAAAACTCTTGGGCTTTATTATCTGGCTTCGTCGAAGAAGATGACTCTGGTCGAAGGTGCCAAAGGAAAAACGTATAATTTGAAAGGCTCGTATTTCTTTCTAGAAGTTGTCCTGGGGGTTCTTGAGGATCCGTCCATTCCTTTGTTTTCTGGGTGGAACCCTTCACCCGGTAGCCGACCGTTCCTGCTTGATTACTTCTGTCTTTTGCTGGTATTTGGTTTCAGTTAACCCTTCTCTTTTTTTTTTTGTAGTTGTTATTCCAAGGTGTTTGCTTCCATATCCTTCTTCTTTCCAAGCTGAGATCGACGCGATCAAGGTCTTCTGCCCTTACGTTTGGCCGGGTACCGAATCAAAGAGAGGTCGTCCGAGAAAAGCACCAGCTCTCTCGAGAAAGAAAGGTAGTCCTTGTGTGCGATTTATCTTACCTTTTTTTATGCTTTTGATCTGACACTGTTTTTGTCGTCCCTTACTTTAGCCGGAACAATGGGCAAACTGAATATGAATGTCCCCAACGCATCTGCTCGTTACCGCCGAGCGTCAGAACCGTCCTCTCTTCCTCGTTCGACTCCCTAACCAGATGCTCGTCCTGCTGCCTCTTACTCAGGCGCCAGTTCGACCAAGAAGGTTCCTTCTCGATCTCATCAGTCGTCTGATACTCCATCGAAACAGCTCTCTAACCCTCTTCCCTCAAATCGCCACATTGGGTCTGCCGAGACACTTCCGAGGAGGAAGGTGGACGAGGCTTCTGGCCGTGATACTGAGGTTACAAAAGGTCCTCAGAAGAGGAAGGAGGGCGCAGACCAAGAGCGATCTGACCCGCCAAAGAAACTGAAGACGTCTGATTTCAGCTGGAGTTTTTCCCACACTTCTGGGGCTCGTCCTTTCCCGGACGACTCTTCAGCTTGCGCCGAGCTTTTTCAGAAGATTCATTTCGGAGCCGGTCGCATTCTTCCTGCTGAGAAGATGAAGGAAGCTCATGCGATTGTTGACGTTGCTCAGGCCTCCTTTGAGGTTCGTTCGTTCAGCCGATTCGGTCCTTAGCCCTTTTTCGCTCATTTTTTTTTGTTCTCATCCCCCCTTCCTTTTTTTAAGAAATAGCTTATTGCCCGAACCAATCACTTAACCTCGCGCAACGAGCGTCGCGTCCGTGATGAACGATGTCTTTTCCTGGTCGTCCTTGTGCATTAGAATCTGGTTGTACCCGGAGAAGGCGTCTATAAAGGTTAACAGCTCGTTGCCTGCGGTTGCCTTGACGAGTTGATCAATCCTTGGTAATCGGAAACTATCCTTTGGGCAGGCCTTATTAAGATCGGTAAAATCTACACAAACTCGCCACTTTCCGTTTTTCTTTTTGACGACTACCGGGTTAGCTAACCACTCGGGATATTTCACTGCTATGATCGATTCGGCACTGAGGAGCTTTTCAACTTCGTCGTTTACTGCTTGTGATCGCTCGGGACCTAACTTGCGTCGCTTCTGTTTGACCGGCTTATGCATTAGATCGGCATTGAGTTCGTGGG
This sequence comes from Camelina sativa, assembly GCF_030686135.1. Taxonomy (NCBI): domain Eukaryota; kingdom Viridiplantae; phylum Streptophyta; class Magnoliopsida; order Brassicales; family Brassicaceae; genus Camelina; species Camelina sativa. Next base: position 32,762,803 of record NC_141896.1, on the reverse strand, counting down.
TTGTGACATTTGGATCAATCCCTTTCATGTCGGTCACGCTCCATGCAAACATCGAGATGTTGGTTTTGAGAAAAAGTACTAACTCGTTGCGCATAGCTGAAGTTATCTCTGTGCCGATATTCACGCATCGCTTCTTATCATTCTCGTCAAGATTTACTTCTTCTACCGCGGCAACGCCCTGTTGGACGGGGTTGGCTTTCCGTCTATTGGCGACGTGCTGCCATCGCCGACTCGTTGCTTTGATTGCTATAACTTCTTTCCGGTACGAATCTTATGCTCGGTCAGGAAACAGGCCCTTGCGCTTTGCTGGTTACCACGCAACGTGTATACTCTTTTTGAGGTCTGGAATTTGACGCATTGATGGTACGTCGACGGGACTGCTTTCATCTTGTGGAGCCATGGGGTTCCAAGGATAACGTTATAGATCGTTGGTTTGTCAATAACTGCGTACCTAAAGTATCTAGCTATTCCCCCCCCCCCCCACGAAGATTGGCAGGGTGATGGTGCCAACTAACATCAGGTGATCTCCGTCAAAGCCAGTTAGAGAGTGGCATTCTGGCATGATGTCACTTTCATCGACCTCCATCTTTGCTAGGACGTCTCTAAAAATGACGTTGACCGAGCTTCCAGTGTCGACCAGTATTCTTGTCACTTCGCTTTCGTCGATCAGGAGCTCGACAACCAGTGGATCGTTGTGCGGCAAACCCAAACCCTCAAGGTCGCTGTTGTCGAAAGAAATGGGCATGCCGTCAAATTCGGCTCTTGCAGGCTAGGATTTCTTCATTTTGGCTTTCTTGGTGAAATCTCTGATCGATCGGACCGAGTCGTTGTATCCTGCTAGTCCGCCCATAATCATGTTTATTCGTCTTATCATTGAAGGGCGTTGATCAGGCTTACGATCTGTGTGCGGTCGTTTTTCATGACCGGTGTCGTCCTGGATTTCCATCTCGTCGTCGCTTTGGTCGGCGAGTATCTTAGAGTCCTTGACGAATTTGCGAGCGATACTTTCGGTACCTTTAGCGTCGCTGCGTCCAGGCCGAGCCGTTTTGCTTCTACCGGGCTCAACAACTATCGCGCCTTTCTTGTATCGTTCCATCAAGACCTTCTAAAGGTAATGGCATTCTTCGGTCAAGTGTGTGGCACTCTGGTGGTAATCGTAATATCGGGTCGTACTATTCTCACCTCCTTCCTTTCAGATGTACTTATTTTCGCTGATCGCAAAGGTTCGACGAGTTCGATCTTGATTTTTGGTGAAGTGCTGTCGTGGCTCAATATGGTTGACCTTTGTTGCTACGACTGCTGGCCTTTGGTGACGATGTTTTTGTCGGCCGCATGTTTCTTGGCGTTGACGGCCTTTTTTCTTCCAATTCGATAAGCTTCGCGGCTCGTAGTAGTGCGTCGGCGATGGTTGCTACGTGCGACAGAGATAATTTGTAACATCCGCGAACCAGAATTTGGGATTTTGGAAGGAGTGTCGATCGACACCCTAGTGGCATCGATCGACACCACTAATTTCTGGGTTCGACCGGTTTGATTTAATTGCCGAATTGGTTCGGTTTGGTTCAATTAAAATCCCTAAGTCGAGTTATAAGTGTCTTAGGACGAATTGTAGGGTTTCAGAGTCTCATTTTGTCGCCGTTGAGTGAAAAGAAAGAGAGAAAAGAGAGAAAAACGTTTTCTGAGATTTCTGGGCTTGTTCTTGGTGATTTTGGAGAGATCTGAGGCTGTAGGAGGGTTAGCTGTTGCTGGAATCGAAGGGGAAGCTTTTGGAGGTGTTGTTTTCCACGTTTCTCAATCCAAACTTCTTGTTCTTGAGGTGAGTGCTTGACCATGGTTGATCTAAGCATGAGATCTCTCTTGTTTGTGTGTTTTCTTTGTGGTTTGTGTTGTTTTGTTGCTTGGGTTCGTTGTTTGTGTGATTTCTAGTGAATTCCGAGATGGTTAGACTTGATTGGAGTCGATTTTGGGTTGATTGGAGTCGGAGTTCGTCGCTGGGTTTCGCGCAGATCGTGTCTGCAGAGGAGGCATCGATCGACACTCAGGAGCATCGGTCGACACCAATTTGATGGGCATCGGTCGACACTGTTTGGCATCGGTCGACACCTTGTTGTAGCATCGATCGACACCGTTTGGCATCGGTCGACACTAGTCTTATCCGAGACTTGTTTTTCTGGTTTGATGTATTGTTGTGTGTTGTTTGTTTTGCTTGAACTTGAGGGTCTCATCTGCTTGTGTGTATAACCCAGTAGATGGGAGGATGGCCTCACTAAGTATTTATGATAATACTTACGCATCTCAATTGTTGTTTGTGGTGTGCAGGTAAAGGAAAAGTGTGATCGTGGAATCAAGGGCTATGAGGAGGAGGATGTTCTAGAGACTTGATTGATTGTGGTCTAGTTGTTGTTAGGTTGCTAGATTAAGTCAAAGGAACATTGTAGGATGTTAGTTGTTGGTTATCTCTTTACTTGAGTGATGTTATTGGTTATTGGATTTGAATGTTGGAATTCTTTTGGTTTAATGGAATTTGTTTTATTTGATTATCCGCGGTTATTGATTGATGTTAGGATGTTAGTGGGTATGGGACCACTAGTAAATTAAGGTATTAAAAAAAAAAAAAAAAACGGGAAGGGTTGTTTCAATTTGGTATCAGAGCCCTTACGGTTCTAGGTCTAGGGTTCATTGTGCTTTTGCTGTTGATGTTTAGGATTACATGCTATAATTGATTGTGTGATTGGCAATTGTGTGTGGCATGAAGTCCTAGAACATCCTCTTCGAGCCTGATTGTGATTCCACGGTGAGTTGTGTTTCTTGTGTATTAGAATTATTGTTTGCTTAGCCTTCTGTTCTTGGATGATACAGATGGTTAGGGGTGAGGATGCTGTTGGTCGCGGTCGTGGTCGTGGGCGTGGTCGTGGTCGGGGTCGGGGACGAGGTCAGGTTCCTGAGGCCAGTGTGAGTGTGACCCAGAGCATGGCCAGTGAGGAGGTGGCGGAGTCACAGGTTCATCCTAGTGTGTCTGGAGACCAGGCTGGTTTGGGTGACGGCAGGGCGGATGGGCCCGGTGTCGGTCACGGTGTTGCCCCGGGTGTGGGGGTTGCAGCGGGAGGTGCTCCAGGCAGGGAGGATGTCTTGATGGACTTGCTAGCTCAGGTAGCTCAGGCTTTGCAGCGACTTCCAGCAGTTGTGCCGCCAGTGGTTGGTGGGCAGGATCCAGTAGTGCCGCCAGTGGGTGGTGGACAGGTTCCAGTGGTGCAGCCTGCAGCGGGTTTGCAGGCAGGTGTGCAGCCGGGGGCCGAGGTAGTGGATGCTCAGTATGTTCGGATGATGGAGCAGCTGCGGCATGTGGGAGCAGGGTATTTCTCAGGAAGTACCGATCCGAGTGTAGCGGATGAGTGGAGAGAGCGGATGGAGGATATTTTCCTTTCGCTTAGGTGTCCCGACCGGTACAGGGTGGATCTGGCAGTGTTTTACTTGTAAGGAGATGCACGTGTGTGGTGGAGGTCGGTGACAGCACGGAGAGTGCAGAGGGGTATGTCTTGGGGAGATTTTGTGGGGGAGTTTAACTCCAAGTATTTTCCTCAGGAGGCTCTTGATCGTATGGAGGCACGGTTCTTGGGTCTGACTCAGGGGAACCGTACAGTGCGGGAGCTGGATGCAGAGTTCAGTCGGCTTGTAGGGTATGCAGGCAGGGCATGGGAGCCAGAGGCGGCTCAGGTGCGGAGGTTTTTGTTGGCTCTGCGGGATGATTTGAGGACTCGGTGTAGAGTGAGGAGTTATGCTACGAGAGCGGAGTTGGTTGAGGTTGCAGCTGGGATAGAGGATGACTTGAGGTCACAGGTGGTTGTGGTCGGTTCTTCAGTGCCGCCACAGCAGTCTCAGCCGTCTTCTGTTCCTAGCAAGGGCGGCAAGCCTGCGCAAGGGCAGAAGCAGAAGTTTGATGCTATGCAGAGGTCGAGGAACAGGGGTGCGAGATGCTTTGGGTGTGGTAGTAGGGACCACAAGGTGACTAGCTGTCCACAGAGAGGTGAGCAGCGGGCAGTGACAGAGCAGCGGGCGGTGACGGAGCCGCGGACCGATACTCGAGTGTGTTACTACTGCAGAGAGACGGGGCATATCAAGCCTCGTTGTCCCAAGTTGCAGCAGAGGGCAGTAGCAGTGTTGCAGGCTGGAGCTCAGCCAGGGGTGCAACAGGGTGTGCAGCACGGTGTGCAGCCGGTGGGTTGGATTGAGCCGACGACTCAGGTGTACTCGACCCAGGAGCCCGGTGGCACTAGTGCAGGAGCGATCACAGGTATAACTTCTGAGATTCGAACTTAGTCAATTCAATAGTTCAGATTATATTTGTTTTTGTTTGTGGTCAAGTGTTAGGTTCTCAACACATGAGATTTGTGTAGGGACCTTGTTGGTGGGCGGGTTTAAGTCCCATGTTATGTTTGATTCTGGAGCTTCTCATAGCTTCATTACTCCGGAGTGTGCCGTGAGTGCGGGGATCAGAGGGGATTCTGGAGAGCGTTCAGGAGTTGTCAGAGTTGCTGGAGGCAAGTTTCTGAGGGTTATTGGACGAGCTGGAGGAGTTGATATTCAGATCGCAGGAGAGTCGTGGCCAGCGGATTTGCTTATCAGTCCAGTGGAGTTGTATGACGTCATTCTTGGTATGGATTGGTTGCATCGGTATAAGGTGCATTTGGATTGCTATCGGGGTAGAGTGGAGTTTGAGCGTCCAGGAGGGAAGTTGGTTTTTCAGGGTATTAGACCGACTTCGGGGAGTCTCGTGATCTCAGCCGTTCAGGCAGGGAAGATGATCGAGAAGGGCCGTGAGGCCTATCTGGTTACTATATCTATGCCAGAGTCAGTGGGGAAGTCTACGGTTAGCGGTATTCCGGTTGTGGAGGACTTTGAGGACGTGTTCCAGTCATTGCAGGGATTACCACCATCTCGGTCGGATCCTTTTACTATTGAGCTGGAACCGGGGACGATGCCGTTATCCAAGGCTCCTTACAGGATGGCTCCAGCAGAGATGGCAGAGCTGAAGAAGCAGCTGGAGGATTTGTTGGGCAAGGGTTTTATCCGTCCTAGTTGTTCACCGTGGGGAGCTCCGGTGTTGTTTGTTAAGAAGAAGGATGGGAGTTTTCGGTTGTGTATTGACTACCGGGGTTTGAACCAAGTTACTGTGAAGAACAAGTACCCTCTCCCGAGGATAGATGAGTTGTTGGATCAGTTGAGGGGTGCTACTTGGTTCTCCAAGATCGACTTGGCTTCAGGTTATCATCAGATCCCTATTCATGAGACAGATGTGAGGAAGACAGCCTTCAGGACGAGATATGGGCACTATGAGTTTGTGGTGATGCCGTTTGGGTTGACAAACGCGCCAGCTGCGTTTATGAGATTGATGAACAGCGTGTTCCAGGAGTTTCTGGACGTGTCAGTCATCATTTTCATCGACGACATCCTGGTATATTCCAAGAGTTCTGAGGAGCATGCAGTACATCTGAGAGCAGTGTTGGAGAAGCTGCGGGAGCAGAAGTTGTTTGCTAAGCTGAGTAAGTGCAGTTTCTGGCAGCGTGAGATGGGGTTCTTGGGTCATATTGTTTCAGCTGAGGGAGTTTCAGTGGATCCAGAGAAGATTCAGTCCATCAGGGAGTGGCCGAGGCCGCAGAGTGCCACTGAGATTCGGAGTTTCCTGGGGTTAGCAGGTTACTACAGGAGGTTTGTTCGGGGTTTTGCGAGTATGGCTCAGCCGATGACTAAGCTTACAGGGAAGGATGTCCCGTTTGTGTGGTCACCAGAGTGTGAGGCAAGTTTTGCAAGTCTCAAGCAGATGTTGACTACCACGCCGGTGTTAGCATTGCCTGAGCAGGACGAGCCTTATGTTGTGTATACAAATGCTTCTAGAGTGGGGTTGGGTTGTGTACTTATGCAGCAGGGGAAGGTTATAGCTTATGCTTCGCGGCAGTTGCGGAAGCATGAAGCTAATTACCCTACTCATGATTTGGAGATGGCAGCAGTGATCTTTGCTCTTAAGATTTGGAGATCCTATCTGTATGGTGGGAAGGTACAGGTATTTACAGATCACAAGAGTCTGAAGTATATTTTTACTCAGCCTGAGCTGAATTTGAGGCAGAGGCGTTGGATGGAGTTAGTAGCAGATTACGATTTGGACATAGCTTACCATCCTGGTAAAGCTAATCTGGTTGCAGATGCCTTGAGTCGGAAGCGGGTGGCTTCGGCTCAGGAGCAGGATATGGAGGTGTTGGTAGGTGAGATTAGTGCATTGAGTTTGTGTGCTATCTCACAAGAACCTTTGGGTTTGGAGGCAGTTGATAGAGCAGATTTGTTGAGCAGAGTGAGGTTAGCTCAGGAGAGTGATGAGGGGCTGGTGAATGCCTCTAAGGCTGCGGGTGCAGAGTATCAGGTTTCTGCTAATGGTACTATCCTTGTGCATGGTCGGATCTGTGTGCCCAAGGGTGAGGATTTGAGGCAGGAGATACTGAGAGAGGCTCATTCGAGCAAGTTCTCTATTCATCCAGGGGCGACCAAGATGTACCGTGATCTCAAGCGGTATTATCACTGGGTCGGGATGAAGAAGGACGTAGCTGACTGGGTGGCGAAGTGTGATACTTGCCAGCTGGTGAAGGCGGAGCATCAGGTTCCTGGTGGTTTGTTACAGAGTTTACCCATTCCAGAGTGGAAGTGGGATTTGATCACGATGGACTTCGTGGTAGGTTTACCTGTGTCGAGGACGTTTGATGCTATTTGGGTCATTGTGGACCGTTTGACTAAGGCTGCACATTTTCTGGCCATCAAGAAAACTGATGGAGCAGCGGTTTTGGCCAAGAAGTATGTGAGGGAGATAGTCAGATTGCATGGTGTGCCTGTTAGTATTTTGTCTGATAGAGATTCCAAGTTCACTTCGGTGTTCTGGAGGGCGTTTTAGGCAGAGTTGGGCACGAAGGTGCATATGAGTACAGCCTATCATCCTCAGACGGACGGTCAGTCAGAGAGGACGATCCAGATTTTGGAGGATTTATTGAGGATGTGTATGCTGGATTGGGGTGGTCATTGGGCAGATCACTTGAGCTTGGTGGAGTTTGCTTATAACAACAGCTACCAGGCTAGTATTGGGATGGCTCCTTATGAGGCCCTGTATGGGAGGCCGTGTCGTACACCTTTATGTTGGACTCAGGTGGGGGAGATGAGCATATTTGGTGCAGATTTTGTTCAGGAGACCTCGGAGAAGATTCGGGTTTTGAGGCTGAACATGAAGGAGGCTCAGGATCGGCAGAAGAGCTATGCTGATAAGAGGAGAAAGGATCTTGAGTTTCAGGATGGTGATAGAGTGTACCTCAAGATGGCCATGTTGCGGGGTCCGAACAGGTCTTTGACAGAGACTAAGTTGAGTCCGAGGTACATGGGTCCGTTCAGAGTGGTTGAGCGGGTGGGACCAGTGGCATATAGGCTGGAGTTGCCTGAGGTTATGCGTGCGTTCCACAAGGTATTTCATGTGTCGATGCTGAGGAAATGTCTTCACGAGGGTGATCAGTTGTTGGCTAAGATTCCTGAGGATCTTCAGCCTAACATGACTTTGGAGGCGAGACCAGTGAGGGTGCTCGAGAGGAGAGTCAAGGAACTTCGGAAGAAGAAGATTCCTTTGATGAGAGTCCTGTGGGACTGTGACGGAGTAGAGGAGCAGACTTGGGAGGCCGAGGCGAGGATGAAGGCAAGGTTTAAGAAGTGGTTCGAGAAGCAGACCGCGACTTGAGCTTGTCTAGCCGGGTCCGAGTTGTAGTCCGTGGCTGGAGCGGGTACGGAGTATTCCAGCCCATCTCTCTTGATATTTGGTCGCTTAGGGGTGGTTGGTTGTGCGACTAAGTATCAAGATGAGGTGGTGCTCGGGATGCGGGTTGTTGGCTCCGGTTGTTGTATTTTTGGTTTTTCTGATGTAATTTCGTTGAGATTGTAACGATTATGGCATTTTGAGATTAATACGATGAGTATTTTTCTTTATGTTTGACTGTTGTTGTCATGGGAAAAGAGAAATAGCTCGGGTTTCTATTTTTGGAAAGTTTCCATAAATAGAAAGTTTCCACAAAAGGAAGGTTTCCATAAATAGGAAGTTTCTAAAATGGGAATGTTTTGTGGAAATGTGAGGTAGATCTAGCCGGGAGATACTCGTTAGCATCAGTATTTGTTTTGCTCTAGGCCGTGTGGGCCCAACTCACGTGATACCGATAGCTCGATGGACTTTGTGGCCAGAGAGTGGGAGTGGTATGTTGCTTCGGATGACGATCCGAGAGCGCGCTTGAGGGTGACGACCCAAGAGCGGGATATGTGAGGCTCCCTGGATACCGTAGCTGTGAGCCGAGGCTCGGCAGTGAGCCGGTATGTCTCGAGGGTTGCGACCCGAGAGCGGGGGGAGTGTGTGTGTGTGACTTCCTGGATGCCGTAGCTTAAGGCGGTTGGCCTGATAGCGAGCCGGCATGATTCGTTGGTTGCGACCACGGACGGGGGAAGCACTGAGTTGTGAGCAGATAGTGTTATGATGCGAGTATATTGGCTAGAGGGAGACCTCGAGGGTCAGTCGGAGGTGTGCGGGCTGTTGCGACAGTGGCACGGGAAACCTTGACTGATGGTGTTTAGTCCGGTCTGGGGACGTGCGGGCCGTGATGACGGTGACACGGAGGTCCTTGGTAGATGGACGGTATTGCAGGATTCGGGGACGAATCCGTATTGGTGGGGGAGAATTGTAACATCCGCGAACCAGAATTTGGGATTTTGGAAGGAGTGTCGATCGACACCACTAATTTCTGGGTTCGACCGGTTTGATTTAATTGCCGAATTGGTTCGGTTTGGTTCAATTAAAATCCCTAAGTCGAGTTATAAGTGTCTTAGGACGAATTTTAGGGTTTCAGAGTCTCATTTTGTCGCCGTTGAGTGAAAAGAAAGAGAGAAAAGAGAGAAAAACGTTTTCTGAGATTTCTGGGCTTGTTCTTGGTGATTTTGGAGAGATCTGAGGCTGTAGGAGGGTTAGCTGTTGCTGGAATCGAAGGGGAAGCTTCTGGAGGTGTTGTTTTCCACGTTTCTCAATCCAAACTTCTTGTTCTTGAGGTGAGTGCTTGACCATGGTTGATCTAAGCATGAGATCTCTCTTGTTTGTGTGTTTTCTTTGTGGTTTGTGTTGTTTTGTTGCTTGGGTTCGTTGTTTGTGTGATTTCTAGTGAATTCCGAGATGGTTAGACTTGATTGGAGTCGATTTTGGGTTGATTGGAGTCGGAGTTCGTCGCTGGGTTTCGCGCAGATCGTGTCTGCAGAGGAGGCATCGATCGACACTCAGGAGCATCGGTCGACACCAATTTGATGGGCATCGGTCGACACTGTTTGGCATCGGTCGACACCTTGTTGTAGCATCGATCGACACCGTTTGGCATCGGTCGACACTAGTCTTATCCGAGACTTGTTTTTCTGGTTTGATGTATTGTTGTGTGTTGTTTGTTTTGCTTGAACTTGAGGGTCTCATCTGCTTGTGTGTATAACCCAGTAGATGGGAGGATGGCCTCACTAAGTATTTATGATAATACTTACGCATCTCAATTGTTGTTTGTGGTGTGCAGGTAAAGGAAAAGTGTGATCGTGGAATCAAGGGCTATGAGGAGGAGGATGTTCTAGAGACTTGATTGATTGTGGTCTAGCTGTTGTTAGGTTGCTAGATTAAGTCAAAGGAACATTGTAGGATGTTAGTTGTTGGTTATCTCTTTACTTGAGTGATGTTATTGGTTATTGGATTTGAATGTTGGAATTCTTTTGGTTTAATGGAATTTGTTTTATTTGATTATCCGCGGTTATTGATTGATGTTAGGATGTTAGTGGGTATGGGACCACTAGTAAATTAAGGTATTAAAAAAAAAAAAAAAAACGGGAAGGATTGTTTCATAATTCTTCCTTGAATCGGGACTCGTACCACAGCGCGTTTCTAAGTGCGACGATGGCTGTTGTGCCATGGATTGAGACATTGACGATGATGTCCTTAAAACGTGTGATAAATGACCGGAGTGACTCATTGCGTCCCTGAGTCGAGGCGTATATATCGGCGTGCGAATTCTTATTTTCTATTAGCACAGAAAACTGTTTCAGAAATTCTGTGATGAGATCTTTAACGCTGTCGATGGACCCGGATGGAAGTCACGAGAACCAACTCAGGGCGGTTCCCGTCAAATGCTCGGCGAAAACTTGACATGCTCCGGCGTCATACTCTGCCGGGCTGAACTGTAAGGGGCCAAGAGCTACTCCAAAGGTCAGCAGAAAGTCGCGTGGGTCAACAGTACCATCATAATAGCCTAGCTTTGGTTTAACTGCTTGTCGCACTGGTGTAGCCGCGAGTCTTCAGGAAAATGGTGTTCGCTGAGTCGCTTCGAGTACGAGGTCGACCTCTGGTGCTTTGCTTGTTGCTTTGTGGAATATCGTCTCCATTTCGCACATCTTCTTTCTGATCTCTTTCAGTTCCTCGCTCGACGCTCCGCTACCCTGTTCGTTGACTCGCATGGTAGGTCCTTGTTCGAGCCCGCTGACTCGCACCTGTGGCCTTATTGCTGATTCGTTTAGGAGGAAGGCCGTTGGGTTCTACCGAGTAGCATGAAGGTGATTGATGTCGTCTTGGGAACTGGCCTGGGCTGCGGTGAGTGCGTCCAACCGGCTGTTGGTTCGTTCTTCTTGTTGGTCAAAACGTGTTAAGATTCCGCGGAATAGCTCGTCGATACTGGAGACGGGCTGGCTGTTGAGCAAAGTGAGTTGCGTAGGAACCGGTGTTGGTTCTATGGTCATCGGGGTCGTTAAGTTGGTTGCTATGACGAACGTCTCCCGGCTTTCTACTGTCACGACCTTCCTTGGAGCGTCCGGTGTTGGGAGGACTGTTTGCTCCGTTTGATCCATTGCTGGAGTTGTCGTTCCCCCCAACGAACCAGCTTCCTTGCTTCCTTCTTTATTGGCTATTGTCATCTCGTCTAGTCGTCGTAGGTCCGTTCTTCAATTCTTGTCAGAGAAATTCGACTTGATTCCCCCTACCTGGCGCGCCAAATTGTTGATGTCCAGATCGGTCACAATTAGAATATTTTAATTCGGTTAAAGGAGGTCGAAGTTCTCTTCTATTTAATCGGTGCCGAGGCACAAAAGACGGGTTACAACACAACTTAGACGAGTTACAAGAATGAACGGGAACAATGGACGAGCTACAAGCTCGTCGACTCTTGCTAGACGGGTTGAAACCTTGTACTTACTGTACCAATTCTCTACCTTTTTCCGCGATCTCCTCCTCCAAAAGCCGTACGCTTGTACTTATAGGGAATCGTGTCGGTTCGTCTATTTAAAAGACCATAATACCCCTCCTTCTTTAGGAGGTTTATATTGGGATTTTCCTGGGCTAGGATTCTTGTTAGGGTAGGGATCTATCCCTAACAATAAAAAAATATATTAAAGTTTTGTAGTTTAAACTAAACTCAATATTCATATACATTAGAAGCATTGTTTTATATATGAATATATATATATATATATATATATATGTATGTGAAGGACTTGGGAGTGAATGTAAGTTAATTTATGAACATATGTTTTTTTCTGATAGATTCGGATCATTTACTACTTATTAAAGCTATGGAACCGTTTTATTAATTGATGAACACGTTGTTTTTGATAGATTGGGATAACTTGATGCTTTTTTTCTAGATATTTGTTACTGAACAGATCAGTTATGGACAAAATGTTTTGTTACAAGTTAAATTGTCCGCTAGTACGTATTCTGAAAAGTCCAAGACACCAAATACATACCCAATTTTTGACAAAGTTAAAATATTAAATCTAGTGAGCATACGTCTGGAAAAATAAACATTTTCCTTTATACAAAGCTTCTATCACTCGAAGTTTCTATAGCCGTATATGCACCTTTTGCTCTATGTATGGTTGAAAACAATTATATAATTAGCAGAAGTTGAATGATTGAGTATGTATATCAATATAGGAAAAGGACTTCTCGTATTGAACTTATCTTTCAGCGTTTGGCCAAACCCCAAAAGCACGAAAAATAAATAAAGGAAGAAGATGATATGTTGACAAAAAAAAAAAGAAGAAGAAGATGATATGATTATATTTTTTTTGTCAAAACAATTGCCTAAGTCGGTCATATGTTGTCAAATGAAACGTTTAAAATAACTCAAATAATTGTTTGCTTTATATAACTTTAAACTTTATCTTATTTTATACTCCGTATAGATGATGTAATGGCTCCACTATGTACCTCAATAACTCGCAAATGTTAGCATTACCAATGGCGAAACTACGGCTAAGGAAAAGTTAGCCCCTTGATTAGTATAGATTGAAGCATATTCTTGTTTACGATGCAGTGTAGCACGTTAAAGGGGACTATTGGATCCACATGGCGACATCTCATACATTTTCTTGTTGGAAAGTTATGGAACTTTAATACTTGGCCCAACATTAATAACAAAACTGCTTATGTCTGTTGTTTTTTATCTACTGCTTATGTACCATATAATATTCGTAAAAAAAAATTGGTCTTATTATATTCATACCAGAAAAGTTATGGATGTGTTTCGGTTGAAAAGTTTGTAGTGTTGTATATCGGGGTTCACATTGGTAGCAGCATATTGAGCTGTGATTTTTTTTTTGTCATGACTATTAGTTATTTTTTATTTATTTATTTTTGTATAACAAAAAAGAAAAAGGTTTGTAAGTTACTGTCTCTAGTTTATTCTTTTCTTTTTTTTTTTTTTTTTTTTGTCAACAACAGATCAGTTTAAACGAGCCAATTGGCAGGAAAATCGTTTACAAACAAAACTTGGTGCGGAAATGTACACGCTTGGCGTGCCAAAGAATCCGCCCTTACATTAGCATTTCTAGGAATTAAAGATAAAGAAAAGGAAGAGAATTCCTCCCTATCAGTCTTGATGTCGTCAAGGTACGCCGAGAACGCTGGCCAGTCGGAAGGAGAAGACACCATCTTCACCAAGTCTGAGCAGTCAGTATAAAAAGCCATCTCTCTGAAGTCATGGCCGATCATGCAGCACATCGCCCAAAGGAAAGCTTCAACTTCAGTATGTAATGGAGATAGACTTCGCCGGAAATTCTTGGCCCCCAAAAACGGCAACGTTGGCTGGATCGAGGTACAACACCAACCAGCACCTGCATACAAATCCCCTGCTTTCCAAGATCCATCTATGAAGCATCGATATCCTGAAAAGACCGAAGGAAGGGAAACCGTAGGCACCCTAACTGGCAACTCCGAAACTTCTGGAAAGGTGGGACTAGTCACTAGATCATCCTCTATCTGAGCCTGCTGCCATGCTGCAGCTTCACCCTCTGCTACCCTGACAATGTCCTCTGGCCTTTCGGCAATATTTTCAAAGACACGTGCATTCCGTGCTTTCCAAATAAACCACATAAGCCAAGGAAAAGCTGCAATATGGGCTCCCGGATTCTGCTGCCCTAAAAAGTGATCAACATTTGCATATACTGATTCCGTCGGGAAGGAGTTAGGTCCCACCGGCACATTTGCTAGTGCCCAAAACTGACGGGCCGGAGGACACACAAAGATGGCATGATTTATTGTCTCTGAATCCGCGCCGCATCGTACGCACCGTACATCACAAGCAATACCCCGTCGTCCCAAATTTGCCGAAACCAAAATACAACCAGATAAGACCTGCCACATAAAATGCTGGATCTTAGGTGGGCAACGAGCCCTCCACACACTAGCGAGTAGCGGGGTAATTTCCGGGCCTGAACCAGTGGCCGCAAAAGTCCGAATCACGTCATGACGTGCAGTATGATAGCCTGATTTGACTGTATACTTTCCAGTTTTCGTGAAGTGCCAACCGGAAGGATCGTCCCTTTGGTTACCACCCAACGGAATAGCCCTGATTAATGCTACATCAAGTGGATCAAAATGCTCATTGAGCATATCCAGACGCCAAGAATTATTTTGTCGATCAATTAATTGATTCATTTGAAGAGAAGGGTCCTTGAACGGCCCCTTACTGGAAGCTGGTCTCGGGAATTGAGCTGGTACCCAAGGATCTGACCATATAGAAATGGTGTCCCCAGAGCCAACCCGTTTAATAAGCCCTTTATTAACCAGAGAGCGAGCAGAACATATACTCCTCCATCCATAGGAGGGAGAGTATGACCTAATTGGATCCAACGGATGCGTATTCCTATAATACCTACTTTTGAAAACCCTGGCAAACAAAGACTCTGGAACATCTATCAGACGCCATAGTTGCTTGGCCAATAATGTCGAATTAAAGTCATCCACATTCCTAAAACCAAGGCCACCCAACTGTTTGCTAACACATAATTTCTCCCAGGCAAGCCAATGCATGCCCCCTGTCTGACCATTTGTACTCCACCAAAAATTTGCCACCGCACTGGTAGGCTTGGATGTAATTGTTTTTGGTAACCTAAAACAAGACATCACAAACGTTGGAACAGCAGTTACAACAGATTTAATCATCACTTCCCTTCCCCCTTTTGAAAGCAAATTTGCCGTCCATCCATTCGTCCGACTTTGAATCCGCTCCCGAACAAAGGAGAAAACCTTGGTCTTAGCCCCACCCAAACTTTCTGGTAAACCTAGATAGGACCCCATACCACCCAAAGTCGTGATCCCGAGAACATCCTGGAGCTTGGTTTTTGTCTGCTCATCAATCTTGTGTCCAAATTGTACCGAGGATTTGTTAAAATTTATTTGCTGGCCCGAAACAGACTCATATTGTTTTAGAATATCTAAAATAACCTGACATTGTCCTCTGTCCGCCTTATAGAAGAAAAGACTATCATCGGCAAACAACAAAAGCGTAATTGGCGGACATTTGTTCGCCACCTTTATCCCTGTAATAAGCTTCTCCCTCTCTGCTTTCCGTAGATTAGCAATTAACACCTCTGTGCATAAGATAAACAAATAAGGAGATAAAGGATCACCTTGTCGCAACCCCCTCTGCGGCACTATCAAACCATTCGGCTGGCCATTAATAAGAATCCTATACTCTACTGAAGTGACACAAAACATTATCCATGAAACCCATGACTCTGCAAACCCCATCTTCTGTAACAAAGCTGCCACAAAATCCCACTCAACCCTATAATATGCCTTGCTCATGTCTGTTTTGATGGCCATAAATTTCCCTTTGCAAGAGGGGTTCGTACGCAAGCCATGAAACATCTCTTGAGCAATAAGGATATTATCTGAGATCAGCCGACCCGGAACAAAAGCCGATTGAGTCTCGGAGATAAGACCAGGTAAAACCCTCTTTAGTCGCTGACATAAAATCTTTGAAATGATCTTATACCCAACGTTACACAGGCTAATCGGACGTAATTCTACCATTCGAGTTGGCTTAGCCACCTTCGGAATAAGGAAAATGTGAGTACGATTGAGGTCCTTGTCAAAAACTCTCTCCACTAAAAACCTATTAACCAAGTCCACAAGGTCCGTCTTAACTATACCCCATGCTTTTTGGAAAAATAAAGCTGTCATCCCGTCTGGACCTGGGGCTTTATCTGGATGCATCATAAATAAAGCAGATTTGACCTCAGCCTCCGTAGCGGGTCCTGTGAGCCTCTCATTATCCTCGGCAGTAATCACCGTATTGACCTCCCTTAGGACCTCCTCAAAATTTTCCGGATTTGTTGAAGTGAACAAATCTTCAAAATATGAGACTGCCGTGTGACAGATATCAACATCCTCAGTGGACCAGATGCCGTCCTTATTAAACAAACAAGTAATCCGATTACGCGCCCGTCTCTGCTTTGTTAAGGCATGAAAATATTTGGAATTCTTATCCCCCAATTTCATCCATTTACTCCGACTCTTTTGATACCAGTAAATCTCTTCATCCCCATACGCTTGGCGTAAACGATTCTGCAATTCCGAGATTGTAGAAGGAGGAATTGAGTCATCTGCCAGAGCCACCTCCAACTGCCGCTTTAAATCCTCAATAGTTTCCCTACCGTATGGGACTTGTGATTTACGCCACTGAGAAATTGCCTTCCGACAATTCACAACTTTTTGCACGAAGTTATCTGGGTCCTGATCCAAATCCCTGTCCCACCCCGATGCTATTGCATCCATCAGCCCCGCCTTACCAATCCAGCGGCGGTCAAACATAAAACTCCTCTTCCCCCGCAGCCTTTTAGCCCCAATATTAACCACTAGAGGCTTATGATCAGAGGCTATCATTGGTAAATACTCCGTCACCGTATCCGGGAACAAATCATGCCAATCCTCATTCCCTAAAGCTCTGTCTAACCGACAACGTATAGGTTTTTTGTCCCGCCAACCCCTCCAAGACAAACAATCACCAATGTAAGGAAACTCCAAAAAGCCACAATCCCGAATCATCCCATTAAAGGAAAGAAAAGAGGAAGGATGATGTAGCTTCCCCCCCTGTTTTTCATGGTTCCCTGTCAGCTTATTAAAATCCCCTACCAAAAACCATGGGGTGGACCGATTAGAGCTAATTCTGAGAAGGCGTTCCCACACCATATCCCGATTCTTAGGGACGGGATCCCCATAAACGAAAGTTAAATAGATTATCCGGCCTTTGAAAACCGCTTCAATATCGATTAATCTGTTAGACTCAAATAAAATTGATACCTGAAAATCATCTTGATTATAAAAAAGAGCCATACCACCACTATAACCAATAGGATCAATTGTTTTCAGATTCTTATATCCGAAATGACCAACAAACTTTTCTAGAATAGAAGTAGGTTGTTTGGTTTCCATAAGGAACAAAAAATCTGGCCGATGTTTGGACCATAAATCCCTAAGATTACCAATTGTAGCCTTATTATCCAGGCCTTGACAATTCCAACTCACAATATTCATGAAATAAATAAAGATTTATGGGGATAAAAGCACCCAAATACATCTCCTCCCACCCTGGAGAAAATATAAAATTGAAAAGTAAACGATATTACAAACCTTCCTAAGAAAACCATAATACCACCAAGAAGCCGTAAAGCGTATGTCCAGAGAAAAAAAGAAAAAAAAAAACCCAAAAAATACCCAATAGTCAAGAGAAGCGTATAATCGTGAAGCAGAATGACATAATATTCAAAAGAAGACCCCCAAAAAATAGGCTTCCCAAATCCCATGCAACATCTGTAAGAAAAAGGTTAATAAGAAAAAGGTTTTTACGTGATTGCAACATCTCTAGTTTATTCTATTAGTTATTTTTAATTAATAAGAAAAAGGTTTTTACGTTACTGTCTCTAGTTTGTACGTTTTAGCATGCAGCATGCTTTGTAAGTTAGAATCATAAAGACTGAACCAATATATGTTCTACAAGTTTATTCTATTAGTTACTTTTCGGTCTCAAAAATTAACGTTAAAAATTCTTTAAATGAACTTTAATAAATAGTATATATTTAATTAAAAAGCAATATTGAAATTTTGAAAACCAAAAAAATGTATAGTAATTTTGAAATTCAAATCATTGCAGGAAATTAAATACATATATGGTTTTAGGCATAAATACACTTTCCATATCATGATCACTTGACTAATATTAATTTGGCATATTTATAATTTCATAGTAAGATCTTATTTCAGTCTGGTCATAATATTAGACATTATATAATGTATATATAATTTATATTAGTGTTTTTGCCAAATTTGTTCTTGGATACTATAGAAACTAAAAAGATTAATAACCCAAACTAAAGAAATCTAAAAACATTCAAATTAAATTTTGATTGGACAATATCAATTTGGTGGTATATACTAAAATAAAAGTATATTACCTGAAAATATCAGAAATGATATATAGCTTTTTTATCCTTATTAAGAGATTTTGGTAAAGGCACACCACCAATTCAATTATATATATACTGGAGACGGGCACTACACAGACAAGACACACACACTTATAAATAAACAAAAAGCGAAACCTCCATCTTTTTACATATAAAGATCATCATCCAACAAGAAGAAGATGAAGATGATCGTGATGGTTATGATGATGATGATGATGAGTGAAGGAAGTATGATAGATCAAACATGTAAACAGACACCAGACTTCAATCTCTGTGTCTCTCTACTCAACTCCGACCCACGTGGCTCTTCTGCCGACACCTCTGGCCTCGCTCTCATCCTCATCGATAAAATCAAGGTATTTTTCAATTCCTTTTCTCATCTAGTTTCTTCTATATAGATATTACCAATTATCTCAGATTATTTTCAAGTCTTATTATAAGAATCAAATCTTGACTAAAGGTTTTGTGGTTGTTTTTTAAATTATGATATTTTTTCTATATTATTAGATGTAATATTTAATTTTATTCTATTCTATAACTTTGATCTCTTAAATTTTTATAAAAAGGCTCATAAGTTTCGTTATTCTACGAAAAAGTAATTATCACTAAGACGTTTTTGTCTATAAGACTATAAGTAACACAAGGGGTTGTTTTTGATAAATAAGAAGTTTTTGATTACTTTTGTTTAGAACACATACCTAAGCCTAAGGGTGTTATTTTTTTTTGTGTTTTCATGTCGTAGTAATATTGTTTTCAATTTCAGTATAGTGTATATAAAGCTCGTTTGTCGTTTCTATCCCACCAATTATGTAGCTTTATTTTTCCAGAATTATCTGAATTAAGGGGAGAGTTTAACTACAAATAAAAAATGTGAGGTAATTTCTGTTGAAATATAAACGTATGGGGTTATCTTATAAATTTTTTTTTGTAGGTTCTGGCGACAAAGACCTTAAACGAAATCAACGGTCTATATAAAAAGAGACCGGAACTAAAACAGGCTTTAGACCAATGTAGTCGAAGATACAAAACGATCTTAAATGCTGATGTTCCCGAAGCCATCGAAGCTATCTCTAAAGGAGTCCCTAAATTTGGCGAAGATGGTGTGATCGACGCCGGGGTAGAAGCTTCTGTTTGTGAAGAAGGGTTTCAAGGGAAATCTCCGTTGACTAGTTTAACCAAATCAATGCAAAACATCTCTAGTGTGACTAGAGCCGTTGTGAGAATGTTGCTTTGATTTTATCTTCTTATAAGGTTTATATGTGTTTGATTGGGATGTTATCCTCTTCATAAAAATAAAAAAATATGAGAAGCAGAGTTAACTCCAATGATATATATATATAACCATATATTCATGTTAAGTTACTTTCACTATGCTACATCAAAGCGATAAAAAGATGAGGGGAGAGTCAGCTGAACTAGATGTTGTTGCATGTTGATGAAAGTCTGGGGAGAGTCAGCAGATTAGCTTGCAAGAACTCACTTTTGTCGGCAACAAGACCTTTTTGGAAGGACATATGGGAACTCATCTTATCAGTCTCCACCTCCTAAGAATTCTTCAGAGAGTAGAATGGAAGCCATGCTTGAGCAGCTTTTGCAAGGACAGGAGCAATTGACAGTGACATTCAATGGGAAGATTGACAATGTCTACACTGAGCTGAATGGGAAGATTGATGCATTGAATGTTCATGTTAAGAAGCTGGAGATTCAAGTTGCACAGACTGCTGGGTCTGTTAAACGACAAGAGAGTGTTCTTCTAGCAAGAACTGAGTCAAACCCCAAACATGCTTGCAATGCCATATCAGTGCGAGATGAAGATGATGGTGAACTTGCTTCTGCAGAAAAAGAAGAGAAATCGACCAATCTCTCGGTTTCAGATGATGGTGTCGATTGACACCACCTGGGTGTCGGTCGACACTCCTCTTAGACGAACCCATAAACTGCAAAATCTCAGGTTCCAGCTGCTGAAAGGGTCTACAAGCCTAAGGTTCCTTTTCCCAAGCCAAGAAAGTCTAAGCAAGAGATGGAGGAAGCTAGATGCAAAGCAATGATGGACAAGGTGATGATTGAGATGCCTTTAATTGATGCAGTAAAGCTTTCACCACCTCTTAAGCGGTATGTGAAGAGAATGGTATCCAATGGTTTGAGCCCTGAAGAAGGAGCACTTCTTACAAAAGATGTCAGTGCAATTCTGTTGAACCAGCCTGTTCAGAGGAAGAAGGAGAGAAAGCAGGAAGTGGTTGTCTCTAAGGAAGTGAGTGCAATCATTCAATGTAGGACTGCTAAGAAGTTACCAGATCCTGGAAGCTTTGTACTTGATTGCTCAATCTCAACAGGAAGGTTTTCTCACTCACTTTGTGACCTTGGCTCTAGCATCAACTTGATGCCACATTCTGTTGCTGTGAGACTTGGGATGATAGAATTCAAGCCAACTCAGATTTCTCTTATCTTGGCTGATCGCTCCTGAAGAACTCCTGAAGGTATTTTAGAGGATATTCCAGTTAAAATTGGCAACTTCATGATTCCCACTGACTTTGTGGTGCTGAAGTATGATCAAGAGCCTAAAGATCCTCTCATCTTAGGAAGATCTTTCTTGGCTACAGCTGGTGCCATCATTGATGTGAAGAAGGGACACATAGCACTGAATGTGGATGGTTTGAGTTTGAATTTCGAGATGGATAAGCTGAGAAGGGCTCCTACTATTGATGGGCAGACTTTTTCTGTTGAAAAAGTTTCTGCAACACGAGCATCAGGCTCAGTGTCGATCGATGCCACCAAGAGGGTATCGATCGACACCCCTCCACGACCGCGACAAAGCTTGTCCAAAACTGATGCTCCAAGACAGAAACCTGTTCCCAAACAGAAGAGTCATCAATCCACACTCCAGAGCCCTCAGGTAAGGCCAAGGTATGCATCTTCTTCTCCTAATCATCCTCCTATCATCAACAAAAATTTCAAAGAGACAAAAACTGTTTTGCAGTTAACCAAGCCACGAGATTATCGTAGAGCGCTTGTTTCTTCTGTTGATGATTTTGCAGGACAGAAAAGATACCCTCCCATACCTAAGTCCCGCCTTGGTCCTGTTCCTAACATCCTTGGCAAGCCTCATGCACCTAAAGCTTATACACCACCTTGGATGAAGAGGACTTCAATGCCATGTTATGCTCCTCCGGATGCCTGAGCTCCAACACAGTCAAGCTAATGACTGAAAACAAGCGCTTAGTGGGAGGCAACCCACTGGTAGGTTTTTCTTTTTCTTTTGATTTTGATTTTTGTTTATTTTATTTTAATTTTTGCTTTCCTCTTACTTGATAACACTGGGGACAGTGTTGTTTAAGTCTGGGGGAGGTTAGTTACTAACTATGTTTTCTGTTTTTGAGTTTCAGTTGTGTCAGTCAAAACCATAAAATTTGAGTCAAATTTTTCAAATTTTTTTCTTTTTGTCTTTGGGAATTATGATCTTGACTAATGATTTCTCTTATTTGGCTAACACTCTAATGATTATTTGTTGGGTGAATTACTCAAATGTTACTCATTTTAGGTAATATTACCAGAATCTACAAAAAACTTTTTTATTACTAGAATGTTTCGGGTATTTTCAAAATACCCAGCGTGCCCCTGTTTTATGTTACCGGAAAAAATGTAATTACAAAAATGCCATTGCCACGTCAGACGCCACGTCAGAAATCGCTGACGTGTAACCATAACTCAGCCATAACGCGTTACATAGTATGTTGCGGCTGAGTTATAGGTATGTTGCGGCTGAGTTATCGGAAAAACATTTGAGTAAGAGCGGACGGCTGACTTATTAAAATCTGGCTGAGTTATGCGCATAAGTCAGCCAAGGGTTACGGCTGACTTATTAAATCTGGCTGAGTTATGCGCATAACTCAGCTGTAGTTACGGCTGAGTTTTCACCCGATGGTTGAGTTGTCAAAATTTTGGCTAAGTTATCACAACGACTCGGCTGAGTTGTCAAAATTTTGGCTGAGTTATCACAACGACACGGTTGAGTTAACATTTTCCGTCTGGCTGAGTTATGAAAAACGGCTGACTTATGAGATGTTGTTACGGCTGAGTTATGGTAAAAAAACTATAACTCAGCCGTCATAGGCTGACTTATCGACAACTCAGCCGTTTGACGGCTGACTTATTAGCAAAATATTAATTACTAGAATGTTATTCAGTTACGGCTGACTTATCAAACGATACGGCTGAGTTACATATTTTCAGTTGATGAAGCGGCTGAGTTTGGCAGCAATTTTTTTTGCTTTTTAATTACTGTAATGTTTTTCATGTTGTGGCTGAGTTACATTGTTAACTAAACTTCTTTGTTACATTGCAAATTAAAAAATTAACTACATGCATGCCATAATATTTTAAATCTTATCATATTTAGGTCTATGTCTATTTTCACTTCAAATGATAATAAAAAATAATAATTTAGGAGAAATAAAATAACTAATTAAAAAAGTTATTAAATAAAAGAAAAACAGTAAATATTATTTTTCTTGATATATGAATTAAATAAAAACGAAAAAAATAATTTTTTTGTATTATGTAACTGAATTTTTGTTTTTTTAATTAAAAAAAAATAGATAACTCAACTTACCACATCTTTAACTGATGAAAATTTCCATGATGTTGAATAATCTTTTAAGTTAACAATTTTACAAAGGATATACCTCAAACTTGTACATCAACCATAACACATGATTATTCAAACTCAACTTCAAAAAAATTAGTTTTGTTAGTGATTGGTAACATTTGTGAATAAAATTTAGGTCTATGTCTATTTTCATTTCAAATAATAATAAAAAATAATAATTTAGGAGAAATAAAATAACTAATTAAAAAAGTTATTAAATAAAAGAAAAACAGTAAAAATTGTTTTTCTCCTAAATTATATGAATTAAATAAAAACGAAAAAAATAATTTTTTGTATTATATAACTGAATTTTTGTTTTTTTTTTTAATTAAAAAAATAGATAACTCAACTTACCACATCTTTAACTCATGAAAATTTCCATGAGGTTGAATAATCTTTTGAGTTAACAATTTTACAAAGGATATACTTCAAACTTGTACATCAACCATAACACATGATTATTCAAACTCAACTTCAAAAAAATTAGTTTTGTTAGTGATTGGTAACATTTTTGAATAAAATTTAGGTCTATGTCTATTTTCATTTCAAATAATAATAATAAATAATAATTTAGGAGAAATAAAATAACTAATTAAAAAGTTATTAAATAAAAGAAAAATAGTAAAAATTATTTTTCTCCTAAATTATATGAATTAAATAAAAACGAAAAAGTAATTTTTTGTATTATATAACTGAATTTTTGTTTTTTTTTAATTAAAAAAAATAGATAACTCAACTTACCACATCTTTAACTCTTGAAAATTTCCATGAGGTTGAATAATCTTTTGAGTTAACAATTTTACAAAGGATATACTTCATACTTGTACAACAACCATAACACATGATTATTCAAACTCAACTTCAAAAAAATTAGTTTTGTTAGTGATTGGTAACATTTTTGAATAAAATTTAGGTCTATGTCTATTTTCATTTCAAATAATAATAAAAAATAATAATTTAGGAGAAATAAAATAACTAATTAAAAAAATTATTAAATAAAAGAAAAATAGTAAAAATTATTTTTCTCCTAAATTATATGAATTAAATAAAAACGAAAAAAAATAATTTTTTTGTATTATATAACTGAATTTTTGTTTTTTTTAATTAAAAAAAATAGATAACTCAACTTACCACATCTTTAACTCATGAAAATTTCCATGAGGTTGAATAATCTTTTGAGTTAACAATTTTACAAAGGATATACTTCAAACTTGTACATCAACCATAACACATGATTATTCTAACTCAACTTCAAAAAAATTAGTTTTGTTAGTGATTGGTAACATTTTTGAATAAAATTTAGGTCTATGTCTATTTTCATTTCAAATAATAATAAAAAATAATAATTTAGGAGAAATAAAATAACTAATTAAAAATTTATTAAATAAAAGAAAAATAGTAAAAATTATTTTTCTCCTAAATTATATGAATTTAATAAAAACGAAAAAAATAATTTTTTTATATTATATAACTGAATTTTCGTTTTTATAATTAAAAAAAATAGATAACTCAACTTACCAAATCTTTAACTCATGAAAATTTCCATGATGTTGAATAATCTTTTGAGTTAACAATTTTACAAAGGATATACCTCAAAATTGTACATCAACCATAACACATGATTATTCAAACTCAACTTCAAAAAAATTAGTTTTGTTAGTGATTGGTAACATTTTTGAATAAAATTTAGGTCTATGTCTATTTTCATTTCAAATAATAATAAAAAATAATAATTTAGGAGAAATAAAATAACTAATTAAAAAAGTTATTAAATAAAAGAAAAACAGTAAAAATTATTTTTCTCCTAAATTATATGAATTAAATAAAAACGAAAAAAAGTAATTTTTTTGTATTATATAACTGAATTTTTGTTTTTATTTTAATTAAAAAAAATAGATAACTCAACTTACCACATCTTTAACTCTTGAAAATTTCCATGAGGTTGAATAATCTTTTGAGTTAACAATTTTACAAAGGATATACTTCATACTTGTACATCAACCATAACACATGATTATTCAAACTCAACTTCAAAAAAATTAGTTTTGTTAGTGATTGGTAACATTTTTGAATAAAATTTAGGTCTATGTCTATTTTCATTTCACATAATAATAAAAAATAATAATTTAGGAGAAATAAAATAACTAATTAAAAAAGTTATTAAATAAAAGAAAAATAGTAAAAATTATTTTTCTCCTAAATTATATGAATTAAATAAAAACGAAAAAAAATAATTTTTTTGTATTATATAACTGATTTTTTGTTTTTTTTAATTAAAAAAATAGATAACTCAACTTACCACATCTTTAACTCATGAAAATTTCCATGAGGTTGAATAATCTTTTGAGTTAACAATTTTACAAAAGATATACTTCAAACTTGTACATCAACCATAACACATGATTATTCAAACTCAACTTCAAAAAAAATAGTTTTGTTAGTGATTGGTAACATTTTTGAATAAAATTTAGGTCTATGTCTATTTTCATTTAAAATAATAATAAAAAATAATAATTTAGGAGAAATAAAATAACTAATTAAAAATTTATTAAATAAAAGAAAAATAGTAAAAATTATTTTTCTCCTAAATTATATAAATTTAATAAAAACGAAAAAAATATTTTTTTTTGTATTATATAACTGAATTTTCGTTTTTATAATTAAAAAAAATATATAACTCAACTTACCAAATCTTTAACTCATGAAAATTTCCATGATGTTGAATAATCTTTTGAGTTAACAATTTTACAAAGGATATACCTCAAAATTGTACATCAACCATAACACATGATTATTCAAACTCAACTTCAAAAAAATTAGTTTTGTTAGTGATTAGTAACATTTTTGAATAAAATTTAGGCCTATGTCTATTTTCATTTCAAATAATAATAAAAAATAATAATTTAGGAGAAATAAAATAACTAATTAAAAAAGTTATTAAATAAAAGAAAAACAGTAAAAATTATTTTTCTCCTAAATTATATGAATTAAATAAAAACGAAAAAAAATAATTTTTTGTATTATATAACTGAATTTTCGTTTTTTTTTAATTAAAAAAAATAGATAACTCAACTTACTACATCTTTAACTGATGAAAATTTTCATGATGTTGAATAATCTTTTGAGTTAACAATTTTACAAAGGATATACCTCAAACTTGTACATCAACCATAACACATGATTATTCAAATTCAACTTCAAAAAAATTAGTTTTGTTATTGATTGGTAACATTTTTGAATAAAATTTAGGTCTATGTCTATTTTCATTTCAAATGATAATAAAAAATAATACTTTAGGAGAAATTAAATAACTAATTAAAAAAGTTAGTTTTGTTAGTGATTGGTAACATTTTTGAATAAAATTTGAGTTAAGTCCATAACTCAACTTAAGTCAATAGTAACACATGTTACCAGTCATAGCCTATATCATCTATTTACTTTCAGATTTTTCTTGTGATAACTCAGCCATAACTAACTATAACTCAGCCGTCACATAACCTTTCGTTTTCCCCTAAATATTATAACTCAGCCGTAAAGTCATATATATCATCCATTTACTTTCAGATTGTTTCTTGTGATAACTCAGCCATAACTCACTATAACTCAGCCGTCACATGACCTTTCGTTTTCCCGTAATGATTATAATTCAGCCGTCACATGACCTTTCGTTTTCCCGCAATGATTATAACTCAGCCGTAAAGCGATATTTTGGCGTGAAACCATCTGTTAACCTAATAATAGACATATTTCCATTCTTAATTTAAATTTTGAGTTATAATAATTTTAATATTCAATTGTTGGAGAAATACTTTTAGAAAAATAAAATTCTAAATTTGAATAATAATTAGTTAATTATTTGCAATAATATTTTGTGGTAAAAAACTCACTTTATGAATTTATTATGCGTGTGGATTTGAGCAGGCACAAAATTAGTGATTTTTCGCGCTTCCCTAACAACACTTTTTGTGACATCGAGTGACGTTTTAATACTTATTAGGAATCTGACAGAACAAAAGACCCATATATTATTTGCAATAATATCTTGTGATAAAAATCTCACTTTATGAATTTATTATGCGTGTGGATTTGAGCAGGCACAGAATTAGTGATTTTTTGCGCTTCCCTAACAACACTTTTTATAATATCGAGAGACGTTTTAATACTTATTAGGAATCTGACAGAACAAAAGATCCAGGAAAGAAGAATACGTTTTCATATTATTGAGAAGACCCTAAACGATAACTCAGCCATAACTTTACCATAACTCAGCCAACCCTCAAATTAGAATGACTAAATAACTGACCAAACCGAACCGAACCGGAATTTAGGTAACATTTGGATTATTTATGGTTATATATTCATTTAACCGACACATAACCGGAAATAACCGAAAAATAATTTCAAAATTTTTTAAATTTTAAAATGGTTATCATATTAGTATATCCAAATTACCACCTTAAACCAAACATAATATAACCAAAACCAAATTGTTATATTAAAACTCATAATGTTGGAAATATGAACCCTATACCTCAAACCCTAATCCTAACCCTAACCCTAACCCCTAAATGTCATGATTTGAATGTTTTACACAATTTGATCATACTGTGTAAAAATCAATCTTTGTCTATAATTATTACTTTTTATTGCTTATAATGATTGTAATATTCATTTTTTCATTCTATATTTTAAATTGGGACGTTTGCAAAATTAGACCCCTTATTTGAGTCAATTGCAAAATTGGACCCCTCTTTTTCTCTCTCCAACATTTGCCACTTTCTCCCTACTAAATCCTCTGCCATTCCATGTATTCACATAAATGCCATTATTTCTGATTTATTTGAATTTCTTGCGAAAATGTTTATTACATCCATATCCTCATCTTCTTCTTTTATTTACGGTTGTGCCACCGCCATCAATTTTACAACCACCATGAACAACCAAATTTGAAGCTCTTAATGCTTCAACAACCCAAATTTGTGAGTTTAAATAACACCCAATGCTATGAGAACTTCATTTTCTTCCATCTCCTCTCCATTTTAATCTAAGAAAATTTGCAAGTGCATTTATCTTGTTATATGTCATGATTCTTGGATAGTGATTAAATTGGTGCTGGGTTTCTTCTGTGGTGACTAAAGACGACGTCCTCGGTGCTTGACATTGCGAAACAACCACCGATACGGTTATTTTCCGGTAGATTTCATGATTTTCCTTGATTTTTTTGCGAAAGTAGACTTCATTTGTTAGTCTAACCGTCATAATATCATGTAAAGTCTACTCTGTGGTCAATTTTGCAATTAAAAATTTATCGAGTTTCGAGCCCGTAGACTGCAATTTCAGTCTCCTTAATTTCATTTGAAAACAAAAAAATATGGTTCAGACTGCATTATAATCTTTCCGTCAGATACTTCATTTGCAGTCTACTAAGGTGTATTTTTGCAATTGACCAAATTCTTGACTTTTTAGTTATGACTGCCGGACGAAGTCTTCTTACGATAATAAACGAGTAGACTTCCATAGTGACTATTTTTGCAATTGACCAAACTATTTAAGCATTGACCGTAATATTAATATATTAAAAATATATTAAAATAATTAGTTGACTGCAAAAGAAGTCTACTATTTAAAAAATGCAATTGTTGGTCAATTGCAAAAATGACCACGGCAGACTGCAAACGAAGTCGTCATTAATGTAGACTTCATACGAAGTCTACTTGGCGAAAGTCAAACTTGGTCAATTGCAAAACTAACCACGACGAAGTTTACTTTTTCTGGTTGACGGATAGTTAAAATCTACTTAGTAGACAGAAGTCTACTGTAAAGTCAATGGGTTGGTCAATTGCAAAAATAACCATAGTCGACTATATTTGAAGTTAACCGGTTGAACTTTCCATTGAAGTCTACCTTGTTTTATCTATTTAATTGCAAAACTAACCAAAAAATTAACAAAGGAAGACCACAAAAGAAGTCAACCGGTTATGGTAGACTTCATTCGCAGTCTGCTTTGTAAAATTGTAATTGCAAAAATAGACCCCAAGAAATAGACTTCATTTGAAGTTATCCTCGTATAGTCTTTTTTATGTCTACTCGTTGATGTGAACATGAAGTCAGCATTATTTGAAAACCAAATTATTGCAAATTGGTGAATAATTTTTAAGATTTTTTTGTTGTATTCTTTGATATATGTTATGTACTTGCTTCTATATGTTTTTGACATGATTATATATTATACATATGGAGAAATCAAGTTTTTGGTTTTCTTAGGCAGTTAGGTCATTAACTTAGACTTATTTTTGAAGTCAACATGTTGGAGTTCTGTGTGAAGTCTGTATAATTGAAAAAGTCTTTAATTGAATTTTTTTTATTTTTTATAAAAAATTTATATTCATTTTCTTTTTCTATTGATATTTAAGTTAAACTTTTTCTACAACAATTCTATCTCTAACTTTGCGATTGACATGTGCGTGGGGAACTTTGCGATTGACATGTGCGTGGAGAACTTTGCCAAGTTCAGTGCTTGCTATAGCTGGAGTTAAACCTCCTATTTGCATGAAGTTTCTCTCAGCTTCAACTAATCATAGAGTCGACAAGTTCCTGAATGGATCCTCTTAGGATTTTAAATGCTCAATGTGATATGATCTGTTGAAGAAGTAAAGTGTAATGATGTTTCAATTTTGGCAAAATGTGATAAAAGGTATATTGTCTTGATCACTCAGTTTAGATACATGAGAGACGGTTTGTTTTTGTTGTATTAAAATGAGCAGATTATTTATACATAACTCCGTGAACACAAACTATCGATTAAGCAATGATGAATCCATTATCCAATTCTTGCTTTGTGCAATGTAATCATCGGTCTCGTAGCAATTTGAGAATTTCAGAATTCAATGAACATTCACCATATCCATAAACTCCAATTTGAGAATTTCAAAATTCATACATAAAGGGAACCAAATTAACCAAATTCATCCATAACACCACCATTAATGCAACATAAAGGGAACCAAATTAAGAAAATTCCATTAAAATTCTCTGGAATTCTCAGTTAGTTCTCAAAGACGAAACTTTTACAATAAAATGTGTATCGTGTGTGGACCTTAAAATAAGAAGATTGAGGTTTCTTGCTTTTTCCTTCCCATCTTCACCACCAAAACTCTACAGCTACCGGAGAAGCAAGTTGATGAAAACCAGTTCAAGAGAGAGAACATTTTTCTCATATCCTCCTTCACTAGCTTCAGCTTCATTAAAAATTCTTGACAACCGTTGCTATGTCAGTTTCAGAACCTGCAAGTTTGAACCATGGAGCATCAGGTGAGACGTCTAAGACATGAGTCGTGATGGGTAGCCTACTTCTCTTGGGAGCTTTGTTTCAGCTGCAACATTCAAATGCCCTCCTATGTTTCCCAGCTGAAAATGTCACATAAAAAACAAACCCACACACAACTTTGACAAAGAAAGGATTTGTTAAATCATATAAATGATGAAGACAAGACTAAAAAGTCTAAACCTAATTAACTAGATGCATCAAACTAACTATTGACCATTTTTAAAAATCAAAATGTCATAAAATTGCAGGCCAAAGCTCTCAGTCTCTCTCACTTGTAACAAAGCCACTTAATCTTTAAAAGATGTACTACTATGTAATAACTCCCCACCTAGTAGCTTCTCCAATGGGAGAGCAAGCTCCATGGCTGCAACAAGAAACATCATCAAATTATTTATTTCAACTTACAAATAAATGGAAATATCACAATCACTATGATAGGTTCTAATGAAACCACAATCGTCTCTTCAGTTATAACATTAACATCAGACCAATCTCAAAGACCTCCCTCCCACTATGCTTGTTCTGTAGACCAAGGAAATAAATGGTGTTATAAATCAAACCTCAGACGATGGGGTTTATGAAACAAAACACCAAACAACTCAATAATCAACACACTGCAACAAACGATAATGATGCTCTAAGCTTCACAACTAGCCTTCCACACAACACAACAAAGAACACCACGACAACAACCAAAATCCCGATCCAACCAATGCTTAAAGCACCGGAGGACCACAAGCCGAGGAGAGATCTTACCGGAATGAACACAAAGTCCATTGCCACACCGGAGAAGAACCAAGCCGCCACTCGCTCCGATTCAGACTGCACCACCAGCGACCCACACTAGGAGCCGTGACCCAAAATTGAGACACGACATCAAAAAGACCACGACGGCAAACCGCAGAGAATCAGCCCCGGAATGCGCCACCTTAACCAACCTTCGAGCTCCGCCACGACACGAACAACGAGGAGACGAGACCACCGGCGAAAAGCAGATCTGAGATTAAACCGACGGTGCACCATCGGGAACCAGATCTGAGCAAGAGACCTGCCGTAGGAGAAGCGCAGACCCGTCCAAACACCTCAACAAAGCCATTACCAGTCTAAAACTCGAGATTAGGGTTTGGACAGCTAAAAGGTCGATCTCTACACCATGTATGATAGAGAGAAGAGCTGTAGATGGCGAAGATGAAGAAGAAAGGTGATTACGAAGATGATTTGATGAGTGACAGATTTTTTCAGTTTCAGAATCGCTTATCGCCGCCAGAGAGAGAGGCAGAAGTTGGAAGAGAAAGAAATAAAAATTATTAGGGTTAGGGTTAGTGAAAATTAGGTATATATAACTCGGTTAATTAAAACCGATTGGTTATGTGTCTCGCCAAACCGAACTGGGAATCGAATTACCAAATTAATTTCGCCGATCGGTTTGTTGATCCTCTCATAGATGCTGTCGAAAACCGAACATCTCGGTTTAATCGGTTCGGTTCTCTCGATTCTGACCGAACGCCCAGGACTAATTATTAATAGTTGATGGCATAGAAAAGTCAACCACCAATAGTCTACAGAGAAGTCTACTTAAGGAAACCCTAAATCAAATAATTTTAACCTAATCAGCTTTACCTCCCTTAATTTTACTAGTTTATATGTAAAATTATTTTATTACAATGCAGGAAGTCTATGTGGTTATTATTTCATCAAACGGTTAATCAAATTATTTTTAATAATATTTAAAATTAATATTTAACCTATAATTAAAAAGGAGACTTCAAGTCTCCCTTTTGACGTCAGTTTGAAATCAAGCTTAAAGATATCTATTGCAGACTTCATCGGGTTAAATCTGTCATTTTGGCTTCTGTTTTTTGTTTGGTCGTGAGGGAGTCAACTGTAATTTCAGCACCCTTAGTGGTTATGTTTCTTGAAAAACGAATATAAGGTCTACGTTCTCTTTTAAATGCAAATAAAGGTACTAAAAATGCAATTGTCCCTTTTAAATTTGAGTTATAATAATTCTAATTTACAAATATTCATAAGTCAGCCGTTTATTTCGATAACTCAGCCATATCAGTCAATTGTTTGAGAAATACTTTTAATAAAAAAATAAAAATAAAATTGAAAAATTCAAATTCAAATTTTGAATTCCTTTTAAATAAAAAATCGCTAAAATGTCATTTATTATTGTTTGCGTCTCCCCAACAACACTTTTTGTATTCTCGAGAAGGTATATAATAAATTATATTCGTTGCATAACTCAGCCATAACTTTACCATAACTCAGCCAACCTTCAAATTAGAATGACAAAATAACCGACCAAACCGAACCAAACCGAAAAAAATAATTTTTCCAATTTAGTATTTTTGAATTGGTATATTCGGCTTAATTTTGGTTATATTCGGCTTAATTTTGGTTATATTAGGCTAATCTACTTAATTACAATATATTTTGAGTTATTTATAGTTATATATTAATTTAACCGACCTATAACTGGAAATAACCAAAAAAAAATTTGATTGTTTTAAAAAATATTCAAATGGTAATAATATTAGTATATTCATATTACCACCTTAAACCAAACACGTTAAAACACATTAGAACCAAAACTAAAAAAAAAAATAATGTTACTCATTTGAACCCTACATCTCAAACCCTAAACCCCTGATATATCATGGTTTTTGTGGTTTTTAACCATGATATAAGGAGTCTTTTAGTGTCTTTTCATTTGTTTCTAGATTGTTTTTGAGTCTTTATAGGTTTTTAGCATGAAAGGAGCGAAATGGAGCAATTTGGATTGTTTTGGAGCATAAATCTCGAAGAATCAATTTGAAGTCTGATTATACGAAGGGCATCGATCGACACTAGAAGAGCATCGGTCGACACCCATTGCAAATCGAGACAAGTCTTCAAATTTGGAAGTTTTACAAAATTGACCGAAGTTTTCCATATTTGCAACATAAGTCCCTGACGTGTTTTAGGACATATATATATAGTTTTTAGGTTTTCCAAACCCTTAAGTTTTATTCTAGAGAGTTTTATTTTTTTCTGCAACCCTGTGAGATTTTGAGAGCTTTTGGGAGAGAGATCTGAACTGCTTTGAGAGAAGAATTCTTAAACTCCTTCCTTACTCTTTTAATTTCAATTGCTTATTATTCAGAATCATGTTTTGTTCTTCATTGATTATGTCTGAGTAGTTTGCTTGTTAGGTTTAGGGTTTTTTCACAGGGATTTTATGAATTATTAGATCTGATTATTTAGGATTCTTTATCTTTCTAGATCTTCATCTTAGGTTGTTCTTCATATTAATCCTTGATTGGCCATCTAGAATTAATACCTTAGGAAAATAAATTGATATGAGAATATAATTGTTTTCCTGATAAAACCTTTTGATGAGCAAAATTATTTCTTACAAAGAGATTTGATTTAATAATTTTGTGAACAATCTAAACCTGATTTTATTGCTGATTTATTACCTAGAATTTTACAAAGAGATTTGGATTTTCTGGTTTTAAATTTAGATATTATTTGCAGTGAGAACTGATTTAATTTACAAAAGTGTTTAGAGTTCTAGATCTGTTCTTAATTGTTTGAATCCTAATTTATTGATTTATTTAATATTTCATAATTTCCTGAGAAATTCCCTAGGCCTAGCTTTTTGATCTCCTGAATTTACAATAGTCTTTAATATTAATATTTTGCATTGCTTTTGTTTTAATTTAATTTAATCTGTTTAGCATAATTGAAAAACTCTATAATTTATTGTGTAGTCTTGAGTCTCTGTGGAATTCGACCCCTAAGTACTGCATTGATCTCTTAATTTGAGAGAGTAGCTCTAGGGTAAATTTGAGCATATCAAATTTTGGCGCCGTTGCCGGGGACTCTTTGATCTACCATTAGATTTGAGTTTTTGATTTTGTCTAAATTTTTTCTTTTTATTTTCAAACTAACACGTTTTTGTTTTTCTTCTCTTTGGTGTTTCAGGTGCATGCCTCCTAAACCTCACACAAGGAATAACAAGTCTGGTCCTACTGTGAATTTGTCAAACAAAGAGTTGGGAAAACTAGAACGTGAGAACAGAAAGGCAGCTAAATCTCTGAAGATGGTTAATACAATCATTCTGATGCGTGATGAAGCTGGTGTTTTGAGGGATCAAGAGGGCCACTTGCGCAATGTGCAGGGCCAAAAGCTTGATGCAGAAGGGAACGTGATCCCTGAACCTGTTGTCAACGAGCAGGCTGTTGTGAACCAGCAAGCTGGTGTCATTGATAATCCGGATCTGGGTGTCGATCGACACCAACCAGGTGGCATCGATCGACACCCACCTGCAGACGTGCGTGGAGCTGCCAACCACGTACAGAACCCAGTTCGACGACAGGAGAACAACCGGGACTTGATCAGGACCATTGCTGACTACAATAGGGCTGATCTGGTGTATGAGAACCGGTCTGCTATTGTTCCTCCCCCTTTTCAGAGGAATGATTTTGAGTTGAAACCTGCATACTTTCAACTAGTTGGGCAGAGACCTTTCTCTGCTTTACCCAATGAGAAGCCTCTGAACCATATTGAGCATTTTGAGGATCTGGTGACTAGCATCAAGGCTAATGGGGTAACTGAGGACTACATCTTCTGCAAACTTTTCCCTTACTCACTTGCAGGAGAGGCATCTCAGTGGTTGAAACAGCTGCCTCCTGGATCATTGACAAGCTGGCGTGATGTCAAGGTGGCTTTTCTCAACCACTTCTATGATGATGCAATGTCAGATGAGTTGAGAGTCAAGCTGTCTTCCTTCAAGCAGAGACCAGATAAAGCTTTCAAAGCAGCTTGGGTGAGATTCAAGGCTTACCAAAGGGACTGTCCACACCATGGTTTCTCAAGAGTTCAACTGCTAAGTATCTTCTTCAGAGGGTGTGACTGGGAGTATCAGTTGGCTTTAGATGCTGCAAGTCATGGAAATTTCAAGACAAGAATGCCAGAAGATGCTGAATTGTTGATTGAGAACTTAGCTGCTAGCAATAGTACTAAGAGAGCAGATGCTGAAAGGAAGAGATTGCATGGAGGATTTGATGCAAACCAGCTAGCTTCTGTTAATGCTAAGCTTGATTCAGTTCATAATCTCCTGGTTGGTAAGAAATCAGTTCACTTTGCTGCTGAAGTTGAATCATTTGAGCCACAACCTGAGACTAGGAATGAAGAAGCAGATGTCAACTTTGTATATGGCAATCAAGGTCAGAGATTTGGCAATCAGCAAGGCCACAGGCCTTACAGTGGGAACTCTTCAGGCTACATTCCCAAACCGGACTACCAGAAGCAGCAACAAGGGAGCAACTTCACAAGGACTTATGGGAACTCATCCTATCAGTCTCCGCCTCCACAGACTTCTTCTGAGAGTAGAATGGAAGCCATGCTCGAGCAGATTCTTCAGGGACAAGAGAATCTGACAGTGACATTCAATGGAAAGATTGACAATGTCTACACTGAGCTGAATGGGAAGATAGAAGCATTAAATGTTCATGTTAAGAAGCTGGAGGTTCAAGTTGCACAAACTGCTGGGTCTGTAAAACGGCAAGAGAATTATCTTCCAGCAAGAACTGAGTCAAACCCCAGACATGCTTGCAATGCCATATCAGTGAGAGATGAAGATGCTGTTGAAATTGTTTCTGCAGAAAAAGGAGAGAAATCGCAAAATTCGTCGGATCCAGATGATGGCATCGATCGACACCAGCTGGGTGTCGATCGACACTCTTCTCAGACGGAACCAGAAGCTGCGAAATCTCAAGTTCCAGCTGCTGAAAGGGTCTACAAGCCTAAGGTTCCTTTTCCCAAGCCAAGAAAGTCTAAGCAAGAGATGGAGGAAGCTAGATGCAAAGCAATGATGGACAAGGTGATGATTGAGATGCCTTTAATTGATGCAGTAAAGCTTTCACCACCACTCAAGCGCTATGTTAAGAGAATGGTATCCAATGGTTTGAGCCCTGAAGAAGGAGCACTTCTTACAAAAGATGTCAGTGCAATTCTGTTGAACCAGCCTGTTCAGAGGAAGAAGGAGAGAAAGCAGGAAGTGGTTGTCTCTGAGAAAGTGAGTGCAAAAATTGAGTGTAGGACTGCAGAAAAGTTACCAGATCCTGGAAGTTTTGTGTTAGGTTGCTCTATCTCCACAGGAAGGTTTTCTCACTCTCTTTGTGACCTTGGTTCTAGCATCAACTTGATGCCACATTCTATTGCTGTGAGACTTGGGATGACAGAATTCAAGCCAACTCAGATTTCTCTTATCTTGGCTGATCGCTCCCGAAGAACTCCTGAAGGTGTTTTAGAGGATATTCCAGTTAAGGTTGGCAACTTCATGATTCCCACTGACTTTGTGGTGCTGAAGTATGATCAAGAGCCTAAAGATCCTCTCATCTTAGGAAGATCTTTCTTGGCTACAGCTGGTGCCATCATTGATGTGAAGAAGGGACACATAGCACTAAATGTGGATGGTTTGAGTTTGAATTTCGAGATGGATAAGCTGAGGAGGGCTTCTACTATTGATGGACAGACTTTTTCTGTTGAAAAAGTTTCTGCAACACGAGCATCAGGCTCAGTGTCGATCGATGCCACCAAGAGGGTATCGATCGACACCCCTCCACGACCAAGACTGAACTTGTCCAAAACTGATGCTCCAAGTCAGAAACCTGTTCCCAAACAGAAAGTCTCCCACTCCACACTCCAGAGCCCTCGGGTAAGGCCAAGGTATGCATCTCCTTCTCCTAAACTTCCTCCTATCATCAATAAGACCTTCAAAGCTACAAAAACTGTTTTCCAGTTAACCAAGCCACGAGATTATCGTAGAGCGCTTGTTTCTTCTGTTGATGATTTTGCAGGGCATAAGAGAAGCAATCCAATCCCTAAATCCCACACTGATCCTATTTCTCACATCCTTGGCAAGCCTCATGCACCTAAAGCTTATACACCACCTTGGATGAAGAGGACTTCAATGCCATGTTCTGATCCTCCAGATGCATGAGCTCCAACACAGTCAAGCTAATGACTGAAAACAAGCGCTCAGTGGGAGGTAACCCACTGGTAGGTTTTTCTTTTTCTTTTGCTTTTGATTTTTATTTATTTTATTTTTATTTTTGCTTTCCTCTTACTTGATAACACTGGGGACAGTGTTGTTTAAGTCTGGGGGAGGTTAGTTACTAACTATATTTTCTGTTTTTGAGTTTCAGTTGTGTCAGTCAAAACCATAAAGTTTGAGTCAAATTTTTCAAAATTTTTCTTTTTATCTTTGGGAATTATGATCTTGATTAATGATTTCTCTTATTTGGCTAACACTCTAATGATTACTTGTTTATGCTTGATCTCAGAACTGAAGCTTAGAAAGACTATGAGCCTTATCAACAATCCTGAAAGCCCTTATTCAATGGATATCTGATTGATCTAACGTTGTCTCAACTTTTATCAGGATTTTAACCGGACTTAATCTCTTACTTTGGGGTTGGAAATCAGTGGACTAGACATCTTCTTCAGGCCATATAAGACAGTGCAATTTTTCAAAGTATGTCTCCCCTCTCTCTTCCCTTCAGTGCTTTAAGAAAAAAAAATCAGAAAAAAAGAATAAAAGATGAAATGATTTTGATCAGTTTAGAGAGGTAGGTAAATTACCTGTGACCTCATTATTCTACTCTTGAGTCAAATGATCACACAAAGCTTGGAAGCGAGGGGTAGGTAAATTACCGATGACCCCGGTATTCGCTTACACCTTTGATTAGAAGAAAAAAAAAAAGAGAGAAAAGAAAAAAAATGGAAGTGAGAAAAGGGAGAGGAAAGGAGATGTAAGAAGAATGTCTTGGCCTGAAGAGAGTCCATGTGTCACTGATCAATACACCCAAGGTAAGAATTCACCTTATTTGTGCTTTAATATTGACTAATGAGATGACAATGGAGATTTCAGAGATTCCA
Source organism: Camelina sativa (assembly GCF_030686135.1). NCBI lineage: Eukaryota > Viridiplantae > Streptophyta > Magnoliopsida > Brassicales > Brassicaceae > Camelina > Camelina sativa. The sequence goes on along the minus strand of NC_141896.1, from coordinate 32,725,076 downwards.
AAGGATTGTGGGATTTGAGTAAGGAATGTTGATGCTTATCATGGTTAAGTATAAGTAGTAAGTTCTTGAGTCAGGTAAATGAAGAGTGCAAATAAGAATCATTATGCAGTTGAGTGAGTTCCCAGTTTTCAAACCTCTTTCACAGGTCTAAGTTTCTGTTTTGCTTGAGGGCAAGCAAAGGCTAAGTCTGGGGGAGTTGATATATCATGGTTTTTGTGGTTTTTAACCATGATATAAGGAGTCTTTTAGTGTCTTTTCATTTGTTTCTAGATTGTTTTTGAGTCTTTATAGGTTTTTAGCATGAAAGGAGCGAAATGGAGCAATTTGGATTGTTTTGGAGCATAAATCTCGAAGAATCAATTTGAAGTCTGATTATACGAAGGGCATCGATCGACACTAGAAGAGCATCGGTCGACACCCATTGCAAATCGAGACAAGTCTTCAAATTTGGAAGTTTTACAAAATTGACCGAAGTTTTCCATATTTGCAACATAAGTCCCTGACGTGTTTTAGGACATATATATATAGTTTTTAGGTTTTCCAAACCCTTAAGTTTTATTCTAGAGAGTTTTATTTTTTTCTGCAACCCTGTGAGATTTTGAGAGCTTTTGGGAGAGAGATCTGAACTGCTTTGAGAGAAGAATTCTTAAACTCCTTCCTTACTCTTTTAATTTCAATTGCTTATTATTCAGAATCATGTTTTGTTCTTCATTGATTATGTCTGAGTAGTTTGCTTGTTAGGTTTAGGGTTTTTTCACAGGGATTTTATGAATTATTAGATCTGATTATTTAGGATTCTTTATCTTTCTAGATCTTCATCTTAGGTTGTTCTTCATATTAATCCTTGATTGGCCATCTAGAATTAATACCTTAGGAAAATAAATTGATATGAGAATATAATTGTTTTCCTGATAAAACCTTTTGATGAGCAAAATTATTTCTTACAAAGAGATTTGATTTAATAATTTTGTGAACAATCTAAACCTGATTTTATTGCTGATTTATTACCTAGAATTTTACAAAGAGATTTGGATTTTCTGGTTTTAAATTTAGATATTATTTGCAGTGAGAACTGATTTAATTTACAAAAGTGTTTAGAGTTCTAGATCTGTTCTTAATTGTTTGAATCCTAATTTATTGATTTATTTAATATTTCATAATTTCCTGAGAAATTCCCTAGGCCTAGCTTTTTGATCTCCTGAATTTACAATAGTCTTTAATATTAATATTTTGCATTGCTTTTGTTTTAATTTAATTTAATCTGTTTAACATAATTGAAAAACTCTATAATTTATTGTGTAGTCTTGAGTCTCTGTGGAATTCGACCCCTAAGTACTGCATTGATCTCTTAATTTGAGAGAGTAGCTCTAGGGTAAATTTGAGCATATCAACCCCAACCCTAACCCTAACCCCTAAACGTCATGTGTTGTATGTTAAACACATTCTGGTGAGAATGTGTAAAAATCAATCTTTCTCTATAATTATTATTTTTTATTGGTTATAATAATTGTAATATTCATATTTCAACTGTACATTTTAATATTGAGTTATAATAATATAAATTTACAAATATTTCATAAGTCAGCCATGTAAGTCAATAACTCAGCCGTACCAAGTACATAACTCAGCCATAATTCAGCCGTACGAAATACGTAACTCAGCCGTACGAAGTACATAACTCAGCCATAACAAATATGTTTATTTTATATTTATCAATATTATCATATGGCCTCAATTCAATGTGTATCATATGGCCTCAATTCACAGAGATATGAATCATATGGCCTCAATTCAATATTATATAGAAAGATGGCAATTTGTATAAGCTGTGTTTCTTAATTAATTTATAGCTTTATACATACTTTATACAAGCACATCTTAAATACAAGCACATCTTAAATGATAAAACACTAAGAGGAACAGAGATCAATTGCACAAACCATTTGACTTGAATTGGACATTTTAGCTGTCCGTAGCTCATTTTCTAGCAATGATTTGCTTTCTTGTATAACTCTTGAAGAAATAACAGGCTGCGAAGGACCAAAGAAGGAACCAAAGCTGCATAAAAAAAAGGATAAATTAGGTGATCATCATCAAAACACATTCCAGAATAATTAGAAAATGTACTTCAGCCACACCACATACTCCTTATAAGGAAGTTTTCTTCTTCTTTCCTGTGAAGATTGAGCGTTGGCACTTCCTTTCCTCAGGTTCTTCCACATTGTTTCCTTCATCTTTTCACGCAACTCGAGATATTCCAGTTCTTCCTTTGGAGGTTGTCTTTCTTCTTCCTCCTCCTCATCCTCTTCAATACTCATCAAGGTCCTCATCACCGCTGTAATAGTCATCATATCCAGCTCTATCATCAAGGTCATGCAATGTAAACATATCGGAATCATGTAAACGGTGTGAGATCAATGTAGCTTAAATGTGAATTCGATGAAAGCACAGAAAGAAAGATAAAAAAAACAATGGGTTTGCTTACCTCTTCATAACCATTCATGTTTGCTTTAAGACAGCCTACCAATTAGCAAATCCCTGCAAACAAAAAAAACCCCAGAGTTACGATTTTTCAAATTGAAAACAGTGAAAACATCTTTGATCGTATCAATAAAATCAATTTCATAAACTTTTGACAAAAACACAAAAAAAAGAGCCACAAAATCGATCTTTGTTAAGTCAATTCAATCCAAAAACTGTAGCAATTAAGATTGAATTTTATACAAAAACAAAGAAAAATTATAAAATCGATCTTGTTTCCAGAAAACAATCTCCATTGACTCCAAAACACAAAAAAAAAACCCAGAAAAATTGTGTGGATTCAATCAAAAATATAGATCCAGCCATTACTATCAAAGATCCAAAGCTATTGGCAGCACACTGCTTGCTACTGATTTACTCGTCCGCAAATGGAGACCTAGATCCGATTCTGATTTGGGGGAAACATATTGTGTCGAAACTGGGAGACCTGGTTTTGCTTTGGGGTGACGAACTAGGATTTGGGATTTGGAGAGGGAAAGTGAAAGAAGAGAGAAGAGAGAAAATCAGAGCAAAAGGAGAAATGATAAACTGGGATTTGGAGATTAACAAAGAGATTTAGGGCATGAAGGTGGCATATATTTTAATATTTTATTTCTACGGATGGAGTGGCATATATACATGCAGATGTCCATATATAGTAATATCAAATTGTCAATTGTCCGTTAATCATTATCAATCCTTTTTGTCAAGAACATTTTTTTAGAAAGAAACCTCTTGTCTTAAGTTAAACTTGTTTGTCTTTCTTTGATAAGTGGATAATTGTAACGCCCGCGAACCAATTTGTGTATTTTTGGTGTGGGTGTCGATCGACACCCTTGGTGGCATCGATCGACACCATGTTTTCCGGTTTGGTCGGGTTTGATTTAATTGCCAAATTGGTTCGGTTTGGTTTGATTTAAAACCCTAATCGTGTGTTAAGTGTCTGGGGACGAAAGAAGGGTTTCAGAAGGTCTCATTTGTCGCCGTTGAGTGAAAAGAAAGAGAGAAAAGAGAGAAAAACTTTTTCTGGGATTTCTGGGCTTGTTCTTGGTGATTTTGGAGAGATCTGAGGCTGTAGGAGTGTTAGCTGTTGCTGGAATCGAAGGGGAAGCTTCTGGAGGTGTTGTTTTCCACGTTTCTCAATCCAAACTTCTTGTTCTTGAGGTGAGTGCTTGACCATGGTTGATCTAAGCATGAGATCTCTCTTGTTTGAGTGTTTTCCTTGTTGTTTTGTGTTGTTTTGTGCTTGGGTTCGTTGTTTGTGTGATTTCTAGTGAATTCCGAGATGGATAGACTTGATTGGAGTCGATTTTGGGTTGATTGGAGTCGGAGTTCGTCGCTGGGATTCGCGCAGATCGTGTCTGCAGAGGAGGCATCGATCGACACTCAGGAGCATCGGTCGACACCAATTTGATGGGCATCGGTCGACACTGTTTGGCATCGGTCGACACCTTGTTGTAGCATCGATCGACACCGTTTGGCATCGGTCGACACTAGTCTTATCCGAGACTTGTTTTTCTGGTTTGATGTATTGTTGTGTGTTGTTTGTTTTGCTTGAACTTGAGGGTCTCATCTGCTTGTGTGTATAACCCAGTAGATGGGAGGATGGCCTCACTAAGTATTTATGATAATACTTACGCATCTCAATTGTTGTTTGTGGTGTGCAGGTAAAGGAAAAGTGTGATCGTGGAATCAAGGGCTATGAGGAGGAGGATGTTCTAGAGGCTTGATTGATTGTGGTCTAGCTGTTGTTAGGTTGCTAGATTAAGTCAAAGGAACATTGTAGGATGTTAGTTGTTGGTTATCTCTTTATTTGATTGATGTTATTGGTTATTGGATTTGAATGTTGGAATTCTTTTGGTTTAATGGAATTTGTTTTATTTGATTATCCGCGGTTATTGATTGATGTTAGGATGTTAGTGGGTATGGGACCACTAGTAAATTAAGGTATTAAAAAAAAAAAAAAAACGGGAAGGGTTGTTTCAATTTGGTATCAGAGCCCTTACGGTTCTAGGTCTAGGGTTCATTGTGCTTTTGCTGTTGATGTTTAGGATTACATGCTATAATTGATTGTGTGATTGGCAATTGTGTGTGGCATGAAGTCCTAGAACATCCTCTTCGAGCCTGATTGGGATTCCACGGTGAGTTGTGTTTCTTGTGTATTAGAATTATTGTTTGCTTAGCCTTCTGTTCTTGGATGATACAGATGGTTAGGGGTGAGGATGCTGTTGGTCGCGGTCGTGGTCGTGGGCGTGGTCGTGGTCGTGGTCGGGGACGAGGTCAGGTTCCTGAGGCTAGTGTGAGTGTAGCCCAGAGCATGGCCAGTGAGGAGGTGGCGGAGTCACAGGTTCATCCTAGTGTGTCTGGAGACCAGGCTGGTTTGGGTGACGGCAGGGCGGATGGGCCCGGTGTCGGTCACGGTGTTGCCCCGGGTGTGGGGGTTGCAGCGGGAGGTGCTCTAGGCAGGGAGGATGTCTTGATGGACTTGCTAGCTCAGGTAGCTCAGGCTTTGCAGCGACTTCCAGCAGTTGTGCCGCCAGTGGTTGGTGGGCAGGATCCGGTAGTGCCGCCCGTGGGTGGTGGGCAGGGTCCAGCGGTGCAGCCTGTGGCGGGTTTGCAGGCAGGTGTGCAGCCGGGGGTCGAGGTAGTGGATGCTCAGTATGTTCGGATGATGGAGCAGCTGCGGCATGTGGGAGCAGGGTATTTCTCAGGAAGTACCGATCCGAGTGTAGCGGATGAGTGGAGAGAGCGGATGGAGGATATTTTCCTTTCGCTTAGGTGTCCCGACCGGTACAGGGTGGATCTGGCAGTGTTTTACTTGTCAGGAGATGCTCGTGTGTGGTGGAGGTCGGTGACAGCACGGAGGGTGCAGAGGGGTATGTCTTGGGGAGATTTTGTGGGGGAGTTTAACTCCAAGTATTTTCCTCAGGAGGCTCTTGATCGTATGGAGGCACGGTTCTTGGGTCTGACTCAGGGGAACCGTACAGTGCGGGAGCTGGATGCAGAGTTCAGTCGGCTTGTAGGGTATGCAGGCAGGGCATGGGAGCCAGAGGCAGCTCAGGTGCGGAGGTTTTTGTTGGCTCTGCGGGATGATTTGAGGACTCGGTGTAGAGTGAGGAGTTATGCTACGAGAGCGGAGTTGGTTGAGGTTGCAGCTGGGATAGAGGATGACTTGAGGTCACAGGTGGTTGTGGTCGGTTCTTCAGTGCAGCCACAGCAGTCTCAGCAGTCTCAGCCGTCTTCTGTTCCTAGCAAGGGCGGCAAGCCTGCGCAAGGGCAGAAGCGGAAGTTTGATGCTATGCAGAGGTCGAGGCACGGGGGTGCGAGATGCTTTGGGTGTGGTAGTAGGGACCACAAGGTGACTAGCTGTCCACAGAGAGGTGAGCAGCGGGCAGTGACAGAGCAGCGGGCGGTGACGGAGCCGCGGACCGATACTCGAGTGTGTTACTACTTCAGAGAGACGGGGCATATCAAGCCTCGTTGTCCCAAGTTGCAGCAGAGGGCAGTAGCAGTGTTGCAGGCTGGAGCTCAGCCAGGGGTGCAGCAGGGTGTGCAGCCGGTGGGTTGGATTGAGCCGACGACTCAGGTGTACTCGACCCAGGAGCCCGGTGGCACTAGTGCAGGAGCGATCACAGGTATAACTTCTGAGATTCGAACTTAGTCAACTCAATAGTTCAGATTATATTTGTTTTTGCTTGTGGTCAAGTGTTAGGTTCTCAACACATGAGATTTGTGTAGGGACCTTGTTGGTGGGCGGGTTTAAGTCCCATGTTATGTTTGATTCTGGAGCTTCTCATAGCTTCATTACTCCGGAGTGTGCCGTGAGTGCGGGGATCAGAGGGGATTCTGGAGAGCGTTCAGGAGTTGTCAGAGTTGCTGGAGGCAAGTTTCTGAGGGTTATTGGACGAGCTGGAGGAGTTGATATTCAGATCGCAGGAGAGTTGTGGCCAGCGGATTTGCTTATCAGTCCAGTGGAGTTGTATGACGTCATTCTTGGTATGGATTGGTTGCATCGGTATAAGGTGCATTTGGATTGCTATCGGGGTAGAGTGGAGTTTGAGCGTCCAGGAGGGAAGTTGGTTTTTCAGGGTATTAGACCGACTTCGGGGAGTCTCGTGATCTCAGCCGTTCAGGCAGGGAAGATGATCGAGAAGGGGCGTGAGGCCTATCTGGTTACTATATCTATGCCAGAGTCAGTGGGGAAGTCTACGGTTAGCGGTATTCCGGTTGTGGAGGACATTGAGGATGTGTTCCAGTCATTGCAGGGATTACCACCATCTCGGTCGGATCCTTTTACTATTGAGCTGGAACCGGGGACGATGCCGTTATCCAAGGCTCCTTACAGGATGGCTCCAGCAGAGATGGCAGAGCTGAAGAAGCAGCTGGAGGATTTGCTGGGCAAGGGTTTTATCCGTCCTAGTTGTTCACCGTGGGGAGCTCCGGTGTTGTTTGTTAAGAAGAAGGATGGGAGTTTTCGGTTGTGTATTGACTACCGGGGTTTGAACCGAGTTACTGTGAAGAACAAGTACCCTCTCCCGAGGATTGATGAGTTGTTGGATCAGTTGAGGGGTGCTACTTGGTTCTCCAAGATCGACTTGGCTTCAGGTTATCATCAGATCCCTATTCATGAGGCAGATGTGAGGAAGACAGCCTTCAGGACGAGATATGGGCACTATGAGTTTGTGGTGATGCCGTTTGGGTTGACAAACGCGCCAGCTGCGTTTATGAGATTGATGAACAGCGTGTTCCAGGAGTTTCTGGACGTGTCAGTCATCATTTTCATCGACGACATCCTGGTATATTCTAAGAGTCCTGAGGAGCATACAGTACATCTGAGAGCAGTGTTGGAGAAGCTGCGGGAGCAGAAGTTGTTTGCTAAGCTGAGTAAGTGCAGTTTCTGGCAGTGTGAGATGGGGTTCTTGGGTCATATTGTTTCAGCTGAGGGAGTTTCAGTGGATCCAGAGAAGATTCAGTCCATCAGGGAGTGGCCGAGGCCGCAGAGTGCCACTGAGATTCGGAGTTTCCTGGGGTTAGCAGGTTACTACAGGAGGTTTGTTCGGGGTTTTGCGAGTATGGCTCAGCCGATGACTAAGCTTACAGGGAAGGATGTCCCGTTTGTGTGGTCACCAGAGTGTGAGGCAAGTTTTGCAAGTCTCAAGCAGATGTTGACTACCACGCCGGTGTTAGCATTGCCTGAGCAGGACGAGCCTTATGTTGTGTATACAGATGCTTCTAGAGTGGGGTTGGGTTGTGTACTTATGCAGCAGGGGAAGGTTATAGCTTATGCTTCGCGGCAGTTGCGGAAGCATGAAGCTAATTACCCTACTCATGATTTGGAGATGGCAGCAGTGATCTTTGCTCTTAAGATTTGGAGATCCTATCTGTATGGTGGGAAGGTACAAGTATTTACAGACCACAAGAGTCTGAAGTATATTTTTACTCAGCCTGAGCTGAATTTGAGGCAGAGGCGTTGGATGGAGTTAGTAGCAGATTATGATTTGGACATAGCTTACCATCCTGGTAAAGCCAATCTGGTTGCAGATGCCTTGAGTCGGAAGCGGGTGGCTTCGGCTCAGGAGCAGGATATGGAGGTGTTGGTAGGTGAGATCAGTGCATTGAGTTTGTGTGCTATCTCACAAGAACCTTTGGGTTTGGAGGCAGTTGATAGAGCAGATTTGTTGAGCAGAGTGAGGTTAGCTCAGGAGAGTGATGAGGGGCTGGTGAATGCCTCTAAGGCTGCGGGTGCAGAGTATCAGGTTTCTGCTAATGGTACTATCCTTGTGCATGGTCGGATCTGTGTGCCCAAGGGTGAGGATTTGAGGCAGGAGATACTGAGAGAGGCTCATTCGAGCAAGTTCTCTATTCATCCAGGGGCGACCAAGATGTACCGTGATCTCAAGCGGTATTATCACTGGGTCGGGATGAAGAAGGACGTAGCTGACTGGGTGGCGAAGTGTGATACTTGCCAGCTGGTGAAGGCGGAGCATCAGGTTCCTGGTGGTTTGTTACAGAGTTTACCCATTCCAGAGTGGAAGTGGGATTTGATCACGATGGACTTCGTGGTAGGTTTACCTGTGTCGAGGACGTTTGATGCTATTTGGGTCATTGTGGACCGTTTGACTAAGTCTGCACATTTTCTGGCCATCAAGAAAACTGATGGAGCAGCGGTTTTGGCCAAGAAGTATGTGAGGGAGATAGTCAGATTGCATGGTGTGCCTGTTAGTATTGTGTCTGATAGAGATTCCAAGTTCACTTCGGTGTTCTGGAGGGCGTTTCAGGCAGAGTTGGGAACGAAGGTGCATATGAGTACAGCCTATCATCCTCAGACGGACGGTCAGTCAGAGAGGACGATCCAGATCTTGGAGGATTTATTGAGGATGTGTGTGCTGGATTGGGGTGGTCATTGGGCAGATCACTTGAGCTTGGTGGTGTTTGCTTATAACAACAGCTACCAGGCTAGTATTGGGATGGCTCCTTATGAGGCCCTGTAAGGGAGGCCGTGTCGTACACCTTTATGTTGGACTCAGGTGGGGGTAAGGAGCATATTTGGTGCAGATTTCGTTCAGGAGATGTAACAACCCGTCCCGTGGACCCCACTAGCCAACCCGCTAGCTTGCCCCCATAGGCCTAAAGCTGGCCCTGCAGGGCATCGATCCTAACCCCTCACTGGGCAGATGGAACTATTCATCCAAATCCACAGTAGGTTATTGGTGTACCAGGCGTTCCTCGAACCCTGGTCCCCACCCTTTAACAACCTTCCCACAGGACAAGCTGTCACCAATTGACCTGCAGATCAATTGGTGGCAACTTGTCCTGTGGGAAGGTTGTTAAAGGGTGGGGACCAGGGTTCAAGGAACGCCTGGTACACCAATAACCTACTGTGAATTTGGATGAATAGTTCCATTTGCCCAGTGAGGGGTTAGGATCGATGCCCTGCAGGGCCAGCTTCGGGCCTATGGGGGCAAGCTAGCGGTGGGCTAGTGGGGTCAACGGGACGGGTTGTCATAGGAGACCTCGGAGAAGATTCGGGTTTTGAGGCTGAACATGAAGGAGGCTCAGGATCGGCAGAAGAGCTATGCTGATAAGAGGAGAAAGGATCTTGAGTTTCAGGTTGGTGATAGAGTGTACCTCAAGATGGCCATGTTGCGGGGTCCGAACAGGTCATTGACAGAGACTAAGTTGAGTCCGAGGTACATGGGACCGTTCAGAGTGGTTGAGCGGGTGGGACCAGTGGCATACCGGCTGGAGTTGCCTGAGGTTATGCGTGCGTTCCACAAGGTATTTCATGTGTCGATGCTGAGGAAGTGTCTTCACGAGGGTGATCAGTTGTTGGCTAAGATTCCTGAGGATCTTCAGCCTAACATGACTTTGGAGGCGAGACCAGTAAGGGTGCTCGAGAGGAGAGTCAAGGAACTTCGGAAGAAGAAGATTCCTTTGATGAGAGTCCTGTGGGACTGTGACGGAGTAGAGGAGCAGACTTGGGAGCCCGAGGCGAGGATGAAGGCAAGGTTTAAGAAGTGGTTTGAGAAGCAGACCGCTTGAGCTTGTCTAGCCGGGTCCGAGTTGTAGTCCGTGGCTGGAGCGGGTACGGAGTATTCCAGCCCATCTCTCTTGATATTTGGTCGCTTAGGGGTGGTTGGTTGTGCGACTAAGTATCGAGATGAGGTGGTGCTCGGGATGCGGGTTGTTGGCTCCGGTTGTTGTATTTTTGGTTTTTCTGATGTAATTTCGTTGAGATTGTAACGATTATGACATTTTGAGATTAATAAGATGAGTATTTTTCTTTATGTTTGACTGTTGTTGTCATGGGAAAAGAGAAATAGCTCGGGTTTCCATTTTTGGAAAGTTTCCATAAATAGAAAGTTTCCACAAAAGGAAGGTTTCCTTAAATAGGAAGTTTCTAAAATGGGAATGTTTTGTGGAAAAGTGAGGTAGATCTAGCCGGGAGATACTCGTTGGCATCAGTGTTTGTTTTTGCTCTAGGCCGTGTGGGCCCAACTCACGTGATACCGATAGCTCGATGGACTTTGTGGCCAGAGAGTGGGAGTGGTATGTTGCTTCGGATGACGATCCGAGAGCGCGCTTGAGGGTGACGACCCAAGAGCGGGATATGTGAGGCTCCCTGGATACCGTAGCTGTGAGCCGAGGCTCGGCAGTGAGCCGGTATGTCTCGAGGGTTGCGACCCGAGAGCGGGGGGAGTGTGTGTGGGTGACTTCCTGGATGCCGTAGCTTAAGGCGGTTGGCCTGATAGCGAGCCGGCATGATTCGTTGGTTGCGACCACGGACGGGGGAAGCACTGAGTTGTGAGCAAATAGTGTTTATGATGCGAGTATATTGGCTAGAGGGAGACCTCGAGGGTCAGTCGGAGGTGTGCGGGCTGTTGCGACAGTGGCACGGGAAACCTTGGCTGATGGTGTTTAGTCCGGTCTGGGGACGTGCGGGCCGTGCAGACGGTGGCACGGAGGTCCTTGGCAGATGGACGGTATTGCGGGATTCGGGGACGAATCCATATTGGTGGGGGAGAATTGTAACGCCCGCGAACCAATTTGTGTATTTTTGGTGTGGGTGTCGATCGACACCCTTGGTGGCATCGATCGACACCATGTTTTCCGGTTTGGTCGGGTTTGATTTAATTGCCAAATTGGTTCGGTTTGGTTTGATTTAAAACCCTAATCGTGTGTTAAGTGTCTGGGGACGAAAGAAGGGTTTCAGAAGGTCTCATTTGTCGCCGTTGAGTGAAAAGAAAGAGAGAAAAGAGAGAAAAACTTTTTCTGGGATTTCTGGGCTTGTTCTTGGTGATTTTGGAGAGATCTGAGGCTGTAGGAGTGTTAGCTGTTGCTGGAATCGAAGGGGAAGCTTCTGGAGGTGTTGTTTTCCACGTTTCTCAATCCAAACTTCTTGTTCTTGAGGTGAGTGCTTGACCATGGTTGATCTAAGCATGAGATCTCTCTTGTTTGAGTGTTTTCCTTGTTGTTTTGTGTTGTTTTGTGCTTGGGTTCGTTGTTTGTGTGATTTCTAGTGAATTCCGAGATGGATAGACTTGATTGGAGTCGATTTTGGGTTGATTGGAGTCGGAGTTCGTCGCTGGGATTCGCGCAGATCGTGTCTGCAGAGGAGGCATCGATCGACACTCAGGAGCATCGGTCGACACCAATTTGATGGGCATCGGTCGACACTGTTTGGCATTGGTCGACACCTTGTTGTAGCATCGATCGACACCGTTTGGCATCGGTCGACACTAGTCTTATCCGAGACTTGTTTTTCTGGTTTGATGTATTGTTGTGTGTTGTTTGTTTTGCTTGAACTTGAGGGTCTCATCTGCTTGTGTGTATAACCCAGTAGATGGGAGGATGGCCTCACTAAGTATTTATGATAATACTTACGCATCTCAATTGTTGTTTGTGGTGTGCAGGTAAAGGAAAAGTGTGATCGTGGAATCAAGGGCTATGAGGAGGAGGATGTTCTAGAGGCTTGATTGATTGTGGTCTAGCTGTTGTTAGGTTGCTAGATTAAGTCAAAGGAACATTGTAGGATGTTAGTTGTTGGTTATCTCTTTATTTGATTGATGTTATTGGTTATTGGATTTGAATGTTGGAATTCTTTTGGTTTAATGGAATTTGTTTTATTTGATTATCCGCGGTTATTGATTGATGTTAGGATGTTAGTGGGTATGGGACCACTAGTAAATTAAGGTATTAAAAAAAAAAAAAAAAAAACGGGAAGGGTTGTTTCAATAATTTTCATAGCAATAAGAAGTTAAATTAGATAAATGAAAATGATGTGACCAATTGTTTTTAAATTGTGTCAAAACAAATTTATTTATTTATTTTTATTTATAAAGTGAAGTGTAAATTTTTAATAACAATTTATTTTATTTTGAAACACCATTTTTTTTATGTGGACATCTGATTTATAATAGAACACCTTAACAAAATAAAATCTTAAATATAAAATCCTAATCCCTAATATACATTTAATAAACTAGATATTTAGTAGAAAAAAAATAACACTTCTAATAACAATTACAAGTGTTAGTATCTACTATCTCAAATTTCTTAATATATCCCCAAAATATTTATATACAGAGGGATTAATAGTACTAGGAGATATCCCGTGTTTAAAGCACAGATCAACATTTTTTAAAAATTTTATAATATAATAATAAAAGTTAATTGTTATATTTTTTTAAAAAAATTATTTTGTTTGAGATAATATTTATTTTAATTATTCTGTAATTCTATTAGTCTATTTGAATACTAATTATTTTAGAATATTATAGTATTTTATTTTTGAGGTATCATTACAGTTTTATATTGTTTGTTTGTTGTATTTGAATTATTATTTTGTGAAATATAAAATAGTAATTTTAATATTATAATTGTGAGCAAATAAAAATTATTAATTTATCATCTATTTAAATTTAGTTTTACCAACCCACCAATGTGGAAATTAAAACACACATTTTTCATAAATTGGGTAATATATCTTCGTTTTTAAAAATTCAAATCACAACATATGCAGAAAAAATTCTGCATTTTATTAATCATAAGTGTTATATGAAAATTCCAAACAATTTGTAAATAAAATAAAATAAAGATGATAGGAGAATCATAATTTGATATCTTAACAAAATCTTTGAATTTTGTTATTAAAAATAGTTATATTGTATACTTGGATATAAAATCTTAGTTTTTAAAATTCTGATTGGTTTATATTTTTTTTTTAAATATTTACTAATTTCGACCATAATTTATTAGAGAGAGAAAATATACATTTTTGTTTATATTTTTTTAGATTTTCAATATTTGATATGTGAGTGTTTTTTATTTTTTTTTATTAACTATATTTATTTAAATTAATTAATTAAGCTTAATTAAATTTTTATAATGGTAATTGAATGTAATTTTCTACACATTTTAAGGTTAGTTTCATATTTTTACTTCCCAATTAATATAGTAGGATTACAACTTACAAGGACATTAAGAAATATGTTAATTACTAATTTATTTTTGGCATATAAACATGTTAGTTGTTATAAACTTATAATAGTAAAAAAAATTGATAAAAATCATACTCTCTATTTAAGATATAAAAAATGTTCGTCGCTCACCGACTTTTGGCGAGGAAGCTGACAACCAAGCAAGGCACATGAATCATGGTATTTCAAAGGCGATCCGAACAGACCACCAATAGTATCTCGCTGCATGCGAAAGTTGACAAGAGTCTTAATCCCGTGTGCGAGAGTTAGACACTTTTATTGCATGTTTTTGGATATTTTTTCTATGTAGTTCAAGTGGACAATCATATATATATATATATATATATATTTATATATATAGATAATTATAAAAAAAATTGTATTACAATTTATTGATTCAAAATCTAATTAAATAAAAAACATCATAAGTTGACAAAAAAAAAAAAAAAAAAGAAATCATGTCATCTTTATGTAAAGAAATGCATAAATATTGTTCATTTCCATTTAAAGTTACATGTTTATCATATTGTACCAATCAAAGCTTTGATCAATATTTCAAATAATCATTAAAAGTAACAAGAAGAAGCAATAATTGGATTTTCAGAGACTAATATGTAAACTTACTTACAACTATTTGCTATATGTACACACTATATACTATTTCTTTTTGCATTTGTATAAACTATATCATGAAGTGTAAGAAGTTAGGTCACAAACTCATATACAGTGTCAGTTCTAAATGACAAAACACAACATAAAATACATATAAAACGGCACACATGTTTGGCAACAAAAAACAAAAAAAAACTATTGGATCCTCAAGTGTATGCTGATTCAGGAGTAGATTTGCATAGACAATCTGAGACCCAAGCTTAAAGAGCATATATATATGAGAGATTGACACTATGGCACACTTTTGATGAAAGTGTATTCATTCTAACACACTTTCTATCCATGAGGCACTTTTTAACAACTTTTTACACTATTCACATAATTTTTTGACTATTTTGCCATCTAAATATAAAAAGAATTTGAGAGAGTGTTAATATCAAACTAGAGTTTAAACAAAACAAAATGTGGGGACCATTTTTACTATCAACTAAAACAAATAATTTGTTTTTTTTAATCTCAAACACTTTTATGTCATATTTTTTTATTCTTCTCTTTACTTTTTTTTGTTTCTCCTCTTTTTCTTCTCTCTTTGTAAGCATTTTATTTAATTATTATGACATATATGGTTGATTTAATTTTTGTGATTCATTATAATTATATTTTTCCTATATTTTAAGATCCATTTTACTATGCTTAAAATGAATAATATGTATAATTATTTATTTAAAGTTGAATATTTGTTCATTATTATGTGGATACTTAAAGTATCTTATTATGTGGATACTTATTTTTGGATGATCATATAAAAACATAAGAATACATGTAAACTGACCACATGATATCCACGAGACAATAACCATATGGTTAGTTTCTTTGTGGCATCAACAATCAATTCTCATATGTTATTTTTTTTTTAAGAGTTGTCCACGAGACAACGACCATATGGTGTCCACAAAATACTAACCATATGGTTAATTTACATGTAAATTAACCACGTGATATCCACGAGACAGTGACCATATGGTTAGTTTCTTTGTGGCATCAAAAATCAATTTCCATATGTTGTTTTTTTTAAGGGTTGTCCACGAGACAATGACCATATGATTATTTTCTTTGTGTCATCAACAACCAATTCTCATATGTTACTTTTCTTAAAGATCCTCGTGGAGAGAACGATGCAAGTGAGAATGATAACAATATAAGATGAATTGGAGATCTGTAATTTTTTCTTATTTCTACTTTTATTTTATAGTGAAATGTTTTTTTTTAATATTTGGATTGAATGTTTTATTAAGATTAAAAGAAAAGAAAAATAAAAAACTGGATTTCATATTGATTTGGCATTTATCCAAGTCAAAGCTTGGTATTTGGAGTCTGAAAATAAATTAGAGATATGAAAAAGGAGGTAAGACAACATGTGTGAGAATTATATCATGGAGGGAGTGAGATGAATTGAGTATCTAGAGTTTCCCCATTTTTTTTGTGGTGAAGATGTTCATTGGAGAGAGAGAAAGAGAGTAATGAAAATGGTGGATCTGGAAATTAAGAAATTATAAAAGAAAAGAAAAAAGAAGAAGATATTGCTGTAAATTACAAAAAAAAATATTGTGTGGGTTGTTAAACTAAAGATGTAGTTAAAAAGATATTTTTGTTTTTTTTATTAAGCATTATTGTGTGCATAAAAAAAATTTGGTTGGGAGAGAGATGCTTTAGTTAAAGGGTGTTTTTGACAATTCAATATAAGAAAGTATGCTGTGGACAAAAAGTGTGCTAGAGTGCTATTAAAGTTTCAAAAATGTGCTAGAGTGCTATTTTTCCTATATATATATATATATATATATATATAGAGCGATTTCTCAACATATTCAACACTTAAGCTTCTGCAGTAAAATCTAGCTTTCTATCTCTTCCACTTGTTACCATACCTTCTCACCTACAAATGGCTTTAGTGTACCAACTAGAGAAGTGAGAAGTGATAATCTTGAGTCACTGGCTGTGGTAAAAGGATTCCAGTAGGGGACTGGCCTTTTCCAACGTGTATGCATAGCTTTTCGCTTGTTTCAAGGGATAATGACTAAAGAAAGAACATGGCAATCAAGTATGTGATAGCCATTAGCGTGTTTGTGGTTCATCGTATCTTTGTAGAGTGCTATGAATTCCGTTGACATGGTCCAAGTGCGGCTTTGACTGTTTATTAGTAGAACATCTTCTCTCAACACTAAGTTCCAACAACGCATATCATGATAAATTAGAGAACATTCTCTATATATATCATAAGCAGTCACTCTCTCATCTCTTCTCTATAACTACATGCTCCATCAGAGAAATAAGCATTCTACACAATCCACGATCTTGACGAATTATATGGCCCACTACTCAAACCAGTTCAGTTGGAAAAAAAAATCAAAAAGGCATGTGCTTGGACAAAGTAATGTAATGAAATTAATAGGGCCATCAAACTATGAAAATACTATAACTCTATATAAGAGTACGACCAACTTACTGGTTTCTTATCAAACCATTAAAATTGGTAGATATTTCAAATTTCTAAGGATGGAGTGGCATATATGCATGCAGATGTCCATATATAGTAATATCAAATTGTCAATTGTCCGTTAATGGTTATCAATCCTTTTTGTCAAGAACATTTTTTAGAAAGAAACCTCTTGTCTTAAGTTAAACTTGTTTGTCTTTCTTTGATAAGTGGATAATTTTCATGGCAATAAGAAGTTAAATTAGATAAATGAAAAAGATGTGACCAATTGTTTTTTAATTGTGTCAAAACAAATTTATTTATTTATTTTTATTTATAAAGTGAAGTGTAAATTTTTAATAACAATTTATTTTATTTTGAAACACCATTTTTTTATGTTGACATCTAATTTATAATAGAACACCTTAACAAAACGAAATCTTAAATATAAAATCATAATCCCTAATATACATTTGATAAACTAGATATTTAGTAGAAAAAAATAACACTTCTAATAACAATTACAAATGTTAGTATCTACTATCTCAAATTTCTTAATATATCCCCAAAATCTTTCAAATAATCATTAAAAGTAACAAGAAGAAGCAATAATTGGATTTTCAGAGACTAATATGTAAACTTACTTAAAGATTTAGTATATGTACACACTATGTACTATCAATTGATTTTGCATTTGTATAAACTATTCATGAAATGTAAGAAGTTAGGTCACAAAATCATATACAGTATCAGTTCTAAATGACAAAACACAACATAAAATACATATAAAATGGCAAACATGTTTGGCGACAAAAAAAAATCAAAAAAAATGGCACAAATGTCACATATATATTATCATGTTTTTTCCTAAAATGTTATGTATGGTTGAACTTGAAGATTATAATATAACTGAAATATCCTGTATTTTTTTAAGAATTAATTTTTAAGCATGCTAATATACTAAAATTAATATATTTTTTGTTTAAGAAACTTCAAAATATTTACTAATATATCCTATATTTAAGAAACTTCAAGATATTTATTACCCAATGTCATAATAGATTAATTCTCCATTTTACTTTCTAGTATATATATATTTGGTCGAAGATAATATAATTTATGTATTTTTTTGTTTTGTTTTGAATATCCACACAAACTAATGTACTATAATTAACTTATTTATTAAAAAATGTAACACCCGCAAACTATTTTTTTGGTATTTTGGTGAGGGTGTCGATCGACACCATAGGAGGTGTCGATCGACACTGGTTGTGGCCGGTTTGGTCGGTTCGATTTTAATCGTCCGGTTTGCATGGTTAGTTTAGGAAACCCTAAAATTGGGGTTTATAAGGGGAACTCAACCTTTCTCTTCCCTTTTGGCTGTTTTTGAGGAAAGAAAGAGAGAAAAAGTATTCTTGAGCTTTTGGGAAGAGATTGAGAGATTCCTTGCTCTTCTTGAGAGATTTGGAGCTAGGAAAGAGTTAGAAGCTTGCTAGGAGGCTTGGATTCGTTGCTATTGGTCTGAATCTTCCTGCAAAGAGGTGAGTGCATGACCATGGCTTATCTAAGCTAAGATCTCTAGATTTTATGTGATTTGGTGCTTATGTGGTTGTTTCTTTGAGTTCTCTATGGTATTTCGTCGCTGCTTTGGCTGGGTTTGGTTTCTGGGAATGCATGGAGCTGATTGGAGAAGATTGGAGGCGAGATTCGGAGTTTTTGATCGAAAGAAATCGCTGCTCGGCATCGGTGTCGGTCGACACCAGTTGGGATGTCGGTCGACACCAATGCGAGGACGGCTTGAGACTTTGGCAAATGTAGATCGATGCCATGTGGAGGTGTCGGTCGACACAAACTAGGGTTTTCGGGAGTGTCGGGCAGGGTGTCGGTCGACACCTGTATGGTGTCGGTCGACACCCTTCTTTCAGCTACGTCGGATGTTGCATGCTTTGTATATTGCCTGGTTTGTTTTATTGATTGTTGATTGTGGCATGTAGAGATCTTATTGCTTGTGTGTATAGCCCAGTAGATGGGAGGATTGCCTCACTGAGTGTTTATCAAATACTCATGCATCTCAATTTGTGTTTGTAGTGTAGGTAAAGGCAAAGTGTGATCGTGGAATCAAGGCAATGAAGAGGAGGATGTTCTAGGGACTCGATTGGATGTTGTCTGGTATTGTTAGGTTGCTAGAGTTGAGTCATTAGAAACATTGCTAGGTTGCTGGTTTCATGTTTCTTGTTGTTTGGTATTTGGATATTGCTTATGCTATGTTATTGGATTATTATTGGATATTGGTTTTGTTATTCCGCTGTTGATTGTGAATGTGGTTAGGTGGCTAGTGGGTATGGGACCACTAGTTGTAGTTTATTTATATATATATATATATATATATATATATATATATATTATTTATTATTTATTAACAAAAAAAAGGTCGCTCGTTTCATTTTGGTATCAGAGCCCTTACTGTTCTAGGTTTGGGTTCACTAGGTTTCAGTTGTGATGTTTGGGATTGCATGTATTGATTGATTATGTGAGTTAGTCAATTGTGTGTAGCATGGAATCCTAGAACATCCTCTTCGAGCCGACTGTGTGATTCCACGGTGAGTTTATATTTCTGTGTTAAATAGTAATTGTTTGCTTAGTCTTCTGTTCATGGTAGTGCAGATGGCTAGAGATGATGCTATGGCTGGTCGTGGTCGTGGACGCGGACGTGGTCGTGGACGCGGACGTGGTCGTGGACGCGGACGTGGTCGTGGATGCGGACGTGGTCGTGGTAGGAGCAGAGTCCCAGTGGTTAGTGAGACCGAGGACGAGAGTGTGACAGCTGAAGGGGTTGGCGAGTCGCAGGGTGTTCCGGAGGATTCCGTGAGTGTGGCAGGAGGGGGCGTGTTGATGCTCTAGTGGCCGGTGATGCTAGGGTCCCGGGTGTGGGAGTCCCAGCGGGTCGATTCCCTGGTACTGATTTTGCGGCTATGCTAGCAGAGGTGTTAGCGCGGTTACCACCAGCGGTACCGGCTCAGGCTCAGGTAGTGCCACCAGTGGTGGCAGAGGAGCGGCAGCCAGTGGTTGCGGATGTGGGAGCACATAGACGTTATTTGTCTATGCTCAAGGAGATGAAGGATGTGTTCACTGAGAGGTTTTCGGGTGGTACAGATCCTACTGTTGCGGATGCGTGGAGGACGAGTGTAGAACGTAACTTCCATATTCTGAGGTGTCCTGAGGAGTTTTGGGTGGACATGGGGGTCTACTATTTGAGTGGTGATGCTGAGTTGTGGTGGAGATCAGTGGCTGCTAGGAGAGTGCAGCGGGAGATGACTTGGGCTGACTTCATCTTGGAGTTCAACCGCAAGTATTTTCCTAAAAAGGCATTGGATTGGTTAGAGGTGCAGCTCCTCCAGTTGTCTCAGGGGACACGGTAAGTGCGGGAGCTGGATTTTGGAGTTCAGTTGACTCCTTTGTTATGGGTGTCGGGCTTTGGAGTCTGAGGAGGCTCAAATCATGAGGTTTTTGAGGGCTCTACGTGATGATTTGAGAGTTCACTGTAGAGGGCAAAGTTATGCTATGCGTGCAGAGTTGGTTGAGACTGCAGCAGAGATTGAGGAGGATATCCAGGCACAGTCAGTGGCGGTAGCTCCAGTAGTTCAGCCTAGTAGGGCTCAGCAGCAGGGTGGTTCGAGCAGGGGCGGTAGGCCTGCACAGGGAACCAAGAGGAAGTGGGAGGCTACGCAGACGCAGAGTGGTGCGAGTTGCTTCAAGTGTGGGAGCAAGGATCATAAGATTTCTAGCTGTCCCAAGAGGAGTGCCCCAACGGCAGGGCCTCGAGTATGTGATTATTGCAGGGAGCCAGGGCACATCAGGCCCTTGTGTCCCAAGTTTTAGCCGGTAGCAGTGGCAGCATTGCAGCAGGTGGCACGGATTGAGCAGGCGCCACGGGTTTACACGACAGCAGAGACTGGTGGAATCAATGCCGGGGCGATCACAGGTATAATTTCTGGTACTTAAACTTTGTGAATTTTAGTAGGTTCAGATTGTATATGTTTCCTGTGATAAAGTGTTAGGTTCTCAACACATGAGGTTTGTGTAGGGACCTTGTTGGTGGGCAGGTTTAAGTCTCATGTTATGTTTGATTCTGGAGCTTCTCACAGCTTCATTACTCCGGAGTGTGCAGAGTATGCGGGGATCAGCGGGGATCCCGGAGAGCGTACATGACTTGTCAGAGTTGCGGGAAGCGAGTTCCTGAGAGTGATTGGTCGAGCTAGAGGAATTGATATTCAGATCGTAGGAGAGTCGTGGCCAGCGGATTTGCTTATCAGTCCAGTGGAGTTATATGATGTTATTCTCGGGATGGATTAGGGTGCATTTGGAGTGCCATCGGGGTAGAGTGGACTTTGAGCATTCAGGAGGGAAGTTGGTTTTTCAGGGTATTAGACCGACTTCGGGGAGTCTCGTGATCTCAGCCATTCAGGCTGGGAAGATGATCGAGAAGGGCCGTGAGGCTTATTTGGTTACTATATTTATGCCAGAGTCAGTGGGGAAGTCTACGGTTAGCGGTATTCCGGTAGTGGAGGAGTTTGAGGATGTGTTTCAGTCTTTGTAGGGATTACCATCATCTCGGTCGGATCCTTTTACCATTGAACTGGAACCGGGGACGACGCCGTTATCCAAGGCTCCTTACAGAATGGCTCCAGCAGAGATGGCAGAGCTGAAAAAGCAGCTAGAGGATTTATTGAGTAAGGGATTCATTCGTCCTAGTGTATCACCGTGGGGAGCACCGGTGTTGTTTGTGAAGAAGAAGGATGGGAGTTTCAGGTTGTGCATTGATTATCGGGGTTTGAACCGGGTCACTGTGAAGAACAAGTACCCTCTTCCAAGGATCGATGAGTTGTTGGATCAGTTGAGGGGTGCTACTTGGTTCTCCAAGGTAGATCTGGCGTCTGTTTATCATCAGATACCGATAGATGAGGCAGATGTGAGGAAGACTGCTTTCAGGACAAGGTATGGGCATTATGAGTTTGTGGTGATGCCTTTCGGGTTGACTAACGCACCAGCAGTGTTTATGAGATTGATGAACAGTGTGTTTCAGGAGTTTCTGGATGTATATGTCATCATTTTCATCGACGATATCCTGGTTTATTCTAAGAGTCCTGAGGAGCATGCAGTGCATTTGAGGACACTTATGGAGAAGCTGCGGGAGCAGAAGTTGTTTGCCAAGTTGAGCAAGTGTAGTTTTTGGCAGCGTGAGATGGGCTTTCTGGGTCACATTGTTTCTGCAGAGGGGGTTTCTATAGATCCAGAGAAGATTCAGGCTATCAGAGATTGGCCTAGACCGCAGAATGTCACAGAGATCAGGATTTTCCTTGGATTGGCAGGTTACTACAGGAGATTTGTGCAGGGGTTTGCAAGCAGAGCACGTCCTATGACTAAGTTGACAGGGAAGGATGTTCCTTTTGTCTGGTCAGAAGAGTGTGAGGAAGGCTTTGCAAGCCTGAAGGAGATGTTGACTACTGCGCCAGTGTTGGCTTTGCCTGAGCAGGGAGAATCCTATGTGGTTTATACAGATGCATCTAGAGTTGGTTTGGGGTGTGTTCTGATGCAGCATGGGAAGGTGATTGCCTATGCTTCGCGGCAGTTGTGGGTGCATGAAGGCAACTATCCTACTCATGATTTGGAGATGGGTGCTGTAGTTTTTGCCCCGAAGATTTGGAGATCTTATCTTTATTGTGCAAAGGTACAGGTGTTTACAGATCATAAGAGCCTGAAGTATATATTCACTCAGCCTGAGTTGAATTTGAGACAGAGGCGGTGGATGGAGCTGGTGGCAGATTATGATTTGGAGATAGCCTATCATCCTGGTAAGGCTAATACGGTTGCAGATGCTCTGAGTCTGAAAAGGGTAGCTTCGGCTCAGGAGCAGGAGATGGAGTCTCTGGTAGGGGAGATCAGTGCTTTGAGCTTGTGTGCTGTTTCACAGGAACCGTTGGGTTTGGAAGCAGTAGATAGAGCAGATCTTCTGAGTAGGGTGCGGTTGGCTTAGGAGAAGGATTTGGGGCTGGTGAATGCCTCTAAGGATGTGGATTCAGAGTATCGGGTCTCAGATAATGGTACTATCTTGGTGCATAGTCGGGTTTGTGTGCCCAAGGATGAGGAGTTGAGACAGGAGATTCTGAGAGAGGCTCATGCGAGCAAGCTATCCATTCATCTAGGAGCGACTAAGATGTACCGTGATCTCAAGAGGTACTATCATTGGGTCAGGATGAAGAAGGATGTAGCTAGTTGGGTTTGGAGGTGTGATGTGTGTCAGCTAGTGAAGGCTGAGCATCAGGTTCCTGGCGGTTTACTGAAGAGTTTACCCATTTCTAAGTGGAAGTGGGATATGATCACCATGGATTTTGTGGTAGGATTGCCAGTGTCACGGACCTTTGATGCTATTTGGGTCATTGTGGACCGGTTGACTAAGTCAGCACATTTTCTGGCCATTAAGAAGACTGATGGAGCAGTGGTCTTGGCTAAGAAGTATGTGAGAGAGATAGTCAGATTGTATGGGGTGCCAGCGAGCATTTTGTCTGACAGAGATTCTAAGTTCACTTCGGTGTTCTGGAAAGCATTTCAGGCAGAGATGGGCACTAAGGTGAATATGAGTACAACTTATCATCCTTAGACAGATGGACAGTCTGAGAGGACGATCCAGACGCTGGAGGATTTGCTGAGGATGTGTGTGTTGGATTGGGGTGGCCATTGGGTAGATCACCTGAACCTGGTAGAGTTTGCTTACAACAACAGTTATCAGGCGAGTATTAAGATGGCTCCTTATGAGGCTTTGTATGGGAAACCATGTCGTACACCATTATGCTGGACTCAGGTGGGGGAGAGGAGCATGTTTGGTGCTAGTTTGGTTCAGGAGACCTCAAAGAAGATTCGGGTTCTCAAGCTGAACATGAAGGAGGCTCAAGATAGGCAGAGAAGTTGGCTCAAGATGGCCATGTTGGGTTATGCTGATAGGAGAAGGAGAGATCTTGAGTTTCAGGTAGGAGACAGAGTGTACCTCAAGATGGCTATGTTGCGGGGTCCGAACAGGTCATTGTCAGAGACTAAATTGAGTCCGAGGTATATGGGTCCATTCAGAGTGATTGAGCTGGTTGGACCAGTGGCATATAGATTGGAGTTACCTGAGGTGATGCGTGCATTCCATAAGGTTTTCCATGGGTCTATGTTGCGGAAGAGTCTCCGTGAGGGTGAGCAGGTGTTGGCTAAGATTCCTGAGGATCTTCAGCCTAACATAACAGTGGAGGCGATACCAGTGAGAGTTCTCGAGAGGAGGATCAAGGAACTTCGGAAGAAGAAGATTCCTTTGATGAGAGTCCTGTGGGACTGTGATGGTGTTGAGGAGCAGACTTGGGAGCCTGAGGCAAAGATGAAGGCAAGGTTCAAGAAGTGGTATGAGAAGCAAGCCGCGACTTGAGCTTGTTTAGCCTGGTCCTATCTGTAATCCATGGCTGGAGTGGGAATGGAGTATTCCAGCCCATCTCTCTTGTTACTCGGTCGCTTGGGGTGGTTGGTTGTGCGACTCAGTAACAAGATGAGGTGGTGCTCGAGGTACGAAGTTTCCCTGAGGCGGGATTTTGGGAAAAGTTTCCTAAAATGGAAGTTTCCAAAAATGGAAAGTGCTAAATATGGAAAGTTTTACGGGAGTTGGAATTTGTCCATTTTAGTGGTGAAGAGCCTTGGAGGGGCTTGTGTGGCCTTAGTGGCGGACTTTTGAGTCAGTGTGCCCGTGTGGGGCAGTATTCTTTTGTTATTGTGTGGCCTTTGTGGCAGTATTCTTTTGTAATTGTGTGGCCTTTGTGGCAGGCTGTTTAGCAAGAGTGCCTGTTTAGGCTGTCCTTCGGCACAGACGGTCCTTCCGGACTGATGGTCCTTCGAGACAGACGGTCCTTCGGGACAGATGGTCCTTCGGGACAGACGGTCCTTCCGGACTGATGGTCCTTCGGGACAGATGGTCCTTCGGGACAGATGGTCCTTTGGGACAGACGGTCCTTCCAGACAGATGGTCCTTCGGGACAGATGGCCTTGGTGGCGGTCCTCTTTAGGACATTTTGTTTGGCCTTGGTGGCGGTCCTCTTTAGGACATTTTGTTTGGCCTTGGTGGCCGTCCTCTTTAGGACATTTGGTTTGGTCTTTGTGGCGGCCCTTGTGGCATGTATATGATCCTTGTGTGGTCATGAGGTATTCCAGTGAGTGGATATTTGGTTGGTAGGGCATTGTAATGTTTTACGCGAGCCACGGGAAGGAAACCTGGATAGGGATAGGACTCAGACGTGTTCAGAATTGTTTGCTCGCGGCTCTTGGAGGACTTACGTTCTCCTAGTACTGCCATATTAAGAGACTTTGTGGCTTGGGAGTATGGTTGGTATATCGACTTCGGACGACGGTCTGGAGGCGCGCTGTAGGGTGATAACCCGAGAGACGAGTTTGGATTTTTCCTTATATATTATGGCATGCGGGTTTAGGCCCGATGAGGAGCCAACATTTGGCATGCAGACTTAGGTCTGATGATGAGCTAATAAGAACTCAAGGTCTAAGCCTATGAGTAAAGGAAAGTCCAAAAGTCGAGAGCAAATGATGCCTGGAGCGTGAGTCTATCGCCTAGAGTTGTTTGCTCGTGGCTCTTGGAGGACTTACGTTCTCCTAGTACTGCCATATTAAGAGACTTTGTGGCTTGGGAGTATGGTTGGTATATCGACTTCGGACGACGGTCTGGAGGCGCGCTGTAGGGTGATGACCCGAGAGACGAGTTTGGATTTTTCCTTATATATTATGGCATGCGGGTTTAGGCCCGATGAGGAGCCAACATTTGGCATGCAGACTTAGGTCTGATGATGAGCTAATAAGAACTCAAGGTCCAGGCCTATGAGTAAAGGAAAGTCCAAAAGTCGAGAGCAAATGATGCCTGGAGCGTGAGTCTATCGCCTAGAGGTGACCTTCTGTAGATCGGTCGGACGAGTGCGGACCGTGGAGACGGTTGCACGGGAGTCCTTAGCTGATGGTTGTTCGAGATTCAAGGACGAATCTAGTTTGGTAGGGGAGAATTGTAACACCCGCAAACCATTTTCTTGGTATTTTGGTGAGGGTGTCGATCGACACCACAGGAGGTGTCGATCGACACTAGTTGTGGCCGGTTCGGTCGGTTCGATTTTAATCGTACGGTTTGCGTGGTTGGTTTAGGGAACCCTAAAATCGGGTTTTAAAAGGGGAACTCGACATTTCTCTTCCCTTTTGGCCGTTTTTGAGGAAAGAAAGAGAGAAAAAGTGTTCTTCAGGTTTTGGGAAGAGATTGAGAGATTCCTTGCTGTTCTTGAGAAATTTGGAGCTAGGAAAGAGTTAGAAGCTTGCTAGGAGGCTTGGATTCGTTGCTATTGGTCTGAATCTTCCTGCAAAGAGGTGAGTGCATGACCATGGCTTATCTAAGCTAAGATCTCTAGATTTTATGTGATTTGGTGCTTATGTGGTTGTTTCTTTGAGTTCTCTATGGTATTTCGTCGCTGCTTTGGCTGGGTTTGGCTTCAGGGAATGCATGGAGCGGATTGGAGAAGATTGGAGGCGAGATTCGGTGTTTTTGATTGAAGGAAATCGCTGCTCGGCATCGGTGTCAGTCGACACCAGTTAGGGTGTCGGTCGACACCAATGCGAGGACGATGCCATGTGGAGGTGTCGGTGAACACAAACTAGGGTTTTCGGGAGTGTCGGGCAGGGTGTCGTTCGACACCAGATTGTCAGTGTCGATCGACACCATTCGGTCGACACCCTTCTTTCAGCTACGTCGGATGTTGCATGCTTTGTATATTGCCTGGTTTGTTTTATTGATTGTTGATTGTGGCATGTAGAGATCTTATTGCTTGTGTGTATAGCCTAGTAGATGGGAGGATTGCCTCACTGAGTGTTTATCTAATACTCATGCATCTCAATTTGTGTTTGTGGTGCAGGTAAAGGCAAAGTATGATCGTGGAATCAAGGCAATGAAGAGGAGGATGTTCTAGGGACTTGATTGGATGTTGTCTGGCATTATTAGGTTGCTAGTGTTTAGTTATTAGAAACATTGCTAGGTTGCTGGTTTCATGTTTCTTGTTGTTTGGTATTTGGATACTGTTTATGCTATGTTATTGGATTATTATTGGATATTGGTTTTTTTATTCCGCTGTTGATTGTGAATGTGGTTAGGTGGCTAGTGGGTATGGGACCACTAGTTGTAGTTTATTTATATATATATTATTTATTATTTATTAAAAAAAAAAGGTCGGTCGTTTCAAAAAAAATGTAAGAATCCCTTTTTAAAAAATCTACATACTTTTTCTCTTAATGATTAATGGACCTGTACATCTCCAAAGGCAAAAACGAGACCAAAAAGAGACCAAAACTATGTAAAATCTATGAACTTTTTCAAAATGATTGTATGTTTAAACAAGATTTACTTTCAATCCCACCATATTAGAAATCTCTTATTTAGAATATACTAAAACTAATACTTTATATACAAAATATATAGTCAATGCCATCATAGACTAATTCCCATATATTCTCAAATATTTAGGCTATGAATGGAATGAGTTTTTAAATTGGTTTTATAAAGATCGTATATGTGAGAATATTAACCACGAGATCCATCTTTTTTGATCGTAGAATGTAGAAAGATATATATGTGTGACATGTGAATAACAATCCTTTCGATTGTTCAGTTTAATACAAAGTAGAGTTGTTTCAAAAGAATTTGAAAGTATCTTAAATATCAGTCTCTGTCAATTTAGCTCATATCCTTTAGAGATAATCATGAACATGTTCAGTCTTCTACTTGCAGCTGCTAATTTGAAGGTACTGCAAGGTTTTATTAGTAATCTCTCCCAAGTCTTAAGCAAAATAAAGTACAAATTATAACCTGGTTCCACTTATTTTGCAGAAGCACATAGAAGAAAGATGAGAAAATAGTTTTGATTAATTTCTTTTTTTACCAACTAAACTAGATTTTAACCTGCTGTTCATCGCGGATAATATTTTTATAACAAAAAAAATTAAAATCTTAAAAATTGTATTTGTGTGTTAATTTTATTGAATATTTATATTGGTCTATTTGAAAGCAAGGCAGCACTACGACAAGCATTGTGTGTATATGCCATGAAAAGGCTTTTTAAATACAAAATAGGAAAATCTGACAAAGGTAGAGTTATTGCAACATGCATGGACAAGTGAAATGACCGATCCGTTTTTTTCATAAATAATAAATAATAATAATAATAATATTAATAAACACTATACAACTGTTGGTCCCATACCCACTAGCCACCTAACCACAATCACATAACAGCGGATAACAGAAAAAATAATATTAAACCAATAAATATCCAATAATAAATAACAAATATCAAAGTATAGCAAATATCCAATAACCAATCATCAGGAAATATAGAACCAGCAACCTAGCAATGTTCTAATGACCCAACTCTAGCAACCTAGCAATGCCAAATAACAACCAATTGAGTCTCTACAACATCCTCTTCTTCATTGCCTTGATTCCACGATCACACTTCGCCTTTACCTGCACCACAAACACAAATTGAGATGCATGAGTTCAGTGAGGAAATCCTCCCATCTACAGGACTATACACACAAGCAATTGAGATAAACTATCCATCAAACAACAATCAACAAAGAAACCAGGAACAGCATCGACCGACACCAACCATGCATCAACCGACACCAACAGGGGTTGAATAGACCGACACAAGCTTTCATCGACCGATGCAAGACTAACCTACATCGACCGACACATGCTCGACATTGCATAAAATCCCTAATTGCATCGACCGACGCCTCCAAATGGCATCGACCGACGCTCCTAAGTCAAAACGCGCCGTCCTCGCATTGCATCGACCCACACACGTGCCGAGCTACGTTTTCTCCGAAGCTTCTCGCCGGATCTCCGTTCCTACAATCATCAAACTCGATCCCAAGCCACAAGAAAGCTTCACAAAGCCTTAAACAACGTTCTAACAAACTAAACAACACATAGACAAGCAAACCAGAGAAATCTCAAGCTTAGATAAGCCATGGTCATGCACTCACCTTTGCCAAGAAGATTCTGGCCCTTAAACAAGCAAAACAACGCTCCTAGGAAGCTCCTACAATGATCTCAGCTACAGATCTCTACAGGAACAGCCTCAAATCTCCCAAAATCCTCAAGAGCACTCAAAAACTTTTTCTCTCTTTTCTTTTCTGTTAAAAACGGCCAATCTCGTCAAATGAAGACAAAAACTCGACTTAAGGGTTTTCCCAAACCCAAAACGTAACATTTTACTTAAGTTGAACCGCACAAAAGAGGCCTTGCATCGAACAATGCATCACCAGCATCGACTGATGTACATTCCAAACCGGGATTCCGTTTCGCGGATGTTATGATTCTCCACCACCAACATAGATTCGTCCTCAAATCTTGAACAACCATCAGCCAATAACTCTCGTGCAACCATCTCCACGGCCCGCACTCCTCTGACCGATCTACAAAAGGTCACCTGTGTAGGCGATAGACTCACGTTCCATGCATTATTTTCTCTCGAATTTTGGACTTTCCTTGACTCATAGGTCTTAACCTTGAGTTTTTATTGGCTCCTCATCAGGCCTAAGCCTGCATGCCATAATGTTGGCTCCTCATCGCCCTAAGCCGCATGCCATAATATATAAGAAAGTGAAATATTTGTCTCTCTGGTTTCCACCCTACAGCGCGCCCTCGGATCGTCATCCGAAGTCAATATACCACCATAATCCCAAGCCACAAAGTCTCAGAATATGGCAGTACTAGGAGATCTAAAATCCCCCAAGAGTCGCGAGCAAACAATTCTGAACACGTCTGAGTCCTATCCCTAACCAGGTTTCCTTCTCGTGGCTCTCGTAAGACAACATAATGTCCTACCAACCACATATCCCCTCACTGGAATACCTCATGACTGCACAAGGATCATATACATGCCATAAGGGCCACCCCGAAGGCCAAACAAATGTCCTAAACAGGACCGCCACCAAGGCCAAACAAATGTACTAAACATGACCGCCAACAAGGCCAAAAAAATGTCCTAAATAGGACCGCCACCAAAGCCAAAAAAATGTCCTCAACAGGACCGTCACAAAGACTACTTGTCCCGAAGGACCGTCACGAAGACCACTCATCCCGAAGGATTGCCTCAAAAGGCCACACGTCCCAAAGGACCATCACGAAGACCACACTTCCCGAAGGACCGCCTAAACAGGCACATTGACTAAACAGCCCGCCATAAAGGCCACACAATTGGCTAAACAGCCTGCCACAAAGACCACACAATGTCTCAAAAGACCGCCACACATGGGCACAATGACTCAAAAGTCCACCACGAATGCCACACAAGCCCCTCCAAGGCTCACAACTACTAAAATGGACAAATTCTAACTCACATAAAACTTTCCATTTTTAGAACTTTCCACTTTTGGAAACTTTCCACTTTTGGAAACTTTCCACTTTTAGAAACTTCTATTTTCAAGAAACTTTTCCTCAAAATACCGCCTCACGGAAATTTCTTACCCCGAACACCACCTCATCTTGTACTTAGTCGCACAACCAACCACCCCTAAGCGACCAAGTAAACAAGAGAGATGTGCTGGAATACTCCATTCCCGCTCCACCCACATACTACATATGGGACCAGGCTAGACAAGCTCAAGTCGCGGCTTGCTTCTCATACCACTTCTTAAACCTTGCCTTCATCCTCGCCTCTGGTTCTTAAGTCTGCTCCTCAACACCATCACAGTCCCAAAGGACTCTCATCAAAGGAATCTTCTTCTTCTGAAGTTCCTTAATCCTCCTCCCGAGAACCCTCACTGGTCTCGCCTCCAAAGTCATTTTATGCTGAAGATCTTCAGGAATCTTAGCCAACAACCGATCATCCTCGCGGAGACACTTCTGCAACATAGACACATGGAAAACGTTGTGGAACGCACGCATAACCTCAGACAATTCCAGCCTATATGCTACCGGTCCCACCCGCTCTATCACTTTGAACGGACCCATATACCTCAGACTTAACTTAGTTTCTGTCAATGACCTGTTCGGACCCTGCAACATGATCATCTTGAGGTACACTCTGTCTCCTACATGAAACTCAAGATCTCTCCTCCTCTTATCAGCATAACTCCTCTGTCGATCATGAACTTCCTTCAGGTTCAGCTTGAGAACCCAAATCTTCTCCGAGGTCTCCTGAACAAAATCCACCCCAAACATGCTCCTCTCCCCCACCTGTGTCCAGCATAACAGTGTACGACATGGCCTCCCATACAAAGCCTCATAAGGAGTCATCTTAATACTCGCTTGATAATTGTTGTTGTAAGGAAACTCTACAAGGTTCAAGTGATCTGCCCGATGGCCACCCCAATCCAAAACACACATGCTCAGCAAATTCTCCATCATCTGGATCGTCCTCTCTGACTGTCCATATGACTGGGGATGATAAGTTATACTCATATGCACCTTAGTGTCCATCTCTGCCTGAAATGCCTTCCAGAACACCAAAGTGAACTTAGAATCCCTATCAGACACAATACTCGCTGGCACCCCATGCAATCTGACTATCTCCTTCACATACTTGTTAGCTAAGACCGCTGCTCTATCAGTCTAATGGCCAAAAAATGTGCTTACTTAGTCAACCGGTCCACAATGACCCGTCAAAGGTCCGAGACACTGGCAATCCTACCACAAAATCCATCGTGATTATATCCCACTTCCACTCTGGAATGGGTAGATTCTTCAGTAACCCGCCTAGAACCTGATGCTCAGTCTTCACAAGCTGACATACATCACACCTCGCAACCCAACTAGCTACATCCTTCTTCATCCCGACCCAGTGATAGTACCTCTTGAGATCATGGTACATCTTAGTCACTCCTGGATGAATAGAAAACATGCTCGCATGAGCCTCCTTCAAGATCTCCTGCCTCAAATCGTCATCCTTGGGGACACAAATTCGCTCATGAACCAAAATAATACCATTAGCGGACACAAATCCACATCCTTAGAGGCATTCACCAGCCCCAAATCATTCTCCTGAGCCAACCGCACCCTGCTTAGAAGATCTGCTCTATCAACCGCCTCCAAACCCAACAGCTCCTGAGAAACAACACACAACCTCAAAGCACTGATCTCTTCTACCAGAGACTCCATCTCCTGCTCCTGAGCCGAAGCTACCCTCTTCCGACTCAGAGCATCTGCAACCAAGTCAGCCTTACCAGGGTGATAGGCTATCTCCAAATCATAGTCTGCCACAAGTTCCATCCACCGCCTCTGTCTCAAATTCAGCTCAGGCTGAGTGAATATATACTTCAGGCTCTTATGATCTGTGAACACCTGCACCTTTGCACCATAAAGAAAGATCTCCAAATCTTCAGGGCAAAAACTACAGCAGCCATCTCCAAATCATGAGTAGGACAGTTGTCCTCATGCTTCCGAAACTGCCGCGAAGCGTAGGCAATCACCTTCCCATGCTGCAACAACACACACCACAAACCAACTCTGGATGCATCTGTATAATCCACATAGGGTTCTCCCTGCTCAGGAAAAGCCAACATTGGCGTAGTAGTCAGCATCTCCTTCAGGCTTGCAAAGCCCTCCCCACACTCCTGTGACCAAACAAAAGGAACATCCTTCCTTGTCAACTTAGTCATAGGACATGCCTTGCTCGCAAAACCCTGCACAAATCTCCTGTAGTAACCTGCCAAACCAAGGAAACTCCTGATCTCTACGGTATTATGCAGTCTAGGTCAATCCCTGATAGCCTGAATCTTCTCTGGATCTACAGAAACCCCCTCTGCAAAAACAATATGACCTAGAAAACCCATCTCACGCTGCCAAAAACTGCACTTACTCAACTTAGCAAACAACTTCTGCTCCCGCAGCTTCTTCAGAACTGCTCTCAAATACAGTGCATGCTCCCCAGGACTCTTGGAAAATAACTGGATATCGTCGATGAAAATGATGACAGACACGTCCAGAAACTCCTGAAACACGCTGTTCATCAATCTCATAAACGCTGCTGGCGTGTTAGTCAACCCAAAAGACATCACCACGAACTTATAATGCCCATACCACGTCCTGAATGCATTCTTCCTCACATCTGCCTCATATATCGTATATGATGATAACCCGACGCCAGATATATCTTGGAGAACCAAGTAGCACATCTCAACTGATCCAACAACTCATCGATCCTGGGAAGAGGGTATTTTTTCTTCACAGTTACCCGGTTCAAACCCCGGTAATCAATACACAAACGAAAACTCCCATCCTTCTTCATAACAAATAACACCTACGCTCCCCATGGTGAAACACTAGGACGGATGAATCCCTTGCTCAACAAATCCACTAGTTGCTTCTTCAGCTCTGCTATCTCTGTTGGAGCCATCCTATAAGGAGCCTTGGATAACGGCGTCGTCCCCGGTTCCAGTTCAGTCGTGAAAGGATCATACCGAGATGGTGGTAATCCTTGCAATGACTGAAACACATCTTTAAATTCCTCAACAACCTGAATACCGCTAACTGTAGACTGCCAGACTGACTCCAGCATTGATATGGTAACCAAATAAGCCTCACGGTCCTTCTCAATCATATTCCCAGCCTGCATGGCCGAGATCATGAGACTCCCCGAAGTTGGTCTAATACCCTGAACAACCAACTTCCCACCTGGACGCTCAAACTCCACTCTACCCCGATGGCAATCCAAATGTACCATATGCCGATGCAACCAATCCATCCCGAGAATAACATCATACAATTCCACTGGACTAATAAGCAAATCCGCTGACCACATCTCTCCTACGATTTGAATATCAACTCCCCTAGCTCGTCCAATAACCCTCAGAAACTTGCCTACCGCAACTCTGACAACTCCAGTACACTATCTGGGATCTCCTCTGATATCTGCACTCTCTGCAAACTCCGGAGTAGTGAAGCTACGAGAAGCTCTAGAATCAAACATAACATGGGACTTAAACCCGCCCACCAACAAGGTCCCTACACAAACCTCATGTGTTGATAACCTAACCCTTTATCATAGGAAAACATAAAATTTGAACCTACTGAAATTCACAAAGTTTAAGTAACAGAAATTATACTTATGATCGCCCTGGCACTGGTTCCACCAGTCTCGATCGTCGTGTACACCTGTGGCGTCTGCTCAATCCGTGCTACCTGCTGCACTCCAGGCTGCACCATATGCTGCACCACTGCCACTGCCATCTGCTGCAACTTAGGACACTTGGGCTTGATGTGCCCAGGCTCCCTGCAATGATAGCATACACGTACTGCTGCCGTCGGGGAACTCTTCTGGGGACAGCTTGTCGCTGTTGCTAGAACCTCTCTGATGATGAGCCTTCTTAGGCTGCACTGCTGGATTAACCGTCACCGTCTGTGCCCGGATATCCTCCTCAATCTCTGCTGCAGTCTCAACCAGCTCTGCACGCGTAGCATAACTCTGTCCTCTACAATGGACCCTGAAGTCATCACGAAGAGCCCTCATAAACCTCCTGATCTGGGCCTCCTCAGACTTCATAGCCCGACCCCCATAAGATAGAAGTCGACTGAACTCCAAGTCCAGCTCCCGCACTTACTGTGTTCCCTGAGATAGCTGTAGGAACTACATCTCCAACGAGTCTAACTCCTCCACGAAGTCAGTCCAAGTCATCTCCCTCTGCACTCTCCTAGCAGCCACTGATCTCCACCACACCTGAGCATCACCAATCAAATTGTGGACCCCTATGTCCACCCAAAACTCCTCAGGAAATCTCAGAGTCTGGAAGTTACGTTCCACACTCGTCCTCCACGCATCTGCAGCAGTAGGATCTGTACCACCCGAAAACCGTGCAGTCTCAATGCCACACATCTACATCAGCATAGACAAATAACGACCATGTGCTCCCACATCCGCAGCCACTGGTTGCCGCTCCTCCGCCACCACTGGTGGCACTACCTGAGCCTAAGCCGGTACCACTGCTGGCAACCGGTCCAACACCTGTGCTAGAAAAGCCACAAAATCAACTCCTAGAGACTCCAACTGCTGGAAATCCCACTCCCGGGACCCTAGCATCACCGGCCTTTCGAACACCAACACCGCCCCATCCGGCCACACTCATAGAATTCTCCTGGACACTCTGCGACTCGCCAACACCCTCAGCTGTCACACTCTGGTCCACAGTATCACTAACTGCCGGGCCTCTGCCCCTACCCCGACCACGACCGCGTCTACGACCAGCAACAGCATCATCTCTAGCCATCAGCACTACCATGAACAGAAGACTAAGCAAACAATTATATAGAACACAAAACATAAACTCATCGTGGAATCACACAGTAAGCTCGAAGAGGATGTTCTAGGACTCCATGCAACACACAATTGACTAACTCACATAATCAGTCAAAGCATGCAAAAATCCCAAACATCTAAAGCACAAAGCCTAGTGAACCCAAACCTAGAACCGTAAGAGATCTGGTACCAAAACTGAAACGACCCGAACCGTTTTTTTTAATAAATAATAAATAGTAATAATAATAATAATAATAATAATAATAATAATAATAATAATAATAATAATAATAATAATAATAATAATAATAATAATAATAATAATAATAATAATAATAATAATAATAATAATAATAATAATAATAATAAACACTCTACAACTAGTGGTACCATATCCACTAGCCACCTAACCACAATCACACATCATCGGATAACAGAAACAATAACATTAAACCAATAAATATCCAATAATAAATAACTAATATCAGAGTATAGCAAATATCCAATAACCAAACATCAGGAAACATAGAACCAGCAACCTAGCAATGCCAGACAGCAACCAATTGAGTCCCTAGAACATCCTCATCTTCATTTCCTTGATTCCACGATCACACTTTGCCTTTACCTGCCCCAGAAACACAAATTCAGATACATGAGTATTTGATGAACACTCACTGAGGCAATGATAAACACTCAGTGAGGCAATCCTCCCATCTACTGGGCTATACACACAAGCAATTGAGATACTCTAATCATCAAACAACAATTAACAAACAAAACAGGACCAACATCGACCGACACCAACAGGGGTTGCATCGACCGACACCAACAGGGGTTGCATCGACCGACACCAACAGAGGTTGCATCGACCGACACAAGCTTTCATCGACCGATGCAAGACTAACATGCATCGACCGACACTAATACTGCATCGACCGATGCATGCTCGACATTGCACAAAATCCCTAATTGCATCGACCGACGCTTCTAGGTCAAAACGCGCCGTCCTCGCATTGCATCGACTGACACACAAAGTGCATCGACCGACGCACGTGCCGAGCATCATTTTCCCCGAAGCTTCTCGCCGGATCTTCGTTCCTACAACCATCAATCCCAGGCCACAAGAAAGCTTCACAAAGCCTTAAATAACATACTAACAAGGTAAACAACACATAAACAAGTAGATCAGAGAAATCTCAAGCTTAGATAAGTCATGGTCATGCACTCACCTTTGCCAAGAAGATTATGACCCTTAAACAAGCAAAACAATGCTCCTAGGAAGCTCCTACAACGATCTCAGCTACAGATCTCTACAGGGACAGGCTCAAATCTCCCAAAATCCTCAAGAACACTCAAAAACTTTTTCTCTCTTTTATTTTCTCTCAAAAACGGCCAATCTCGTCGAATGAAGACAAAAACTCGACCAAAGGGTTTTCCCTAACCGAAAACGCAGCGTTTTACTTAAGTCGAATCGCAAAATGAAGTGCATCGACTGATGCATCACCAGCATCGACTGATGCACATTCCAAACCGGGATTCCGGTTCATGGATGTTACAACAAGAACTGCGGTTGGCAAGTATATGCAACGAACCAACCGAATTCGGAGAATGTGGAAATAAAAACTGTTACTTTGAAACATAGCTGTGATGTTTCGTCCAGGTCTAAATATGGTGACAAGGCGACAGCCAGAACTTTATATGAACTCTTGTAAGCAAAATTTGCAAACGGGAAGAGAGGTCCAAGAGCGTGTGAGCTACCTCAGATGGTATTGTCAGAGCTAAACGTTAAAATTTCTTATATGAAAGCATGGAACGCTAAGGAATTGGCCTTGAAATCTGCCCGTGGGGATGAAGAAGAAGGTTATCGTTTTTTGTATGTATTTGCATTTCGTTGAGTCCACCAATCCTGGGACGATCTACGATATGCAGACAAGCGTTGATAACAAAAGGGAATACTAAGTTTAAATATTTAGTTTTTGCTTTTGGCGCCTCTATCAATGGGTTTAAGTATCTGAGAAAAGTAATTGTTATCAACGGCACATCAATAAAAAGTAAATACAAAGGATGCTTGGTTGCTGCAAGTGGACAAGATGAGAATATGCAGATCTTCCCCCTCGCATTTGGAGTAGTAGAAGTGGAAACTGATAGTGGTTGGGTATGGTTTTTAAAAAATTTACAAAAGTTTGTCCCTGATGAAGAAGATTTGCTATTTGTATCAGATAGACATGCATCAATATACTCTGCCCTTGGTCAGGTTTATCCACTAGCGCACCATGTCGCATGTGCAGTCCACCTTTTTAGGAATGTTAAGCATAACTTTCATTGCGGTGGTCTTGCTGCCATTGTTTCAAAAGCTGCAAGGGCCTACACAATCGGTGAATTCGAGTAATGGTGGAAAGAAATAGAGAATCGCAAGCCAGCTTGTACAGCTTATCTTAGAGACATTGGTTTCTCTCATTGGACATTTTCTCATGTAACAACCCGTCCCGTGGACCCCACTAGCCTCACTGCTAGCCCGCTAGCCTCACCAATAACCTACTAGTGATGTGGATTTCCACAGTGATGGGTTAGGATCGATGCCCTGCAGGGCCAGCTTGGGGTCTGTTTGGGCGGCTAGCAGTGAGGCTAGCGGGCTAGCAGTGAGGCTAGTGGGGTCCACGGGACGGGTTGTTACAATAAAAATCGATTTTTATTGTAACAACCTGTCCCGTGGACCCCACTAGCCTCTCTACTAGCCGCCCCAACGGACCCCAAGCTGGCCCTGCAGGGCATCGATCCTAACCCCTCACTGGGCAAATGGAACTATTCATCCAAATCCACAGTAGGTTATTGGTGTACCAGGCGTTCCTCGAACCCTGGTCCCCACCCTTTAACAACCTTCCCACAGGACAAGCTGTCACCAATTGATCTGTAACATCCGCGAACCAATTTTTAAGGTTTTGGTGTGGGTGTCGATCGACACCCTTGGTGTATCGATCGACATCATGTTTTCTGGTTTGGTCTGGTTCGTTTTAATTGCTGTTTGGTTCGGTTTGGTTCAAGAAAAATCCCTAAATCGTGTTATAAGTGGAGAAGCGACAAATTAAGGGTTTTAGGGTGTCTTGTCGCCGTTTTCAGAGATAGAGAGAGAGGAGAGAGCCTATTGTGGTGTGAAGGAGATTAAAGGAGAAAGATCAGAATCGTTAGGGTTTGGGAGGAAACAGTTTTGGCATATCAAATCGTTCTCAAAGGTAATGAAATTTGGTAGGTTTATTCCCAAGTCTTTCATCATCATTCACCTTTTTACAGAAGTAGATTTGGATTTAAACTCGATGAGTTATTGGCAGTTTCGTGAGACACGTTTTCTCAGACGCGAGTTGGGACCATCGGAGATTGTAACTGAGATCGTGGTCTCGTGTGGTGTCTGATCGTGCTGACATTTTGTGGGAAGCTTCGTGACGTCTAGGGATAGCTTTTCACCGGAGCGATTTGATAGTTAACGGTTGGTTTGTATTTTAGGGTTTCGTCTTTGAGACTGTTCTTTTCTGATGTTTCTGTCCAGTTTTGTTATAAGTCGTTTTTGGTTGTGTGGCTTGTAGTAGGGCGTTTCTGGGCTGTTTCAGACGTTAGGAGGGTCTCAACTGGTTGTATTGGTTGTTATAATCAGTTGATAAGGTGAGTGCATGACCATGGCTTATCTAAGCCTGAGAATCCTTTGTTGTTCTTGCTTGATTGGTGGTGCTTTGTGGTGTTGTTCTTGCTTGATTGGTTGTGTTAGTGGTGTTGTTCTTGCTTGTGGTGGTTGTGTTATGGTTCTTATAGGTTCCTGAAGGTTTTGGGTGAGGTTGGAACGGATTGGAGATGATTGGAAATGGAGATTCGTCATTCGGATTCGTGCAGTTCGCGTCTGTGAAGGGAGTGTCGATCGACACCAGTTAGGTGTCGGTCGACACCATGTTTGGTCAGTTTCGATCGACACCTCTCTGGTTTCGGTCGACACCAAGTTGCTTGTTTCGTGATTTTTCCTGGTTTGTTGTGTTTGGTTGTCATTTGTTAAGCATTGGAATCTTAGTTGCTTGTGTGTATAGCCCAGTAGATGGGAGGATTGCCTCACTAAGTATTTGTGATAATACTTACGCATCTCAATTGTTGTTTGTGGTGTGCAGGTTTGTGACATGGAATCATGGCAATGAGAAGGAGGATGATCTAGGGTCTCGTTTGTGTGTTATTGGATTTGTTGGTTATGTTGTTGGAACCTTGGTTAGTGTTATGTTAGGTTGCCGGATAGAATGGTTAGGAATGTTATTGTATTGATGATGTTGTTGGTTTTGTATTATTGGTATGTTTCCGCTGTGCTTAATGTTATTGCTGGTTTAATGTTGAGTTGTGGTTTGGGTTGGTTAATTAAGTAGTATGGGATGCTTAATTATACATTGTATTTAATTGTTAAAAAAAAAGAAAAGGGGGTCGGGTTGTTTCATTTTGGTATCAGAGCCTTTACGGTTCTAAGATGGTTAAATGGATGGTTAGAGCGGTTAGGAATTTAATTGGGTGAATTATTTTCCTTTTGCTTGATGCATGATGTTGTGTGATGGAATTGATTATGAGTAGTTAGTAAATTTGTCTGCGGTATGGAGTCCTAGTATCATCCTCTTCGAGCCTTCAATGAGATTCCACGGTGAGTTATTGTTATGTTTCTTTGTGTGGTATTGATTTGTTTTCTGCTTGTTAGCCTCTGTTCTTGGAAGATCAGTGGTTAAGGTGTTTGAGTAGTTGGTCGTGGACGGGGACGTGGTCGTGGTCATTGTTGGGCGGGTTCCGAGGCCAGCGAGTGTGTGGTCCAGAGTTCCACGAGGAGGTACGTCAGAGGGTCGCAAGCGTATCAGGAGGGACCAGAGGGGATTAGCCGGTGAGCGTGCCGGGGGTGCTGGGAACCCAGGTGTGGGGTTGCAGCAGGTGGAGCCCAGGGTCGAGATGATCGCTTGGCGGATCTGTTGGCGTGCTGTTGGAGCGGTTACCGAGAGGGGTACCAGTGTAGGCTCCAGTTTTGCCACATGTGGCGGGGTGCAGTCGAGGGCTGCGGATGTTGAGGACTTTCCACCTTATGTTAAGAGGATGGAGCGGTTGTAGATGACCGGTATGAGATTATTCTCAAGAGGTATCGGGCCTAGAGAGGCGGATAGGTGGACATATGCAGTTGGAGCAGATATTTCTCTGCTTGGTGGTTAATCCAGTTGGATATAAGTTGAGTGGGTAGGTGTAACATTGCAATGTTATACTCGGACCACAAGAGGTAGTTGTGTCGAGAGATGTTTATAGTCGTTAAGGATTGTTTCTCCTGAGGGGATGGTGATTCCCCTGAATACCGATAGCTCGAGGGGCTGAGGGCTCCAAGAGTGGCAGAGGGGATGTTTTTCTCCTGAGGGGATGAGTAGTTCCCCTGATACCGAGATCTTGAGGATTGTGGGCCAAGAGTGAGACGGTATAACTCGAAGACGCTGGTCTGAGAGTGAGATCGGTATGACTCGAAGGTTGCGACCTAAGAGTGGAAGAGTTGGGAGCAAGCAATTCCTAGGACGTGAGTATAAACATAACGATTGAATGTAGACCTTAAGAGATTGACGGTGGTTTAATCTCGGGTTTTGGATGTGTTGACCTTTGGGACAAGGTTTTATGACCATAGCGGTTATGAATGTTTGGCTGT
Organism: Camelina sativa; assembly: GCF_030686135.1. Lineage (NCBI taxonomy): Eukaryota > Viridiplantae > Streptophyta > Magnoliopsida > Brassicales > Brassicaceae > Camelina > Camelina sativa. Next base: position 32,684,447 of record NC_141896.1, on the reverse strand, counting down.
GCGCCAGGATTGTGAGGCCGGTGGTGCCGGAGTCCCGGGAAGGGGAGTTACAACAGGATTGAGCCGGGAGAGGCATGTTTGCCAGATACATAAGTTCACGAAAAGCCTTCATGGCAGGATAAACTAATCGTTGTAACGATGCTGGATGAAGTTCATTGGAGATGGACAGGGTTGATAGATCCAAGGTTTTGGTAAGCTTGTTGGAGGGAATAAGTCAAGTGGTTTGAGTTAGCTGCCTGCAAAGCATTTGACGCGGTGAATCAGAATATGCGAACGTATGGTACTTGTTTGTTTTATTACGCTCGTATTGATGATTTACTGTGGAGAATTGCCAAGTGGAAAAGCTATTTCTGGAATAAGTTATCTTGGGGAAGTTGCCCTAAGTGGCAAGTTACTAGAGGTTCTTGGACGAACAAGAGGATTGATATTTAGGTGGCGGCGAGTTGATGTCAGCATACTTGAGTATTTGTTTAGTTGAGCTGAGGAAGCAACTAGAGGATTTATGGAGCAAGGGATTTATACGTTTTAGTGTATCACCGTGGAGAGCCCTGGTGTTATTTATTAAGAAGAAGGATGGGAGTTTCCGCTTGTGCATTGACTAATGGGGTTTGAACCGGGTCACTGTCAAGAACAAGTACCCTCTTCCCAGGATTGATGAGTTGTTGAATCAGCTGGGAGGTGCTACTCGGTTCTCTAAGGTAGATCTGGCGTTGGGTTATCATTAGATACCGATAGATGAGGCAGATGTGACGAAGACTGCTTTCAGGACGAGCTATGGGCACTATGAGTTTGTGGTGATGCTTTTCGGATTGACTAACGCGCCAGCAACGTTTATGAGATTGATGAACAGTGTGTTTCAGGAGTTTCTGGATGTATCTGTCATCATTTTTATCGACGATATCCTGGTTTATTCTAAGAGTCCTGAGGTGCATGCAGTGCATTTGAGGGCAGTTATGGAGAAGCTGCGGGAGCAGAAGTTGTTTGCTAAGTGGAGCAAGTACAGTTTTTAGCAGCGTGAGATGGGCTTTCTGGGTCACATTGTTTCTGCATAGTGAGTTTCTGTAGATCCGGAGAAGATTCAGGCTATCAGGAATTGGCCTAGACAACAGAATGTCACTAAGATCAGGAGTTTCCTTGGTTTGATAGGTTACTGCAGGACCATGAGATGAAGTCTCTGGTAGGAGAGGTCAGTGCGTTGAGCTTGTGTGTGGTTCCTCGAGAACCATTGGGTTAGGAGGCGGCTTATGGAGTGGATCTTCTGAGCAGGGTGTGGTTGGCTCAGGAGAAGGATTTGGGGCTGGTGAATGTCTCTAAGGATGTTGATTCAGAGTATCAGGTCTCAACTAATGGTACTATCTTGGTGCACGGTCGGATTTGTGTGCCCAAGGATGAGGATTTGAGATAGGAGATCTTGAGGGAGGCTCATGCGAGCATGTTTTTCTATTCATCCAGGAGCGACTAAGATGTACCGTGACCTCAAGAGGTATTATCATTAGGTCGGGATGAAGAAGGTTGTAGCTAGTTGGGTCGCGAGGTGCGACATGTGTTAGCTGGTGAAGGCTGAGCATCAGGTTCCAAGCGGATTACTAAAGAGTCTACCCATTTCAGAGTGGAAGTGGGATATGATCACGATGGATTTTGTGGTAGGATTGCCAGTGTCACGAACTTTTGATGTTATTTGGGTCATTGTGGACCGGTTGACTAAGTCAGCATATTTTCTATCCATTAAGAAGATTGATGGAGCAGCGGTCTTGGCTAAGAAGTATGTGAGAGAGATAGTCAGACAGCATGGTGTGCCTGCTAGTATTGTGTCTGATAGAGATTCCAAGTTCACTTCGGTGTTCTGGAGGGCGTTTCAGGCAGAGATGGGTACGAAGGTGCATATGAGTACAGCCTATCATCCTCAGACGGACGGTCAGTCAGAGAGGACGATCCAGATCTTGGAGGATTTATTGAGGATGTGTGTGCTGGATTGGGGTGGTCATTGGGCAGATCACTTCAGCTTGGTGGAGTTTGCTTATAACAACAGCTACCAGGCTAGTATTGGGATGGCTCCTTATAAGGCTTTGTATGGGAGGCCGTGTCGTACACCGTTATGTTGGACTCCGGTGGGGGAGAGGAGCATATTTGGTGCAGATTTTGTTCAGGAGACCTCGGAGAAGATCCGGGTTCTGAGGCTGAACATGAAGGAGGCTCAGGATCGGCAGAAGAGTTATGCTGATAGGAGGAGAAAGGATCTTGAGTTTCAGGTTGGGGATAGAGTGTATCTCAAGATGGCCATGTTGCGGGGTCCGAACAGGTCACTGACAGAGACTAAGTTGAGTCCGAGGTACATGGGTCCGTTCAGAGTGGTTGAGCGGGTGGGACCAGTGGCATACCGGTTGGAGTTGCCTGAGGTTATGCGTGCGTTCCACAAGGAATTTCATGTGTCGATGCTGAGGAAGTGTCTTCACGAGGGTGATCAGTTGTTGGCTAAGATTCCTGAGGATCTTCAGCCTAACATGACTTTAGAGGCGAGACCATTGAGGGTGCTTGAGAGGAGAGTCAAGGAACTTCGGAAGAAGAAGATTCCTTTGATGAGAGTCTTGTGGGACTGTGACGGAGTAGAGGAGCAGACTTGGGAGCCCGAGGCGAGGATGAAGGCAAGGTTTAAGAAGTGGTTTGAGAAGCACACCGCGACTTTAGCTTGTCTAGCCGGGTCCGAGTTGTAGTCCGTGGCTGGAGCGGGTACGGAGTATTCCAGCCCATCTCTCTTGATATTTGGTCGCTTAGGGGTGGTTGGTTGTGCGACTAAGTATCAAGATGAAGTGGTGCTCGGGATGCGGGTTGATGGCTCCGGTTGTTGTATTTTTGTCGTATTTTTCCGGTTGTATTTTCGTTGAGGTTGTGACGATTATGACATTTTTTTGAGATTAATAAGATGAGTATTTTTCTTTGTGTTGACTGTTGTTGTCATGGGAAAAAGAGAAATAGCTCGGGTTTCTATTTTTGGAAGTTTCTATAAATAGAAAGTTTCCACAAAAGGAAAGTTTCCAGAATTAGAAGTTTCTAAAAGGGGAATTTTTGTGGGAAGTGTTGAGGTAGATCTAGCCGGGAGATACTCGATGGCATCAGGTTTGTTTTTGCTCAAGGCCGTGCGGGCCCAACTCACGTGATACCGATAGCTCGATGGAGTTTGTGGCCAGAGAGTGGGAGTGGTATATGTTGCTTCGGATGACGATCCGAGAGCGCGCTTGAGGGTGACGACCCAAGAGCAGGATATGTGAGGCTCCCTGGATACCGTAGCTGTGAGCCGCGGCTCGGCAATGAGCCGGTATGTCTTGAGGGTTGCGACCCGAGAGCGGGGGGAGTGGGCGTGTGAGACTCCCTGGATACCGTAGCTGTAGGTTGTGGCCTGGCAGTGAGCCGGTATGACTCAAAGGTTGTGACCTGAGAGCGGGGGGAGTGTGTGTGTGAGTGACTTCCTGGATGCCGTAGCTTAAGGCGGTTGGCCTGATAGCGAGCCGGCATGATTCGTTGGTTGCGACCACGGACGGGGGAAGCACTGAGTTGTGAGCAAAAAGTGTTTATGATGCGAGTATATTGGCTAGAGGGAGACCTCGAGGGTCAGTCGGAGGTGTGCGGGCTGTTGCGACAGTGGCATGGGAAACCTTGGCTGACGGTATTTAGTCCGGTCGGGGACGTGCGGGCCGTGTTGACGGTGGCACGGAGGTCCTTGACAGTTGGACGGTTTTGCAGGATTCGAGGACGAATCCTTGTTGGTGGGGGAGAATTGTAACATCCGCGAACCAATTTTTAAGGTTTTGGTGTGGGTGTCGATCGACACCCTTGGTGTATCGAACGACATCATGTTTTCTGGTTTGGTCTGGTTCATTTTAATTGCTGTTTGGTTCGGTTTGGTTCAAGAAAAATCCCTAAATCGTGTTATAAGTGGAGAAGCGACAAATTAAGGGTTTTAGGGTGTCTTGTCGCCGTTTTCAGAGATAGAGAGAGAGGAGAGAGCCTATTGTGGTGTGAAGGAGATTAAAGGAGAAAGATCAGAATCGTTAGGGTTTGGGAGGAAACAGTTTCGGCATATCAAATCGTTCTCAAAGGTAATGAAATTTGGTAGGTTTATTCCCAAGTCTTTCATCGTCATTCGCCTTTTTACAGAAGTAGATTTGGATTTAAACTCGATGAGTTATTGGCAGTTTCGTGAGACACGTTTTCTCAGACGCGAGTTGGGACCATCGGAGATTGTAACTGAGATCGTGGTCTCGTGTGGTGTCTGATCGTGCTGAAATTTTGTGGGAAGCGTCGTGACGTCTAGGGGTAGATTTTCACCGGAGAGATTTGATAGTTAACGGTTGGTTTGTATTTTAGGGTTTCGTCTTTAAGACTGTTCTTTTCTGATGTTTCTGTCCAGTTTTGTTATAAGTCGTTTTTGGTTGTGTGGCTTGTTGTAGGGCGTTCCTGGGCTGTTTCAGACGTTAGGAGGGTCTCAACTGGTTGTATTGGTTGTTATAATCAGTTGATAAGGTGAGTGCATGACCATGGCTTATCTAAGCCTGAGAATCCTTTGTTGTTCTTGCTTGATTGGTGGTGCTTTGTGGTGTTGTTCTTGCTTGATTGGTTGTGTTAGTGGTGTTGTTCTTGCTTGTGGTGGTTGTGTTATGGTTCTTATAGGTTCCTGAAGGTTTTGGGTGAGGTTGGAACGGATTGGAGATGATTGGAAACGGAGATTCGTCGTTCGGATTCGTGCAGTTTGCGTCTGCGAAGGGAGTGTCGATCGACACCAGTTAGGTGTCGGTCGACACCATGTTTGGTCAGTGTCGATCGACACCTCTCTGGTGTCGGTCGACACCAAGTTGCTTGTTTCGTGATTTTTCCTGGTTTGTTGTGTTTGGTTGTCATTTGTTAAGCATTGGAATCTCAGTTACTTGTGTGTATAGCCCAGTAGATGGGAGGATTGCCTCACTAAGTATTTTTGATAATACTTACGCATCTCAATTGTTGTTTGTGGTGTGCAGGTTTGTGACATGGAATCATGGCAATGAGGAGGAGGATGATCTAGGGTCTCGTTTGTGTGTTATTGGATTTGTTGGTTATGTTGTTGGAACCTTGGTTAGTGTTATGTTAGGTTGCCGGATAGAATGGATAGGAATGTTATTGTATTGATGATGTTGTTGGTTTTGTATTATTGGTATGTTTCCGCTGTGCTTAATGTTATTGCTGGTTTAATGTTGAGTTGTGGTTTGGGTTGGTTAATTAAGTAGTATGGGATGCTTAATTATACATTGTATTTAATTGTTAAAAAAAAAAAAAAGGGGTCGGGTTGTTTCATCTCACTTCTCTGGTAATCGTTACAATATAATGAGTAGCAACATCTCTGAGTCCCTAAATGCAGAAATGGTTAGAGCGGTGGATTACCCAATCCTATCAATGGTAGAATTCATTAGGGCAATGGTTATGTGGTGGTTTTGGTGTAGGAGGACAAAAGCGGGTAAAACGAAGACAAGATGTACACCAGAAATAGAGGACATGTTGATAGACCACTTAGAAGATTCGGTGGATTGTGCTGTTTTATCAGCGAGTGACTGAATATACCAAGTGAGAGATGGAATCGGTCGTGTCTTAACAACTGATTTGAAGTATAAAACATGCACGTGTAGGATTTTCACGTCTTGAAGATTCCTTGTTGTCATGCTTTGGCAGCCACACAAGTGCGGAGGGTTGATAAATACACATTGGTAGATGAAAGTTATTTTGTAGGTCCCTGGAAGAACAAGTACAAGAGTATAATTATGCCAGTCCCTAATGAGAGAGACACAAATGTGCCAGAAGCTCTTACGAAGGTTGATATGCTAGTATATACTCTAACACCTAGTCCATCACTTTGTTCCTTACCTTCACCATTACCTTGTCCATCCTCACCTTGTTCATCTTCTTCAGGTTTATCATCTTTGCCAGCTGGGTCACCATCGTCAGCTTTGTCACCTTTGTCAGCTTTGTCACCTTCGTCACCTTCGTAACTATCGTTAGCTGCCACATCGATACCAAGATTCACATCCACCCGATTTGAATCAAAATCATCATCTCGTGAGTCATCTTCTACACTAACATCATCTTCATGCCCATGTATGACACTTTTGGCAAGAACCCACCTTTAACACCACCATTGTATTTTGAACACTCCCCAATGGTATGTAGGATTTCCTTTAAAACAGAAAAAAAAAATTATGTTACTCAAAACTGTTTATCAGAACAACGCATTACTCCGCTATGGCAGCCAACACATAACATACCTCTTCTTGTTGTGGGATTTTGACTGATCCGTCTCTCCGTATTGACCATGAGGACTTGCTGATATGACTTCTCAATTCTGAATGGGTAATAGGACCATACTGGTCAAATACACCTTTCTCTCTAAGGGTTTTCAAAACATCGTCAACTATTTCGTCTCTCATTGCACCCCTCTCCAAATCCAGCTTTAACTCTATCTTCGCAATAGCCATATTATTTCTACGGTCCACCTCCTTCAAAAGTTCTTCAGCAGTTACCGCATCTACAACTACATGACTTGAATTTCCATCCAGACTTTGCGGTTTTGCAACTTTGATATGCCTCTTCGATTTGCCTCTTTCTTTGGGTGTGCTACTTCTAGCTTGTCCTAATTTTTTTGGTTTTTCAACCAAAGTGATACTTATTATAGGTAACTGTGCAAACCCACCATGCCAGTCCTCTTTCTAAAAACTATGTCCATCTTGAAGATTATCCAAAGTGTAATCCACTCTCACATCGTCAACCTCATCACCCCAAGAGTAATCTTGAAGGTCACAGTCACGGTTTGCAGTGTCTGATATGCTTTGAATTTCAAACTGCGTTAAGAAAAAAACTATCACCATGTTATATCCCAAACAAATTTGAAATTAAAGTGGTGTAAAAGATTATAAAATATACTCTGATCAATCTCGGTTTGTATAATTGTGGAATTGTGGAAGGTCTTAAGCATAGTCAACTGAGGGACTGAACAGTCAGTAAACCTCAACTCATCCGTTGTTTCTGGAAGGTATTTTTCCAAGAGGGGAATGGCATGGAGAATCATCAGTTGGAAGGAAAGTGTAAACCCATGAGTTGCTGTATGCGATTGGTTAAATTTGTAAACTAGTTTCTCCACACAATCCACTTTATCTCTAATTTATACCATTTCTATCGTCTTACAAATGCTACAAGCCCCATGGATATTTGGCAAATGCATCCACATCTTTGACCATCTCCAATTTTTTTTTTGAAGCTCTTACAGTAGATGAGTCGCAAACCAATATACCCTCAACAATTACAATTAGCGCCAATTGTAATCTCCTTGCGCCATCCATTTTTTTTTTTTTTAATTTGGCATCCTCTTGTCTAGTTTAAACATATTAACAATCTCTTGTATAGAGTATGATTTCTTCAGTCCTAAAAGACTCTAACAGTAAGATTCATCACCTTTCCCGGATTCTGCATTTTTGCAATATCATTTTGACTTGGCAATTGGTCGCAGTTTAGACCAGTGACAATAGCAAACTCTCTGAGGGAAAATCGTATGGGATGACCGCCATAAACAAACCACACCTCATGTCTCTTCTTAGTAACAAGTGATCGACATAGGATTAGATGCAGTTTCCCTGACAGCGAGCTCTTCCTTACTGGTAGGCAGAACAGACAACCAAACGAAGAAGACTTAAGCCACTCAAACTCTTTCGTCCCATCCAAGACTTCAACAATGTCGACGAGATACTCTGGTTTCGAGTAAGAGTTTATACGTCCTTTCTGAGGATAACGATCAATTGCGAATAGCCTAGGAGGCAGCAGATCCGCATTACTCCGTAAGACTGTTGTTGTGGGGCTCATGTTCCTGTAAAAAATAGTCAGAGACTTTATTAAAGTGAACGTAACCTCGGAAGACAAAATAATAGTTGACAACATCTAAATCCGATAGACAACAACTTCATCATAATAGACCAATTCATAACAACATTTCATGGTAGACATTAAAACTGTGGACGATAACAGTAACACAATAATTGGGTCTACTTGTCTACTTGTACGAAATAAACATACACAATTTTTAAACAAACTTCATTACGATATAGCCATCATGGTGAACAATATCATAATCTAATAGACAACATCTAAATCTGAATAGACAAATTCATAAATACACTTTATGGTAGACATAAAATATGTAGACAAAAACTAAAACAAACAACTTTCGTCTACTTAAGTTAATTGAAGCGAGTTTCAAGTTTGTCTACAAAGAAACAATATCCAAGTTTATAGATCTGGTCCATAATGTTTCAAGAACCTGCTGCGATATCGTCTACTGGAAGTTAAATAATTTCAGAAAACTTACCCTAAGGTGGGGGCAGTCGGGTAATCCTCTTAGGTTGTGTTGTTGCCGGAATCAGAGGGATATGTTGGACCACTATGAGGACCACGTTCACAGAATTTAAACAGATATTAAAGTCTATTTATTTATATAAGTAAATATATAAATAGCGGCGGTTAAATCTGTAAAATTACCCTCCTACGGCGGCCAACAGTGTGGAGAAACTCATCGCCGTGGACGCGAACTGAGCATGTTCCAAAAATCTTTTCGAACGAGATCTTACTTGGTACGACGGCCTACCGGAGAAGATAAAGACAGTAACAGTAATCAGAACTTTTATTTTGTTAAAGAATGATTCGAGAAACACATAGAGAGTCGCGTGAGAGAGAGCAGCGTAGAAGAAGAACAGGAAGACAACTCAGTTTCGGGGTTAGGGTAACAAACATTTGTAAAAAAAAAATTTAGTTATTTACTACAGGTTAGGCAAAGGACAATTGGGTAATTCTATTCATACCCAATGCCATTGCTATGGCAGATGTCGAAAGGCGGAACCGGATATGCCACATTTCGAAAGTTTTTTCACTGTAAATGACACATTAGTTAGTTTTCTCAAATATATTCCAATAACATAAAAAGGCTAAACCTTTTTTTAGCTTCTTTTTTCTGTTTCGAAAAGAATATTCTATAAACAATAAAAAACTTAAACATTATGAATATTGAACATGTTATTACAAATAATATGAGGAAAATTCCCAAAACAACTCCACTCCAAGTTAATTGTGTTTGGAAATTTATAAGGGTGTATTCAATCTAATATTTTTAATGATTTGAGTTTTTTGTCCAATTAAGTGATTTGAGTTTTCATCATATTTTAAATGATTTCTACATATACAACCTTACGGTTTTCAAAATCTCCATTATTAAAAGTCACATCACCTTGAATGCATGTTTCACATACTTGGTCACATTTGTACAGAACAAACTTGGAAACAGAATACGATATTGTCATTTTTTCGGTTAGTGATGAAAAGAAAATACTATATATAAAGCAAATGTGACACAGAAAGAGGTTTACGAGGTTGGTGAAGGAATGAGAGAGATAGCTGGAATATTTATATGTGCAACAAAAAGGTTTGAAAAAACTTGGGCTCATTGTGTCTTCAGGTCAACCTCAGTAAAGAGTTTGATATGCGTAAAAACAAGTGTGCTTGGCACAAATAGAAGACTGCTTTTCCTCCAACACGTAGAATTTTGTTCCCACACATGTAAAGCTAGCAGCACTGACTGATTCAATTACTTATACTAAAACAAAAACCTTTGTTTATGGAAGAAACCAATTGGTAAAAAAATATAATTTTTTGAAAACCTTAGCCTAATTTATCAAAAACAAATGTAAGCTTTCTAAAAAAATTGTGAAAAATACTCTTGATCCGAATTTAAATTTTGAAAGATTTTCATTCCATCTAGTCCTAGTGAATTATACCCCGACAGTTTCCCCAACATCTACAAATGCATAAGATATTTTTCTAATGATATATGAAGAGTTTAATTATAAAACTATTGCAGACACTTCCTAAAAAAATTAAAGTTACATTCTAATTTGTTTCCTCAGTTTATATATATTAAATGAAAACAAGAAAAAAACAATTCTTAAGAAAAAGTACTAAACTATCTGGAAATCACATATAAATTTTTTTGGATCCCACCTCAACAAGGATTGTGACATGCTGATACAAAATTGTGAAAATGGCACACACAATATATATTACGAATCACTTAAACTTTTGTACTTAGTAATATTTACAAATTAATCAGAGACAACTACCTCTTGGCTTTTACACCATTATGTTGCCACTACAACTAATATTCTCATGAGATAATTTTATAAATTTCATTCTTTAAATAGAATATTCGATCTATAGAACTAGAAGTAGTAAAATAAGAACTGTAAACCAATATACGTGGGCAGACGTGTCAGAATAAATCGCATGTGTCAAAGAGTTCATTGTGATTCGTAATAATTATTGTGCCATGCCCCAATTTATACCAGCATGGCACACTCTTTGCTGAGGTCTTTAGAGGACGGAAACGAGTCCAAACATATATCAACTTTTGTTTCACCTATAAAGAGTCCAACGACCTCCCATTCCTTTCATCAAACTCATACCAATCTTTTGTGTATTTTCATTTGCTCTTCAACGCTTGAATTTGTATTTCATTAATTTCCGAATGATATCTGTCTCCACAATTGTTCTCTTCCTACATGAGGGTGTCTATGAAACATACATTGGAGTCAACATCAATGATCAAGATGAGTATGCTCAAGCAGCATTGTAGAGAACGGTGACAACTATGATGACGTTATCTATGATTACGCTCCAGCTGCAAGAATGGATCATATATTTATTAGGCTAAAGCGTAGATAATTGAGTTTATATATTAATCATCACTTTGCACTTCTTATATTAAATTTTTAGTGGCCCTACGGGAATCCTTTGCGTTTATCTACTTAACACCTTCACTATAAATCGTCCAACATTATATTCTCTCAACCTCATTTGATCAACATTATATATTTCAATACAATAGGACAACGAAAATTTTGTGTTATCTTATATAATATGACAAGGTTTTTTTTAATTTTGCCTATCGATGCGATATTTGGCATTCTATTTTTGCGACATGTGTATTTACATTAATTTGAAGTTTAATTTTTTAAATTTATTTATTTAGAAATATATTCATTTCTTTTATCTTCTACTACCAAATCTTTAATTATTTTTGGTTTGTATTATTTAATATTATTTCATAGCAAGAATTTATATAGTTTACTTTTGTAAAAAAATAAAATTTGTTTCATAAGAATATATTTCGTCTATATTAATTTATACGATTTGTAACTTCCTCACTAATGTTCCTTTAAATTTTTTTACTCTTCGTCTACCAAATCTTTAGTTGTTTTTAGTTTTTAATTTAGTATTATTTCATAGTAAAAATCTTTATAGTTTACTTTTGTTAAAGAAAAAGTAATCTATTTTACAAAAAATATATTTATTCTATTTTGTTTTTACGATTTATAATTTTTTCACTTATTTTTTATCACAACCGTAACTTTATTACTTAACTATTTATATCGGTTTCACATGTCAATATTTACTATATATTAAACTATAATAAAGTAGAGTTGTGAGAAATTATCATGTGGCACTAATCTTTTTTTTTTAGCATGTGTCATTTTTTTCAATTTTAATGAAATAAAAAGACACATTATTGCTAATCTAAAACTAAATTGTCTACACACATTTTTTTAGTTTGGGACAATTTATTTGTTCAGTTTCTTTAGATTACATTTACTTCTCTCAATCAATTGCCTTTATGACATTACGGGTAGACGTTTTCTTTTGTTCAAACTGTTCATGTTGCAATAATGCATATGACCAAATTAATTACAATTAATATGCTTTATAACTGTATTTATTGCCATGAATGTGATTATTCAGGATAATGCATGTGTCAATGGAATTCCTTACAAACTTCAAACAATGTTTAATATATTATATAAGATCCAATGCTCACATGACTAATAATAAAGAAAACGATCACTCACTATATGTCTTTCTTTTCCCATCATTTCCTATGGTAATTTTTTTAATATTTTTTTTATGAAGTTTTTTAAAAAAACATGATGTCTTGCAGTATGATGATTAACAGATTAATTTCTCTATAACTATTTGAAGAAATCGTTTACAAAGCCATGTCAATGTATTTTTTTTCCTTGTCAATATTTATTAGCCTCTTCAAAGGATTGTTTTATGATAGTCATGATAAGTTTTTGCATTGTTTTGTAATGTGTTTTTTTTTTTAACTTTCAAACTATAGTTGGAAGTCTTAAGTGGTGAAGATGAGCCTAATGCTTGACTCCTAAAGCACAATTTCTTTGGCTTTGAACATTCACTATAAAATTATAATTGTAAGTACCTTAGATTTCTCCTCTTAAGTCCTCTGATCTTCAAATACAATATAGTTCTAAGTTTTTGTTTTGTAAATTTGCTTTGTTTTTTGTTTTTAAAAGTTCTTTATCCCCATTACAAAAAAAAAAAAAATTACTTTGCATATTGATAAGAAGATTGAACCTAATTTTACTGTGTAATGCATATATAAATGGTCACAAGATCACATGGAATCACTTCCCAAACTTTACAACATCCTTTCACATTATATGGAAAAACATTACAGAGACCTATTGTAAAATATTTAATATATATATATATATATATATATATATATATATATATCTACACATATTGTAACCTCAATACTTTCATCATAGACATATGTCAATTGTTAAAAGTGGTAATAAATTAACAAGTAGATTAACATATACAAAAGCAAAACTACTTTCAAATCGCATTGGTATTATTTGAGTTACCTATCATACCTCATGTCTATTTTTCTGTAACCCTTACTCCGTCCGTCATTATGCCGGAAAAAGCTTACACCATTTACAATGGTTATCTATATTTTTTTGGTTTGAATTTTATATTTCACGTTTAGAGTATAATTTTGAAGAGTCATGGTTTAGTATTCAGAGTATAAGATTAAAAGTATGATGCTATTTTAGTATTTTTAAAATTTTTGAAATAATTTGCTAATTTAAAACCAAAACTTATTTTAATGCAATATGTGAAAATTGTCCTTCTTTTAACACAATTCATAATTATAAACTTATAAATGTATGTAACTTAATTCTTTTTAATGCATATATAAATAATATAATGTACATTTCATATATAATTTAATGAAATTTTATTTTACATATAAAGTATTTGATTTTATAACCCACACATCGCGTGGGTAACTTTCTAGTTACATATTATTAAGACCTGTTAATTAGAATCATCATGGTATTTGAAGTATCAACTAAATTGCTAAAAAAACACTTACCGTAAATATAGCCCATGCATACAGTTTAACTCTTTATTTGGGGGGTATATTTTCTGGTTTATTTTTTTTTCTGGTTTATTATAGAAATTCAATAAATATGGTGTTTTTAATACGAAGAGGTTTTCGGATGACATTAAGAGAAAGAGATTTAGAGGAGTGCAGGCCCGGCCCTTGACACATTCCTATGATACATAGGTATTTGGCCTCAAATTTTTGAAGCCCATTTTGTAAGGACTTTTTGCTTTCCTTTTTTAATTAGAAGGCATCAATTTAAGAGTTAGTTTCTTTGACTTATTGAGAAAAACAATTTAAAAAAACTATTATAAGACCTCATTTTTAAAGTACAAATCTTTGTCGTATTGGGCCTCTAATGTTGCTGGACCGGCACTGGAGGAGTGTTCTTGAAGTGAGATAGGTCACGGAGCAAGTATTGTGGATGACCCGATCGCGGAACAGTTATCCTATGCATGATTCGTGTAGTGGCTCATCTGATGTGGAGAGATGGGAGATATTTAACTAACTTTGTATTTACACAAATGCAAGCGATTGAATTCATAATTATTATTAATAATTAAACTGTATAAACTGGTATGAATTCGAACAGTTATAAATTAGCTAAAGGTCTTAGTTAATTACGTGTATCCTCATTTAAGCTGGGAGATATTTCTATTACATTCAAACAATACGCATGCAGAGGTTGAGAAAATAATACTATGTTCAATAATCTACAATTTACTAACAAAAGGCATGGCCATAATCATCTTGAGAAATACAAAATCATGCATCTATGTTATCCAACCAAACTAGTAGCATTTACGCGTATGATGCAGTCATGCTGCTAGAGCATAATTACTAATTTTATCGTGGTCAAAACTGTGCTTTCATGAAAACGATGAGGTTTAAATGAAATTTTTATCTTGTAAAATTCTTTTAAAACGCGAACGAGAAATCAGGACGATATATAAACACAAACACAACATTTTGGAATTACTTTCTTATTTGTATTTGAAGATTTTACTGTATTTTAACTTTTCAAGCATTTGTAGATCTTTATTTTTAAGGGAGTTTTACTCAGATATTATACATTTTAGGTAATATTACCAGAATCTACAAAAAAAAATTTTATTACTAGGATATTTTGGGTATTTTCAAAATACCCAGCGTGCCCTTGTTTTATGTTACCGGAAAAAACATAATTATAAAAATGTCATTGCCACATCAGACACCACGTCAGAAATCGTTGAAGTGTATTAAATAACTCAGCCGTAACACATTACAGAGGTAATGACGGCAGAGTTATAGGTATGTTGCGGCTGATTTATGGAAAAACATTTGAGTAAGAGCGAACGGCTGACTTATAGCATAACTCAGCCAAACGTTACGGCTGACTTATTGAAATCTGTTTGAGTTATGCTATAACTCAGCCGTCCTTACGGCTGAGTTTTAACCCGATGGTTAAGTTGTCAAAATTTTGGCTGAGTTATCACTACAACACGGTTTAATTAACTTTTTCCGGCTGGCTGAGTTATGAAAAACGGCTGACTTATGAGATGTAGTTACGGCTGAGTTATGGTTAAAAACTATAACTCAGCTGTGATAGACTGACTTATCGTACAACTCGGCCATTTTACGGCTGACTTAGTAACAAAAGATTAATTAATAGAAAATTATTCAGTTACAGCTGACTTATTAAACGATACGGCTGAGTTACATATTTTCACTTGATGAAGCGGCTGAATTTGGCAGCCATTTTTTTTCTTTTTAATTACTGTAATGTTATTCATGTTGTGACTGAGTTATAATTTGTTTGATGGCTGAGTTATATTTAGGCTGACTAATAATTTGTTTGATGGCTGACTTGCCACGTCGGACGCATCATCCATGTTAGCATTCCATGTCATCATCTTTCTTCTTCGAAAATACGAAACATCGTTCCTTCGACTCTTGTTCTTCAACTGGTTAATAAGGGAACTATTTACATGGTTTTTACCTTCTTTTTCACCTTGTTCTTCTACTTCTTCTTCACTTTCTTCTTTACCTTTCTTCTACTTCTTCTTCACTTTCTTCTTCACCTTCTTCTTCACCTTGTTCTTCATTTTCTTTCATAGATCAAGTTCCGGTAATTGTTGTTTTTGCTAATTGGGTAAAGAAACACAAATATGTATTTAACACCGACGATAGAGGGTGTAGAGTTGTGCAGATAGATGCAGAAACAACACACGACAAGCTTGTGAAGCTTGTTTTGCATCTTCGTTGTACCCCTCGATTTCAATGTTTGCACTTGTTAGTTTTTGCATCTTTTTGTTTCACACATTTTTGTTTCACACGTCTTTATTTTCATATTTTTGCATTTTTTCGTTATACTCCCATCTTCAAAAATCGCACCTATTAATTTTTTCACATTTTTTTCACCCCTCTATGTTTTACACCTTTATATTTTACACCTCTTTGTTTATTATATATAAACTCTTATGGAATACAAAAACAAGTTTCGAATAAATTGTTTTCTAAGTATTTTTTAAACTTACAAGTTAATAAATAAAATCATAGATTTATATGTTTATATATTATAGCAAACTCACTTTTAGGGATCAATTTAAATATAACGGATGAGATTGTTTTTATTATCTCATCTAACTGTTTAGATTTGTTAATGATCTTAAAAGTTGCAATATTTTGATCCAACAATTTTGTTTTTTCGTCATACTCCCAGCTTTCAATGTTCACATTTGTTAGTTTTCGCACATTTTTGTTTCATACCTCTTTGTTTATATATATATATATATATATTTTATGGACCTTGAAAATAGTTTTTGTTATTTGACTATTGTTTAATACCTCCAAATTTAAAAATTCTGAGTATTATTTTCATTCAATTTATTAATCAACATTAATTCACTCATCTTTGTTAAAAAATTTAGATTGTTTTATTTATTGATTCATTCATCTAACTTTTGTTTGGTGTCGTTCTCCATCTAACTGTATTGATCATCTCTTTCAAGTATTAATTTAGGTAATTAATTGTGATTTCTAATTTTTCATAGATTTATCTTTTTAGTCAATTTGGTTGCAGTTGCAGCTATGAGCTTTTTCTCTCTGATTCTCTTATTATTTTTTTTATAAATTTCGATAGAGTAATGATTTAAATTTTATTCTATGTGAATATCTTTTAAAATTGATTATCTGAGTATGATTTAGTAAACATAGATTTATATATCTTTAATATTATTCTCTTATTGTCACTGAATCAATTTTTCATTTTTATATACATAACAAATATTTTATTTAACTAATTTGGTTAATTCATCTTAGTCATTATTTATGACTTTTATATTATACAGTTAAAAAATTACCAAAACAATTTCACTCGAAATGTGAAATTAACAATGTTAATCACTTCAAGTTTTCACTTTCCCGTTTAGAAAAAAAAAAGAAAATATATATATATATATATATATAAATATATATATATATATATATATATATATATATATATTCATCACTTTGTAAGCATTGTTTTGTATTTAAAGATTTAAATATATAGAAATTGAAAGCAAAGATCATAAAACAGTTGCCATTATATATCTCCAAACTTAATTCTTTTTGATGACTCTAGATTGCATGTGATTTTTCTTTTAACCGAAAAAGGTTACAAAAACAGAAAAAATTTTTTAAGTATTAATTGAATGGTTTGTAGAGTTTTAATATGCATGCTCATTGATATATATCATCGTTTCTAAATAAATAAATAAAGTTGTTTGGTTTGGGTTCAGGTTAAAATAGATGAACAACATGTGGTTGCTGAAGGAAAATATCTGGTTTAGGCGGTGTATCTCGACTAGAAATAAGACGATGCAATATATCTAGCTTTTTATGCAAGATTTATGTACAATTTCTCCTACGTGGGATCTAAGATGATGATATAATCAACTGTTTTGTATATCGATTGAGCTTAATATAACTTGATATCCGTTTACAGTCTTATCATTGTCTTGTTAAATTAATTATTTAATGACGTCCCTTTATGTTCGTCTACTCAACAATTAACACTGCCCCTATATAATTTTGACATATTTTTATTGTAACTACTAACGCTGCCATATATCGGAAAGAAAAAATGTATCGACAACAAAACACTCAAAGTTTATGTATATAGACATTGAATCTTGTTTCTTGTTAAGTTGTATATAGACTATGAACCTTGTTAATTTAAATAAGTTGTATTTTATTGTAAAAAAACTTGTTAGTTCCATTATCAATTACCCAACTAAAACACAGAAAAATAGTTAGTTTCTCTTGCTAGATTTGAGAAGTTCAAATCTTGAAAAACTTAGTCAAACTGGTTGAAGACCCTCCAACCATCTGCGAAGCCTATCTACAACGATTAGTTTGTTTCTCCTACTTTAATACAAATCATATATAGGATGTTAGGGTATTAGTAAATCCAATAATTGATAGTTTATAGAGTACCGATTGATCGATCGAGCTTGTTTAGCTAGGGTCGAACTTTTCTTTCCTATGCTGAGACCTTTGACAGCAAATCTTGGGAAAACATATATGTACGGTGACTTTTTCTAGTAAATCTTTATTGGATAGTCACAATTTGAAAATAATAAAAATGAGATATTAATAGCTTTAAACTATTTCCAGTAAATATATAATGTGAGATAAAGTGAGGCTGAGAGAAGAAGTCGACAAACATTAAATTAAGAAGCCCTTGGCCATAATATCATTAAGATATATAGAAAGTACAAAATCATGGTCTAACAAAAGCAAATAAAGATGATGCACTCATGCTGCAGGACCATAATTATAGATAACATCATCATCGTTGTCACCGTCCAGCTTGATCATGTTAGCGATGTCACGTCCAATGCATGTTTCATAGACATTGTCATACATGCAAAAAACAAATTTGGAGACATACATCTAATAATGTAGGAAAAAATTATAATTCATCAAAAACTGTGAATTCAAGCTTTTATCAATATTTCAAATTAAATAATCATCCTAAAAACTGTGTATTGGATTTTTTTCAAAAACTAATATGTAAACTAACCTACAACTTAAAAATTTGGTATGTGTGTACATTATATACTATCAATGGATATTACATTTGTGTTACTAATCATGAAATGTAATTAAGAAGGTAGGTCACAAATTCATATATCACTTCTAAAGGATGAAAAACAACCAAAAATACATATCTACAATCATCTAAACTTTCAAGAAAAAAAAACTTTATTCTACCCAATAACTTATGATAAATTTCTCTTAAGTGACAAAATAAGTAGAAAATATTCAAAAAAACATGTCGAAAAATAAGATTTTCCACATATCATACAAAAATTTCATTGGTCATTTTTCTCTAACAATTTTTTTGTTCTTTTTAATTTACGGTCAAGAACTTAGATTACAAATTCAAATATCAAGAAAAGTAAAGTCAGACTCTTGCTACCACATGTAAGGTATAAGAAGATAAAACAATGATTTTGCACAAGCTTATATGATGTTCAGTTGAGCATGGTTATGATTAATTGGTGTAACATCCGTGAACCGGAATCCCGGTTTGGGATGTGCATCGATCGATGCAGTAGGAGCATCGGTCGATGCTGGCTCAAATCTCTGCGTTTTGACTTAAGTCAAACGCTGCGTTTTGGGCAAAAAGAGAAAAGAAAACCCTTAGGGTCGTTCCTTTTGTCTCATTAGACGTGTGTGGCCGTTTTTGAGATAAAAGAGAAGGGAGAAAGAGTTCTTGAAAGTTCTTGGTGATTTCTGTAGATTTGAGGCGTTTCTTGGTGAGATCTGTAGCTGGGATCGTTGTAGGAGCTTCCTAGGAGCGTGTTCTTGATTGTTTGAGGTTCAGATTCTTATGTGGCAAAGGTAAGTGCATGACCATGGCTTATCTAAGATAGAGGACTCTTTAATCTGTTTGTTGTGTGATGTTAGGCTTGTTAGATCGTTGCTATGGACGTTAGGAAGCTTTCTTGTGGCTTGGGATCAAGTTTTGTGGTTGTAGGAACGAAGATCCGGCGAGAAGTTTCGGGGAAATCACGGTGCTCGATGTTGCGTCAATCGATGCATAACTTGCATCGGTCGATGCAAGTGCGAGGACGGCGCATAAAACTCTAGGGTTTTCGCGTTACGTCGAGCATGCGTCGGTCGATGCAGACTGGGTATCGGTCGATGCAAGTTGTACTTGCATCGGTCGATGCAGCTTCTGTGTCGATCGATGCTTCCCCATTTGGCATCGATCGATGCATGTGTGACGTCGGTCGATGCTAAGTCCTGGTTCGTTAATGTCGTTTGTTGATTGTTGTGTGATGGTTATTGATACTCTATTGCTTGTGTGTATAGCCCAGTAGATGGGAGGATTGCCTTACTGAGTGTTTATAAAATACTCATGCATTGCAATATGTGTTTGTCGTGCAGGTAAAAGCAAAGTGTGATCGTGGAATCAAGGTAATGAAGAGGAGGATGTTCTAGTGGTTCGCTTGGTTGTCTAGCTTCTGTTAGGTTGCTAGAGTTGAGTCCTAGAATGTTGCTTAGGATTGTTGGTTCAATGGTTTATGTTGTTTGGTTTATTAGTTTATGATTGGAATTTATACTGGATATTATTTTATTGGTTATTATTGGATTATTATTTGGATATTGTTTGGTATTGGTTATTCCGCTGTTGGTTGTGATTGTGGTTAGGTGGCTAGTGGGTATGGGAACACTAGTTGTAGCTTATTTATATTATTTATTATTTATTAAAAAAAAAGGTCGGTCGTTTGATTTTGGTATCAGAGCCCTTACGGTTCTAGGTTTGGGTTCACTAGGTTTCTGTTGTAGATGTTTGGGATTTGCATGCTTTGATTGATTATGTGAGTTAGTCAATTGTGTGTGGCATGGAGTCCTAGAACATCCTCTTCGAGCCGACTGTGTGATTCCACGGTGAGTTTATGTTTCTGTGTTACAATAGAAATTGGTTGCTTAGCCTTCTGTTCATGGTAGTGCAGATGGTTAGAGAGGATGCTGTGGCTGGTCGTGGTCGTGGACGCGGATGTGGTCGTGGACGCGGACGTGGTCGTGGTAGGGGCAGAGTCCCAGTGGTTAGTGAGACCGAGGACCAGAGTGTGACAGCTGAGGGTGTTGGCGAGTCGCAGGGTGTTCTGGGGGATTCCGTGAATGTGGCAGGAGGGGGAGGTGTTGATGCTCCAGTGGCCGGTGATGCTAGGGTTCCGGGTGTGGGAGTCCCAGCGGGTGGAGTCCCTGGTACTGACTTTGCGGCTATGCTAGCACAGGTGTTGGAACGGTTACCACCAGTGGTACCGGCTCGGGCTCAGGTAGTGCCACCAGTGGTGGCGGAGGAGCGGCAGCCAGTGGTTGCGGATGTGGGAGAGCTTGGACGTTATTTGGCTATGCTCAAGGAGATGAAGGGTCTGTTCACTGAGAGGTTTTTGGGTGGTACAGATCCTACTGCTGCGGATGCATGGAGGACGAGTGTGAAACGTATTTTCCATACTCTGAGATGTCCTGTGGAGTTTTGGGTGGACATAGGGGTCTACTTTTTGGGTGGTGATGCTGAGTTGTTGTGGAGATCAGTGGTTGCTAGGAGGGTGCAGAGGGAGATGACTTGGGCTGACTTCGTCTTGGAGTTCAACCGCAAGTATTTTCCTAGAGAGGCATTGGACCGGTTGGAGGTGCAGTTCCTTCAGATATCTCAGGGGACGCGGTCAGTGCGGGAGCTGGACTTGGAGTTCAGTCGACTTCTATGTTATGGGGGTCGGGCTATGGAGTCTGAGGAGGCTCAGATCAGGAGGTTTTTGAGGGCTCTACGGGATGACTTGAGGGTTCACTGTAGAGGGCGGAGTTATGCTACACGTGCAGAGCTGGTTGAGACTGCAGCAGAGATTGAGGAGGATATCCGGGCACAGTCAGTGGCGGTAGCTCCAGCAGTTCAGCCTAGTAAGGCTCAGCAGCAGGGTGGTTCTAGCAGGGGCGGTAGGCCTGCTCAGGGAACCAAGAGGAAATGGGAGGCTACGCAGAAGCCGAGTGGTGCGGGTTGCTTCGGTTGTGGGAGCAAGTATCACAGGGTTGCTAGTTGTCCTAAGAGGAGTGTTCCGACGACAGGACCTCTAGTGTCTTATCATTGTAGGGAGACAGGGCACATCATGCCTTTTTGTCCCAAGTTGCAGCCGGCAGCAGTGGCAGCGTTGCAGTAGGTGCAGCCTGGAGGTCAGCAGGTGGCATGGATTGAGCAGGGGCCTCGGGTTTACACGACAGTAGAGACTGGTGGAACCAGTGCTGGGGCGATCACAGGTATAATTTCTGGTACTTGATTTTTGTGATTTTAGTAGGGTCAGATTTTATGTTTCCTGTGATAAAGTGTTAGGTTCTCAACACATGAGGTTTGTGTAGGGACCTTGTTGGTGGGCGGGTTTAAGTCCCACGTTATGTTTGATTCTGGAGCTTCTCATAGCTTCATTACTCCAGAGTGTGCAGAGTGTGCGGGGATCAGCGGGGATCCTGGAGAGCGTGCAGGAGTTGTCAGGGTTGCGGGAGGTGAGTTCCTGAGAGTGATCGGACGGGCTAGAGGAATTATATTCAGATCGTAGGGGAGTCGTGGCCAGCGGATTTGCTTATCAGTCCAGTGGAGCTGTATGACGTTATTCTCGGGATGGATTGGTTGCATCGGCATAGGGTGCATTTGGATTGCCATCGGGGTAGAGTGGAGTTTGAGAGTTTAGGAGGGAAGTTGGTTTTTCAGGGTATTAGACCGACTTCGGAGAGTCTCGTGATCTCAGCCATTCAGGCTGGGAAGATGATCGAGAAGGGCCGTGAGGCTTATTTGGTTACTATATCTATGCCAGAGTCATTGGGGAAGTCTACGGTTAGCGGTATTCCGGTAGTGGAGGAGTTTGAGGATGTGTTTCAGTCTTTGCAGGGATTACCACCATCTCGGTCGGATCCTTTTACCATTGAACTGGAACCGGGGACGACACCGTTATCCAAGGTTCCTTACAGGATTGCTCCAGCAGAGATGGCAGAGCTGAAGAAGCAACTAGAGGATTTATTGAGTAAGGGATTCATCCGTCCTAGTGTATCATAGTGGGGAGCGCTAGTGTTGTT
The DNA here is from genome assembly GCF_030686135.1 of Camelina sativa. Classification (NCBI taxonomy): domain Eukaryota; kingdom Viridiplantae; phylum Streptophyta; class Magnoliopsida; order Brassicales; family Brassicaceae; genus Camelina; species Camelina sativa. The sequence goes on along the minus strand of NC_141896.1, from coordinate 32,662,039 downwards.
TGTGAAGAAGAAGGATGGGAGTTTCAGGTTGTGCATTGATTATCGGGGTTTGAACCGGGTCACTGTGAAGAACAAGTATCCTCTTCCTAGGATCGATGAGTTGTTGGATCAGTTGAGGGGTGCTACTTGGTTCTCTAAGGTAGATCTGGCGTCGGGTTATCATCAGATACCGATAGATGAGGCAGATATAAGGAAGACTGCTTTCAGGACGAGGTATGGGCATTATGAGTTTGTGGTGATGCCTTTCGGGTTGACTAACGCACCAGCAGCGTTTATGAGATTGATGAACAGTGTGTTTCAGGAGTTTCTGGATGTATATGTCATCATTTTCATCGACGATATCCTGGTTTATTCTAAGAGACCTGAGGAGCATGCAGTGCATTTGAGGGCGGTTATGGAGAAGCTGCAGGAGAAGAAGTTGTTTGCTAAGCTGAGCAAGTGCAGTTTTTGGCAGCGTGACCCTTTGTAATAATGAATCTTCTCCTCACTCACGTTTTTATGTACATGGATTTTTTCTTTGAATTTTTTTACCACTTGTTAACACAGAGGAAAAAAACTAAAGAGAAATATTTTGCATGACGATTACAAGGCCAAATATGGTACATTAGTGAATTGCCTCCACTTTTTTTTGTAACTCATGATATTTTTTTTTGCACTCTCTTTCTCCATTAGTGAATTGCCTCGATATACTGCATCATCTCCAGTTGTGCCGCATGTGGCGGGGTGCAGCAGAGGGCTGCAGATGTTGAGGACTTTGCACCTTATGTTAAGAGGATGGAGCGGTTGTAGATGACCGGTATGAGATTATTCTCAAGGGGTATCAGGCCTAGAGAGGTGGATAGGTGGACATATGCAGTTGGAGCAGATATTTCTCTGTTTGGGGGTTAATCCAGTTGGATATTAGAAGTTTAGTGGGCAGGTGTAACATTGCAATGTTATGCTCGGACCACAGGAGGTACTTGTGTCGAGAGATGTTTATAGTCGTTAAGGATTGTTGCTCCTGAGGGGATGGTGATTCCCCTGAATACCGATAGCTCGAGGGGCTGAGGGCTCCGAGAGTGGCAGAGGGGACGTTGTTCTCCTGAGGGGATGAGTAGTTCCCCTGATACCGAGATCTTGAGGATTGTGGTCCAAGAGTGAGACGGTATAACTCGAAGACGCTGGTCTGAGAGTGAGATCGGTATGACTCGAAGGTTGCGACCTAAGAGTGGAAGAGGTGGGAGCAAGCAATGTATAGAACGTGAGTATAAACATAACGACGGAATGTAGACCTCGAGAGTGATGGTGGTTTAATATTGGATTTTAGGATTATGTTGGCCGGTGGGCTAGGGTTTTATGGCTGGAGCGGTTAAGAATGTGTGGCTGATGTGCCAACAATGAGTGGCCGGTGGTGCTGGAGTCCCGGGAAGGAGAGCTGCAGCAGATATGAGCCGGCAAGGGCATGGTTGCCAGGTACATAAGCTCACGAGAAGCCTTCATGGGAGAATAAACTAATCGTTGCGACGATGTTGGATGAAGTTCATTGGAGATGGACAAGGTTGCTAGATTCAAGGTTTTGGTAAGCTTGTTGGAGGGAATAAGTCAAGTGATTTGAGTTAGCGGCCTGCAAAGCATTTGAAGCGGTGAATCTGAATACGCGAACGTATGGTACTTGTTTGGTTTATTACGTTCGTATTGATGATTTGCTGTGGAGAATTGCCAAGCAGAAGGAATAAGCTAACTTGTGGAGGTTTTCCTAACGGGCAAGTTACTAGAGGTTCTTGGAGGAACAAGGGGGTTGATATTCAGGTGGCGGCGAGTTGATGTCGGCATACTTGAGTGCATATGATTTTAGATTGCATATGATTTTGGATTGCATATGATTGCATACGATTGCAAACTTCTTTTAGATTGCATATGATTTTTCTTCTAACCGAAATGTTACAAAAACAGAGAAAATTACTTAAGTACTAGGTACTAACCCGCAGAAAACCGCGGGCTAAACTTTTTTTGATGAAAATTTGTAATAATTTATTTTGTTATTATGTTATTTTATAATGGTTTGTGATTAAAAATTTGGTTTGCTTATATTAAATTTTTTGTATTTTAAAAATGTTTATTGAAAACCGGTCAAGAAAACATTTGCATGTAATGAATAAAACTGTTTAAACCTTTGTCAATTAAACGTAATTCTTGCTATAGTTGTGAAGTAAGTAAAAATATATAACTAACATGTAAAAACATCAACTAAATATAGCTAGTGAATTTTTTGAAAAACCTCTTTGAATAAGCACTTTCAAGCATTGTATATATTTAAATCTCAATTTAATTCTATTTTCCTAAAAAACGGTGTGGCTAAAAGAAAAATATAACTTTTTAAATATATAAGATACTATATCTATATCTTTATTTTTTATTTATTAATATTTAAAATCTAAACCGTTAAACGGAACTGTTATATATTTTATTCGATTAGATTTTTGATAAAATTTGTGGTTCTATAGATTTTATTCGAGTAAATTTTTAGAATTTTACCTGTTAATTTTTTTAAATACAAATTAGTTCTGATTCTAATATGATTTTTTTTTACTAATCTACAATTTATTTTATTTTATGTGTTCCCAATTTTCGTTTTTAATTAATTATAATTAATTAATTAATCTTAATTAAATTTTTTTAATATAATTTTTTACAAATTTTAAGGTTAGTTTCATATTTATATTTCCTAATTAATATAGTAAAATTAATTAAATGGTTTGTAGAGTTTTAATATGCATGCTCATTGATATATCATCGTTTCTGAAAAAAAAAAAAAAAAAGAATTGTTTAGTTTGGGTACAGGTTAAAATTATACAAACATATTTGTAAATGATAAGAAATTAAAAAATTAAGCAATTTAATAACTATAAAAATATAGTTCATATATGTAACGATTCTCCATCTTGATGCTTCTAGTGCAATATAATAATAATAATCTACATTCAAATTTATCACTCTCATTAGATGTTTCTAAATTTCATGAGAGATCAAAGCTTTAAATATTGATGCTCTCTATTTCACATCTATTACGTGTAGAAACGTTGTTAATGCATACGTACGTTGAAACGACCACAAATTAAGTATTTAGACACTTGAGATATTATTTTATCGCACTAACTAATTTTTATGTATCAATGACTATCTCTCAACTATTGCATCCGTAGGTGTATGACGCAATCTAGATGTATTTGTGTATAATGCAATCTAGAGGTATTTGTGTCGTTAGATCAAATGTTCAATGATTATATCTAGTTAATATAGAAGGATTAATTAAATGGTTTGTAGAGTTTTAATATGCATGCTCATTGATATATCATCGTTTCTAAAAAAAAAAAAAAAAAAAAAAGAATTGTTTAGTTTGGGTACAGGTTAAAATTATTCTTTTACTTTTTCTTTTTACCAATTTTTCCTTTTTACTTTTTATTTGTTTTCTTTTTTTAAAATAATAGTATAACATTTCTCTCTCTTTCTCCGACTCACAAAATCCATGGTCAAGCAGCGAAGCAAGCTTTTCGATTTGTTCCTCTTCTCGTCTGCAAATCGTAAGTTTTTATCTTTTCTCTACCTCGAAAAAAAATTGATCTTCCTGTCCTTGGAACGTAAAGGATCAATCTTTGATTCTGGATTTTTCTCCCTCTTTCTTTTATTGTTATAATTGCAGAACATTCCATACTAGTGACCCTAAATTGAGTTGTTGGTTGTTGTTGCTAGAGAGATTCAGTACAATTAATTTATGGGTTCTGCTAGAGATTCGATAAGTAATTTGCCAGATGAGATACTAGGCAAAATCCTGTCTTTGCTTCCGACAAAAGAGGCTGCTTCCACATCGGTTCTGTCCAAGAGGTGGAAGAATCTTCTGGGTCTAGTAGACAGCCTTTCTTTTGATGAATCGATGGTTGTGTATCCAAATGAAGAAGAAGCTTTAAGTGGTTCACATCGCTTCTCTGATTTCGTAGAAAAGGCACTCGCTCTGTTTAGCAATTCTCCTCCCATGAAGAGGTTCTCTCTGTGTCATGTACCTAGAGATGGCTGCGACGATACATACCGCCGTTGGATTTTGACTGCTATGGAACGTGGTCTATTGGAACTACACTTGCACGCGGATACATATGTCCTCCGTATAGAGACAGAGTTGTTCACGAGCAAGACACTGGTTAAGCTCACACTGTCCGGTGAATGTTGTCTTGAAGCTGAGCGTGTGTTTCTCCCTGCCCTCAGATCACTTTCTCTCTTAACTGATTTCGGGATTGATATTCACAACCATTGTCGGATTCTTGATGGCTGCCCTGCTTTGGAAGAGTTATTCATACGTGATGCTGATCATGGCTATCCGCCATGTTGCAGTTCATTCGTAAAAAATGCATCCATCAAGCGACTTGTGGTTTTGGTTAATCTTCCGGATTTTAAAGAGCGTCACGATCTGTCTTATTTTGAAGCACCGAGTCTAGTTTACCTTGACTATTCTAGCTATGTCTGGTATGATTATGAGTTTGTTCATTTGGATTCGCTTGTCGAAGCCAGGCTGAGTCTCAAGTTATGGGATTATGATTACAATTATGATTACCAGTACGATGATGACGATAGTGATGACTATTATTCTTCTGATGAGAACGGCGGTTCATGCTATTCTTATGTTGAACCAATGGAGGCTTTATTCGGCGATGTTACAAAACTAGTTGCGGGTATAAGCAACATCACAACTCTTCACTTGTCTCCCGATTCCCTTGAGGTCAGTTCTACCTTCTTCTGTTGACTGTCTTTATTTTGGTTTGTCTACTGCTAGCTAGCAGGGTCTCTCTCACACTTATTATATATGGTTTTTGGTTGTGATCTCACACTTATTATATATGGTTTTTGGTTGTGATGATCATCAGGCGTTTCATTTCTGCTGTAAATCCATGCCAGTTTTCAACAAACTCCTTACTTTATCTATTGAGAGTAACAAGGATAAAAGTTGGCAAGTGATGCCACTTCTCCTTAATAGTTGTCCAATTCTACACACTTTAGTTTTCAAGGTATTATCAATTTCCTTACTGAGATTCTTTTGTTGTTGTTTGTGTTGCCCATTCATTATTATACATGTCAACCTGGTCTGGTTTCAGGGTCTTGTACATAGAGTAACAAACAAATGTGGAGATGCATGCTCTTGCATCCCGAAGAAGCGTAAGAGGAAGAAGAGCAAGAAATTGTCTTGTTTATGGACATGCCATGTGAATGTACTAGAGGTTTCAGAGTATGGAGGTTCTTTTCAAGAGCTGAATCAGATGAGACATTTCTTGGGGAAGTTGGAATGTCTTCAAACTGTGGAAGTTGGTCTTGTTGCCGACAAAAGTGAGTTCTTGCAAGCTAATCTGCTCACTCTCCCCAGACTTTCATCAAAATGCAACATCCTGTTCAGCTGACCTTTTCTCCCCTCGTCTTTTTTTTTCGCTTTCGATGTAGCAGAGTGAAAGTAACTTAACATGAATATATGGTTTTATATATATCATTGGAGTTTTAACTCTGTTTCTGAGATAGTTTTTTTTTAATATGCATGCGTTGTACTTCTTGATAGTGCGTATGATCTGAAAATACATAATATGAAGAGTGAGCTTTACTGTACATTGTTCCTACCATGGATTTGTTGTTGTTGAATGTTGATTTAGGTGAGTCCCCACTTGAATTTCAGCTATTACTTTGATACTTAAGTTAAAGCTGCTTTGAGAAAACAAGAGTGATTTAGAGAGAAAAAAAAAAAACAGAGAGAATTCTTTAATTGCAAACGAACGAAATCTGGTTTACGGTAAGACATGATTTTTCAAATCTGCAGGCTTTTTTTTTCATGTGGATGATTCAGAAACAACATTGAATGTTTGCTTGAGTAAACACAGGAATACAGACTTCAATCTGTAAGTAAACACATTGAAAGAGAAGAGAATGAGAGCTAATAAAAGGGAAGGATGAGCGGACACTGAGAACTTACAAGATTTCAGTTTTGGCTTACAAGACATTGAGAACTTACAATCAACACCTTAGACTTCACTTCTAGAATCTCGGTCATCATTTGTCAAACTTTGCAGGCGTCTCAGGCTCATGCAGAGAAGCTGCAGGACTTGTAATCCCACCGTATGAAGGAAAAAATGTGGAGCTGACATTAGTCGTTTCACTGGTGGTGAATTGGCCCAATCATTGAAATATTCACAAGGTTGTGCTACTTTGGTAGCTAGCTATTGCTATTCTAGAAAGTTTCAAATTTAACCATGGCTTCTCATTGTTATTTGTTAATTTACTTGCTCTGATTATCTCTTTATGATTTTATCCAGTTGAAACTTGCGTCTCTTGCTTCAGATATAATAACAAAGCGGTTTACCTACTCAGGTTGTTTCAGTTGTGATAGTTGGACTACCAACAGGTTGTTGAACACATTAGATGTCCAAAATGGACGTAAAGACTATTGGATCCTTAAGTGTATGCTGATTCAGGAGTAGATTTTCATAGATAATCTGAGTCACAAGCTTTAAAGAGCATATATATATATATATAGCGATTTCTTAAGCTTCTGCAGTACTATCTAACTTTCTATCTCTTCCACTTGTTACCATACTTTCTCACCTAAATGTGGCTTTAGTGTACCAACTAGTGAAGTGAGAAGTGATAATCTTGAGTCACTGGTTGTGGTAAATGGATTCCAGTAGGGGACTGGCCTTTTCCAACGTGTATGCATAGCTTTTCGCTTGTTTCAAGGGATAATGACTAAAGAAAGAACATGGAAATCAAGTATGTGATAGCCATTAGTGTGTTTGTGGTTCACCGTATCTTTGTAGAGTGCTATGAAATCCGTTGACATGGTCCAAGTGCGGCTTTGACTGTTTATTAGTACAACATCTTCTCTCAACACTAAGTTCTAATAAATTAGAGAATATTCTCTATATATATCATAAGCAGTCACTCTCTCTTCTCTTCTCTATAACTACATGCTCCACCAGAGAAATAAGCATTCTACACAATCCACGATCTTGACGAATTATATGAAACACTACTCAAACCAGTTCAGTTGGAAAAAAATCAAAAAGGCATGTGCTTGGACAAAGTAATGTAATGAAATCAATAGAGCCATCAAACTATGAAAATACTATAACTCTATATAAGAGTACGACCAACTTACTGGTTTCTTATCAAACCATTAAAATTGGTAGATATTTCAAATTTCTAAGGATAGAGTGGCATATATGCATGCAGATGTCCATATATAGTAATATCAAATTGTCAATTGTCCGTTAATCGTTATCAATTCTTTTTGTCAAGAACATTTTTTTAGAAAGAAACCTATATATACTCTTATAGACCTCTTGTCTTAAGTTAAACTTGTTTGTATTTCTTTGATAAGTGGATAATTTTCATGGCAATAAGAAGTTAAATTAGATAAATGAAAATGATCATGTGACCAATTGTTTTTAAATTGTGTCAAAACAAATTTATTTATTTATTTTTATTTATAAAGTGAAGTGTAAATTTTTAATAACAATTTATTTTATTTTGAAACACCAGTTTTTATGTGGACATCTGATTTATAATAGAACACCTTAACAAAACGAAATCTTAAATATAAAATCCTAATCCCTAATATACATTTAATAAACTAGATTTTTAGGAGAAAAAAAAAATAACACTTCTAATAACAATTATAAGTGTTAGTATCTACTATCTCAAATTTCTTAATATATCCCCAAAATATTTCAAATAATCATTAAAAGTAACAAGAAGATGCAATAATTGGATTTTCAGAAACTAATATGTAAACTTACTTACAACTTAAAAATTTGGTATATGTACACACTATGTACTATCAATTGATTTTGCATTTGTATAAACTATTTATGAAATGTAAGAAGTTAGGTCACAAACTCATATACAGTATCAGTTCTAAATGACAAAACACAACATAAAATACATATAAAACGGCACACATGTTTGGCGACAAAAAAACAAAAAACAAATGGCACAAATTTCACATATATATGATCATGTTTTTTTCCTAAAATTTTATGTATGGTTGAACTTGAAGATAATAATATAACTGAAATATCCTGTATTTTTTAAGAATTAATTTCTAAGCATGCTAATATACTAAAACTAATATCTTTTTTGTTTAAGAAACTTCAAAATATTTACTAATATATCCTGTATTTAAGAAACTTCAAAATATTTATTACTCATTGTCATACTAGATTAATTCTCCATTTTACTTTCTAGTATATATATATTTGGTCAAAGATAATATAATTTATGTATTTTTTTTTGTTTTGTTTTGAATATCCCACACAAACTAATGTACTATAATTAACTTGTTTTATTAAAAAAAAGTGTAAGAATCCCTCTTTAAAAATCTACATACTTTTCTTTCTTAATGATTAGTGGATATGTACATTTCCAGAGGCCAAAACGAGACCAAAAAGAGACCAAAACTATGTAAAATCTATGAACTTTTACAAAATTATTGTATGTTTAAACAAGATTTACTTCCAATCCCACCATATTAGAAATCTCTTATTTAAAATATACTAAAACTAATACTTTATATACAAAATATATAGTCAATGCCATTATAGACTAATTCCCAGATATTCTCAAATATTTAGGCTATGAACGAAATGAGTTTTTTAATTGGTTTTATAAAGGTTGTATATGTGAGAATATTAACCACGAGATCCATATTTTTGATCGTAGAATACAGAAAGAAATATATGTGTGACATGTGAATCACAATCCTTTCGATTGTTCAGTTTAATACAAAGTAGAATTGTTTCAAAATAATTTGAAGGTATCTTAAATATCAGTCTATGTCAATTTTAGCTCATATCCTTTAGAGATAATCATGAACCTGTTCAGTCTTCTATTTGCAGCTGGTAATTTGAAGGTACTGCAAGGTTTTATTAGTAATCTCTCCCAAGTCCTAAGCAAAATAAAGTACAAATTACAGTCTGGTTCTACTTATTCTGCAGAAGCACATAGAAGAAAGATGAGAAAATAGTTTTGATTAATTACTTTTTTTACCAACTAAACTAGATTTTAACCCGTTGTACATCGCGGGACAAAATTTATATAACAAAAAAAAATTAAAATTTTAAAAATTGTATTAGTGTGTTAATTTTGTTTGGTGTTTAAGATTGTATAATTATATTTTGATTATTAATTCTAAAATTTAACCAGCTATATACTGTATAATAATAAAAAAATATAATAATACTGCATTAATTAGTTTTATTTATAATAATGTTATATGGCACTACTCAAAGCAATTCAGTAGGAAAAATATCAAAAAGGCATATGTGCTTGGACAAAGTAATGTAATGAGATCAAAGGATCATCAAACTAAGAATTAGGGGTTTTTCTAAAACATTGGGGTTTTCAAACCTTAAAAAAGAAAAAGTCAGGGTCTGATGATGTAAATTGTGAAAATATTGGGGATAAACCCGACGCGATTCCAAGAAACCCATAATCGCCCGCTCAAATCAATTTGTTTTTTTTTTTCCCTGCGACATTCATCTCGTTGAGCTTTTTCCACAATTCGCCTCCGATTCCACGTTTCTCCTCCAATCTCGTTTGACACTGACGAAGATGAACGAGGAAGTAGATGATTCGCATCCGACGGTGAAAGCAGACGTGGCGATGAACGAGGAAATAACGACGAACGAAGCAGCAGACGAGTCAAACACGGAGATCGATGAGGTACAAAACCTAAAATCTAATTCTCTTCGTTATCGTCTTCATCATCGGTTTCTTGAGATTGAGTCTACGAAATTGCGGATGATTCGTTACTATTTAGGGTTTCTAGGGTTCGAGAATTAGAATTTGAGCGCCAAGATTCATGGATTCGTTAGTTTGAATTAGGGATGTCAATCATTCATTCTCTCTGGTTTGGTTCGGTTGAATTCTCCTTCACTTGTTAGAAGTTTACTGTGGTTTGGTTTTAGGCGAGAAGATGATTAGTCTTTTTAAGTATATATGGATGTTAATCATTTTTGGAGTATCTGGTTTGGTTCGGCTTGATTCTATAAAAATTGTTAGAAGATTGATGTGGTTTGATTTAGGGCCAGAAGATGATTAGTTTACTTTTAGTTATGGATATTAATCATGTGTGGACCAAAAATATCTTTTGTTTGGTTCAGCTTTGATGTGATTCATGTTTTTTTTGGGCCAGCTGATGATTAGTCTTTTAAATATGGATGTTAATCATGTTTGGAAAGAATTATCTCTGGTTTGGTTCGGCTGATTGTTAGAAATTTTAATTTGGGTTATGTTTTTTGGGCCAGAAGATGATTAGTTTTAAGTATGGATGTGTTAATCATGTGTGTGGACCAAATATCTTTTGTTTGGTTCAGCTGGACTCTATAAGTTTGATGTGGTTTATGTTTTTTGGGCCAGAAGATGATTTGTATGTTAATTATGTTTGGAAAATATCTCTGGTTTGTTAGAAATTTTGCTGTCTTTTAAGGGTTATAACCCTGAATATTATTTAATAATTTGGCCTGACCTATTCTACTTTTTCCACAGGAAGCTGTAGTAGCCGCAAACACACTCCTTGACATCTTCCGTCAGCAATCCAAACTGCTGAAAGTGGTGTATCCTAGCACATTCCAACATCAATGTGCATTGGTAGGATGCACACTGTCTAGGGAGAGTGGAATGGTGTACTGTTGTGTGTGGCATCAAGATCTGGCGTCAAAATTGTCTAAGGAGGACGTCTCTCTCCACTGCTTCGGTGGGTTCACCAATCCAGCCGCAAGAAATCTCACATGTGCAGCAGCTGTACGTTTGAAAAGACAGAACATTGACGTTGGTATACCTGAGTTTGATAACGAAGACATCTTCACCACTTATCCATGGGATCAGCCCGAGCTCTTCACCATACCTCATCCTCGACCAAACCGCGCCTGGCTATTTTTCCATAAACGACCTTCAATCTACAAACACATAAACAAGGTTTTGGGCATACATTGGAAGGCAGACCGTCTGAAATCTTTCAGAATGGATGATGAAGAAGTTATAGCTACAAAGACACTCACCTTACGCTTTGATAAGACGGGCTCAGAAGATGTTAAACACGCACAGCAAGGAACGTGGACTCTCCATCACTATGAGTATGAAGGTGTCTCTCTATATTGCCTTACCTATGTAATGGGCGACAACATGTCTGAGAATAAAAAAGGCAAAGACGACAGTGACAAGGAGGAGGAGGACAAGACTCATAAGGAAGATCCCAAGGAAGATCCCAAGGAAGATAAGACTGGAAAGCCAAAACAGGGCAAGGGAAATAAGAGAAACCAGGACCAGGAAAAAAGGAGAAGAACCACCAATAAATCTTCTCCTGCTACTGCAATTCCAGAGGTTACCATGGATTCACTTCTCACAAAGTAAGCTTATACTTTCCTTCCTCTCCTCTCTGTTTTCTCTTATAACGTACCTTTACAGTGGTGAGGTTTTATTGTTGTCTTTGTCTTTTTTTATTGCAGATTCCAGGACTTTGTTGTCACTGTTCCAGGTTGGCTTGTTAATACAGAAAATGCAGGCTTTCATGCCAATACAGATGCAAAGCCAGAGGTATGTGATACCTTTTGAGGAGCATTTTTCTTTGTCTACTAGCTCTCTTTCAACTTCTGATTTCTTTCTTTTTCTTAGATCCCAAAATATGAAATCGGATTTGGAATTGATTCTTGATTTGATTATTAGATTTCTCTTAGAATCTGGTTAGTGATGGTGATTATGAACAAACCATATCTGTGAAAATTGGAATTGCTTCATAAAGTTCTCGTTAGGTTCTTGAAATTAAGAAGTTCACTAAACTCGGATACGAATCAGAGAATTATCTTTAGCTTGTTTCTTTCTTGTGAAACACATTAATTCTGGTTACATGAATGTATAATGTCCCAGGCTAAATTGCGCAAGAACTATAGGGAGAATATAATATCCAGTTATGAGGTAATGATAAGAAGCCTTTACTCGTCTTTTTTTTAATAGGTTTTCTTGAGTTTCTCTTATTGCAAATGTTTCCTTTTCTGCAGCTATGTTACAGGGGGTGGTCTAATTTTGATCCCAAATTGTTTTTGCTTCCCTCTTTCCTGGAGGCGATCACAGAGGCAAGCTTCAGACGCATCAATTCTCAAGCGTATCCCAGTGTTTTTGTCTTTCAAATGTTTCAGCATGACTTCTTTGAGAAATTGATGGTTGAGGTAATAATAACCCCATCATCTTGCCAGCCACTTTATCCTCTTTGTATCATTCATTTGCTACTTTTTTTTTTTGATTTACCAGGCAGAAACTTTCAGAAAGTGGGTTCAAGAGAAAAATTACCGGATCAGGAGACTTAACAACACGAGTAACTACGGTGTTGTGCTTGGCAACTTTGGCCTGGATATTTTCTTTAACAAACTCATGCAGGATTTTATCTTTCCTCTTTGCAAAGGCAAGTCAATACTTGACTTGTTTGCTTTGGTTAAGCAAATCTAATGAAATACAGTAACGCTGAACTTCACTCTATTGTTTTGCAGTATTCTTCCATGAAGTGCGTGGAGCAATGTTTGACTCTCACTATGGCTTTTTTATTGAATATGGTGATGATAGGGATGCTGAATTAGGTGAGTCTCTTTGATTTTCTGCAATTACTTTGCAACATTGATTCTGCAATGTACGATCTTTCCTGAAGTGCAAACGAACTCTTAGAGAAAACCAGAGTGAATTCTTTAATACCAAACATGAACCTGGTTTAGTATAAGGATTTTCTTTACAAACCTGTGTATATCAATGTTCTTGTGATTGATTGGTCTCTTTTGAAGTGTGTCTATCTTTGTTCAATTGATTATCTGAGGTACATTTGCAGTGTGTCTGTGTCACTCTTAGTTGGAAACATATGAATGTGTGCCATTTTTAGGAAGAGAGGAAACATAATAACATGGAAAAGTCAGCTATTGGGGTTGTTACATGATGGATTAAAAGTGCTTATATATATGACTAATCTCTGGGAAAATCGTCTGGGACAGAATGAATACTAGTGACTGTTTATTTGGGCAATGGATGCTTCTTTTTGTTAATCTGTGTTTCAACTTATCAGTAACTAGTGCCCTGATTTTCTTTTATAAAATATGCAGACTTACATATGGATGAATCAGAAATTACATTGAATGTTTGCTTGAAGAAACAATTTGAGGGAGGGGAAATATTCTTCGGAGGCACACGATGCAAAAAACATATGACGACAAAGTTTAAGGCAGAGGTATGTGTCCTTTTGAGGAGCCTTTTTGTTGTTGTCCTACTACATTTCAGTATTTCGTAAATGGCAAAATGTTTTAAGAAATAAAGGAAACAACTATTTCTCACTGAAGCAGGAAATGTTTCGTTACACTCATTTACCGGGTCAAGCTATACTTCACCGTGGCCGCCACTGCCATGGTGTCAATACCACAAGAACACCTTGTTATCGGGCCACTATAATTTTTTCGGGAAAATTTTTCGATTTTGGCGGGAAAAAAATTTTGGCGGGAAATTTTTTGGCGGGAAAATATTTTCGATTTTGATGACTGTACATTCTTGCTGTCACTCAAAAAAGGGTACTTTGGTCATTTTGTATATAAAGAGGGGTAGTTTTAAAAATGGTCAACATGAAGGGGTATTTTTAAAAAGAGATATGGAAAAAGGGGCATTTTTGAGAATGCCCCAAAAATACAGGATATTTCAGTTATATTATTATCTTCAAGTTCAACCATACATAAAATTTTAGGAAAAAAACATGATCATATATATGTGACATTTGTGCCATTTGGTTTTTGTTTTTTTGTCGCCAAACATGTGTGCCGTTTTATATGTATTTTATGTTGTGTTTTGTCATTTAGAACTGATACTGTATATGAGTTTGTGACCTAACTTCTTACATTTCATAAATAGTTTATACAAATGCAAAATCAATTGATAGTACATAGTGTGTACATATACCAAATTTTTAAGTTGTAAGTAAGTTTACATATTAGTTTCTGAAAATCCAATTATTGCATCTTCTTGTTACTTTTAATGATTATTTGAAATATTTTGGGGATATATTAAGAAATTTGAGATAGTAGATACTAACACTTATAATTGTTATTAGAAGTGTTATTTTTTTTTTCTCCTAAAAATCTAGTTTATTAAATGTATATTAGGGATTAGGATTTTATATTTAAGATTTCGTTTTGTTAAGGTGTTCTATTATAAATCAGATGTCCACATAAAAACTGGTGTTTCAAAATAAAATAAATTGTTATTAAAAATTTACACTTCACTTTATAAATAAAAATAAATAAATAAATTTGTTTTGACACAATTTAAAAACAATTGGTCACATGATCATTTTCATTTATCTTATTTAACTTCTTATTGCCATGAAAATTATCCACTTATCAAAGAAATACAAACAAGTTTAACTTAAGACAAGAGGTCTATAAGAGTATATATAGGTTTCTTTCTAAAAAAATGTTCTTGACAAAAAGAATTGATAACGATTAACGGACAATTGACAATTTGATATTACTATATATGGACATCTGCATGCATATATGCCACTCTATCCTTAGAAATTTGAAATATCTACCAATTTTAATGGTTTGATAAGAAACCAGTAAGTTGGTCGTACTCTTATATAGAGTTATAGTATTTTCATAGTTTGATGGCCCTATTGATTTCATTACATTACTTTGTCCAAGCACATGCCTTTTTGATTTTTTTCCAACTGAACTGGTTTGAGTAGTGTGCCATATAATTCGTCAAGATCGTGGATTGTGTAGAATGCTTATTTCTCTGGTGGAGCATGTAGTTATAGAGAAGAGAAGAGAGAGTGACTGCTTATGATATATATAGAGAATGTTCTCTAATTTATTAGAACTTAGTGTTGAGAGAAGATGTTGTACTAATAAACAGTCAAAGCCGCACTTGGACCATGTCAACGGATTTCATAGCACTCTACAAAGATACGGTGAACCACAAACACGCTAATGGCTATCACATACTTGATTTCCATGTTCTTTCTTTAGTCATTATCCCTTGAAACAAGCGAAAAGCTATGCATACACGTTGGAAAAGGCCAGTCCCCTACTGGAATCCATTTACCACAACCAGTGACTCAAGATTATCACTTCTCACTTCTCTAGTTGGTACACTAAAGCCACATTTAGGTGAGAAAGTATGGTAACAAGTGGAAGAGATAGAAAGTTAGATAGTACTGCAGAAGCTTAAGAAATCGCTATATATATATATGCTCTTTAAAGCTTGTGACTCAGATTGTCTATGAAAATCTACTCCTGAATCAGCATACACTTAAGGATCCAATAGTCTTTACGTCCATTTTGGACATCTAATGTGTTCAACAACCTGTTGGTAGTCCAACTATCACAACTGAAACAACCTGAGTAGGTAAACCGCTTTGTTATTATATCTGAAGCAAGAGACGCAAGTTTCAACTGGATAAAATCATAAAGAGATAATCAGAGCAAGTAAATTAACAAATAACAATGAGAAGCCATGGTTAAATTTGAAACTTTCTAGAATAGCAATAGCTAGCTACCAAAGTAGCACAACCTTGTGAATATTTCAATGATTGGGCCAATTCACCACCAGTGAAACGACTAATGTCAGCTCCACATTTTTTCCTTCATACGGTGGGATTACAAGTCCTGCAGCTTCTCTGCATGAGCCTGAGACGCCTGAAAAGTTTGACAAATGATGACCGAGATTCTAGAAGTGAAGTCTAAGGTGTTGATTGTAAGTTCTCAATGTCTTGTAAGCCAAAACTGAAATCTTGTAAGTTCTCAGTGTCCGCTCATCCTTCCCTTTTATTAGCTCTCATTCTCTTCTCTTTCAATGTGTTTACTTACAGATTGAAGTCTGTATTCCTGTGTTTACTCAAGCAAACATTCAATGTTGTTTCTGAATCATCCACATGAAAAAAAAAGCCTGCAGATTTGAAAAATCATGTCTTACCGTAAACCAGATTTCGTTCGTTTGCAATTAAAGAATTCTCTCTGTTTTTTTTTTTTCTCTCTAAATCACTCTTGTTTTCTCAAAGCAGCTTTAACTTAAGTATCAAAGTAATAGCTGAAATTCAAGTGGGGACTCACCTAAATCAACATTCAACAACAACAAATCCATGGTAGGAACAATGTACAGTAAAGCTCACTCTTCATATTATGTATTTTCAGATCATACGCACTATCAAGAAGTACAACGCATGCATATTAAAAAAAAACTATCTCAGAAACAGAGTTAAAACTCCAATGATATATATAAAACCATATATTCATGTTAAGTTACTTTCACTCTGCTACATCGAAAGCGAAAAAAAAAGACGAGGGGAGAAAAGGTCAGCTGAACAGGATGTTGCATTTTGATGAAAGTCTGGGGAGAGTGAGCAGATTAGCTTGCAAGAACTCACTTTTGTCGGCAACAAGACCAACTTCCACAGTTTGAAGACATTCCAACTTCCCCAAGAAATGTCTCATCTGATTCAGCTCTTGAAAAGAACCTCCATACTCTGAAACCTCTAGTACATTCACATGGCATGTCCATAAACAAGACAATTTCTTGCTCTTCTTCCTCTTACGCTTCTTCGGGATGCAAGAGCATGCATCTCCACATTTGTTTGTTACTCTATGTACAAGACCCTGAAACCAGACCAGGTTGACATGTATAATAATGAATGGGCAACACAAACAACAACAAAAGAATCTCAGTAAGGAAATTGATAATACCTTGAAAACTAAAGTGTGTAGAATTGGACAACTATTAAGGAGAAGTGGCATCACTTGCCAACTTTTATCCTTGTTACTCTCAATAGATAAAGTAAGGAGTTTGTTGAAAACTGGCATGGATTTACAGCAGAAATGAAACGCCTGATGATCATCACAACCAAAAACCATATATAATAAGTGTGAGATCACAACCAAAAACCATATATAATAAGTGTGAGAGAGACCCTGCTAGCTAGCAGTAGACAAACCAAAATAAAGACAGTCAACAGAAGAAGGTAGAACTGACCTCAAGGGAATCGGGAGACAAGTGAAGAGTTGTGATGTTGCTTATACCCGCAACTAGTTTTGTAACATCGCCGAATAAAGCCTCCATTGGTTCAACATAAGAATAGCATGAACCGCCGTTCTCATCAGAAGAATAATAGTCATCACTATCGTCATCATCGTACTGGTAATCATAATTGTAATCATAATCCCATAACTTGAGACTCAGCCTGGCTTCGACAAGCGAATCCAAATGAACAAACTCATAATCATACCAGACATAGCTAGAATAGTCAAGGTAAACTAGACTCGGTGCTTCAAAATAAGACAGATCGTGACGCTCTTTAAAATCCGGAAGATTAACCAAAACCACAAGTCGCTTGATGGATGCATTTTTTACGAATGAACTGCAACATGGCGGATAGCCATGATCAGCATCACGTATGAATAACTCTTCCAAAGCAGGGCAGCCATCAAGAATCCGACAATGGTTGTGAATATCAATCCCGAAATCAGTTAAGAGAGAAAGTGATCTGAGGGCAGGGAGAAACACACGCTCAGCTTCAAGACAACATTCACCGGACAGTGTGAGCTTAACCAGTGTCTTGCTCGTGAACAACTCTGTCTCTATACGGAGGACATATGTATCCGCGTGCAAGTGTAGTTCCAATAGACCACGTTCCATAGCAGTCAAAATCCAACGGCGGTATGTATCGTCGCAGCCATCTCTAGGTACATGACACAGAGAGAACCTCTTCATGGGAGGAGAATTGCTAAACAGAGCCAGTGCCTTTTCTACGAAATCAGAGAAGCGATGTGAACCACTTAAAGCTTCTTCTTCATTTGGATACACAACCATCGATTCATCAAAAGAAAGGCTGTCTACTAGACCCAGAAGATTCTTCCACCTCTTGGACAGAACCGATGTGGAAGCAGCCTCTTTTGTCGGAAGCAAAGACAGGATTTTGCCTAGTATCTCATCTGGCAAATTACTTATCGAATCTCTAGCAGAACTCATAAATTAATTGTACTGAATCTCTCTAGCAACAACAACCAACAACTCAATTAATTGTATGGAATGTTCTGCAATTATATCAATAAAAGAGAGAGAGAGAGAGAAAAATCCAGAATCAAATATTGATCCTTCACGTTCCAAGGACAGGAAGATTTTGAGAGTCGGAGAAAGAGAGAGAATGTTATACTATTATCTAAAAAAGGAAAGACAAAAAAAAGTGTAGAAGGGAAAATTGATAAAAAAAAAAAAGTAAAAAAATAATTTTAACCTGAACCCAAACCAAACAACTTTATTATTATTTTTTTTTTCCATCAAACACTCTTTTATTATATATTAGATTAAAGGTTTACAAACTTTTTTTGAAAAAGAGCCAAATACACCAATAAACTTACACATGAGGACAAAATAAACTACAAACAACGATTTTAAAAAACGTACATAAAACAAACTTTAAAGCTTGACTTGAAACCATAAAGTGATAAGATACATAAAAACGAAAATAAGTCCTAAGGTAAAGAATTGCCACACAAAGTGAGACCACTCATGGTAAAGGATGACCGACCACTGCCACATAGTCAGCCACCTTGATAACCATTGCCGCAAACGTTACAAAAGAATGAACGCGGTGTTTGGATTTCGTGCGTGCACCAAAGGTCCCTGGGAAAAATGGTTACACGCTAGACAAGACGAGGATCTTGAAAACCAAGAACCTGAAAAGACACTTGGAGAAAGTGTTGTATTGCACAAAGCTTCAATTGCCATTACTATGCCTTCTAAAAGACACAATCGAAGAGGAGAGGAAGCAAAATCCTTAATCAGTTGTAAAAGCCATATGCCTATCTTTAGAGAAGCTTTCTTGAAGTATTCCCTAAAAAGATGGGCACACGCTCTTTGTCTTCTTTTTCTTACATGTCGTAGAAATATTGTTTTCAATTTCAGAATTGTGTATAAGTCTCGTTTCTATACCACCAATTATGTAGCTTTATTTTTCCAAAATTATCTGAATTAAGAGGAGAGTTTAACTACAAATAAAAAATGTGAGGTAATTTCTGTAGAAACATAAACTTATGCGGTTATTTTATAAAAGTATAATTTTGTAGGTGCTAGCGACAAAGACCTTAAACGAAATCAACGGTCTATATAAAAAGAGACCGGAACTAAAACAGGCTTTAGAAGCCATCGAAGATACAAAACGATCTTAAATGCTGATACAAAAAAGAGACCGGAACTTAAACGATCTTAAATGCTAAAACAGGCTTTAAAAGAGACCGGAACTACATATGTAGTCGAAGATACAAAACGATCTTAAATGCTGATGTTCCCGAAGCCATCGAAGCTATCTTGTTGGTGCGGGAATTAGCACCCCCAACATACCGATCTAAACCCGTTAAGAGAACCGATCATCTAAACCGGGAACTCGACCTGGGTTTGGACTTCATCCCTGAAGGCCCAATAACACCGAGAGGCCCACTGCCGAGGTGACGAACCGACACTTCAACTCGCCCTGCGGCTGACCTAGTAAGAAGGGAAAGACTTTCCTAATCAGTTCGCCTGATTTTAGGAAAGTCAATATATTTAATATATTCGAATATATTCAATAGATATTTGAATACCTATAAATAGAGGGCAATCCTCTCATTGTAAGATCCAACCAATTCTTAATACAAAAACCCTAATTCCTCTTTGTTCTTGAGCAAAACCTAACTTGTTTCTCAAGAGATTTCATTTCTCCTTTTCTTGTCTACTTTGATCCAAGTTCTTTAAGAGATTGTTATTGAATTTGTTTCTCTCCTAAACAAATTCATTGTGAGAAACATCAGTTTCTACATATCTCTAAAGGAGTCCCTAAATTTGGATCGATGCCAGGGTAGAAGCTTCTCTTTGTGAAGAAGAGTTTCAAGGGAAATCTCCGTTGACTAGTAGATTAACCAAATCAATGCAAAACATCTCTAATGTGACTAGAGCCGATGTTGCTTTGATTTTATTATATAAGGTTTATATGTGTTTGATTGAAATGTTATCCTCTTCATAAAAAAATTATATATATGGGAACTATAAGAATGTTCATGTCCGAGTTTGTTGTTGTTTCAAGTTTCTATGTAAAATGTAGTTTGTTTCTAGTTTCTATGTAAATTGTAGTTTTTGTGTTATGTCTATCGAAATCTTAGGGATCAAATTCCATCGTCATGCAAAGCAAGAAGCTTTTCTATCTTTCTCGTCTCCCCTCCTTCTATTGTTTGGTTGCAAGGTCTCTGAGTTTTTATACATGTTTTTTGTTGTTGTTGTGTAGTATCATGGC
This sequence comes from Camelina sativa, assembly GCF_030686135.1. Lineage (NCBI taxonomy): Eukaryota > Viridiplantae > Streptophyta > Magnoliopsida > Brassicales > Brassicaceae > Camelina > Camelina sativa. The sequence goes on along the minus strand of NC_141896.1, from coordinate 32,641,695 downwards.
ATTCCATTTCTGCTGTAAATCCATGCCGATGTTCAACAACCTCTTTAATTTATCTGTTGACATGAGAGTAACACAAGGGAAAAGATTGGCAATTAATGCCATTTTTTTATCAAGAGTTGTCCAAATTTACAGACTGTTTTTAGTCATCAAGGTATGATCAATTTCCTTATTGAGATTATTTTTCTTGTTAGTGTTGCCCGTTAATTTTGTACATGTCAAATTGGTCTCTGGTTGCACAGTGCACAGAGTAACAAACATATGCGGAGATGAATGCGCTTGCATCCCTAAGAAGCAGAGGGATATTGTAAAGAAAGAGGAGGCATGCATTATGTTGTTTGTGGACAAGTCAAGCAAAGGTGCTAGAGATTTCAGAGTACGTTGGAACGTCTTGAAACTGTGAAGAGTTGTAACGTCTTGAAACTGTGAGAGTTGTACGTGTTGTTGATGTGGACAACGACAATAGAAGTATGTTCTTGCGAGCTCATCTGCTGACTCTCCCCAGACTATCATCAAAGAAAGTGAAACAACATCCAATGATCATCTGACCTTTTCTTCTTTACCTGTCTTTTTCCCGCTTTGATGTGGAAAATGTGTAAGTCAACATGAATATGATTGTGTCACCAAAATATCATGAATATATAAGAAGAATCTTGTCAAGCAGTGCACAGATCGATCGGCTTTGCAAAAGTATTTCTCCGACTAATCATGTAGTCAAAATGTGTAGTATATTGTAACCATTATTGTACGAAAGCAAATATTGAAAAATGGACAATCGGTGAAAACACTTGTTCATGTAAACAACGCGTTAGATAGTAATTAAGTACGCCAAGTTATTGAGTTTGAGTTTACTCTTTTCAAATTTCATTTAAACCCAAAACGAGTCAAATAGAAAAAAGATAGATACAACCTAAACGACCCATAAGATTATACGTACAAAGTAAAAAAGGTTACCCAAGGAAAGAATGATAGAGGGTTTCACAAAGGATGGATCCTAGCTAAATGTTAAACAAACAAAACGGGGATGAACTTTGAGCACAAAGTGAACCTGGAATTGGTTGTATGCGTTTTACTAGTTTTTTACTATAAGAAATTCTTGACAAAAAAAGGAAAAAAAAAATAATCAAACCGATTTTATATCATAGATTTATCGTACTAATATACGGAGAACAAAATTAGTAAAACGTACTATATACAGTTTGAAGACGCAGTGGTGAATTATTAACTACAGGGAAAAAAGTCTTTATGATTTCTATACAAGTAATCTCATCGATACTATAGACTATAGAGTAATCCTTGTGATATGATTTCTCCTGGCAGCAAGAGTCTGCCTTTTCTTTCCTTGGAAGCATTGACCGCACCAGCTTGAGAATTCCTTGTGATATGATTTCATCTCTCATAAAGAAAGAGAGCACCAGCAGAAGAAAATTGTGATTCAATTGTCATTTGAAATCCTGAAGCAAGCTTTAAGAGTGTTTACCTTTTGCACCAAAGAACCATGTTGACCTCATGACTAGATGTTGTTGCTCTGGCACCACGGTGTAGTACAGCCTGACCAAGTATATGAGATTAAATCAAACGGTGGGAAATGAATGTTTTACTTTTACCAATTAACCATTTACCGGCGGAATACTGGAATGTAGTAGACAAAGAGGAATGCTCCTGAAAAGGTCTCACATACCTCTCGCTTTGCATCTGTATTGGCATGTTTCTTGCAATCGTGTGCCTCTGAAATATAATTCCCCTCCCTCTCAACTTGTTTACTCAAGCAAACATTGAATGTTTTTTCTGGATCATCCACATGGAAACCTGCAGATATAAGAGATCCTTGAGAATATTTACGCTTGCTACTATGGTTTTCTCTACGCAGCTTAAGTATCACATTATACGTTTCCATCTCAGTAATGATCATACGGTCATGTTAAATTTTTTGCAGAAGTGTTGTAGCAAATTAATTAAATAAAATCAAGGGGTGGGGACTCACCTAAGTCAGCATCCCTATCTTCACCATATTCAACAACAAATCCATGGTGAGAGTCAAAATTTGATCCAGACACCTCAGGGAAGAATACTGCAAAACAACAGAGTGCAAGTAGTCAAGCGTTACTATACTTTGTATCTTTCTAATGCATTTAAGACATATATTTCCTTCCGAGATTACCAAGAGCCTTGTTGTCCTTGCTGATGACCTTTTGGTGCTTCTTCTTAGTCAACTTGAAAAAGAACTCCATGATCCTGTTCTCGAAGCCCTCCCCTGCGCAGATTCAAAACAACAAAAGGTTAGCAGTTAGCACCAACACCACAGTGCAGCAATCCAGGACACAGTCGATACCGTATATGGTGGTCATGGTGTTTGGTCTCACGGTCTCATGAACAGAACAGAGAGAGGTAAGAGAATGGGCAGAGAATAAGTTGGTTACTCCAAAATGTAATTCCCCTCCCACATAGACACCTGCAGATTCAAAAGAGATATAATTATACTAAATCACATTTATGTTTCCCATTGGAGAATTCACTCTGGCCAGACCACCTAAGCAAGAGGGCTCACCTAATCCACAGACGTATTTAGTCAGGCTGTTTCCACAGGCATCAATGTCCTTACCTCTGCCGCCTTGTCTCCTAGGCATAGATGGCTTGGTCTTGGCAGGCTTTGGAATTGGGTTTGGTAACCCAAAATCTTCTTCCATCCCTTTTCCGTCACCATCAGGGTCTTTCGATTTTTTGGGCCTTTCGGGTTAGGTGCTTTAGGAGGGAGTTTAGGACGAACTCGTTCCACATCCTCCATGGAGAGACAATACATGTGGAGAGATCTGAACAGTTTCCACCCTTTTTTACTCGGTGCTTTTGTTGTGTTTAGGGATAAGAGGGTAATATTGACCTTATTCTCATCAATGGTTCTTTCATTGCGGCCATTGAGTCTCCAAAGGGTGTAAGTGGGAGGAGGCTCGGTGAAAAACGAGAAGTCGCGGCTTCTTTTTTGCCCATGAAGGTCTGTGTTGAATACATCACCATTTTCCCAAAGTGCTTTTGTGAAAATGCTGGTGGTCTCAAGTTCATGAATGCCGACATCAATATTATCCGCTTTAAGAAGAATTTTTGTGCAACATAGTGTATCTCTCTGCTGTTTGTTGTTGTAGTTGACACTAACCGTTTTAATAAAATCTAATGATTCAAAATCTTAAATAAAAAACATCATAAGGTGACAAAAAAAAACAAAAAAAAAATCATCTCATCTACATGTAAAGAAATGCATAAATATTGTTCATTTCCATTGAAGTTACATGTTTGTCATATACCAATCAAGCTTTGATCAATATTTCAAATAATCGCTAAAAGTAAAAAGAATAAGAAATAATTGGATTTCCAGAAACTAATATGTAAACTTACCTACAAAAAATTTGGGATATGTGCACATTATGTACTATTATCAATTGATATTGCATTTGTATAACTATTCATTTTTTTTGTTAAAGTTGTATAACTATTCATGAATTGTACAAATGGCCCACATGTTTGGCGACAAAAAACAAAAAAAAATGGTACAAATGTCACATATATATTATCATGTTGTTTTTCCTAAAATTTTATGTATGGTTGAACTTGAAGATAATAATATAATTCAAATATCCTGTATTTTTTTTTTAAGAATTAATTTCTAGGCATGCTAATATACTAAAACTAATATATTTTTTGTATAAGAAACTTCAAAATATTTATTAATATATCATGTATTTAAGAAACTTCAAAATATTTATTACACATTGTCATCATAGATTAATTCTCCATTTTACTTTCTAGTATATATTCTCCATTTTAATTTATGTATTTTTTTGTTTTGTTTTGAATATCCCACACAAACTAATGTACTATAATTAACTTGTTTTATATAAAAAATTGTAAGAATCCCTCATTAAAAAGGAGTTTTCAAAAATACTCCTTTCCCTATGTCACTTTTCAAAAATACATTTTTTCTATGTATAAAATTACTAAATTTTAAGCTTTAAACTCCAAATAAATTCTAACCCCTCAAAACTATATCCTAAATATATAATAGATAACCCAAACCTTAAAAAAATCTAAAAATTAATTTAACATAATGTAATTGTGTAAAAGATAAAAAAAATATATTAAAAAAAATAGGTATTTTTGAAAAGGAGTGTCCAAAAAAGAGTATTTCTAACAAATTCTTTTAAAAAATCTACATACTTTTTTGAGATTTTAGCACCCACACCCACTTTTTCCAAAACTATTTACAATTACACCTACTTTCTACTACTCATATACTTTTTTAAGTTTTTTTACATATTAGCCCTCACTCCTTCTAATCCCTTCTATTCTCTCTCCTCTCTCTCTCCTCTCTCTCTCCTCTCTCTCTCTCAACATCAGATTTTATTAACAAAAAATCCAAAAACAAAATAAGAAAACAGTCACAATTTATTTTTTAAAAATCAGATATCTTATTTACCTTAAAAAACAATTATTACTTTTTTAGTTTCCAAAATATATCAAAACAAATAATATTTATGCTATAAAATCTTAATTACTCTACCGCAACTCTCATGATCTTAGTTAAAAGAATCTTAAAATAACTCTCAATTAAACAACTCATGAATTTGAATTTTATGTGTTCCACCATATATTTTCACAAAAAAATATTTTAAATTTATCAGTTTAAAGATAAAAGAAAGAGCACTTTCTTTCTATTCTACAAAACCAAAAAAAAAATCGAATTACACATTTAAGAAAATTTAAAATAAATAAAAAAACCAAAAAAAAAACAGAAATAACTGCCACTTAACGTCGCATAATTTAACATAATATATTAACGGGAAATTAACAACATATGTTAAGCTATCTGAAAATAATAAACAAGATACTAATTTTTGTAATTAAAATTTTTAAATTTAACTCCTACACCATGTGTACTATCTATTTATTTCTTTGCACAATAACAATATTATACCTGCAGAATATGAATGAATAAAACACCGGTGGGATCCATGCTACTATGTACACATGGTTATCATTTGTAGCGATCAAACTAAACTAAATGATATCCCATAATAACAATACTATACCTACAGAATATGAATGAACAAAACACCAATGGTATCCATGCTACCATATACACATGGTTATCATTTGTAGCGATCAAACTAAACTAAATGATATCCCACAATAACAATACTATACCTACAAAATATGAATGAACAAAATACCAATGGTATCCATGCTACCATGTACACATGGTTATCATTTGTAACGATCAAACTAAAATAAATGATATCCCACAATAACAATACTATGCCTACAGAATATGAATGAACAAAACACCAATAATATCCATGCTACCATGTACACATGGTTATCATTTGTAGCATCAAACTAAACTAAATGATATCATAGCAGAAGAAAGCATGTGCTCATGTCCAACAAACATATGTCAACAAATTAAGTTTAATGTTCATGTGGTCAAAGTTAAGTGGATGGGCTTGGATGGAAATCATGAATCTTAAAGTATGAATATACTTTGTTATTGCCGCACATTCCGAACTGGTGGTGGAAAAGAGTCTAACCTTGGAAAAATTTACTTTGTTTTGAATGAATCCATGGAGACCTATCCATAATTTATTTATCCACTAAACTTTAAACTTTGTTTATTTTTCTTTCTTTTCTTTTCAAGTTAAGGTCCGTAACTAATCATCATAAGCTCTTTTTTTATGTTCTTTGAGTTTTGGGTAACACATGAACTTTGCAAAGAGATCATAACATAACATAATACTGCAATTGATTAACCACTTATCATTGAACATTTGTTCAATGACAAATGGATACTGTATAATCTAAAAATTCATAATAAATATAGCAATATGTATTTTAAAATATAGAAAATATATAATCATAACATATTATATATAAATAAATAGATAATTTGTTTTATGATAATCATTTAAAGTGTTAACAACAATAAAAAGAAAACAAATAAGAAAAAAAGAGAGAAAAGAAGGAGAGAAAGAGGAGAGGGGCATTTTGGCCATTAAAAATGACACCTAAGCCAAAAAACTTGAAAAAGTATAGCAATAGCAGAAAGTAGGTGAAAGTGAAAGAAGATGGATGCAAAGTAGGTGTGGGTGCAAATCTCCCTATTTTTTTCTTAATGAACCAAAACGAGACCAAATATTGGAAATCTCTTATTTACAATATACTAAAAACTAGTAATTTATATACAAAATATATAGTCAATGCCATCATAGACTAATTCCCAAATATTCTCAAATATATAGGCTATAAATGGAATCAGTTTCTAAATTGGTTTTATATGTGAGAATATTAACCACGGATCCATATTTTTTATCGTAGAATATAGAAAGATATATATATGTGTGACATGTGAATCACAATCCTTTCGATTGTTCAGTTTAATACAAAGTTGTTCCAAAAGAATTTGAAAGTATCTTAAATATCAGTCTCTGTCTATTTAGCTCATATACTTTAGAGATAATCATTAACCTGTTCAGTCTTCTACTTGCAGCTGCTAATTTGAAGGTACTGCAAAGTTCTATTAGTAATCTCTCCTAAGTCCTAAGCAAAATAAAGTACAAATTACAGCCTGGTTCCACCTTGTTCTGCACAAGTACATAGAAGAAAGATGAGAAAATAGTTTTGATTAATTTCTTTGTTTACCACCTAAATGGAAACAGACCTTAAACACATACTAGCTGTAGTATTCTTATACATAAAACGACACAGTATTTTAAAGCTAGAGCCTCAACAAAGCTAGAGTTTTTCTTCTTCCTCTGATGATTTGTCTTTAAACAAGGTCAATCTCCAACAAACCGGGTTTTCTTAATATTACTTACCACACAAGAAAGACCTTTACACTCAACCGTTTCAATAAAATCTTATTATAATCATATATCCCCCCCCCCCCCCCCATTAAGTTACATTCACATTGCCATCTAACTAAAAAAAAAGATAACGAAAGAAAAGATTAGATGAATTGGATGTTGCACTTTGATGAAACTCTGGGGAGAGCCAGCAGATTAGCTCGAAAGAACTCATTGTTCTGCTTCCTCTCTCTCTGCGCTTCGAAAGCTGGTAGCTCAGGCAGCAGTTTATGCAATTTGGAAACAGAGAAACAACATCCTTCATAATTCTCAAGCCATTCCTCCGTTTACCATCTTCAAATCAATTGACCGAGAAATCATTAACACCACCATTGCCAAAGGCCATAAGAAGAGCTTCAAGAAGTTTTTCACTCTCTGGGTCCGTTGACTCGTGTCTAGGTTTATCTGGCTATTAATTGAGTTATTGTTGCTTCCTTGTTTTTTGAGCTTTTTTGCCAAGGGACCAATATATTGGTAATCCCCTATGTAAATCCAAACTTTTCATTTTAATGATATTTACTCGCTTAGCAAAAAAAAAAAAAAAAAGAACTCATTGTTGTTGTACTTGTCCCCGTCAACACCAACTTTCACAGTTTCAAGACATTTCAACTTCCCCAAGAAATGTCTCATCTGTTTCAGCTCTTGAAAAGAACCTTTATACTCTGAAATCTCTAGCACTTTCACTTGACATGTCCATAAACAACTTAACTCCTCCTCCTCCTTCACAATCTTCCTCTTCTTGTTGTGCTTCCTATTATGCTTCTTAGGGATGCAAGCGCATGCATCTCCACATTTGTTTGTTACTCTGTGCACAAGACCCTAAAACCAGAGACGAGAGACCAATTTGACATGTATAAACTAACAACTAACGAGAGGCAACAGTACTAACAAGAAAAAGAATCTCAATAAGGAAATTGATAATACCTTGATGACTAAAGTTTGTAGATTTGGACAACTCTTGATCAAAAGTGGCATTACTTGCCAACCTTTCTCCATGTTACTCTCAATAGATAATTTAAGGAGGTTGTTGAAGACCGGCATGGATTTACAGCAGAAATGAAACACCTGATCACAACCCAAAAAAAATATATATATATATAGGTGAGAGACATTGCTGCCTGCGAAAATTAAAAACAAATCCAAGGACGTAGCAAAAACTGACCTCAAGGGATTCAGGAGACAAGTGAAGAGTCGAAATGTTGCTTATACCCGCAACCAGATTTGTAACATCACCATATATGGGTTCATATTCATCAAAGAGATCATCGTCATCATCACAATAAAAAGAAAAACCATCATCGTCCTCGTCATGATTGTCAGTTGACTCCCATAACTTCAGACTCAGCCTGGCTTCGACAAGCAAATCGAAATCAACAAACTCATACTGTTTGGAGACATAACTAGAATAGTCAAGGTAGACAAGACGTGAAGCTTTAAAAAAGACAGTACTGTGATACTCCTTAGCATCGGGAAGATTGACAAAAACCACAAGTCGCTTGATGGTGGGACTTTCCACGAACACACCGCAACATGGCAGGTACCAGTGATCAGCATCAGTTATGAATAAATCTTCCAGCACAGGGCAGGCATCAAGGAGCCGACAATAGTTGGGACAATCAAGCCCTAACACTGATAAGAGAGAAAGCGATTTGAGGGCAGGGAAAAACACACGCTCAACGTCAAGAGAACATTCACCAGATAGTGTGAGCTTAACAAGTGTCTTGCTCGTTAACAACTTTGTCTCTATATCAAAACCAAAATAGCGGTGGGTGGCGTGCAAGTGTAGTTCCAAGAAACCACGTTCCATTGCTGTCCAAAACCAACGTTGGTATGCATCGTTAAGGCGAGGTCGAGGTACATGACGCAGAGATAATTTCTTTATGTGCGAATTGCTTAACAGAGCTAGTGTCTTGTCTACGAAATCACAGAAGCGATCTGAACCACTTGTTGCTTCTTCCTCGTTGGGGTAAACAACCATCGAATCATCAAAACAAAGGTTGTCTACAAGACCCAAAAGATTCTTCCACCTCTTGGACAGGACCGATGTGGAAGCAGCAGCTTTTGTCGGAAGCAAAGACAAGATTTTGCCAAGAATCTCATCTGGCAAACTGCTGATTAGATCACTACGAGAACTCATAGCCATAGATTAGGGATTTTAATTTATACCTAATACACAATAAGACAACTCGATTAGGATCACAAGCCTTCGAATCTTAACCTAGAATATCAAAGACAGATCCTTTAAATCGAAGAGAAACAAACAAAAAAAGACAAAAAAAAAAAAAAAAAAAAAAAAAAGTTTCCATTTTCATGGCATTAATTGTTCCAGTGGGATCCCGCCTCCTGCAATACACAGGAAATCATGATATCACCAAGACCATTTGGAATGCAAGTTTTGATGATTGCCATAACCACAATACAGGTATGTCACTAGACCTCTCACTTAACTCTGGGTTGGGAGAAAAGCATTCATGTGATGATAGCATCAGAACATAGCATATGTAACTTAACGTTCATGTGATGATAACATCAGCACATTTCAGAAACAATTTGTAACGAACTTTCATGATATTATTATGATAGTGTGCTATAATCGTATGTATGTTACTTTCACATTGATATCAAACTGAGAAAGATAAGGAAAGAAAGGTCAAATGAATTGGATGTTGCACTCTGATGACTGTCTGGGGAGAGTCAGTAGATTAGTTCTCAAGAACTCATTGTTGTTGTCCACACCAACACCAACATTCACAGTTTCAAGACATTCCAACTTGCTCAAGAAATGTCTCATCTGTATCAGCTCTTTAAAAGAACCTCCATACTCTGAAACCTCTAGTACCTTCACATGGCATGTCCATAAACAAGACAATTTCTCAACCTCCTCCTTCACAATCTTCCTCTTCTTATTGTTCTTCATCTTATGCTTCTTCGGGATGCAAGAGCATGCATCTCCGCATCTATTTGTTACTCTGTGCACAAGGCCCTGAAACGAGAGACGAATCTGACAATGTTTAATGGGCAATAATGGTATACTAACAACAAAAAAAAGAATATTAATAAGGAAATGAACGATACCAACCTTGAAGACTAATGTGTTTAGAATCGGACAACTCTTGAGGAGAAGTGGCATTACTTGCCAACCTTTATCCTTGTTACTCTCAATAGATAAAGTAAGGAGTTTGTTGAACATGGGCATAGATTCACAACAGAAATGAAACGCCTGAATTTAATTTATATATATGATCATCATCAGTAGACAGATCCTACCTATACAAACCAAAACAGAATCAAATAGCAAAGAGAAGAAGAAGAACTGACCTCAAGGGAATCGGGAGACAAGTGAAAGGTCGTAATGTTGCTTATACCGGCAACTAGGTTTGTCACATCACCAAATATAGCCTCCTCTGATTCGTAGCCATAATAGAAACCATAAAAGTCATCAACCCCTTCTTCATCATCATCAGAGTAATCATAATCGATAGTTGACTCCCATAACCGGAGACTCAGCCGAACTTCGACAAGCGAACCCAAATCAGTTAACTGATAATATTCGCAGACATAATTAGAATAGTCAAGGTACATTAGACTCGGTGCTTCAAAATAAGTTACTTCGTGATCATATTTAGAACCCGGAAGATTGACAGAAACGACAAGTCGCTTGATGGATGCGCTATCCACACCCGTACCGCAACATGGTGAATCGGAAGGATCATCTTCGGTTATGAAGAGTTCTTCCAGGACAGGGCAGCCATCTATGAGCCGGCAGTAGTTGGGATGATCAATCCCTGAAGCTAATAAGAGAGAGAGTGACTTGAGCACTGGGAAAAACACACGCTCGGCTTCAAGGGAACAATGACCGGATAGTGTGAGCTTAACGAGTGTGTTACTCGTCAACAACTTAGTTTCGATCTCAATATATGACCATGGGGTGGCGTGCAAGTGTATTTCCAATAAACCGAGTTCCATTGCAGTCAAGATCCAACGGTTCACACAACGATCGTAGTCATCATATCTAAGACAAAGAGAGAACTTCTTCATGCGAGGAGAATTGCTTAACAGAGCCAGTACCTTGTCTACGAACTCAGAGAAGCCATGTGAACCACTTAAAGCTTCTTCTTCGTTGGGATACACAACCATCGAATCATCAAAGCAAAGGTTGTCTACAAGACCCAGAAGATTCCTCCACGTCTCGGACAGAACCGATGTAGAAGCAGCCTCTTTCGTCGGAAGCAAAGACAAGATTTTGCCTAGTATCTCATCTGGCAAATTGCTTATCGAGTCTCTAGAATATGTAGAACTCATCATAACTTAGGGATTTTAATTATAACTCCTACTACTACATACTAAAACAACTCGATTGGGGTTGGGATCGGAACAACAAGCTCCTCCTCCGATTTGAATTGAATGTTTTGCAATCAAACAAACAAACAAACAACAGAAACCCAGTTTCAAAGATGGATCCTTTCAAATCGGAAGGCAGAGGAATCTTTCAGCAAGAGAAAGTTTTAGGAACTTACGACGGCAGAGGAGGAGACGAGGAAGATCGAAAAGCTTACAATGTAAGGAGGAATTTGGGAGAGAGAGAGAGAGAACCCAAAGCGTTTTTATAATACCAAAAAAAAATATATATAAATTTTGTCGTTTCTCGAAAGAGGAAACTTTCCAAGAGAGCCAGAATGACCAATAGAGATTTCTTGTAGAGACTTGAGTGTTGAGTCTATGATGTAATTAATGAGAATCGTTGAATGTATCAGCCTAGTTTCACAAAGAGAAACCAAAATCAGAGATTCAAAAAAGAAACATTAGCCACAAAATACAAGTCACTTTCAATAGAGATTGTAACTCACACGAAGAAACTAAAAGGCATGTCATCACTTCTTGTCAACTACAAGGGTCTAAACTGTAAGCTACAACCAAAAAAAAAAAGCAGACTTACATCAAGAAAAGAAGCATATTTACGTCTACAAAACATATCAATTTTTGAAGGTTCCTGAACAAGTATACCAAATCAATCACGTTTCAACATTTTACAAATCCTACGATTTACGAATCCTCAATTGAATAACACTAAGTTTAAACACGAGCCTAAGCTTCGACTCTCTAGTAAATCACTAATTACTAAACTCAAACAATCTCATTCATATCTAATCAAATTCACCTAAACTTGTTGATCATACTCCGCAGAATTACAATATATTCAACAAAAATATCACAGATATATATATAATACAAAAAAAAAAATTGAATTATATATTATATAAAAGTTGAATAAATTGACTTACGCCTTTGGAGTATCTGCTCCCGTATTCATGAACACTTTTATAAACATCTGGATATAGAGCTCCCAGCTGCCAAGAGTAAAGACCAAAAGGATTTTTTAGTAAATCAAATTACAACCCTAGATACACAAGGTCCCTCACAAATCCAAATAAAATAAAAAGAAATGCGGACTAGTAAAATGGAAAACTCACCTGTTTGAATAGCTCTATTGGTCTGGATAAAGCAGGAGTTCCACTCAGAAGGATCGCATATTGATCGTTCTGAAACATATGCATGAGTATGAATTTTAATAGAATATAACTAACTACGAGAAATATTACTCAATAATAATGTAACAATCTACACCAAAAAGAAACTGATAATTTAAAACTAGCTTGGTAGGCAAAACAATAAGAGAATGATATATTGATATATCGATAAAACCTTTATGACTGGAAGGCAAGCACTAGTCCTATTTGCTTGAGCGTTTTTAAAAAAATGTGATTCGTCTGCGATAACGACCTGCAAAGAAGGACTGTACATTGTAAAAACTCAAATAATTGTGACAAACACTAAAAGCCTTATATGCAAGCTTCTGAACGCAAATTATAAATGCCTCTTTCCTCTCCATTCCTTAACTTAGCTCCTCCTCTTAAAAACATCTGTGCGAAGCAATGTCTAGTTACCTTAAAGTCCAGCGCCATTAGAAGTTTGTCCAGCTTAGAGACCACATCATAGGAAAAAATGTTAAAGACACCATCAAGATGGATTGTGCCCTTTGTATTTGAGGAAACTATAGTAAATCCCCACTTGTTTGATCCACCTGGTTGCGGTAAAAGTACCTACTAAAAGGATAACTTAGATTAGAGAGAAAATATAGAATGGGTATACTTAAGCTACAAGCGTTATACAAGCACTAAACTACATACAACTATGTCTGACGGAGGTACATGCAGCCATTGGTGAATCATCTGCAAGAAAGTAACATAATGAATCATCTCAAGTGACATAAAGAACGTCCAAGAAAATTCAAATATCATAAGCATACTGTTGCCCAATGTAAACGTAATGAAGATGGTGCAATAATCAGAACTGGCCAAGATTCCAGAACGCATGTTGAAACAGCAATTGCCTGCACAGACAATGGGCATGCGAATAAGATTGGTGTCAAAAAACAAATATTACAAGCAGTTCTCCAGAAATAGTTTCTCGCTGGTTTGCAAGGGGCTATAAAGAAACAAAAAGATATACAGAGGCCTATAAGCAGGAACTACTCGCCTGTAAAGTCTTTCCAAGACCCATTTCATCTGCTAGGAGCACACGTCCTCCGTGCTGTAGCCAAAAGCCAAAAGGCTGTTCATTTGGTAATAAAGAAGAATCACAAGTACTACATATCACTGACATACACATACTTTATGCCTTCACGCTGAAATGGAAGAAGCTTTGGCTCAATATGGCTTGGTATCTTTTCATAAAGATCTAGGGAGATTAGAAGAAGAAGAAGAAGAAAGCAAGAGAAAGTTAGACATGAAAATCCAATAAAAAGGGGTCCAACGAATGAACATATATTAAAGAATCACATTAGTGTCTGATGTAATAAACATTGTGCCTGACTTACGCTGTAGATCTGGAACTCTTGAGGCAGAGGCTACTGGACATTGCACAAGAGGATCTAAGTTCTCTATCTGATAATTAAAAGGAAAAATTAGATAGCAATGATGCTTGATCTCTAGATCAAATTCAAGAGGATCTAAGTTCTCTATCCCTAATTGATGCTTGATCTCTAGATCAAACTTTCTGAACCATTATAAAGAACCAAGGTGCCTTACCTCGACTTTAACGCTGGAAACATGTTGCAAAATATTTTCTGCTGATGACAATGAAGAAAGGGGAAAGGTCCATAACCTGGAGTTCCACAAGAGAATAAACAATGCATTATACCAAGGCTTATTTCTCAGTTTTGTTAACAGATCACAACAAAACACATAAGATATACAAAAGACACAAAGAAACAAATCACACAAATGACTCATGCATATGAAAGAGTATAAAAAAGACAAACCTTTCTTTAGCATTCCAAATAGCCTAAGGAATTTTACGCACACAGCATCCACCACAACCTAGAGAAAAACAAAGACCTAGTAAGTGTCAAACACAAAACTACTTTAGCATATTTCCACACAAAGACTTCTGACTTGTGATGATAACTTACCTGGTTATAGGGGAACTTAGCAGCAAGATCTCCACTATAATGAAGCAAAATTTTGACAGAAACTTTTTGCTCCTTTGGCTTAAAGCTCTCATCTTTTGGCCTAGAGACTAGCCTCGCAGTTAATACAGTAAACGTGAACAAACCCATATGCAGAGAGATAACATAAGATAAAATGGTACTGGAATAAAAAATAAACTGACCAGGGTTTGGTTTTAGGGGCGAGAGTTGAAGGTAAGACTCTGGTTCCTTGAGACGAAGCATGAACCTAAGCGTAAGAAACACACACATAAGGGACTGATTAGAAGCAAAATTGAACATTACAAACACTCGTAGCCATACGAAATTGCCCTAATTACCGCACCAAACAAGAAAAACAAAAAAACCCAAATTTAGGTTAAAACCTCGTTACTGGTTAGGAGTTGGCAAGGAAGAAGAAGAAGATAAATTGCGTTTCTGGTTGATCATCCGAAGAGCATCTTTTTCGACAGCATCCATCTCTTCCACGGTCAAACCCCAGTCATCATCCATTTTGGATCTCTTCTTCTTCTTTCGAATGTGATGTGACCCTCTTCAATGGCGGAATCACTTTTGATAAACTTGGTTTCCCTCGTCTCGTCCCTCTCTCTTCGACTTCGTCTTTTCAAAGTTTCACATACCCAAACGTCACCGTTTCAGAGCTTTATGATGGAGAAGGGCAAACAGATGCAGGACAAATCCGGTTTTTATCTCGGTTCGATTCAAATAAATCGGTTTAGGAACTGAATACGGTTTCGGTTCTCTTTTTAGAAGGAAAATTTGTGGTTTTGTATTTCATTTTAGGTTCGGTTTGATTTTCAAACTGTTGGTTTTTTACGATTTTCTCAAACCGGATTTGAGCACCCCCTACTAATTACAACAAGTTCCTAGATTTTTATCCCACCAAAACTGCTTATAACACTCAGTACCAGAGAGAGGCTTATTCATAATTCATCTCTGTCTTATTATGTTCATTGTCTTGCCAAATTATTTGATCATCTTTCACTATGCTTGTTTCTTATATTGTTACAAAAGGCTCAAAATTTGTGGTGGTGTGTCTACAAATCAAGAAAGGAAATAGGAAAACAGTCTCAGAACAACAAACCAAGAAAGAAGACAATACAAAACATTCGTTTAGCATCAAGCATCCAAAAAACTGTATGATTCTTATCCATACAGAAGAATGAGTCGCTACATTGTATTAAACTGAACAAGGGAAAGGATTCACATGTCACACATATCTTTCTACATTTTACAATCTATAAATGGGATCTCGTGGAAAAAATCAAATGAATACCATGTATAGCTAAGTTGGTGCAAGGTTGCACAAATCCCCCACCTGCAAAGTTTACGGAGAGACAAATAAACATGTTGGTGAGAGTGAGCCGTACCCTGCAAAGAATAACAAACAGACTAATCAGTGTGTACAAACAGACTTAAAAGAAGAACAAACAATTGGATTTGCAAAAATTAGTATGTGAACTAATCCACAATTGATAAATTTGGTATATGTGCATACTATGTACTATAGTGGATATTATATTTGTATAGTTATTAATGAAATGTAAGTAGTTAAGTCACATATGTTAATCCGACTTGAAGCACTGCATTGGAAAAAGATCTACGATCCATCAAGATATGTAAACAAGATTAAATTAAGGGGATGTTATTGGATGAAAAATTTTAATGAATTTTAATCACTAGTAAATTTTAAAATTCAATAGTTTTCTAATGCATTTAAAGTGGATTTGAAAACACTACTAATGGATTTGAAAGTCATTACTTATAGATTTTATTATTTTTGAAGTAAAATAAAAATAAAATAAACTACTCATAATTATGTTGTTAACCAAAAATCAAGGTAAATAAATTGAATTAATACTGTCAATACGTTACGTTAGTTTTTTTTACCACGTTGTACCGCTAATGAGATGTGTTAAAAAAAAGGTTGACTTGAAAGTTGACTTAAAGGTTAATGGAATATTAAAGTACAAATTAAAGGTTCCACTCATACGTAACGGCTCTATAATATAAACAAAATTAAATCCTCGAAACCCTTTCATAGCTACACGTAAGAAGATTCTCTCGTAATTCATTCTCTTAACGACAAATACAATAAATTCACTATTATGTAAAAGCACTAATAGTTCGCCTTAGCCACCCTCTCTCTGGCACAACCACCGAGACACCCTCTCCCGGCGGCGTTGAATCCGATCGGCGTCGTTGGGTCTTTGTTTCTGCGTCTCTGTTGCTTCCTCGTTCGCTCTAGTCCGTTTGTTTCTGCTTTCATCCCCATTGGAGACCCTTTGAGATTCCAGATCTCACCTCTGACCATGCTTCAGCTTCAACCCCCTACCTCTCTTCTGCACCCGGTCTCTCTTCTCGGTGAGCCTGCTTCATCGAGACCCCAATCATCCGTTACTACCTCTGAGAGCCATGATTGCCCCACTAGTCCCGGTTTCTGTCGATCTCACCGCCTCACTTTGCTGTCAACCACAACATCTTACCGCTCCTCGGATTTTAATCCCCTCACCAAGGCTTTTACTTGGTTGCAGTTGGACGGAAGCTCTGTTCTGACGCCGGAGATGATGAAGATCTTGACAAAGCAACCCACATTATCGGCATCCTCTCTTTCCCTCTTGTTACCCATTTGGCCCAGGTTGTATTCTCGCTCTTTTCTTGGAACCCTAGAAGTTAGTCGTCCTCAGAGAAACCATGATTTATTTCTGATCTGGAAGTCCCATAGACCCGTTTATAACTTCATACCAAGGTCAAATTGGTTAGTGTCAGTCTACACTGAGTGGTCAAGTCGAGTCGTACTCGGTAGCAGAACAGTTGATGCACTTATTTGTCTTGAAAACCCCTTTTGTCATGGCCAGTTGTTTGGTTTGGTTTGGATGTTTGTTTGGCTGAGCTTCATCAGTATGTCTGTCCCGCTAGTCGGGCTTGTTTTAGTGCCTGCATCCTTTGCACCTTTACCGTATCTATCACCAATATTTCGATTGCCTCAGTGTCATTGTGTAACTAGGTCCGACCTGCAATCCACTCTCTCCCATTCTAGTCAACAACTTGGTAGCTTAAGGTCTCCATTAGTTCGAAGACTGCTAGTGAACCTTAAGTCATTTATGTTGCTAGATTGGTTTAAGAGTCCTCTAAAACCCATGTTACCAGAAACACATAGGACTATTTTCTCTGAAAGTAATAACTTGTTGAAACTTGGCATTATGATCCTAGCTCCACTGAGTGAGGATTACCTCTGTTTCATCCGCCTCCTCCCATTACCCTGCCTATTGACTAAGTTCTCCAATCTGCTTTTCATCAACTTCTTTAAGTTCCCTCAGATCAGCTTGAAGATTAGGGGCATTATGACCTCTGTTCATGGAAGCAAAGGTTACCCCAATCTCTTCAAGCATCTCTATCCCATCATCAGAACCGCCACCACCTTAGTAGTGACCGGTTATCAGAGCATTCTCAGACTTGCTCGAACCCCTGACAAAGATCTACCTAGAGTAGTCCTTCCCAACTTGGTGAGAATGTCAGCTTTGTCCGCTTCTTTGCCACTAAACCCTCTTTTGAAAGAAATGGCCATCTCCCCTTCCATTGGCTTGCTCTTGGAAGCAGCTTTGATATGCCTTGATCTCACATGTTCCAGTAAGCTTTTTAGCTTGTGGTCTATAGCTCTCAAGCCCTTAATATCATTTGCTCCTATCTTACTATGCTACTTTGTTGTTGTTAAATTTGGGGCATGCCCTCCTATGTTATCTTTTAAGCTACCCTACTCCTCATGTATGTTACTCTTTCAATAGTGAATAATAATATCTGTTTGCTCAAAAAAAAAAAAAAACTACAAATACAATAAAATTTCTTTAGATCCTGGATTCTTTACATATAAGAATATTTTCAACATGCATTATGTTAATTTAAATCCGTATGAGACAACATAACAATAAAACTACGTTTTGGTTATCCAGAAAATATTATAACTTGAATCGTACTGAAGGATAATTATATATTAACGTTTTTTTGGAAACTTACAGATTCGTGCAACTAAACCACTCCAAAGGTCAGGTCCTACAAAAGCTAAATTAACATCTCTTAATATATTACCAATGGTCTACCTTACTACGAAGAAAACAATATATAGATTAAAAGTTTAAATGGTTATAGTGGTTGAGGTGGAAATATCTGCTTGGTACTGTTTTTTATTTACTATTCATATGTTATAATATTTGTAGTAGAGAGGATTAAGAAAAATAGAAGAAATCCGTTCCAGACAAGTTACGAACTGCTTTACATATTTTTTTTTTTTTGGCTTGCGGTGTATTGTTGTTCTCCTTAAATATAGAATGGTTCCATGAACTAACTGTTCAATCCGCTTGGCCTATAACAACCATTTAAAGCCTAAACTTAAACTATTTTTTGTAGACGAAACAAAACATCTATAAAAACAATTGAGGAGATAGAAAATGTTAAGAACTCTACATTGAAGTGGAATGTAATGGGATCTGAAGTAATGTATATGATGGTCCAATATATTTATTATCAATTAGTTTTGAATTAAAGAAAATTATGAAATTTAATATAGTATTAAAGCCAAAATTGTTAACTTAAATAAGATTTATTAATTGCTAGTCATTATATAGTGAGGTTTATAGTTTAAAGTGGGAGCAAAAAAATCATTATATCAGAGATGTGGAACCTATAGAGTAATGCATAAATGATGTGGACCAATTGACTAATTTTCAGTTGATTTTAAAGTTGAACCCATAAAATTAACGAGGCTAACAAATTTTTTTTTTTTTTTTTTTTGGTTGCTGTTTTGTTATTTTATTTTAAACACTCTCTAGCAATCCATTCTAAGTTCTAAAATACTTCTCATCTACCAGATTAGAGTTTTTTTGAACAAACTACCAAATGAGAGTTTATAGCTTTGTCTTTGTGTATAGAACTGATAGGCTACAGTACACCATTGACTATTCTTTTAACCCGTAAAATGCATGGTATTGATCTTGTTTTCACATGTTCTTGAACGTAAAGAGGAACTGTTTATATTCCAACAATCCCCAACTTGGCACCGGAGCAAATTTTGTCTATTCGGAGACTCCACTTAATATTGGTCTTGCAAATAGTCTTGAACTTTTGGTGTTGAGACAAATAAAAAAGAGAATTTGTTAGAAATACCTCTTTTGGGATATTCCTTTTCAAATAATACTCATTTTTTTTTGTATATTTGCATTTTTACCTTTTTTACACAATTGTAATATCTTAAATTAATTTTTAATTTTTTTTTTAGGTTTGGGTTCTCTATTTTACATTTAGTATATAGTTTTGAGAGGTTAGGATTTAGAATTCAGTTGTTCATATATAGAAAATTGTTTTTTTTTAATGGACAACATAAAAATGTATTTTTGAAAAGTGATATAGGAAAAATGTATTTTTGAAAATCTCCTTAAAAATGTATATCTTGTCCTATATAATACTCTCTCGTTTTACAAAGAATGTCATTTTAGAGAATTTTTTTTTTTGTTTCACAAAAAATATCATTTTACATTTCTAATGAATGTTTTAATGCTATTTACTTTTTTATCTCTAAACTCAAAGTTATTTTCATTGAATTTAGATCATTAACCACTTATTAAATAGAGACAAACATGTATAATTTAAATTTTTCTTAATTTGTGTGAAATGTGTCAAAATGACACTATTTATGAAACAGATGTAGTAGTTTTTATTTGGGCTTTTGAGTGTTGGAAGTGCATCCCGAGTAAATCCTTAATATCACTCTGGCATTCCAATTAAAATTCATAAGATCCATGAAAGCACATAATTATAAGAATCCTAATAGCTCAAATCCCTGTTGATGCCAAGACAAATCATTACAGAAATTTTAATATAGTTGGACTAAATATATCTCATACTAAAGGTAATTAATCGTATCATACTAAAGGTTAGTGTTCTTGTAAATTGTCTAGAGTTATGACAATAAATCAATAATGTAGGATTGGCAAAATATAGTTGACTAACAAAATAACTACAAAACGAAAATATGATGATTATTGAAAAAACGAGAGAGCTTTAATATTTTGAAAAAACCAAAAAAATATAGGATTTAATATTTTGATTTTAAAATATAATTAATAAAAAATATAAAATGATTAAAAATATGATGATTATTTTTAATGTAATTTATAAAAATAAAATATGATTTAAAATATAATGTGTAAAAATAATATTCAAAAAATTGTTCATGAAAATATTATCTAAAAAGATATGATTTTAAAATATGAAGTTTAAGATTATATAGTTTAAATAAGTTTTATAAAAAATATAATGTATGAAATTATAACTTAAAATAATGTATATAAAAATATTAAAATAAGATTATGAAAATATAATATAATATAATATATAAAAATATAATGTTAAAATTTTTAATATGATTTAGGAAAATTAAAATGTATAAAATATGCTTTAAATATATGAGTTTAAAAATATGATTCATAATATGATTTATAAAATATAATTAATAAAAATATGACTGAAAAATATAACTTAAAACAAATCTGTTGTCACTATATTTACATTTTACATCTAATAAATCTGTTATCAAACACCAGATTTTTAGAAGCAAACAAAAAAAACTGTCATAACATTAAAAAATCTGCCATCACATATGGTATTCGCATAGGTCATTTTAGCAATTTTTAAAAAACGTTATAAATCTGTTATCAAACGACAGATTTTTGGTTAAATTAAAAAATCTGTTGTAACGTTTAAAAAATCTGTTATCACTAGAAGTCAACCTAGTAATTATTTCTCTGTAAAAAAATCTGTTATGTTACGATAGATCTTTTATCAAGAAAATAAATCTGAAATAACTGTGGAAAAGAAATCTGCCAAACATTATATCAAATCTGTCATATATTATGAAAGTCTGTTGTGTCTTTATAAATAAATCTGTCGTAAAAAATAAATCTGTCATAACTGTAGTTAAAAAATCTGTCATCCAAAATAAGTCTGTCATAAAAAATCTGTCATACAAAAATAAATCGGTTGTGTAAAAACAAATCTGTCATACACAAATAAGTCTGTCACAACTAGTCCGGCAGACTTTTGAAAATATTTTGATTTCTTAAAAAAAATTCTGGAAGGATAAATTTGACTTTATTTTTTTTCCTAACAAAGCAAAAAGGGTATTTTTGACCAAAAATAACTCATCTAACCCTCATATTTTATGAGTTATCTTAGTAATTAACCTCTTAATTTGGGTCAATCTAGTTTTTCTCCCCACAAATTAATGTAGTAAAATTTTGTCTAGCTAGTTGAAAACTGCGAATGGAGAAATCCAAGAAAAAAAAAACTAAAATAACTAGTTAATAGATTAATATTGTAAAGTAACTAAATTAACATCAATGATAGAATGTGCCGACTACTACAATTATGTGTTCCATATGAAAATATTAAGAAAAATTCCTAGATTAACTTTATCAAATATATGTAATTATTATGTATCATAAAAAGTAGGCTGTCAATCCGAGACAAATTTTGTGTCCTTCACATCTCGTACTATATTCATCATACTGGAAAAATTACATTGTTTGGGAAAATTTTATGGTACGGGATAATCGTCAAAGTATGTGGGATAAACTATTCGAATAACCCACATATAGTTTTACAAATATAAAAACAGTTGACAAAAAATAATTATTTGTTTCAACAATTATTTCACAAAACTTATTTATTCCACTAATAATAATTCTGTCTTTTTTTTTCTCAACAAACCTTAATAAAACTTATTTATTCCACTAATAATAATTCTGTCTTTTTTTTCTCAACAAGCCTTTAGCAAAAAAACAAAAACAAATCAAAACTCAACCATAAATTTTAGAAATAATTACCAAATTTCAAAACTAATTACCAAATTTCAACACTTCCAAAGTAACCTAATTAGAATAATTATTTTTGGAAATTCAAAATTAGGATTAGGTTACTTTTCTTCTTGTTTTCAGCTTAAATTCAGCAAATCTTCCAACAGATGTTAGAGTGTTAGACCTTATAAGTCTTTTCTATTAATTACTTAAGTGCCAAATGGTATATACTATATAGTAGTCAGTTAACCAAATGCCAAAGACTCTTTTTTTTTTTTTTTTTTTTTTTTTTTTTTTTTTTTGGAGTTGAATGTGTTAGGTAGAGCTATGGGCCCTTTATTGTCATAGTTATTATTACCAGTAAACAAATTTATTTATTTTATGTCAATTTATTAGTACTTATTTATTTTTCCTCTATATTTAAAAGCAAAATGAAGAAAATGCTTTATTGACATTTAAAAAAAATAAATAAGAAGAAGAGAAGAAAGAAGAAAGAAGAAAGAAGAAAGAAGATGCTTTTCTTTTGGAGCTTTATGCTGCAGCAACGTTCTTTAAAATTTTGACACATTTAACGAAGAGACTGACTCTCTCTCTCTCTTTAAACAAATACTAAAACAAATAAAACACCATTTTTTCCTTTTCTCAGCTCAGCCACCACTGACCTCATCGCCTTTTTTTGTTTTTTCCCTCACTACCGCCACCGTGAAACCAAACCGTAGGGTTCCGATTACTCCAACAACAGTTTCCAAATCCAAACACCTTCTTAAGTAATAACAAACTCGATTTCAGATCTCCATTACCGACAACAATCGCATGTCCAAACACTTCTAAACTTACGAAAACAACTAAGAAAAGCTTCGTTTTCACTTCCAGATTTCGTTTCCACAAGCTACATTTCTCCGATGTAAGCTTTTTAACATCTGTATTTTTTCTTTTTTTTTATTCTCTTCTTCTGTTTCGTCTTGGTGTCGTCGTCTCTGTGTTTGTGTGTGTTCTTGATTTAATTTCAAAACTCGATTACAGTGGTTACTGAAGTTTTGTAGAGTTAATTACTATTTCTTTTCTATTTTGTCTTCGATTTAGTGTGTCGGCAAGTTCACTTTACCTTGTTGTTTTTCCTAATTTAGTAACCTACTTTTTAGAACGATGCAGCCTTCTCAGATTACCTTATCTTTTTTCCTCATTCTGCAAAAAAAAAATAACAATTTCATCATGTTACTTTGTCTCTTTCACCTTCTTCTCATAAATCTCACTTAACAATCACTATCAGATTTACCCGATCTGATTCGCTTCAATCCGATACATTGAGTTCGTGTTTTTGGTCCTATAAGTATTAAGTTTAGTTTTGGGGACTATATAGCTCACTCTTCTTTGTTAATGGCAATGTTTTTAACAATCTTTATTGTGAATAAACTTATAGACTGCGATGGACCGACGAAGCTGGCCGTGGAAGAAAAAGGGGTCTGATAAATCAATCTTAGTGATTGATTCTGCTTCAGCTGATGCTTCTCATTCTCAGATTGAAAAGGTATGTGATTTGCTTGTTGTGAGTTAAGCTTAATCAATTTGATGCAGCTTACACTGAATGGTTTTGGTTTTGTTTGTTTTTGGAATCAGGAATCAGTTAAGAAGCCAAAGTATGTTCAGATTTCTGTGGAGCAGTATACACATTTCACTGGTTTGGAAGAACAAGTAAAGACATACGATGTTCAGATTAAATCTTATGAGAAACAAGTTGAGACTTATGAGGAGCGGGTTAAGGATTTTGAAGAACAGATTGATGCGTATGATGAGAAGGTTCATGAGTATGAAGAACAGGTGCAGAGACTGAACGAGGATGTCGAGGACTTGAATGAAAAGCTTTCTACTGCTAATGATGAAATAACTACAAAGGAGGCCTTAGTGAAGCAACACTCCAAGGTTGCTGAAGATGCTGTCTCAGGTATATTACTAACTTTTTTTTTTTAATCTTACTAGCAGTGAATGTTTATGTTGCAATGTAGAGTAAAGTTTTATAGCTTTTTGTTGTTCCTTCAGGTTGGGAAAAAGCTGATGCGGAAGCTTTGACATTGAAAAATACACTGGAGACTGTTACTCTCTCAAAACTCACAGCTGAAGACCGTGCGGCACATTTAGATGGTGCATTGAAAGAGTGTATGAGACAGATACGGAACTTGAAGAAAGACCATGAAGTGAAACTGCATGATGTTGCTTTAAGCAAGACCAAGCAAATTGAAAAGTTAACCATGGAGTTTGAAAAGAGGATGTGTGACTATGAACAAGAGTTGCTAAGGTCTGCAGCGGATAGTGATGCCTTATCGAGAACTTTGCAGGAGCGGTCCAACATGCTAGTTAAAATCAGTGAGGAGAAGTCACGAGCTGATGCTGAAATCGAGACCCTGAAGAGCAATCTAGAAATGTGCGAAAGAGAAATAAAATCTCTCAAGTATGAAGTTCACGTAGTTTCTAAAGAGCTGGAGATACGCAATGAAGAAAAGAACATGTGTATTAGATCTGCTGAATCTGCCAACAAGCAACATTTGGAAGGGGTAAAGAAAATAGCAAAGTTGGAAGGAGAATGCCAGAGACTGAGAAGTCTTGTGAGAAAGAAGTTGCCAGGCCCAGCTGCACTTGCTCAGATGAAGCTTGAGGTTGAGAATTTAGGAAGGGATAGTGGTGATGCCAGGCAAAAGAGGTCTCCCGTCAAGGTTTCTAGTCCTTGCAAGTCGCCGGGGGGATACTCATCAACTGGATCTGAATTTTCTTTCGAGAACACACAGAAATTCCAAAAGGAAAATGAATTTCTAACAGAACGTTTACTTGCGATGGAAGAAGAGACGAAAATGCTGAAAGAAGCATTGGCAAAGAGGAACAGTGAGTTGTTGGAGTCACGGGATCTTTGTGCTCAGAGCACTAGTAAGATTCAAAGCTTAGAAGCTCAACTGCAGCAAAATAATTTTCAGAAGTCGACACTTGAAGTGTGTCCAAATCTGAATACGAGCAATCCATCAAGCTCAATCTCTGTCTCTGAAGATGGGAATGACGATTCTGGCAGCTGCAGTGGATCTCTGTCAACGAATCCACCACAACAGACCAAGAAGGAGAAGGAGAATGCAGCTTTGGAGAGGGTTGAAAGTGTTAGTAGTCATGTAGAGCTTATGGATGATTTTCTTGAAATGGAGAAATTAGCTTGTTTGCCAAATCAACCTAGCAGTAATGGTAGTATGGATTCCAAAGATTGTTCAGGTGATCAAAAGTCAGAACTGGTGATTCTTGACGCTCATACCGAACTTGAGGAGTCCGACAGAGGTAGTCCGGCGGCAGTGATGGAATTTAGATCGAGATTATCAAAGGTTATTGAATCTGTATCTACTGATGCTGACCTCCAAAAGATAGTGGCGGATATAAATTTCATTTTGAAAGACGTGAATGCTTGTATGGACCAGGAAAAGCCTTCTGAGGTGCAGGTTCATCCTGAAGAAGTGTCAGATTTATGTCCAGAACAAAATCTGGTTGAAGATTGTCATTTGGCTGAACAAAAGCTGCAGAGTATTATTCACCAAGATTTGAAAATTGCAGTGTCTCGGATTCATGATTTTGTTTTGTTGCTTAGAAATGAGGTCAGGGCAGGTCATCAGGACACAGCCATTGAAGGAAATGATTTTGTTGAATTGATCGAGGGCTTCTCCGTCACGTTTAACCATGTTTTAAGCGGTGACAAAACTTTGGACGATTTTGTTTCGAATCTTGCTAATGTCTTCAACGAGGCCATGGAGCTAAAGGTGAATTTTAGGGGTCGTGCTTCCTCTGAGGTTGAAACGCTGAGTCCAGATTGCATAGACAAGGTTGCATTACCTGAGAGCAAGGTTGTTGATAAAGATTCATCTCAAGAAATATATCAAAATGGATGTGTCCACAACGAGCCAGGGGTACCATGCGATGAAAACAGAGTTTTGGGGTATGAGACAGACTCCAAATTACAGGAAATAGAAGAGCTGAAATCAGAAAAAGAAAAGATGGCAATGGATATTGAGGAGCTGAAGTTTCAGTTACAAGAATCTGAGCAGCTGTTAGCTGACACTAGATCACAGTGTGATTCTGCTCAGAGGTCAAACAACTTGGCAGATACGCAACTCAGATGTATGACTGAGTCATATAGATCTCTTGAATCACGTGCAGCTGATTTAGAGATCGATGTGAATCAGCTTAAGGAGAAAATACGGAAGTTGGAGAACGAGCTTGAGGATGAAAAAAGAAACCACCAAGAAGCCATTGTCAGGTGCCATGAACTCGAAGAACATATTCAAAGGTGAGTAGTAGTATCAGCTTTACCTGAATATGAAAGATCAGCCTTGATTTACGTACTGCTTTTTACATGTCTATATTTTCACTTTTTCTCAGCAACAGACACACTTCTTTGGTTGCTGAGGATGACGAAGAAGCTGATATAAAGGGCAAACAGGTAATGTTTTCGCAACGCTTCTCAGACTCTTATTCAATGGCGACCATGTTTTGCTTCTAATATTTCAGCTTTATAGACTTGGCTATTTTCTGCATTTCATTTTGTAGCTCTAGATTGTCCAAGTAAATTTGCATCGAAGCTCATTGCTCATTGTGTCATATTATTCAGTGCTCATTTTTCACCATACTACATGCAATCAGTTTAGGTGCATGTACTAATCTAATCGCAGACACAAAAACAAACACAAGCATACATATCTATAGACTTTGCATGCATTGATTCCTGAATCCTTAGGAATCTGAAGGTTAAAAGAAACTAACATGAAAATATGACACAGGAGAGAGAGCTATCGGCAGCAGCAGAGAAGTTAGCGGAGTGTCAAGAAACCATATTTGTGTTGGGGAAGCAGCTGAAATCATTTCGGCCACAACCTGAACAAGTGAGGTCACCACAAAGACAAAATGAGTCCTATTCGGAGGAGGAACTAGGCAACACCACTACCTCGGTCCCCAAGAACTACACCGCAGAAGTTGAAGGAGATTCAGCTGAGACTTGTGTTAACGAGGTCCCCAGATATATGGAGTCACCAAAATGCCCTTCTGATTCAGAGACTAGCGATACAATAACATCGCCATCACGAGTGGGTTCAAGGCTATCAAGGTCAGGTTCATCTGGCAATCCAACCCCAGAGAAAGCCTCTAGAGGAATCAGCAGGTTCTTCTCGTCCAAATCAGGATATTAAGCCTTTAAAAAAATAAAAGATGGAAGATGCTGTGTATGTGTACATTGATGAAATGTGTGTGTGGGTTTTTTTTGTTACTTACTTCCTTATCAAACGACATATGCATTTTAAAATTGATGTTTTGTTATTGAATCAGTCATGAATGTAATATTGCATAAACTTAACATATTAATCAATTACCCACATTTCACTTATGCAAATCAAGACCTATGAAATTAATCTTATTGTCAGTCTTTTAGCTATAGGTGAATTAGGCCAATAACCAAAATACAAAATGACATTAAAATAGTACAATAAAGCTAAATAGATGAAATTAACCATACATTTGTAACATTAGTTTATACGAGCTAGGATAAGAGAAAATTTACCTTTTTGTTCCTCTTATTCACACACATAATAAGAACATAGTTATCAGTCTTAGAAGAAGTTTATTTTATTCGTGTCACAATTTTTTTTTTTTATTATTTCATTAAAAATAGTTATTTGACCTTTTCATGTAAAAATGGTATATGTGTTTTTTTTTTTTTTTGCATATGGCTTTTTTTGAACTTTTTGAAATGTACAAAAAATACGCAAGAATTACTGATTTTGATTGAGATTGCCGCGTATTTATTAGAAGAACATATAGAATGATATTATTGCCTTGTATCAATTCTATTAAATCAACACTACATATTCATTTACATATTTAATTAAAGTCATTTTGGTATCTTTTGCTTTCACTTCTTCTCCTCATTTTGGTATCTTTTCGAAATTAAAATTATATCATATGCAAAACAAAAAGTATTTTAATGTAAAATTGTGAACTTAAATAAATTGCAAAACAAAAAGTATTAGCAATTACTTCTCATTGTACTTTAACTTATTCTCGGTCAGTTATTCAATATTATTCGATTGCAAAAGTTATTTCCACATCACTTGATATTATCGTTACAATTTTCGAGTTTCAAATAACACCAATATTTTCAACTGACATCCTAAAAAATATATAATAAAAGTTTGGTTCATGTTTAAAATAAGTCTGTTATAGACATTTGAATGGACATTTGAATTGTATGAATCTGCTAATGGAGTTTGGTATGATACCTGAAAAAAATTTATCTTAACATTTTTTGAATACATTTCTAGATCATTATAATTCTCGGATCGATTTTAATTTGAAAAAGAAAATATGATTGCACTAATCAGATCATCATTCATTAGTATTTAGTCGAAATAAAAAACTGTCATATTATTTCAATAACAAATATGAGGTTCTAATGAAATCATAATATATTAATTGAGAACTATAAATATAAAATTAATTTTATAAAGTGTAAAAATTACATTGTCGTGCCATTAGTCTTAACTTTAAGGCAAATGTTTAATTTTTCAGTAAGAGTGAAAATATAATTTTAATATTAGACTGATAAAATATTTTAAATACTTATTAATTACCTAAAAAAATAAATTTTTCTTTAAATAATTATGGTCTAAAATTACTAACTATTTTTTTAAATTGTAAACCAATTAAAATTTTAAAATTAATATTTTATATTTAAGTATACAATATAATTATTAATGAAATTTTTTGTTAAGATTTTAAAATATGATTCTCCAATCACCTTTTTTATTTATTTATTTCATTTACAAATTGTTTTGATAAAAATGATATTGTCACAACCGAGGTTCGAACCCTGATCTTTTACATGTGGACAGTAACCCTTACCACTTGATCTAACGACAATGTTCAACACGCCAGAAACTTTTTTATATATATAGACGCCAGCTCCAGAATTGCAAGATTCAACATCGAGCGTCTTCAGATTTATAGAATTCCGAGCAAACACTTCGATTACCAACCAGATCCGTGATGTCGCGACAATCATAGCCAGAGATTCATTGCTCAAGCTAACGGACTTGCAATCACATGAGAGAGCAAACTTATTAGTCACCAAATCGAATCCATTGAATATTGACGGCAGGAAAGAGAAAATCTCATCCTTAGCATCTAGAGATAACTGATGACGATACTGAGTTACGGTGTCGAGCAGTGGTGGAGGAAGCTCCGGTGAGCGCTGTAGTTGAGGGAGGTAGCCAAAGAATGAAATCGACGCCATTAATTGGGTATGAAATTTGAATTTTGTGCGAGTTCAATTCTTTTATGATCAAGTTTTGTGTTAATTAGCCTGGATGTTTTATACGTATATATCTTTCACTTTATCCTAGAAACAGAAACACTTCTTTGGTTGCTGACGACTGAGTTCAAGAGCAAACAGGTAAATTTTCCCATGCTTCTCAACTTTTGTTCCGTGCCAATCACATTTTGCTTAGAATATTTCAGCTTCAGGAACTTGGTCCTTCCTTTCTGCATTTGGATTCTTGTTCTAGTGGATTCCAATTGAAGCTCATTGCTCACTATACCACCTACAATCAGTTTAGGTGCATAATTATATCTAATCACAGACACAAAGACAAACACAACCATGTACATCTATAGGAGCTTTGAGTAAACGGAGTTGCTTATCAAACAACTTGTACATTTTAATATTGATGGATCTGTCATTGGATTAATCAAGAATGTAACATTGCATTCATTCAAACATAGCAAGTAGTAACCTAAATGGAACTTGAAGCAAATCATTGACCTCTCAACTAACCTTATCGTCAGTCTTTTACCTATATGGGTGAATTAGGCCAATAACCACAATCCAACTATATAATGAAATTGTGTTAATATTTTTAGTATTCACCAACAGTTTGGAAACTTGGGAAACATATTAAAATATAACCTACGAAACCAACTTTTCTTCTTGCCAGTCTTTGGTTTAATAATAGTTCAAAACATGTATTATACAAAACTTGAAAATACAACGAATAATTTATGAACATATATAAACAACAATGCGATAAGGAAGAGAGAATGCATCGATGAGTGACTTAACGAGTTCTGGTGCTATGTTGCTTGCTCCGGCCAAAAATCTTCATGAACCACTCATGCTTGTACGAAGCCGTTATGTATCCCATCGCTAGCCCAAATACAACTCCAGGTCCAAAGCCAAAACCTGCTGCTACCCAACTCAATGATTCTTCTTCTTCTTCTTTTGTCTCCATCAGTTCGGGTTGTGGTGGTGCTGGCGCTTTGATATCAACACAGACATCTTTAAGGGAAGGACCATTAAGTCCGGGGTTTCCTTCATAGGAGGAGCAATTTTGTCGTTGAAATTGTGTGCCTTGTGGTATGGAACCTACAAGCTGGTTATATGAAACGTTTATCCATGCGAGAGAAGAGAGTGCCCCAAGCTCAGAAGGAATCTCACCAGAAATCTTGTTTTGGGATAGGTCTAGTGACTCGAGATTCGTCAAGTTTGCCAAAGAAGATGGGATGTGGCCCGTGAAAGCATTGTTAGACATGTTGAGAATACGAAGCTCCTTCAACAGACCAACAGAATCAGGAATAGGTCCATGGTGTTGATTTCCTGAAAAATCGATGGCTGTGAAGATTGTAAGGATACGTTCCATCTCCATTGACACTCCTTTACTCATCAACACAAGTGAAGTGTAGTAGCTTATTGAACCACTCCGAATGTACTCTGGCTCTATATTATTATCTCTCTTGGAGGACATTGCAGTCCAGTTCAAAAAGTAATCAGATGGCAATGTACCAAAGAAGTCATTATATAATACATCAATGATTTTCAACTGAGGAAATCCAAACCAGACCCCATCAGCGTTATGTAATTTGCCACGAAACTTGTTAGAGCGGAGGACAAGAACTTGAAGATTCTGCAAAGAATTCAAGTGGAAGGGAAAGATGTCGTTGATTGTGTTGCTTGCCACGTTCAAAACTTCCAAGGCAGAGCAACCACCAAGAGAAGCCGGAATTTTTCCCTCTAATCGGTTGTGACTGACGTCAAGTGTTATTAAGCTCTTGGCGTTCTGAATATTTCGGGAAGAATGCCGCTGAGTTTGTTGTTACGGAGATTTAGATCTGAAAGAGAACTCATCACCAGAGTCTCTAAGCACCGAGGAATTGAGCCGTTGAGGTTGTTGTTTGATAGATCTAGAACTGCTAGAGAGCTTAGTCCACATACTGATCGAGGTATCTCCCCGGTGAAGTTATTCTTAGAACCCGAAAAATATTTGAGATCTTTGGAGGATGGGATGAAGAGAGGTCCTTGGAAAGCATTTGAGCTTAGATCAACAAAACTGATTTGACTCTCAGGAGAAACTTTTAAGGATCCATTGAAGCCGCTGAGAGAGTTGTTAGAGAGATTCACATAAGACAACTCTGGTAGTCTCCACAACCAGTCTGGTACTTGACCTTTGATTTTGTTGTTGGAAAGATTTAGTAGTTGTAGATCTCTTCTGTATCTTATGAACTCAGGGAACTCAGTGATGTTGCAGCCTGGCAAATCCAAATATGCCAAATTTGGTAGAAAATCCAAATCAGAAGTGATGTTTGTTGTTGAAAGAGGAATACCTGAGAGATATAATTCTTCTAGGTTCTTGAGAGATGAGAAGACATTTAATTCAACTCCTCGACCGACTTCGTTGTAATTTCTACTATGAATAGTAAATCTTTGTAAATTATGTAGCAGAGAGATATTCCCAATCCCAGTAAAGTCGTTGAATTCGTTATAACTCAAACGAATCGTGGTCAATGAGGGAATCTGGACTAGGGATGAAAGAATTGCTCCCTTAAAAGAGTTATCATCAGCTGAAAAAGACTCTAATTTGGAGAATTGGCTGATGATTGGTGGAAGGGGAACTGTGAACTGATTTGAAGAGAGAGAGAGAGTGAATGTAGTTTGGTCAAATTGAGTATTGAAGCTGGCAAGTTTCCACTGAGCTTGCTATAGCTAACATCAAAAACAGTCAACTGTTTTAGATTGCCAATTGAAGATGGGATTTCACCAACAAAATTATTCCAACCAAGATCGAGAATAGAGAGATGAGAAAGGTTCCCAAGTGAAAACGGAATCTTCCCTGAGAACTTAGAGAAGGAAAGGGACAAAGAAGTCAAATGTTTGAGGCTGCTAATGGAGTCAGGTATGGGGCCTGAGAAGGCTGTGTCGTAAATGGTCAGCTCTACCAAAGAAGTATTTTCACGAAACATGGGAAGGTTGCCTCTTAGATTTGTATTGTCCCTTAATATAATGGACTGTAAGCTCGGTATCAGAAGAACACTACTTGGAAATTCTCCGAACAGGTTGCAGTGAGAAAGATGTAGTGACCTTAGAGATTGCATGTTTGAAAACTCATGGGGGATTTCTGAAGAAATGTTTACATAGCTCATATCCAGTTCTCTAAGGTTCCTCAAATTTTGTGCAAGTAGATGAAGAAAAGATTCATCAATGGATAAATACGAAGAATCACTAGAAGATGAAAGATCGAGAGACACCAACTTGGTTAGCTGAAGAAGCTTGATTGGAATTTGCCCTGATAGTGAAGACTGGGAGAGATTAAGTCTTTTTAGCTCCATGAGTTTGTCAAATTCAGCTGGGATTGGCGAACTGGTGAAGTTGTTGCAAGCAAGGTTCAAATCACGGAGATGACGCAGTCTGAAAAGACTGCTGCTGGATTTAAGCGGGCCATGGAGGTCGCTGGAACTAAGGTCTAGCCCGATGACTTTCCCCGACTTAGCAGCACACGTGATACCATCCCAAGAACAACAATCACTTTTATTCACCCATGATTCTGTCTTCGGATAATAGGACCCATCTGAATCAACCCAATCAGGTTCCTTGATCAAAAACTCACTCTTGAACTCAAGAAGAGCACCCCTTTGGTCGGAATGACACAAGTGTTCTGTAGAAGAAACAAACGTGTTTAGAAAACTTGAAATGAGAAAAAGGAAACAGATGGAACGAAGAAGGAAGCTCATTTTCTGATTAGATAAGAAATCTTTCATATTTGTGGAAATGAAAAAGTAATATGAAGTAGTGATGATAAATTAGTGTTGCAGGTCACTACATATATATAAAAACAAACACATGAAGCTCCCATTGACTTGATGGTTTGAAATCTTTTTGAAGAATTCTTCCCTGCTAAAAATCTTATGAGTCCTTCCAAATCTAATAGACTTGACTTGAAAGAGCATAAACTCGTTCCGTATGGCATTTTTTTCTAGGAAATGCTGTCATAGTTGTCCTCTATCCAATTCCAAACCTGAAACATACGTCAAAAATTGCATTGCCTTAATTTCTTTACATGTGCCAAAACTAATATACTTTCAATAGTATTTAATAAATAAAGACATGAACAAAATTTGTACACTTGGCGAGGTTGAAAAGTTTTGTTCTTAAGACTGCTATTTACTTTGTCTATTATCACCAAACCCATACGTCTCGTTTCGTTTTGTTCTTACATGATTCTGATGGCAGTTGTTGACTATCTAATTTTGGATACAAAATCTTCTCTCTTTTTTTCTTGTTTCAGGGTTTAGATTCGAACTATTATCCAAATCAGGCGGTTCGGAATTGATGCTTGGTTTCTACTAAAACTGGAGGTTTGTAGCCTGAAAGTGTCAACAGATTAATTTCGCTTCATTGTGTGCAGTGTGCAGATTGCTGTCGATTACATTTGACATCCAAGGGCCATTAAGTATAATTATATATCTCATATTAGGGTACAAGCTTTTCACATAACTGTCACCCATTGAATGACATAAGAATGTTGCATCTTTTATTTCAAACGAGAGAAAACCAAAAAAAAAATACAAAAAAAACCTCTATTAGGATTCAGGCGCAAAAGGCGTAGTAAAACGTAACATGAAAATTTGTATCATTCATCGTCCTCCCAGTAATTGGAATTGGAGGTTTCAATAACTTTGTTCTCAGCTGCTGAAGTTGCTCCATAAATCTGTGAGGCTCACCTCTGCATCTGACTCGAACCAGTAATCTGCTTTTAACTGGCAATAGACAACCAAAACTCAAACTTAATCGCAACTTACGAATATGAGACTGATCCAAAACCCTTATCAATGGATCTAATACTTACATCAGTATCTGAAGTTACTATTTTCAAGGAAGGAGTGTCCACTCCAAATGGAGCTTTTTGATCAGACTCCTGACCCAACTTGTCACTTGTTTCCCCACTATCTCCTTTATATTTGCTGCGACCATGTTTGTTCCCAGTTATAAACGCTGACTGACAAAATATATAGATAAGAAAAGACACAGAGAGTGGAATGTGTACCTTAAAAGATAGACATCAATCGGCCCCATCCTACTCCTAATCACCATCCGGTATTGTCGTTGCGGAAATCTCATCTATCGTGAACAAAAAACAGATGCTTCACTTTGGGAACACATTATACTAAAACTGTACACTATATGAAAAACGCTCACCTCATCAGGATCTGGAACTTCGATGTAACTAGCTGTAGGAGCTTTAATTGCTAGTAATGTCTGGTTCTGTATCAAGGACTAATGGGTTAGTATGTTAAATAACTGAGAAAAACATAAGATAATTTTCAAGAACTAGTTGGGGAGGACCTGAAACCGTGGGAGACTCGTTATATCCTCCTCCGTCATAAACATGTACCTGTTTACATTCATCATTGATCTTAGCAAAAAGTCGTGTGTATATACAAAAAATGATACTCAAATAAATGGACAGAAACCTTTTACAATATTCATCTTCCTCCAATGATCTCAAAGCTTCTTGTCTTTCCCTGGAGATATACAACATGGTGATCTTAAAACCATGTGGGAAAAGAACAATTAAGTCTCCAAATCAGACATAAGAACATAAGCAACCAACCTTATAAGCTCATCCAACCTGCTTTCCTCAGATTGCATACTTTCTACCTCTGACTGAAAATACATAAAGATGTTATTGGTTATAAATGGAAATTTTCAAAATAAGTGTGCGAACTGACTATAATGTCAGACTGCCAATTTCAATATCTTATATCCCCAACATATGCTGAGAGAAGTGGTTATTTAGACTGAAAAAAAAATAAAACTATGAGTTCTTTCTTGACTATGCGATCGTTTATTCAAATGCAGTAAGTTCTACGACAAAGTAATATATAATGCTCTTTTCTATGAACCTTAAGCCTGGAAATTTGATCTCCGAGGTCCTTCTGTCCAAGATTATCAGCACCCCTACATCAATGGTCCAAAGCCAAGGTCAGAAGATCATAAGTTAAATACACTGCAGTGTATCTAAGAAAGAAAGGATTTGTGAAATTACTTCCAGCGGATATGGTTCTTTGTAGTTTTCTCTATCAATCCAATTCCTTCAAGAACATTTGTAATATCATATATCCTTCTTTTTTGTACCTGTTAAGAGGAATCGTAGGCACATAAGAGGAGATTCTAACAAACTGACGAAGGTACCTAATGATTTGTGAATCAACCACTTTCAAGGCAAGATTATACAGGTGAGCTTTTCAGTCCACACATACAAGTACATTCTTAAATAAGATGTTCAGCAATTTGAAATACAGTACACTTTTAGCTCAATATAAAGAAACATTTTGCATACCTCCAAAACATCTGCACAATGGTTAAGGTCAAGTGTTCCATCCTCAGCTTCCTGAATCAACTTGACGAATTTCTTTGTCAACAACCCTACGAAACAAAAGAGACAACGATACAATTAGAGTTGTAATCTCCATACAAACCATGAGCCTGAGTAAACAGAACTAGATGTGATTGCGCTTTGCAGTAGGAGTTACCTAGAGAACTGTCATAACGGCAGTTATTACTAGGTACACTTAGAACACCATTTTGTGCTTCTGCATACAAAAACCAATCACCACAATCAACACAGATTATAACATCAACAAACAAAAGAAATCACATTCTGAGAACAAGCTGAAGAGAATTCGATAAGAAAGCAGATACCGCCGCCGTTGGCCATCCGTTTCCCCGCCTTTGACTGTGTAGTAGTACCCTTTGACTTGTTGTATACACGTTTAACGTATTGAGGAGACTCTTGTTTCACTATTACTTTAGATTTATCATCAATGCTTTCTCCAGACATGTTTGCAATAGATCCAAGCTGAATACGATGATTCTTTCTACTCTTCTGCTGCAAAACAGATTTGACTCAATAGCATCATTACTTGATAGCTTAACAAAATCACCAAAACACAAATCTAAAATTCGCAGTTAAATAAGTTCCCCCAAGTTTGTAGAATTCTAAATTTGAGATTAGAGATCCCAATTTTGGATTAAGTTTCCTTAACGAACAGAAGCTTCATTCAATTATTTTTTTCGCGAAATTTGGGATCAGGAAAAAAAAGACCTAGCTCTCTCTCTCTCTCTCTCTCTCTCTCTCACAGATCAAGTTCGGAATCAAAAATCAAAGACGAAAAGTGAAGTATAAACGCAGGGAACTCACAAATTTCTGAGTGATATGAGAGTAAGAATCGTCCCAGTGAGATGGAATTAGCGGAGACTGTTGCGGAAGCGATTCGGAGACAGAGAAAGGCCGATTCGTGGAAGAAGGAGTGAGAGAAGAGTAACGAGGATCAGATGAAGAGATGGATTGAAGTAATTCGAAGCGAAAAGGAGATCGGTGGTGGTGGTGATGGTAAGAGAGAGTCGGATCTTCGCCTGAGTTTGATGTCGCGGCCATGTAACGGCGGCGTATCTCTCGGTGGTTGAAGATTTGGGATTTAAGTGTTTGAAGCGATTTTGGGGAGTTTGAGAATCGGTGAATTTAGGTTTTGTTGGGGGGGAGGGGGGAGATGAAGGAAGAAGAAGAAGAGGGAAGATGGAGAAAAAAGATGGAGAGAGAAGAGAGGAAACAGCGGGAAGAAGAGGAAGGGTGTGATAGTCTTTTCGATGTATTAAAAAGAGAATAAATAAAAATGGGATTATGTGAAAAGAGCGGTGGGCGAAAGAAGTTGGAGAGAGTTTCGAATTTTGCCTTAGCCCCCCCCTCCCCCCCCCCCCGCCTAACCCTCTTCCGCTTTATTTATTTTTCATTTTTGACTTTTTGGTCTTGGGCTTTATTTGGGCTTGGTCTTTATTTCGGCTTTTATCTGCGTGAACGTTTCATGTCCTTATGTAGAGGCATGAAAGAAGATACGAATTCATATCATAACATATTTTTTTTGTCGAAATAATTAACTACTTCGTCAATATGCTTTATATCACTTATTCATTTACCCATATGTGATGGTATAATCTATCAATATATAAACTTAATTTTTCTCTTCTTCATTCATTACATATTAGCATCAATGTTCTATATTTTTTTCTATTAAAAATTATCATTTTAAATATTCATTCATTACATATTTGTTACTTATAAATATAATAATAAAAAATAAATAAATAACAAATTAAGTAAAATTAATTAAATTTTAAAATAGTATAAACAATAGTATAATTTTTTTTAGTATATAATAAAGATAATAACTATATAAAATGAATTAAGTGACATAAATGAAAATTTTAAAATAGTAAAAACAATATTAATGTTATTATTCAAATTTTAACCAAAAATGATCATATTCCAAAATTTAGAATGGGTTAATAAGGTTTAGAATGGAAGTAAGATTTTAATGCATAGTGGAGTAAAAAACAATTTATGTAATTGTATATATAAAATTCTAAATATAAAAATAAAATTGAAGTGAAACATTAGTTTCTAAGAAATATATACTACAAAGATTTATAATTAAATTTCACTTAAAGAAAAATAAAAGATTAATTACTCAATTTAACTTAAAAGGTTTGATCAAAATAAAAGATATTGTAAAAGTCACACTTTTAATGTAACTAGAATTACTGAGAAAGTTCTATAAAAACTTTTGGGAAAACTATGAAAAGACTTTTGAAAAAATAATCCATCTAAAAAACCAAATCAATGGTCACAAAATATAGAAAAAATTATATTTAAGCCATTACAAAAAGTGAAATGTGATTTGTATAGCATATAAGACATATTATCAACTAAATTGTAAGCTACAATTCTATAACATGAAAAAAAGTAAAATATAAAACAAACTTGAGATTTCATCAATTTTATCAAATGCTTTTAACCCAAAACATTGGTAAAGACAACACATTTATAGTACACTATGTTTTTTAGAAGATGAAGCTGATGTTGCATCACAAAATTAACAACGCATATTCATTGTCGGGTTTAACCATTTCATCATCAAAGCATTCTTGACTTGGTTGAAATTCTATTATGGTAGGTGGTGCACTTGGACAACCCCGTTGTAGCGACATAACAATAAAAAGGTTCATGAAACTTTGTATATTTGTATTTAATGTGGGATATTGATATATTTAAATGATCTATATAATTAGGCCAATGATCGATATTCGACATTAGAATTTTTAAAAATATGATTTCATGGGATATTGATCAACGGTCGATTAAAACCCAATGTGTACTCCACCACGATCTAGTGGTATCGTTGTAACACTTTAGGATCGAATCCACAGAGACCAAGCAATTCCACTATGAAATTATCAAGATCAAATATAACTAAGACAAAAGAAGTTTGTGTTTGAAAGTCACCAACAAAACAGTAAATAAAAGAGTGTTTTAAATCAAAAGAGAAAACATTAGGTGCAGGGAATCATTAGGGATTATGATCACGAATTTAGATGATTAGATAGGGATGCATTAAACACAATTCTTGAACTTAAATCACAGTTATAAAGCTAACCTACTTCCGCAGCGTTAACTATCTATGCAATAAATTCAC
Source organism: Camelina sativa (assembly GCF_030686135.1). Classification (NCBI taxonomy): domain Eukaryota; kingdom Viridiplantae; phylum Streptophyta; class Magnoliopsida; order Brassicales; family Brassicaceae; genus Camelina; species Camelina sativa. Next base: position 32,602,588 of record NC_141896.1, on the reverse strand, counting down.
TAAACCCTAAACTATCGTTTGGATCTAGCAAACCAAGCAAGCAATAACAAGTTCAGGTTTGATTAGTTCACAAGATGCCTCAACTTCAACTTTCATTTGCTAAGGTCCACCTTGCTCACCTATGTTCTTTTCAAGCAACTCAACAACACTTTTGGTGCCCCGATGAATTAAACCTAAGATCTTAATCTAGGTGATCAATCTAGCTTAAGCATTAAGAACAACAATAGATGAAGAACAATAAGATCAATCCCTAATCTAACAAACCTAGCATCAATTAATCATATAAACCCTTCTGAAACCCTAAACCCAATGGAGAAACTACTCAGACATGGAGAAGCAGAAACAATAAATCAAAGATGAAGAAAGCATAATTGAATTGCAAAAGAATAGAAAATAGGGTTTAGAAATCTTCTCCAAGGTGTCAAGTAGGATTAGAGATTTTCTCCCTTAGCTCTCAGTAAAGAATAGTCTCAGAAAATAATGCTTATGTCTCTGGAGGCCGAGCCTCTAACTTAAATATCAAAACAAAACCCTAAATGTTGGTTTAAAACAAAAAAGGAAAACTTGCTTCGGGTACGAGACTGGTCGATCCCAAATACGGATCAGCCGATCCTGGATGTTTTTTCTGTGTTTTCTCCATCTGCTTGCTGTCCGATCAGTCTTCGCCAAATTGGCTTCAGATGCTTGTTTTCATCCCCAAAACACTCACTTTCCTTCTAAAGTAACCTAGAACCTGTACAGACTCACAAAAGACTAAAAAGACTCTAAAAGCACACTTGGACTTAATAAAAAACTCAAAACAAGTAAAAAAAATATGGGCAAAATCTTATAAAATGCAAACACATCATATATGAATATGGAATGAACTCTTATAGGGATAAAAGGTAAGAAGATTGACGACTATTCCAGTAAGGTTCTTAAGTCATTTTTTGTTATCATGTGATATATTGTTGCTTTACCAAGACAATATTATTACGACACTAGACAATATATATTATATATTGATTAGTAAAATAAGTATGGCGTTTATATAGATTTATCTTTTAAACTTCAAATGATTATATATATATTCAATGATTTTTATTGATCAAAAATTTAAACTAAAATTATGCGCAAATAGATATAACAAAAAAATATTTTTTTCAGCAATATATATGTTGTATATCACTTAGTAAAATAAGTTTAATGTTTATAGATTTATATTCAAAAGTTTGAATAATTATATTTGAATTGAAAATTTTATATTAATATAAAATATTTTAATTTAAAATCCCGCGAGTGCACGGTTACAAATTCTAGTACAAGAAGATACTAGTGACATCACATCATCATTCAGTTGTAATATTAATTAGGGTTTGGAGGTAGAAGAACAATTTTCATATGGACTTTTTGTTAGATAATTTATGATACCCGATTACTGTTAGTTATCTAACTTGTATATTCAGTGTTGTTAGTTAACTGATTAATCCGCTATAAAATTTTCTAATTCGTAAGTTTAATAGTTATTGTAAAATTAAAATTATCAAATTTAGGTGAAAGAAGATGTTTCAAAACCCAAATTAAAATGGAACTTGAGGAAATATATAAGTTATGTCAGTTCAATGGCTATGTTCTTTTTAACATATAATAAAATAAAATTAATAAATAAACTCTTGTTTCCAAGTTCATTCAAGTTTCTTAAAACACCCAAATATCAATTTTAAGTTATTCGTAAAACACCAATCCACCAAATGAAATTGTATCTGGAGTCTCTGACAGTATTTAATCGTCTCGAAATATTTTTATTTCTTTTGCCAAGAAAGTCAATGTTGCTCTCTTTGGTTTTTTTCATTTTCATGATTAAATTTGCGGTTGTAGAGGCCGGACTATATATGATCATTTCTCTCACATATTTTTGTTTATTTAAACAATTAAAGAGAGCATTGGCATAGTTAGGCTTGGGAGGGATATCAGATTATTATCAAACTAGGTTAGATGCAATTATGCAAAGTTGCAAGAACATGAATGGACAACGTACGGTTAAAAGGACGAGGAAAACGCGGTTGTATAGGCGGTGGCGGAAGCGTTGGTTAATTCTCATCTTTTTTTTTTTTTTGTTAAAGTAATTAATTCTCATCTCTTCCTCTTAGCAGTTCCATGCTTTGAAACATTTTTTTTTAATATATAATCGCATATGTTTGTTAACTAAATGTATGTTTAATCTTCTCTTTTTCACTCTTTAAAAAATGTATGACTCTAAGTCATAGCCAGGGGCGGATCTACAGCCAAAGGGGGTGGGGCATGTGCCCCACACTCCTTTTTTATAATCTTTGAACTAGTCTTTGCAATATAGTATCTGCTAGCTCATTTGGAAAATAGTGCCTTTTATTGTGTTTGAGGAGCAGGGTTCAAACTCCCTCATTTGCATTTTACATAGTTTTTGACTCTGGATCCACCACTGGTCATAGATATAATATTCTTTTACGTTATTTAAATTAAATTGCAAATCCTTTTTTCTTTTTTTTTCCAAAAACTAGGTAATTAGAAGAGAATTATCCATTCTATTATTAAGTATATATAATACTGTATATGTTTTTTTTTCTTTTGGAACAAATAGAACAGTAAACACGCCCGGAGCAAATACTGTATATGTTTATATGTTTATATGTTTATATTGGGCCAAAAACGACACTCTGGGTGCTTTGACGAAATTCACAAACATGTGGTGTCGTCTAGCTACCCAAACCCAACTGACTGAACTTTATTTCATTGTAACTATAACAAAATTGTATCATGGAAATTGCTTCGCCAAGTTGCCATTGTAATGATCTAGATCTTATCATCTTGTAATAGTACCAACCGAACTAAACCAAATATTATAACAAAAATAGCAATAGTAACGTATTAAATTGAGTTATGTCGAGAACAATCTCTTTAAGTTATCAAAGTACCTCAAATCAACTTCCATTAGTTAGATCTGAAAACTTATTGCAAAGCAAACAATGAAACAATATAAAACACACCTTATATATCATTTTTGTCCAGATTGCATGTGAGAAATTTTTGAAAGAAAAGGATAGTATTTTTACTTATAATAAATACAACCTTTCAAGACATTATCCATATTTTAATTTAGTTTAACCAGGGAGCAGGGAAAAAATAATAAAGGGATCATATATATATATATTTTAAGTGTGACAGACAAAAAAAAAGATTATCCATATAAATAAGTGAAAGTTTGTCTGGATTTCTTTTTGTTGTCCTAAATTGTGAGTTCAGTAACACGAAATTTGAAGTCTTGTCTGCTGTCTTTTTATTAAGTTACTAGGTGTTTCCCCACGCAACGCGTGGATTGTGGTGTAGTTGGCACTTTCTTGTTTTTTTAGTTTTCTTTTTTGTATTATTTCGTTTTAATTAGGCATATACGGGTTTTGCTGTCACTTTTATTTATACACTATATGTTTATACCATTTCGTTCAGATGTATATAATTGTGGCGTTTATTTTTTATGAATTATGAAGATGTTGTTTCTTGCTTTTGAGGATCCAATCTTATCATTGACTGATATTGTTTCCAATACATTTATCGTATTATAGATTTTCTAATTAACTGCTTATGTAAACCCTTCATACGTTGATGTTGCAATAATAAGTTATTTTTTTTTTAAATATCTTCCGTGTAAGTGATTACGTTTGTATGCCCATGTTTTGGTCTAATATCAATAAGATCGTTTATGTTTTTCTTTAGTTGGCTTTGAAACCAATATTGAGTTAAGAAAAAAATGGATCAAATTATGGTGTTAATAAGTAATATAAATTCTTATGTATATATATTGTATATATGTGACTATAAATTTAGCTAACTAAAAAATTATATAATATTTAAATACAATCTTGAACATAGATATATATTTTTTTATTTGTGGGAGGAATGTATGAAATTATTGGATAGAGGTTATTTTTGAGTTAAATGACCTTTAATGTCTTTAAAGTGAGTTAAATATAATAAATTTTTATATGTGTCTTGACTTTTTTAAAAAGGAATACCAAGTGTTTCTTTCCAAATTTGAAGTGATATAGTATTTTAGTTTTCTTATATGATTTTATGAACTTCAATGTACACTCACTGATTGAATTATAAAATTTGGAGAAATGTTTATTTCGTTTAATCATCTGCTCTTTTAAATAAATTAAATAAGTATGTTGTTATTCCTACAAATAGGACAACATATATTATAGTTTAACCATGGAGTTAAGCAATGGAAATGGAACTTGTGATTGCAAGACAAAATGCTTATATGTTACATATTGATGGTTTAAAAATGAATAGGAACATCTAATTCTCAATTAAAGTTGATTGTTTTGTTAAAACTAACATATGTGAATTTAAATTTAACTATGCAAATTTAAAAAATAAATATGAATAGATTCGAAAGGCAAGAAATATAAAAGAAATATTTTTTAATAAATAAAATAAAAATTGAAAACAATGTTAAATATATATAATACTTTCTACATTAAAATATAGAATCAAACTCTTACAAGTTACAACACATATGAGATATAACAACATTTGATATTGGTAGGAGAGGAGGAGAGAATGTTTACTATAAGATGGTAATCCAAATTAGATAATAGAGATGAATCTTTAAAAAATAGAACAATGTAATATCTATATATATATAATACTTTCTAAATTAAAATATAGAATCAAACTCTTACAACACATATGAGATATAACAACATTTGATATTGGTGGGAGAGGAAGAGAGAATGATTACTTATAAGATAATAATCCAAATTAGATAAAGGAGATAAATCTTTTAAAATAAGAACAATGTAAAATATATATCATGTAGTCTCTAAAATTAAAATTTAGCATTAACAATTTACAATGATATTTCATTTTTTTTACAACCCATACAACAAAAATAAGAAATCAAAAATAACAAAAAAAATGAAAAATGATTTGAGGTATTGTAGAAGAGAATGAGAGAATGTGAAAATGAGATAGTAAAAGAATGTCAATATGAGAGAATGATAGATTGAGAGAATGCTTATTTATATGATAAGAAATGATGGAAGTTACATTTAGAACTATGGAGTTATAATAGTAATTTATTGTGTTTGAATAAAATTGAGTGCTAGAATATGATTAATGCATAATTTATTTTATTTTCAGTTATAATTTTATTTTAATGTGTGAGTTAAATGTATTGTGTTTATTGGATCTTAAATATTGTTTAAAGCAATTAGAAAGCAAATAAAAAAATAAAAAAATAGAAAACATTAAATGAAAATCAACCAATAAGGAGAGACCAAAACCTTACTTTATATGATATATTGCTTTAAACTTTGAAATGAGAAATATATTAATTTAGCCAACCAAAATATGAATATAAGTTTAGCCAACCAAAATAAATAAAAAATATTAAAATTTAAACAAAAATAATTTCTCTTGAAAGATAATAAGTTAGTAGGAAGAATGAATTAATGTACAATTATTAGATAGGAGTTACATTTGAGTTAAATGGAGTTACATGTCTTTAATTATAAAGAAATATTTTAATTTTTTATAACCTAAAATAAAAGGAATACCAAGTGGCTGAATCAAAATTCACATGATTTGGTTGTTTGTTGATATAAACTCAACACTTACACATAATATTTCAAAATAAAAAATATTACTTTTTAAGTGACAAACTAAATTAGTTTTCTTATAAAATTATATGAATTCTTCAATCTCAATAATTTTTTAAATCCCAAGGATAGCTTATATTTTTTTGGTTTTCACTCATCAATTTAATTTATAGTGCTAGATTTCATACTAATGGTTTCATCTTTAGAGAATTTAGTGAAATGATATTTTTAAAATTATATTTTATTTTTATATTTAAGTTCCAGTTGAATATGTTTTGTTTTTTGGATCATTTTATATTGATTAAAGACACAAAAAACCAATTGTTTAATTATGTTCTTTTTGTTTTCAAAAACCTCAAATCATAAAAAAATATATATATTATATTGATCTCTGCAGATTTAACAATTGGATCACAAAACAAAATAGTCTTTATAAATAAATAATTATATTGATCTTTAAATATTATATTGGTCTTTATAAATTATTAAAAATGATACATGAATATGTGAGATAACCAGAGACATAATAGATAATTACATATGGATCATTTCAACTTTATGATCTTATTGTGTGGTGAAATTGTAAGGAAGTATGAAAATAATGACTTATAAGATGTTAATATAAAATAGAAAATGGAGATAAACATTTTAAAAGATTAAAATAAATATATAAGATATACATATCATACAAACTCTAAAACTATGCTTTTACAATGATATTTGATTTGATTTTTTATAACCCATACAACAACAATAAAAAAAAATATACAATACAAAACAAAACAAAACAAAACAAAAAAGATATTTGAGAGTAGTGGAAGAAGATGAGAGAATGAAAGAGTGATATACTAAGAGAATAAGATAATGAGTATTTATAGGAAGAGAAATGATGAAAAATTACATTTAGAAAAATCAGAGTTACAATTCTAATTTATTGTTTTGTTTTAATACAATTGATTAATACAACTTAGTGGAGAAATAAAGTTAATGCTATAAAGATTTCAGTTTTATATTATGTGAGTTAAATGTGAAATTTAATTGTTTTAAATTTGTGTTTTAATATAATTTTCTTTTTTTTTGTTAAAATTGCATTGCCAAGTGGACCAATAAGGAGAGAGTGAAACTCGATTTATATATATATGATTATAAGATATATAGTCATTAAACGTATTACTTGTACGGTTGTACCGTGAATCTTTTAATTAATCTTGTTAATCTTTTCTACACGAAAATGGAGCATCTTCTTTAAATTAACCTCTCTGCAAGATATTCACTTAGATTAGAAAATCATATCATTACTTTTCACTGGCTCTTCACTTGGATCGTTGATTTATAGTTTAATCTTGACTCACTATATAGTCGTTGTTAGATAAATTACTTACGTACGTATATACCTTTTTTTCCTCCGCAGCGTGGAACGAAGTGGACACATGTGGAAATGCATGTACATTAGTGGCCGGCATGTGTGCGTATTTGTTGTATAATATTTTACAAAATAATAAGTATAAAGGGATCTACGGGGAGAGAGTAGATGACAAAGCGAATAAAGGTAAGACATGTGAGAGAAGAGGCCATGTTTTGCGGCAATATCACGAGGGCCACTAGCTATGTGTAAACTTTATAATCTCGATGTGTCTATGTGCCGATCTCTTGGCTGCTCCTACTTGAACTTTAGCTTCTACCGCACCTTCTTCTCCGACTATCTTCTTATACTACTTTTTCTTTATTACCAAAGACTTTTCATCATTAACACCATGCATTTATGTTCCATTTTCATATAATCGAGCCATAAATTCCTGCTCTGATATATATATATATATTATCTAAAAAACATTTCAAGTTTAATCTAATGAACTAGGGCCATGCATATATATTTTGAACCACTTAATTTTTCATTTTGGTAAAGATTTTAATCATTTATTTTCCATGCCATATTTTCCATATTTTCGATCTTGAATATATTGATCAGTTAGACAAAAATTGACACTAATAGTGCAATTTGTTATAATTAGATCACAAATGAGCATGCAAGATTTGTAGATAGTGAAATACTGGAACATAATAAATTGAATCATTTATTTCCAAATTTTTATATCATTTCAGTTCTATGTGAAGTGAGAACCTAAATGTACATTATAACTGCAGTTCAGTCATGTGAAATAATATATATAATATATTGGCACAATATACTCTCTTTTTGTGCTAAAAAAAGAGCTAGCTGGTCTGGTAAAGTACGTTTATCTTTTTGATTTTAATAAAAGTAACTTTAGATTCGTTCGCGAATAATGAATAGTCTCATACGATAAGGCTGTGATGAAAATGCTGACTTGCATTGCATGGCTTCTCAATAAGCTAAAGTGCTGTTCCGTATATGTCCTTTTTTTTTTCTTTTCCGTATAGGCTTCTCTACTCTGGTCTCTTTGGCTTCATGTCTTTTTTTTTTACCTCTGTTATACTTGCTTTTAGCAAGATTGTTTATATGTGAAATATTATACTAAAGTTTATTAATGTTTTTTTCGTCACTTTTGATTTTGAACATATTATATGTATATAATTAAAATTAAAAATATAGATATAGCTAGAAATATTTTTATATATAGTTTGTTGTTAAAACTTGAAGTAGCTTGGGGATCAAGTTAAGTATATTTAGGAGAATGATCTAAATATACATATCTAATTTGTTAGTTTTCCTAAAAGGTTTTGGAAATTATGTTTAGGGTTTTGGTGTTATGTGTAACATCCGTGAACCAAAAACCCGGTTTAGAGGATTGCATCGGTCGATGCAAGAGGTGCATCGATCGATGCAAGGGTAATTCTCTGCGCTTTGACTTAAGTCAAATGCTGCGTTTTGGACAAAAGAGAAAATAAAACCCTTAGGGTCGATGCTTTTGGTCTCATTTTTCGTGGTGTGGCCGTTTTTGGAGAGAAGAAAAAGAGAGAAAAAGTTCTTGAGAGTTCTTGGTGATTTCTTGGAGATTTGGGGCGTTCCTGTAGAGATCTGTAGCTGGGATCGTTGTAGGAGCTTCCTGGGAGCGTGTTCTTGATTGTTTAAGGTTTAGTTTCTCCTGTGGCAAAGGTAAGTGCATGACCATGGCTTATCTAAGCTAGAGAACTCATTAATCTTCCTGTTGTGTGTTGTTAGACGTATTAGGATGTTGCTATGGACGTTAGGAAGCTTTCTTGTGGTTTGGGATCGAGTTTTGTGGTTGTAGGAACGAAGATCCGGCGAGAAGCTTCGGGGAAATCACGGAGCTCGACGTTGCGTCGATCGATGCATATCTTGCATCGGTCGATGCAAGTGCGAGGACGGCGCGTAAACTCTAGGGTTTTCGTGTTACGTATAGCCCAGTAGATGGGAGGATTGTCTTACTGAGTGTTTATAAAATACTCATGCATTGCAATATGTGTTTGTGGTGCAGGTAAAGGCAAAGTGTGATCGTGGAATCCAGGCAATGAAGAGGAGGATGTTCTAGGGACTCGGTTTTATGTTGTCTAGCTTTGCTAGGTTGCTAGAGTTGGGTCATTAGAACATTGCTAGGTTGCTGGTTCTATGATTCCTGTTGTTTTGGATATTGATTATGTTGGAATATGGTTATATTTTATTATTGAATTATTATTGAATATTGGTTGGTTAATTCCGCTGTTGAATGTGTTTGTGGTTAGGTGGCTAGTGGGTATGGGACCACGACCACTAGTTGTAGTTTATTATATTATATTATATTTATTATTTATTATTAAAAAAAGGGGTCGGTCATTTTATTTTGGTATCAGAGCCCTTACGGTTCTATGTTTGGGTTCACTAGGTTTCTGTTGTAGATGTTTGAGATTGCATGTCTTGATTGATTATGCGAGTTAGTCAATTGTGTGTGGCATGGAGTCCTAGAACATCCTCTTTGAGCCGATTGTGTGATTCCACTGTGAGTTTATGTTTCTGTGTTAAATAGAAATTGTTTGCTTAGCCTTCTGTTCATGGTAGTGCAGATGGTTAGAGATGAGGCTGTGGCTGGTCGAGGTCGTGGACGCGGACATGGTCGTGGACGCGGACGTGGTCGTGGGCGCGGACGTGGTCGTGGTAGGGGCAGAGTCCCAGTGGTTAGTGAGGCCGAGGACCAGAGTGTGACAGCTGAGGGTGTTGGAGAGTCGCAGGGTGTTCCGGGGGATTCCGTGAGTGTGGCAGGAGGGGGCGGTATTGATGCTCCAGTGGCCGGTGATGCTAGGGTTCCGGGTGTGAGAGTCCCAGCGGGTAGAGTCCCTGGTACTGACTTTGCGGCTATGCTAGCATAGGTGTTAAAGCGGTTACCACCAGTGGTACCGGCTCAGGCTCAGCTAGTGCCACCAGTGGTGGCGGAGGAGCGGCAGCCAGTGGTTGCGGTTGTGGGAGAGCATGGATGTTATTTGGCTATGCTCAAGGAGATGAAGGGTCTGTTCACTGAGAGGTTTTTGGGTGGTACAGATCCTACTGCTGCGGATGCGTGGAGGACGAGTGTGGAACGTAACTTCCATATTCTAAGATGTCCTAGGGAGTTTTGGGTGGACATAGGGGTCTACTTTTTGGGTGGTGATGCTGAGTTGTGGTGGAGATCCGTGGTTGCTAGGAGGGTGCAGAGAGAGATGACTTGGGCTGACTTCGTCTTGGAGTTCATACGCAAGTATTTTCCTAGAGAGGCATTGGACCGGTTGGAGGTGCAGTTCCTTCAGATATCTCAGGGGACGCGGTCAGTGCGGGAGCTGGACTTGGAGTTCAGTCGACTTCTATGTTATGGGGATCGGGCTATGGAGTCTGAGGAGGCTCAGATCAGGAGGTTTTTGAGGGCTCTACGTGATGACTTGAGAGTTCACTGTAGAGGGAGGAGTTATGCTACGCGTGCAGAGCTGGTTGAGACTGCAGCAGAGATTGAGGAGGATATCCGAGCACAGTCAGTGGCGGTAGCTCCAGCAGTTCAGCCTAGTAAGGCTCAGCAGCAGGCTGGTTCTAGCAGGGGCGGTAGGCATGCTCAGGGAACCAAGAGGAAGTGGGAGGCTACACAGAAGCCGAGTGGTGCAGGTTGCTTTGGTTGTGGGAGCAAGAATCACAGGATTGCTAGTTGTCCCAAGAGGAGTGTTCCGACGACAGGACCTCGAGTATGTTATCATTGTAGGGAGACAGGGCACATCAGTCCTTTTTGTCCCAAGTTGCAGCCGGCAGCAGTGGCAGCGTTGCAGCAGGTGCAGCCTGGAGGTCAGCAGGTGGCACGGATTGAGCAGGGGCCACGGGTTTACACGACAGCAGAGACTGGTGGGACCAGTGCCGGGGCGATCACATGTATAATTTCTGGTACTTAATCTTTGTGAATTTTAGTAGGGTCAGATTTTATGTTTCCTGTGATAAAGTGTTGGGTTCTCAACACATGAGGTTTGTGTAGGGACCTTGTTGGTGGGCGGGTTTAAGTCCAATGTTATGTTTGATTCTGGAGCTTCTCATAGCTTCATTACTCCGGAGTGTGCAGAGTGTGCGGGGATCCTAGAGAGCGTGCAGGAGTTGTTAGGGTTGCGGGAAGTGAGTTCCTGAGAGTGATTGGACGGGCTAGAGGAATTGATATTCAGATCGCAGGAGAGTCATGGCCAGCGGATTTGCTTATCAGTCCAGGGGAGCTATATGATGTTATTCTCGGGATGAATTGGTTACATCGGCATAGGATGCATTTGGATTGCTATCGGGGTAGAGTGGAGTTTGAGCGTTCAGGAGGGAAGTTCGTTTTTCAGTGTATTAGACCGACTTCAGGGAGTCTCGTGATCTCAGCCATTCAGGCTGGGAAGATGATCGAGAAGGGCCGTGAGGCTTATCTGGTTACTATATCTATGCCAGAGTCAGTAGGGAAGTCTACGGTTAGCGGTATTCCAGTAGTGGAGGAGTTTGAGAATGTGTTTCAGTCTTTGCAGGGATTACCACCATCTTGGTCGGATCCTTTTACCATTGAACTGGAACCGGGGACGACACCGTTATCCAAGGCTCCTTAGAGAATGGCTCCAGCAAAGATGGCAGAGCTGAAGAAGAAGCTAGAGGATTTGTTGAGTAAGGGATTCATCCGTCCTAGTGTATCACCGTGGGGAGCACCGGTGTTGTTTGTGAAGAAGAAGGATGAGAGTTTCAGGTTGTGCATCGATTATCGAGGTTTGAACCAGGTCACTGTGAAGAACAAGTATCCTCTTCCTAGGATCGATGAGTTGTTGGATCAGTTGAGGGGTGCTACTTGGTTCTCTAAGGTAGATCTGGCGTCGGATTATCATCAGATACCGATAGATAAGGCAGATGTGAGGAAGACTGCTTTCAGGACTAGGTATGAGCATTATGAGTTTGTGGTGATGCTTTTCGGATTGACTAACGCGCCAGCAGCGTTTATGAGATTGATGAACAGTGTGTTTCAGGAGTTTCCGGATGTATCTGTCATCATTTTCATCGACGATATCCTGGTTTATTCTAAGAGTCCTGAGGAGCATGCAGTGCATTTGAGGGCGGTTATGGAGAAGCTGTGGGAGAAAAAGTTGTTTGCCAAGTTGAGCAAGTGTATTTTTGGCAGCGTGAGATGGGCTTTCTGGGTCACATTGTTTCTGCAGAGGGGGTTTCTGTAGATCCAGAGAAGATTCAGGCTATCAGGGATTGGCCTAGACCGCAGAATGCCACAGAGATCTGGAGTTTTCTTGGGTTGGCAGGTTACTACAGGAGATTTGTGCAGGGGTTTGCAAGTAGACCATGTTCTATGACTAAGTTGACAGGGAAGGATGTTCCTTTTGTTTGGTCAGAAGAGTGTGAGGAAGGCTTTGCAAGCCTGAAGGAGATGTTGACTACTGCTTCAGTGTTGGCTTTGCCTGAGCAGGGAGAACCCTATGTGGTTTATACGGATGCATCTAGAGTTGGTTTGGGGTGTGTTCTGATGCAGCATGGGAAGGTGATTGCCTATGCTTCACGGCAGTTGCGGGTGCATGAAGGCAATTATCCTACTCATGATTTGGAGATGGGTGCTGTAGTTTTTGCCCTGAAGATTTGGAGATCTTATCTCTATGGTGCAAAGGTACAGGTGTTTACAGATCATAAGAGCCTAAAGTATATATTCACTCAGCCTGAGCTGAATCTAAGACAGAGGCGGTGGATGGAGCTTGTGGCGGATTATGATTTAAAGATAGCCTATCATCCTGGTAAGGCTAACACGGTTGCAGATGCTCTGAGTCGGAAGAGCGTAGCTTCGGCTCAGGAGCATGAGATGGAGTCTCTGGTAGGGGAGATCAGTGCTTTGAGCTTATGTGCTGCTTCACAGGAACCGTTGGGTTTGGAAGCAGTAGATAGAGCAGATCTTCTGAGTAGAGTGCGGTTGGCTCAGGAGAAGGATTTGGAGCTGGTGAATGCCTTTAAGGATGTGGATTCAGAGTATCAGGTCTCAGACAATGGTACTATCTTGGTGCACGGTCAGGTTTGTGTGCCCAAGGATGAGGAGTTGAGGCAGGAGATTCTGAGAGAGGCTCATGCGGGCAAGTTGTCCATTCATCCGGGAGCGACTAAGATGTACCGTGATCTCAAGAGGTACTATCATTGGATCGGTATGAAGAAGGATGTAGCGAGTTGGGTTTCGAGGTGTGATGTGTGTCAGCTAGTGAAGGCTGAGCATCAGGTTCCTGGCGGGTTACTGAAGAGTCTACCCATTCCTGAGTGAAAGTGGGATATGATCACTATGGATTTTGTGGTAGGATTGCCAGTGTCACGGACCTTTGATGCTATTTGGGTCATTGTGGACCGGTTGACTAAGTCAGTACATTTTCTGGCCATTAAGAAGATTGATGGAGCAGCGGTCTTGGCTAAGAAGTATGTGAGAGAGTTAGTCAGATTGCATGGGGTGCCAACGAGCATTGTGTCTGATAGAGATTCTAATTTTACTTCAGTGTTCTGGAAGGCATTTCAGGCAGAGATGGGCACTAAGGTGCATATGAGTACAGCTTATCATCCCCAGACAGATGGACAGTCTTAGAGGACGATCCAGACGCTGGAGGATTTGCTGAGGATGTGTGTGTTGGATTGGGGTGGCCATTGGGCAGATCACCTGAATCTGGTAGAGTTTGCTTACAACAACAGTTATCAGGCGAGTATTAAGATGGCTCCTTATGAGGCTTTGTATGGGATACCATGTCGTACACCATTATGCTGGACTCAGGTGGGGGAGAGGAGCATGTTTGGTGCTAGTTTTGTTCAGGAGACCTCAGAGAAGATTCGGGTTCTCAAGCTGAACATGAAGGAGGCTCAGGATAGGCAGAGGAGTTATGCTGATAGGAGGAGGAGAGATCTTGAGTTTTAGGTAGGAGACAGAGTGTACCTCAAGATGGCTATGTTGCGGGGTCCGAACAGGTCATTGTCAGAGACTAAGTTGAGTCTGAGGTATATGGGTCCATTCAGAGTGATTGAGCGGGTTGGACCAGTGGCATATAGACTGGAGTTACCTGAGGTGATGCGTGCATTCCATAAGGTTTTCCATGTGTCTATGTTGCGGAAGTGTCTCCGTGAGGGTGAGCAGGTGTTGGCTAAGATTCCTGAGGATCTTCAGCCTAACATGACATTGGAGGCGAGACCAGTGAGGGTTCTCGAGAGGAGGATCAAGGAACTTCGGAAGAAGAAGATTCCTTTGATGAGAGTCCTGTGGGACTGTGATGGTGTTGAGGAGCAGACTTGGGATCCTAAGGCAAAGATGAAGGCAAGGTTCAAGAAGTGGTATGAGAAGCAAGCCGCGACTTGAGCTTGTGTAGCCTGGTCCCATCTGTAATCCATGGCTGGAGCGGGAATGGAGTATTCCAGCCCATCTCTCTTGTTACTCGGTCACTTGGGGTGGTTGGTTGTGCGACTCAGTAACAAGATGAGGTGGTGTTTGGGGTACAAAGTTTCCGTGAGGTGGGGTTTTGGAAGAAAGTTTCCTGGATTAGAAGTTTCCAAAAGTGGAAAGTTTCCAAAAGTTGAAAGTTTCCAAAAATGGAAAGTGCTAAATATGGAAAGTTTTATGGGAGTTAGAATTTGTCCATTTTAGCGGTGGAGAGCCTTAAAGGGGGCTTGTGTGTGGCCTTAGTGGCGGACTTTTGAGTCAGTGTGCTCGTGTGTGGCGGTCTTTTTAGACAATGTGTGGTCTTTGTGACGGGCTTTTTAGCCAGAGTGTCTTTGTGACAGTCCTCTTTAGGACATTTGTGTGGCCTTGGTGGCGGTCCTTTTTAGGACATTTGTTTGGCCTTTGTGGCGGGCTGTTTAGCCAGAGTTTCTTTGTGACGGTCCTTCGGGACAGATGGTCTTTGTGACGGTCCTTCGGGACAGATGGCCTTTGTGGCAGGCTTTTAGCCAGAGTGTCTTTGTGACGGTCCTTCGGGACAGATGGTCTTTGTGACGGTCCTTCGGGACAGATGACCTTTGTGGCGGGCTGTTTAGCCAGAGTGTCTTTGTGACGGTCCTTTTTAGGACATTTGTTTGGCCTTGGTGGCGGTCCTCTTTAGGACATTTGTTTGGCCTTGGTGGCGGTCCTCTTTAGGACATTTGTTTGGCCTTGGTGGCGGTCCTCTTTAGGACATTTTGTTTGGCCTTTGTGGCGGCCCTTGTAGCGTGTATATGATCCTTGTGTGGTCATGAGGTATTCCAGTGAGGGGATATGTGGCTGGTAGGACATTGAGATGTTTTTACGCGAGTCATAGGAAGGAAACCTGGATAGGGATAGGACTCAGACGTGTTCAGAATCGTTTTCTCGCGACTCTTGGGGGACTTAGGTTCTCCTAGTACTGCCATATTCAGAGACTTTGTGGCTTGAGAGTATGGTTGGTATATCGACTTCGGATGACGATCCGGGGGCGCGCTGTAGGGTGGCAACCCGAGAGACGAGTTGGATTTTTCCTTATATATTATGGCATGCGGGTCTAGGCCCGATGAGGAGCCAACATGTGGCATGCATACTTAGGTCTGATGAGGAGCCAATAAGAACTCAAGGTTTAGGCCTATGAGTAAAGGAAAGTCCAAAAGTCAAGAGCAAATGACGCCTGGTGCGTGAGTCTATCGCCTAGAGGTGACCTTCTGCAGATCGGTCGGAGGAGTGCGGGCCATGGAGACGGTTGCGCGGGAGTCCTTGGCTGATGGTTGTTCGAGATTCGAGGACGAATCTAGTTTGGTGGGGGAGAATTGTAACATCCGTGAACCAAAAACCTGGTTTAGAGGATTGCATCGGTCGATGCAAGAGGTGCATCGGTCGATGCAAGGGTAATTCTCTGCGTTTTGACTTAAGTCAAACACTGCGTTTTGGTCAAAAGAGAAAAGAAAACCCTTAGGGTCGATGCTTTTGGTCTCATTTTTCGTGGTGTGGCCGTTTTTGGAGAGAAGAAAAAGAGAGAAAAAGTTCTTGAGAGTTCTTGGTGATTTCTTGGAGATTTGGGGCGTTCCTATAAAGATCTGTAGCTGGGATCGTTGTAGGAGCTTCCTGGGAGCATGTTCTTGATTGTTTAAGGTTTAGTTTCTCCTGTGGCAAAGGTAAGTGCATGACCATGACTTATCTAAGCTAGCGAACTCATTAATCTTCCTGTTGTGTGTTGTTAGATGTATTAGGATGTTACTATGGACGTTAGGAAGCTTTCTTGTGGCTGTAGGAACGAAGATCCGGCGAGAAGCTTCAGGGAAATCACGGTGCTCGACGTTGCGTCGATCGATGCATATCTTGCATTGGTCGATGCAAGTGCGAGGACGGCGCGTAAACTCTAGGGTTTTCATGTTACGTTGAGCATGCGTCGGTCGATGCAGACTGGGTATCGGTCGATGCAAGTTACACTTGCATCGGTCGATGCAGCTTCTGGGTCGATCGATGCTTCCCCATTTGGCATCGGTCGATGCATGTGTGGTGTCGGTCGATGCTAAGTCCTGGTTTGTTATTGTCGTTTGTTGATTGTTGTGTGTTGGTTATTGATACTCTATTGCTTGTGTGTATAGCCCAATAGATGGGAGGATTGCCTTACTGAGTGTTTATAAAATACTCATGCATTGCAATATGTGTTTGTGGTGCAGGTAAAGGCAAAGTGTGATCGTGGAATCCAGGCAATGAAGAGGAGGATGTTCTAGGGACTCGGTTTTATGTTGTCTAGCTTTGCTAGGTTGCTAGAGTTGGGTCATTAGAACATTGCTAGATTGCTGGTTCTATGATTCCTGTTGTTTTGGATATTGATTATGTTGGAATATGGTTATATTTTATTATTGGATTATTATTGAATATTGGTTGGTTAATTCCGCTGTTGAATGTGTTTGTGGTTAGGTGGCTAGTGGGTATGGGACCACTAGTTGTAGTTTATTTTATTATATTATATTTATTATTTATTATTAAAAAAAAGGGGTCGGTCGTTTCATTATGTTTCCCTATATAAAAAGGTGCTAGGTTGTAGCACAACTTATGAGATTTGGAGATTAAGGTTTTGAGTTATTTTTACTTTAAGAGAGAAATCAATAAGAAGAGATATTTCTTGAGAGTTTTTCTTGTGTTCTATAATTGGTATCAGAGCGGTACCGAGTCTTGTTCGTTTCAATCGTTAAGACATGATGAGTGATGATGAGAAAGTCGATCCGATCAAAACCAAGGAGACTGTCTCTTCCGCCGTTAAGTGTCCCATGCTAACCTCTGCAAATTACACCGTGTGGGCTATGCGCATGAAGATAGCTCTCAAAGTTAACAAAGTTTGGGACACCATCGATCTTGGGAGTAAGGATGAAGAGAAGAACAATATGGCAATTGCTCTGTTATTTCAATCCATACCCGAAGTGTTGATCTTACAAGTTGGCGAACATGATAATTCCAAGGGTGTTTGGGATGCGATAAAAGCAAGACATGTTGGTGCTGAGAGGGTATGACAATCTCGTTTACAAACTTTGATGAGTGAGTTTGATCGTCTTAAGATGAAGGAAGGAGATACAATAGATATTTTTGTTGGTAGGCTTTCTGAAATTTCGTCAAACTCCGCAGCCCTCGGAGAGACAATAGATGAATCTAAGCTCGTGAAGAAATTTCTTAAAATTCTACCACGCAAGAAATATATACAGAATCTGACCCTGACCCGCTTCTGTATAAATAACCACTCGGTTTTTGTTTCCAAATACCCACAGGTATCGGGTATTACCCGAACCGAACCCGAGGAACCGATGATATCTGTTTGATCCCGAGAACACATTTATACATACATGATATCACATATATTGCCATATTTCTGTTTGCCTTAATCTCCTCTCCTTGAATCCTTGTGAATCTTCTTTACTTTGCATAAACATGTCGAAGTTGCCAATTTTTGTCCGATTTCAAGAATCTTTGGCTTTTATAAACCAAAACTCTCAAATTGGATCTCCAAAACCTAATTCACTGTTAGCCTCATCTTTGGGTTCTCCGTTCATAGCAGCTAGAACTCGTAAGTTTCATTCTCCTCTTTTTTTTTTTAATTATTGATTGTTTTATGTCTGAAACTCTCTTGATTAATTTATATTATGATTTCAATTTCTTATTTAGTGTAATTTATATTAAGATTTCATGTTATGTAGTTTCATTTGTTTTTCGGGTTATTCGGGGTTTCTAGGTACATTTCATGTTTTTGTGGGTATTTTGGATATGTTCGAGTAGGTAATATCCATAACCGAATATATTTTGGATACATTACAAGTTTCTTTTTGTCAATACCCAAATAACCCGAATCCGAGAGGAACCGAACCTGACCCCGACCCGAGATTATATGAACACCTGTGCGGATCCTATATTCGTAAACCCGAAAAACCCGAACCCGAATTACCCGAACCTGACCCCGACCCGAACACCCAAATGCCCAGGCCTAATACAGATCGTGGCATCTCTTGAACAAGTTCTCGATCTTAACACAACCACCTTCGAAGATATTGTGGGGAGGCTCAAAGCGTATGAAGAAAGAATCAACGAAGAAGATGCCGAGCAACAAGATGATCAGGGCAAACTTATGTATGCCAATACGGAGTATCGCCAAGAGAATTTTGGGAATAGCAGAGGACGAGGAGGTCGTGGTTACTGGCAAGGAAGAGGCCGTGGACGGTTTGAGTACAATCAAGATCAATCTTACAGACAAGGACGAGACAAAGAGAGAGAGGCAACAATCACGTGTTTTCGGTGTGATAAACAGGGGCACTTTGCATTTAATTATCCCGACAAATTGCTTAAGCTCCAAGAAGTAGTTGATAAGAAGGAAGAAGAGACACGTGAAGCCGACGAGTTGATGATGCATGAAGTGGTCTTCCTTAATGAACAAAAGGTAGAACCAAAACGTTTTGATGTGAGTCTCGACAGAAAAATATGTGGTATCTCGATAATGGCGCAAGTAATGATATGAGTGGACATCGAGAGTTCTTTGGGAATCTTGATGAAAATGTGACAGGAATGGTGAGGTTTGGAGATGATTCCCGCATTAGTATCAAAGGAAAAGGGTCTATACGCTTTGTATTCAAGAATGGTGTGAAGAAAATGCTGCACAATGTGTATTACATACATGAGTTAAAAAGCAATATCATTAGCCTTGGTCAAGCCACTGAAGCAGGATGCAAAGTCCAGATGAAAGAAGACTTGCTAATACTCTATGATCGTCTTGGACAGTTGCTGGTGCAAACAACAAGGTCAAGAAATCGGTTGTACAAGGGTGATCTTGGATGTTGATGACATAAAGTGCTTACAACTGACAACGACGACTGAGTCATCAAAGTGGCATGCTCAGTTGGGTCATATTAACTTGGAGACCATGAAGATGATGATTAATAATGAACTCGTGTGTGGTATACCAAAGATCACAGTGGATAAGGAGATTTGTACTTCATGCCTCGTCGGCAAGCAAACCAGAAAGATGTTTCCTCAAGCAACTACCTATCAAGCTACACAACGTCTTGAGCTTATTCACGGTGACCTTTGCGGACCTATAACACCTTCCATAGCTGTCAATAAGAGATATGTATTTGTGCTTATTGATGACTACTCACGGTATATGTGGACTATTCTATTGAAAGAGAAGAGTGAAGCATTTGAATAATTCACAATTTTCAAGAGGCATGCTGAACAAGAAATAAGGGCTGTGATAAAAACATTCCGAACAGACAGAGGTGGAGAATTTACTTCAAGTGAGTTCCAAGCCTATTGTGACAAGTATGGGATCAAGAGACATTTAACGGCACCGTACTCTCCTCAACAAAACGGAGTTGTTGAAAGGCGTAATAGAACTCTCTTGGAGATGACTTGAAGCATTTTGAAACACATGGAGTAACCAAACAATCTATGGGGAGAGGCTGGAAGACACACGACATACTTGATCAACAGGATATCAACAAGATCTTTAACCAAGTCCACGTCTTATGAGATGCTTAAGGAGAAAAAACCCAAATTTTGAGCACCTAAAAGTGTTTGGTTGTCTTGGTTATGCAAGAACAGAGGCAGCGGGGAGAAGAAAACTAGAAGACAGGTCACGAACAGTGGTTTATCTCGGAGCGGAGCCTAGTTCAAAAGCCTATCGTCTATACGATCCTGTAAGCAGAAAAATCATCGTTAGTAGAGACGTGATCTTTGATGAAGGAAAAGGCTGGAGATGGAGGTATGTTGGGAAAGAAACAAGTAGTGAGTATGGTATGTTTGTTGTGAACTTGGGAGAATTTGGTAATAAAGGCATCAGAGAGTTTGAAACCGTTGGAGAAGCAGAGAGTGTTCGTGATGCTAGAGAAATCAGTGGAAATATTGTGAACAATGGCACAGATGTAGCAGAAGAAGAGAACATTGATGATGAAGAACTAGATAGTGAAAGCAACGATGATGTCGAAACAGAGGAGATGACACAACCACAACTAAGGAGGTCGACCAGACATAGAAACAAACCAGCCTACCTAAACGATTACGTCCATATTGCCGAATATGAAGGTGAGCGTCTAATGTTAACTATGCTTGAAGAGCCATGGAGTTTTAGTGAAACTTGAGAGTTAAAGGTCTGGTTGGAAGCTTGTGAAGATGAATTGTCATCAATCGAGAGAAACAAGACTTGGAACTTGGTGAATCTGCCTGTTGAAATCAAGCCTATCGGACTGAAATGGGTATTCAAAATAAAACGCAACACTGATGGAAGTGTTAGCAAATATAAAGCACGCTTGGTTGAAAAAGGTTATGCTCAAAGACATGGTATTGATTATGATGAAGTCTTTGCACCCGTAGCACAAATTGAGACAGTATGCTTCATCATTGCACTAGCTGCTTCAAGAGGTTGGGAAATACATCATCTTGATGTAAAAACCGCATTCCTCCATGGCGAATTGAAAGAAGAAGTTTATGTCACTCAACCGGAAGGATTCATAAGCTTAGGAAACGAAGACAAAGTTTACAAACTGAACAAAGCTCTTTACGGTCTAAAGCAGGCACCTAGAGCTTGGAATGATAAGCTTAACAAGATTCTTAAGGAGTTGAAGTTCCATAGATCCTTAAAGGAGCCATCGTTGTATCAAAAGGAAGAAACAGGGCATCTTCTCGTTGTGGCTGTGTATGTGGATGATCTTCTTGTCATGGGTTCATCCTTGAAGTTAATACTTGAGTTTAAACAGGAGATGGCAACCAAATTTGAAATGAGCGACCTTGGGAAGTTGTCGTTTTATTTGGGAATTGAAGTACATCAATTCGGTGGAGGTATTGTGTTGAAACAAGAGAGATATGCTGAGAAGATACTACAAGAAACGGGAATGGAAGGTTGCAACTCGTGTCAAGTTCCGATGGATCAAAATCTGAAGCTGTCGAAGTCTCAAAAGGAGCTCAGTATTGATGAAAACGAGTATAGAAGAAATATTGGTTGCCTGCGCTACCTACTTCACACGAGACCCGACTTATCCTATAGTGTTGGAGTTCTTAGTCGATATATGCATGAGCCGAAAGAATCTCATGGAGCAGCACTAAAGCAAGTTCTCTGATACTTGAGAGGAACATCGTCGCATGGGCTTCTCTTTACTCGTTCTGATGATGTGAAGCTTGTGGGATATAGTGATAGCTCACATAATGTTGACGAGGATGACGGGAGGAGCACAACGGGTCATATTTTTTATTGTGCTAATTGTCCTATTACTTGGTGTACGCAGAAACAAGGAACTGTGGCCCTGTCATCATGTGAGGCTGAATTCATGGCTGTTACGGAAGCAGCGAAACAAGCCATTTGGCTTCAAGAGCTCTTTGCCGAGATTACTGGAGAGGATTGCGTGAAGGTCACTATTCGAATCAATAACAAGTCGGCGATCGAGCTAACCAAGAATCCAGTGTTCCACGGTCGAAGCAAACATATACACAAGCGCTACATTTTATTCTTGAGTGTGTTGGGAATGAGCAAGTAGAGGTTGAGTATGTTCCGGGAAGGGAGCAAAAGGCAGACATATTGACTAAGGCACTTGGGAGGATTAAGTTCAAGGAAATGAGGGATAACATTGGAGTTCAAAATGTGAGTGAGGATGCCTTCAAGCTTAAGAGGGAGAATGTTGTTAAAGCTTAAATAGCTTGGAGATCAAGCTAAGTATATTTAGGAGAATCTAAATATACATATCTAATTTGTTAGTTTTCCTAAAAGGTTTTGGAAATTATGTTTAGGATTTTGGTGTTATGTTTCCCTATATAAGGAAAGGAGATGCTAGGTTGTAGCACAACTTATGAGATTTGGAGATTAAGGTTTTGAGTTATTTTTACCTTAAGAGAGAAATCAATAAGAAGAAATATTTCTTGAAAGTTTTTCTTGTGTTCTATATAGTTTATATTTGTGATTTTTATTTAATTTTCAATATATTTTTAATACTCGATCGAGCAAGTTTGTAAAGTTTTCCAATTCACATACTTGATGTATCACAATATATTTTTTACTACAAAAAAATCTCTAAAATACATGAAAACATTGTCTATTCACAACCAAAATATAGAAAATGAAAAATCAAAATGGTAGTTATTAGTAAAATGGTAGCTCTTTCCATGCCTCCTGCCAAACATAATATATATGTCGTGGTCCGGAAAGCTAAGTGAAACAGGATAGTTTAAAACGTTCCAAAGGGATGTATTAGGGATCCAAAATGTAGTATGACACGTGAATTTTGGACCGCATTAAGATATTTTTAGGAGAGTCATCTCCCCCAATGGTCTTTTTTTTCTTAAAAACATCACATTCTCTATAATCCTTTCCGAAATCTAAGATTTTGGTATCAATCAGTGGTATGTATGTATCTGGATCTAAGACTTATCTCTATAGTAATTAGATTACTTTAAAGTATTGTAACCGTATACTATCTTTGCATTAGTCCTAAAAACATGGAGGAACAAAAACACAAACAGAACGGTGGCCAACTCCACTACATAGCCTAATGCATACAATTTAAAATAATCGAGAATCATATATATTTGTAGTTGATATCATCACCTACTCCAATAAAAATATATTAACTTTGTTATTTTATGACGAGTGTGTATGTCGCCATTATACACCAAAATCTAAATCTGGATCTGTGTCAACGTTTTGTATGGTTGGATGCCATGTAATAGAACTATATGAAACTATTATGTACTTCTGAATATTTAAGAAAGTGGGTACTGTAACTCTAAATTGAAGCGTACGTACGTTAAAAGAAAAAGTAACCAAACTCCATATGTATGGATTAGTTATATTGGATTGTTTTGATCCCACTCGGTCACTTAAGTCTTCTCGGATCCCATTCCCACCAAAAACACAAACAAAACAACAAAGATTCTATCTCTCTCTCTTATCCCTCACTTCTTGTATATTGTATATTCTATATATTGGAGAGAGTGTAATCTAGTTTTCAATTCTATTTTCGCTTTCTTCGATATTCTCTTTCTCTCATGGCTCCTCTCCCTTTCATACCAGAAACAACCCAAAAGCAAAGGCGCTTATCTTCAGACCCAAAGAAGAACACAAAGAAGAAAACGTCTCAACCGCCGCCTCAGACGCAAACGCAAAAGCTAAAGCAGAAGACGGTACCATCAACATCATCATCTTCGTCGTCGTCATGGAGCCAGATAAAGAACCTTTTGAGTTGCAAACAAATCGAAGGGCCACGAGTGCACGAACCATCAAAGATTACGTCATCATCGTGTGGCTCCTCTCTTTGTAAGTTTAGCGATGTCATTTACGGTAATGCTCGCGTGATACACCGCTCAGATCACTCCCCCGAGAGTAGCAATCTAGGTCAAGATGCCCGGTTGTTGACCCGAAAACCCGTTAACCGCGAATCGTCTTCGTCGGTTAGATCCAACGGTTGTGGCGCTTACTCGTCGTATACAACTTCCAAAGCTATGCACTTTAGAAAACTCTCTGGTTGTTATGAGTGCCACATGATTGTTGATCCAAGCAGGTTCATAAATTTTTATTCTTACTACTTAAATTCTGAATAATACATATGCAAATTTCTTGAACATCTACATATCATCATGATTACAAAATGAAATAAAATAAGAGTGATTAGTTAATAACGATTTGTTTACATAATTAGGTATCCAATAGCACCAAGAATATGTGCATGTCCACAGTGTGGGGAGGTCTTCCCTAAGCTTGAATCATTGGAGATTCATCAAGCAGTTCGTCACGCTGGTATGCATCCCCTTTTTAATTAATTTATCTCTTTTCATATAATGTTATTAAGAAAGCCATAGTTCAGAATCCATTAATATAGATCAAGAAGACTTAATAAAGTTATTTTAGTTGATAAAGCAGAGATATATAAAGTTCAGTTTAACTCGAACATGTTTTTGGTTTAATCAAACGCCTTTTATCAAAAAGAAAATTTCTTTATTTCCTCTTTTGGAATTTTCTATTAATTAGTTGAGAAAAATTAAAAATATTAGAAAACATGGTCTGTCTTTTAGTTTTCTTTTCTCGTAGTTGGGGCCATAAATCTGGCATGTCCTGTCGTTGTTTTTGGATATGTATGTACAGCAGCATATGTTATATTCCAGATTCATTCATGGTACAAAGATTAGAAATATTGTATATCAAAAACACATATTAGGCGACAAACAACATCACTAATCTATCACTCTACGGGTTTTATATATTAATTTCAACCATATATTAAAATTTCGTTTGAACGAGCTGGAAAGGAAAAACAGCCTAACAGAAGAAATACGTACTAAACCAAAATGAAATTCAAAATTTTTTACATGAATTTTTTAGATCGAATCAAATTGAATTGAAATAAACCAAAGCCAAACCAGAACAGAATATACGAATAGGCTTTTACACCTTTACTAGATGAATTCTTAATTTTATCATATAGGAAATTTTAATTGACCATGTTATATTACAAATATGTAATGATTTTGTATAATAAAATATGAATCTTGGATTCCTTTTACTTGTTGTGGTTGATTTAAGGATATATTCATCTCGATATCGACAAAAAAACATATGTGAAGATGTTTTTTGTAATGTAGTTAATTCTGATAACAGTGTCGGAGTTGGGGCCAGAGGATTCAGGGCGAAACATAGTGGACATCATCTTCAAATCGAGCTGGTTACGTAAAGACAGTCCCATCTACAAGATCGAACGGATATTAAAAGTCCACAACACTCAGCGCACAATCCAACGGTTTGAAGATTGTCGCGACGTAATTAAGTCCCATGCACATGCCTCCCCCAGAAAAGAGCCACGTTCTGCCGCCGACGGCAACGAGCTCCTCCGGTTCCACTGCACCACCGTTTCCTGCTCCCTCGGCTCCCGCGGTTCGACCTTCCTCTGCTCAGCTGTCCCTGGCTGCCGAGTTTGCACCATTATCCGCCACGGTTTCCACGCCAAAACGGTGCGTTTAGGCAACGGCGAAGGAAAGGAAGAGATTAAGGGCGTGAGGACCACTGCTAGCAGTGGAAGAGCACACGACGTATTGAGGTGCTTTGACCAGCGGAGGGCCATGCTTGTGTGCCGCGTGATTGCGGGAAGAGTGAGGCGTGTGCAGAGTGACGTGCCCGAAGATGAAAGTGGTTCTGGCTCGTATGATTCGGTCGCGGGGCCGGCTGGGGCTTACACAAGTCTCGACGACTTGGTTGTGTTTAATCCCAAGGCCATACTTTCCTGCTTTGTAGTTATCTACAAAGTCTCCGAGCCTTAAAAAGAATTGCACTTTACATGATTTTGGATTTGTAAGTTTTTTAGTGGGATGTGTGAAGAAGTGGATTGTAATATTCAGGAAAAAAATTAGCATGTTAGTTGTCAAGAGTGTAAGAAAGAATACTGTCTCCCTTTTTTTTCATTATCAGTTGTTTCTTCAGAATATAACATTTTCTCACGTTGATCCTCTAATATTTTTGATATTATGCTGTATAGATCAAAAGCATATATGCTCAACTAGATAGAAGAATAGTGTCTTTAAGCTACAAGGGGAGGAGACTGTTTGCAGGCTAGTTTAAGGGAAAAATCACATTTTAAACTTTCAAATTGTCACTGAGGAGTATTTTAACTTCGAGAGAATTTTACTAACACTTCAAATTTTTAAAATGATTTTACTAACACTTTGAAATTTAAAACTAACTTTTCTGTTTGCACCACCATAAAAAATGACAGAACAATATTATCTATCAATGCAAAATAATTAAAGGGTGAATTTGCCTAATAACCAAAACAAAAAAACCATAGTATAAAATAACATCATATTTGAAAAAATTTGAAGATTAGGATGGGAGTATAACAAAATTACCATTTTAGTGTTTGTAGGTGGTGGAGAGCATGATGGCTCATGGTCGGAGACAGTGGCCGGAGGAGGTGGCCGGAGATTCTCGCCGGATATTGTCGGCGGCCGGAGGCAGGCGGGCGGAGGAGGTCGTCGGAAGTGGTCGTCGGAAGTGGTCGTCAGAGATAATCGCCGGTGGTGGTCACCGGAGATTGTCGGCGGTGGTTCTGGGCAGAACTCGGCGGTGGTCCGGCGGAACCCCGGCGGTGGTCTGACAGAACCCCGGCGGTGGTCCGACGGAACCCCGGCGGTGGTCCGACGGAACCCCGGCGGTGGTCCGACGGAACCCCGGCGGTGGTCCGACGGAACCCCGGCGGTGGTCCGGTGGTGGTGTGATGGTGGTAGAAGGGGAGGTGGTTTGTGGTGGTAGGAGGGGAGGTGATTTGTGGTTGTAGAGATAGGGACAAATTGGTATATATTGTATATTATACATAGAATATAGTAGATACATGGTTAGAATAGTTACTCACTTAATTTTAATTTTTTTTTGCGTTATACCTGCCAATTCCCCATAATTAAATTATGTTGGTTTAATTTTAATTTTTATTAGTTTTTTTATATATAAAAAGAGATGCATTTCTGTTATCGAAGACGAAACTTTTAAGACGTTACTCTTCACATTATTAATCCTTTTGATATATGCATCTCCACTGGATTTTGAGTCAAGCCGATTGACTTCTCATTGGAAACCAGTGAATCTTCTGAATATGTTGTTGTCTTAAACGTTGCATTTGTCAAATGATTTAACATTACTTCTGATTCTTCATTTTTTTTGTTTTGATTTTTTTTTCTCTTGTGTTTTAATCTCTCGTTTCGGAGGTTTATTAAAAATGATGAGATTAGGGTTGGACGAGAGTTTATGGTCGAACGGTGAAGATGTAGCTTTTTTGTTTTTTTTTGTTTTTGTTTTTATTAATCATAATAAATAATAAAATAAATAAAAATTTAATTCAACAAGTATTTAAATCAAACCAACATAATTTAATTATTTCGCGTTGACTGATATTACTGTCTTATCATCTTTTATGGCGCCCAAACAGGAAAATTAGTTTTAAAGTTTAAAGTATTAGTGAAATCATTTAAAAGGTTTCTAATGTTAATAAATTTATCTTGTGGTTTAAAATGCTACTTAGTTATTTTTTTTTGGTAATGATATTCATATATCTTATTGTACTAGATTTTAACTCGCGGTACACCGCAGGACAAATATTTATTTTTAGGAATTCACATTTTTTGGAATTTACAGATTTTGTTGGAATTTATTTAATAATTATTTTGTATAATACCAATTTTTATTAAATCAGTTTGATTATGCATGTTCTATATTGGTGTTGTTAAAAAAATAGTAAAATAAAAAGTTTACGTGTATTGAAATATGAGACTTATAATATTTATTTTTTTAGTAATATCGATTTGAACCCGTCTTGTCTTACAACCCGTCCCATAGAGAAAGATTGTTGACTTGATGTTTTGTTCAATAGATCTTGTGATTTACAATGTAGTTGTTTCTTGTATGCTCTAAGGTAAATTTTGAACATGTTTTCAAATAAACTTGTGAAATATGCTTGAGGAGATGGATGTTATAAATCAGTGATAAATATTTGCTCAGCAATTTGATCACGAACAATCTTCATATAGTTTCCATCATGTGTTTCTTCTTTCACTCCAATACCTTGATCATCATTCACATCATCACTAACATTTTGCTGCCCATATGAAACATCACTATCTTTATCAGCTTCTTCAAAGTCATCATCTTCAATATTATTCTTGCGAATAAAATTATGAAGTCCCATTGTAGCAAATATAACACGTCTTTGTACTGCGATATTATACTTTGGAAACTCATTTAAAACTCTCCATTTTTTCTTCCAAACTCCAAATGTACGTTCAATGACTGAGCGAAGGGATGCATGCCATTTGTTAAACATCTCCTTGCTATTCCTTGGCGGCTCACCATAGAAAAACTCTTGTAGATGATACCTCGTGCCAACATTACTTTGCTTTCTATACGGAGCCAAATATCCACGTCTACTAGTGCTCTTCCGAACACCCAAGTTTGATCTATTTGTACGGGAAGGAGAACTCCGTGCTTGTTCATTAGTAGTGGGTAGCGGTGATGGATCAGCTTGTGGAAGGTCCTCATCAGATGTTAGCTCTAAAGGAAATTGACTCCCATTATCGTTGGAAGCTTCATTCACTTCTATGTCATCACCAGTAGGTCCTTCATTTAAATTTTGTTCGAGGTGTGCGCGTAGAGTGTGCGGCGAATAACGTTCATCCTGCTCCACATCATGTTGACTATAAATTTGATCGAGTATCTCTTTGCATGGAAGAGGCTTGCTTTGCAACACTCGTACGTACTTGCCATTTTTCCCAAATTCCTAACATATAATTAAAGAAGTAATTATAAAATATGTAAATATGTGGTGATTAATACTGTATGTTCATATGTTTTAAATAAGTAAATATATGTAACTATGTAAGTATAAATAAATACTGCATGTTCATATGTTTTAAACTCACCTGGATTCTCTCTTGCCACCAAACCTCCGGCATATCTATCTTTCCGGTTATGAAATTAACAGCAATACCAGTGCGTTTACATAGTTCGCGGTTACATTGCCATAAAAGCCGCATATAGTCGAGTCGATTTTTCATTTCAGGCTTCCAAGTCAACTTAGCTCCCGTCAGTTCAAAAAACTTTTCCACAATTTTTGCTTTTCCCGAATTGTCAGGTACCCTTGTGACATAGCTTTTCAATTTTAACTCCATGTTCACAAGTTCGAGAAATATTTCGGTATAGCTAGGACTCCATACGTACTGCACAATTTAAAGTGTATAAGCTAAACAAATATGTGGTGAAATATATATATATATATATATATACATAATACATTTAAAATTGTATAAAACAAATACCTTAGGATCCTCTGTAGCTTTAGCTTTTCCCTTTGATTGTCCCTTAGAACTTGATGATGGACCAGTGTTTCCATTTTTGCTTCGCTTGTTTCTGATTTACAAAACATACCATTCAAATATAAGCAAAACAGAAAAGAAAACACCATTAATTTCAAACAAATGCACTTTTGCTTTACTTACTAATAATTAAAATGTTTTATGGATATAAAAAAGCTTGATCTTCTAAACCACAAAATAAACGATTTACACAAACTAAGAACAGTGATACAAGTTATTGAAACTAATAAACTTCAAAATACGTAGAGAAATATACCTTTCACTCATGGCTACAATTGTTTATGGAAAATAGTGTTTAGCTCATAATTATTTTTTCCAGAAGATAAATCGTGATGAGAAGCTTATCGGGATGAGGAGCTGTACTGGCAACAGAAGAGTAGAAAATACTGGCTACGTGTGGGAGACAAAAATACAAAATATTTTCATACTTCGACTAAGTAGAGGAGGGTACGGAATAAAATTGTTGGTTTATTTGGTCCGGATAACGTCTGGGACGAGTCGCTGGTGGGAATGGAGAATATTGCATCCAAATATTTTGAGGAGCTTTTTAAACGATCGGATGTAAGTGGTATATCAGACATACTACAATAGATTTCACCTATAATTACAGATGATATGAATAGGAGTTTAACTAGGGAAATTACAGAGGCGGAGGTTCGGAAAACCTTATTTGCTATGCATCCGGAGAAATCTCCAGGTCTTGACGGTATGACGGCTCTATTTTTTCAACGGTTCTGGCCCTCCTTAAAAGGAGATCTGGTGGCCTTGGTTAAAGAATTTTTTAGAACGGGAGGCTTTGATCCTCGCCTTAACGAGACGAATATTTGTCTCATCCCTAAGGTGGAGCGACCGCAACGTATGATGGAATTTTGGCCAATTAGTCTTTGTAATGTGAGCTATAAGATTATTTCAAAAGTTTTATGTTTTAGGCTAAAGCGGTTTTTACCGTCTCTGGTTTCGAAAACGCAATCGGCCTTTGTCTCGGATCGGCTGATCACTGATAATATCCTAGTTGCCCAGGAAATGTTTCATGGGTTAAATACTAATCAACACTGCAAGTCGGAGTTCCTGGCACTCAAAACGGATATGAGTAAAGCGTATGACCGTGTAGAATTGGATTTTCTGGAGGCGGTTATGACCAAATTAGGTTTTCATAGGCGGTGGATTGCACGGATTATGTGGTGTGTTTTTTCGGTTTCGTATCAAGTTCTTCTAAATGGTCAACGTCGGGGATCCATCTTACCTAAGAGGGGTTTACGCCAGGGCGACCCTCTTTCTCCCTATTTGTTTATTCTTTGTACAGAGGTTCTGATAGCGAATATTAAAAAGGCTGAGCGGGAGAAGAGACTCACGGGAATATCGATTGCTCGGGATTGCCCTTCGATCTTGTATTTATTGTTTGCAGATGATAGTTTGTTTTTTTGTAAGGCAGAGGAGTCTGAATGCAAAGTGATTATGGATATTATAGGTAACTATGGAAAAGCGTCGGGACAAGAGGTAAATTTAGAGAAATCATCCATTATGTTCGGTAAGAAAGTTCCACCTGATGTAAGGTATCGGATAAAAACTGTAATTGGTATTTCCAAAGAGGGTGGAATGGGTTTTTATTTGGGTATTCCCAAAAATATTCAGGGCTCAAGGACTAAAGTTTTCAGTTATGTTAATGACCGTTTAGACGAGCGAGTTAATGGCTGGTCGGTGAAGATTTTATCAAAAGGAGGTAAGGAGATTATGATCAAATCAGTTGCTTTAGCTCTACCGACTCATGTGATGTCATGTTATAAACTGCCACAAGCATTAACGTCCAAACTTACGGGTGCTATATCAAACTTCTGGTGGAAGTCTAATGATAAGGCTAGAGGTATGCATTAGGTAGCTTGGGATAAGATGTGTCTAGATAAATGCGATGGGGGCTTGGGATTCCGTGCCCTGGAAGAATTTAATGATGCAATGCTGGCTAAGCAGTATTGGAGGCTGATCCACTACCCGAATTCTTTAATGGCTCGGGTGATGCGTGGTCGATATTTCAGGAGAAAACATCCTTTATTGGCGACTAAACCTTATTCTCCATCCTTTGCGTGGAGGAGCATTTTTTCGACTAAGGGATTAGTGGCACGAGGGGCAAGGTGGATAGTAGGTTTGGGTAGGGATATTTCGGTATGGAGGGATCCTTGGATCCCGGATCATCAGCCAAGACCAGCAAATGGTCGGGGGAGAGATCTCCTTCCTAATTTGCAGGTAAACCACCTTGTTAATCCCCTTACAATGGACTGGCACTTGCCTACTCTTGAGGAGTTTATGGATCCGGCGGACATTCCGCTCATACGGAGTTTGGCGGTCAGTAAGTCATTGTGTTCGGATAGACTGATTTGGCATTATACTAAGTCCAGCAAGTATTCTGTGAGATCTGGTTACACGCTAGCTCGGGAATTACAAAAGGAAGTTGAAACGGGCCGTCGTGCACACTTTTGCGGGCTCAAGCTTGGAAACTTGAGGTTCCATCAAAGGTCCAACACTTTTTCTGGCAGGTGGCTTCTGGCTCTCTTCCTGTGAAGGAACGGATTGCTCATAGAGGAATCCGGTGTGATGTTACGTGTCAACGGTGCGGCTCTGCGGTAGAGACTATCAATCACGCTCTTTTTGAGTGTGCACGTTCGCGTATGGTCTGGGAGTTATCTCCGGTCCAGGTGTCTTTGACTGGTTTCCCTTTCAGATCTGTGTATTCAAATTTAGATTTTCTTTATTCCAACACTTTTACACATCCGGGGGGACCTGGTATTGGTTATATATTGCCTTGGATTTTGTGGACAATTTGGAAAGATAGGAATAAGAAGGTTTTTCAAGGGATAAAGGCAGAGCCAAATGATATTATTAATCAGGCGTCAAACGATAAACTTCTTTGGGAGGAGGCCAAATCTGTTTCTGAAAATTACTTGGTTCCCAAGGCTATGGAGGAAAGAAATTCTTTGACTCGATGCTAGGTTGACGGTTCCTGGAAAAGTTCGGATCCGTTAGAAAGTTTGGGTTGGTGGTATGGTAACAATGATGAGAGGACGCTATTTATGGGGGCTCGCAGTTTGCGACGTAGTCCCTCTCCTCTTCATTCGGAGTTACAAGCCTTGATATGGGCTATGGAGTCTCTTAGGGCGCTGGGGATAGTTTGTCTCAATTTTGAGTCTGATAGCTCCGAATTGGTGGCGATGGTACAGGCATCCGACGATTGGCCAGCCTTCTCCTCCTTGCTAGAAGATTTCCATTCTCTCAGAGCATCCTTCTCATCCTTTACCCTGTCCCAGATTCCGAGGACATCAAACGCGTGAGCAGACTGCCTGGCCCGCTCTTCTAGATCTTTAGCTTATGAAATTACTTTTGTAAACTCTACTCCTCCAATTTGGACAACCAACTTTGGAATCACCTTTTAATTTATTTAAATGTTTGGTTGAAAAAAAAAAAATCGTGATGAGCTATGTATATATAGGATCTGATTTTACTTTTGATTTTAATCAATAAAAATATTAATTATTTGAAAGAGTTTAAAATTGAGCTGATTTTGCGTACTATAATATCTTTTATTGGTAACAAATAAAGCTAATTTAAATTATTAGTTTAATATTGAACATTAAATAATGTGAAAATTTTTGAAAAAAAAATTAAAAAATTAGTTAGTAAACGATCGATTCGTTTGTTACATATTTCAAAATTATATATATATATATATATATATATAATTAAAAAATATAAATTTAATTAAAAAATAGATTTTTAAACTAACAATCTTTGATTTTCCTAGATTATCGAACAATCTAGATTTTGACGATTGTTTTGTTAAATGATATTTTTTAAAAGCCAAAAATATTAATTTAAATATGTAAATTGAATAAATATTAAATTTTTTTAGTTTTCCATCTCGTTCAATCTATTCATCTCCTATTTTCTGGTTGAACAATTTTTAGCCAAAAATTGTTATTTTCAAAAGTACAACCATTTGCAGCCAATATTCATCAAGAGCGAAATTATGGCACCCAATGAATTGATCAAACACATGGATTTTAGGAGGATGCAATGAGTGTTATAAACTCAAATGTGAAAACTGTAATCTTTGTTCAGTATTGATAACCTTAATTTGTGATATGAGGCTATTAGCCTAATATCGTCCTCTCTATGACAACTTTTTCTGTATGGATTTGAATTCATCAAAACATTAATGGGCACTATTGGGCTATCTAGCTGTGAAATACTGTATTATTAAGGAGTTGTATTTACAAATTTGCTTAAAGTTTTGGTCCTCAATAACTAATTCATTTTGATAATATATATACCCAAACATTAATGGGCACGTTTGATATATTTATTAACTTAATCACCTATATTCAAATCAACCGCTAATCATGTTAATTATCCCTTCCGAAGAATATGTGTGTATATATTATCAAAATGAATTAGTTAAATTATCACATTCGACGAAAAAAAGAGGATGATGATATTTTGCTCTAACTAAAAAAAAAAGAGAACTATGAAGTAGCTTCACAGATTCACAATATGTTCATATATAAAAGTTCTCGATGACACTTCTCTCGGATCTGTTTTTCACCTTCGATGAGCTTTTATCGGAGAACGATGAAGCAGCTTCACAAGCTACTGAGTTCAAAGCGTGACGATGAAACGATTTCCATGAGCCAATCCAGTCCTTGCTCTCCCAAGAGCTTAAACCACCGCATTTCTCTTCCCAGATCGCTTCACTACCTCTTCCGTGAACAGCTACTCCTCTTCATCCTCGTCAAGATCTTGATCGGTTCCACTTTCTTCATCCTCAATCCATCTCTTTCCCGTTTGGACGCCGTTGAGTCCACCTCGCTAATCAGCGATTCTCCGCCTTTCAACATGACATTTAATTCCAACGGCGGTTGATATAAAACCGGTCTTGTTACTGTCGGTTATGGAAGAAACTGAGGATCGTTGTCACCGGTTGAGCTGGATTCGTCGATAGTCATCTCTCGAGGGGAGATGAAGTGACCCATTGTGAAGAGAAAGAGTTTGTGACTTGTGTTTGATGATGTTAACTTGCGATTATGTGTCAACTATTTATAGGCCATTAAATTAGGTTTATTTTTTCTCCTTAACACGCAACAAATTTAATTAGTTACCAAGTAATTAGAGATTAAATATTCGCATAGTATCTAGATTTTGGGGAATATGCCAAGTTTATGTGATG
Source organism: Camelina sativa (assembly GCF_030686135.1). NCBI lineage: Eukaryota > Viridiplantae > Streptophyta > Magnoliopsida > Brassicales > Brassicaceae > Camelina > Camelina sativa. Next base: position 32,568,023 of record NC_141896.1, on the reverse strand, counting down.
ATATTTTCGTAGTCATTAATTTGTTCGTGCATTCAAATTTGTTTATAGAGAGTTGAGGAGAAAATATATTTTGGAATTAAATGTGGTGAGTAATTAGGGAATTACAAAATCGAATGTGGCTGATTTGTAGTCTTTTCATAACTTTATTTCTTAAAATCGATCACCATAAAGATATTGTAGAGATTCTTAGGAGATTTATTTTAGGAATTTTGTTTTTATTATAGAAAAACGTTTGAAACAAAAATTATGTTTACTAATTTATATTAATATTTTTGCAGCAGTTTTTGCTCAAAAATATTTTTTGGAAAGTTTTTATATTAAATGTTATTTAATGCTTATATTCATATCCAAACAAGTGTAATTAACTTTTTCTACTATCTTTATAACCAAACAAAATTAAAAATATTTTAAATATCCATATATATAGTGTTTCATAATTAATCTAGATATTTTTAGAAGATTTATTTCAGATTAAAGAAATTATTCTCCTATCATCTCTTTTTGATTTAAATTTAAATGTAGTGAATCATCATATAATATATAAAGTTAATAAAAAGGTGTATTTTTCCTGCATATATTGTGATTTGAATTTTTTAAAACAAACATATATTACTCTATTAATATAACAAGTGTGTGTTCAACATACATATATTGTAAATTGTAAAATTTTAAGAAGTTTATAATTTATAACTGATATATCTAAACTTAATAAAAAGTTTAAAATTATAAACTTAAATTTTCAAAATTACACAAACGAGTTATATTACATGACGGGTTATATGATATTACATGATTGAATTGATAATACTAAAAAATAAACTATCAATAATATGATATTTCAATACAGATTAAATCCTCATTTTAATGTTTTAACAACACCAATATAAAATATGTCGAATCAAGCTGTTTTAGTTAATACTGTAGTAAACAAAAATTATTGTACGGTATACCACAGTTTATATATTATATCACTAAAGTTAACAAAAGCGTATATTAGCAATTAGTATTAAAATAGTACATTAGAAAAAAATTAAATACCAATGGCAGTCTTGTATAGGTGTCAACTTCAGGATTTATTTGCTAAATGTACTTGGAAAATGTATATATACTAGGATTTAACCCGCGGTATACCGCAGGACAATATTTTTAATTTTAAAAATTTAAAATTTATATTGTATTTATTTGTTATTTTATTATCGTTTTATTAATTTTAAAAATATAAAATTTTACAGATATTTGATATAAGTATTCAAAGTATAGAATTTTTGTAGTGTTTTCAAGGTTTTAACCCATGTAGTATATGTATAGTCTAGTAATACATTTATCTCCTGGTACACATCTAAAAGTGTTTTAAAAAAAACAATTCCGCTTAACTCACTATATGGGATTAATGCCAACTCGTCTCACCAAAATCAAAATAACTTTTTGCGTAAAAAAAAAATCAAAATAAGTTTTTTATCGAGTTTAATTATGTTAATTGTTTTACCAATTTAGCATATTATTTTACCAAATTGTCTTCTTGCTAAAGTTAAATATTTGTGAATATTGGTTTTCTAATCATTTTAAAATTGGATTTTCGGTTTAGAAAATTTATTAATGTTAATATAATTATGGAGATTGTAAACTTTTGTTATGGAAAATTTGTTGTATATCATTTAAATTTGAGAGATTCTATCATCAATAAAAATAGTTTTGGAGATTTAATGAGTTAAAACTTTAATGGGTAGACTTGTTTTTGGAATAATCGGAATGTATAGATGTTGTTAAGATTTTATGGCAATAAATGTAACAAACGTTAGTCAATTTAAGAAAGTTTAGTATTTGAATTTCTCTGCAATTTTATTTATGGAATTGTTGTAGGGGTTAATGTTGTAAAAAAATTTAAATAAGTAAAACTCAAAGGACATAAACCAAAATGTACTTCAAAAATGTTAATATAGATACTTTATTAAATAAATGCATCTAAGAGCCAAGATTCACTGTGTCGATTACAAGCAAGGGAAGTTAGGTCTTGAGCCTTATTTCCTTTACAAATTACAGTTAAAAAGAAAAGCCTAAAAATCAAATTTCCATCTCACTTTTTTTAAAGTTATTTTTATCAAAAATTTATTAGAAATGCTTTTTTGAGATATCCTTTTTAAAAATATTTTTTTTTGAATATTTTCATTTTTGTATTTTTTATACAATTACAATATGTTAAATTAATTTTTAAATTTCTGTTTTAGGTTTGAGTTCTCAATTTTACATTTAGGGTATAATTTTAAGAGAAAGGTTTAGTGAAGTTAAAGGTTTAGAATTTAATTATTTTGTATACTAAAAAAATATATTTTTGAAAATGAACAACATAAAAGAGTATATTAAAGTTTCACTAAATTTCGTCAAATATCAAATTCAATATCCCCTTCTGAAAATCTCACCAAATTCTATATCACTTTTTAAACTTAGGGTAATTTTAGAATACTTTAAAACCAAAAAAATATATATATCTCCAAAGATCCCAGCACAAAACTTACATACGCTTCTTTACCAACAAAAATGCTATGCAATGTTCATTGTCGTTTCATTAAGCCATAAAGAGCTGTAGTTATACACATGGCTGCAGATGGTAATGACATCTTTGCATGTTAATGCTTCAAGACATCATGTTCGTTTGTAGAAGATTGTTCGTTTCCATTGGTACGTATACAATGTATATTTGTTGCCCCCCACTTCATTAAAATAGTTTTTTTTAATTCTCAGTGAAAGTTGTCTGAAAAACACAATAGTAAAGAAGTCACAAGAGTTTAAACTCTATTAAAAAGATGCATTTAAAAGCGAAGTCTTTAGATGATGAAAAAACGAAAAAATTGTATTTAGATGATGAAAAAACAAAAAAAATGTGCACAAACAAAGTCTTCACTAGTTCACCAACGTTCACATCGACAGTGCGTACACATGTATATATGGGGGTACGTAATTTTCTTTATAATTTGTTTTGTATTTGTATAGAAGAAACACATAGGGATGAATTTTCCCCCAAAACTTTCGTGTTTCGTATAGCACAATTTCCATCCAAAGCTCACTAGTTTACTGGAAAAAAATAATAATTATAGAACTCGTTTATTTGGAAAGAAATGAAAATGTATTGGTTTGTCTGAAATAGTGTATGTATGATACATGAAGTCATGAAGTGATCTAAGATTGTTGTTGTTTTATGTGCCTGAGAAGGTTTAAGAATACAATATTGAAGGACGGTTTGAGGATGAATTGAAAAGGAAAAGTACTATTTTTCGGTTGATTAAATTGGAGTTTTACAAGGAAAAAGAAAATAGCAAAAGAAAAGGTCTTTTTTAATGAAATTTGGAATTTTTCTTCTATGATGATTAGACACTCTTGATGGATATATAAAGAGGTGTCGGACACGTCCTAGAGAGGCAAGAGAGCTGAGACATAAATGTTAGAAACCCTAGAGAGCTTTTTCATTGTGTGTGGCTTAGTTTCACGGTTTGGGTTTGTGTGTTCAAGCTTCTTTGTTTGTTGGTGTGGCGTGTGTGTGAAGGTTGTTCCAGAGACTTGGAAAACTGAAGTCTAGGCTCAGGGGGAGTTTAACCCAAGGTTAGGTTATCTTGGTCGAAATCTAGACTTGGTGTGATTTTAGTTAAAGGTAAAGATTTATCCTTAAGATTTCATGTTATAGAACGGAGCGGTGAATTTAGAGGGTTGTACTTAACTTACGTGTTTGCGAATAGTAGGCTGTACTATTTGCTTTCTTGTTCTAGTGAAATCGAAATCTAGACGTGGTCCCAGGGAGTAGGAAAAACCGAACCTCGTTAACAAAGTTCTTGTCTCGTTTATTTCCTGCACTTTATTATTGTCTCATCTGCATTAACAAGTGATATCAGAAAAGGTTCTCGATAGAGATTCACTCTAGTTTCGGATAGATCAAGGGTGATGATAGTTCAGGAAGTAAGACAGAACTTTGAATCAGTTGTGATGAATTTATACAGAGAAGGCACGTGTATGATAAGACCACCGTTGTTTGATTCATCGAATTAGAGATATGGGAAGGTTCATATGCAAGCGTTTATTAGTAACCTTGATGAAGATTGTTGAAATTCGATTGAGCTTGGTTGCGAACCTTATAAAGTTGTGGATGATAAAGGAGTTGAGAGTCTTAAGCCAAAAGATAAGTGGACTGCTGCAGAGAAAAAATCAAGTTGCAATTCTACATCTAATATAGCGATTTACAATGCTATTGATTTAAGTCATTTCAAGTTAATTTCTCAATGTGTATCAGCTCAGAAAGCGTAAAAGTCATTGGAGAATATGTTTAAGGGTACTTCAAGTGTTAAGAGAACAAAGCTGGATATATTAACATCACAATTTGAGAATCTAAAGATGTAAGAAAAAGAAACTGTAGCTGAGTTCAGTGCAAAATCATGTGATATATCTAATGAGATTTTGCTCTTAGAAAGCAGTACAAAGACAAAAAAAAACTTGTAAAGAAGCTGATCATTGCATGCAAAATTTGAGTAAAAAAATTCTGCAGTTAAAAAATCTCATAATTTAAATGAGATGGTTTTGATGAGTTTGAGATTAGACCCAACATGCCAAAACTGAAACTTCACACCCTTAGCGATTAGACCCAACATGCCAAAACTGAAACTTCACACCCTTACCTCTCTCGAACTTTCTTTAGATTATCCTGCAATTGAGGATCCGATGTTACTGTAGTCTTTGAATTTAACATTCTTGTATCCCACTATGACCAAGCGGTCCAAGCCAATTGCGTTGTCAAAAACTCCAAATAAGTGCATTTACATTCTACTTCTTGTGCCAAACACTATTAAATTTTTATTTTGCAAAGCAAAAAAGCAAAAATTGTTTTTTTTAATGTTTTTCTCAACATATAGTATATATTTTTTTTTGCTCTAGTCATAATAATTGCACTTAATATGAAAAATAAATAAATAGGTTGACTTAATAGAAATTTAGAAATTGCTCCTCCTTAAAAAAACCAACACTGCATCTTCTAGTGGAAAAAAAAAAAAAAAAAAACACAACTCCTTCTCCTAAAAGGCTAAAACCCAACAGTAGAGAAATAATCAAATAAGTAAAGTAGCAAGTAGCAGAGCAACTAGAACTTGTTTAAAATCTTACTTCTGAGAGAGAGGGAGACAAAGTTGACTTTGAGATCTTCGTGTTTACAAAACAGAACCAAACTCCAACAATGTCACTCATGTTCGCTTCCCCTGTCGTCACTCCAACCGTCGGAGCTTTCACCTTCTCGTCCCGCCGCACCAACTACATCGTGATGTCCGCCGTCCGATCTAACTCGACTTCACTCTGTCCTGTACTGACAAAGTTTCAGAAGGACTGCGCCACTCCTACACCGTACCTACGTGAAGTAGCCAACGCCATTGCCGATGACATGCGAGCCGGTCTAGCTGTTGAAGGAGGAGGAGATCTCGATATGATCTTGAGCTATGTTGACGCTTTGCCTTCTGGGTATATTTTTACTTTCTTTTCTCTAATTACATTACCTTTTGTGATCTTAAAAGATGTATAAGTCTTTGTACATTAGTTTCAGCAAGAAAAAAAAAATAAAGTGTTTGTGATAGTCTTAAGATTTTGATTCCGTTTAAATGGATATAGGAATGAGGAAGGGCTGTTCTATGCATTGGATTTAGGAGGTACAAATTTTCGGGTGCGTAGTGTGCAATTAGGAGGAAAAAAAGAGCGTGTCATAGCTACTGAATCTGAACAAATATCTATTCCTCATAAGCTTATGATTGGTACAAGTGAGGTAATGAATCAATATCTTTGTTACATCAATGAGTGTTTTAATGTTTTTAAGTTAAAACTATTGATTGGATATGTCTCTGAATTGAATGTTTTAGGAACTCTTCGGGTTCATTGCTACTAAGTTGGCAAGCTTTGTTGCAAAGGAGAAGCCCGGGAGGTTTCGGTTGGAACAAGGGAAGAAAAGGGAGTTAGGATTTACCTTTTCATTCCCTGTGAAGCAAACCTCTATTGATTCAGGCACACTAATCAAGTGGACTAAAGGCTTTAATGTGTCTGGAATGGTGTGTTAAGTGTTATGACCATAGTTTTGTCCCCAAGTTCTTTTTTTTGGTTTTTTAATTCTAACAACCCCTTACATTGTGTGCAGGAAGGAAAAAATGTGGTTGCTTGTTTAAATGAAGCTATGGCAGTGCATGGACTTGATATGCGAGTTTCTGCCCTCGTATGTTTTCTTTATCTTGAAAATTGTAGATGGAAACTCTTGTCTTATGCATATTGTAAGTTTGTTGATGTTTTTATCATTTTATGTGATTCAAGGTCAATGATGGAGTGGGAACATTAGCTGGAGCAAGGTATTGGGACGAGGATGTGATGGTCGGTGTGATTCTTGGGACTGGGACCAATGCTTGTTATGTAGAGCAGAAGCATGTCATTCCTAAACTCCAAAGCAAATCTTCTTCTGGAACAACGGTATTATTATTGATTGTTATATATGTACATAGGTTTACTGTAGTTCTCATGCTTAAATCTGTTTTACATTGGAATTAGATCATTAATACGGAGTGGGGAGGGTTCTCTAAGATTCTTCCGCGGACTATTTTTGATCGAGAGATGGATGAGAAAAGCCTGAATCCTGGTGAACATGTACTAAAATCTTATCCTTTCTATAACATCATTAATTATTTTTTGTTTTGTCTTGTTAATGTATGCATGGTGTCGTAAGTTTTACAATTGTTTACTGTTTGTATGTGGATGAAGTTATATGAGAAGATGATCTCAGGGATGTACCTTGGTGAAATTGTAAGAAGGGTTTTGCTTCAAATGTGTGAAATTACTGACTTGTTCGGACAATTCCTTCCTGTCAAACTCTCCACTCCCTTTGCACTCAGGTACTTCTCTCTCACTACCTTTCTCCAACCCCATATTTGGTGGTTGTGGTGTCAATTTTCAAGAAAGAGTAGTAGTTAGGATGTGCAGTTCGGTTTACAGTTTGGTTTTGGCTCAGTTTTTTTTTGTTTTTGGTTATATCGGTATTGTAGAAAGTGAAACCAAATAAAACCCACTAGTAATTCGGTTTGATGTAATTTCGGTTTCAAAATCTCTTGGTTTATAACAAAAAAAGAATCTTGTTTTAAAAACTTTTATTTTATTTTTGGTTTATTCATTTTTAGTTTGAATAGATGATGCAAGAATCGGTTTTGGTTAAGTTTCGATCTTGGTTCAATGACGATTTCGGGGTGTTCGATTGTAAACATGGAAAACCAATATTGTCATAAACACATTTGGATACGAATATATCAGTTCAGCTTTGGTTTATATGCTTATCCCTAGTTTCAGTAACCTAAAATCGTATACTGTATCTCAAAGTGGCCGAGGGTAAGGCCTTTGAAAGTTGATTAGCTAAGAAAATGATGATAAATTCCTAAATGAATTATTTTTGTGTAAATTTTGCATAGGACCGAGCATCTATGCAAAATACAAGAGGACAAAACTGATGATCTTCAAATGGTTGGATCAGTCCTATACGACATTCTAGAGGTTGGTTATTATTTATTAAGAAAAAAATACTAATAACATTTGGATAACTGTACCAACCTGATCAAGCTATTGGAAATAGGTGGAAGCGAGTCTAGAGGCGAGGAGGAGAGTGGTGGAAGTGTGTGACACAGTAATAAAACGCGGAGGGCGTCTAGCAGGAGCTGGTATAGTAGCACTCCTGGAGAAGATTGAAAAAGATACCAAAAGGATGGGTTCAGGTAAAAGAACTGTTGTGGCTATGGACGGTGCACTATACGAGAAGTACCCGCAGTATCGAGAGTACATGCAAGATGCACTAGTCGAGCTTCTTGGCCATAAGCTTGCAAGTTACGTTGCGATCAAACATACCAAAGACGTGTCTGGGCTCGGTGCAGCTCTTTTGGCTGCTACTAACTCCATTTACTAGTACTTCATGAATATAAACTTTGTTTGTGTGTACATTATATTACATATCAATAAGATTGTTGTTACGTGAAGCAGCGAACAAGAAAAAGGTAGAACTATAGAAAAATCATTCTGGTCATTTTAAATGAATTTTTTACACGAACTAATAATTTTGGACCCAAATTTTTCTTTACTTAAATGAAACACTCTAGATGAAGTAGAAGTTCTGATATGTATTGCATCGATCTCTTTCTCTTCTTCTCTCTCGATCTCTCCCTAAACCCTAAATCTTTTGCAATGGAACCAAAACTGAGTGGTGGTGGTGTACCGGAAGAGGTGCTTCAGTCGTTGCTCATTGCTTCGGATTCATCCTCCTACTCTCTAGAAGACTGCTTGAAGTTTCTTCTTGAGTCTTCCAAGACGGACTCAGGGCGCTCCGATCTCGCTTCCAAGTCTATCCTTCCTTACATCCTACGTCTTCTTCCTTCCCGCCATTATCTGAATCTCTCTCTCAAGGTCCTCCGCAACCTCTGCGCCGGCGAGGTTTCCAATCAAATCTCTTTCGTCGAACACGGCGGTTCTGCTATCCTCTCCGACTTGCTTGCAGAGAAAACCAAAACCACGGAGGAGGATCTCGAGACTGTTCGTCTCGGGTTGCAGGTTCTAGCCAACGTTGTATTGTTCGGACAAGAGAAACGTCAGAGAGATGTGTGGTTTCGGTTTTTCCCTGAGAGGTTCTTCTCAATCGCTAAGATTAGAAGGCTTGAGACATGTGATCCTCTCTGTATGATTTTGTATGCTTGCTTTGATGGATGCTCTGATCTTGCTTCTCAGCTTTGTCGTATTAGTGTTGGCCTCACCATCGTTGCTGAAACTATACGGACTTCATCTTCCGGTAATGATTTGTTTGTTTATCTCTGATTTGAGCAAATTTAAGCTGAGGTCTTGTCTGATTCAAATTGTCATTGTTTTTTGTAGTTGGGTCTGTGGATGATAATTATTGGCTTAAGTTACTTGTTTCGAGAATCTGTGTTGAAGACCATTGTTTCCTTCAGCTCTTCTCCAAGTTATACAAAGTTGTTGATACGGTTCTTGGTCACAGGGATGAGACCTTTACATCAGAGCAAGTCTTTCTTCTGAGGATGGTCTCTGACATTGCAAATGAGCGGATAGGAAAAGTTTCAATCCCCAAGGATACAGCTTGTTCCATTCTTGGATTATTCAAGCAATCTCTTGACGTTTTTGATTTTGCTTCTTCTAGCGAAAGGTCTGAGCTTCCTACGGGTTCAACTATAGTAGACGTAATGGGTTACTCTCTCGTGATAATAAGAGATGCTTGTGCTGGAGGTAGCCTTGAAGAACTCAACAAGGAAAACAAGGATTCAGTTGATACTGTTGAGTTGCTCTTATCCTCTGGACTGATACATCTCCTCCTTGATCTGCTTCGCAAACTTGATCCTCCAACAACAATAAAGAGGGCTCAACACCAGAGTCCTAGTTCTTCTTCTTCTTCTTCATTAAACCCTTGTCCATACAGAGGATTCAGGAGAGATATTGTGTCTGTGATTGGGAACTGTGCGTACAGAAGGAAAGAGGTACAAGATGAGATCAGGGAGAGAGATGGGCTCTTCCTAATGTTGCAGCAGTGCGTGACCGATGATGACAACCCTTTCTTGAGAGAATGGGGCTTGTGGTGTGTGAGAAATCTGCTGGAAGGGAACCTAGAGAACCAGCAAGTGGTTGCTGAGTTGGAGATTCAAGGATCTGCGGATGTGCCTAAACTCCGTCAAATTGGTCTCAGAGTTGAAATTGATCCTAAAACATCCAGGCCTAAGCTTGTCAATGACACCTGAAGCTTCACTGCCATGGCTCATGTAATATGATTTCTTATATTCTAGTTAGAATTAGGATTATGTGGTTTCTTTCTTCACTAAGTATTAGCTGATGTAATTCTTTTCCATTTCTTGGAATGAGTATGGATGTGACCTGGTATTATTAACCTTCTATACTCACCAATAATGCTAGTCTTTATTTTTACAAGGTCCAGAATTTTATGTACTCAAAGAAGATATGTATTCCCTTGCATATTTGGTTCTATTGAGACTGGTTGAGAGACTTGTTTACGGCATGCAGTTTTGTTTACATGATAAGAAGATTAGATGTATCTAGACAGAAGACCATTCTCACTTTACTTGTTTGTGGTTGCAGCTGAGTGTGCTCGAGTTCACCGTTTTAAGACCGTTTAACTGGATCTGCGATAGGAGCCTCTCAAGGTTGTGGATTGGGGAGAGTCACAGATAACATTTATCGACATCAGAGAGCCTGTCCGTTTGATCATTTTGAGTTTCATCCATTGCCGATTTCTTTAGTTGTAATGCTATCAAAGAAGTTGCATCTTTAATAGCCATTCTTTTTTGCATTAGTCAAGATATTCATTTTTGTTTGAATTGATGATACAACAATCGGTTTTGGTTATGTTTTGATTTGGGTTCAGTTTGTTCCGTTATAAACTTGAAAAGCCAGTATGGTCATAAACCCATTTGAATACAAACATTTCAGTTCAGCATTGGTTTATCCCTAGTTTCAGTATCCTAAAATCATATATGTCAAAGTGGTCGTGGGTAAGGCCTTTGAAACTTGATTAGCTAAGAAAATATTGATAAATTCCTAAAATGAATTATTATTGTGTAAATTTTGTATAGGACTAAGCTTCTATGCAAAGTACACGAGGACAATACCGATGATCTTCAAATTGTTGGGTCAGTCCATAAATTGGATAAATGTACCAACTTGATCTAAGTGAAACATGGAGGGCGTCTAGCAGGAGCTGGTATAGATTGAAGAAGATACCTAAAAGAATGGGTTCAGGTAAAATAACCGTTGTGGCTGTTGACGGTGCCCTGTATGAGAAGTACGTGCAGTATCGAGAGTATATGCAATAATGCAAGATGTGCAAGTTACGTTGCTATCAAACATACCAAAGACATTTCTTGGGTTCGGTGCTGCTACTAACTCTACTTGATGAAAAATTAATTCTTAAAAATCATTCTGTTCTTTTTATATGAATTTTTGGACACGAATTAATTTCAGAATTTTGTTCACATTCACACAAGAGAATTTTTAATCGAGTTTGGTTATGTATCCCCTAGAGACCCCTAATGTGTGAACAAATGAAAAATTCTAATTATGTAATATCAATATTGTTAAATGAAACATTCTAGACGAAGTAGAAGTCTGAACTGATTCATTTCATTCTATAGATGAAAAAATTTGTAAATTTGTGTCGTTCAAAAAAAAAGAAAAAGTTAATTAAAATTTTAAATAAATGAATTTTTAATGTCACAAATATTTCCAGCTCTCTGAGCTGATTTTTCTGGTTAAATCAATAATTTTCAGAAAAACTTCGTTTTATTTATTTGACTGGAGAGTTTGTTTGGCTTAAGAAACTGTTTCGAAGGTACCCGTGAAAATTCAAAGTGAGATCTGAAAGAAGAAAAAATCCAACGACGTCTAGTCTCCTCTGATCGCTCACGATTCCTTCTGAATTCTCCATTCCCTGAGAAAATGGTACTGCTTCCTTCTCTGTCTCTTCTCCACTTTGTTCTCTTTATATGTTCATCTCTAACGCCTCAATTTTGATCAATCTCTCTCTCTCTCTCTTTCTCTCTCAATTTGTCCAGATCCGATTCATATTACTGCAGAACAGACAAGGTAAGACTCGTCTTGCCAAATACTATGTTCCTCTCGAAGAATCCGAGAAGCACAAGGTCGAATACGAGGTAAGCAATTTCAAATCCTCTCTGTCCTCTTATTAGGTTCCCAACTAACTCCAAAGCTCATTTCTGATTCTTAATTTTGTTTTCCCGTACCAGGTTCATAGGTTAGTGGTGAATGGTGACGCAAAATTCACCAACTTCGTTGAGGTTTGTGTTTTATGTATCGACGAGATTAGGGCTCTTCAGAAACTATCTTGCCTTGTCAGATCTTTATAGGGAGAACTCGAAATAAGCCTCAATGAGACATGAAAATGTGATTAAGAACCAACATCAGGGCTATTGATACTAGCACAGTATAGGCATTAAGCTAATTTGATTATTTGAAGAGCATTGCCTTGTCAATTGTGGTATTAATTGGTGTTTGAGATGTTGATAGAAGCTCTGAGGTAGAACCCAACTCATATCTTTATAGAGAAGTAGATATGTGTCTTATGAGAATGTGATTAAGAAAGCAATACATTTGGAATGCATTTTTTATATTTCAGTGGTTATTATTGTGACTTTGTCATGTGGGAAAATGATAAGACTGTCTGCAACTATTTTTTTTCAGTTTAGAACACACAAGGTAATATACAGGCGTTATGCGGGATTGTTTTTCTCCGTGTGTGTGGACATTACTGACAATGAGTTGGCTTACCTGGAGAGTATCCATTTGTTTGTGGAGATATTGGACCATTTCTTCAGCAATGTCTGTGAGCTAGATTTGGTGTTTAATTTCCACAAGGTACCAAGCCTCCTTTGTTGCTATTACTCTTTATATATTTAGTATCTCGAAACTGCTTCTTTGGATCCTTTAAGCCGTAAAGTTTAGCTTATGATGCTGTACAACCACTGGTTTCGAATAGACCTGGGATTTTAGTGAATTCAATGTTTTTAAGGGTGTTTTGAAAATTTTCACCCATGAAGCTTCTAAGGGCCTATCAGTGAAGCTTGTGTTTGCCAAAATCAAAAGCTAGTTTCGTTCTCTTCTCATTGTATTTGTTGTCCCAATTTTAAGCTGACCATAATGGCCATATGTATGCAGCATCCTCAAAAGCATTCCCCATTTGTGTCTATTTATGTGGATGCTTCTGTGTGTCTAGATTTGATCTGTGTTTGTACTCTAATAATTGCTCCTAATTCCCTATGATTTCAATTAAAAAGGTGTACTTGATACTCGATGAATTCATTCTTGCTGGGGAGCTCCAAGAAACAAGCAAAAGGGTGTGTATTTTTGTTTCAAGCTTTCCTCTTTCACTAAGATGTATCACACAATTCATTGCTAAACACTAAACTTGAAAATGTTGGGAACAAAATTTTTACTTGCAGGCGATCATCGAAAGGATGTCAGAACTCGAGAAGTTGGAGTGATGATGGTTAACTTGATGCGTGCTTTCCCTCTGTTTTCTTTCTTTCTTTCTTGGCATGTTGGGAAGATTAGCGATGCTTTGGTGAGTTGAAGACAAATGGTGGTGTTAAGATTGTGAATGACATTGAATGATTCTGCTGAGATTGTTCATCCAAAATTTGTTTATCTGTGATTTTCATTTCAACTAGTGAGGTTACTTTTCTATCGCAGACATTGAATTCTGTATAAAATGTTTGTTTCGCAGAAATTTTATCACGGATATAGTACTGAGAAGATACGAAACTTAGTTGATAGTAGCTGTGAAATTATCAACGAAATAGAAAGACAAATACTGAGGAATGTGAACAGTGTCAAACTTTCTTTGGTGAATTGATTCTCAACACAACTTTAAAGATCCTCGGCGATCTATTCATTAGCCCGTATCTGTGGCCTTTGCTGTTATACAAATCCATCTCTGACCTCCATTGGTGGGATTCATCAAGTCATAGAAAGTAGAAACACAGGAACACGAGAACTTTTCTTACCAACCTAACTCTTCAACTCTAAGAAGTTAGCTGCCAAGCTCATCTTTACGGGGAGACACTTTGTAAGTTCCTACATTATTCAAACACACATGAACACAGACACTAAACAATGTATATAAACCAGGGCTTATCAGTGTCATGTATCTTTTCTTACCAACCAACTCAACTCTAGTAAGTTACACATACTGAGCAGGCAAACGCAATTTTACAACGAGAGACATTACTAGTTCCTGAATCAATCAAACAGAAACACCAACACGAAGATAAACGCAGGGCTTATGAGTCATTTATCTAATGCGATGCCCCTAATACCATGGTTCTGTTAAGTCTATTGAGGCAAGCAATTTCCTCTAGTTCTCCTAAGTTCTTCCAGTCTCACTGAAGTTCCCAAGCTCTCCAATAACTCAATGAACTCTCAATGGCTTTGCTCTTCGCAACGCAGGCACAAACTTCCAGTAAGAATCAGTAACCCCATTCTATATTTTTACCTAAGTCCTCATATTATTCTTAGATAAACAAAACTGTGCACAAACAGCAAGCTTGACAAAGGTTCAAGGTCTACCACTTAATTGTAACACTAACAAATATCTATACATAAGACTCACAGGCCATATGTGTCATCTATGTTTCTAGTATAATGCCTACATCGTTCTATGGATTTGATCTTCTCAAGCAATACAATTACCATTTCTAAATTCCAACTAGCAAGATCCAAAGCCTTATAATTCTGCTTAGAATAACCAAAACTGTTACACAAACAGTAAATTTGACAAAGGTTCAAGATCTACTACTTAATTGTAATATCACATCACCAGCTAACATATGCAACATCCATGGAAAACGAAAAAGACAAGAAAACGAGTGATGAATAAAAAGGAAGTCAAATCTTGGTCTTCTTGGGTTTCACAGGACATACTACAGGAGAAGCATCATCATCACCTTCTTCTTCATCATCAGACAAGATTTGGTCGGGGACATCATCATCTGGAACATTATGCTTTGTGATAAAATCCTTGAGTATCTTCATACTTTCCACTTTCATCGAAACCAATTGGTCCAAAACAGTATCACCCTTGTTTGATGAATCAATCGTGTAGCTCTCTGTCCCAAGCTTGAACTCGGCTTTAACAAGATTCTTCACAGGGACTGAAACGTGACTCTCAATTTCCATATCGACCCTGAAATTAAAAACTAAAGAAGAGGAAAGGAATCAAAATTACAGCGTGGTAGAAGGCGCAGAACCCTAATTATGAATCTTAGTTTAGGTGGAAGAAGAAGAAGCAAAGGACGATGATAGCCGACAATTAAATTATGAGCGATTACGAGTTTTGCTTTACCCAAATAATTAATTACCCTAAGAACCGTTAAGTGTTTTTCTTGTCCATAATTAATTGTAAAATAAATTTTATAATAATTAAAAATCTATTATATATTTTTTGGTAGATAAAAATCTATTATATTTTTACAAAAATTGAATATTTATAAAAATTTAAAAATTAATAAAAAATCAAATAATCAATCGAAATTAAATAAGAAAATAGTCAATAGCTCTTCTTCCACTTTTTGGGTCTGATTGGAAGCACCCAAACGCCTCGTTTGCAAATGAGCCACTCCAATAATGACCAATCAACAAGTCGTTTGGAGAAGGCGGTTGGATATCATGATTGGAGAAAGCGTTTGAACATGGTGGTTATAATCTGTTTTTGGTGGTTACAACCACTCATCCTAGCCACTATCGAAAACCAACGTTTGGCTTTATAAATATGTTGCATAGTTTTTTTTTCTTTGGACAAAAAGCTGCATATTTTTATTTATTTATTTATTGTTCAAACCTTAATCTTGATTTAATATATGTTACTATTCTTCTCAATGTTTTTTTCTTATGAAAAGGTTAGTAAGCCAAAAATAAATAAAAATTTAGTAAATCAAGATTATGATTTGAATAGTAACATACATGGAGATTATGATTTTGTTGATATCATATAATGAAGATTTAAAAATAAACATTTGCTAATTTTGTTAATATCACATTTGATCATTTCGTTAATGTCATTTAAATATATTAGTATTTTATATTATGAATTAGATAATGATTTATTATTTCATTTTAACTAAATTAATTTCAGTTTTCTATAACTTATACTATTCAACCGCTGAAAATGTTACCCATCAAGCTAAATACTCAAACGCTTTCTTTTACTTGTCATTTTTTCCATCCGCTAATTTTAACCGCTTTCTTTTTAACTATCTTCTTTACAACCGCTATAAAAATTTCAACCACCTCTTTTAAACATAGTTACCAATCGGAGCCTTTGTCAATAGCATCTTGAACGAAAAACTTAGATTAAAAAGAGATCTACTAAGATGTAAAACAACTATGTGTGACTACATAGAGCATCAAGACAAGATTTCCACAGAAACAATATCTTGAAGATTTAACAAAGGTTAACGAATATACTCTTGTAGCCAAAAATGCTCCAAGATAGGGAATAAATATTGGTAAACTACAAGCCAAATACACAAAAAGACCACAATTTTATTTGTTATATATTGTTCGGAAGATCGAAAGTCACCAAAATATATTGGAGTTCATCAAGATAACACTCCAAATATACATGAAACTTCTAATTAATCTTTTCGTCCTCGCTTGAGATTAGTAAACTTGTAAGGAAATAATTGCTTACAACAAAACTAGAGACAACATTATCAGGCCTCATAGCTTAGAATTTTGGCACATCATCAACTCTTTTAGAAACTTTATAGTCTTAAATTACAAGATCCAAGATTCAAAAAAATAATTACAAGATCTTTTTGTGATGTCTAAACTTTAGAATTTAGTCTTTTTTTGTTGTTATTACAGTATATGAAGAATGAAGAAGCAAAGAAGATAAGAACAGAGGAAGTTGCTGTTAACACCGTTAACAGAGACTGAAGTTGGATTATAGTTAGCGTTTCCAATCCAAAGCCATCAGCGTTTCAGGTTAAAGCTCAGATGAACAACTATCAACAACAAGGATTTCAGAAACATACACACTTTGGCATGAATGGTCACACAGTTGACAAATGCTACAAAATTCATGGTTTTTGAAACAACCCGACCCCCTTTTTTTTTTTTAACAATTAAATACAATGTATAATTAAGCATCCCATACTACTTAATTAACCAACCCAAACCACAACTCAACATTAAACTAGCAATAACATTAAGCACAGCGGAAACATACCAATAATACAAAACCAACAACATCATCAATACAATAACATTCCTAACCATTCTATCCGGCAACCTAACATAATACTAACCAAGGTTCCAACAACATAACCAACAAATCCAATAACACACAAACGAGACCCTAGATCATCCTCCTCCTCATTGCCATGATTCCACGTCACAAACCTGCACACCACAAACAACAATTGAGATGCGTAAGTATTATCACAAATACTTAGTGAGGCAATCCTCCCATCTACTGGGCTATACACACAAGCAACTGAGATTCCAATGCTTAACAAATGACAACCAAACACAACAAACCAGGAAAAATCACGAAACAAGCAACTTGGTGTCGACCGACACCAGAGAGGTGTCGATCGACACTGGCCAAACATGGTGTCGGTCGACACCTAACTGGTGTCGATCGACACTCCCTTCGCAGACGCGAACTGCACGAATCCGATCGACGAACCTCCGTTTCCAATCATCTCCAATCCGTTCCAACCTCACCCAAAACCTTCGGGAACCTATAAGAACCATAACACAACCACCACAAGCAAGAACAACACCACTAACACAACCAATCAAGCAAGAACAACACCACAAAGCACCACCAATCAAGAAAGAACAACAAAGGATTCTCAGGCTTAGATAAGCCATGGTCATGCACTCACCTTATCAACTCATTATAACAACCAACACAACCAGTTGAGACCCTCCTAATGTCTGAAACAGCCCAGAAACGCCCTACAACAAGCCACACAACCAAAAACGACTTATAGCAAAACTGCTCAGAAACATCAAGAAAGAACAGTCTCAAAGACGAAACCCTAAAAGGAAAACTAACCGTTAACTAACAAATCGCTCCGGTGAAAAGCTACCCCTAGACGTCACGAAGCTTCCCACAAAACTTCAGCACGATCAGGCACCATACGAGACCACGATCTCAGTTACAATCTCCGATGGTCCCAACTCGCGTCTGAGAAAACGTGTCTCACGAAACTGCCAATAACTCATCGAGTTTAAATCCAAATCTACTTCTGTAAAAAGGCGAATGACGATGAAAGACTTGGGAATAAAACCACCAAATTTCATTACCTTTGAGAACGATTTGATATGCCGAAACTGTTTCCTCCCAAACCCTAACGATTCTGATCTTTCTCCTTTAATCTCCTTCAACCACAATAGGCTCTCTCCTCTCTCTCTAACTCTGAAAACGGCGACCACACACCCTAAAACCCTTCATTTGTCGCTTCTCCACTTATATACTCGGTTTAGATAACTAAACCAAACCAACCAAACCAAAATTGCGAATTAAAACAAACCCGACGAACCCAGACAAAGGGGTGTCGATTGATGCCACAAGGGTGTCGATCGACACTCCTTCCAAAAATCACAGAATCTGGTTCGCGGATGTTACAATTCTCCCCCACCAATAAGGATTCGTCCTCGAATCCCGCAACACCGTCCATCCGTCAAGGACCTCCATGCCACCGTCAACACGGCCCGCACGTCCTGCGACCAGACTGAACACCGTCAGCCAAGGTTTCCCGTGCAACTGTCGCAACAGCCCGCACACCTCCGACTGAACCACGAGGTCTCCCTCTAATCAATATACTCACATCAAAGACACTATTTGCTCACAACTAAGTGCTTCCCCCGTCCGTGGTCGCAACCAACGAATCATGCCGGCTCGCTATCAGGCCAACTGCCTTAAGCTACAACATCCAGGAAGTCACTCACACACACACTCCCCCCGCTCTCAGGTCGCAACCTTCGAGTCATACCGGCTCACTGCCAGGCCACAGCCTACAGCTACGGTATCCAGGGAGTCTCACCTAAATATCGTCAGCCAAGGTTTCCCGTGCACTGTCGCAACAGCCCGCACACCTCCGACTGAACCACGAGGTCTCCCTCTAGTCAATATACTCACATCAAAGACACTATTTGCTCACAACTCAGTGCTTCCCCCGTCCGTGGTCGCAACCAACGAATCATGCCGGCTCGCTATCAGGCCAACTGCCTTAAGCTACGGCATCCAGGAAGTCACTCACACACACACTCCCCCCGCTCTCAGGTCGCAACCTTCGAGTCATACCGGCTCACTGCTAGGCCACAGCCTACAGCTACGGTATCCAGGGAGTCTCACCTAAATATCGTCAGCCAAGGTTTCCCGTGCACTGTCGCAACAGCCCGCACACCTCCGACTGAACCACGAGGTCTCCCTCTAGTCAATATACTCACATCAAAGACACTATTTGCTCACAACTCAGTGCTTCCCCCGTCCGTGGTCGCAACCAACGAATCATGCCGGCTCGCTATCAGGCCAACCGCCTTAAGCTACGGCATCCAGGAAGTCACTCACACACACACTCCCCCCGCTCTCAGGTCGCAACCTTCGAGTCATACCGGCTCACTGCCAGGCCACAGCCTACAGCTACGGTATCCAGGGAGTCTCACACGCCCACTCCCCCTGCTCTCGGGTCGCAACCCTCGAGACATACCGGCTCACTGCCGAGCCATGGCTCACAGCTACGGTATCCAGGGAGTCTCACACGCCCACTCCCCCCGCTCTCGGGTCGCAACCCTCGAGACATACCGGCTCACTGCCGAGCCACGGCTCACAGCTACGGTATCCAGGGAGTCTCAAAATCCCGCTCTAAGGTCGTCACCCTAAAGCGCGCTCACGGATCGTCATCCGAAGCAAACATACCACTCCCACTCTCTGGCCACAAAGTCCATTGAGCTATCGGTATCACATGAGTTGGGCTCACACTATCCTGAGCAAATAAGTCCGATGTCAACGAGTATCTCCCGACTAGATCTACCTCAACACTTTCCATTTCTGGAAACTTCTATTTTTAGAAACTTTCCTCTTTTAGCATTGCGCCCTCACGAAAACTCATATCCCGAACACCACCATGACCACCACCCGGTCACCCTGGAACACCCTACCCCCAAGGTATTTCCATACACTTTTCAAAAAAATAGAAAAGCTCTAACTCCTATAAAACTTTCCATTTATAGCAACCTTCTATTTATGGAAACTTTCCATTTATAGCAACCTTCTATTTATGGAAACCGTACATTTATAGAATTTCCGTGCTATTCCTTTCCAGTGGTTTTTCCACAATTCCCAAATCCAAAAATAACTCCAACCTTTATTAAAACCTCAATGCAATAATCGTTTACAAAACCAAACGAAAATACAAAATGAAAGAATGAAAAACAAAAGCTAAAACTAAGCGCTGGAATGGGCACCCGGTCCTCCCTTCGGCTGTGCCACAACCTCCATCATCTGCCTCCTCTTAGGACAGAAAGGCCTGATATGCCCCTCCTCCCCACAATGATAATACAAACGACGGTACTCCTGCAAGTCACCTTTCTTGGGACAGTTTGCCAACGTGTGATCCGTGCTCCCGCACCCATAGCATCTCTGGCTACCCTGGTTTGCCATTGTCGTCTCTTCCCGCCTCCTCTTACGCCTTTGCTCTGCCGGCCTATCCTTGCTTGGTATGCCCTGCTCCAATGTCTTCTCTGTCTGAGCCGCTGGACTGACAACCACCAACTGTGACCTCAAGTCATCCTCTATCCCAGCTGCAACCTCAACCAGCTCCGCTCTCGTAGCATAGCTCCTCACTCTGCACCGAGTCCTCAGATCATCTCGCAAAGCCAGCAAGAACCTCCGCACCTGAGCCGACTCTGGCTCCCAAGCCCGGCCTGAATACCCCACAAGCCGACTGAACTCTGCATCCAGCTCCCGCACTGTACGGTCCCCCTGAGTCAACCCCAAGAACCGTGCCTCCATACGATCAAGAGCCTCCTGAGGAAAATACTTGGAGTTAAACTCCCCCACAAAATCTCCCCAAGACATACCCCGCTGCACCCTCCGTGCTGTCACCGACCTCCACCACACACGAGCATCTCCTGACAAGTAAAACACTGCCAGATCCACCCTGTACCGGTCAGGACACCTAAGCGAAAGGAAAATATCCTCCATCCGCTCTCTCCACTCATCCGCTACACTCGGATCGGTACTTCCTAAGAAATACCCTGCTCCCACATGCCGCAGCTGCTCCATCATCCGCACATACTGAGCATCCACTGCCTCGGCCCCTGGCTGCACACCTGCCTGCAAACCCGCCGCAGGCTGCACCTCTGGAACCTGCCCACCAACCCCTGGCGGCACTACTGGAACCTGCCCACCAACCACTGGCGGCACCACTGGACCCTGCCCACCAACCACTGGCGGCACCACTGGATCCTGACCACCACCCACTGGCGGCACTACTGCTGGAAGTCGCTGCAAAACTTGAGCTAGCAAGTCCATCAAGACATCCTCCCTGCCTGGAGCACCTCCTGCTGCAACCCCCACACCCGGGGCAACACCGTGACCGACACCGGGCCCATCCGCCCTGCCGTCACCAAAACCAGCCTGGTCTCCAGACACACTAGGATGAACCTGTGACTCCGCCACCTCCTCACTGGCCATGCTCTGGGCTACACTCACACTGGCCTCAGGAACCTGACCTCGTCCCCGACCACGACCACGACCACGCCCACGACCACGACCACGACCGCGACCAACAGCATCCTCTCTAGCCATCTGCACTACCCAGAACAGAAGGCTAAGCACCCAATTCAAAAACCGCACAAAGAGTACACATCTTACCGTGGAATCTCATTGAAGGCTCGAAGAGGATGATACTAGGACTCCATACCACAAACAATTGACTAACCACGCATAATCAATTTCATAACACAACAGCATGCATCCAGCTACAGGAAAATAATTCCACCAATTAAATTCCTAAACCACTCTAAATCATTCACTTAACCATCCTAGAACCGTATGGGCTCTGATACCAAAATGAAACAACCCGACCCCCTTTTTTTTTTTTAACAATTAAATACAATGTATAATTAAGCATCCCATACTACTTAATTAACCAACCCAAACCACAACTCAACATTAAACCAGCAATAACATTAAGCACAGCGGAAACATACCAATAATACAAAACCAACAACATCATCAATACAATAACATTCCTAACCATTCTATCCGGCAACCTAACATAATACTAACCAAGGTTCCAACAACATAACCAACAAATCCAATAACACACAAACGAGACCCTAGATCATCCTCCTCCTCATTGCCATGATTCCACGTCACAAACCTGCACACCACAAACAACAATTGAGATGCGTAAGTATTATCACAAATACTTAGTGAGGCAATCCTCCCATCTACTGGGCTATACACACAAGCAACTGAGATTCCAATGCTTAACAAATGACAACCAAACACAACAAACCAGGAAAAATCACGAAACAAGCAACTTGGTGTCGACCGACACCAGAGAGGTGTCGATCGACACTGGCCAAACATGGTGTCGGTCGACACCTAACTGGTGTCGATCGACACTCCCTTCGCAGACGCGAACTGCACGAATCCGATCGACGAACCTCCGTTTCCAATCATCTCCAATCCGTTCCAACCTCACCCAAAACCTTCGGGAACCTATAAGAACCATAACACAACCACCACAAGCAAGAACAACACCACTAACACAACCAATCAAGCAAGAACAACACCACAAAGCACCACCAATCAAGAAAGAACAACAAAGGATTCTCAGGCTTAGATAAGCCATGGTCATGCACTCACCTTATCAACTCATTATAACAACCAACACAACCAGTTGAGACCCTCCTAATGTCTGAAACAGCCCAGAAACGCCCTACAACAAGCCACACAACCAAAAACGACTTATAGCAAAACTGCTCAGAAACATCAAGAAAGAACAGTCTCAAAGACGAAACCCTAAAAGGAAAACTAACCGTTAACTAACAAATCGCTCCGGTGAAAAGCTACCCCTAGACGTCACAAAGCTTCCCTCAAAAGTTCAGCACGATCAGGCACCATACGAGACCACGATCTCAGTTACAATCTCCGATGGTCCCAACTCGCGTCTGAGAAAACGTGTCTCACGAAACTGCCAATAACTCATCGAGTTTAAATCCAAATCTACTTCTGTAAAAAGGCGAATGACGATGAAAGACTTGGGAATAAAACCACCAAATTTCATTACCTTTGAGAACGATTTGATATGCCGAAACTGTTTCCTCCCAAACCCTAACGATTCTGATCTTTCTCCTTTAATCTCCTTCAACCACAATAGGCTCTCTCCTCTCTCTCTAACTCTGAAAACGACGACCACACACCCTAAAACCCTTCATTTGTCGCTTCTCCACTTATATACTCGGTTTAGATAACTAAACCAAACCAACCAAACCAAAATTGCGAATTAAAACAAACCCGACGAACCCAGACAAAGGGGTGTCGATTGATGCCACAAGGGTGTCGATCGACACTCCTTCCAAAAATCACAGAATCTGGTTCGCGGATGTTACAATTCTCCCCCACCAATAAGGATTCGTCCTCGAATCCCGCAACACCGTCCATCCTTCAAGGACCTCCATGCCACCGTCAACACGGCCCGCACGTCCTCCGACCAGACTGAACACCGTCAGCCAAGGTTTCCCGTGCAACTGTCGCAACAGCCCGCACACCTCCGACTGAACCACGAGGTCTCCCTCTAGTCAATATACTCACATCAAAGACACTATTTGCTCACAACTAAGTGCTTCCCCCGTCCGTGGTCGCAACCAACGAATCATGCCGGCTCGCTATCAGGCCGACTGCCTTAAGCTACAGCATCCAGGAAGTCACTCACACACACACTCCCCCCGCTCTCAGGTCGCAACCTTCGAGTCATACCGGCTCACTGCCAGGCCACAGCCTACAGCTACGGTATCCAGGGAGTCTCACCTAAATATCGTCAGCCAAGGTTTCCCGTGCACTGTCGCAACAGCCCGCACACCTCCGACTGAACCACGAGGTCTCCCTCTAGTCAATATACTCACATCAAAGACACTATTTGCTCACAACTCAGTGCTTCCCCCGTCCGTGGTCGTAACCAACGAATCATGCCGGCTCGCTATCAGGCCAACTGCCTTAAGCTACGGCATCCAGGAAGTCACTCACACACACACTCCCCCCGCTCTCAGGTCGCAACCTTCGAGTCATACCGGCTCACTGCCAGGCCACAGCCTACAGCTACGGTATCCAGGGAGTCTCACCTAAATATCGTCAGCCAAGGTTTCCCGTGCACTGTCGCAACAGCCCGCACACCTCCGACTGAACCACGAGGTCTCCCTCTAGTCAATATACTCACATCAAAGACACTATTTGCTCACAACTCAGTGCTTCCCCCGTCCGTGGTCGCAACCAACGAATCATGCCGGCTCGCTATCAGGCCAACCGCCTTAAGCTACGGCATCCAGGAAGTCACTCACACACACGCTCCCCCCGCTCTCAGGTCGCAACCTTCGAGTCATACCAGCTCACTGCCAGGCCACAACCTACAGCTACGGTATCCAGGGAGTCTCACACGCCCACTCCCCCTGCTCTGGGGTCGCAACCCTCGAGACATACCGGCTCACTGCCGAGCCATGGCTCACAGCTACGGTATCCAGGGAGTCTCACACGCCCACTCCCCCCGCTCTCGGGTCGCAACCCTCGAGACATACCGGCTCACTGCCGAGCCACGGCTCACAGCTACGGTATCCAGGGAGTCTCAAAATCCCGCTCTAAGGTCGTCACCCTAAAGCGCGCTCACGGATCGTCATCCGAAGCAAACATACCACTCCCACTCTCTGGCCACAAAGTCCATTGAGCTATCGGTATCACATGAGTTGGGCTCACACTATCCTGAGCAAATAAGTCCGATGTCAACGAGTATCTCCCGACTAGATCTACCTCAACACTTTCCATTTCTGGAAACTTCTATTTTTAGAAACTTTCCTCTTTTAGCATTGCGCCCTCACGAAAACTCATATCCCGAACACCACCATGACCACCACCCGGTCACCCTGGAACACCCTACCCCCAAGGTATTTCCATACACTTTTCAAAAAAATAGAAAAGCTCTAACTCCTATAAAACTTTCCATTTATAGCAACCTTCTATTTATGGAAACTTTCCATTTATAGCAACCTTCTATTTATGGAAACCGTACATTTATAGAATTTCCGTGCTATTCCTTTCCAGTGGTTTTTCCACAATTCCCAAATCCAAAAATAACTCCAACCTTTATTAAAACCTCAATGCAATAATCGTTTACAAAACCAAACGAAAATACAAAATGAAAGAATGAAAAACAAAAGCTAAAACTAAGCGCTGGAATGGGCACCCGGTCCTCCCTTCGGCTGTGCCACAACCTCCATCATCTGCCTCCTCTTAGGACAGAAAGGCCTGATATGCCCCTCCTCCCCACAATGATAATACAAACGACGGTACTCCTGCAAGTCACCTTTCTTGGGACAGTTTGCCAACGTGTGATCCGTGCTCCCGCACCCATAGCATCTCTGGCTACCCTGGTTTGCCATTGTCGTCTCTTCCCGCCTCCTCTTACGCCTTTGCTCTGCCGGCCTATCCTTGCTTGGTATGCCCTGCTCCAATGTCTTCTCTGTCTGAGCCGCTGGACTGACAACCACCAACTGTGACCTCAAGTCATCCTCTATCCCAGCTGCAACCTCAACCAGCTCCGCTCTCGTAGCATAGCTCCTCACTCTGCACCGAGTCCTCAGATCATCTCGCAAAGCCAGCAAGAACCTCCGCACCTGAGCCGACTCTGGCTCCCAAGCCCGGCCTGAATACCCCACAAGCCGACTGAACTCTGCATCCAGCTCCCGCACTGTACGGTCCCCCTGAGTCAACCCCAAGAACCGTGCCTCCATACGATCAAGAGCCTCCTGAGGAAAATACTTGGAGTTAAACTCCCCCACAAAATCTCCCCAAGACATACCCCGCTGCACCCTCCGTGCTGTCACCGACCTCCACCACACACGAGCATCTCCTGACAAGTAAAACACTGCCAGATCCACCCTGTACCGGTCAGGACACCTAAGCGAAAGGAAAATATCCTCCATCCGCTCTCTCCACTCATCCGCTACACTCGGATCGGTACTTCCTAAGAAATACCCTGCTCCCACATGCCGCAGCTGCTCCATCATCCGCACATACTGAGCATCCACTGCCTCGGCCCCTGGCTGCACACCTGCCTGCAAACCCGCCGCAGGCTGCACCTCTGGAACCTGCCCACCAACCCCTGGCGGCACTACTGGAACCTGCCCACCAACCACTGGCGGCACCACTGGACCCTGCCCACCAACCACTGGCGGCACCACTGGATCCTGACCACCACCCACTGGCGGCACTACTGCTGGAAGTCGCTGCAAAACTTGAGCTAGCAAGTCCATCAAGACATCCTCCCTGCCTGGAGCACCTCCTGCTGCAACCCCCACACCCGGGGCAACACCGTGACCGACACCGGGCCCATCCGCCCTGCCGTCACCAAAACCAGCCTGGTCTCCAGACACACTAGGATGAACCTGTGACTCCGCCACCTCCTCACTGGCCATGCTCTGGGCTACACTCACACTGGCCTCAGGAACCTGACCTCGTCCCCGACCACGACCACGACCACGCCCACGACCACGACCACGACCGCGACCAACAGCATCCTCTCTAGCCATCTGCACTACCCAGAACAGAAGGCTAAGCACCCAATTCAAAAACCGCACAAAGAGTACACATCTTACCGTGGAATCTCATTGAAGGCTCGAAGAGGATGATACTAGGACTCCATACCACAAACAATTGACTAACCACGCATAATCAATTTCATAACACAACAGCATGCATCCAGCTACAGGAAAATAATTCCACCAATTAAATTCCTAAACCACTCTAAATCATTCACTTAACCATCCTAGAACCGTATGGGCTCTGATACCAAAATGAAACAACCCGACCCCCTTTTTTTTTTTTAACAATTAAATACAATGTATAATTAAGCATCCCATACTACTTAATTAACCAACCCAAACCACAACTCAACATTAAACCAGCAATAACATTAAGCACAGCGGAAACATACCAATAATACAAAACCAACAACATCATCAATACAATAACATTCCTAACCATTCTATCCGGCAACCTAACATAATACTAACCAAGGTTCCAACAACATAACCAACAAATCCAATAACACACAAACGAGACCCTAGATCATCCTCCTCCTCATTGCCATGATTCCACGTCACAAACCTGCACACCACAAACAACAATTGAGATGCGTAAGTATTATCACAAATACTTAGTGAGGCAATCCTCCCATCTACTGGGCTATACACACAAGCAACTGAGATTCCAATGCTTAACAAATGACAACCAAACACAACAAACCAGGAAAAATCACGAAACAAGCAACTTGGTGTCGACCGACACCAGAGAGGTGTCGATCGACACTGGCCAAACATGGTGTCGGTCGACACCTAACTGGTGTCGATCGACACTCCCTTCGCAGACGCGAACTGCACGAATCCGATCGACGAACCTCCGTTTCCAATCATCTCCAATCCGTTCCAACCTCACCCAAAACCTTCGGGAACCTATAAGAACCATAACACAACCACCACAAGCAAGAACAACACCACTAACACAACCAATCAAGCAAGAACAACACCACAAAGCACCACCAATCAAGAAAGAACAACAAAGGATTCTCAGGCTTAGATAAGCCATGGTCATGCACTCACCTTATCAACTCATTATAACAACCAACACAACCAGTTGAGACCCTCCTAATGTCTGAAACAGCCCAGAAACGCCCTACAACAAGCCACACAACCAAAAACGACTTATAGCAAAACTGCTCAGAAACATCAAGAAAGAACAGTCTCAAAGACGAAACCCTAAAAGGAAAACTAACCGTTAACTAACAAATCGCTCCGGTGAAAAGCTACCCCTAGACGTCACAAAGCTTCCCTCAAAAGTTCAGCACGATCAGGCACCATACGAGACCACGATCTCAGTTACAATCTCCGATGGTCCCAACTCGCGTCTGAGAAAACGTGTCTCACGAAACTGCCAATAACTCATCGAGTTTAAATCCAAATCTACTTCTGTAAAAAGGCGAATGACGATGAAAGACTTGGGAATAAAACCACCAAATTTCATTACCTTTGAGAACGATTTGATATGCCGAAACTGTTTCCTCCCAAACCCTAACGATTCTGATCTTTCTCCTTTAATCTCCTTCAACCACAATAGGCTCTCTCCTCTCTCTCTAACTCTGAAAACGACGACCACACACCCTAAAACCCTTCATTTGTCGCTTCTCCACTTATATACTCGGTTTAGATAACTAAACCAAACCAACCAAACCAAAATTGCGAATTAAAACAAACCCGACGAACCCAGACAAAGGGGTGTCGATTGATGCCACAAGGGTGTCGATCGACACTCCTTCCAAAAATCACAGAATCTGGTTCGCGGATGTTACAATTCTCCCCCACCAATAAGGATTCGTCCTCGAATCCCGCAACACCGTCCATCCTTCAAGGACCTCCATGCCACCGTCAACACGGCCCGCACGTCCTCCGACCAGACTGAACACCGTCAGCCAAGGTTTCCCGTGCAACTGTCGCAACAGCCCGCACACCTCCGACTGAACCACGAGGTCTCCCTCTAGTCAATATACTCACATCAAAGACACTATTTGCTCACAACTAAGTGCTTCCCCCGTCCGTGGTCGCAACCAACGAATCATGCCGGCTCGCTATCAGGCCGACTGCCTTAAGCTACAGCATCCAGGAAGTCACTCACACACACACTCCCCCCGCTCTCAGGTCGCAACCTTCGAGTCATACCGGCTCACTGCCAGGCCACAGCCTACAGCTACGGTATCCAGGGAGTCTCACCTAAATATCGTCAGCCAAGGTTTCCCGTGCACTGTCGCAACAGCCCGCACACCTCCGACTGAACCACGAGGTCTCCCTCTAGTCAATATACTCACATCAAAGACACTATTTGCTCACAACTCAGTGCTTCCCCCGTCCGTGGTCGTAACCAACGAATCATGCCGGCTCGCTATCAGGCCAACTGCCTTAAGCTACGGCATCCAGGAAGTCACTCACACACACACTCCCCCCGCTCTCAGGTCGCAACCTTCGAGTCATACCGGCTCACTGCCAGGCCACAGCCTACAGCTACGGTATCCAGGGAGTCTCACCTAAATATCGTCAGCCAAGGTTTCCCGTGCACTGTCGCAACAGCCCGCACACCTCCGACTGAACCACGAGGTCTCCCTCTAGTCAATATACTCACATCAAAGACACTATTTGCTCACAACTCAGTGCTTCCCCCGTCCGTGGTCGCAACCAACGAATCATGCCGGCTCGCTATCAGGCCAACCGCCTTAAGCTACGGCATCCAGGAAGTCACTCACACACACGCTCCCCCCGCTCTCAGGTCGCAACCTTCGAGTCATACCAGCTCACTGCCAGGCCACAACCTACAGCTACGGTATCCAGGGAGTCTCACACGCCCACTCCCCCTGCTCTCGGGTCGCAACCCTCGAGACATACCGGCTCACTGCCGAGCCATGGCTCACAGCTACGGTATCCAGGGAGTCTCACACGCCCACTCCCCCCGCTCTCGGGTCGCAACCCTCGAGACATACCGGCTCACTGCCGAGCCACGGCTCACAGCTACGGTATCCAGGGAGTCTCAAAATCCCGCTCTAAGGTCGTCACCCTAAAGCGCGCTCACGGATCGTCATCCGAAGCAAACATACCACTCCCACTCTCTGGCCACAAAGTCCATTGAGCTATCGGTATCACATGAGTTGGGCTCACACTATCCTGAGCAAATAAGTCCGATGTCAACGAGTATCTCCCGACTAGATCTACCTCAAAACTTTCCATTTCTGGAAACTTCTATTTTTAGAAACTTTCCTCTTTTAGCATTGCGCCCTCACGAAAACTCATATCCCGAACACCACCATGACCACCACCCGGTCACCCTGGAACACCCTACCCCCAAGGTATTTCCATACACTTTTCAAAAAAATAGAAAAGCTCTAACTCCTATAAAACTTTCCATTTATAGCAACCTTCTATTTATGGAAACTTTCCATTTATAACAACCTTCTATTTATGGAAACCGTACATTTATAGAATTTCCGTGCTATTCCTTTCCAGTGGTTTTTCCACAATTCCCAAATCTAAAAATAACTCCAACCTTTATTAAAACCTCAATGCAATAATCGTTTACAAAACCAAACGAAAATACAAAATGAAAGAATGAAAAACAAAAGCTAAAACTAAGCGCTGGAATGGGCACCCGGTCCTCCCTTCGGCTGTGCCACAACCTCCATCATCTGCCTCCTCTTAGGACAGAAAGGCCTGATATGCCCCTCCTCCCCACAATGATAATACAAACGACGGTACTCCTGCAAGTCACTTTTCTTGGGACAGTTTGCCAACGTGTGATCCGTGCTCCCGCACCCATAGCATCTCTGGCTACCCTGGTTTGCAATTGTCGTCTCTTCCCGCCTCCTCTTACGCCTTTGCTCTGCCGGCCTATCCTTGCTTGGTATGCCCTGCTCCAATGTCTTCTCTGTCTGAGCCGCTAGACTAACAACCACCAACTGTGACCTCAAGTCATCCTCTATCCCAGCTGCAACCTCAACCAGCTCCGCTCTCGTAGCATAGCTCCTCACCCTGCACCGAGTCCTCAGATCATCTCGCAAAGCCAGCAAGAACCTCCGCACCTGAGCCGACTCTGGCTCCCAAGCCCGGCCTGCATACCCCACAAGCCGACTGAACTCTGCATCCAGCTCTCGCACTGTACGGTCCCCCTGAGTCAACCCCAAGAACCGTGCCTCCATACGATCAAGAGCCTCCTGAGGAAAATACTTGGAGTTAAACTCCCCCACAAAATCTCCCCAAGACATACCCCGCTGCACCCTCCGTGCTGTCACCGACCTCCACCACACACGAGCATCTCCTGACAAGTAAAACACTGCCAGATCCACCCTGTACTGGTCGGGACACCTAAGCGAAAGGAAAATATCCTCCATCCGCTCTCTCCACTCATCCGCTACACTCGGATCGGTACTTCCTAAGAAATACCCTGCTCCCACATGCCGCAGCTGCTCCATCATCCGCACATACTGAGCATCCACTGCCTCGGCCCCCGGCTGCACACCTGCCTGCAAACCCGCCGCAGGCTGCACCTCTGGAACCTGCCCACCAACCCCTGGCGGCACTACTGGAACCTGCCCACCAACCACTGGCGGCACCACTGGACCCTGCCCACCAACCACTGGTGGCACCACTGGATCCTGACCACCACCCACTGGCGGCACTACTGCTGGAAGTCGCTGCAAAACTTGAGCTAGCAAGTCCATCAAGACATCCTCCCTGCCTGGAGCACCTCCTGCTGCAACCCCCACACCCGGGGCAACACCGTGACCGACACCGGGCCCATCCGCCTTGCCGTCACCAAAACCAGCCTGGTCTCCACACACACTAGGATGAACCTGTGACTCCGCCACCTCCTCACTGGCCATGCTCTGGGCTACACTCACACTGGCCTCAGGAACCTGACCTCGTCCCCGACCACGACCACGACCACGCCCACGACCACGACCACGACCGCGACCAACAGCATCCTCTCTAGCCATCTGCACTACCCAGAACAGAAGGCTAAGCACCCAATTCAAAAACCGCACAAAGAGTACACATCTTACCGTGGAATCTCATTGAAGGCTCGAAGAGGATGATACTAGGACTCCATACCACAAACAATTGACTAACCACGCATAATCAATTTCATAACACAACAGCATGCATCCAGCTACAGGAAAATAATTCCACCAATTAAATTCCTAAACCACTCTAAATCATTCACTTAACCATCCTAGAACCGTATGGGCTCTGATACCAAAATGAAACAACCCGACCCCCTTTTTTTTTTTTAACAATTAAATACAATGTATAATTAAGCATCCCATACTACTTAATTAACCAACCCAAACCACAACTCAACATTAAACCAGCAATAACATTAAGCACAGCGGAAACATACCAATAATACAAAACCAACAACATCATCAATACAATAACATTCCTAACCATTCTATCCGGCAACCTAACATAATACTAACCAAGGTTCCAACAACATAACCAACAAATCCAATAACACACAAACGAGACCCTAGATCATCCTCCTCCTCATTGCCATGATTCCACGTCACAAACCTGCACACCACAAACAACAATTGAGATGCGTAAGTATTATCACAAATACTTAGTGAGGCAATCCTCCCATCTACTGGGCTATACACACAAGCAACTGAGATTCCAATGCTTAACAAATGACAACCAAACACAACAAACCAGGAAAAATCACGAAACAAGCAACTTGGTGTCGACCGACACCAGAGAGGTGTCGATCGACACTGGCCAAACATGGTGTCGGTCGACACCTAACTGGTGTCGATCGACACTCCCTTCGCAGACGCGAACTGCACGAATCCGATCGACGAACCTCCGTTTCCAATCATCTCCAATCCGTTCCAACCTCACCCAAAACCTTCGGGAACCTATAAGAACCATAACACAACCACCACAAGCAAGAACAACACCACTAACACAACCAATCAAGCAAGAACAACACCACAAAGCACCACCAATCAAGAAAGAACAACAAAGGATTCTCAGGCTTAGATAAGCCATGGTCATGCACTCACCTTATCAACTCATTATAACAACCAACACAACCAGTTGAGACCCTCCTAATGTCTGAAACAGCCCAGAAACGCCCTACAACAAGCCACACAACCAAAAACGACTTATAGCAAAACTGCTCAGAAACATCAAGAAAGAACAGTCTCAAAGACGAAACCCTAAAAGGAAAACTAACCGTTAACTAACAAATCGCTCCGGTGAAAAGCTACCCCTAGACGTCACGAAGCTTCCCTCAAACTTTCAGCACGATCAGGCACCACACGAGACCACGATCTCAGTTACAATCTCCGATGGTCCCAACTCGCGTCTGAGAAAACGTGTCTCACGAAACTGCCAATAACTCATCGAGTTTAAATCCAAATCTACTTCTGTAAAAAGGCGAATGACAATGAAAGACTTGGGAATAAAACCACCAAATTTCATTACCTTTGAGAACGATTTGATATGCCGAAACTGTTTCCTCCCAAACCCTAACGATTCTGATCTTTCTCCTTTAATCTCCTTCAACCACAATAGGCTCTCTCCTCTCTCTCTAACTCTGAAAACGGCGACCACACACCCTAAAACCCTTCATTTGTCGCTTCTCCACTTATATACTCGGTTTAGATAACTAAACCAAACCAACCAAACCAAAATTGCGAATTAAAACAAACCCGACGAACCCAGACAAAGGGGTGTCGATCGATGCCACAAGGGTGTCGATCGACACTCCTTCCAAAAATCACAGAATCTGGTTCGCGGATGTTACAGTTTTCCTCCTGGATGGAAACCTAAAAGCGAACGTCTAAACTCCAACCAGAAGTTCTTATCACCAGCTTCCACAAATCTTGCTATCACTGATTCTGTCATAAACCTTTAGCTGCGTATGAAAAGTGTTTCTGTTATTTATCATTAGCCCAGAGGCTGAGTATTTATACACGATGATATACCTAATCACATAGACAATTGAATGACTAATATACCCATATATTTACATATACATATAACACTAACACCCTCCCTCAAGATGGAGCATGGAGGTCACAAATGCCCAGCTTGGACGTGAATTCTTCAAACTCAGCCTGACCAAGAGCCTTGGTCATAATATCAGCCAACTGAACTGACGTAGAAACATGACGTGTAACAACAATCCCACGCTTCACAATATCTCGAACAAAATGACAATCATTCTCAACATGTTTCGTACGTTCGTGGAAAATCGGGTTGGCAGCCAGATGGATCGCAGCCTCATTATCACAATATAAGTCAACATGTGTCAAATGATTAATACCGAGACTATGAAGAAGAGCCTTGAGCCACATGACATCCCGAACAGTATATTGCATAGCCCGATATTCGGCCTCCGCGGAAGATAGAGAACTGTTTTTTGCTTCTTCGTCTTCCACGAAACAGGGGATTGTCCAAGTTGAATGAAATACCCCGAGACCGACCGCCGAGGAGCAGGACATCTGTTCCAGTCCGAATCACACCACGCTGTCAAGGTCAACGGCACATCAGCCCGTGATAAAATCCCTTGGCCGGGATTACCTTTAAGAAAACGAACCACCCTCAACGCAGCATCCCAATGATCAAGCTTAGGTTGTTTCATGAATCGAGTTAAGATATGTATAGCATAAGATATGTCAGGTCGAGTAACAGCAACATATACCAGACGACCTACTAACCGTTGATAACGAGCCGGCTCAGGAAAATCCGCACTTGTGGAGATACTCAGCTTGTGATTCTGATCAAGAGGAAACGCCACCGGCCGAGCTCCGAGGAGACCAGCTTCAGATATGATATCCAGAGCATACTTGCGTTGGCACAAATATATATCAGACGGACTCCGGGCGACCTCAATCCCCAAAAAATACTTGCAGATCCCTAGGTCTTTCATACGAAAACAGGAGCTGAGATAGTCTTTACAAGTCTGTATTAATGCCGGTGAACTGCCAGTAATGACAAGATCATCCACATACACCAAAACTGTAAGCTGAGTGTTGTTCCAATGTAAAGTAAACAGCGAGTACTCAGTGGTGCACTGAGTAAAACCATACTCACAAAGAGCCATAGCAAGTTTTTCATACCAACACCGTGGAGACTGTTGAAGACAATACAAAGATTTGTGAAGGCGACAGGCCTGATACGGCTTGCTCGATTGAAATCCAGGAGTTAATTTCATATACTCTTCCTCATGTAAATCACCATGGAGAAAGGCATTATGAACATCCATCTGATGAACGTCCCAATTCCGAGCAGCAGACACTTCAAGAACCATATGCACGGTGGTCATCTTAGCCACTGGTGCAAACGTTTCATCAAAGTCCCCACCTTCAATCTGTTTGGTACCAAGCACCACTAAACGAGCCTTATAGCACTCTGTGGTACCATCAGATTTGTATTTGATAGTGAAGACCCACTTACAACCAATAGCTTTCTTGCCAGGCGGAAGATCAACGGTCCATGTCTGAGTTTCTTCACAAGCATCAATCTCAACTCGCATAGCTTGGCAAAATTTTTCATCAAGCACCGCTTGCGCATATGTCTTTGGGATCGTTGCGCTGGTGATGGCATGAAGATAAGCGCAATGAGAGGCCGAGAAACGTGCATTAGAAAGATAGTTGTCCAGAGGATACAAACACTCACTCTCCGGAGCCATATGATGAGCAGTGGAAAGATCAGGGAGTGTCGGACAAACATAATCACTTAACCGCAAAGGTGGTTTACTCACACGTTCACTAAGACGAAATGGAACTGCAGGCACATCAGCAGTGGACTTAGTCACATCAGATGATATCGGCAGTACTACAGAGTCAGGCTCTCGCAACAGTGGAGAACTGGGGTGACGGAACAAATGACGTATCAACCGACGTATAAACCGAGGGTAGTGGCCGATCAGTCACTCCCAAGGACTCTGCGTCTCGGAGATGCATATCCGCAGTCGTCGAAGATATAAGTGCAGGTGTATCTAACTCCTCATCAACATCGAACACTGAAGAAGAAGGAACTACAGAAGAAGAAGGTGCATCCTCACTGAACTCACCAATGATGTATACGGGAATTGGTCCTCACAAAAAATCACATCTCGAGAAACTGAGATCTTCCCAGTTTCCAAATTATAAACTCACCACCCCTTTTTACCAAACAGATAGCCAAGAAAGATAGAGCGAGTACTCCTGCTAGCAAACTTGTCTCCACGATGATGTTGGTTATGAACATAACAAAGACAACCAATTACTCGAAGGTGCAAGAGAGGGAGAGGACGAGCATATAGAAACTCAAGCGGAGTCTTACCAGCAAGAGGTGATGCCGGTGTGCGGTTAATAATGTATCCCGTAGCCAACACACACTGTCCCCAGAATTCAACTGGTAAGGAAGCTTGAAAATGCAAGGCACGAGCAACATTGAGAATATGACGATGTTTTCTCTCTACACGACCATTCTGTTGCGGAGTACCAACACAGGATGTCTCATGGATGATTCCTTTTTCACGAAAATAATGCGTTAGGCAAAAAGAAACTCAGTTCCGTTGTCACTACGAATGCTTTTCACTTGCTTACAAAACTGTCGCTCAACCATGGCAATGAAATTTTTCAAATTTTCAGGTGAAAATTGTTTATTTGGAAAAAGATTAACCCAAAGAGCAAGTGAGAAATCATCCAGAATGGTTAAAAAATATGTAGAACCACACAAAGCAGGAGTGCGATACAAACCCCAAAGATCACAATGAACAAGCTCAAAAACACTGGTTGTTTTTTTCAAACTATTCGAGATTGTTTCACGAGACTGTTTAGCACGGATACAAATGTCACATGCCTTATGATCAAACTTGGAACTACAACTTAAATCAGAAATAGATAAAGACTCCAAGGCTTTAGAAGAGGGATGGCCCAGGCGTTGATGCCATAACTCCGGAGATGTCATCTTCGTGATATGCATCGCAGCTGCAACATCCATGATTCAAAAGAAATATAAACCATTACGTTGCTCCCCCGAACCAATCAACATCTTGGTAATGCGGTCTTGGATAACACACAATGTGTCAGTAATCTGGAAAACACAGCCCCTATCTCTAGTCAACTGAGACACTGAAATCAAATGACATTGCAAGCCATCAACAAAATACACATCCTGAAGAATAAGATGTGTGCCCAGCGAAACTGTCCCTTGTTGCGAAGACACACATGTTGACCATTCGACAACTTAATGAGAACTGGCGACATGGTGTGAAGATTATCCGGAGTTGATACAAAGCCAGTCATGTGATTAGAAGCACCTGTATCAATGATCCAAGAAGAATGAGGAATCTTACCTGAAAGTGTTGTGGAAGATTTCTCACGTTCGTCAAGAGCCAGCTTCAAGCTTTCCCATTGTGCATTAGTAAGACCAGTGAGTCCAATACGATCCGCAACACTCAATACCGAATTATCAGCAGCTTGGGAACACCGGTAGGCTGATTAGATGGCACTGCAACTAGGGTGTTAGCACGAGCTGATGGATGCCCACAACCTCTTCCTGCATTTGGTACGAGGATGAGAGGATTGTGCAGATCATTCAACCCGCCAGTCCGGATACCCAATCTTCCGGAAACAATTTTCTGCAAGGTGACCTGTTTTCCCGCAACTAGTACACACAGGACGATTTCGAGTATTATTAACCGACCTTTGTGGACCCTGAGTTTGAACAGCAAAACTCATTTCTTCAACTCTATTACTCAGCACACGACTAGCTGATTTTGATTCTTCATCTTGGGTTAAAATCTGATATGCTTCATCAAGTGTGGGCAACGGTACACGAGACAATAATGAAGACTTCACGGCACCATATATTGTCTCATCGAAACCCATCAAAAATTGATGAAGCTTGTCTTCTTCTCTTTCTTTGGCAATCTCCTCCACCATTTTTGCCTGTTGATAATCAGACAAACTCCTCCATAATTGAGTTAACTTCCAATAGTAATCTTGCATTGCAAGTCCCTTCTGACTACACGTAGCAAGTTCTGTTTTGAGGCATTGTACACGCTGACCATTTCGGACCGAGAAGCGCTGCTTGATATGCTTCCACAGTTCATGAGCATTCTCATGATTGGAAAGAGAAGTACGAAGGTTCTCGTCAATCGTCAATTTTAGCCAAGAAATCACCATAGCGTTGTTCGCACCCCAATCTTCAAAATCAACGGCAGGTTCAGGAATCGTGCCGTCAATAAAACCAAACTTCTTTCTCGCCTTGAGTGCAAGTCGGATGTTAGTGGGCCATTCATCATTATTAGGACCATGAAGAAGGGGTTGAGAAATCACGCTACCAGGATTGTCACCAGAAGACAAATCATAGGGATCAATAGTATGGCGTGTCTTATTACGGACCGGAACCAGTGCAGCACTCTCACTCATGATAGAAACCGATTTAAGAGAAGATCACAGAAGAGAAAGAAAAAAAAAACAGAAAGTGATAATAAGAACCAAGGTCTAAGATCGAGAGCAGCCAAAGGTTTTGTATAATTGGCTATAGCTGTGATACCATGTCATAAACCTTTAGCGGCGTATGAAAAGTGTTTCTGTTATTTATCATTAGCCAAGAGGCTGAGTATTTATACACGATGATATACCTAATCACATAGACAATTGAATGACTAATATACCTATATAAACATATATTAATATATTGACCCAAAAAAAAGATTAATATATGCGTCTTTTTCTAATAATGTATTTTAAAATTTATTATAGTATTTTTAGATTATTTTATTTAATTTATATTTTCATCTTTGAATTACTTGGAATTTATATATTACCGTGCTTATAGTTTTCTTATTTCTTTAATTATTTCAAATATTTTTTTTCTAATTTCTAAACCTTGATTGGTTAGTCATAGACATTCAAATTCCAAAAGCAGATAATGAGTAGAAACTCATCAACTTAATGGTTGGATAAAATAGGCTAATAAATACAAGCTTACAACAAAAATAGATAGATAGATTGGAAATACATAAATCATTGTTGAAAGATCCATAGGAGTTTGGAGACTGTGACACCCTGGTTTGCAGAAAGGTTTAAAAGATTTGATTTGACCATCTATATCACCAAAGTGCACTTATCTTTTCGGTCAAAGGTCCTGAGAGAACTCCATAGTTAAGCGTGGTTGAGTTGGAGTAGTTTCATGATGGGTGAGTTTCTGGGAAGTGATTGTAGGAACTGCGCGAGTGAGGAAAAAACACAGAGAAATATCACGTGGTGATTTGTAGGGTCGGTAATGTATTTAAAGCCTCTCAGATGTAACAAACCAGCCGTCGAATATGGATGGGCCTACGGGTCAGGAGTGGACGTGGGGTCCACAAAGAAAGGTGGCTGTCAGGGCGTTACAAAGACAGAGGCTACATCATTGTATGTCAAAGAAGCTTTCACATATACATTAAGAAATCTCCTATATATTAATAGAGAAACACATTCTTGAAAAAGCTGATGTGTCGCCGGGAGAGAGCTCTGTGCACCTTTTAGCAAAATATCCTTAAATTTTTTACTTAATTACATTGACATGCCATTATATTTTTTTTAAAAAAAGACAATTAACTGAATAATAATTATATATGTCATCATTTCTCACACAAATTTAAATATCATATATTATTAATTAAATAATTACATACTATTTTATGGCAAAATTTCACTAAAATTTACTTACAAATATACAAGTCAAAGTTATATTGATTTCTTAAAATCAATATAAGTAAATATTCTAAAAAGACTATAAAAACATATCAATTATTATAAACTTAATAAAAGTAAAGAACATATAACTTATTAACAAAATCATATAAAAACAAAATGTTATTTTTTAATGTTAGTATTATTACCATAATAATTTAAATAACAAGCTTTCAATGGTTATTATAATTAATTATAAAAAGTATATTTCCCCTGAATTATTTTTAACTCATTAAAAGAAACTCAATTCCCAATAAATATAGATTTATATATATTCATAAATAAATAAATATAAAAATGACAACAAATTAAGGGATATCATAATGTGTAATTATTTATATATATATATATATCTAAGTATGTAAACTAATTAATCTCAACATTTAGTGTGATTATTCATTAAAAGAATGGAAATATTGATAACTGAATAGGAATATACGTTATAATTTTATATTCATCTATGTGTCATTATAAATAAACTTAGTACCCAAAAAAATCATAATATATTTAAAACGAATGATTATATTAGATTATGCAAAATTGTTATAGTTACTCGATAAACCAGAAACATAAATTTAATTTTTAAAACACATAAAAGCATATTTTTCATAAATGGTAACATTTTATAAATATTTTCTTTACCTCGTTCACATATTTCAAGGGTGAAATTTATTCTTACACAAATAAGTTGATTTTGGAATTTCATTAATTTTTTCATAATGTTTTTTTGCTAATAATCCGTCATTTATAGAAATTATTTACAAACTGACTAACTCAAAAGATTTAAATAGCCTAATCAAAAATTTAAATCATTAAATTAGATTATCTTCAGAAAATTTAGTTTAGAATCCGATTGTTACTAACATATAATAAAATTAAATTATTAAACTACCGAGTAATTGAGTATATGTTGTTATGGTTACATAAGAAACATACAAAATTGTTATGATTACAAAATAAAACATAAGAGATATGAATTTGATTTTTAAATCACACAAAAGACAGGTTGCAATAAATAGTAAAACCTCTTACACATTAAAAAATTTCAGGGGTGAAACTTTTTTTAACACGAAAAAATGCAACTTTGAATAAATAAATAAAAAACTTTAGTTACATATTATGTTTGACACAAACAGATATTGATTCTAGGATAATAATTTGACTTATAATAATTTTCTTTAAATCGATTTATCCCGCACATAGTACGGATTGTTACCTAGTTTAACATTATTTACTGTCAAAAGATTTTGTGACGGAGCAAACCATTTTGAGATAGCTAAAAAATGTGAACTTGTTCTCTCCACATAGGAGGAGTGCAGAGCTGAGGTTCTCTCTAAAGTGGAGGAGGTTGGTCGCAAGGTTATCTCCCCAAGAAAAGAAGGTAAAAAATGTTGGATGCATGGTTATCTCTCTAAGGGAAGAAGGCGGAGCCAAGGTTTTCTTCATGGTAGATGAAGTTGGACACAAGGTTCTCTCCATAAAGGCGGAGCCGAAGTTCTCTTTATGGTTGGTAATACACTATTGTGATGATACATCATTGATTAATATATTTTTTTAACAATAATTGATTAGTATAATATGTAATATATTTTTTATTTGAAATATTGTTTGAGCCAACAATTTTTGTAATTAAAAAAACTAAGCAAAAGTGAAAGTAAAGATATATATAATAGTTGGCTTAATGTTTTCATATAGACATTTTTTAGGTGGTGGTAACGAATGTATTTGTAACATACAATATATTTAGGTGTAAAGAAAATATACTCTTAATGTTAACATACATAAAAAATTTGTAAATAGATATAAATCAGTGTATTATAGCAAAAAAAAAATTATAAATAACATAATACAAATTTTAATATATTTTTGTTAAATTTAATTTTATTTACAAAATTTTAAACCTGCACATAGGGCGGGTCCTTATCTAGTTATCCTTATAATCAAACAGAATTAAAATATTTTAAATATCCATATATATAATATTCTATAATTAATACATATATTTAGAAGATTTATTCCATATTAAAAAAATTAGTCTCCTATCATTTTTTTTTTATTTTAAAAATTTAATATAGTGAATCATCATATAATACATAATGTTAATAAAAATATGTAATTTTTCCTGCATATATTGTGATTTGAATTTTTTAAAATGAACATATGTTACTCAATTAATATAAAAAGTGTGTGTTAGACATACATATATAGTAAATTTACCATATATAGTAAATTATAGAATTTTAAGAAGTTTATAATTTATAATTGATATATCTAAACTTAATAAAAAAATTTTAAAATTATGAATATTTAAACCTATTAATTTTTCAAAATAACACAAACGAGTTATATATATGACGGGTTATATGACATTACATGATTGAATTGATAATACTAAAAAATAAAATATCATTAATATTATACTTCAATACAGGTTAAATCCTTATTTTACTATTTTAACAACACCAATATAAAATATGTCGAATCAGACTGATTTAATTAAGATTGTATTAAACAAAAATTGTTGTGCGGTATACCATGAATTATATACTAAATCACTAAAATTAACAAAATAGTATATTAGTAAAATTAGTATTAAAATAGTACATTAACAAAAAAATAAAAAATAACTTGCTCCGTAGTACACCGCCGGTCATAATCTAGTATTTGTTAATTTGTGTTAGTGTTTTTTTTTTGGTTAGGATAAAACTACCATTTTAGCACGGGTCATAATCTAGTATTTGTTAATTTGTGTTAGTGTTTTTTTTTTGGTTAGGATAAAACCACCATTTTAGAGGCGATCGATCATTGAGACAAAGGTGATTTTCAAAAATACCATTTTTCTGTGTCACTTTTCAAAAAGACTATTTCATAGTGTCTATTTTCAAAAAATATTATTTTTTAATATATAAAATAATTAAATTCTAAACCCTAAACCCCGAATACTAAATCATACCTCCTAAACCCTAAATATAATATAGAGAACCAAACCTAAAAAAAAATTCTAAAAATTAATTTAACATATTGTAATTATGTAAAAGAGGGTAAAAATGAAAATATTCAAAAAGGGGTATTCAAAAAAGGCATTTCTAACAAATTCTCAACGTTATTTATACTTTTTAATTATAAAATATAAATCCTAACCATTCTATTAAAAACCTAAACAAATATATAATTTTGTTTTATTATAAAATATAAACCCTAACCACTCTTTTATAAACCTAAACTGACATATTTTTTTTTTAATTGTAAAATCTAAACCTAATTACTTTAAAAAAAATCCAAACTGATGTATATTTTTTTGTTTAATTGTAAAAATTAAACTCAAACTTTTATTTGAAACTTAAACCAATATATAAACTTATTAATACAAGTCTACAGATCTTTTTTCTTTATTAGTTTTTTTCAATATAATATTACATGGCAGATTTTGATGGCTATCAAAGAAAGGGTGAATGAGAGATGTTTGGATCCAAAAAAATTCTTATAGTAGAAGGAAAGGTTTTTTTTTTTTTTACTTTTTTCACTAATTTATATTAACATTTTTGAAGCAGTTTTGGCAAAGAAGGCTTGGAGTTGAGAAATATTTACATCTTATGTCATTGTAATTAAGAACTAAAAAAAATCAGAATAAATAAGCAAAAATCGGGTATACATTGAAACAACCGACCCTTTTTTTTTTAATAAATAAATAATAAATATAATATAATAAAATAAACTACAACTAGTGGTCCCATATCCACTAGCCACCTAACCA
Organism: Camelina sativa; assembly: GCF_030686135.1. NCBI lineage: Eukaryota > Viridiplantae > Streptophyta > Magnoliopsida > Brassicales > Brassicaceae > Camelina > Camelina sativa. The sequence goes on along the minus strand of NC_141896.1, from coordinate 32,525,129 downwards.
CAAACACAACCATCAGCGGAATAACAATACCAACATCCAATAAATAATAATCCAATAAATATAAATAACCAATATCCAGAACATCCACAATATCCAATAATCAAATAACAGAAATCATAGAACCAGCAACCTAGCAATGTTCTAATGACTCAACTCTAGCAACCTAGCAAAGCCAGACAACATAAAACCGAGTCCCTAGAACATCCTCCTCTTCATTGCCTGGATTCCACGATCACACTTTGCCTTTACCTGCACCAAAAACACATATTGCAATGCATGAGTATTTTATAAACACTCAGTAAGGCAATCCTCCCATCTACTGGGCTATACACACAAGCAATAGAGTATCAATAATCATCACACAACAATCAACAACAACGAATAACAAACCAGGACTTAGCATCGACCGACGCCACACATGCATCGACCGATGCCAAATGGGGAAGCATCGATCGACACAGAAGCTGCATCGATCGACACAGAAGCTGCATCGACCGATGCAAGTGTAACTTGCATCGACCGATACCCAGTCTGCATCGACCGACGCATGCTCGACGTAACACGAAAACCCTAGAGTTTTACGCGCCGTCCTCGCACTTGCATCGACCGATGCAAGATATGCATCGATCGACGCAACGTCGAGCACCGTGATTTCCCCGAAGCTTCTCGCCGGATTTCGTTCCTACAACCACAGAAACTCATTCCCAAGCCATAAGAAAGCTTCCTAACGTCCCTAGCAACGATCTAACAAGCCTAACATCACACAACAAGTAGATTAAAGAATCCTCTAGCTTAGATAAGCCATGGTCATGCACTTACCTTTGCCACAGAAGAACTAAACCTCAAACTCTCAAGAACAAGCCTCTAGGAAGCTCCTACAACGACCCCAGCTACAGATCTCTACAGGAACGCCCCAAATCTCCAAGAAATCACCAAGAACTCTCAAGAACTTCTCTCTCTTTTCGTTTCTCTCCAAAAACGGCTAAAACACGAATGAGACCAAAAAGAATCGAGTTAAGGGTTTTCCCTTTCTCTTTACCCCAAAACGCAGCGTTTGACTTAAGTCAAAACGCAGAGAATTGAACATGCATCGACCGATGCACCCTATGCATCGACCGATACAACTCCCAAACCGAGATTCCGGTTCACGGATGTTACAATTCTCCCCCACCAAACTGGATTCGTCCTCGAATCCCAAACAACCATCAGCCAAGGACTCCCGTGCAACCGTCTCCACGGCCCGCACTCCTCCGACTGATCTACAGAAGGTCACCTTTAGGCGATAGACTCACGCTCCAGGCGTCATTTGCTCTCGACTTTTGGACTTTCCTTTACTCATAGGCCTAAACCTTGAGTTTTTATTGGCTCCTCATCGGGCCAAGACCCGCATGCCATAATATATAAGGAGAAGTCCAAACTCGTCTCTCGGGTTGCCACCCTACAGTGCGCCCCCGGATCGTCATCCAAAGTCGATATACCAACCATACTCCCGAGCCACAAAGTCTCTGAATATAGCAGTACTAGGAGAACCTAAGTTCCCCCAAGAGTCGCGAGCAAACAATTCTGAACACGTCTGAGTCCTATCCCTATCCAGGTTTCCTTCCCGTGGCTCGCGTAAAAAACATCTCAATGTCCTACCAACCACATATCCCCTCACCGGGATACCCCATGACCACAAAAGGATCATATACTCGCCACAAGGGCCGCCACAAAGGCCAACAAAATGTCCTCACGAGGACCGCTACCAAGGCCAAACAAATGTCCTAAAAAGGACCGCCACCAAGGCCACTCGTCCCAAAGGACCGTCACAAAGACCATCTGTCCCAAAAGACCATCACAAAGACCATCTGTCCCGAAGGACCGTCACAAAGACCATCTGTCCCGAAAGACCGTCACAAAGACCATCTGTCCCGAAGGACCGTCACAAAGACCATCTGTCCCGAAGGACCGTCACAAAGACCATCTGTCCCGAAGGACCGTCACAAAGACCATCTGTCCCGAAAGACCGTCACAAAGACCATCTGTCCCGAAGGACCGTCACAAAGACCATCTGTCCGGAAGGACCATCACAAAGACCATATTTCCCGAAGGACCGTCACAAAGACACTCTAGCTAAACAGCCCGCCACAAATGCCAACAAATGGCTAAAAGCCCGCCACAAAGGCCAATAAATGGCTAAAAGCCCGCCACAAAGGCCACACAATTGGCTAAAAGCCCGCCACAAAGGCCACACAATGTCTAACAAGACCGCCACACACAGGCACTCTGACTCGAAAGTCCACCACTAAGGCCACACACAAGCCCCCGTTACGGCTCTCCTCCGCTAAACTGGACAAATTCTAACTCCCATAAAACTTTCCATATTTAGCACTTTCCATTTTTGGAAACTTTCCACTTTTGGAAACTTCTCCTCCAGGAACTTTCCTTCACAACCCCGCCTCACGGAAACTTTGTACCCCAACACCACCTCATCTTGTCACTGAGTCACACAACCAACCACCCCAAGCGACCGATTAACAAGAGAGATGGGCTGGAATACTCCATTCCCGCTCCAGCCACGGATTACAGATGGGACCAGGCTAAACAAGCTCAAGTCGCGGCTTGCTTCTCATACCACTTCTTGAACCTTGCCTTCATCTTTGCCTCAGGCTCCCAAGTCTGCTCCTCAACACCATCACAGTCCCACAGGACTCTCATCAAAGGAATCTTCTTCTTCCGAAGTTCCTTGATCCTCCTCTCGAGAACCCTCACTGGTCTCGCCTCCACAGTCATGTTAGGCTGAAGATCCTCAGGAATCTTAGCCAACACCTGCTCACCCTCACGAAGACACTTCCGCAACATAGACACATGGAAAACCTTATGGAATGCACGCATAACCTCAGGTAACTCCAATCTATATGCCACTGGTCCAACCCGCTCAATCACTCTGAATGGACCCATATACCTCGGACTCAACTTAGTCTCTGACAATGACCTGTTCAAACCCCGCAACATGGCCATCTTGAGGTACACTCTGTCTCCTACCTGAAACTCAAGATCTCTCCTCCTCTTATCAGCATAACTCCTCTGCTTATCCTGAGCGTCCTTCATGTTCAGCTTGAGAACCCGAATCTTCTCTGAGGTCTCCTGAACAAAACTAGCACCAAACATGCTCCTCTCCCCCCCCTGAGTCCAGCATAATGGTGTACGGCATGGTCTCCTATACAAAGCCTCAGAAGGAGCCATCTTAATACTCGCCTAATAACTGTTGTTGTAAGCAAACTCTACCAGGTTCAGATGATCTGTCCAATGACCACCCTAGTCCAACACGCACATCCTCAGCAAATCCTCCAGCGTCTGGATCGTCCTCTCTGACTGTCCATCAGTCTGGGGATGATAAGCCGTACTCATATGCACCTTAGTGCCCATCTCTGCCTGAAATGCCTTCCAGAAAACCGAAGTGAACTTAGAATCTCTATCAGACACAATGCTCGTTGGCACCCCATGCAATCTGACTATCTCTCTCACATACTTCTTAGCCAAGACCGCTGCTCCATCAGTCTTCTTAATGGCCAAAAAATGTGCTGACTTAGTCAACCGGTCCACTATGACCCAAATAGCATCAAAAGTCCGCGACACTGGCAATCCTACCACGAAATCCATGGTGATCATATCCCACTTCCACTCAGGAATGGGTAAACTCTTCAGTAACCCACCAGGAACCTGATGCTCAGCCTTCACTAGCTGACACACATCACACCTCGAAACCCAACTAGCTACATCCTTCTTCATCCCGACCCAATGATAGTACCTCTTGAGATCACGGTACATCTTAGTCGCTCCTGGATGAATAGACAACTTGCTCGCATGAGCCTCTCTCAGAATCTCCTGTCTCAACTCCTCATCCTTGGGCACACAAACCCGACCGTGCACCAAGATAGTACCATTATCTGAGACCTGATACTCTGAATCCACATCCTTAGAGGCATTCACCAGCCCCAAATCCTTCTCCTGAGCCAACCGCACCCTACTCAGAAGATCTGCTCTATCCACTGCTTCCAAACCCAATGGTTCCTGTGAAACAGCACACAAGCTCAACGCACTGATCTCCCCTACCAGAGACTCCATCTCCTGCTCCTGAGCCGAAGCTACCCTCTTCCGACTCAGAGCATTTGCAACTGTGTTAGCCTTACCAGGATGATAGGCTATCTCCAAATCATAATCTGCCACAAGCTCCATCCACCGCCTCTGTCTCAAATTCAGCTCAGGCTGAGTGAATATATACTTCAGGCTCTTATGATCTGTAAACACCTGTACCTTTGCACCATAAAGATAAGATCTCCAAATCTTCAGGGCAAAAACTACAGCACCCATCTCCAAGTCATGAGTAGGATAGTTGCCTTCATGCACCCGCAACTGCCGCGAAGCATAGGCAATCACCTTCCCATGCTGCATCAGAACACACCCCAAACAACCTCTATATGCATCTGTATAAACCACATAGGGTTCTCCCTGCTCAGGCAAAGCCAACACTGGCGCAGTAGTCAACATCTCCTTCAGGCTTGCAAAGCCTTTCTCACACTCTTCTGACTAGACAAAAGGAACATCCTTCCCTGTCAACTTAGTCATAGGACGTGCTCTGCTTGCAAACCCCTGCACAAATCTCCTGTAGTACCCTGCCAAACCAAGGAAACTCCTGATCTCTGTGGCATTCTGCGGTCTAGGCCAATCCCTAATAGCCTGAATCTTCTCTGGATCTACAGAAACCCCCTCTGCAGAAACAATGTGACCCAGAAAACCCATCTCACGCTTCCAAAAACTACACTTGCTCAACTTGGCAAACAACTTCTGCTCCCGCAGCTTCTCCATAAGTGCCCTCAAATGCACTGCATGCTCCTCAGGACTCTTAGAATAAACCAGGATATCGTCGATGAAAATGATGACAGATAGATCCAGAAACTCCTGAAACACACTGTTCATCAATCTCATAAACGCTGCTGGCGCGTTAGTCAATCCGAAGGGCATCACCACAAACTCATAGTGCCCATACCTAGTCCTGAAAGCAGTCTTCCTCACATCTGCCTCATCTATCGGTATCTGATGATAACCCGATGCCAGATCTACCTTGGAGAACCAAGTAGCACCCCTCAACTGATCAAACAACTCATCGATCCTAGGAAGAGGATACTTGTTCAAACCCCGATAATCGATACACAACCTGAAACTCCCATCCTTCTTCTTCACAAACAACACCGGCGCTCCCCACGGTGATACACTAGGACGGATGAATCCCTTACTCAATAAATCCTCTAGCTGCTTCTTCAGCTCTGCCATCTCTGCTGGAGCCATTCTGTAAGGAGCCTTGGATAACGGCATCGTCCCTGGTTCCAGTTCAATGGTGAAAGGATCCGACCGAGATGGTGGTAATCCCTGCAAAGACTGAAACACATCCTCAAATTCCTCCACTACCGGAATACCGCCAACCGTAGACTTCCCCACTGACTCTGGCATAGATATAGTAACCAAATAAGCCTCACGGCCCTTCTCGATCATCTTCCCAGCCTGAATGGCTGAGATCACGAGACTCCCCGAAGTCGGTCTAATACCCTGGAATACCAACTTCCCTCCTGAACGCTCAAACTCCACTCTACCCCGATGGCAATCCAAATGCACCCTATGCCGATGCAACCAATCCATCCCGAGAATAACGTCATACAGCTCCACTGGACTGATAAGCAAATCTGCTGGCCATGACTCTCCTGCGATCTGAATATCAATTCCTCTAGCCCGTCCAATAGCTCTCAGGAACTTGCCTCCCGCAACTCTAACAACTCCTGTACGCTCTCCAGGATCCCCACTGATCCCCGCACTCTCTGCACACTCTGGAGTAATGAAGCTATGCGAAGCTCCAGAATCAAACATAACGTGGGACTTAAACCCGCCCACCAACAAGCTTACCAAAACCTTGAATCTAGCAACCCTGTCCATCTCCAATGAACTTCATCCAGTATCGTCGCAACGATTAGTTTATCCTGCCATGAAGGCTTCTCGTGAACTTATGTATCTGGCAAACATGCCTTTCCCGGCTCAAACCTGCTGTAACTCCCCTTCTCGGGACTCCAGCACCACCGGCCTCACAATCCTGGCGCACAGCCAAACATTTATAACCGCTCTGGTCATAAAACCCTGTCCCACAGGCCAACATAATCCTAAAATCCAAGATTAAACCACCATCACTCTCGAGGCCTACATTCTGTCGTTATGTTTACACTCACGTTCTATACATTGCTTGCTCCCAACTAGGCCTGGGCAAAAAAACCGGACCCGAAAACCCGAATCGGAACCGACCCAAAAATATGGACCCGAATCCGAACCCGGAACCGGTAAAATACCCTATTGGATCCTAATCTCCTAAACCCGAAGAACCGGAACCGAACCCGGAACCGAACCGAAAACCGAATGGGTACCCGACATACCCGTAATAAAATCATATATAGAGAATATTAGTTATATATATTTTTTATATAACATAGTTATTCAAAGTTACAACTTAAAATTCAAAAATATTATTTTTTCTTAGATCAAAATAATGAAAATACTCAAAATAACCAAAATTATATTGAAATGTTTAGCTATATTTTTAAAAATATTTATTTTTAAAATTTTATTTTAATATTTAACATTAAAATTTCTGAATAATCGGGTAAAATTCAGATTTTCGGGTTAAATTTCGGGTAATCGGGTACAAAATACCCGAACCCGAATGATATCCGATTTTTTCGGGTATTTATAGGTTCTGAAAGATTAGACCCGAACCAACCCGAACCTGGTAAGACCCGAACCGAACCCGAACCGATATTTTCTGTTTACCCTATTGGGTCCTAAACTCCTCTACCCGAGAAACCCGAACCCGATCGGTTCCTACCCGAACCCGACCCGAGTACCCGAATGCCCAGGGCTACTCCCAACTCTTCCACTCTTAGGTCGCAACCTTCGAGTTATACCGATCTCACTCTCAGATCAGCGTCTTCGAGTTATACCGTCTCACTCTTGGACCACAATCCTCAAGATCTCGATATCAGGGGAACTACTAATCCCCTCAGGAGAACAACATCCCCTCTGCCACTCTCGGAGCCCTCAACCCCTCGAGCTATCGGTATTCAGGGGAATCACCATCCCCTCAGGAGCAACAATCCTTAACAACTATAAACATCTCTCGACACAAGTACCTCCTGTGGTCCGAGTATAACATTGCAATGTTACACCTGCCCACTAAACTTCTAATATCCAACTAGATTAACCACCAAGCAGAGAAATATCTGCTCCAACTGCATATGTCCACATATCCGCCTCTCTAGGCCCGATACCCCTTGAGAATAATCTCATACCGGTCATCTACAACCGCTTCATCCTCTTAACGTAAGGTGGAAAGTCCTCAACATCCGCAGCCCTCGACTGCACCCCACCACATGCGGCACAACTAGAGCCTACACTGGTACCCCTCTCGGTAACCGCTCCCACCGCAAGCCAACAGATCCGCCAAGCGATTATCTCGACCTTGGGCTCCACCCGCTGCAACCCCAAAAATGGGTTCCCAGCACCCCCGGCACACTCACCGGCTAACACTCTGGTCCTTCCTGATACGCTTGCGACCCTCTGACGTACCTCCCCGTGGAACTCTGGACCACACACTCACTGGCCTCGGGACTCACCCAACCATGACCACGATCACGTCCCCGTCCACGACCAACAACTCAAACACCTTAACCACTGATCTTCCAAGAACAGAGGCTAACAAGCGTAAAACAAAACAATACCACACAAAGAAACATAACAATAACTCACCGTGGAATCTCATTGAAGGCTCGAAGAGGATGTTCTAGGACTCCATGCCACACACAATTGACTAACTCACATAATCAATCAAGACATGCAATCCCAAACATTACAACAGAAACCTAGCGAACCCAAACCTAGAACCGTAAGGGCTCTGATACCAAAATGAAACGACCGACCCTTTTTATTTTTTAATAAATAAATAATAAATATAATATAATAAAATAAACTACAACTAGTGGTCCCATATCCACTAGCCACCTAACCACAAACACAACCATCAGCGGAATAACAATACCAACATCCAATAAATAATAATCCAATAAATATAAATAACCAATATCCAGAACATCCACAATATCCAATAATCAAATAACAGAAATCATTAAACCAGCAACCTAGCAATGTTCTAATGACTCAACTCTAGCAACCTAGCAAAGCCAGAAAACATAAAACCGAGTCCCTAGAACATACTCCTCTTCATTGCCTGGATTCCACGATCACACTTTGCCTTTACATGCACCACAAACACATATTGCAATGCATGAGTATTTTATAAACACTCAGTAAGGCAATCCTCCCATCTACTGGGCTATACACACAAGCAATAGAGTATCAATAATCATCACACAACATCAACAACAACGAATAACAAACCAGGACTTAGCATCGACCGACGCCACACATGCATCGACCGATGCCAAATATGGAAGCATCGATCGACACAGAAGCTGCATCGACCGATGCAAGTGTAACTTGCATCGACCGATACCCAGTCTGCATCGACCGACGCATGCTCGACGTAACACGAAAACCCTAGAGTTTTACGCGCCGTCCTCGCACTTGCATCGACCGATGCAAGATATGCATCGATTGACGCAACGTCGAGCACCGTGATTTCCCCGAAGCTTCTCGCCGGATTTCGTTCCTACAACCACAGAAACTCATTCCCAAGCCACATGAAAGCTTCCTAACGTCCCTAGCAACGATCTAACAAGCCTAACATCACACAACAAGCAGATTAAAGAATCCTCTAGCTTAGATAAGCCATGGTCATGCACTTACCTTTGCCACAGAAGAACTAAACCTCAAACTCTCAAGAACAAGCCTCTAGGAAGCTCCTACAACGACCCCAGCTACAGATCTCTACATGACGCCCCAAATCTTCAAGAAATCACCAAGAACTCTCAAGAACTTCTCTCTCTTTTCGTTTCTCTCCAAAAACGGCTAAAACATGAATGAGACCAAAAAGAATCGAGTTAAGGGTTTTCCCTTTCTCTTTACCCCAAAACGCAGCGTTTGACTTAAGTCAAAACGCAGAGAATTGAACATGCATCGACCGATGCACCCTATGCATCGACCGATGCAACTCCCAAACCGGGATTCCAGTTCACGGATGTTACATACATGTTTTCCTAAAATATCTGAACAAAATCAATTTCTATTTTCCTTTTTAATTACAAGTTTTAAATGTTCTAATGAAAAAAATAAACTATAATTTCTTACCTTTTTCAATGTCGATTTTCCATAATTTCTTTGGCAAATTTATTTCCAAAGATCTTGCAAAATACTAAATGATTTTCCATCATACATGTTTTGTTTTATAAGTTGTTTAAAATGGATTGAGCCATTGATGTCATGGATAAAAACCAGAAAAATAAACTAACAATGTATGATTTTATATGTATTTTGTTTTAACCTCCACAAATGACATATGTTTTTTTTTGACTAAAAAAGATGTGTTATTTATAGAGTTATGATGTCAAATACAAATATATGTCCTGTTACACAATTTAAATACTGAGTACATTAAATTTAGTCATATATGAGTAATATCAACAATGTTACTAACTTTGTGATAATAAACTAAAATCTGTGTAAATACCGATTTTAGCAATTTAACATACGCACAAAACGTGAAGTGACCTTAATGCAGTAGCAGGAGGTAAGTTTTGTAGAAGACACTATCACACCAAGGATCGAGTCCTGCTTCCTACGAATGTAGGAATTTGGCTAATGGGCCGGCCAGTTGTGGCCTAATGGTTGACAAAAAAAACATACGCACAAAACTAAATAAGCAACAATACTTTATGCAAAATTTTATTTATCCACGGGTCTAAACCTAGACTGAAAAAAATCACAAGTATGATATGAGAATTAGGGTTAATATTAATACACTTATATATTTTTGCGGAGTGGTCTAGAAACACAAACAAAATATCTTAAAACTTAATTTTATATAAAAAGAGTTAAAATCAATACTAACCCTCACACTCATATACTAAACTAACTATTTTTTTTTTGTTTTTCTAATAGCTAAGAGGTTTTGGGCAAAACTAACTAATTTCAAATTGGTGGATAAAATTTAAATAATATTATACAAACTACAAAGTATTATACATATTAACAAATGTTTACTTTCACAACAACTAATTTTGATTGATTAAATTCTAAAATAAAAGAATTTTGAGTAATTAAATTCCAACTGAATATAATAATTTTTAAATAAATAAAGCAAACAAAATTACAAATATCTCAATATTATTATAAAAAACTTTAAAAATCAATATTTGATCCAACAGAATGTTTTTAGTAATTTATATAAAATATGCAAAAAACAAAATCCCGCGTTGTCCTGTTATACAATTTAAATACTGAGTACATCAAATTTAGTCATATATGAATAATATCAACAATGTTACTAACTTTGTGATAATAAACTAAAATCTGTGTAAATACCAATTTTAGCAATTTAACATACGCACAATACTAAATAAGTAACAATACTTTATGGAAAATTTTATCTATCCACAGTTCTAAACCTAGACTGAAAAAAATCACAAGTATGTGATAAGAATTATGGTTAATATTAGTATACTTATATATTTTTGCGGGTTGGTTTAAAAACACAAACAAATATCTTAAAACTTAATTTTATATAAAAAGAGTTAAAACCAACACTAACCCTCACACTCATATACAAAACTAACTATTTTTTTATTTTTTTTTTTACTTTTTTTTAATAGCTAAGAGGTTCTGGGCAAAACTGACTAATTTCAAATTGGTGGATAAAATTTAAATAATATTATATAAACTACAAAGTATTATACATATTAACAAATGTTTACTTTCACAAATCGATTACATTCTAAAATAAAAGAATTTTAATTAATTAAATTCCAAATGAATATAATAATTATTAAATAAATAAAGCAAATAAAATTACAAATATCTCAATATTATTATAAAAAACTTTAAAAATATATATTTGATCCAAATAATGTTTTTTTAGTAATTTTTATAAAATATACAAAAAAACATAATCCCACGGTATATAGCGAGTTAAAATCTAGTCTCTTTTAGAGCTTGACTGGTTCTCCCGCTGGCTCCCGCAAACGCTGCGTTTGCGTTTGCGGGCGGTTGCTAGCGGTTGGGGCCATTCATACAAAACACTCCCAATCGTTTCCAGTCGCTCCCAACTGTTGAATTCTAAAAGCTGGTTCCCGTAAGCGTTTGCGGTTGCGGGCGATTGCGATTGGAATTTAAAAAAAAAAAGAAAAAAAAAAACACCAAGGATAGATTTTTTTCTATATTCTATATATGTTTATCACCTTCTCAACCCTAATCAACCCTAATCAACCCTAATTCTTTTTCTATTGATCATTTCCATTTAGCTTTGACTATGTTTTTATATATATCTAAGTGATAATCATGGCTTCGCAAGATGATCGGTTGGCTTCAACTCAGAGATTTATGTGGTCGAATGAGGCAACGTGTGCTCTACTTCAACGGGTAATCCTGGAGAAACAAGAAGAAAAAATCCCACAAAAATATTTCTAAGTGGTATTCAAAAGGAAAATATTCTTAAGAATATTAACGAGCAATTTGGAGTTGATTTGACTTGGAGCCAAGTCAAAAATCGATTGGATTCATCGAAGAAACATTATTGTAGTTATAAAAATTGTAACATCCGCGAACCGAATTGTGCGTTTTGGGCGAGGGTGTCTGTCGACACCATTGTTTTTCTGGTTCGACCAGTTCGATTTTATTATCGATTTGGACCGATTTTATTCACCAAACATGCTTTGTGTATTATCTGGTTTGTTTTAATGATTGTTGATTGTGGCATGTAGAGATTTTATTGCTTGTGTGTATAGCCCAGTAGATGGGAGGATTGCCTCACTGAGTGTTTATCAAATACTCATGCATCTCAATTTGTGTTTGTGGTGCAGGTAAAGGCAAAGTGTGATCGTGGAATCAAGGCAATGAAGAGGAGGATGTTCTAGGGACTCGATTAGATGTTGTATGGCATTGCTAGGTTGCTAGAGTTGAGTCATTAGAAACATTGCTAGGTTGCTGGTTTCATGTTTCTTGTTGTTTGATATTGGAATATTGCTTATGCTATAATATTGGATTATTATTGGAGTATTATTGGATATTGGTATGGTTATTCCGCTGTTGATTGTGAATGTGGTTAGGTGGCTAGTGGGTATGTGACCACTAGCTGTAGTTTATTTATTATATTAATATATTTATTATTTATTATTTTAAAAAAAAGTCGGTCCTTTCAGTTTTGGTATCAGAGCCCTTACGGTTCTAGGTTTGGGTTCACTAGGTTTCTGTTGTGATGTTTGGGATTGCATGTCTTGATTGATTATGTGAGTTAGTCAATTGTGTGTGGCATGAAGTCCTAGAACATCCTCTTCGAGCCTACAGTGTGGTTCCACGGTGAGTTTGTGTTTTTGTGTTTTTGGGTTATGTTAAGATTGCATGTTAGTCTCTGTTCTTGGAAGTGCAGTGGTTAAAGGTGTTTGAGTTGCTGGTCGTGGACGTGGGTGTTGTCGTGGCCGTGGTCGGGCGAGTTCCCGAGGCGAGCGAGTGTGTGGTCCAGAGTTCCACGAAGAGGTATGTCAGAGGATCGCAAGCGTATCAGGAGGGACCAGAGAGGGTTTCAGCCGGTGAGCGTGCCGGATCTGCTGGGAACCCAGGTGTGGGGTTGCAGCGGGTGAAGCCCAGGGTCGAGATGATCGCTTGGAGGATCTGTTGACGTGTTGTTGGAGCAGTGACCGTGAGGGGTACCAGTGCAGGCTCCAGTTGTACCGCATGTGGCGGGGTGCAGCCAAGGGCTGTGGATGTTGAGGACTTTTCTTCTTATGTTAGGAGGATGGAGCGGTTGTAGATTACCGGTATGAGATTATTCTCAAGGGGTATCGGGCCTAGAGAGGCGGATATGTGGACATATGCAGTTGGAGCAGATATTTCTCTGTTTGGGGTTAATCCAGTTGGATATTGGAAGTTGAGTGGGTAGGTGTAACATTGCAATGTTATACTCGGACCACAGGAGGTACTTTGTGTCGAGAGATGTTTATAGTCGTTAAAGATTGTTGCTCCTGAGGGGATGGTGATTCCCTTGTATACCGATAGCTCGAGGGCCTGAGGGCTCCGAGAGTGGCAGAGGGGATGGTGTTCCCCTGAGGGGATGAGTAGTTCCCCTGATACCGAGATCTTGAGGATTGTGGTCCAAGAGTGAGACGGTATAACTCGAAGACGCTGGTCTGAGAGTGAGATCGGTATGGCTCGAAGGTTGCGACCTAAGGGTGGAGGAGTTGGGAGCAAGCAATGCCTAGGACGTGAGTATAAACATAACGATTGAATGTAGACCTCGAGAGATTGACGGTGGTTTAATCTTGGGTTTTGGATGTGTTGACCATTGGGACAGGGTTTTATGACCAGAGCGGTTATGAATGTTTGGCTGTGCGCCAGGATTGTGAGGCCGGTGGTGCTGGAGTCCCGGGAAGGGGAGTTACAGCAGGTTTGAGCCGGGAAAGGCATGTTTGCCACATACATAAGTTCACGAGAAGCCTTCATGGCAAGATAAACTAATCGTTGCGACGATGCTGGATGAAGTTCATCGGAGATGGACAGGGTTGCTAGATTCAAGGTTTTGGTAAGCTTGTTGGAGGGAATAAGTCAAGTGGTTTGAGTTAGCGGCCTGCAAAGCATTTAATGCGGTGAATCAGAATATGCAAACATATGGTACTTGTTTGTTTTATTACGCTTGTATTGATGATTTACTGTGGAGAATTGCCAAGTGGAAAAACTATTTCTGGAATAAGTTATCTTGTGGAAGTTTCCCTAAGTGGCAAGTTACTAGAGTTTCTTGGACGAACAAGAGGGTTGATATTCAGGTGGCGGCGAGTTGATGTCGGCATACTTGAGTATTTGTTTAGTTGAGCTGAGGAAGCAGCTAGAGGATTTATGGAGCAAGGGATTCATACGTTCTAGTGTATCACCGTGGAGAGCACCAGTGTTATTTGTTAAGAAGGAGGATGGGAGTTACCGCTTGCGTATTGACTAACGGGGCGTGAACCAGGTCACTGTCAAGAACAAGCACCCTCTTCCCAGGATTGATGAGTTGTTGGATCAGCTGAGAGGTGCTACTTGGTTCTCCAAGGTAGATCTGGCGTCGGGTTATCATCAGATACCGATAGATGAAGCAGATGTGATGAAGACGACTTTCAGGAGGAGGTATTGGCATTATGAGTTTGTGGTGATGCCTTTCGGGTTAACTAATGCGCCAGCAGCGTTTATGAGGTTGATGAACAGCGTGTTTCAGGAGTTTCTGGATGTGGCTGTCATCATTCTCATCGACGATATTCTGGTATTTTCTAAGAGTCCTGAAGAGCATGCAGTGCATTTGAAGGCAGTTCTGGAGAAGCTGCGGGAGCAGAAGTTGTTTGCTAAGTTGAGCAAGTGCAGTTTTTGGCAGCGTGAGATGGGTTTTCTGGGTCACATTGTTTCTGCAGAGAGAGTTTCTGTAGATCCGGAGAAGATTCAGGATATCAGGGATTGGTCTAGACTGCAGATTGCCATGGAGATCAGGAGTTTCCTTGGTTTGGCAGGTTACTACAGGAGCAGGAGATGAAGTCTCTGGTAGGAGAGATCAGTGCGTTGAGCTTGTGTGCCGTTTCTTGAGAACCGTTGGGTTTGGAGGCGGCTGATAGAGCGGATCTTTTGAGCAGGGTGCTGTTGGCTCAGGAGAAGGATTTGGGGCTGGAGAATGCCTCAAAGGATGTGGATTCAGAGTATCAGGTATCAGATAATGGAACTATCTTGGTGCACGGTCGGGGTTGTGTGCCCAAGGATGAGGAGTTGAGGCAGGAGATCCTGAGAGAGGCTCATGCGAGCAAGTTTTCTATTCATCCAGGAGCGACTAAGATGTACCGTGATCTTAAGAGGTACTATCACTGGATCGGGATGGAGAGGGATGTAGCTAGTTGGGTCGCGAGGTGCAATGTGTGTCAGCTAGTGAAGGCTGAGCATCAGGTTCCTGGCGGGTTACTGAAGAATCTATCCATTCCTGAGTGGAAGTGGGATATGATCACAATGGATTTCGTGGTAGGATTGCCAGTGTAACGGACTTTTGATGCTATTTGGGTCATTGTGGACCAGTTGACTAAGTCCACACATTTTCTGGCTATTAAGAAGACTGATGGAGCAGCGGTCTTGGCTAAGAAGTATGTGAGGGAGATAGTCAGGTTGCATGGGGTGCCAGCGAGTATTGTGTCTGATAGGGATTTTAAGTTCACTTCGGTGTTCTGGAAGGCATTTCAGGCAGAGATGGGCACTAAGGTGCATATGAGTACAGCTTATCATCTCCAGACAGATGGTCAGTCAGAGAGGACGATCCAAACGCTGGAGGATTTGCTGAGGATGTGTGTGTTGGATTGGGGTGGCCATTGGGCAGATCACCTGAACCTGGTAGAGTTTGCTTAAAACAACAGTTATCAGGCGAGTATTAAGATGGCTCCTTATGAGGCTTTGTATGGGAGACAATGTCGTAAACCGTTATGCTGGACTCAGGTGGGGGAAAGGAGCATGTTCGGGGCAGATTTTGTTCAGGAGACCTCAGAGAAGATTCGGGTTCTCAGGCTGAACATGAAGGAGGCTCAGGATATCCAGAGGAGTTATGCTGATAGGAGGAGGAGAGATCTTGAGTTTCAGGTAGGAGACAGAGTGTACCTCAAGATGGCCATGTTGCAGGGTCTGAACAGGTCATTGGCTGAGACTAAGTTGAGTCCAAGGTATATGGGTCCATTCAGAGTGATTGAGTGAGTTGGACCAGTGGCATATAGATTGGAGTTACCTGAGGTTATGCGTGCGTTCCATAAGGTTTTCCATGTGTCTATGTTGCGGAAGTGTCTCCGTGAGGGAGAGCGGGTGTTGGCTAAGATTCCTGAGGATCTTCAGCCTAACATGACATTGAAGGCGAGACCAGCGAGAGTTCTCGGGAGGAGGATCAAGGAACTTCAGAAGAAGAAGATTCCTTTGATGAGAGTCCTGTGGGACTGTGATGGTGTTGAGGAGCAGACTTGGGAGCCTGAGGTGAAGATGAAGGCAAGGTTTAAGAAGTGGTATGAGAAGCAAGCTGCAACTTGAACTTGTCTAGCCTGGTCCCATCTGTAATCCGTGGCTGGAGCGGGAATGGAGTATTCCAGCCTATCTCTCTTGTTACTCAGTCGCCTGGGGTGGTTGGTTGTGCGACTCAGTAACAAGATGAGGTGGTGCTCGGGGTACAAAGTTTCCGTGAGGCAGGGTTTTAGAGGAAAGTTTCCTGAAATAGATGTTTCCAAAAGTGGAAAGTTTCCAAAAATGGAAAGTGCTAAATATGGAAAGTTTTACGGGAGTTAGAATTTGTCCATTTTAGCGGTGAAGAGCCTTGGAGGGGCTTGTGTGGCCTTAGTGGCGGACTTTCGAGTCAGTGTGCCTGTGTGTGGTGGTCTTTTTAGACATTGTGTGGCCTTTGTGGCGGGCTGTTTAGCCGTGTGTGGCCTTTGTGGCGGGCTGTTTAGCCATTGTGTGGTCTTTGTGGCGGGCTGTTTAGCCAATTGTGTGGCCTTTGTGGTGGGCTGTTTAGCCAGAGTGCCTGTTTAGGTGGTCCTTCGGGACAAATGGTCTTTGTGACGGTCCTTTGGGACGAGTGGCCTTGGTGGCGGTCCTGTTTAGGACATTTTTTTGGCCTTGGTGGCGGTCCTGTTTAGGACATTTGTTTGGCCTTGGTGGCTGTCCTGTTTAGGACATTTGTTTGGCCTTGGTGGCGGTCCTGTTTAGGACATTTGTTTGGCTTTGGTGGCGGTCCTCTTTAGGACATTTGTTTGGCCTTTGTGGCGGCCCTTGTGGCATGTATATGATCCTTGTGTGGTCATGAGGTATTTCAGTGAGGAGATATGTGGTTGGTAGGATATTGAGATGTTTTACGCGAGCCACGGGAAGGAAACCTGGATAGGGATAGGACTCAGACATGTTCAGAATTGTTTGCTCGTGACTCTTGAAGGACTTAGGTTCTCCTAGTACTGTCATATTCTGAGATTTTGTGGCTTGGGAATATGGTTGGTATATCGACTTCGGATGACGATCCGGGGGCGCGCTGTAGGGTGGCAACCCGAGAGACGAGTTGGATTTTTCCTTATACATTATGGCATGCGGGTTTAGGCCCGATGAGGAGCCAATATTATGGCATGCAGACTTAGGTCTGATGAGGAGCCAACAAAAACTCAATGTTTAGGCCTATGGGTAAAGGAAAGTCCAAAAGTCAAGAGCAAATGACGCATGGAGCGTGAGTCTATCGCCTAGAGGTGACCTTCTGTAGATCGGTCGGAGGAGTGTGGGCCGTGGAGACGGTTGCATGGGAGTCCTTGGCTGATGTTGTTCGAGATTCGAGGATGAATCTAGATTGGTGGGGGAGAATTGTAACACCCGCGAACCGAATTGTGCGTTTTGGGTGAGGGTGTCGATCGACACCAAGGGGGTGTCAGTCGACACCATTGTTTTTATGGTTTGACCAGTTCGATTTTATTATTGATTTGGACCGGTTTGGTTTAGGGAAAACCACGAAACTGAGATATTTAAGTGTTTTGTCGACCATAAGGGTTTTGGGAAGTTCTCTTGTCGCCGTTTAACGCTTTTGAGAGAAAAAGAGGAAAAAGTGTGTTCTTGAGCATTTTGGTGATTTTTGGTGAGATTCTTGGCTGTTCTTGAGAGATTGGAAGCTAGGAAGGATCTAGAAGCTTGCTAGGAAGGTTGGATTCGTTGCTATTGGTCTGAATCTTCCTGCAAAGAGGTGAGTGCATGACCATGGCTTATCTAAGCTAAGATCTCTAGTTTTTCTGTGATTTGGTGCTTATGTGGTTGTTTCTTTGAGTTCTCTATGGTATTTCGTTGCTGCTTTGGCTGGGTTTGGCTTCTGGGAATGCATGGAGCGGATTGGAGAAGATTGGAGGCAAGATTCGGAGTTTTTGATCGAAGGAAATCGCTACTCGGCAACGGTGTCGGTCGACACTAGTTGGGGTGTCGGTCGACACCAACGCGAGGACGGCTCGAGACTTTGGCGAGTGTCGATCGACACCATGTGGAGGTGTCGGTGGACACAAACCAGATTGTCAGTGATGTGATCACGGGATCGGTCCTTCGGCCAAGAACACTCGCAGCCCTCGGACACTACCCGGCCACCACTCGGACGCCTCTCAAACTCTCGGACAACCTGTACTGGCGACCAGGAGCTAGCGTAGGCGACCAACGAGGCATCATTCAACCCCCCCCCCCCCAGGATCATCAAGGCGGAGCAAGACAAGCCACCAATAGACATTTAAACCCAAGCTCACCCCCCCCCCCCATGGCTCATGGCTAGCATCACCAATGAAGAGCCTGGAGTCTTGACCAGCTTTGGGAAGCTTGATTCGCGTGTCTTCACCATCACACTAGTGTGAAGACACCCCTAAGCCATTAGAAGGAGCTGTACTCTTTTTCCTACTTTGGGTTTGTCCCAATGGGTTTACCAAAGAGGTTTTAACGAGGCAGCGACTCTAGTGCATCTCCACTTCGTTCCCACTTGGCTCGTGATCTTGAAACACTTAAAGAGAGACTTAGGAGCCAAGGAAGTGAAGATTATTTCACCACGTCCCAGCCAATGACCTGGCAACCTTATCCCCTTCCTTTTGAATTTTGTCTAGATCTTTCTATGACCGTTGTTTGGTCATTGCCCTTGCTTAACTTTTGCTTTTGCTTTAGGACAAGTGTGTGGTTTAGATCAAGGCCACGTCTCTAGGGTTTTAGAGTCTCCTTATGTAAGCCTCACTATATAAAGGCATCAACCCTCTTTGTAAAAGGCAGACTTGAAGTATTTTGAATTAAAATTCACAAGAGAGAATCTTGTTCTTGTCTCACCTCTCTCCTTAGTCCAAGTCCGGGACTTGACTACCGAGAAACCCTAGCCAATCTAGAACCGGGTTCGACATCGACTGGTTGACCGTATCACGGGTCGAGCCATCTCCCGTGTGTCGTTGCATCAAACCACCTTCGCGTCCATCCCTACCGTATCACGTCTGGTTCCTACCGCTCGTTATACTTCCGCTTCGACTCCACCTTCCTTATCGCATCACCAAGAATCCTTACCGCATCACCGAGGATTCTTACCGCCTCACCGAGAACCACTTCCGCATTGCCGAGAGCCGTTTCTACAGTTTACCTTCAAACTCCGGGAACCGATTTCCGCATCGTCCGTACCGCGACCGAGACTGCTCGACCGAAGCCGAGACCAAAGGCCGGATCTCTCGATCCGCTCGTTCGTTTCAGCTCATCTCTCGCTTCCACTGTTTGTTTCCTCTCTGGATTCAAATCTCCGAGCCTTGTCCGAGGAAAGCCTCATCTAGTTTCCTCGGCCCGAGAGAGTTTCGTTCCGTCCGCAGCGACCGTCCGTCCGTGCGACTCGTTAGACGACCGCGTCCGGCGGTCACATCAGCTTGGTATCAGAGCTCTAAAAGCTCCTGACTCAAAGGTTGTGTCTTTCTAACCCAGAAACTCCTTCCTTTGTTAAATTTTCGTTTTTGTGTCTTTGCGGTTCATTAGTTTCATTAGGTCCGATAGTTTTTGTTTTATGCTTAGTTTCCTTGATAGATTGTTTGTTGAGTCGTCGCTTTGTTTATTTCTGAGTGTTGTTCTTCATAGTTCATGCCTAGGACTTGTTAGATCGATAAAGTAGCGCGTTTGCTTTTGGGTTTGTGTTGTGGTCCCAAAAAGTTTTGCTTTTTGTGCGTGAGTTTGCTTTTAGGCGCGTGTAGGTTTCTTTTTGCTTAGTCATAGTTTGTCATCTTGTGTTGCTGTCCTCAATCATTGACTGCCTAGATAAATATCTTATCCATCATCTTTTGGACGCGTTTTTGCTTACGAATATTCGTTTTGCTTTGACGAGGTACCATCGCCACGTCACGACCGAGCCGCCGATCGAGCAATCCGCGTATCACCGTCCAGCGCACGTATCATCACCCGCGTATCATCGTCCAAGCCCTTATCGCGTATTGTGTATCATCGTCTGATCACTATCGAGCCACCGGACGAGTCATCGACCCAGCTGTCCGTATCAGCCGATCACACCGGCTATCCGTACCGACGTCCGATAACCGTTGGCAGTCCGTACCATTGCCGCACCAGCCGACTGTATCATCGACCGACCCCCATCGGCCGACCGTACATCATCGGCCATCCGTATCAGCCGATCGCGCCGGCTATCCGTACCGGCGTCCGACCATCGCTGGCCGTCCGTACCAGCCATCGCATCGGCCGACCATACCGCGTATCATCGTCCGAATCCGCCGTCCGTACCGTCGTCCGACCAACATCGGCCGTCCGTACCGTCGAATGTACCGAGTTCCAAGTCCGCGATCGATAGCTGAATGCTTGATCTGACATTGATCAAGTATGGAGTATGCGGATCCTTACTCCGATGATGAACTGTGGTGCGAAGATTACCAAGGCAGCAACCCGGAGCAAAAGGCCACCGAGGACGAGCCGTGGTACGACAAACATTATGGAGCCGATCTGGAGCCAGCGGCTACCGAGAACGCATCATGGTACGCAGAGGACTATGAAGAAGGGCCTGACCAAATGGAACATGATCGAGGATCATCGGACTACTATTGGCCATCAATGTCCCGAGCTGTGCGCCATAGCGAGCCAAGGTCGAACCGCTACGATGATTCCGACAATGATGACTTGGGACGTTACTCCGCACCACCCCGGCATCACCGAGAGCAGCCGGAGAAATACCCGAGTCGCACCCATGGATTTCCGACCTGGTCACCTTACGCATCGACGAGCAAGACAAGCGCCTATCGCACTCAGAACCAAAGTCTTCCGAGCTGGTCACCTCGCGCAACACCAAGCCACAAGTCAAGCCGCGGTCAAGACAAAGCCAAGGCGAGCAATGTGGAATCACGGACTAAGTTGAGGGAGCAAGCCTCAAGGAAGCCGAAGCAATCTTCCGGAGCACCAAGTTTCACGGACGAGTTGACCGGTATTCAAGCTCAACTCCGACACCTTGGAGAATTGTTGGACCAAGTCGAGTCATCTTACACGCAAGGAGAGTCATTGCGGCACCAACACTCGGCCCTTGTGCCTTCACCAACGCCGGACCCACGAGTTCCATACCGGCCAGAACCAGATGCTTTGACGCGGAGTAGGCTGAACACCGACTTGACCAAGGACGCTGCACCAACGGCGCAAGCTCACCGGGAGCTGAATTCAGGACTAGAATTCGATCATCAAATCGGTTCTAAGGAAGTCATTGGCCCAGGAGGAATCATAGAGAAGCCAGCCGAGCCTCAACACAACCAAGTTCATACACTCGGAGGTACAAGTTCGACGTGTCAGGCGGTTCACGACCAATTCCTTACCGTTCCTGATCAAAACTGAGCCGACACTCAGACGCAATGCTCGGATCATCGCACTGTGCGCGAGTCCTCACCCGATACGCGTACCAAGGCATTAGGCGAAGTCAATGAAGAGTCTTCCCACGCGACCAACTTCTTATCCCGAGTTTTCTCGGTAATGGGGAGTTTCAAGCAAGCTAGGCCACCGGAGATGGCCATTGATGGATCTTTTCACTCGGTATTGTTCATGACTACTTCAAGTAGTAAGCTCCAGCTGGGAGTCGCCTATACCGAGCCATCCTTCTCCACTCTTAGCGCCAAGGCCGTTACCGCACATGGTCCTATGGCGACGTGTTCATTCAACTTTGGTGCGGATCAAACCTTTGTTTGGCATCCAGGAGAGTCTCAGCAAGCAACCATGGTTCATGAAGGGATCGCAGCGCTCAATGCCACTGGCCTTACCGGGGAAGTCTTATCCTTTTCTCTTAAGGCCTTACTGTTTCCTTTTGATCCCGGTAAAGTAAACCGCGGTTGAACCTTTGATGCTGCTGATTTTTGGGTTTTTCCTTTTTGATCCAGGTAATGAGCACAGTTTTGAGGACAAAACTTCTATAAGAGGGAGAGAATGATGTGATCACGGGATCGGTCCTTCGGCGAAGAACACTCGCAGCCCTCGGACACTACCCGGCCACCACTCGGATGCCTCTCAAACTCTCGGACAACCTGTACTGGCGACCAGGAGCTAGCGTAGGCGACCAACGAGGCATCATTCAACCCCCCCCCCCCAGGATCATCAAGGCGGAGCAAGACAAGCCACCAATGGACATTTAAACCTAAGCTCACCCCCCCCCCCCCATGGCTCATGGCTAGCATGACCAATGAAGAGCCTTGAGTCTTGACCAGCTTTGGGAAGCTTGATTCGCGTGTCTTCACCATCACACTAGTGTGAAGACACCCCTAAGCCATTAGAAGGAGCTGTACTCTTTTTCCTACTTTGGGTTTGTCCCAATGGGTTTACCAAAGAGGTTTTAACGAGGCAGCGACTCTAGTGCATCTCCACTTCGTTCCCACTTGGCTCGTGATCTTGAAACACTTAAAGAGAAACTTAGGAGCCAAGGAAGTGAAGATTATTTCACCACGTCCCAGCCAATGACGTGGCGACCCTATCCCCTTCCTTTTGAATTTTGTCTAGATCTTTCTATGACCGTTGTTTGGTCATTGCCCTTGCTTTACTTTTGCTTTTGCTTTAGGACAAGTGTGTGGTTTAGATCAAGGCCACGTCTCTAGGGTTTTAGAGTCTCCTTATGTAAGCCTCACTATATAAAGGCATCAACCCTCTTTGTAAAAGGCAGACTTGAAGTATTGAATTAAAATTCACAAGAGAGAATCTTGTTCTTGTCTCACCTCTCTCCTTAGTCCAAGTCCGGGACTTGACTACCGAGAAACCCTAGCCGATCTAGAACCGGGTTCGACATCGACTGGTTGACCGTATCACGGGCCGAGCCATCTCCCGTGTGTCGTTGCATCAAACCACCTTCGCGTCCATCCCTACCGTATCACGTCCGGTTCCTACCGCTCGTTGTACTTCCGCTTCGACTCCACCTTCCTTATCGCATCACCAAGAATCCTTACCGCATCACCGAGGATTCTTACCGCCTCACCGAGAACCACTTCCGCGTTGCCGAGAGCCGTTTCTACAGTTTACCTTCAAACTCCGGGAACCGATTTCCGCATCGTCCGTACCGCGACCGAGACTGCTGGACCGAAGCCGAGACCAAAGGCCGGATCTCTCGATCCGCTCGTTCGTTTCAGCTCATCTCTCGCTTCCACTGTTTGTTTCCTCTCTGGATTCGAATCTCCGAGCCTTGTCCGAGGAAAGCCTCATCTAGTTTCCTCGGCCCGAGAGAGTTTTGTTCCGTCCGCAGCGACCGTCCGTCCGTGCGACTCGTTAGACGACCGCGTCCGGCGGTCACATCAGCTTGGTATCAGAGCTCTAAAAGCTCCTGACTCAAAGGTTGTGTCTTTCTAACCCAGAAACTCCTTCCTTTGTTAAATTTTCGTTTTTGTGTCTTTGCGGTTCATTAGTTTCATTAGGTCCGATAGTTTTTGTGATATGCTTAGTTTCGTTGATAGATTGTTTGTTGAGTCGTCGTTTTGTTTATTTCTGAGTGTTGTTCTTCATATTTCATGCCTAGGACTTGTTAGATTGATAAAGTAGCGCGTTTGCTTTTGGGTTTGTGTTGTGGTCCCAAAAAGTTTTGCTTTTTGTGCGTGAGTTTGCTTTTAGGCGCGTGTAGGTTTCTTTTTGCTTAGTCATAGTTTGTCATCTTGTGTTGCTGTCCTCAATCATTGACTGCCTAGATAAATATCTTATTCATCATCTTTTGGACGCTTTTGCTTACGAATATTTGTTTTGCTTTGACGAGGTACCATCGCCACATCACGACCGAGCCGCCGATAGAGCAATCCGCGTATCACCATCCAGCGCACGTATCCTCACCCGCGTATCATCGTCCAAGCCCTTATCGCGTATTGTGTATCATCGTCTGATCACTATCAGCCACCGGACAAGTCATCGACCCAGCTGTCCGTATCAGCCGATCACACCGGCTATCCGTACCGACGTCCGATAACCGTTGGCCGTCCGTACCATTGCCGCACCAGCCGACTGTATCATCGACCGACCCCCATCGGCCGACTGTATATCATCGGCCATCCGTATCAGCTGATCGCGCCGGCTATCCATACCGGCGTCCGACCATCACTGGCCGTCCGTACCAGCCATCGCATCGGCCGACCATACCGCGTATCATCGTCCGAATCCGCCGTCCGTACCGTCGTCCGACCAACATCGGCCGTCCGTACCGTCGACTGTACCGAGTTCCAAGTCCGCGATCGATAGCTGAATGCTTGATCTGACATTGATCAAGTATGGAGTATGCGGATCCTTACTCCGATGATGAACTGTGGTACGAAGATTACCAAGGCAGCAACCCGGAGCAAAAGGCCACCGAGGACGAGCCGTGGTACGACGAACATTATGGAGCCGATCCAGAGCCAGCGGCTACCGAGAACGCATCATGGTACGCAGAGGACTATGAAGAAGGGCCTGACCAAATGGAACATGATCGAGGATCATCGGACTACTATTGGCCATCAATGTCCCGAGCTGTGCGCCATAGCGAGCCAAGGTCGAACCGCTACGATGATTCCAACAGTGATGACTTGGGACGTTACTCCGCACCACCCCAGCATCACCGAGAGCAGCCGGAGAAATACCCGAGTCGCACCCATGGATTTCCGACCTGGTCACCGTACGCATCGACAAGCAAGACAAGCGCCTACCGCACTCGGAACCAAAGTCTTCCGAGCTGGTCACCACGCGCAACACCGAGCCACAAGTCAAGCCGCGGTCAAGACAAAGCCAAGGCGAGCAATGTGGAATCACGGACTAAGTTGAGGGAGCAAGCCTTAAGGAAGCCGAAGCAATCTTCCGGAGCACCAAGTTTCACGGACGAGTTGACCGGTATTCAAGCTCAACTCCGACACCTTGGAGAATTGTTGGACCAAGTCGAGTCATCTTACACGCAAGGAGAGTCACTGCGGCACCAACACTCGTCCCTTGTGCCTTCACCAACGCCGGACCCATGAGTTCCATACCGGCCAGAACCAGATGCTTTGACGCGGAGCAGGCTGAACACCGACTTGACCGAGGATGCTGCACCAACGGCGCAAGCTCACCGGGAGCTGAATTCAGGACTAGAATTCGATCATCAAATCGGTTCTAAGGAAGTCATTGGCCCAGGAGGAATCATAGAGAAGCCAGCCGAGCCTCCAGACCAACAAGTTCATACACTCGGAGGTACAAGTTCGACGTCTCAGGCGGTTCACGACCAATTCCTTACCGTTCCTGATCAAAACCGAGCCGACACTCAGACGCAATGCTCGGATCATCGCACTGTGCGCGAGTCCTCACCCGATACGCGTACCAAGGCATTAGGCGAAGTCAATGAAGAGTTTTCCCATGCAACCAACTTCTTATCCCCAGTTTTCTCGGTAATGGGGAGTTTCAAGCAAGCTAGGCCACCGGAGATGGCCATTGATGGATCTTTTCACTCGGTATTGTTCATGACTACTTCAAGTAGTAAGCTCCAGCTGGGAGTCGCCTATACCGAGCCATCCTTCTCCACTGTTAGCGCCAAGGCCGTTACCGCACATGGTCCTATGGCGACGTGTTCATTCAACTTTGGTGCGGATCAAACCTTTGTTTGGCATCCAGGAGAGTCTCAGCAAGCAACCATGGTTCATGAAGGGATCGCAGCGCTCAATGCCACTGGTCTTACCGGGGAAGTCTTATCCTTTTCTCTTAAGGCCTTACTGTTGATCCCGGTAAAGTAAACCGCTGTTGAACCTTTGATGCTGCGGATTTTTGGGTTTTTCCTTTTTGATCCAGGTAATGAGCACAGTTTTGAGGACAAAACTTCTATAAGAGGGAGGGAATGATGTGATCACGGGATTGGTCCTTCGGCGAAGAACACTCGCAGCCCTCGGACACTACCCGGCCACCACTCGGACGCCTCTCAAACTCTCGGACAACCTGTACTGGCGACCAGGAGCTAGCGTAGGCGACCAACGAGGCATCATTCAACCCCCCCCCCCCCCCAGGATCATCAAGGCGGAGCAAGACAAGCCACCAATGGACATTTAAACCTAAGCTCACCCCCCCCCATGGCTCATGGCTAGCATCACCAATGAAGAGCCTTGAGTCTTGACCAGCCTTGGGAAGCTTGATTCGCGTGTCTTCACCATCACACTAGTGTGAAGACACCCCTAAGCCATTAGAAGGAGCTGTACTCTTTTTCCTACTTTGGGTTTGTCCCAATGGGTTTACCAAAGAGGTTTTAACGAGGCAGCGACTCTAGTGCATCTCCACTTCGTTCCCACTTGGCTTGTGATCTTGAAACACTTAAAGAGAGACTTAGGAGCCAAGGAAGTGAAGATTATTTCACCACGTCCCAGCCAATGACGTGGCGACCCTATCCCCTTCCTTTTGAATTTTGTCTAGATCTTTCTATGACCGTTGTTTGGTCATTGCCCTTGCTTTACTTTTGCTTTTGCTTTAGGACAAGTGTGTGGTTTAGATCAAGGCCACGTCTCTAGGGTTTTAG
The DNA here is from genome assembly GCF_030686135.1 of Camelina sativa. Lineage (NCBI taxonomy): Eukaryota > Viridiplantae > Streptophyta > Magnoliopsida > Brassicales > Brassicaceae > Camelina > Camelina sativa. Next base: position 32,498,443 of record NC_141896.1, on the reverse strand, counting down.
AGTCTCCTTATGTAAGCCTCACTATATAAAGGCATCAACCCTCTTTGTAAAAGGCAGACTTGAAGTATTGAATTAAAATTCACAAGAGAGAATCATGTTCTTGTCTCACCTCTCTCCTTAGTCCAAGTCCGGGACTTGACTACCGAGAAACCCTAGCCGATCTCGAACCAGGTTCGACATCGACTGGTTGACCGTATCACGGGCCGAGCCATCTCCTGTGTGTCGTCGCATCAAACCACCTTCGCGTCCATCCCTACCGTATCACGTCCGGTTCCTACCGCTCGTTGTACTTCCGCTTCGACTCCACCTTCCTTATCGCATCACCAAGAATCCTTACCGCATCACCGAGGATTCTTACCGCCTCACCGAGAACCACTTCCGCGTTGCCGAGAGCCGTTTCCGCAGTTTACCTTCAAACTCCGGGAACCGATTTCCGCATCGTCCGTACCGCGACCGAGACTGCTCGACCGAAGCCGAGACCAAAGGCCGGATCTCTCGATCCGCTCGTTCGTTTCAGCTCATCTCTCGCTTCCGCTCGTTCGTTTCTGTCCGCAGCGACCGTCCGTCCGTGCGACTCGGTAGACGACCGCGTCCGGCGGTCACATCAGTCAGTGTCGATCGACACCCTTCTTTCAGCTACGACGGATGTTGCATGCTTTTTGTATTGCCTAGTTTGTTTTATTGATTGTTGATTGTGGCATGTAGAGATCTTATTGCTTGTGTGTATAGCCTATTAGATGGGAGGATTGCCTCAGTGAGTGTTTATCAAATACTCATGCATCTCAATTTGTGTTTGTGGTGCAGGTAAAGGCAAAGTGTGATCGTGGAATCAAGGCAATGAAGAGGAGGATGTTCTAGGGACTCGATTGGATGTTGTCTGGCATTGCTAGGTTGCTAGAGTTGAGTCATTAGAAACATTGCTAGGTTGCTAGAGTTGAGTCATTAGAAACATTGCTAGGTTGCTGGTTTCATGTTTCTTGTTGTTATGTATTGGAATATTGCTTATGCTATAATATTGGATTATTATTGGAGTATTATTGGATATTGGTATGGTTATTCCGCTGTTGATTGTGAATGTGGTTAGTTGGCTAGAGGGTATGGGACCACTAGCTGTAGTTTATTTATTATATTAATATATTTATTATTTATTATTTTTTTAAAAAAAGGTCGGTCCTTTCAAAAATAATCCAGAAGATTCACGGTATCAAGCACTTGTTTTGCCATTTGTCACTTGTTTTGCCATTTGTCACATTACTTGATGCAATTTTTGGTGATAAACCAAATGCATAAAGTAATAAACATTTCACTATGAAATTTATTTGTTTTTCTAAATAATTATTGTACTTTTTTTTTATGATTTTTAATTATTAATCAAGTTTATTTTTTTTCTATTTTAAAACATTTATATTATATATCACATTTATTATGTTCCAACCGCTATTGCACCCGTTGGTCAACCAGTCGTAAACCTCCTGCAAACGTACCAATTTTAAACTGCTAAACCAATCGTTCAAAACGTTTAATAACGCTTGAAACCGCAAACGCCCGCTACCGCAATCTCCCACAACCGCAACCGCAACCGCAACTTTGAACCAGTCAGCCCTAAGTACTGCCGAAAAAATTAGCAGAATATATAATGACAAGAAATGGTCTAAGGAAGTAAGGAACACAGCTTAACAAATTAGGGTTTCGACACATACAAAAATGGAGCAACCAAAAGAGAAGAGGAGAAAAGGCGGCTACCGAAAAAGAAGAACGCAATTGAAACCGACGTCGCCCTTTCCTGTTGATCTAACCTCAGAAATACTCTTAAGGCTGCCTGCGAGATCTGTTTTGAGATTCCGTTGCGTGTCGAAGCTTTGGTCATCAATCACCACCGATTCATATTTCATCAACTCCTACGAAACTCGCTTCTCAACACTGCGGCCGAGTCTTCTTGTCTGCTTCATAGCAAATGGCAAGCTGTTTGTTTCCTCAATTCCTCAAGATAATCAGAATTCCAAAGAGTCTTCTTACTCTTGTTCTCAGCCTATTTATCGTTACCATATGAAATTCCCACAAGGACGTTGTGACTTACCCCCTACGGAATCTGTACATGGCTTGATCTGTTTTCAAGTATCAGCAACGCCTGTAATTTGGAACCCTAGCAAGAGACAGTTACTAACCTTTCCAAAACCCGATGAGAACTGATCTAATATAACAATGTTCTTAGGATATGATCCAGTCGAAGGTAAACACAAAGTAATGTGCATACCTTATTCAAGAAGTTCTGAAGTGTGTCGGGTGTTAACATTGGGATCAGCTCAAGAATCATGGAGAACGGTCAAAACCAACCATAATCATTATTCGGACTACAATACTTTTGGACGATGCATCAAGGGGGTTATATATTACATAGCGGATATATATCATAAGGGTGTTTGGGTTATAATAAGCTTTGATGTCAGATTCGAAAGATTTGGTATGATAGATTTACCAACGGATATTTGTAGGGACATGCTGATAAGTTACGAGGGGCAGTTAGCTGTTGTTGATGATAACGGTATCGACTGGAAGGGCAAATTGTGGATTTTGGAGGATGCAGGGAAACAGAAATGGTCAAGAAAAGAGTTTCTTGTACCTTACCATCACCATCAAAAGGGTGTCGAACTAAAACTAAAAGGTTTTACTCATGCTGGTGAGCTTATTTATGTCACACGCACGTTTCACAAATCAGATTACATTTTATTTTGTGATCCGATGAGAGAAAGCTTTAGAAGATTCCAATTCAAAGGAATATATCGCAGATGACGAATCCAGTAATGGAGTTGGAAACGAATATGTGCTCCATTATTTCCCAAATCACCTTTGAGAGTATCATCATCTCTTGGTAATAGTTTGCTGATTTTTGGTTTGTTTTGTTTTTCCTTTGAACAGTGACATTAATTTATGCAACTTTATGATTATTTTAACATCGTTATAATTCTTTCATATAACGATGAAAGGAAGCATAGTACAAAACCAAGAAAAAGACCAATTACCATTTACCAATAGGTAATAAAATTGACTGCTGTAGAACTAATGAGCACCATAGTCCAGGATGAACCATTTCTTGCTATGAACGATTGATCCTTGGTGGCACTATCATCTATGAGGTTGCCTTTGCGATTTCCAGCCACGGTTGTATGTTCTAACCTCCATTCCTCATATACGCACTAGTAAAAACTTGTCATATAGTTACGAATAATTCTGTAGATATCTCATGATGATTGTAGCAAAAAAAGATTTGTTACAGATTTGCGACAAAAAATATTAATAACTATTTGGTCGTAGCAAATTCCTCCATCGTCACTAAGTGTCGCAAAGTGCTACAAATTAGAGACTACACAATTTGTGGGCAAATGCTACCATTTGCTACGATTTATTGTGTATGTTGATACACAAAACGACTAAAAGCTGCGTAACTATTAGCTTCATATAGCCACGAATTTACCAGGTAAATGTCCGTGGATTAGTAGCCACAAAGTAATCAATAACTAATCTGTGGCCTCCTCATATAGTTTTAATAAATAAAAAATTGGCGATTATAGATTAAATTAAAATATCAAAACAATTTGTTTATTAAATTGCGAAAATAATTTTAATTTTACAAAATAAAATTGAAATAGAAAATAAAAAATGCTTCAACGGAGAAAGGTTTTTGCTCTCCGCCGCTCTCCTCCGCCACCTCTCCGCTGCTCTCTTTCTTTCGCTGGATAGATTCTTCTCTATATGCATTCCCTTCTTTGGATCCTAAGAAATAAAAGAAAATCCAATTGTTTTTTTTTTTGTTGATTTGAGAAGTAAAAACGAGAGATTTACCTTTTAAACATCGAAGAGTGTTGACGGCGACGAGATCTGAAAAGAAATGGTCAGATATAAAGGTCAGATCTGAGAAAAATGCTTAGATATAAAGGTCAAATCTGAAACGAAAAATAGTTAGATCTGAAACAGAGATGTAAGGCATGATGAAGGCATGAAGAGGAAGAGATTCAGATCGAGGAGCCAAGTGTTAAGTCGAGAGATTTTGAGTGTGAGGGTTTTCTTGTTTTATTCTTTTTTTTGTCAAATATATATCTTTTAATAAGTTAAACTATACTGAAACAAAATATTTTGGGGTCAAAATTTTCTGCTACGAACCAAACCGACGAATTTTGTGATTCAAGTTACAACAACCTGTTTGTAGATAAACAATTTCTATTATTTAAAAAATATTAAACTACAATTTGTTACGATTAGTCAAGTGCTACAAAATATTTAGTCTCTAAGTTTGTAGTAAATTAGCTACAAATCTAAACTGTATCTTTTTGTAATTGTTTTATGACAGAAACTTACAAATTTGCCACAAAATAACCTATCTAAAAATTTGTGACTATTTTGTAACTTCGTGTAGGTAATATTTGTTATAAATGATTTCGTAGCAATTTTTCGTAACTATATGACCAGTTTTTACTAATGATACATCTCCAAGATCCTTTGGATATCGAAAAAAAATGAAAGTGCCATGGGTGAGAGATCCCCTGAACCACTTGAGGTTGCTCAAATCAAAGGAATGTGCCGCGGACAATTCAAAGACAACTTGGTTTGATTCAGGTTGCTCAGCTCTTTAACTGCCCAATTACGATAATCTCGCTTTTAAGAAGACTCAGCCAATGAATAGAATCGCCTACTAATACTATGTAATATAACCTTATTCATAACCAGTTGGTCCAAGTTCTTTATGTTGTGAATTCGGATCAACAGAAACAGAAATAAGAAAGCGTTAAAGAGAAAATAGTGTGTTCTTGAGGCGAATACCTTTTGTCTAGGGTTTATATTATTAATATGATAACCAACCTTACAAACCCCTAGTCTCTTTATATAAGCCTAAAAAAACCCGATACAATAGGAAATAAAAGATCTTGTGAATCTTCTAGAATCTATTACACTGCACAGGCGGCTGCACCGCCTACACCCCCAAAACCTAACCCTAAGTTGCCTTGAGTCGGTCTCTACAAAAGTCCAGTAAAAGCCCCGTAAAAGCCTTGTACGCCTTACACAGTCTTGTACATCTTTGTAGACGTCTTCAGAGATTTCAAGTCACTTTAACAACAAACTCCACCTTGACGACAAAATCTCATTGACTTCAACTTCAACTCCTTGTTAGCTTTTGGGGGAACCTTTTGTCTTCATCTAGCAATGAAAGACCTGGAGCAAATCCAAGCAGTGCTTTAACTTCTCCATGGTGACTGGCTTGGTCAACATATCAACTGCATTCTCAGACGTGTGCATCTTCTGCAGTATAATCACACCAGAAACTGATAACTCTCTGATCTTGTGATATCTTACCTCAATCTGCTTTGTCTTACCATGATACACTTGATTCTTAGCCAGATATAAAGCACTCTGACTATGAAAGTGTAGCTGAACTACACCTTGCTCAACACCCAATTCCATTGCAAGTCCTCTAACCCATAATGCCTTCTTAGCTGCCTCTCCCATTGCCATGTTGAAACAAGATCTTTGTAGGTGTGTGTGGTATGATGAATGATGATAGAGATGATGAATGATCAGGTGGATGCAAGGTGTTTCAATTACCCTTATGTAGTTGTAGCATAAAGGATGTCAAACCAAATTTGAGTGAGATGCAAGCAATCAGGATATAAACACTTATCTAAGTCAAGCCAATTATGATGATGATTTGGAACTAACAACCTAATGACAAATATGAATTGCAGAATGTAAAAGCTAATAAGACAAGATGCTAAATGCTAAGAGAACAGAATGATCAAAGCTGTGATGAAACTAAACAAAAACAGGAAATGAACTAATGCAAGACAAGTAATGGACATGATCAAACAGAAAACTAAGTAAATGCAACAGGAAACTAAATGAATGCAACAGTAATGAAACAGGAATGATGAAACAAGAAAGTTGCAGGACATAAACAGGAAGCTCTTGAACGAGCTCGAGCAAGCACTCGATCGGATGCTCGATCGAGTACTAGGTCGAGTGGGCAAATTCGAGAAATAGAGCAACAACCAAAAACAGAGCAGAACGAAAGTAAATCAAACAACAAGCGATTGAACAAGATTAAAGCAGGGAAATCAATAGACAAGAAAGGTCCTAAGAATGGATTCATGGGCTGGACTTTGGATTATGGTCATCTAAACTGGTCAACAAACCTCAATCAAACATGAGCTATCTCTAGACAATGATCTTCTAATACAAGTTAATCCAATCTCTTGGCAATAACAATCAAGCTAAGATATTTCTAGGCTAGTTCTCACTTAGCAAAGAACATATAAAAGCAGGCATTAAACAACAGATCATTTATGTCAAAAATCAAACAAAACATCTAATCTCTTAGCATGCTTAATGATAATCTCTAGATCTAGCCTTATCTAGCAACTTAGACATTGGTGTGATGCTAAGAAGCTTAAGATCTACCCTTACCCTCTCAGATATAAGGATAGCATAGAGCATATATATCCTAGAAGATATCTATAACAAACAAGCTTGACCAATCCAAACAACCACAACCATTATCCAGCCTAACCCATCCTTAAGATCTAAACACACTACTCACAATCACAAAACATGATGAACAAAATCATAAACCCAGAAATCAATGAAACTTGCATGATTAGATAGATGAGATAAAGATCTACAATATTGAAGAAGGAATCAAACTCAAAATCTTAATACTTTGAAAGTTATTCAACCAGAAAGTATCAAAGATTTCTCTTGTTTTCTCCTAAAGTGGCTAAGAAATCTAAAACAAAGGAAGACAAAAAGCAATAATTCCCAAAAAGGGTAAATACTAGGTTTACAGATTTTCTAAAAGGTTCCTCTCTTTGGTGGCTACAGGGTACAAGGCTTTATATAGAAAAAGGATGGGAAGCCCTAAAAATGCTAAAAGACAAAATAGAAAGGCGGCTCGGTCAACTCGACATGGTGCTCGGTCGAGTGCCTGGTCGAGTGACCTCTTCTTCTGCTTCTTCCATCCGGTCGAATCTCCGCACACGGTTGAGTGTCTGGTCGAGTGGAACTCCGAACCTTGATTCTTTAGCTCTAACTCCCTTGTTTTCTTCTCTCGATAGCTTCAATCTTCTTCAGCATTCCTTCCATGCTTCTTAGGCTCCAAAATCACCTGTTCATGCAAGAAACTATGCAAATGCAATGCAACTCTACCCTAATGCATAAACAATCCTAAAGCTATACAATAAAGGCCAAACTAAATAGCAAATGATGCAAAAGAGGTGAAAATACTAAGGAAAAACAAGGTAAAATATATGAACATCAACACCCCCAAACTTAGTCTTTGTTTGCCCTCAAGCAAATAAACAAGACATAAGAAGGTAGGTGAGATTTGAAAGTGGGATCTCAGCTCCTAAAGCTTGCTAATAAACCAGCTATAATCAATGTCCAAGTTACTAGTACTATGATGCAAGTTGAATGAGCTGTACTTAAAAATTTTAGACAAGTCTATCACAACCTTTACTGAATTGAGCCTTAGATATCCACATGCATTCAAATCAAGCATTTCCTTTAACATTCATTAATCAAGAACATGAATCAATTTTATGCAATGTTTAAACTCATTTGGCTTGGAGATAAAGGTTTAGAGACAATGATGGTCTCTTTTTAGAGTGGAGCTTATCAGTATCAAGGTTCTCTCATAAAAAATGGATTGAGCTTTAGAAGAAGGCTAAAGGTAAGAACACTTAGACACATACAAGAACAAAACCTTGTCTACCCAAAGGTACCCAAAGTGTTTGATCCTAACATTCTAATCCCAAATGGTCCTAGTTCTACCCTTTATCTTCATCTTTTCTCAAATACCCTTTTCTCTTTTGTTTTTAAGCCTTATGAGAGGTTTCTTATTTGATCTTTCTTGTGGAATGGGGGTTTCTTTCTTAATGTTATGGTTCTCTTTTCTTCTTATTCTTAAGACATAAAAGCATTTTGCTAGACTCTTATTTTCTTTCTTTCTTTTCTTTGACTAGAACCATCTTCAACAATTTCATACTTCCCATTCTTTCACTAGACCTTGATTTTACTTAAACACATTCCTCTCCTAAAGACTCTAACCTTTTCTTTCTCTTTTTCCTCTTTTCTTTTCTTTTTCAAAGCAACCAAGTCCCAAATCCAACAAGTAAACCACCTAGTCCTATCTAGTTTGAAAATTGCAAACTAGAACTACACAAGGCTTTACTCTTGTCAGCTCAAACCTAACACTTTCTACCAAGCTTAACCCCAAAATAGGCCTCACACACACAAGAATCAAAATGGCTTGAAAGAAGGGTTGGTTAAGGGTAGGGGAAACTGATTTTAATGGTGCAATCAGCTACTTGGATCAACAAGAGTGGTAAAAAGGAGAAAGATGATCCAAATATGTATATGGTATCCATGAGTTTAAAGCAATGCACAAACTGATAATTAAAAGTCAATATTAGGTTCTTATAAATAGGAAATGACATCAAATCACAACATGCTTCAATTTAGACCAAATGCAATGCAGGAATTCAAGGCTTGGTTCAATCTTATGCTTCTAACCACTCAACTAGCATCAAAGTACTATTAACTTGGGCATTGATCCTAGTTTAGTGCATTTAAACCTAACAAGGCAAAACTCATCATAGATCCCTAATGCAAATATTAAACAGTCCTATATGATAACATGCTAAACAAGATCCTAATATGCAATGCAAATTACATGAACACTTTTTTTTTTTTATGAAGATTTTTGCAAAAAATTTCAAATTTTTTTGTTTGTTTTTCGATGAAATGAAAATATAAACATGAGTAAGAAAACAAAATACAACATCAAATACTATCTCAAATCCTCCCCCAAACTTAAATTACACAGTCCACTGTGTAAGAGAAATTTGCAAGAGGATTCAAGACTAAAAACAAAATGAAACTAGATATGCAATGGTAATTACAAGGGAAGGTGATAGTGTTACCTCATGGATTGTGGAAGAAGCTGTCCACATCCTCATTCATGCTTTCATAAGTGTAGTGGGGGTCTTGTGGTTGAATTGGAGAAGGAGATTGGGGCAACTCGACTATATCCATCGACTGGTTCGGTCGAGTGCACGGTCAAGTGGGTCGGTCGAGTTGGTGCAGGAAGGAAATATTGCTGACCTTGCTTCTGGTAGAATTGCTGCAAGAGGGCTAGATCCATAAAGTATTGGGGTGGGAAGGGAGGGTAACCTGGATAGCCTGGATAGCCTGCTGGAGCTGGGAAACCATAAGGAGGTCTGGGCAAGTACTCGGCCGAGTGCATTGGGGGTACTCGGTCGAGTGGCTGCTCGAGTGAGCCGGTCGAGTGCCTTGGAAAATGTTGTTCTCGGCGACTTGAACCTCTCTCCTCCTCTGAATTGGCTCATGCATAGAAGCTCTAGCTGGTTCCACTGGGTTTCCAGCTTTAGACAGTGCTCTTGTTGAGCTACTCCTCCTCAAAGGGCTAGAATGGCTTGGTGATGAGTTTCCACTCTTCAGTTCAACAATCTCCCTTTTTAAGCCCTTGATGGACTTAGTCATTCTTCCCACCTTCTTTTTCAGCTTGTCAAATTTATTCTCATGCCACTTGCTCCACATTTGTAGAAGTGTTAGCCTCTTGTTAGTCTTCCTCACTCCTCTACTATCTCTAGGGCTTGGCTCATACTCTTTAAAATAGAATTGCTCTTCCCCATTAGCCATTTCCACATCTCCAGCTTCATCAACTCTCACTTGAGCTGCCCCATCAAACAGAAACTCAGCAGCTGGCCAAAAATCAATGTTTTGCCTCACTTATGGTGGTAAGAGCTTTGTTGGGTAGGACAAGTTGAGCTTTCCTAAGTGTTGGAAGCTCAAAGTTGAAGAGGTGCTTCCCTTGGTGCATCTCCTTGGCTAGTATGAGAGTGGAGGTGAGATAGTTGGAGTCAATCCATCTTTGCATGACCTTCTCTCCTTTAAGTGGTACCTTGGCAGCTAGTAGCATTGGAGTGATGATGCCTCCAATGGTTAGAGTTCCCATTGAGCCTCTCTTGTGCAGCTTGCTCACCCAGCTTCTATAATAGATCAATTGGTCCATGAGGACCTTAGCAAGATTAGTCTCCACACTGCTCCCAAGGATAATGGTTCCATTCCTTGCTTGAAGGATGATGCCATTGAGTGCCGCATCAATCATCTTGAGCTCACCCTCATTCACATTTCCAGTCTCCTTCCTAGCAAAGAAGGTGTTTGTTAAGGCCTTGTGGAAGTACCTTAGGACTGGGCTCCTTATCCGACTTGGAGGATGGGTAAATGTTGCTATCTCCAATGGTCTCCCAAACAGCAGAGAGCTCTTCTCTTGGTATAACCATGCTCCTCTCACTACCAACTTCAAAACCAAAGATCTTGGCTATCTTCTTGAATGAAAGCTCATATTTCTTCCCCTTGATGGTGAAGTCACAACAACCAGCTCCAAATTCTTTATCCTTTCTTGAGTAGAAGTGCATCTTGACAGTGGCCAATAACTCACAGCTCTCTTATCTATACCCTTCCATGCACAATCCCATGAACTTGCTTAGGTTGCACTTCTCAAAGAGAGATTCTACATCTTCAGCAATCTCCAGCTTCTCCATGGTCTCCTTGTGAGGGTATCTTGTCCCTTGAAAGCTCATTCTCATGAAAGCTTCATAGAGCTGTCTTAGAGTTAAACCACAAGATTCTTCTTCTTCCTCCTCTTCTTCTCCTTCTTCTTCTTCTTCTTCTTCTTCTTCCTCATTCTCATTTTCAACTTCTTCTTGTTGAACCTCAGCTGCTGGCCTCTTCTCCTTTGCCTTGCTTCTCCTCATGTGCTCTCTAAGAGTGAATTCCATCTCTTCTTCACTTTCATTTCGCTCAGGATCCTCCTCAACTGGCTGATGTCTCTTACTCGGCAATCCACTTGACCGCCTACTCGGACCAGCACTTGGTCGAGTGACTGCTCGAGTAGTTGGTCGAGTACTTCCACCAGCTTCTTTTCTTGATGCAAGCTTTGCATCACGTTGATCTAAGGAGCGATCAGCAGCTGGGTGAGATGCTCTTGAAGACCTTGAAGACATTTTCAAATAGAACTGAAAGGAATAAACTCAAAGCTTAATGTTAATAGGTTAGTGACCTAAAAACCAAAAGAACAAAGCTTTGAGCAAGAAGATGAACTTGAGAGAGATTTTAAGCAAGAATTTGATTGTTTTAAGCAAAATGAGAGAGTGTGAGAAGAATAGGATCAGTTTTAGCTCTATATAAAGAAGCTAAGGGGACAAGGAGACAAGGGTGGAGCGTTCATACCATTCAAATTTGAATTGGGAATCTTTGACTCACTTTTTGCTGCCACTCGACCCCACCACTCGACTGCACGTGGTCGAGTTCCTTGACCAAAATTTGAAATTTGAACTTTTTTCTTCCCCCACTCGATCATGCAAGAGAAATGGGAATCGAGTGGGCTTTGGTTTCCATACAACTCGATCGAGTACCTCTGGTGGGCCGGTCGAGTGGGCCTGCGAGTCCACTTCTACAAGTCCAAATCTTTCCAAACCCATCTACACTCTCATTAAATAGCCTGCCTAACACAAACATAAAAGAAAAGAAATCAAAACTACAAGGAAAATTAAGCATATGTACAATGATACCTTAGGGACTTCCTGCCTAGTGAGCTTGTTTAAAGTCACTAAGCTTGACTTTGATGCCTTTTCAGGCTTGTTTTAGAGACCAAGGAGGTGATGAAATCCTCCCTGGCACCTCTTGATCACTTTGGTGTTCCTTCTTGATCACTACCTCCTTAACACATGAACCTTGTTTCTTTTTATTCTTGAGCCTTGGTCTTGCCTTCTTCAAAGACCTCTTGTTGAGCTGAACTTGAAGATCCTTCACTAGATCAGTCAACTCTTGAACTGAGCCCTTGAGCTTTTCCACTGATTCCTCTAAGATGAGAGCTTAGCCCTTTAAGTTTCCACTTCACTTGAGACCTCATAACCACCTTTATCCTTGATAGTAAAAGGTTGATCATCAATGGTAGGCAAGTTGGTTGGGTTATAGATGTCAAATTTCATGTTTAAACCCTCAGCTATGTTCAAGGTTACAAGACCTTCCTTGACATCTATAACAGCTCCAGCAGTGGCTACGAATGGTCTCCCTAGAATGATAGGGTCTTCAAGCTCCTTATCCATCTATATAACCACAAAGTCAGTGAGAATTCTGGCCTTGCCTATCTTGACTGGAAGGCTTTCCAACTTACCAACCACATCCTTGTTTGATCCATCATCAAGACTTATGTGAAGGTTGGTGGACTTGAATTCAGTGTGCCCAAGTTTTTGTGCTACAGAGTAAGGCATTACACTGATAGATGCTCCCAAGTCACATAAGCACTGGTTGAAGTGAAGATAGCTAAATGAGCAAGGTAGATAGAATGGACCTGGATCTTCAAGTTTAGTTGGGATCATAACTCCCTCAATCTCTTCAAGATCCTTCTTGTCTTGATTTTGAGCTTTCTGCTTTGACATCTCAAGTAGCATATTCTGATAGAGAGGATATGGAACATACTGTTCCAAGGCAGGTCCTCTCTCTTCTTCCTTAAATGCAATGACAACCTCTTCCTTCAAAGCCATCACTTCCTCTTTCTTATCAAAGACAACCTCTTGTTGTATGGCCATCATTTCTTTTTTTTTTTCTCAATGATTTCCCTTAGTTCCTTCAGCTTTTGTGATTTAAAACGTCCTGGGAATGGTAGAGGTAGTTTGTAAGCAGGAGGGATGTACTTAACAGGCTTAACAGCTTTAGTGCCTTCAACTCGATCGACCACTCGATCAGGCACTTGGTCGAGCACTGGCTCGAGCACATGGTCGAGTGCTTTGACGGCTTCAGTCTGCTTTGAAGAATCTTTACTATGGGCTTCAATAAGTGACAAATCCTCCCCAGCTTGAACCTCACTGTCCTCAGTGACATCTTCCTCATAGACATGAATGGCTTTAGCAGTGAACTCCCTTGGGTTTTGAACAGCTTTTCCAGGGAGTTGATTAGGCTTTGGAGCTGAAGTAGAAGCAATGTTGCTCTCCATGTACTTCACTCTAGAGTTAAGACCTTCAAACTTCAAGCTGAGATCATTATACTGAGAAGTCAGCTTTTGGTTCAGCTCAGCAAACTTCTTTGCATCCTCAATCTGCCCATTGGCTTGCCCAAACAACATTTGTTGCATCATAGCTCTCAAATCTGGTTCTTGGCCTTGGTAGGTCTGAAACCCTGGAGGGGGACACAATTGAGGCTGGAACCCTTGGTGTTGTTGCTTGGGTGCATAGTTGTTTTGATGTTGGGGCTGTTGAGGCTGTTGAGTTGGATAGACTTGATCTTGAGGATTGGCTACATTGGTGCTTCTATAGGAGAGGTTGTTGTTCTTGAATCCTCCTCCTTGATTGTAACCCTTGAAGCCTCCTTGGTTTTGCATGTAGCACAGCTCAGCAAACTCTCTCTCTCCATCTTGAACTTGAGAGTCTTCTTCACCAATGAAATTAATGGTCCTTTGTTGGCTAAGGAGAATCTTGTCCAACTTCTCATGAACAACCTTCAAGTCCTTCTTATACTTCTCATCTTGATCATTGGAGACAAACCTTACTGTTCTGTCATAGTCTTCATTGTAGTTGCCATCTGATTGAGCTAGATTCTCTACCAACTCCCAGCCTTCTTCTACATTCTTGTTAAGGAAGTTGCCATTGGAGGCTATGTCCAAAAGCATCCTTATCTTAGGTAGAATTCCTCTATACAAGGTGCTGAGCAAAGACTCATTACTGAAGCCATGGTGAGGACACTGAGTTTGGAAGCCTTTTAATCTTTTCCATGCTTCACAAAACTCTCATTATTCCTTTGTGCAAAACCAGAATTCTCATTCCTCAACCTTGCAGTTCTAGCATTGGAGAAGAACTTAGCTAGGAAGGCCTTCTTACAAGCATCCCATGTGGTGATTGCTCCAGTTGGAAGTGTCTTCTCCCATAGATGAGCTTTGCCTCCAAGTGAGAAAGGAATCAGCCTAAGCTTGAAGCCATCTTCACTTACACCATTGATCTTGGTGAGACCACAAATTCTGTCAAACTCATCAAGGTGGTCTAGGGGATCTTCCATTGGCAAACCATGGAACTTGTTTCCTTGAATCATAGAAATCAAACCACTCTTGATCTCATAGTTGTTGTTGGCAACTGTAGGAGGAACAATACCAGCTCTTTTGTTATGTGTGTTTGGTGCATCCCCAACACTAATGTTCCTTGCCCTTTGAACTTCATTAGCTTGTTGCTCCATTAGCAACTGTTGTTCTTGTTCTTGGAGGATTATTGTTCTCTGTTGTCTCAAATCTCTTGGTGGTCGGTTGATGTGATCAAGGAGCCTTTGAAGATTCTGACTACCCTTGAATCTTGTTTGCATCAACTGACTCGATCGCTGACTAAGACAGGCACTCGGTCGAGCACAGGCTCGAGTGGATGGTCGAGTTGACTGAGATGAGAGGTCTAATTGTATCCGCGGTGTGGCTCGATCAGGTACTCGATCGTGCAGACGGTCGAGTGGTTGTTCGAGTTGTATGTCGAGTTGGTACCTGAGACTCAAAACAACCAAGCAGAGGAAGAATCTTGATCAGTAGTGATCAAAGGGGATATAGAACTTAATCTTAGACTTATGTAGATCCTAAATGTCACAAACAAAACATCTAATCTCTTAGCATGCTTAATGATAATCTCTAGATTTAGCCTTATCTAGCAACTTAGACATTGGTGTGATACTAAGAAGCTTAAGATCTACCCTTACCCTCTCAGATATAAGGATAGCATAGAGCATATATAGCCTAGAAGATATCTATAACAAACAAGCTTGACCAATCCAAACAACCACAACCATTATCCAGCCTAACCCATCCTTAAGATCTAAACACACTACTCACAATCACAAAACATGATGAACAAAATCATAAACCCAGAAATCAATGAAACTTGCATGATTAGATACATGAGATAAAGATCTACAATATTGAAGAAGGAATCAAACTCAAAAGCTTAATACTTTGAAAGTTATTCAACCAGCAAGTATCAAAGATTTCTCTTGTTTTCTCCTAAAGTGGCTAAGAAATCTAAAACAAAGGAAGACAAAAATCAATAATTCCCAAAAGGTAAATACTAGGTTTAATGATTTTCTAAAAGGTTCCTCTCTTTAGTGGCTGCAAGGTACAAAGCTTTATATAGAAAAAGGAGGGAAGCCCTAAAAATGCTAAAATATAAAATAGAAGGGCGGCTTGGTCAACTCGACCTGGTGCTCGGTCGAGTGCCTGGTCGAGTGACCTCTTCTTCTGCTTTTTCCATCCAGTCGAGTCCATCTCCGTACACGGTCGAGTGTCTGGTCGAGTGGACGGTCGAGTGGAACTCCGGACCTTGATTCTTCAGCTCTAACTCCCTTGTTTTCTTCTCTTGATAGCTTCAATCTTCTTCAGCATTCCTTCCATGCTTCTTAGGCTCCAAAATCACCTGTTCATGCAAGAAACTATGTAAATGCAATGCAACTCTACCCTAATGCATAAACAGTCCTAAAGCTATACAATAAAGGCCAAACTAGATAGCAAATGATGCAAAAGAGGTGAAAATACTAAGGGAAAACAAGGTAAAATATATGAACATCACATGTACTCGGCTTCAGTGGTTGACATTGCAACAGCATACTACAACACATAACTCATCCTTATAGGTGTTTCAGCAATAGTAAATACATACCCTGTTGTAGACCTATTGTTATCAAGATCACCTGCATAATCTGAATCAACGAAACCCACGACTTCTACTTTGCACTCATGTCTTCCAAACATGAGACCACGATCTGTGGTACCCTTCAAATACCTGAGAATCTATTTCACTGTATTCCAGTGCTCCCTCCCATGTTTAGACATGTACTTACTGATTTGACTAACAACTTGAGCCAAATCTGGTCTTGTGCAAACCATCACATACATCAGACAACCAACTGCACTAGCATAAGGAACTTGTGCCATGTTTCTGATCTCCTAATCAGAAATAGGGCACTAACGTGGTGAGAGCTTAAAGTGATTCGCCAGAGGAGTAGACACAGGTTTTGCATTCTTCATGTCAAACCTTTCAAGTATCCTCTCTATGTAGCTTCTTTGAGATAACCACAATCTCTGAGAACTCCTATCCCTATGAATCTCCATCCCAAGAATCTTCTTTGCAGCACCAAGATCCTTCATCTCAAACTCTTCTCCCAGTAGCCCTTTCAACTCAACAATATCATCCATGGATTCCATATTGCTTCCAACAATGAGCATATCATCAACATACAACAGCAAAAATATGGGAGAAAAAATTATTACCAACGTTCCTCACATAAACACAGCAGTCATACTCACATCTCTGGTACTCTATCTGCAAAATGTAAGTATCAAAACGTTTGTACTACTGTCTAAGAGCCTGCTTCAGCTCGTATAAAGATCTTTTCAGTCTGCATACAAGAGCCTCCTCTCCAGACTTGACAAACCCTTCAGGTTGCTCCATATAGATCTCTTCCTCTAAATTCCCATGGAGAAACACTGTCTTCACATCCATCTGCTCAAAGTAAAAATCCCAACAAGCTACCAGTCCCAACACAACACGGATGGACGTGTGTTGAACTACAGGGGAGAAAATCTCGTCATAATCAACCCATGCCCTCTGTGAGTACCCTTTTGCTACTAATCTCGCCTTGAAAGTTACAACTTCCTTCTCAGATACTCTTGTTTTCCTCTTGAAGACCCACTTACAACCAATTGCTTTCTTCCCCTTTGGAAGTGTTGTAAGCTCGCATGTCTGATTCTTGTTCAGATTAACTGTCTCCTCTGTCATAGCATCAATCCATTCTTCCTTTTCAGGACTGTTAATAGCTTCACGAAAACTTGATGGATCATCTGTATCAATCCATTCTTCCTTTTCAGGACTGTTAATACCAATCTGCTTCCGCTGCTAGTCTAGCTTCACTAGACTCCTCTTCATCCTCTGCTATCTCTGAACCAGTATCAGCCTCAATGGTTACAGGAACTCATTCTGAACTCACCTGCAGCAGCATGTACTGCTCATCAAACACCACATCTCGGCTCATCACTCTTTTCTTAGCCTTAGAATCCCATAACTTGAAACCTTTCACGCCTTTCTCAAAACCCAGAAAAATGCACTTCTTGGACTTAGAATCCAGCTTTGATCTTTCATCGTTGGGAACTAACATATAAGCTGGACATCCAAAGATTCTCAAGTTTGATAGATCAATGTCAACCCCAGTCCATACCTCTTCAGCAACCTTTCCTTCTAAAGAAACCTTTGGCGATCTATTGATGAGGTAGACCGACATGTATACGGCTTCAGCCCAGAAGATCTTCGGGAGTCCTGCATTCAACCGCAAACAACTTGCTTTCTCTGCAATAGAACGGTTCATCCTTTCACTTATACCGTTCTGTTGTGGTGTTTACCGCACTGTAAAGTGCCTCTGAATACCCTGCTCCTCACACAGCTTCTGAAACTCTCCATTAATATACTCTGTACCATTATCAGACCTCAGATGCTTCATCTTCCTCCCTGTTTGGTTTTCCACTTCAGCCTTCCAAATCTTAAATTTTTCAAAAACTTCAGATTTCAGCCTCATGAAGTAAACCCAAAGCTTCTTAGAAAAATCATCTATAAAGATGACATACTATCTGCTTCCTCCTAAGGAATGTTCCCACACATCAGAATGCACATAGTCTAAAAGACTCTTTGTGGTGTGTAGACATGTCTTGAAAGATGCCTTGGACTGCTTCCCCATCACGCAGAACCTACACAACTCCATCTTACAATTCTTCAAACCATCCAGAAGACCCCTCTTGTGAAGTTCAGACAAACCATGCTCTCCAATATGCCCCAACCGCATATGCCATAGAGCTGTATTATCTGATTCAGTTACCACGGCTGCAGCTCCACCTACAACCATGTTTCCAAGTAAATGATAAACACTCCCTACTGTGAGCTGACCCTTCATCAACACCATATCTCCTTTGTGTACGTTCACACAGTTATCATCATCAGTTTCAAACCTGAATCCGTCCCTGTGAAGTGTACCAAGAGATATCAGATTCTTCTTCACTGCTGGAAGATGCCTCACTTCAGTCAAAATCCTGAAAGTGCCATCATGCATCCGAATTTTGATCTGTCCAATACCAACAACGCTGCAGCTTCTATTGTCAGCCATTCGAACAGTACCAAAATTTCCAGCCTGATACGTGTCAAACCAATGCTTGTTTGAAGTCATGTGGAATGAACAGCCTGTATTCAGTATCCAAGAATCTGTGTGATTGCTTGTAGTCACTGCAAGTAAATCGAACTCGACCTTCACTGCATCTTCTGCCTAAACCACGTTCGCAGAATTAGATGAACCTTCCGTCTTGTTCTGCTCCTTGTTCAGAGGACAGTCCCTCTTATAGTATCATGGTTTCTGACAATTATAACAGATTATCTTCTTCATCTTGCCACCTCCCTGCTTTCCCTTGTTCTTCTGTACTCCGCTACCCTGACTTATACTCACATATAGTCCATCACCTTGAGGGTTGTCACTGCTACCACCACCATGCTGTTGGCGTCGGTTATGATGCCCAAGCAGCGAGTCTGTAGCCGACTGCAGACTTATCGTCTCTTTGTCAGCCAATAGTGCAATCACCAACGTCTCATATACAGGAGTCAAAGAACACAACAATAACATTGCCTTATCCTCGTCCTCAACTGTAACACCCACACGCCCTAGATCTCCAGTGATCTGGTTGAATTGGTTAATATGCTGGACCAGATTTGCTCCTTCAGCCATCTTAAACCAATACAGCCTCTGTTTCATGTACAACTTGCTAGATGGGGACTTCGACATGTACATCTTTTCTAGCTTATCCCAGATGTATTTTGAAGATCTGAGCTCTAGAACTTGATGCACAACTTCATCTCCGAGACATGTTCGTATCATTGAACCCGCCTTCTCCGTCATCTCATCCCAGTCATCCTATGAGATCGCTTCTGACTTTGTGTTTAACAAAGCTTTCTTCATCCCTTCGTGATTCAGCATGTCCTTCACCCGGGTCTGCTAGAGACAAAATTTTCCTGTTCCATTGAAACGTGGAACCTCAAAATTTATGGAACTCGTCGTTGAACTTGGTGCTCTGATACCAGTTGTTGTGAATTCAGATGAACAAAACAGAATAAGAAAGCAGTAAAGAGAAAAACAGAGTGTTCTTGAGGCGAATACCCTTTGTCTAGGTTTTATATTATTAATTTGATAACCAACCTTACAAACCCCTAATCTCTTTATATAAGCCTCAAAAAATCCGATACAATAGGAAATATAAGAACTTGTAAATTTTCTAGAATCTATTACACCGTACAGCTGCCTACACCCCCAAAACCTAACCCTAAGTTACCTTGAGTCGGTCTCTATAAAAGCCCAGTAAAAACTTAGTAAAAACCTTGTATGCCTTACACAGTCTTGTATATTTTTATAGACGTCTTCAGAGATTTCAAATCACTTTAACAACATTTTATAATATAAAAGTTGAAAGAAATTATAAAAAAACATGACCTGCTCCAAGATTACGCATATACCTTAGTGATCAACACGACACAAAAGCCATTAAAAATTTAAGATGCAATACCCAACCCTATGATCACTTCGCCACAAATTTAAAAATAACGCTCTTTGCTCATGTGCAAAAACAAAAATAGCTCTGGCTACGTAATCATCAACGATTTGATGATCATTAATTAGTTGCTTCACATATTAATTTTTGTGTTATTTCACGCATCTTCTGCGTTGTATCTCATTTTATAGAATCCGTAGTTATTTGTAAATAAAGATCAATGTTGTTTACTCAATATAATACAAAAAGGTCTTTTAACAAGATGATGCATATGATCCAAAAAGGAGCTTTTATAAAATAGCAAATAGTAAAAAGCGACCAATATTTAAAAAAAAAAAAATACATACAAGCATGCATAATTGTAACAATATTGTCAGATTTAAAAGAAAATGCCGATAGAGGAAAAAAGACCATGCTCAAGATCATTTGAACCGAAATCGGATACCTTTTTTTCGTCATTATACCCAAAACAAAAAAGATTTGTAAATTTTTTGTTCTACTTTGCCTATATACTAAATTACAATACAAAATCTAGCGCAAAGATTGTAAGCTATATGTGATGTTCAATTTCAATGACGTCTAGTCTATTAAAAATTGAAATGGACATACATTTTTCCTTTTTCTTTTTCTTATATGTAAAGAGAGTTCATAATAACTGATACAGGTTTTTGGTCTCTACGATCGCTGAGCAACATTACATCAATTATACTTTGTTATACGCAACCAACATGAATCATATATATGAAAGTTGGCCAACTTTCTCCATATGAATGTCACACCATCACACCAAAAAATGACCTGTGTCTTCCTACATTTTTTAAAAATTAATCAAATTAATTGACGGAAAATCAAAAGACACTCTTAACTGATTATTTATAACTAATTTCATTTTGGGATCCACAACTAATTATCATATGTATATGGCTTTCTCTCTATTCAATTTAATACATTATGGTAAGTTACTAACATTGACATGGAGACGTTAGACGTACCAACAAATTCAAGACATGACACTCTCATATATACAAAGTGAAAGATCTAAGAGTGTTTACAGAAATGACTTAATAGTTTTAGCTTTTTTTTTCTCTTTCATATGAAAACTCATGAAGCAAATGAGTAATTATAGTTATACATAAGTTGTTTAAATTATGTCAATCCAGGTTTTAATCAAGAGTCTACCATAATGCATGTAGTTCGAGTACTAGAACATGAAAGAGTATATGCCTATATGAAATAAGAAATTGTTTCTTAAGAATCAAGCTAAGCAAATTTGAAGCATTAACCATATAAGTAACATACTTGAATAGAATTGTATCAGTATATCCTATATTATTTTTGTAGGTATAGAAATAATCAGATGTATATATGAAAAGGTATAATTGATATTTTGAGTCAAAGATGAATTTTACCATACAAGTTGTAACTAAATATATCTTAATTTATTAACTACATAAAAATACACAAAATAACAAAAATTAACAACATGAATAGACAACATAATTATTTTTGAAACAATTTTCAATAAAAAGAAAGATAATTTTTTTAAAAACAAATTTTAAAACAACAACCCGCTCTTAGTGCGGGTATTCACCTAGTATATATAAATATCTTTAAACAGATATAATCAATGTAATAAATTTCCACAGAAATCAAATGAGAAAAGCAAGTGTAACAGCCGTGGGACTTCATCTAGTGACTATATAATAGCAAAGCGAACCAAACATAATGGGGGTGCTTTAGAACGAGATACACACACATAAAATAGGGTACTCTTAAAGGAGCCACGCATCGCAACCAACAATGGCACCCACAATTGCTAGAAGGCCACCAGTCACCCCCAAAAAAACCGACCATACTTTTAGCGTCAATAAATGCATCCCAATTTTCTTCTTTCTTACCGAATCAACCAATTCCGATCCTCAACCTTGGATTCATTCCCTTCCGCACAAAGCCAAGAAAATCAACAAACTCGGTATGCTCATATCCAGCTTCGGTCCTACCGGTGTCCACTCCAGCTTCAACAAATAGCTAATCCTACTTCGATATTCATCACTCCATCATCTTTCCTCTCTTTTTAACATGATTTCATGAAGATTACAGTACATCTCTTCTATAACTCTGCATAAATTCAAAACATTGTTGTCCTTTTGACTGTCCATCTTCACATCGTTCTCCACCATTTCACGTTCTAGCTTCTTGACCATATCTTTTTTCTTGAGCTGACCGTAGAGACTAATCATCGAGTTTCAACACAAGCTAACCTCCCCTCATAAGTCATGAACACATCTTTAGTAATATTCTCTGATGGTAATTGCATCATATCGATTTTTTCATATCTGACATCAAAGCTCATTATAACCTAAACATGCTAATGATAAACATGGGCTATATAATATACAACCCCGGCCCCTTCATGCATCGACCAGAAGTATAATACTTAGAATACCGTTCTCCTTATATGGTTCTTGTTCTTGAGCTGATCCCAATGTTAGCACCCGACACACATCAGAACTTCTTTTAAGAGGTATCACTACAAATATTGGATGACATAGCTTCGGCAAATGTCACAAATAAAATTTGTAGCAAATATTTGCGACTATTTATTACTAATTAGTGACAAAATTAAAATAAAAAAAATTTGTAGCAAAATTGTAACCATTTGTAAATAATAGTGACAACCGTAGATACTAATAAAGTTTGTGGTAATTTGCTACTAATAAGTAACTATATTTTTGTAACAAATATACTCACTATTTAGGAACGTGACTAAATTTGTAATAATTAGTTACTAATTATTTTTTTGTGGTAAATTAGCTATAAATAAGTAACAATATATGTGTGACAAATATAATCAATATTGTGTATCATAACAAAATTTGTAATAATTAGTTACTAATTATTCTTACAAATTATAATGTAGACATAATTTTAATTTCAAATCCAGTAAACCTAAAAAAATTAACATCACTTTATTTATTAAATGATATGATAATTCATTTTTAGCATCATTTTTTTTAGTTAGTATCATTTATATTAAGGGAAAATTATAAATAAATGATTTTTTCCAAAAATTTGGCCATTTACACTTTTTTTGAAAATTGTCAATTGTGACGAAAATACCCCTACTAACAGAAATAGTGAAATTTTTAGGAGTTTGAACCAATAAACAAACAGAAAACCCATGTTAGTATACAACTGTGAAAAAAAAAATTTGAAAAAAAAATGTTTTGGGTGTTAAAAATCAGTTTGTAAATTGCTGATTTCTGGTCTAAATTGTTTAGAATAGACTTTCTACGATTTTTTCTCTTTCTGAAACATTTAGATTGTTCATTCCACAGTTTGTAAATGTTCTACGAAGTTTAGACGGAAAATTTGTTCTAAAAATTTCAGAACTTGAATTTTGTATGTTCTACAAAATTAAGAATATGTATTCTACGTTTTTCTTCATTCTACATCAATTCAGAATTCGTTTTCTACGTTTTACCCTATATACTAAAACAAGTAGAAGATATATCATAGAAATTTTTAGATTTTGTAATCTGTAAACCTTAGAATACCCTAAAAATAGAAAGAAAATAAATTAAATAAGGAAAGTGAATATTTTTAAATATTTTCTAAATATTCTTAATTTATGGTTAAGATTTCGTAATTATTATTTAGATTTGTTCTAATACATTTTAAAATGCGTATTCTAAATTATTTAGAAGATAAATAAATTAAGAAAAATCGACATTATACCTTAACGTGATCGGTCACCATCTCTTCCACCTTCCACAAAAGCTTTCACTTACCTGTTTATGATGCAAATCTATGTTACTTGTGGTGTATGGACACTGGATGCCAAGAAGGAGTGGAGATTTATTGATGCTGAAGAAAAACGTGCTAGATTATTGACTTTGCAACCCACTAAATCTCTTGAAGAGTTGAAGGTTATGGTTTCAGAAGACTATGAAATAGAGCAAAATATGTTTGATGTGGAATTCAGTTATCTACCCATAGAGGTTAAAGTTGATTGTCCTCCTGTTGTATTGACAAATGATAGAGGTATGAAAAATTTTCTTGCATATCTGAAAAAGATAAACATGATTCGGTCGTGTGTTACATACAAAAGAGTAGTTGATGGTGATAGGAGTAAAATCCAGTTCGATCTGAATAAGTTCCCAGCTGATAGTAGCAATGGTTGTAATGTGGAAGTTGATGTGGGAAAATAAGTAGGTATTATTTCAAGGAATTCACCTAAGCTGACTAATGATGTATTAGAAAAGCGTACTGATGCTAATCTTGGTGATGCTGCTGTTTAAAGTTAGAAGATTCAATGGTAAAAAAAGGTGAATATTTCGAAGAGTTTTTTCTCAATTTCTCGATCCCTTCTGTTTTCTTAATTTGTCGAGACAAAGTCACAATTTCATTATTTTCTCAAGACCCATTACGAAAAATTAGGCTCACTAGACTTATTTTCTCAATTTTCCTTATTTCGATTTTTACTGATTTTAAAATTTCAGGCGACAAAAAAACAACAAATTTTATCTGAAAATAGAACTAAGGGTATAATTGGCTATTTTTATATCCAAAACCCTATATAACCAAACTTTTCAAAAAAAAGTATAGATGGCCAAATTTTTGGAAAAAGATCCTTTATTTATAATTTTCCCTTATATTAATCTATATTAATTTTAGCATCACTTAATAAATAATGCCAAATATTTTATTAGTATCAGAAAATAGAAATGATGTTAATTATTTAGTTAACATCAATTCTCAAAAACGTTGTTAAATATTTAGTTAACATCAATTATCAAAATGATGCTAACTTTATTATTTACATCATTTCTAAATATAAATTTTGTTGAATAATACTCTTTCCTTTTCACCTTCCACACTTTGAAAAAATCAGACCTAATTTTCTCTCTGACATGGTTGGAGCGTCGATTTCAAAAGCTTCCGGCCAAGGAAATGGATCTCACACCATTCTCCCGCAAAAGAGACAGCTTTCTTCTTTATCTCCCAGTGACAGAACGAACAGAGAGGGTAAGAAACGCTCGACGATGCTAATGGATCTTGAGATTCTCGATTGTCCCATTTGCTGCGAAGCCTTCACAATTCCTATCTTCCATTTGACCCGACATCTAACATTCATCTTGTTTCAGCCCAGAGAAGAGAGAGAGAAAGCAAGAAAGAAAGAAAGAAAGAGAGAGAGATTGCTTAGATCTAGAGCCAACGATAGCGAGCCCATGTATCTCTCTCTCTCTCTTTCTCGCATCACAGCGATCCCTCTGTCAGACGAGAATTCATGGAATCCAAAGCAAACAGAGGATCCCTCTTTCTCGCATCACGTCATATCGCCGCCGCAAACATCGGCAAAGGTAAGTCTCGCCCCTTGTTCCTTAATCTTTTCTATTTCCGATTCGTTACCCTGTTCTAGGGATCAGAAAGTATCAAATTAGGTCTATTGTCAATGTTGTTCAGATTTGTCATTTTATGGGTGTGGTTCATCGAGATCTCAAGCCTGAGAATTTATTGCTTTCTAGTAAAGAGGAGAATGCTATGCTTAAAGCTACTGATTTCGGGTTGTCTGTCTTCATCGAAGAAGGTGAGCTATTAGGTTTTGTTTTTTGATGGAATTATCTTTGGATTGATAGTTTTTACGATTTGGTATGTCAACTGTTTGGAATCTTGGCACTAGACTGTCTTGCATAAATCTCTTTTAGTATTTAAAAACTGCGTTTTCTTTGCTTTAATCATGATGTAGATTTGTGACTTATGTTCCAATGCATAGGGATCCTCTGATAATCACGAGAGATGCATCCTTACTAAGCTCAAGCAACAATGTAGTGGACACGTTACTTCTAAGATGAAGGGCATGGTTAGTTTCTCTCTTTGTCTCTTTTGGCTGTTGCGGTTAGGGTTCGATTTGTTCTTGTTGCTGTTTTTTTCCTTTGATTTAATCTTAGTTTCATTTATATTTGTTTGACTTAATCTTCATTGTTTTTTGTTTTGTTTTTTTGTGGAAATTTTTACCAAGTATGAAAGACATATAAGAAGGTTTGCGAGAGTTTTATCATGTGTTGATCTTTCTGCCCTCAAAGCTCAAAATTCTGGTTCTTTTTGGTTGCAGGGGAGAGACATTTAACCATAATGCTTTGGAGGATGCACAGCAACATGCAAATCCTAATATGAGTATTATGCTAATTGGGAACAAATGCGATCTTGCTCACAAGAGAGCTGTTAGCAAGGAGGAAGGAGAACAGTTTGTCAAGGAACATGACCTGCTATTCTTAGAAGCACCTGCAAGAACAGCTCGAAACGTCGAAGAGGTGACACTGATTCTTTGAAAATATATGTGTGATAATTTAATTTTGTGTTTACATTACTTGCCAGTTTAGGCTACACAGACATGGTGTGCATAGTTTTTGTATTTTTACTTTCAAGTTTGTTTGTGAAACATTTGGGTATCTAGTTAAGATATTTTGTATGACTATGTGAGTCTTTTGGAAATGTAAGATAAGAATGCTTGTGGTAATTGAAAATATTGGTATTGGGATTTATTGGTTTTAAATTTGGAATTTCATTTCACATTTCTGATTTTTACAATTTTATAACAATTATACTGAAACCAAAATTAAAGCAAATTGACACTGTTTTATTGATAGCAATTTTGTAGCAAATTTGTTACATATTAAATATAGTCTTTTGTAACTTTTAGTGACAACTTATTTTGTGGAAATTTGTAACAACTAGTTACAATATATCTGAGACAAAATTGAAGCAAATTGATACAATAATAATTGTAGCAAATTTGTAGCTAATTTGCTACGATTTCTCACAATCGGGTATTTTGGAACTAACCTATAGGCGCAAATAAATTTTTGAAGCAAATTTGTAGCAAGCCAAATTTTGTGACAAAGATATGTACATAGCTACAATATTATCGGTAGCTATACAAACCAATATTTGTAGTGTATGCACATTACTTTGTGTTTACCTTCAACCGGATCGTATCCTAAAACGATTGTTATGTCATTCCAGCTCAACCTCGGTTTGGTTAAAGTTGAGATCTGTCTCGTGCTAGGGTTCCAAACTATCGGCGTTGCTGATATCTTAAGCAGATCAAACCCTGGACAGATTCCGTAGGGGAGAAGTTACTATTTCCTTCTGGGAATTTCATATAGGCTGAGAACAAAAGTAAGACCTTTTAGAATTCTGAAGTGAATGCTGATGTTGCGGAATCGAGGAAACAAACAACGTAACTTGTCAGTTTTTTGGAAGCATATTAAAAGAGTCGGCCGTGGGTATGTTGATGATCGATGGTGATTGATAACCAAAGCTTCGACACGCAACGAAGCCTTGCAACAGATTTCTCAGGCAGCCTTAAGAGTATCTGATGAGATACTACTTGAGGAAGAAGATGATGTAGCCATGGTTTCATTTATATTAATTAGTGGGAATATGTTTTCTTGCCCATGTTTTCACGTTCTTAACTAGTTGGTAATTTTTTAGTGTATTTAAGCATTCTCTATTATGTACTCGGACATGAAGAAAAAATTGCAGTAACTTGTTCTAAAGTCTTTAAAAACCAAAGTGTTCTTGTCTTTGTTCCTGATAACATTGATTGATAGGTCTCAGTTTAGGACAATCAATGTTATCAACAACAAAGACAATGTCATTTTTGTAAATTGGTTTGTTATAGCAATGTCAATAATATGTCACTATAATACGAAAGAATTTCAAAAACCAAGTATATTAAAACCAGTGTTCAAGAAAGTGCTATGCGGTATCTGGACGATGACCCAACGCTAGGTGGTTTAGGCATTTACAATATAAGACATTATATAGATGATATTATATATAAATTTATGTAAAAATATATGTTAAAAATATAAAACATAAAAAATAATAAACTAAAATTAAAAAAATGCATTTATTTAATTTAGATGAATAACATATGAACATTTGTAAATATGTATATGAATATGAAACTTAAAATTTCAAATATATGTAGTTAAAAATTTAAAATATATATTAAAATAATATTATGTGATTTTAAGCAGTCTAAACGGTTGTCTAAACCTCTACTGAGCGCCTAGACGGCGCCTAGACCGTTTTCTTGAACACTGATTTAAAACAAAAAGTATAACAATATATTAAATTACTCATAATATAATAACTCGCTTTTTAAAAACCAAATTCGCAAAATTATGTTTTATAATGACGTTCAAGTCATGATGTAGAATATACATTGTTGAAATAACTTCACGTACATAAACTAATACAACATATTATATATATATATATTTTTCTTTAACAATAAAAGATTTACTCAAACAAGCCAATAGGAAAAAGAAGAGTTAACATAAGTGATAGCATGCAGTTGAGTACGAACTTGTCGTGCTAGGCGATCCGCAAGTACATTTGCATTCCTGGAGATCAAGGTCGAGAAACGTGAGAATTCCTCCATATACACCCTGATGTCATCTAGATAGGCAGAGAAAGCCGGCCAGTCTGACAGTGAAGACACCATCTTCACCAAATCCGAGCAGTCAGTGAGAAAACTACATCTCGGAAATCATGGCCGATCATACATCGCATAGCCCACACAAAGGCTTCAACCTCAGCGTGAAGCGGTGAGAGACTTCGCTGAAAGTTTGAGGCACCCATGAGCGGAGAAGAATCTTGGGACGACCTACAAACCCAGCCTGCACCTGCAAACTTGTCTGTGTCTTTCCAAGAACAATCAACAAAACAACGGATTCCAGTAAACGCAATAGAAAGAGGGACCCCTTCCTGGAACAACCGAGGTTCGAAACGCGCTGGGGCCGTAAAACCCTCCTCCTCCTCAGCCTGTGCCGCAAACCATGCCGCCGCCTCACTGGCCGCTAACCATACTATCTCGTCCGACCTTTCCACTACATTTTTGAAAAACTTCGCATTCCTAGCTTTCCAAATGTACCATAGTAGCCAAGGAAAATCTACAGCCTGAGACCCGGGGTTTTGTGTCCCAAGAAAATGATCCACATTTGCAAACATGGAATCTGTGGGAAAACCAAGTGTGCCCGTCGGAACATTGGACCGAGCCCAAACCTTACGTGCAGGTGGGAACTTAAAAAGGGCGTGGTTGACAGTTTCAAGAGGAAAACCACACCGAGCACACTCCAAATCACAAGATATACCCCGGCGACTTAATTGCTTGGATTATTTTTCATGATTCTATATAAAATAAAATTTAACCAGTGCTATAGCACGGCTACTTATCTAGAATCATTAACAATATAAAACTTACAAAATAAGTGTCTTTTTCAAGTCATCATATTTAGCATATGGTTTTATTGCATAATATTTTATCTTAAAAAACTTTTAAAAACAATCACATAAATTATATTTTATAGAAAAATTACATTATAAATCAAATGAATTTCAAACCATGCTCTATCACGGGTCTTAATCTAGTAACTTATTTATTATGTTTTCCTGTGAGAATGGTTTCGTAATAGTGGGAAAAGGTTATGTATTTACATATGTTATTCTAATTATATCATTATTTTTGCCTAAGATTCAATAGCAATGCTTTGAGAAAACGACAACAATGCTTTGAGAAAATGACAGCAATGCTTTGAAATTAAATAGCTGTTTTGGGATTTCTGTAAAATTCGTATCATTAAATTAAATGTAATAAAACTAGGTGGAATTAGTAAAACTAATAGAACGGAAAGAAAACTAGGTAAAATGGAAGTAAAACTAGGTAAAACTAGGTAAACTGAAGTAAAACCAGTAGGGAAGGTGGAATTAGTAAAGCTAGTAGAACGTAAGAAAAACTATGTAAAGCTAGTAGAACTGAGGTAAAACTAGTAAGGGAAGGTAGAACTGAAGCAAAACTTTGAAAAACTAGTATAACGAAAGTAAAACTAGTAAGAAAAGGTAGAACTTAAGTAAAACTAGATAAAACAAGGTACAACTATCAGTCTTGTGAGAAATTTGCTCGGATTATTTTCCATGATTCCAACTTTGGTAAAACTAGTAAAACTATCATTTGCAATATCTCATCTACTAAATCAAATGCAGTAGAACTAGGTGAAACTAATAAAACGGAAATAGAACTAGGTAAAGTAAGTAAACCAAGGTAAAACAACGTAATATACTAGTAAGAGTAGATAAAACTAAGTATAACTCGGTAAAACTGGTAAAACTGAAGTAAAACTATTGTACAAATATTAGTCTCGTAACAAATTGCTTAAAATTTTTTCTATGATTCTATTGTTTGTTAATATCTCATCTACAGTTGAGAAAACGACAGCAATGCTTTGGAATTAAATTGCTGTTTTGGGAATTAAGTAAAATTCATAGCACTAAATTAAATGTAATAAAACTAGGTGGAATTAGTAAAACTAGTAAAACGGAAGTAAAACTAGGTAAAACTAAGTAAACTAGGTAAACCTAAGTAAAACTCGGTAAAACTATAAACTGAAGTAAAACTAGTAAAGGAAGGTGGAATTAGTAAAGCTAGTAGAACGCAAGTAAATCTAGGTAAACCTACTAGAACAGAAGTACAACTAGGTAAAACTAGTATAACGGACGTAAAACTTGGAAAACTAGTATAACGAAAGTAAAACTATAAGAAAAGGTAGAACTGAAACTAGATACAACTATCAGTCTTGTGAGAAATTTGCTCGGATTATTTCCATGATTCTATCTTTTGTAAAACTAACTATGGTTTGCAATATCTCATCTACTAAATCAAATGCAGTAGAACTAGGTGAAACAAGTAAACCGGAAATATAACTAGGTAAAGGAAGTAAAATCAGGTAAAACAAGGTAATACTAGTAAGAGAAGATAAAACTAAGTATAACTCGGTAAAACTGAAATAAAACTATGTACAAATATTAGTCTCTTGACAAATTGCTTGGATTATTTTCCATGATTCTATTGTTTGTTAATATCTCATCTACAATTGAGAAAACGACAGAAATGCTTTGGAATTAAATTGCTGTTTTGGAAATTAAGTAAAATTCATAGCACTAAATTAAATGTAATAAAACTAGGTGGGATTAGTAAAACTAGTAAAACGGAAGTAAAACTAGGTAAAACTAAGTAAAACTAGGTAAAACTAGGTAAACTTAAGTAAAACTCGGTAAAACTATAAACTGAAGTAAAACTAGTAAAGGAAGGTGGAATTAATAAAGCTAGTAGAACGGAAGTAAAACTAGGTAAAGCTAATAGAACGGAAGTAAAAGTAGGTAAAACTAGGTAAAACTAGTATAACAGACGTAAAACTTGGAAAAACTAGTATAACGAAAGTAAAACTAGTAAGAAAAGGTAGAACTGAAGTAAAACTAGATACAACTACAGTAAAACCTCTATTAATTAATACTCTATAAATTAATAAACACTATAAATTAATAAATTTTGCTGGTCCCAAGTCGGGCCAGTGTAAAAAGTAACAAAATTCGATAAGATAATAAGATAATAATTTTTTTGAAATCCCCATGTAAAATATGGTCCCAATAATATTATAAATTTATAATCATCTAAATTTACATATATATATATATATATATATAGTAATATAATAACATATCTTTCTCCTAAAGGTCATTTCTATAGAAAAATTGTAATGTTGTATTTTCAAACTATAACTATATCTCTAAAATATTTTATAACATTTCATAAAAATAGTTAAACTTTTAAAATTTTTCAATTTTTATATATGCATCATTTACAATTTGATAATTTGACAGACTATTAAAATAGGAAAATTGATACTATTCATTAATTTAAATTTATATATATCATATGTATACGTCAATTTGTCTATAATATTTGTAATTAATTGTCAATAATGTTTTCTAAATATTACAAGTTCAATTCCTAAACCATAAAATTTACAACATTCAAAAATCTAATCTTCTTTTGCTAAAATTGTATCAATTCATAATTTTTAAAATTTTAAATAATTAAAAATATATCTATAAATTAATAATTATTATTTTATAGTGTAAATTAATAATTATTAATTTATAGATAAATTAATATCACTATAAATTAATAAAATGTCTTGGTCCCAACATTATTAATTTATAGAGGTTTTACTGTATCAGTCTTGTGAGAAATTTGCTCGGATTATTTTCCATGATTCTATCTTTTGTAAAACTAGTAAAATTATGGTTTGCAATATATCATCTACTAAATCAAATGCAGTAGAACTAGGTGAAACTAGTAAAACGAAAACATAACTAGGTAAAGGAAGTAAAACAAGGTAAAACAACGTAATACTAGTAATAGAATATAAAACTAAGTATAACTCGGTAAAACTGATAAAACTGAAGTAACTATCCCACAAATATTAGTCTCGTGACAAATTGCTTGAATTATTTTCCCTGATTCTATTGTTTTTTAATATCTCGTCTACAGTTGAGAAAACGACATCAATGCTTTGGAATTAAATTGCTGTTTTGGGATTCAAGTAAAATTCGTAGCACTAAATTAAATGTAATATAACTAGGTGGAATTAGTAAAACGGAAGTAAAACTAAGTAAAATGCAAGTAAAACTAGGTAAAACGGAAGTAAAACTAGGTAAAACTAGGTAAACTGAAGTAAAACCAATAAGGGAAGGTGGAATTAGTAAAACTAGTAGAACGGAAGTAAGACTATGTAAAAAAAAGGTAAAAGGTTATTCCAAATAAGACGTGATATTCATCCGTGTGGTCGAGCTAGAAGGTAAAAGCTTCTTTTTTCTTCTGAAATGGAGATGGTGAAAGTGAGAACTGGAGAGAAGGTAAAAGTGAGAAGGTAGCGTTTTGATGATATTGATTAGGAAAGTCAAAAGACTAATTTCTATGTTTTTTAAATTGTTTATTAACTTACTTTTACATTGTGATTAACAGGCCCTTTTATTTATCTGTTAAAATTGTTTTCACAGGCCCTATAATTTATTTTTTCTAAAACGACTCAATTTTTGCTCTTTGATTCCAACGAATCCTCCCCACTGTCACGACGAATCAATTTTTGCTCTTTGATTCCGGCGAATCATCTCCACCGTCATGTTCTAATCCTGAGGTCTCTCTTATCCCTCAATTCTATTTGAAAACCCATCTTTTGTTTCTTTGTCTTGTTCAGTGTTTATGATTCATTTGGCTTTGTGGGTTTTGTATTTCATGTGTATATCGGAAGTCATTATAGCTTTTGATTGATTGAATTCTAAATCTAAGTCTGAGGCATGTGTGTGATGTTATCATTGTAGCTTTTGATTGATTGAATTTGAAAATCGAAGTTTGAGGCATGTGTGTGTTTCGTTTCTGTGTTTGCAAATTTTAGGTTGTTTCGTGTGTGTGTTTCAACCATTTGTTGCTTTGCTTGATTTGATTCAGCGTCCAACCACAAAATAAGAAGCTACCGCAGTTAAGGTGAGCCCAACGTGTAGCCAAAATTAGCTTTTTTATTTGGAGTTTTAACTAAAGGTAACATTGCTCACAGATGTGTATAGAAGAGAGTAAAACTGGCACAACAAAGATAAAACTGGTACAACTGAAAATAATAAAATTGAGAAAGAATTACAAGAAATGAATAATGCTTGAGAAACATAATAAAAACTGGTTTGTCTTATGTTATTGATCAATGCTTGTGTTCGGTTCTTTTAAAGCTTGAATTGGCTTGTGTTATGTGCTTTTGTTTGTGTTATGTTATTGATCAATGCTTGTGTTCTGTTCAATTAAAGCATGAAACAGTTTGTTGGGCTGATCAATGCAATCTATGTGTTTCTACCTTCTTGTGTGAGGTTAATTGGAGCAATGACGACAATGATATCTGATTCATTGGGAGTACCTGAGGTCATACAAATGATAGCTGCTATCATTGCAGCGTTTAACCTTCGATATAAGTGGGTGATGCTCCCCTGGTGGGTACTAGATAGATGGACCTTCTTTAAAGTATTTCAAAGTCCACGATAGCAGATATCGATTTTCCTATTTGATCGAGCATATGCCAAATCTTGAAGAGGCAGATATCAAAGTTAGGCAAACTGTCGAAAAGCTTTTCGAAACTATTTCTTCTGTCAAACGTCTTTCTTTATCCGCATGGTTCAAAAGTGGAGAAGAGGTAACTTGCTTCCTATCCGTTTTCTTAACTTCAAGTTCTTAATCGTACAATAGTTTTTTGTTTTTTTCTGAGAATAAATTATTTGTCATTTTTTGTTATGCTTGCAGCATTCATATGCTGCTGGGATTGTTTTCAACCAGCTTAAACATCTGAAGCTGCGTATAGACGGTTATCAATGGCCAAAATTAAATTACTGGTTGCTTGGAGATTTTCCTAAACTGCAAGATCTCATTATCTACTCCTATGTAAGTAGTTGATTATATATATTTTGATCTACCAAATACTCTACGCCACAGTGTTATTGAGTCCCTTATTTTCCTATCTCAGTGTGTTCCCCATTGCGATCCATCGGAAGGTAAAATACACAACGCTAGTAGAACAGAAGTAAAACTAGTAGAACTGAAGTAAAACTAGTAAGGGAAGGTAGAACTGAAGTAAAACTAGTAAAAACAAGGTACAACTATCAGCCTTGTGAGAAATTTGCTAGGATTATTTTCATGATTCTATCTTTCGTAAAACTAGGTGAAACTAGTAAAACTATCGTTTGCAATATCTCATCTACTAAATCAAATGCAGTAGAACTAGGTGAAACAAGTAAAACTAGTAAACCGGAAGTAAAACAGAACTAGGTGAAACAAGTAAAACTAGTGACACGGACGTAAAACGGAAGTAAAACTAGGTAAAACTAAGTAAAACTCGGTAAAATTATAAACTGAAGTAAAACTAGTAAGGGAATGTGGAATTAGTAAAGCTAGTAGAACGGAGGTAAAACTAGGTAAAATTAGGTAAACTTAAGTAAAACTCAGTAAAACTATAAACTGAAGTAAAACTAGTAAGGGAAGGTGGAATTAGTAAAGCTAGTAGAACGAAAGTAAAACTAGGTAAATCTACTAGAACGGAAGTAAAACTAGGTAAAACTAGGTAAAACTAGTATAACGGAAGTAAACTTGGAAAAACTAGTATAACGAAAGTAAAACTATAAGAAAAGGAAGAACTGAAGTAAAATACATACAAAAAAGCACAACTATCATTCTTGTGAGAAATTTGCTCGGATTATTTTCCATGGTTCTATCTTTTGTAAAACTAACTATGGTTTGCAATATCTCATCTACTAAATCAAATGCAGTAGAACTAGGTGAAACTAGTAAAACAAAAATATAACTAGGTAAAGGAAGTAAAATAAGGTAAAACAAGGTAATACTAGTAAGAGAAGATAAAACTAAGTATCGGTAAAACTGAAATAAAACTATGTACAAATATTAATCTCTTGACAAATTGCTTGGATTATTTTCCACGATTCTATTGTTTGCTAATATCTCATCTACAGTTGAGAAAACGACAAAAATGCTTTGGAATTAAATTGCTGTTTTGAAAATTAAGTAAAATTCATAGCACTAAATTAAATGTAATAAGCTAGGTGGGATTAGTAAAATTAGTAAAACGGAAGTAAAACTTGGTAAAACTAAGTAAAACTAGGTAAAACTAGGTAAACTTAAGTAAAACTCGGTAAAACTATAAACTGAAGTAAAACTAGTAAAAGAAGGTAGAATTAGTAAAGCTAGTAGAACGGAAGTAAAACTAGGTAAAGCTACTAGAACGGAAGTAAAACTAGGTAAAACTAGGTAAAGCTAGTATAACGGACGTAAAATTTGGAAAAACTAGTATAACAAAAGTAAAACTAGTAAGAAAAGGTAGAACTGAAGTAAAACTAGATACAACTATCAGTCTTGTGAGAAATTTGCTCGGATTATTTTCCATGATTCTATCTTTTGTAAAACTAGTAAAACTATGGTTTTCAATATCTCATCTACTAAATCAAATGTAGTAGAACTAGGTGAAACTAGTAAAACGGAAACATAACTAGGTAAAGGAAGTAAAACAAGGTAAAACAACGTAATACTAGTAATAGAATATAAAACTTAGTATAACTCGGTAAAACTGATAAAACTGAAGTAAAAATATTGCACAAATATTAGTCTCGTAAAAAATTGCTTGAATTATTTTCCATGATTCTATTGTTTCTTAATATCTCGTCTACAGTTGAGAAAACGACATCAATGCTTTGGAATTAAATTGCTGTTTTGGGATTCAAGTAAAATTCGTAGCACTAAATTAAATGTAATATAACTAGGTGGAATTAGTAAAACGGAAGGAAAACTAGGTAAAATGGAAGTAAAACTAGGTAAAACGGAAGTAAAACTAGGTAAAACTAGGTAAACTGAAGTAAAACCAATAAGGGAAGGTGGAATTATTAAAACTAGTAGAATGGAAATAAGACTATGTAAAACAAAGGTAAAAGCTTATTCCAAATAAGAAGTGATATTCATCCATGTGGTCGAGGTAGAAGGTAAAAGCTTCGTTTTTCTTCTGAAATGGAGTTGGTAAAAGTGAGAACTGGAGAGAAGGTAAAAGTGAGAAGGTAGCGTTTGATGATATTGATTAGGAAAGTCAAAAGACTAATTTCTATGTTTTTAAAATTGTTTATTAACTTACTTTTACATTGAGATTAACATGCCCTTTTATTTATCTGTTTAAATTGTTTTCACAGGCCCAATAATTTATTTTATCCGAAACGATTCAATTTTTGCTCTTTGATTCCGGCGAATCCTCCCCACCGTCACAACAAATCAATTTTTGCTCTTTGATTCCGGCGAATCATCTCCACCGTCGCGTTCTAATCCCGAGGTCTCTCTTATCCCTCAATTCTATTTGAAAACCCATCTTTTGTTTCTCTGTCTTGTTCTGTGTTTATGATTCATTTGGCTTTGTGGGTTTTGTATTTCATGTGTATATCAGAAGTCATTATAGCTTTTGATTGATTTAATTCTAAATCTAAGTCTGAGGCATGTGTGTGATGTTATCATTGTAGCTTTTGATTGATTGAATTTGAAAATCGAAGTCTGAGGCATGTTTGTGTTTCGTTTCTGTGTTTGCAAATTTTAGGTTGTTTCGTGTGTGTGTTTCAACCCTTTGTTGCTTTGCTTGATTTGATTTAGCGTCCAACCACAAAATAAGAAGCTACCGCAGCTAAGGTGAGCCCAACGTGTAGCCAAAATTAGCTTTTTTATTTGGAGTTTTAACTAATGGTAACATTGCTCACAGATGCGTATAGAAGAGAGTAAAACTGGAATAACAGAGATAAAACTGGAAAAAGTGGCAAAACTGGTACAACTGAAAATAATAAAATTGAGAAAGAATTACAAGAAATGAATAATGCTTGAGAAAATAATAAAAACTGGTTTGTCTTATGTTATTGATCAATGTTTGTGTTCAGTTCTTTTAAAGCTTGAATTGGCTTGTGTTATGTGCTTTTGTTTATGTTCTGTTATTGATCAATGCTTGTGTTCTGTTCTTTTAAAGCATCAATCAGTTTGTTGGGCTGATCAATGCAATCTATGTGTTTCTACCGTCTTGTGTGAGGTTAATTGGAGCAATGCGACAATGATATCTGATTCATTGGGAGTACCTGAGGTCATACAAATGATAGCTGCTATCATTGCAGCGTTTAACCTTCGATATAAGTGGGTGATGCTCTCCTGGTGGGTAATAGATAGATGCACCTTCTTTAAAGTATTTCAAAGTCCACGATAGCAGATATCGATTATCCTATTTGATCGAGCATATGTCAAATCTTGAAGAGGCAGATATCAAAGTTAGGCAAACTGTCGAGAAGCTTTTCGAAACTATTTCTTCTGTCAACCGTCTTTCTTTATCCGCATGGTTCAACAGTAGAGAAGAGGTAACTTGCTTCCTATCCGTTTTCTTAACTTCAAGTTCTTAATCGTACAATAGTTTTTTGTTTTTCTCTGAGAATAAATTATTTGTCATTTTTTGTTATGGTTGCAGCATTCATATGCTGCTGGGATTGTTTTCAACCAGCTTGAACATCTGAAGCTGCGTATAGACGGTTATCAATGGCCGAAATTAATTTACCGGTTGCTTGGAGATTCTCCTAAACTGCAAGATCTCATTATCTACTCCTATGTAAGTAGTTGATTATATATATATATCGATCTACTAAATACTCTACGCCACTGTGTTATTGAGTCCCTTATTTTCCTATCTTAGTGTGTTCCCCATTGTGATCCAACGGAAGGAAAACTACATAACGCTAGTAGAACAGAAGTAAAATTAGTAGAACTGAAGTAAAACTAGTAAGGGAAGGTAGAACTGAAGTAAAACTAGTAAAAACAAGGTACAACTATCAACCTTGTCAGAAATTTGCTAGGATTATTTTCATGATTTTATCTTTCGTAAAACTAGGTGAAACTAGTAAAACTATCGTTTGCAATATCTCATCTACTAAATCAAATGCAGTAGAACTAGGTGAAACAAGTAAAACTAGTAAACCGGAATTAAAACAGAACTAGGTGAAACAAGTAAAACTAGTGACACGGACGTAAAACGGAAGTAAAACTAGTTAAAACTAAGTAAAACCCGGTAAAATTATAAACTGAAGTAAAACTAGTAAGGGAAGGTGAAATTAGTAAAGCTAGTAGAACGGAGGTAAAACTAGGTAAAATTAGGTAAACTTAAGTAAAACTCGGTAAAACTAGTAAGGGAAGGTGGAATTAGTAAAGCTAGTAGAACGGAAGTAAAACTAGGTAAAGCTACTAGAACGGAAGTAAAACTAGGTAAAACTAGGTAAAACTAGTATAACGGAAGTAAACTTGGAAAAACTAGTATAACGAAAGTAAAACTAGTATGAAAAGGTAGAACTGAAGAAAAACTAGATACAAAAAAGTACAATTATCAGTCTTGTGAGAAATTTGCTCGGATTATTTTCCATGATTCTATCTTTTGTAAAACTAACTATGGTTTGCAATATCTCATTTACTAAATCAAATGCAGTAGAACTAGGTGAAACTAGTAAAACGAAAATATAACTAGGTAAAGGAAGTAAAATAAGGTAAAACAAGATAATACTAGTAAGAGAAGATAAAACTAAGTTTAACTCGGTAAAACTGAAGTAAAACTATGTACAAATATTAGTCTCTTGACAAATTGTTTGGATTATTTTCCACGATTCTATTGTTTGTTAATATCTCATCTACAGTTTAGAAAACGACAAAAATGCTTTGGAATTAAATTGCTGTTTTGGGAATTAAGTAAAATTCATAGCACTAAATTAAATGTAATAAGCTAGGTGGGATTAGTAAAATTACTAAAACGGAAGTAAAACTTGGTAAAACTAAGTAAAACTAGGTAAAACTAGGTAAACTTAAGTAAAACTCGGTAAAACTATAAACTGAAGTAAAACTAGTAAAAGAAGGTAGAATTAGTAAAGCTAGTAGAACGAAAGTAAAACTAGGTAAAGCTACTAGAACGGAAGTAAAACTAGGTAAAACTAAGTAAAGCTAGTATAACGGACGTAAAATTTGGAAAACCTAGTATAACAAAAGTAAAACTAGTAAGAAAAGGTAGAACTGAAGTAAAACTAGATACAACTATCAGTCTTGTGAGAAATTTGCTCGGATTATTTTCCATGATTCTATCTTTTGTAAAACTAGTAAAACTATTGTTTGCAATATCTCATCTACTAAATCAAATGCAGTAGAACTAGG
The DNA here is from genome assembly GCF_030686135.1 of Camelina sativa. NCBI lineage: Eukaryota > Viridiplantae > Streptophyta > Magnoliopsida > Brassicales > Brassicaceae > Camelina > Camelina sativa. The sequence goes on along the minus strand of NC_141896.1, from coordinate 32,459,129 downwards.
TGAAACTAGTAAAACGGAAACATAACTAGGTAAAGGAAGTAAAACAAGGTAAAACAACGTAATACTAGTAATAGAATATAAAACTTAGTATAACTCGGTAAAACTGATAAAACTGAAGTAAAAATATTGCACAAATATTAGTCTCGTAAAAAATTGCTTGAATTATTTTCCATGATTCTATTGTTTCTTAATATCTCGTCTACAGTTGAGAAAACGACATCAATGCTTTGGAATTAAATTGCTGTTTTGGGATTCAAGTAAAATTCGTAGCAGTAAATTAAATGTAATATAACTAGGTGGAATTAGTAAAACGGAAGGAAAACTAGGTAAAATGGAAGTAAAACTAGGTAAAACGGAAGTAAAACTAGGTAAAACTAGGTAAAACTAGGTAAACTGAAGTAAAACCAATAAGGGAAGGCGGAATTAGTAAAACTAGTAGAATGGAAATAAGACTATGTAAAACAAAGGTAAAAGCTTATTCCAAATAAGAAGTGATATTCATCCATGTGGTCGAGGTAGAAGGTAAAAGCTTCGTTTTTCTTCTGAAATGGAGTTGGTAAAAGTGAGAACTGGAGAGAAGGTAAAAGTGAGAAGGTAGCGTTTGATGATATTGATTAGGAAAGTCAAAAGACTAATTTCTATGTTTTTAAAATTGTTTATTAACTTACTTTTACATTGAGATTAACATGCCCTTTTATTTATCTGTTTAAATTGTTTTCACAGGCCCAATAATTTATTTTATCCGAAACGATTCAATTTTTGCTCTTTGATTCTGGCGAATCCTCCCCCCCGTCACAACAAATCAATTTTTGCTCTTTGATTCCGGCGAATCATCTCCACCGTCACGTTCTAATCCCGAGGTCTCTCTTATCCCTCAATTCTATTTGAAAATCCATCTTTTGTTTCTCTGTCTTGTTCTGTGTTTATGATTCATTTGGCTTTGTGGGTTTTGTATTTCATGTGTATATCAGAAGTCATTATAGCTTTTGATTGATTGAATTCTAAATCTAAGTCTGAGGAATGTGTGTGATGTTATCATTGTAGCTTTTGATTGATTGAATTTGAAAATCGAAGTCTGAGGCATGTGTGTGTTTCGTTTCTGTGTTTGCAAATTTTAGGTTGTTTCGTGTGTGTGTTTCAACCCTTTGTTGCTTTGCTTGATTTGATTTAGCGTCCAACCACAAAATAAGAAGCTACCGCAGCTAAGGTGAGCCCAACGTGTAGCCAAAATTAGCTTTTTTATTTGAAGTTTTAACTAATGGTAACATTGCTCATAGATGCGTATAGAAGAGAGTAAAACTGGAATAACAGAGATAAAACTGGAAAAAGTGGCAAAACTGGTACAACTGAAAATAATAAAATTGAGAAAGAATTACAAGAAATGAATAATGCTTGAGAAAATAATAAAAACTGGTTTGTCTTATGTTATTGATCAATGCTTGTGTTCGGTTCTTTTAAAGCTTGAATTGGCTTGTGTTATGTGCTTTTGTTTATGTTCTGTTATTGATCAATGCTTGTGTTCTGTTCTTTTAAAGCATCAATCAGTTTGTTGGGCTGATCAATGCAATCTATGTGTTTCTACCGTCTTGTGTGAGGTTAATTGGAGCAATGCGACAATGATATCTGATTCATTGGGAGTACCTAAGGTCATACAAATGATAGCTGCTATCATTGCAGCGTTTAACCTTCGATATAAGTGGGTGATGCTCTCCTGGTGGGTACTAGATAGATGCACCTTCTTTAAAGTATTTCAAAGTCCACGATAGCAGATATCGATTATCCTATTTGATCGAGCATATGCCAAATCTTGAAGAGGCAGATATCAAAGTTAGGCAAACTGTCGAGAAGCTTTTCGAAACTATTTCTTCTGTCAAACGTCTTTCTTTATCCGCATGGTTCAATAGTAGAGAAGAGGTAACTTGCTTCCTATCCGTTTTCTTAACTTCAAGTTCTTCATCGTACAATAGTTTTTTGTTTTTCTCTGAGAATAAATTATTTGTCATTTTTTGTTATGGTTGCAGCATTCATATGCTGCTGGGATTGTTTTCAACCAGCTTGAACATCTGAAGCTGCGTATAGACGGTTATCAATGGCCGAAATTAATTTACCGGTTGCTTGGAGATTCTCCTAAACTGCAAGATCTCATTATCCACTCCTATGTAAGTAGTTGATTATATATATATATATATATATATATCGATCTACTAAATACTCTACGCCACAGTGTTATTGAGTCCCTTATTTTCCTATCTCAGTGTGTTCCCCATTGTGATCCAACGGAAGGAAAACTACATAACGCTAGTAGAACAGAAGTAAAACTAGTAGAACTGAAGTAAAACTAGTAAGGGAAGGTAGAACTGAAGTAAAACTAGTAAAAACAAGGTACAACTATCAGCCTTGTGAGAAATTTGCTAGGATTATTTTCATGATTCTATCTTTCGTAAAACTAGGTGAAACTAGTAAAACTATCGTTTGCAATATCTCATCTACTAAATCAAATGCAGTAGAATTAGGTGAAACAAGTAAAACTAGTAAACCAGAATTAAAAGAGAACTAGGTGAAACAAGTAAAACTAGTGACACGGACGTAAAACGGAAGTAAAACTAGTTAAAACTAAGTAAAACCCGGTAAAATTATAAACTGAAGTAAAACTAGTAAGGGAAGGTAAAATTAGTAAAGCTAGTAGAACGGAGGTAAAACTAGGTAAAATTAGGTAAACTTAAGTAAAACTCGGTAAAACTAGTAAGGGAAGGTGGAATTAGTAAAGCTAGTAGAACGGAAGTAAAACTAGGTAAAGCTACTAGAACGGAAGTAAAACTAGGTAAAACTAGGTAAAACTAGTATAACGGAAGTAAACTTGGAAAAACTAGTATAACGAAAGTAAAACTAGTATGAAAAGGTAGAACTGAAGTAAAACTAGATATAAAAAAGTACAATTATCAGTCTTGTGAGAAATTTGCTCGGATTATTTTCCATGATTCTATCTTTTGTAAAACTAACTATGGTTTGCAATATCTCATTTACTAAATCAAATGCAGTAGAACTAGGTGAAACTAGTAAAACGAAAATATAACTAGGTAAAGGAAGTAAAATAAGGTAAAACAAGGTAATACTAGTAAGAGAAGATAAAACTAAGTTTAACTCGGTAAAACTGAAGTAAAACTATGTACAAATATTAGTCTCTTGACAAATTGTTTGGATTATTTTCCACGATTCTATTGTTTGTTAATATCTCATCTACAGTTGAGAAAACGACAGAACTGCTTTGGAATTAAATTGTTGTTTTGGGAATTAAGTAAAATTCATAGCACTAAATTAAATGTAATAAGCTAGGTGGGATTAGTAAAATTAGTAAAACGGAAGTAAAACTTGGTAAAACTAAGTAAAACTAGATAAAACTAGGTAAACTTTAGAAAAACTCGGTAAAACTATAAACTAAAGTAAAACTAGTAAAAGAAGGTAGAATTAGTAAAGCTAGTAGAACGAAAGTAAAACTAGGTAAAGCTACTAGAACGGAAGTAAAACTAGGTAAAACTAGGTAAAGCTAGTATAACGGACGTAAAATTTGGAAAAACTAGTATAACAAAAGTAAAACTAGTAAGAAAAGGTAGAACTGAAGTAAAACTAGATACAACTATCAGTCTTGTGAGAAATTTGCTCGAATTATTTTCCATGATTCTATCTTTTGTAAAACTAGTAAAACTATGGTTTGCAATATCTCATCTACTAAATCAAATGCAGTAGAACTAGGTGAAACTAGTAAAACGGAAACATAACTGGGTAAAGGAAGTAAAACAAGGTAAAACAACGTAATACTAGTAATAGAATATAAAACTTAGTATAACTCGGTAAAACTGATAAAACTGAAGTAAAACTATTGCACAAATATTTAGTCTCGTGAAAAATTGCTTGAATTATTTTCCATGATTCTATTGTTTCTTAATATCTCGTCTACAGTTGAGAAAACGACATCAATGCTTTGGAATTAAATTGCTGTTTTGGGATTCAAGTAAAATTCATAGCACTAAATTAAATGTAATATAACTAGGTGGAATTAGTAAAACGGAAGGAAAACTAGGTAAAATGGAAGTAAAACTAGGTAAAACGTAAGTAAAACTAGGTAAAACTAGGTAAAACTAGGTAAAACTAGGTAAACTGGAGTAAAACCAATAAGGGAAGGTGGAATTAGTAAAACTAGTAGAACGGAAATAAGACTATGTAAAACAAAGGTAAAAGCTTATTTCAAATAAGAAGTGATATTCATCCATGTGGTCGAGGTAGAAGGTAAAAGCTTCGTTTTTCTTCTGAAATGGAGATGGTAAAAGTGAGAATTGGAGAGAAGGTAAAAGTGAGAAGGTAGCGTTTGATGATATTGATTAGGAAAGTCAAAAGACTAATTTCTATGTTTTTAAAATTTTTTATTAACTTACTTTTACATTGAGATTAACATGCCCTTTTATTTATCTGTTTAAATTGTTTTCACAGGCCCAATAATTTATTTTATCCGAAACGACTCAATTTTTGCTCTTTGATTCCGGCGAATCCTCCCCACCGTCACAACAAATCAATTTTTGCTCTTTGATTCCGGCGAATCATCTCCACCGTCACGTTCTAATCCCGAGGTCTCTCTTATCCCTCAATTCTATTTGAAAACCCATCTTTTGTTTCTCTGTCTTGTTCTGTGTTTATGATTCATTTGGCTTTGTGGGTTTTGTATTTCATGTGTATATCAGAAGTCATTATAGCTATTGATTGATTGAATTCTAAATCTAAGTATGAGGCATGTGTGTGATGTTATCATTGTAGCTTTTGATTGATTGAATTTGAAAATCGAAGTCTGAGGCATGTGTGTGTTTCGTTTCTGTGTTTGCAACTTTTAGGTTGTTTCGTATGTGTGTTTCAAACCTTTGTTGCTTTGCTTGATTTGATTCAGCGTCCAACCACAAAATAAGAAGCTACCGCAGCTAAGGTGAGCCCAACGTGTAGCCAAAATTAGCTTTTTTATTTGGAGTTTTAACTAATGGTAACATTGCTCACAGATGCGTATAGAAGAGAGTAAAACTGGAATAACAGAGATAAAACTGGTAAAAGTGGCAAAACTGGTACATCTGAAAATAATAAAATTGAGAAAGAATTACAAGAAATGAATAATGCTTGAGAAAATAATAAAAACTGGTTTGTCTTATGTTATTGATCAATGCTTGTGTTTGGTTCTTTTAAAGCTTGAATTGGCTTGTGTTATGTGCTTTTGTTTATGTTTTGTTATTGATCAATGCTTGTGTTCTGTTCTTTTAAAGCATGAATCAGTTTGTTGGGCTGATCAATGCAATCTATGTGTTTCTACCGTCTTGTGTGAGGTTAATTGGAGCAATGCGACAATGATATCTGATTCATTGGGAGTACCTGAGGTCATACAAATGATAGCTGCTATCATTGCAGCGTTTAACCTTCGATATAAGTGGGTGATGCTCTCCTAGTGGGTACTAGATAGATGCACCTTCTTTAAAGTATTTCAAAGTCCACGATAGCAGATATCGATTTTCCTATTTGATCGAGCATATGCCAAATCTTGAAGAGGCAGATATCAAAGTTAGGCAAACTGTCGAGAAGTTTTTCGAAACTATTTTTTCTGTTAAACGTCTTTCTTTATTAGCATGGTTCAACAGTAGAGAAGAGGTAACTTGCTTCCTGATATATCATGGTTTTTAGGTGTTTTTAGCCATGATATAAGTCTTAAATATAGAGTCTTCTTGGTGTTTTTAGAGTCTTTTTGAGTCTTTATAGGATTTAACATGGATGGGAGCATAATGGAGCTAAATTGGAGGATTTGGAGCTTAATCAAGCATTGAGGCTGAGTTACAAAGTTGGGAGACGAAATTGAGAGAGTGCATCGATCGACACATTGATAGCATCGATCGATGCTAGGCCAAATACGAAATTGGAAGTTTTCCCACAAGTTTTGAAGATTTACAAATCTGCCCCAAAGTTTTCCATATTTGCATCATTGGTCCCTGGACGTGTTTAGGAGTATAAATAGGATTTTTATGGTCATTGTTTAGACCTAAGCTTTATTTTTCCCTGCAACTTTTTGAGAGCAAAACCCTGTGAGATTTTTAGAGAGCTTTGGGAGAGAGAGATCTGCTTTGAGAGAAGAATTCTTGAACTCCTTTACTTCTTCTTTAATCTCTTAATGCAATTTATTCAGAAGATGTTTTCTGTTTCATTGATTATGTCTGAGTAGATCTGCTTGTTAGGTTTAGGGTTTCTCATTAGGGATTTCATGGATTATTAGATCTGTTATTATTTAGGATTCATTATCTTTCTTGTTCTTCATCATAGGTTGTTCTCAATGCTAGATCTTTGATTAGTCATCTGGATTTAGATCTTAGGATTATTAATTGATATGAGAATATAATTGATTTTCCTGATAAAACCTTGGTGAGCAAAATTATTTCTTGCAAAGAGATTTGATTTAATAATTTTGTGAACAATCTAAACTTGTTTTTAAAGCTGATTTATTACCTAGAATTTTGCAAAGAGATTTGAATTTTCTGGTTTTAAATTTAGATAATATTTGCAGTGAGAACTGATTTATTTTATAATTGTGTTTAGAGTTCAAGAACGGTGCTTAATTGTTGAATCCTGCTTATTTAATTAATTGATCTGATTTTCCATGATTTCCTGAGAATTTCCCTAAGCCTAGCGTTTATTCCTATTGATTTACAACTCCTTTATTTTCTGTTTTTGCATTGCTATTTAAATTTAATATTTTGATTTAGCATAATTAAAAGAGTAATAAGTCTATTGTGTGAATCTAGAGTTCTTGTGGATTCGATCCCTAAGTACTACAATTGATCTCTTAATTTGAGAGAGTAGCTCAGGGTTAAATTTGAGCATATCAAATTTTGGCGCCGTTGCCGGGGACTCTTTTGATTCACCATTAGATTAAAATCTTTGATTTTGTCTAAATTTTTCTTTTTCTGTTTTACTCACACGCTTTTGTTTCTTTTCTCTTGTGTGTTTCAGGTTCATGCCTAAGCCTAGCACCAGGAAAAATCCTACTGGTCCAGTTATTAAGCTTACAAACCAAGAGTTAGGACAACTAGAGCGTGAAAACACCAAAGCAGCCAAATCAGCGAAGATGGCCAATATAATCATATTGAGACCTGATGAGGCTGGGGTTTTGAAGGATCAAGAGGGTAATGTGTACAACGAGCAAGGCCAGAAACTTGATGCTGAAGGACGGGTTATTCAGGAAGAACTCGTCGTGGCCGATGAGAATGCAGATGGCGTCGATCGACGCAACGTCGGCATCGATCGACGCAACTAGGACGGCATCGATCGATGCAATGCTGGCATCGGTCGACGCAATGCCGGAGCCGGTGCGAATGGTGCAGATTTGGGTGGCAATGACCAGCAGATTGTTCAGCCTAGACGGGACAACAATGGAGAGCTTGTCAAGACTCTTGCGGACTTCAACAGACCAGACTTATTCTATGAGAACCGTTCCAGAATTGTCCCTCCTCCATTCCCAAGGAATGACTTTGAGCTGAAGCCTGCCTACTTCGCTCTTGTTGGACAAAGGCCATTCCAGAACCTGCCAAATGAGAAGCCTCTAGATCACATTGAACACTTTGAGGACATTGTTACTAGCATCAAGGCTAATGGAGTCACTGAAGACTACCTCTACTGCAAGCTTTTCCCCTACTCTCTTGCTGGGGAAGCTTCTCATTGGTTAAGGCAGCTGAAACCAGGATCTCTGACAACCTGGCATGACATTAAGGTGGCGTTTTTGAACTACTTCTATGATGATGCGATGTCTGATGAGCTAAGGATCAAGCTTTCTACCTTTAGACAAGGCCTACTGAATCTTACAAAGCTGCTTGGGTAAGATTTAAGGCATACCAGAGGGACTGTCCACATCATGGATTTTCAGAGGTGCAATTGATCAGTATCTTCTTTAGCGGGATTGACTGGAGGTATCAGATGGCTTTGGATGCTGCTAGTGATGGGAACTTCAAGACAAGGTACCCAGATGATGCTGAAAAGTTGATTGAAAGGCTAGCATCAAGTAATAGCACCAAGAATGCAGACTTAGAGCGGAAAAGAGCACATGAAGGCAATGGTTCAAATCAGTTTGCTGCAGTGAATGCTAAGTTGGATACAGTGCATAATCTTCTTGTGGGAAAGAAGTCTGTCCATTTTGCTGAAGATGTTGAGACTTTTGAGCCAAAGCCAGAGATTACAGAAGATGTCAACTATGTATATGGAGCTGGATATCAAAATCAGAGATTTGGTCAGAAGAATTCCTTCACAGGAAATCCAAGCAGCAACTTCACAAGGAACTATGGTTCTTCATCTTACCAACCCCTCCCTCCACCCAGTTCAGAGAGCAAGATGGAATCAATGGTTGAACAGATTCTTCAAGGTCAGCAGAAGTTAACAGTAGACTTCAATGGAAAGATTGATTCTGTTTACACTGAGCTGACTGGGAAATTTGAAGCTCTAAACACTCATGTCAGGAAGCTGGAGAATCAAGTTGGGTCTGTTAAAAGACAAGAGGAACTTCTTTCTAGAAGAACTGAGAACCCCAATCATGCTTGTAATGCGATTTTGGTGAAGGACGTAGACGATGATACAGTAGTGGATGATGCATCGACCGATGCAGCTGCAAAGCATCGATCGACGCAACCCTCAGTGGTCGTAGAAGAGTTGACTTCACGAGACAGTATCGACCGATGCAATTCAAGTATCGACCGATGCAACGTCGAGACCGAGAAGGGAGTTACGAAAGCTCCGATTCCAGTTGCTGAGAGAGTGTACAAGCCTAAGGTTCCTTTTCCTAAGCCTAGGAGGTCTAAGCAGGAGCTTGAGGAAGCTAGATGCAAAGCTATGATGGAGAAGGTGATGATTGAGATGCCTTTGATTGATGCTGTCAAGTTTTCTCCTAGTATTAAGAGATATGTGAAGAGGATGGTCACTACTGGTTTAAGCCCTGAGGAAGGAGCTTTGCTTACAAAGGATGTCAGCTCAATTCTGTTGAAGCAGCTCCCACAGAGGAAGAAGGATAAAAAGCAGGAAGTTATTGTTTCTAAGGAAATCAGTGCAGTGATTCAGAGTAGGATTGCAGAGAAGTTACCAGATCCTGGAAGTTTTGTGTTAGATTGCTCTATCTCCACAGGAAGGTTTCCTCACTCTCTTTGTGATCTTGGTTCTAGTATCAATTTAATGCCACATTCTGTTGCTGTGAGACTTGGGATGACGGATTTCAGACCAACTAAGATATCTCTTATCTTAGCTGATCGATCTAGAAGGATTCCTGAAGGTGTCTTAGAAGATGTTCCAATCAGGATTGGAGATTGCATAATTCCCACTGACTTTGTGGTGCTGGAATATGACAAAGAGCCTAATGATCCTCTCATCTTAGGACGCTCTCTCTTGGCTTCAGCTGGTGCTATCATAGATGTGAAGAAGGGACACATATCTCTGAATGTGGATGATTTGGTCATGAACTTTGAGATGGACAAGCTGAGAAGGGTTCCCACTATTGATGGTCAGACATTTTCTGTGGAGGTTGTTTCAGATGACAATCTGATCATAGAGCTTCAAGAAGACATTACTGCTGGGTATGTCAAAGAGTTGGAGCCTGTAGAGGAAGTGAGTAAACAAGCTGCTAAGCTTGAAGATTGGAGTGGAGATCATCTAATCAGTACTAGAGATCATGATGAGGTTCTAATGCATGACAAGTCTCTGGAAGATGATGTTTTTGTGATGGAAACACGAATTGCTGAGGAAAGCTGCAAAAACGTTGAAGAAACACGAGTTCAGAGACTTGCATTGATCGATGCAGCTGTTGCATCAATCGACACTCCTTCCAGAGACGGCTCGGACTTGTCCACAACCACAGATTCTCGCGTTGGATCCTTAGCTGCAAGTCCTAGACCAGTTGTAAAGCTGAAATCTCACTATTCCACAGTTCAGAAGCCACAGGTAAGGCCAAGGTATGCATCTCCTTCTCCCAAACCTTCTCCATTCATCAATAGGAATTTGAAAGGTACAAAAACTGTTGTGCAGTTAACCAAGCCACAAGATTATCGCAGTGTGCTTGTTTCTTCTGTTGATGATTTTCCAGGACTTAAAAGAAAGCCACCCATCCCTCAGTCCCGTCCTGGTCCTGCTCCTCACATCCTTGTCAAACCTCATGCAGCTAAAGCCTACACACCCCCTTGGATGAAGAGGACATCCTCTCAGAAGCATTCACTGCCATGTTCCGATCCACCGGATGCCTGAGATCCGACACAGTCAAGCTAATGACTGAAAACAAGCGCTTAGTGGGAGGCAACCCACTGATAGGTTTTTCTTTTTCATTTTTCTTTTGCTTTTCATTTATTTTTATTTTATTAGCCAATCTCATACTTGATAGCACTGGGGACAGTGTTGTTTAAGTCTGGGGGAGGCAGTTACTAACTACGTTTTTGTTTTTGAAAATTGAAAAGAAAAAAAAATTTGTTTTATTGAGTCAAAATTTTGTTGGGAACTATGATTTTTCTTTTTAGTGTATTGCCTTGGTTGATTTATGCTGCAGATTGAATCCACAAATCCGACTAATGAAAAATCCAATGGCTGACCAGTGAACCAGAGACATCCGAATTTCCAACAGAATCCATAAAAGCTTGAGGTAATTTCTGTACTTTTCTTTTTACCTCATCAAGGAGATTGATTTTCATAGAGCTTGACTCCTTGTTCATACCTGACAAGTAAGACTTCAGAAAGAAAATGGTACTCCTCTCCCTTATTTAAGTTTAAAAGATTTTTCCTGAGAGCTTTGTTTTTAAAAAACAAAGAGAATAAAAGATGAGATGATTTTGATCAGTTTAGAGAGGTAGGTAAATTACCTGTGACCTCATTATTCTACTCTTGAGTCAAATGATCACACAAAGCTTGGAAGCGAGGGGTAGGTAAATTACCGATGACCCCATTATTCGCCTACACCTTTGATTCAAAAAAAAAAAAAAAAAAAAAACAAAGCAAAGCTCTGAGGAAGAATAAATAGAATAAGTCTGGGGGAGAGAAAGAGTACTAAATGTGGTAAAAGATATGTCTTGCTTATTATGGTATTGCACGGGAATGAGTCTAGAAGGTTCTTGACATTGATCAAATTGATGAGACCCACCGATGAAAGCTTAATTGAGGAAGTAGTGGAATTTGGTTTGAATTTGGGATGCTAAGAAAGTCAACGGAGAAGTACATGGTGGTTCGATTTGGATTTATCAGCTAAGCATGTGGATTAAGGTTTGGATGATCATGGCATTACTATTAAAAAGAAAATGAGTTTCTGCGTTTTCAAACCTCTTTCACATGGCTAAGTTTATGTTTTGCTTGAGGGCAAGCAAAGGCTAAGTTTGGGGGAGTTGATATATCATGGTTTTTAGGTGTTTTTAGCCATGATATAAGTCTTAAATATAGAGTCTTCTTGGTGTTTTTAGAGTCTTTTTGAGTCTTTATAGGATTTAACATGGATGGGAGCATAATGGAGCTAAATTGGAGGATTTGGAGTTTAATCAAGCATTGAGGCTGAGTTACAAAGTTGGGAGACGAAATTGAGAGAGTGCATCGATCGACACATTGATAGCATCGATCGATGCTAGGCCAAATACGAAATTGGAAGTTTTCCCACAAGTTTTGAAGATTTACAAATCTGCCCCAAAGTTTTCCATATTTGCATCATTGGTCCCTGGACGTGTTTAGGAGTATAAATAGGATTTTTATGGTCATTGTTTAGACCTAAGCTTTATTTTTCCCTGCAACTTTTTGAGAGCAAAACCCTGTGAGATTTTTAGAGAGTTTTGGGAGAGAGAGATCTGCTTTGAGAGAAGAATTCTTGAACTCCTTTACTTCTTCTTTAATCTCTTAATGCAATTTATTCAGAAGATGTTTTCTGTTTCATTGATTATGTCTGAGTAGATCTGCTTGTTAGGTTTAGAGTTTCTCATTAGGGATTGCATGGATTATTAGATCTGTTATTATTTAGGATTCATTATCTTTCTTGTTCTTCATCATAGGTTGTTCTCAATACTAGATCTTTGATTAGTCATCTGGATTTAGATCTTAGCATTATTAATTGATATGAGAATATAATTGATTTTCCTGATAAAACCTTGGTGAGCAAAATTATTTCTTGCAAAGAGATTTGATTTAATAATTTTGTGAACAATCTAAACTTGTTTTTAAAGCTGATTTATTACCTAGAATTTTGCAAAGAGATTTGAATTTTCTGGTTTTAAATTTAGATAATATTTGCAATGAGAACTGATTTATTTTATAATTGTGTTTAGAGTTCAAGAACGGTGCTTAATTGTTGAATCCTGCTTATTTAATTAATTGATCTGATTTTCCATGATTTCCTGAGAATTTCCCTAAGCCTAGCGTTTATTCCTATTGATTTACAACTCCTTTATTTTCTGTTTTTGCATTGCTATTTAAATTTAATATTTTGATTTAGCATAATTAAAAGAGTAATAAGTCTATTGTGTGAATCTAGAGTTCTTGTGGATTCGATCCCTAAGTACTACAATTGATCTCTTAATTTGAGAGAGTATCTCAGGGTTAAATTTGAGCATATCACTTCCTATCCGTTTTCTTAACTTCAAGTTCTTAATCGTACAATAGTTTTTTGTTTTTCTCTGAGAATAAATTATTTGTCATTTTTTGTTATGGTTGCAGCATTCATATGCTGCTGGGATTGTTTTCAACCAGCTTGAACATCTGAAGCTGCGTATAGACGGTTATCAATGGCCGAAATTAATTTACCGGTTGCTTGGAGATTCTCCTAAACTGCAAGGTCTCATTATCTACTCCTATGTAAGTAGTTGATTATATATATATCTATCTACTAAATACTCTACGCCACAGTGTTATTGAGTCCCTTATTTTCCTATCTCAGTGTGTTCCCCATTGTGATCCAACAGAAGGAAAACTACATAACGGTAGTAGAACAGAAGTAAAACTAGTAGAACTGAAGTAAAACTAGTAAGGGAAGGTAGAACTGAAGTAAAACTAGTAAAAACAAGGTACAACTATCAGCCTTGTGAGAAATTTGCTAGGATTATTTTCATGATTCTATCTTTCGTAAAACTAGGTGAAACTAGTAAAACTATCGTTTGCAATATCTCATCTACTAAATCAAATGCAGTAGAAATACGTGAAACAAGTAAAACTAGTAAACCGGAAGTAAAACAGAACTAGGTGAAACAAGTAAAACTAGTGACACAGACGTAAAACGGAAGTAAAACTAGGTAAAACTAAGTAAAACCCGGTAAAATTATAAACTGAAGTAAAACTAGTAAGGGAAGGTGGAATTAGTAAAGCTAGTAGAACGGAGGTAAAACTAGGTAAAATTAGGTAAACTTAAGTAAAACTCGGTAAAACTAGTAAGGGAAGGTGGAATTAGTAAAGTTAGTAGAACAGAAGTAAAACTAGGTAAAGCTACTAGAACAGAAGTAAAACTAGGTAAAACTAGGTAAAACTAGTATAACGGAAGTAAACTTGGAAAAGTAGTATAACGAAAGTAAAACTAGTATGAAAAGGTAGAACTGAAGTAAAACTAGATACAAAAAAGTACAATTATCAGTCTTGTGAGAAATTTGCTCGGATTATTTTCCATGATTCTATCTTTTGTAAAACTAACTATGGTTTGCAATATCTCATTTACTAAATCAAATGCAGTAGAACTAGGTGAAACTAGTAAAACGAAAATATAACTAGGTAAAGAAAGTAAAATAAGGTAAAACAAGGTAATACTTGTAAGAGAAGATAAAACTAAGTTTAACTCGGTAAAACTGAAGTAAAACTATGTACAAATATTAGTCTCTTGACAAATTGTTTGGATTATTTTCCACGATTCTATTGTTTGTTAATATCTCATCTACAGTTGAGAAAACGACAGAAATGCTTTGGAATTAAATTGTTGTTTTGGGAATTAAGTAAAATGCATAGCACTAAATTAAATGTAATAAGCTAGGTGGGATTAGTAAAATTAGTAAAACGGAAGTTAAACTTGGTAAAACTAAGTAAAACTAGGTAAAACTAGGTAAACTTTAGTAAAACTCGGTAAAACTATAAACTGAAGTAAAACTAGTAAAAGAAGGTAGAATTAGTAAAGCTAGTAGAACGAAAGTAAAACTAGGTAAAGCTACTAGAACGGAAGTAAAACTAGGTAAAACTAGGTAAAGCTAGTATAACGGACGTAAAATTTGGAAAAACTAGTATAACAAAAGTAAAACTAGTAAGAAAAGGTAGAACTGAAGTAAAACTAGATACAACTATCAGTCTTGTGAGAAATTTGCTCGGATTATTTTCCATGATTCTATCTTTTGTAAAACTAGTAAAACTATGGTTTGCAATATCTCATCTACTAAATCAAATGCAGTAGAACTAGGTGAAACTAGTAAAACGGAAACATAACTAGGTAAAGGAAGTAAAACAAGGTAAAACAACGTAATACTAGTAATAGAATATAAAACTTAGTATAACTCGGTAAAACTGATAAACTGAAGTAAAACTATTGCACAAATATTAGTCTCGTGAAAAATTGCTTGAATTATTTTCCATGATTCTATTGTTTCTTAATATCTCGTCTACAGTTGAGAAAACGACATCAATGCTTTGGAATTAAATTGCTGTTTTGGGATTCAAGTAAAATTCGTAGCACTAAATTAAATGTAATATAACTAGGTGGAATTAGTAAAACGGAAGGAAAACTAGGTAAAATGGAAGTAAAACTAGGTAAAACGAAAGTAAAACTAGGTAAAACTTGGTAAAACTAGGTAAACTGAAGTAAAACCAATAAGGGAAGGTGGAATTAGTAAAACTAGTAGAACGAAAATAAGACTATGTAAAACAAAGGTAAAAGCTTATTCCAAATAAGAAGTGATATTCATCCATGTGGTCGAGGTAGAAGGTAAAAGCTTCGTTGTTCTTCTGAAATGGAGATGGTAAAAGTGAGAACTGGAGAGAAGGTAAAAGTGAGAAGGTAGCGTTTGATGATATTGATTAGGAAAGTCAAAAGACTAATTTCTATGTTTTTAAAATTGTTTATTAACTTACTTTTACATTGAGATTAACATGCCCTTTTATTTATCTGTTTAAATTGTTTTCACAGGCCCAATAATTTATTTTATCCAAAACGACTCAATTTTTGCTCTTTGATTCCGGCGAATCCTCCCCACCGTCACAACAAATCAATTTTTGCTCTTTGATTCCGGCGAATCATCTCCACCGTCACGTTCTAATCCCGAGGTCTCTCTTATCCCTCAATTCTATTTGAAAACCCATCTTTTGTTTCTCTGTCTTGTTCTGTGTTTATGATTCATTTGGCTTTGTGGGTTTTGTATTTCATGTGTATATCAGAAGTCATTATAGCTTTTGATTGATTGAATTCTAAATCTAAGTCTGAGGCATGTGTGTGATGTTATCATTGTAGCTTTTGTTTGATTGAATTTGAAAATCGAAGTCTGAGGCATGTGTGTGTTTCGTTTCTGTGTTTGCAAATTTTAGGTTGTTTCGTATGTGTGTTTCAAACCTTTGTTGCTTTGCTTGATTTGATTCAGCGTCCAACCACAAAATAAGAAGCTACCATAGCTAAGGTGAGCCCAACGTGTAGCCAAAATTAGCTTTTTAATTTGGAGTTTTAACTTATGGTAACATTGCTCACAGATGTGTATAGAAGAGAGTAAAACTGGCACATCTAAGATAAACACAGGTAAAAGTGGCAAAAATGGTACAACCGAAAATAATAAAATTGAGAAAGAATTAAACAAAATGAATAATGCTTGAGAAAATAATAAAAACTGGTTTGTCTTATGTTATTGATCAATGCTTGTGTTCGGTTCTTTTAAAGCTTGAATCGGCTTGTGTTATGTGCTTTTGTTTGTGTTATGTTATTGATCAATGCTTGTGTTCTGTTCTTTTAAAGCTTGAATCGGTTTGTTGGGCTGAACAATACAATCTATGTGTTTCTACCTTCTTGTGTGAGGTTAATTGGAGCAATGGCGACAACAATATCTAATTCATTGGGAGTACCTGACGTCATACAAATGATAGCTGCTATCATTGCAGCGTTTAACCTTCGATATAAGTGGGCGATGCTCTCCTGGTGGGTATTGGATAGATGCACCTTCTTTAAAGTATTTCAAAGTCCACGATAACAGATATCGTTTTTCCTATTTGATCGAGCATATGCTAAATCTTGAGGAGGCAGATATCAAAGTTAGGCAAACTGTCGAGAAGCTTTTCGAAACTATTTCTTCTGTCAAACGTCTTTCTTTATCCACATGGTACAACAGTGGAGAAGAGGTAACTTGCTTCCTATCCACTTTCTTAACTTCAAGTTCTTAATCGTACAATAGTTTTTTGTTTTTCTCTGAGAATAAATTATTTGTCATTTTTAGTTACGCTTGCAGCATTCATATGCTGTTGGGATAGTTTTCAACCAGCTTGAACATCTGAAGCTGCGTATAGACGATTATCAATGGCCGAAATTAATTTACCGGTTGCTTGGAGATTCTCATAAACTGCAAGATCACATTATCTACTCCTATGTAAGTAGCTGATTATATATATTTCGATCTACCAAACACTCTACGCCATAGTGTTATTGACTCCCTTATTTTCCTATCTCAGTGTGTTCCACATTGTGATCCAACGGAAGGAAAACTACATAACGCTAGTAGAACGGAAGTAAAACTAGTGGAACTAAAGTAAAACTAGTAAGGGAAGGTAGAACTGAAGTAAAACTAGAAAAAAACAAGGTACAACTATCAGCCTTGTGAGAAATTTGCTAGGATTATTTTCATGATTCTATCTTTCGTAATACTAGGTGAAACTAGTAAAACTATCGTTTGCAATATCTCATATACTAAATCAAATGCAGTAGAACTAGGTGAAAACTAGTAAACCGGAAGTAAAACAGAACTAGGTGAAACAAGTAAAACTAGTGACACGTACGTAAAAACAGAAGTAAAACTAGGTAAAACTAAGTAAAACTCGGTAAAATTATAAACTGAAGTAAAACTAGTAAGGCTAGGTGGAATTAGTAAAGCTAGTAGAACGGAGGTAAAACTAGGTAAAATTAGGTAAACTTAAGTAAAATTCGGTAAAACTATAAACTGAAGTAAAACTAGTAAGGGAAGGTGGAATTAGTAAAGCTAGTAGAACGGAAGTAAAACTAGGTAAAGATACTAGAATGGAAGTAAAACAAGGTAAAACTAAGTAAAACTCGGTAAAATTATACACTGAAGTAAAACTAGTAAGGGAAGGTGAAATTAGTAAAGCTAGTAGAACGGAGGTAAAACTAGGTAAAACTAGGTAAAACTAGGTAAACTTAAGTAAAACTCGGTAAAACTATAAACTGAAGTAAAACTAGTAAAGGAAGGTGAAATTAGTAAAGCTAGTAGAACGGAAGTAAAACTAGGTAAAGCTACTAGAACTGAAGTAAAACTAGATACAAGTATCAGTCTTGTGAGAAATTTGCTCCGATTATTTTCCTTGATTCTATCTTTTGTAAAACTATGGTTTGCAATATCTCATCTACTAAATCAAATGCAGAAGAACTAGGTGAAACTAGTAAAACGGAAACATAACTAGGTAAAGGAAGTAAAACAAGGTAAAACAACGTAATACTAGTAATAGATGATAAAACTAAGTATAACTCGGTAAAACTGATAAAAATGAAGTAAAACTATTGCACAAATATTAGTCTCGTGACAAATTGCTTGAATTCTTTTTCATGATTATATTGTTTGTTAATATCTCGTCTACAGTTGAGAAAACGACAGCAATGCTTTGGAATTAAATTGCAGTTTTGGTATTTAAGTAATATTCGTAGCAGTAAATTAAATGTAATAAAACTAGGTGGAATTAGTAAAACTAGTAAAACGGAAGTAAAACTAGGTAAAACTAGGTAAACTTACGTATAACTAGGTAAAACTATAAACTGAAGTAAGACGAGTAAGGGAAAGTGAAATTAGTAAAACTAGTAGAACAGAAGTAAAACTAGGTAAAGCTACTAGAACGGAAGTAAAACTAGGTAAAACTAGTATAACGGAAGTAAAA
This sequence comes from Camelina sativa, assembly GCF_030686135.1. Classification (NCBI taxonomy): domain Eukaryota; kingdom Viridiplantae; phylum Streptophyta; class Magnoliopsida; order Brassicales; family Brassicaceae; genus Camelina; species Camelina sativa. The sequence continues at coordinate 32,441,018 of NC_141896.1, read as the reverse complement.
CTTGGGAAAACTAATATAACTAAAATAAAACTAGTAAGAAAAGGTAGAATTGAAGTAAAACTAGATACAACAAAGTACAACTATCAGTCTTGTGAGAAATTTGCTCTGATTATTTTCCATGATTCTATCTTTTGTAAAACTATGGTTTGCAATATCTCATCTACTAAATCAAATGCAGTAGAACTAGGTAAACTAGTAAAACGGAAATATAACTAGGTAAAGGAAATAAAATAAGGTAAAACAAGGTAATACTAGTAAGAGAAGATAAAACTAAGTATAACTTGGTAAAACTGGTAAAACTGAAGTAAAACTATGTACAAATATTAGTCTCGTGAAAAATTGCTTGGATTATTTTCCATGATTCTATTGTTTGTTAATATCTCATCTACAGTTGAGAAAACGACAGAATGCTTTGGAATTAAATTGCTGTTTTGGGATTTAAGTAAAATTTGTAGCACTAAATTAAATGTAATAAAACTAGGTGGAATTAGTAAAACAAATAGAACGGAAGGAAAACTAGGCAAAACTAGTAAAATGGAAGGAAAACTACATAAAGCTAGTAGAACGAAAGTAAAACTTGGAAAAACTAGTATAACAAAAGTAAAACTAGTAAGAAAAGGTAGAACTGAAGTAAAACTAGATACAACAAAGTACAACTATTAGTCTTGTGAGAAATTTGCTCAGATTATTTTCCTTGATTCTATCTTTTGTAGAACTAGTAAAACTGTGGTTTGCAATATCTCATCTACTAAATCAAATGCAGTAGAACTGGGTGAAACTAGTAAAACGGGAATAGTTATCATGAGGAAATAGTTATCGCTGATCAGCCTATTTATCGTTATCATATGAAATTCCCAGGAGGAAATAGTTACTTCCCCCCTACGGAATCTGTCCAGGGCTTGATCTGCTTTTAAGTATCAGGAACGCCTGTAGTTTGGAACCCTAGCAAGAGACAGTTATTGACTTTACCCAAACCGAGATTGAGCTGGAATGACATATAATATGTTTAGGTTACACAAAGTAAAAGTGTGCATACCTCTAAAAAGAAGTTCTGATGTGTATCGGGTGTTCACATTGGTATCAGCTCAAGAATCATGGAGAACGGTAAAAACTCACCATAAGCATCGCTCTGAGTATCAAATCTCTAAACATCAATTTGTAATACCAAATCACGGGTCAATACATGTTTTGTTGGATTTCTTTGGCTTTACCGAATGTATAATTAACGAATTTGATATTGCACCAAACCAAAATAGTAGTACCAACTACGGGTCGAAATCAGAGTATGACCTTAAGTAAATTAAATATATGATTTTATAAAATGTATAGAATTAATAAATTTTCTACTATTAGTTTGTAACAAACAAATCCAAATTTACATAAATATTTCCTCACGCTGGTAACATTATTCTACAAAATATTAACGTGTATTTATGAGTCGGGTAACGAAACGGGTAACGAGACGCTCAAAAATTAAATTAATATCCGATACTCGATCATTATTCATGGATAATATAATTATTATACCCTTTACTCGACCCTAAAGCTGTGGGTACCTTTTTCCGGACGGATACAAACCCAAAAACGGGTCTAATATGGGTATCGGTAGTAGTTTTTAGGCCTACCTATTAGTAGTTTAATATGAATTAAAATTCACCATATAGTACTATATTATATAACATGTAAATGAATGATACAACATAAACATAATATTAACAAATAACAAAATATAAAAAAATTCCCCGCGCTACCAGCGCGGGTTATTATCTAGTATTATATATTTGTTAACCCATAATTTAAGTTACTTCTATATTATTTTAACATACAAAATACTGTCAAACCAAGTAAAATTCTATATAACAAAATAAACGTACCTCACACCTCCTCAAGCCCCCTAGTATTAAGTTTCTAACACTTAGGATATGGTATGACACCTTGGTTTAAAGTCAAGATATAAGCAGAAATAACTAAAAACTAGGAGATATCCCGTGCTTTAAGCACGGACCAACATTTTTTAAAAAATTTATAATATAATAATAAAAATTATTGTTTTATTTTATTTTTTTAATTATTTTGTTTGATATAATATTTATTTTTAATCATTATATAAATCTATTAGTCTATTTGAATACTAATTATTTTATAATATTATAGTATTTTATTTTTGACGTATTATTACAATTTTATATTGTTTATTTGTTGTATTTACATCATATTTTGTGAAATATAAAATAGTAATTTTAATATTATAATTGTGAGTAAATAAAAATTATTAATTTATCATCTATATAAATTTAGTTTTACCAACCCGCCAATGTGGAAATTAAAACACATATTTTCATACATTGAGTAATATATCTTCGTTTTAAAAAAAATCAAATCACAACATATGCAGAAAAAAATATGCATTTTATTAATTATAAGTATTATATAAAAGTTCTAAACAATTTGTAAATAAAATAAAATAAAGATGATAGGAGAATCATAATTTGAAATCTTAACAAAATTTTTGAATTTAGTTATTACAAATAATTGTATTGTATACTTGGATATAAAATCTTAGTTTTTAATTCTGATTGGTTTATATATATATAAATAATTAGTAATTTCATCCATAATTTATTAGAGAGAAAATATTTTTTTAGATTTTTTTTTTAGATTTTTTAATATTTGATATGTGAGTGCTTTTTATTTTTAATTTAATTATATTTATTTAAATTAGTTAATTAAGCTTAATTAATTTTTTCTAATGGCAATTGAATGTAATTTTTTACACATTTTAAGGTTAGTTTCATATTTGTACTTCTCAATTAATATAGTAGGATGAAATCTATATTATGAAAGTTGTTCAACTCTCTCCATATGAACGACACATCAGCAATGGAGAGAGTGACACATGTCAACCCAAATTAAAAGCACGTAAATTAAAAATAAACATCTTTAAAATTAAAAAGGAATTTGAAACATCTTTTATGTTTTTTATTCTTTTTCATTATCACAAACAGTTTCAATATTTATATAAGAAATCTAGAAAGGCTTAGAACATGTTGATGTATTCTTTAATTAAATAGATGCATCACCAAAAGATAAAAATATCGAGAGTAAAACCAAAGATTTGTTTCGTCCTCTTAAAGTAAACCATAAAAATATGAACATATGATTTAGTCGCTATAATTTTCTCAACAATTTTGAAGGGTTGTAGCGGTGACTGGGAATTTGGTCAATATTGTAAAGAAATTCATGAAAGTTTGTCCTTGGAGAAATAAATGTTTATATATGAAAAGGATTGGATTTTTGTTCACTATCGAATGAAAGACAGTTAAATCAATGATATAATGTTGGTTGAGGAAAATATAGAGAAAAAAAAGAAGAAAATTAAATTATATTCTAGAGTTATATTCAAGAAATTGAATAGCTAGAAGAAGGGAAGTTATCTATCTTAACTATAACCACTAAAGAGTTAACCAAGCTGCAAAATAATCTTTTTGATAAAAGAGAATTTGAGAATCCATGGTATTTAGTTGAGAAGCTTAAATACAAATATATCTAAATACCTAAGTTTTAGACAAAATTGTAGGATGTTTAGATGCTGTTATCTACCAATCAAATGTGAAATTGAAAATATTTTTGATAAAAGAGAATTTGAGAGTCCCATGGTATTTAGTTGAGAAGCTTAAATACAAATATATCTAAATACCTAAGTTTTAGACAAGAATTGTAGGATGTTTAAATTTTTTTATCTACCAATCAAATATGCAAATGGAAAAAAATATGCTAATAGTTTTCGTCTACAAAAATCACTTTAGAATAAGATTTAGCTTTAAACAAAATTTAGTATTCTTTGTCTCCGCACAAAATTTTTTTAGTTCTGTCTGTTAATACAAAATTTTTAATTTTTCAAATGTGAAAATATAAGAAGCAAATAAAGTATTACAGTAAATGTATATATATAGATGTAAACAAATCCGCACGTAGTGCGGGTATTTGTCTAGTAAAGGATAAAACCTCGTCATGTCACATGCCCCGTGCATAAAACTCTGTACTACAAAGAACATAGATATACAAAAAAAATTGAGTTTAACTCAAATCGATTTTATGCAAATTTGGTTTATAGAAATCGATATTTTCATGTACAAATATGTTGATGTTTTAATAAAAACAGAAATTCAGAATATTATTTACAACAAAAAATAAATCAAAATTTGTGTTCAACAAAAATCATGAATCGTTTTTATAGAAAAAACAAAACTAACAAATATAAAATAGTACATGACTGTAGCATCCCGTTTTTGTAATTACAACACGTCGACTTAAGGTATATTCGTGCAACATTGTTAATAAATCCATTTTACTATCATGGAGGCGAAAACAAAGCATTTGCTTTGTACAATGAAATGATGAACGATAGGAAAGACTTCATTCTACTTAGTTTACTTACACGTCGCGTAGAGGGGATATGAAGCCTGGTCCTGTTTGAGAGAGTTATAGGCAAAGGGGAATCACTACAAGAAAATAAGTTTATTGAGACGTATTTTCGAGACAAAAAATTTCCGTCACAAATTTGTGACACTTTAAATACGATATTATGACTAAGTTTATTTGTAACAAATTCATAGTATTTTCGTCACTATATTATGACGAAAAAACTCAGTAACAAAAGTTTGTCACAATTAGTGACGAATATGCTACGATAATATTAATCGTCACTCTTATGACTACATTGTGACCAATATGTTGTTGCAAATTAGTTATGAACTTATAAAAGATATGAGTAAACATTAGTCATAAAATAGTATAAATTGTTATGTCATTTATACAAAGCCCATTAAGCCAAGTCTCTAACCCTAATTTAACCAGACTTATTTAAGAGATGATTAGGGTTTTATTCTTTATAATTTCGTGCCTCCATAACCTAGAGAGAGAGAGAGAGTGAACCATTTGAGAGAAAGAAAACAAGGAGCCACAATTGAGATTAAGGACAGATCTTACATGTTCTAGGAGATGGTGGAAAATAAGGGGTAAACAGACTCTTTTATGGACGAATTTTGGTGAGCAATTTCCCAACCCATAGATGTAAGTTTTCCCCAAAAGATTTTGTAACCCCTTTTGTAGATTAAAAGTTATACATGTTTTCTCAAACCTATTCTTCGCAGATCCGCGAATTAACATCAGTCATCTTGTGAAATCGTTTCCCACTGCTACAAATTGAACCAGAAGCCGATCTACCAACCGTTGGAAAGATCTGAGTCTTAACTTTCCAGAATGTCTGAAATCGTTTCCATAGGAGTTATAACATGGAAGTTATCATCGAATATGTTCATCTGGACGAATTTGTGATTTATTTTTTTTGTAAGAATAAAGATAGCTTATAATGTATATTTAATGTTTATGATTATAAAAAATTTGTATGATAATAAATTTAAAAAATAATATTGTTTTGAGATTGTTTTTTTAGTTATAATTTTTATCATATGCAATGAATTTTTATTAATAACACCATTTGGAAATAACTTCTAATGATAAAATTGGACATTACGATAGTCACAAAATATCATGATTTTTGAGTATTTGTTAAAATTTTGCGACAAATTTCTAATTATCATTTGTGACCATTTGAGACTATAGTTTCGTAACAATAAGATACATAATTAAAACGTTATTTTAAACACGAATTGTGACGATTTAAAGACGTTTTGTTAGTCTGTAATTAAGACAGTTTTGTTACTTTTTGGTGTTGTTGTTATTGATGACAAAATGGTTACTAATATATTCGTTGCAACTCTTGTGACGTTTTTGTTACAAATAAAAATTTGTGACCATTGTATTGCAACTATTCAAAAATCGTCACAAATTCGTAACAATGTTTATATTGTGACTAAATACTTTGTATTGTGACTAAATATTTCGTCTTAATAAAATTATTTTCTTGTAGTGAATGAAGCATGGTCTTGTGATCTTTTTACCAATTAGTCAAGTAAATGGAAGTCAATTGTAAAACATAAAATCTAGAACCAAGTCGCCTTGGTCTAGTGGTAAAGGGAGAAAAGTCCCGCCACCTGGGTTCAAGTAGCATTGGCCACGGAGGTTCGAATTTTAACATGGTTTTCCCCGGCCCCAAAAGATTAGTCTTTGGGCCTAGGAAGCTTTTAGGATCACTCCTGAGTTGATCACTCCTGAGTTATCAAAAAAAAAAAAAAAACATAAAATCTAAAGGCTTTTATCACACAACACTAAAGTTTATTTTGTGGATTCGGTCAGATTTAGGCCTTGAATGGTTGTATTTTTTAAACTACTTTTTGGTTCTCAAAATCTATTTTTGTAGCCATTTAAGATTTTTAGAGAAGATAAGTTTTCATAAAAGAAAAGGTCTAATATTTCAGTGTCTTCCTTATTTTCCAAAAAAATTCAAAGAGAAACCCAAAATATTTTTGGGGTGTTCCTCAGACACCCATCACATTTTTTTTCTACTGTGCAGAGTATTTTGTACTGATCATTAACAGGGTCGTGGTAGATAAAATATGGGATGGTATAAGGAGCTCCTTCATCTGTGATATCAGATTCTTCTATAGCAGGTAAGATCACAACTTTGTTCGATTGTGGGGTTATAGATCCGCGACTTTATATAAATAGTGAAGCAAATGAAAGCCTTAGGGCCGGGGGCAGGTGAATATATCCAAGATTAAGAGAATATATCAAAAGCTACGTTTATTGTACCCGTGTTTGGGTTATAATGAGCTTTGATGTCAGATCTGAAACGTTTGGTATGATTCAATTACCATCGGCTGTTCATAAGGATCCGCTCATAGCTTATGAGGGGACGTTATATTTTGTTAGAACAGAGACCAAGAAGGATGGTGATAAAATTACATGTTGCGTTTTGGAAGATGTAGAGAAACAAAAGTGGTTGAGTAAAGGCTTTCTTGCATCTATGCGGCACATAGGTGTGGGTTTGCAGTTTCTGAAAGTAAAAGGTTGCACAGTCTGGTGAGTTTATTTGCGTAAAATCCACGTCTCGATATACTGATTTTATTTTATTTTATGATCCGGTGAAAAAAAGCTGTAAAAGAGTCAAACTTGAAGGAATCGCAGAAGACAAATCTAGGCGCAATAATGGAGGTACAAACGGACTGATTTATCTGCTCGATGCTTCCCCGAATCACGTTGCGAGTCGAATGACTTTGTAACAAGTTTTTTCATTTTTTTCTTCCTTTTAGAATAACATTTATTTTAATGCAAGTTCATTACTTTGTCCCGTTACGTTACCAGTTCTTTGTTATTTAAGAGTGTAACACTAATATAAAACATGAACTGCGTAAGCCTCACCTATGTGCCCAATGCCCATAGATGCAAGAAAGCCTTTACTCGACCATTGGTGGTGCTGAGTTACAAACTATTTCACTAAAAATCCAATAAAAATACACAAACAATTATTACGGGTAAAATAAATTAGTACATGTTGAAAAAAAAAAAAAAAAAATTAGTACATAATATATAAGCCGGCTGACATTTTAATTTTTATAGAAAAAACTTCAAAATATAAATTACACTAGAGGATATTCCGTGCTACGCACGGATTTATTTTTATTTTTATTTTACAATCAAACCCCATATGTTAAATTATTGAAAGAAACTCTTTTTTTCTTCAAAAAAGAGTTACCCACAAGCTTAACTGAGAAAAATAGAAACTTCCTGTTCTTTTAAATTTCACTTGATACATATATTATTCTTAAGAGATATATCTAATACAAAATTCAACAAATCAATTTCTAAAAACCTAAAATTATTCAATTCTGATGAAAAGATAGGCTAATTGTCGATATTTGACATCATCATCATAAGGAGATTTGAACAATCCATAGCATAAATAATAATTTATCCATACCCAACCCCAACCGACACTCCATTATTAAAAACAAACCTTGATGTATAATTTAATTTATTAGTCTTGTTTAATTTATTAAATAACAAAATGTATAAAAGATTAAAATATCTCTCTGTTTTACAATTAGAATGTGTTGTTTTGGGATGCTACCAATTTGTAATACATGTACGGTGAAATTTGAAATTTGTACTGTCTTTTTTTTATGTGGCACATTTGTCTTTGCTTTGTAGATGAAATGACAAGTGATTTTATTCCCTTTTCCTGCTGGTTTCTCCCAACATCAGAAGTTGTTTTACTTTTGTTGTTGTATTTCCTGTCAACAATAGACCAGTAATGTTAAAACCCCAATCAATGCCTTTATCCCTTGCAAATCTTGGAGAGACTTCAACCTCAGTTTTAAGCTTTGGTTTACATCATCAGTAATTATCTGTTAAAATAACAAAGGGAAAAATGTAAAATTGAAAATGTTAAAATTCAAGCGTAAATGGTTTATGATTCCTTGTTGAAATTTTTTCCACATGTGTGTCTCAAGTTCTAAGGGTAAGTGGTGTTGATCGTCTTTGATAGATGTGACAGACTAACAGTGAAACTCTGGTACATAGAGCCGTGAAATTGTATGTAGACTCTTTGACATTGGAATAGAATGTCTTCCCTATAAAGTCTTTGATGAGCTAAGCCACCTTGTTTTCCAATTCATCTAAGTTGGCCTAAGAATAAAAAAGTGACTTGGGTTGGCAATTTTAGTTTAAATAGTACCTTCAAATAGTTAGTACACAAAATAAAAATAAAAAAACATATGAAAAGAACTATGAAACAACGGATTGCCACGCTCTGGACTCATTGAAAACAACACACCGGAGTATTCCCACAGCTTCGGATGGAGAGAAAGTGTGACATGTCAAGGTCAAACCAGAATTTTTCATTTTCAAATTACAGTTAGTGCATGAAATGTAGTGCCACCTATTTCACAATACACAACTTCAACCACTTTTGCTTTACACCAAAAACAAATGTTCCTTAAAAATATCAAGACGATGTTTTAAGTAATAGTAGTAAAAATAAAATATAAATTGGTCATATTACCTGGCCTCCATCCTTGTTGTTTGACGTAAGTCTCTATTTGTTCAATCATGTACAAATCTTTTGGATCTTAATAAATTTTGCCTACTAAAGTTGATGGGACATTACTTGCCTTGAAATAGTTACTGGGGAAAATATTAAAGACTATAAGATTGTTGTTCATTTTAAAATATTATTGTACGAATATTGGGAAAAATTGATGTGAAAAGTAAGACAAAAACTGATTTAATTGGAAGCAATATATATTACATGTTGGAGAATGGGGGAAAAATACATAATTAACCAGATGTATATGAAATATAATATCTTTTGCAGAATTGTTGGAGTTAGAAAAATATTGGTTGACGATGTTGCATTCAAATATAAATAGTATGCCCAAAGTGTAAGAAGTTTGGCATGTTTTTCAATGGCAAGTTTTTCCCAAAGAGAGACATTGCTTTCCCCGAATCAACAGATCTTCGAACTTAGAAAGGCGAGTTGCATGTCTGAAAGCAAGTAAAAAAATAGTTAGAGAGGAAGGTTTTAATATACAGCAGGTGAGATAGGTGTGGTGTGGATTAGGTAGTTGATTTATATTTTCGTCTAGAAAGAGACATTTAAAGCTGAGTAAGAGATTGTTTCTTGTAAAGTATGGAGCTTCCCAGAAACAATCCTATTTTTACCAGTGGTGATCGTTAGAGAGTAACTCTAGAGTAGAGTAGAGAGCAATTTTTTTAGGTTGTAACATTTTTAAAAGCGTAGTTAGTGTGTGGGGTGGGGGTGTTGATTCCCAGTAGATTGAGGGAGAGAGATTATAATAATAATAAAAATAATTAGAAATTGAATTCTATTGGATTATAATTTTATGGAAAATAGATTACTAATATTTAATTGAAAATAAATAAGAAAGTAATTATCAAATGACTTAATTTACTTTGATGGCAATACGTTACATTTTCAAAAGCAGAATGCAAAACTAAAACTAAATTCGAGCTTCAATTTAAATACTGTATGGGAGGAAGAGAAATACAGGGGCTGCATGTTCATATCCCATTTGTTTGTTTGTTAAGGCAAATTTTTTAATTACCAAGGGATTAAGTTGACAATTGTGGCTATATTTAATTAGATATGGATAAGTGTCAATTATATAAAGCGCCAGATGTCATCGCCTCAAACAAAGTTTAGAAGAAACCTGGGGTGGGGGTGTTGATTCCTGGTAGATTGAGGGAGAGAGATTATAATAATAATAAAAGTAATCAGAAATTGAATTCTATTGGATTATAATTTTTTGAAAATAGATTACTAATATTTAATTGGAAATAAATAACAAAACAATTATCAAATGATTTAATTTACTTTGATGGCAAGACGTTACGTTTTCAAAAGCAGAATGCAAAACTAAAACTAAATTCAAGCTTCAATTTAAATACCGTATGAGAGGAAGAGAAACATAGGGGCTGCATGTTCAGATCTCATTTGTTTGTTTGTTAAGGCAAATTTTTTAATTACCAAGGGATTAAGTTGACAATTATTGCCATATTTAATTAGCAGTGGACAAGTGTCAACTATATAAAGCGCCAGATGTCATCGCCTCAAACAAAGTTTAGAAGAAACCTTCTCTTATTATTTAAGATTCTTAGAAAAAACAAATCAAGTGATAATTAAAAATAACGTAGAGTTTTCGCTATTCAGTTTGGAACAATTTTTGGGTTCAACCCATATATTCACCTCCCCATATTTTAACCAATAAAAATATGCCATGTTACAATATACTAAACCTAAACCTATAAAAATAAAAATAAACAAACAACGAATAAAAAAATAAAATCATTAAGAAACATAACATTGCGTTAACCTCGCAGTCTTTTCTTTTTAGGTTTTTGACGAAAAACTATAATGTCCATTGATACTTACCTTACCTTCTCTTCTTAATCAGCATGAACTTCTCCAATCCCCACCCTCCACCTTCTTTTGTGTGTGTGTGTGTATGTATTCAGAGGAGGACGATGTTGGTTCGGTTAATTTGGATTCAGAGGAGAAAACGTGAAGACAGGGAAAAGAGACGACGTTGGTTATACAACCATATTTGAACAGGTCTACATTGTACATCGGAGGCTTCGCTCTTCGACCAACATTTCATATTTGCTCTCTCCATAACCAGCTCGATCATATAGTACAAAGTATATCCTAATTTCTTCCACAAGCTCCTAAGAAATATTATAAATAAATTAAACCATATTAGGCTTCAACCAAATAACATCGACAAAATTATATGCACGAAGAAAGAAGACCCATTAGAAAACTCATGACTCTTTCATTGCTATATATGTTTAAGTAAACCATCGGGTTGAAGTTTGAATTCTGTGGTGGTCTGGTTTCCTTCCACGATGTGGTTTGAAGAGTACCCGAAACCAGCAGCCTAGTCAAATTTATAGACAAGCAAATTCGAAATCAACAATCTACCATTTGGAGAATAGGAGACAAGAGCTACGAGACCGGCTTCCAAGTTTGGTTTGCTTCAAGATTCTAATAGTTCATACTCTTTTTTTATAACTCTGTTTTAGTTCCAGAAATCGAAACTTTGCAAAAGAAAACACTTGTTGTAAAACACTTTCTATCTCCATACGATCATAATCCTATACGAGTTGATTACGATCTTAACTTGATTCACGATGGGATATGGTTGACTTTTATCATTTACTAGATGAGGACCCGCCCGATGTGTGGGTTTAAAGTTTTATAAATTATATTAAAATTTATTGTACGTTATTTATAAATTTTATTTTTGTTATAATACACTGAATTATATCCATATACAAATTTTTTATGTAAGTTACCATTAAAAGTATATTTTTTTACACTTAAATATACTCTATGTTACAAATATATTTTCACATCTAGAAAATGTCTGTATGAACACATTAAGGCAACTATTTTACTTTTACTTCTGCATAGTTTTTTAATTACTAAAATTGTTAGCTCAAAAAACATTTCGAATAAAAAATATATTACATAATATACTAATCAATGATGTATCATCACAATAGTGTATGACTACTACGGAGAAAACCTCGGCTCTGCCCTCATCTCTTATGCAGAGAGCCTTGCGTCCAACCTCCTCCACCATGGAGAGAACCTTGGCTCTGCCGTCCTCACCTGGGGAGATAAACCTTGCACCAAACCTCCTCCACCTTCCTCCCTTGGGGAGATAACCTTGTGTCCAACCTTCTACACCATAGGGAACCTCGGCTCTGCCCTCCTCATGTGTGAAGAGAACATATTCACGTCTTATTGTTATCTCAAAATGGCTTGCTCAAAAAGCCAATAAAAGTAAAAACCTTTTTCTAACGTGACAAAAAATTTTTAATAGTAACTAATGTTAAATTTCCCAATGTATTCGAGGAAGTGTCTTTGACACACCATGATGTAGCCTCTATCTCTGTAAAGCCTCAACCGCCACTTTGTTTAGTGAGCCCATGTCCACTCTCAATCCATGGGCTCACCTTCCTAAGTGGGCCCTACATCTATTCCTGGCTTGTGGACTCACCCATATTTGATGGCCGGTTTGTTACGTCTGGGAGGCTTTAAAAACTTGTTTACCGATCCTACAAATCAACAAATGATCTTTTTCTGGGTTTTGTCCTCACTTGTACAGTTCCGATAATCACTTCCAGGAAGGTCACCCATCATGAAATTTTCTCAGGACCCTGGACCAAAAAAATAAGTGCATTTTGGTGACATATGTAGCCAAAATCAATTCTTTTAAATCTTTCCGCAAACCAAGGTGTCACAGTCTTTGAGCTCCTATGGATCTATCAACAACGATTTATGTTTTTCCAAACTGTCTATCTTTTTGTTGTAAGCTTGTGTTTGATTACCCTATTTTATCCATCCATTAGGTTGATGAGCTTTTACTCGTTATCTCTCTTTGGGATTGAATGAATAATGGTAACAATTATGTTTGCAAAATAAGGAAGGGTTTATGACCAACCAATCAAGTTTAAAAAATTAGAAGAAAATTAATGTGACATAATTAAAGAAACAATAGAAAATTATAAGCACGGTAATATATGAATCCCAAATAATTCAATGATGAAAATATAAATTATTTTAAATCAAAAAATGATCTTTTCCTGTGTTTTGTCCTCACTTGTACAGTTCCGACAATCACTTCCAGGAAGGTCACCCATCATGAAATTTTCTCAGGACCCTTGACCAAAAATATAAGTACATTTTGGTGACATATGTAGCCAAAATCAATTCTTTTAATCCTTTCCGCAAACCAAGATGTCACAGTCTTTGAGCTCCTATGGATCTATCAATAACGATTTATGTTTTTCAATCTATCTATCTATCTATTTGTTGTAAGCTTCTGTTTGATTAGCCTATTTTATCCATCGATTAGGTTGATGAGCTTTTACTCGTTATATCTCTTTGGGATTGAATGAATAATGGTAACAATTATGTTTGAAAAATAAGGAAGGGTTTATGACCAACCAATCAAGGTTAAGAAATTAGAAGAAAATTAATTTGACATAATTAAAGAAATAGTAGAAAATTATAAGCACAATAATATTTGAATCCAAATAATTCAATGATGAAAATATAAATTAAATAAAATAATCTAAAAATACTACAATGAATTTTAAAATACAGTATTAAGAAAAGTAGACACATATATTATTTTTTTTTTTGGGTCAACATATTAATCTCACTTATTCCCAACTGAAAAAGGAGAAAGTAAGAGAAAATTTTGGTTTAAAAAAAAAATTACCTTTCCATTAAAAAAAATTCCCAATTAAACAAAGTTGAAAGTAGTGTTTTTGAATAACTTAAAACTAAAAATAATTAAATAATATTATAATTTCGAATTTTATGAAATATATATATATATATATATAATCTTTTTATAATTATTTAATAAAACTTTGTATTCTTTATAAATTTTGTAATTTTTGATAATTATTTTTTTACATTATTAATATTTTTAAAACAAAATATTTTATTTTTACTGTAATCAAATTCTTTTTATTAAATATTAACTTTTACACATGTCAAATTCTAAGATTGATAACTTGACAAATGTCAAAATACTGTTAATGACTAACTTTCAAAATCCAACTTTATATAATAAGACTAGATGAGGACCTGTCCGATGTGCGGGATTAAAGTTTTATAAATTATATTAAAATTTGTTGTACGTTATTTATAAATTTTAATTTTGTTATAATTCACGGATTTATATCCATATACAAGTTTTTTTATGTAAGTTACCATTAAAAGTATATTTTTTTTACACCTAAATATACTTCATGTTACAAATATATTTTCACACCTAGAAAATGTCTGTATGAACACATTAAGCCAACTATTTTACTTTTACTTATGCATAGTTTTTTAATTACTAAAATTGTTAGCTCAAAAAACATTTCGAATAAAAAATATATTGCATAATATACTAATTAATGATGTATCATCACAATAGTGTATGACCACTACGGAGAAAACCTCGGCTATTGATAATTTGACACATATCAAAATACTGTTAATGACTAACTTTCAAAACTCAACTTTATATAATAAGATAGTATATTTTATTAAACAAAAAGACGTGGCTAATATCAAATTAAATAGGACTTACATATCTCCTACGGTTAGATATTGAAATTGCAAAATCCAGTAAAGGTTTAGTAAAGATTTTGTTAGGTTTAGTAAAGATTTTGTTTCTAATTCACATAGATTAGTGAAATAGTTAAAATCAAATTTGTTTCTAGTTCATGTAGATTAGTAAAATAGTAAAAATCAAATTTATTTCTATATTTGTTTTTGACACGTGTTAATCTGCTTTTACTCAGAATTAAAAGCAACACCAAATCTGAATTTTTTTTTTTTTTTTTTTGTGAATACTGAGATATACTATATGCGTATCTCCGTCTATCTGGCGTACACAGGTTGGAAATTTACAGTATGAGTTTATCAAATTAAAAAGGGATCGTCGTACCAGTTCTGTCCCAACGTTTCCTCTGAATCCAAATTAACCGAACCAACATCGTCCTCCTCTGAATACATACACACACAAAAGAGGGTGGAGGGTGGAGATTGGAAGTTCATGCTAATTAAGAAGAGAAGGTAAGGTATATCAATGGACATTATAGTTGTTCGTCAAAAACCTAAAAAGAAAAGACTGCGAGTCTGCGATGCCGTTAACGCAGTGTTACGTTTATTAATGATTTTTTATTTTATTTGTTGTTTGTTTTTTTTTTTTTTAACACTTATTCATTCATAGCAAAACGAGAGAGAGTACAAAAATGTAAACAGAGAGCAACAATTGAAAATAAGGTGTAGAAGAGTAAGCTGTATCAAACTATCCTTCAACCTCTCCGATCTTGAGCAATCTTATCATGTAACCAAGATGGACCCCAAGTGCAAGATAAGAAGGCAACCGTCCCTCGCGTGACACACTAGAAGCAATGTTTATTTTTATTTTTTTGTTTGTTTATTTTTATTTTTTTAGTTTTAGTTTTTTCTTAAAATTAAATCCCTTAAGTATATTTTGACATGGCAAATTTTTATTGGTTAAAATATGGGGAAGTGAATGAATGGGTTCACAAGAATTGTTCGTCTAGTAATCCCATAGAAATCTCAACCATATCTTCTTTCCGTTTATATTGAAACTATTTTCGTATTGTGTAACTTCTTTTATAAAGTGAAATAACAAAAAAAAAAAAAAAAAAAAAAAAAAAACTAGCAAGAGTTATAGTAACGATTAGTAGGAAAAAGGTGGTAATCAATGCAAAGCTGAACAAATTAGCGTTTTCACCAAAGATGGAGCAACAAAAAGAGAAGATAAAAGTCTCCAAAAGACAAAGAACACAATTAACTTTGTCATTTCCTCTGGATCTAACCTCAGAGATACTCTTAAGGCTGCCTGAGAAATCTGTTGCGAGGTTTCGTTGCGTGTCGAAGCTTTGGTTATCAATCACCACGGATCCGTATTTCATCCGCTTGTTCGAAACAAGGTACCCACGGCCGAGTCTTTTGCTTTGCTTCACTGAATATGACAAGTTGTTTGTTTCCTTGATTCCACAATATCATCATTCGCTTCAGGGCTCGAACAAGTCTTACTCTTGTTCTCATCGTCTTGATCTTTATCAATTTCAATTCCAGTTATATCCTAACGTACCCCCTACGGAAACTGTCCAAGGCTTGTTTTGCTTTCAACAATCAGCAAGTACCCCGATAGTTTGTAACCCTAGCACGAGACAGATCTTAACTTTATCCAAACCTAGAATGAGCTGGGAGAATCTAACCATCTTTTTAGGATACGATCCGGTTGAATGTAAACACAAAGTAATGTGCATGCCTTTCAGAAGAAGTTCTGATGTGTGTCGTGTGTTAACATTGGGATCTGCTGAAGAATCATGGAGAACAGTCAAAACTAAACCTAAACATCGTTCTGACAGTCATACATCTGGGCAATGCATCAAGGGGGTTGTATATTATATAGCCTATGTTTATCGTACCAGTGTTTGGGTTATAATGAGCTTTGATGTCAGATCTGAAAAGTTTGGTATGATTCAGTTACCATCAGATGTTATGATGAATCCGATCATAGCTTACGAAGGGAGGTTAGCTTTTGTTAGAAGAGAGACTAAGAAGGATGCTAAACTGACATTGCGCATTTTGGAAGATCCGGAGAAACGCAAGTGGTCGAGTAAAGGCTTTCTTGCACCTGTTTGGTACAAAGATGAGAGTTTGAGTACTTATTTTTACGTAAGAGGTATCACTCATGCTGGTGAGTTTATTTATGTACCTGACACGTATCACAAGTCGTCTTATATTTTATTTTGTGATCCGGTGAGGAGCAGCTTCAGAAGATTCGAACTTGGAGGAATCATGGAAGACAAAGCTGTGGTCAATACTTTATATTTTCACAAGCTCCATGCTTTCCCGAATCACGTTGAGAATCAAATGTCTTTGTAACAAATTTCTTGCGGTTTTTCTTTTCCTTGGCATTATGACACTTATCTTATGCAAGTTTATGATTTCTGTTCTCATTTTTTTTTCCTTACTTTAATTATCATTTGGATTACTTTTGTGGTGCTAAACGTCTGAAAATTGAGTAATTTTGGCAATTTTCATTTCTAAAGTTCAAACCATGCATGGTAATTCAAAAACTTCCCCCTACTGTTGTAAACTAGACATTTAGAAGAATAATGATAGTTTTCAAATATAAGCTCCTAAATAATAATCATATACTATATCGGGACCCATGCTACTACATCTCTTTTTCACAATTAAAGAGCTCTCCTTCTCTTTTTCTTCTTTAAGCAGTTCACGACAACAAAGGAAATTTACAGCAGGAGGCGTCACATAAAATAAAATAATAGAGTTTTTCGTTTAATTTTTCTAAATTAGAATTTACCTAAAATAAAATAATGTTTTTATGTTAAGGGCAAAACCAAAAAAAATAATATATATCTTATTTGGTTCTCAAAGTTAGTAACTCACCAGATCGTGACACATTAGTTTTAATGATCAGAGATCAAAGTTAAAAACTCACCAGATCATGATATGTGTCAGTTTTAACGATTAAATATCTAAGTTATTAACTCAACAGATCGTGACTCAATTTTAACGATCCAAAATCACATATCCAAGTTAGTAACTCATCAGATCGTGACACATGTCAATTTTAACGATAAGAATTCACAGTTTTTTCAAGCTTCGTAAAACGATGCATAAGATAATTGTAATCTTATTATATTAAGAAAAACTTTATTAATCCTAAAAGGAAAAGGATTGTAAATACACCCATCTATATAAGCAAAGAGATGATGACATATTTTTCACTAAACAAAATAATTTCGACTATCTTTGTTTTTCTTGGTAAAATTTTCTTTTTTGTTGTTTATTAACCTTTTGTTTGACACATCATTGTTCTTGAACAAGTCTCAAGGCAATTTGTTTGTTGTCTAATCGAAGCAACTAAATAAAAAGATTCCTAGATATTACCACGTGTTTTCGTCGTCGTTTCTTTGAATTTTGTTTCGTTTCTCATTTTCATAATGCATACTATGCAATCTTTGACTTTGAAGTGTTAACAAAGTTTCTTATGCATAATAACTAAGGTTTTTGGGATTAACAAATTTCTTACGGTGTTATTATTATTTCTATTAATTTGCAGGACAAGTAACATAAAAAAAAAAAGATGAATACACAAATACAAGATAACAACAGAGATTATATAATACTAGATCAACTAAACAGAAATCATTCTTATTGTCGAACGATAGTACGTCTTACAAGAAAGTGGGAAGCAAGAAATTTAAAGAAAAACAATGAGCTCATTGGAATAATTTTCTCATAAAATAGAAAAATGATTCTAAAAAATGTAAATACTCACTTCTATATAAACATAGATCGTCTCATATTATTCATCTAACAAAATAATTTATTCAAAAATGTTGTTTTCAACTTTGTTCTATTGGTCAAAATTTTTTAATAGGAAGACAAATATTCCTTATTTTTTAAAACCAAAAAAAACTCATACTTTCTATTTTTTCAGTTTGGAATAGGTAAGATTAATATTTTGACCCAAAAAAAACTGGAAGATAAATATATGCATCTTTTTTTCAAATACTGAATTTTAAAATTTATTCTATAATAGTAGTTTTAGATTGTTTTATTTAATTTATATTTTTATCTTTGAATGATTTTAGATTCATATATTACCGTGCTTATAATTTTCTATTATTTCATTAATTATGTCAAATTAATTTTCTTCTAATTTCTCAACCTTGATTGGTTGGTCATAGACCTTTTTTTTTTGTGCAAACATAATTGTTACCATTCGTTCAATCTCAAAAGGAGATAAAGAGGAGAAGGTCATCAACCTAATGGTTGGATAAAATATGCTAATCAAACACAAGCCTACAGCAAACATAGATAGATTAGAAAAACATAAATCGTTGTTGATAGATCCATAGGAGCTTGAAGACAGAGGCTACATCATGGTGTGGCAAAGAAAATTCCATGAATACATTAGGAAATTTAACATTAATTACTAACAAAAGATTTTGTGACGTTGGAAAAGGGTCTTTAGTTTCATTGGTTGCTGAAGCAAGCCACTTTGAGATAGCTAAAAGACGTGAACATGTGAAGTGACCTTAGTGCAGTAGCCAATGGTAAGTCCTTAATGCACAAGGCACCATCACACCAGGGATCGAGTCCCTCTACGAATGTAGGGATTTGGCTGATGGACCGGCCTGTTGTGGCCCAACGGTTGACAAAACAAAAAAAGACGTGAACATATTCTCTCCACACAGGAGGAGGACAGTGCCGAGATTCTCTCTATGGTTTGTCATACACTATTGTGATGTAATATATTTTTTATTCAAAATGTTTTTTGAGCCAACAATTTTAGTGATTAAAGAAACTATGCAAAAGTGAAAGTAAAGAGATATATAATAGTTGACTTAATTTGTTCATATAGACATTTTCTAGGTGATGGTAAATAATATATTTGTAACATACAATATACCTAGGTGTAAAAAATATACTTTTAATGGCAACATACATAAAAAATTTGTATATGGATATAAATCAGTGTATTATAGCAAAAAAAAATTTATAAACAATGTACAATAAAGTTTAATAGATTTTTATTAAATTTTTCATTTACAAAACTTTAAACCCGCACATCGGACGGATCCTTATCTAGTATATATATATATATATGATGAAATATACATGATTGTCCACTTGAACTACATAAAAAAAAATATCCAAAAACATGCAACAAAAGTGTCTAACTCAGAATCAGGAAGGAACATAATATATATATATATATATATATATATATATATATATATATATATATATATATATATATGTTGGTAGATGTAGAGATAAGATGCCAAGAGAGATGATAAGTTGACACCTACCATTGGTGGCTTTTCCGAGGATGTGTTTCTTTTACCAGCTGAAGAATTTTGAGACTGGTTAGGTGGTCCTGATTGGCCTTGTTGAAGGAGCATTAGGAGGAATCAGTAGAAGGGACTTTTTTGTTTTTTTTTGCTCACTAGCCACAGTTGGCTCCATAGCTCCTCCGGATTTTGAGGATGTAAGACATTAAAGGGAGTGTTCTCCTGATTAGAAGAGAAAGAGATACCAGCGTTTGTTCACTTTTGGCAGCACGGAATTGATTCAGATACACTGGCCCGATTCAGGATCAACAAATTTTATTTTGCTATTATTTGATAATTATTATGTACATTTTTATTCGATAAACATTATCACTAGTAAAAAAAATGTATAGCCACGTTTTTGTCACCCATCATCGTGACTAAAAATTTATTTGCCACAAATAAACCACCAACAAACTTTATAGCCACTTCGTGACAAATTAGCCACGAAATTATCACGGATACACTGCATGACAAATTATGTCACTGCAGCGTCACATAAAAATTCGTGGCTAAATAGACATGACAAACTTCGTGACTTATTTGTGGCTATTCCACCGAATTATCCATTCTACGGCGGAAAAGTAAGATGACTCTATAGCCACGATGTGAAGCGTAGCTAAACCGTGACTAACTTGTTGCCACAAAGTACGTTTGTAGCCCATTCGTGACTACTCCACCGAATTATCCAGCAAAAGTGAGATGGTTGTATAGCCACTAAATTATTCGTAGCTAAGTCGTGACTACCTTTTTGCCACTAAATCCATTCGTGACAATTTGTGACTACTCCACCGAATTATCCATCACGTCAAAGTTAAAGTTGGATGGCTATATAGCCACTAAAACCATTCCTGACAGGTTCGTGGCTATCCCACCGAATGAGCCACCAAATCCAACTAGTCTGAAAATGATTGAGAGTTTGCAGGAGTAATAGTGTGGGGAATATATTCAAAATTTTGTCACAGATAATTTTAGTGGCGGAATCGTGGCCATACAAGAAATTCGAAGCTATATTAGCCATGTTTCGGTTGTGGCCAATTTGTGGTTAGCGATTTCTATAAAAGCAAAATGTTTCTCGCTTCATTTTCCAAATCCATTAAGTAAGTAAGCAAAAAAAAATCGGGAGAGAGTTTTTTTTTCTTTTCAAAAGTTTCATGTCTTATTATTTTCAAAGTCGAGAGTGGATGGATCAACGTATTGATTGAGTAAGAAATTGTGTTTCAGAAACATTTATGGCAGGGATTGATGTTTTTATCGAATTTGCTTGTAATCAAGTATCTTATCGGAAAACCAACACTTTGTTGTGTCCTTGTGCTCGGTGTAAGAATAGAAAGCAGCGTGATGCAAGAACGGTCACTAGACATATTTGTCGGGTGTGGTTTAAAGGAAATTACTTGAAACGACTCGGCCAGTTTTTTTTAAAAAAATAATAAATAATAAGTATAGTAAATAATTAAGCTAGTGGTCCCATACCCACTAGCCACCTAACCACAATCACACCAAACAGCGGAAATAATAATACCTATAAATAACCAATAAACTAATAGCCAATATCAAATAAACCATAATGATTCCAAATCCATAATCTAACGATCCAATCAACATAAACTAGAGAACCAGCAATCCTAAACAACATTCTATGACTCAACTCTAAAAACCTATCAAAAGCCAGACAACAATCAAGCGAGCCACTAGAACATCCTCCTCTTCATTGCTTTGATTCCACGATCACACTTTGCCTTTGCACCACAAACACAAATTGAGATGCATGAGTATTTGATAAACACTCAGTGAGGCAATCCTCCCATCTACTGGGCTATACACACAAGCAATCCTAAACAATTGATCGACATCAAACAACAATCAACAAACAAACCAGGCACTGCATCGACCGACGCCAACCTTGCATTGACCGACACCACCAGGGGATTGCATCGACCGACGCATGATCTGCATCGACCGATGCAAGGTTCACTTGCATCGACCGATACTCACATTGCATCGACCGACGCATGCTCGACATTTCACGAAAAACCCTCGTTGCATCGACCGACGCCTCCACATGGCATTGACCGATGTTCCTAGGTCAAATCGCGCCGTCCTCGCATTGCATCGACCGACGCACATGCCGAGCATCGTTTTCCCCAAAGCTTCTCGCCGGATCTTCATTTCTACAACCATCAAAGTTGATCCCAAGCCACAAGAAAGCTTCAAAAAGCATCAAATAACGTTCAAACAAGCCAAACAACACATAAACAAGCAGATCAGAGAAATCTCAAGCTTAGATAAGCCATGGTCATGCACTCACCTTTGCCAAGAAGATTCTAAACCTCAAACAAGCAAAACAATGCTCCTAGGAAGCTTCTACAACGATCCCAGCTACAGATCTCTACAGGAACAGCCTCAAATCTCCCAAAATACTCAAGAACACTCAAGAACTTTTTCTCTCTTTTCTTTTCTCTCAAAAGCGGCCAATCTCGTCGAATGACGACAAAACACGACTTAAGGGTTTTAACCCAAAACGCAGCGTTTAGCTTAAACTTGTCCGCAAAAAAACCGAACATGCATCTCCTAAACTGGGATTCTGGTTTGCGGATGTTACAATTCTCTCCCAACAATATAGATTTATCCTCGAATCTCGAAAAACCATCAGCCAAGGACTCTCGTGCAACCGTCTCCACGGCCTGCACTTCCTCCGGCCGATCTACAAAAGGTCACCTCTAGGTGATAAACTCACGTTCCAGGCATTATTTGCTCTCGACTTTTGAACTTTCCTTTTCAATCATAGGCCTCAACCTTGAGTTTATATTGGCTCCTCATCAGGCCGAAGCCTGCATGCCATAATATTGGCTCCTCATTGGTCCTAAGCCCGCATGCCATAATATATAAGGAAGTCCAATATTCATCTCTCGGGTTGCCACCCTACAGCGTGTCCTCGGATCGTCATCCGAAGTCGATATACCAACCATACTCTCAAGCCACAAAGTCTCAGAATATGGCAATACTGGGAGAACCAGAGTCCCCCAAGAGTCGTGAGCAAACAATTCTGAACACGTCTGAGTCCTTTCCCTATCCAGATTTCCTTCCTGTGGCTCGCGTAAAACAACACTATGTCCTACCAACCACATATCCTCTCACTGGAATACCTCATGACCACACAAGGGTCATCTACATGCCACAAGGGCCGCCACAAAGGCCAACAAATTTCCTAAACAGGACCGCCACAAAGGCCAAACAAATGTCCTAAACAGGACCGCCACCAAGGCCAAACAAATGTCCTAAACAGGACCATCACAAAAAACCACTTATCCCGAAGGACCGTCACGAAGACCACTTATCCTGAAAGACGGTCACGAAGACTATACATCCCGAAAGATTGCCTAAATAGGCCACACGTCCCGAAGGACCGTCACGAAGACAACACATCCTGAAGGACCGCCTAAACATGCAACATTGGCTAAACAGCCCGCCACAAAAGCCACACAATTGGCTAAACAGCCCGCCACAAAAGCCACACAATTGGCTAAACAGCCCACCACAAAGGTCACACAATTGGCTATACAGCCCGCCACAAAGGCCACACAATATCTGAAAAGACCGCCACACACGGATACAATGACTCAACAGTCCGCCACAAAGGCCACACATGCCCCTCCAAGGCTCGCAACCACTAAAAATGGACAAATTCTAACTCCCATAAAACTTTCCATTTTTAGAACTTTCCACTTTTAGAAATTTCTATTTCAGGAAACTCCCCCTTTAACCACTGCCTCATAGAAATTTTGTACTCCAAACACGACCTCATCTTGTTACTTAGTCGCACAACCAACCATCTCTAAGTGACCAAGTAAACAAGAGAGATGGGCTGGAATACTCCATTCCCGTTCCAGCCATGGACTACAGCTGGGACCAGGCTAGACAAGCTCAAGTCGCGGCCTATTTCTCATACCACTTCTTAAACCTTGCCTTCATCCTCGCTTCTAGCTCCCAAGTCTGTTCCTCAACACCATCACAGTTCCAAAGGACTCTCATCAAAGGAATCTTCTTCTTCCGAAGTTCCTTGATCCTCCTCTCGAGAACCCTCACTGGATTCGCTTCCAAAGTCATGTTAGGCTGAAGATCCTCAGGAATCTTAGCCAACAACTGATCATCCTCACGGAGACACTTCTGAAACATAGACACATGGAAAACCTTGTGGAACGCACGCATAACCTCAGACAACTCCAGCCTATATGCTACCGGTCCCACCCGCTCAATCACTCTGAACGGACCCATATACCTCGGACTCAACTTAGTCTCTGACAATGACCTGTTCGGACCCTACAACATGGCCATCTTGAGGTACAATTTGTCTCCCACCCTAAACTCAAGATCTCTCCTCATCCTATCAGCATAACTCCTCTGCCTATCCTGAGCTTCCTTCATGTTCAGCTTGAGAACCCGAATCTTCTCTGAGGTCTCCTGAACAAAACTAGCACCATACATGCTCCTCTCCCCCACCTGAGTCCAACTTAACGGTGTACGACATGACCTCTGAAAAAAGAACTTTTTCAAGGTCTACTTATGCAATGAATGTATGAGAACATGCAAACAGAGACATAAGCAGAGATGATCAAGTGGAATGCAAGGTGTTTCAATACCCTTATGATGTTGTAGCATAAAGGATGTCAGTCCATAAATAGTGATTATGCAAGCAGTCAAGATATGATCAATGCATTCAAGTTAAGCCAAATATCAAGTTGGTTTGTTTCTAACAACCTAATGAAAGAAATGAAATGCAGAATATTAAAGCAACTTAAGACAGTACTAATGCAGAATTAAACTATAGAACAAGTGCAATAAGCAATACTAAGCAGAAATGACTAATAAGCAGAAGAAAACAAGAACAGAACAATGCATAAAATAAAATAAAAAAAATTGGAGCTCGACCTAGCACTCGGTCGAGTGCATGGTCGAGTAGGTGGTCGAGCACTTGGCCGAGTGATGCATAACACAAGAACAGAAGCAGAGTCAACAATTAAAACAGAGCAAAACACAAGTAAATCAAATAGCAAGCGGGTGATAGTAATTAAACAGAGAAATCAATAGACAAAGAAGGTCCTAAAGATGGATTCATGGGCTGGACTTAAGCTATGGTTATCTAAAGGAAAAATGATTGTCAGCTACTTGAAGTATATACCAACACATAGCCACACATACAAACAATATAAATGTCTTGTTAACTACGTACACTATTGTCATCACATAATGACATCCATAAACAAACATATGTTATGTCTACAACACCATAAACATTCGAGGTTAACCGGAATCCAGCGTTGACCAGTATTGACCGACGTTGACCAATATTTACCGGCGTTGACCGCTGTTGACCAAAAAAATATATTCAAAAAATTATATATTTTTTTCCTAATAATAATAATTTTTGTTTTTATGTATTTTTGAAAATACAAAATTAAAATTGATATTTAAATAGAAAAAGTATAAATTTGTTATTGTTTATGAAAAAATCTACTACACATCAAATTTTGATGGTATAGTTTTATTATATTATTTTTGGTATATTTTCTGTATTAAGAAATAGACAATTCGTGGGTTCATCTTTACGGGCGAACCTCTCTTATTCATCCCCTTTAAATTAAGGAAACAAATCTTAATTAAAGAAACAAAATATGTTGATCAATCCATATTAGAGTTTTTAATTATCACATCTAAAACCCTAACCATTTATTATAAACTCAAACCGACATATAATTTTGTTTAATTATAAAATCTAAACCCTAAACACTCTTTTATAAATCCAAACAGGCATATAATTTTATTTAATAGTAAAATCTAAACCCTAACCACTCTTTTGTAAACCCAAACCGACATATAATTTCATTTAACTGTAAAATGTATACCCTAACCACTCTTTTGTAAACCCAAACTGACATAATTTTATTAATAAAATATCTCTTTTTTAAAATATGATATGACATGCCATATTATTGTATTCTGATTTGTTAATTAAGAGGGATGAATAAGAGTTGTTCACCCCTAGCCTTAACAAAATTAATTACTTTATATACCACAAATTTTGTTTTTCATATTATTTTTATTTTTATTTTTGTAAATAATTTTCTTGTATTTTTTCGTTGTTATATGTTGTTTTTGTACATTATACAAATCATTTATCTTTTTATTTATTTATCAAAAATACATAAAAACAAAATTATTATTATTTTTAGAAAAAAAAATATTTTTTTGAATAATTTTTTTCTGGTCAACGCCGGTCAATACTGGTTAACGTCGGTCAACTCTGGTCAACGCCAGATTCCGGCAGACCTCGAATGTTTATGGTGTTGCACACATAACCTATGTTTGTTTATGGATGTACTTATGTGATGACAATAGTTCACATAGTTAACAAGACATTTATATTGTTTGTATGTGTGGCTATGTGTTGGCGTATACTTCAAGTAGCTGACAATCATTTTTCCTTATCTAAACTGATCAACAAATCTCAATCAAACATGAGCTATCTCTAGACAATGATCTTCTAATACTTGTTAATCCACTCTCATGGCAATAACAATCAAGCTTAGATACTCCTAGACCTATCTCTCACTAGCTAAGAACATATAAAAGCAGGCAATAAACAACCAGTTCATCAATGTCAAAAATCACTTTAAACATCTAATCTCTTAGCATGCTTCATGATAATCTCTAGCATTAGCCTTATCTAGCAACTTAAACATTGGTGTGATTCTAAGAAGCTTAAGATCTATTCTTACCCTCTCAGTATAAGAATAGCATAGAGCATATCTAATCTAGAAGAGATATATAAACAATCAAGCTTGATCAATCTAAATAACCATAACTCTTATCCAGCCTAATCCATCCCTAAGATCCTAATTCACTAATCTGATCTAAAAATCATGATGAAGAACACAAACCCAGAAAATGATGATATAGACATGGATAGATAGATAATGATGAGATGAACAATTTAATACAAGGAAGTGAAAGCAAATACTCAAAATATTCAAAGTTATGAAAACTACAAAGTGCAAAAATCCTAGAAAAGATAAGAGATGATGCAATAAAGTAAAAGCAGCTAAAAATGGCAAAAACTAGGTTATGACATCTCTCTAGGCGGCTGCAGGGTGCATTGTCCTTTTATAGGAGGAAGGGGTAGCCTACTTAGCTAGAAGAAAAAATAGAAGGTCGTCTGCAAGTGCTCGACCATGTGCTCGGTCGAGTGCATGGTCGAGTGGTTGGTCCGTCAAGTAACTCCAGTCTTCGATCTGGAATGATATCGGTTCAGTAAAACAGATATAACTCTTGAACGACAGCTCCGATTGCGTTGAATACACCGAAATTTGAAAGTTAACTCAATTTCCTACAACTCTCATGAAGGATGCTGAAGCTGAATCGCAACGCAAAATCTTCATTCGGATCGATATTTGAGGAGCTTGTTATGAACCCGACCATGTACTCGACCGTGTGCCTGCTAGAGCGGTGTGGTCGAGTGCCTTCTTTTCCCTTCCTAATACTTCCAATCCTCTTTTTTAGCTCCAGAAATAACAACAAGTCCTTCCTTACCCTTTTAGAGCTCCATAACACCTAATAATACTCCAAATGCACAAATGTATGCAATGAATGCTTTTAAACATCCTAAGTGTATAATTGGACATAAATGGTTATAAAACCTAAGGAGTCACTTCTATATGATGCAAAACATGAACTAAACAAGGCCATAAATATGGTAAAATATAGTGACATCAGCCTCCCATACAAAGCCTCATAAGGATTCATCCCAATGCTCGCCTGATAATTGTTGTTGTAAGCAAACTCTACCAAGCACAGGTGATCTACCCAATGGCCACCACAATCTAACACACATATCCCCAGCAAATCCTCCAACGTCTAGATCGTCCTCTCCATCTGTCTGGAGATGATAAGCTGTACTCATATGCACCTTAGTGCCCATCTCTGCCTGAAATACCTTCCAGAACATCGAAGTGAACTTAGAATCTCTATCAGACACAATACTCGCTGGCACCCCATGCAACCTGACTATCTCTTTCACATACTTCTTAGCCAAGACCGCTGCTCCATAAGTCTACATAATAACCAGAAAATGTGCCAACTTAGTCAACCGGTCCACAATGACCCAAATAGCATCAAAAGTCTGAGACACTGGCAATCCCACCACGAAGTCCATCGTGATCATATCCCACTCCCACTCTGGAATGGGAAGGCTCTTCAACAACCCGCCTGGAACCTGATGCTCTACCTTCACTAGCTGGCAAACATCGCACCTCGCGACCCAACTAGCTACATCCTTCTTCATCCCGACCCAGTGATAGTATCTCTTGAGGTCACGGTACGTCTTAGTCACTCCTTGATGAATAGAGAACATGTTCGCATGAGCCTCTCTCAGGATCTCCTGCCTCAACTCCTCATCCTTGGGCACACAAATCCACTCGTGCACCAAAATAGTACCATTAGCTGAGACCTGATACTCTGAATCAATATCCTTAAGAGGTATTCACCAGCCCTAAATCCTTCTCCTAAGCCAACCGTACCCTGCTCAGAAGATCTGCTCTATCAGCCGCCTCCAAGCCCAACGGCTCTTGAGAAACAGCATACAACCTCAACGCACTGATCTCTCCAACCAGAGACTCCATGTCCTGCTCCTAAGCCAAAGCTGCCCTCTTCCGACTCAGAACATCAGCTACCAAGTTAGTCTTACCAGGGTGATAGGCTATCTCCAAATCATAATTGGCCACTAGCTCCATCCACCGCCTCTACCTCAGATTCAGCTCAGGCTGAGTGAAAATATACTTCATGCTTTTATGATCTGTAAACACCTACACTTTTGCACCAAAAAGATAAGATCTCCAAATCTTCAGTGCAAAAACTACAGCGGCCATCTACAAATCATGAGTAGGATAGTTGTCCTCATGCTTCCGCAACTGCAGCGAAGCGTAGGCAATTACCTTCCCATGCTGCATCAACACACACCCCAAAACAACTCTGGATGCATCTGTATAAACCACATAGGCTGCTCTGGCAAAGCCAATGCCGGCGTAGTAGTCAGCATCTCCTTCAGGCTTGCCAAGCCTTCCTCACACTCCTGTAACCAAACAAAAGGAACGTCCTTCCCAGTCAACTTAGTCATCAGACGTGCTCTGCTCGCAAACCCCTGCACAAACCTCCTGTAGTAACCTGTCAACCCAAGGAAACTCCTTATATCCGTGGCATTATGCGCTCTAGGCCAATCTCTGATAGCCTGAATCTTTTTTGGATCTACAGAAACTCCCTCTACATAAACAATATGACCCAGAAATCCCATCTCCCGCTGCCAGAAACTACACTTGTCCAACTTAGCAAACAACTTCTGCTCCCGCAGCTTCTCCAGAACTGCCTACAAATGCACTGCATGCTCCTCAGGACACTTAGACTAGACCAGGATATCGTCGATGAAAATGATGACAGACACGTCCAGAAACTCCTGAAACACGCTGTTCATCAATCTCATAAACGTTGTTGGCGCGTTAGTCAACCCAAAAGGCATCACCACAAACTCATAATGCCCATACCTCGTCCTGAATGCAGTTTTCCTCACATCTGCATCATCTATCGGTATCTGATGATAACCCGACGCAAGCTCTATCTTGGAGAACCAAGTAGCACCTCTCAACTGATCCAACAACTCATCGACCCTGGGAAGAGGGTACTTGTTCTTCACAGTGACCCGGTTCAGACCCTATAGTCAATACACAAGCGGAAACTCCCATCCTTCTATTTAACAAATAACACCGGCACTCCCCACAATGATACACTAGGACAGATGAATCCCTTGCTCAAAAGATCTTGTAACTGCTTCTTCAGCTCTACCATCACTGCTGAAGCCATCCTGTAAGGAGCCTTGGATAACGGCGTCGTCCCTGGTTCTAGTTCAATGGTGAAAGGATCAGACCGAGATGGTGGTAATCCCTGCAACGACTGAAACATGTCCTCAAACTCCTCAACAACCCGAATACCGCTAACCGTAGACTGCCCCACTGACTCTAGCATCGATATAGTAATCGAACTATTCATACATCGGACTATTTATGTATATTTAGGCACAAAATCAAAAATTTATGTATGGAATTCAAATATTCTAAAACTGCATGTATGTTTAAGCACTGTCAATAGTCCGATGTATGAATTCAACACATTGTAATTGTCCACGTATGCAAAAGCCGTTTTTCCATCACGAGACTCCCTGAAGTCGGTCTAACTCCCTCAAAAACCAACTTCCCTCATGGACGCTCAAACTCCACTCTACCCCAAGAGCAATCAAGATGTACTTTATGCTGATGTAACCAATCCGCTGGACTGATAAGCAAATCCGCTGGCCAAGACTCTCCTGCAATCTGAATATCAACTCCCCTCGCTCGTCCAATAACTCTCAGAAACTTGCCTCCCGCAACCCTGACAACTCCCGCACGCTCCCCGGGATCTCCTCTGATATCAGCACTCTTTTCGCACTCCGGAGTAATGAAGCTATGAGTAGCTCCAGAATCAAACATAACGTGGGACATAAACCCGCCCACCAACAAGGTCCCTACACAAACCTCATGTGTTGAGAACCTAACACTTTATCACAGGCAAAACATAAAATCTATACCTACTGAAAATCACAAAGTTTAAGTACCAGAATTTATACTTGTGATCACCCCGGCACTGGTTCCACCAGTCTCGATTGCCGTGTAAACTCGTGGCGCCTACTCAATCCATGCCACCTGCTGCATTCCAGGCTGCACCACATGCTGCACCGCTGCCACTGCCATCTGCTACAACTTGGTAACTTAAGCTTGATGCGTCCAGGCTCCCTGCAATGATAGCATACACGAACCGCTGCCGTCGGAGACTTCCTCTGAGGACAGCTAGCTACCTTGTGGTCCATACTACCACATCCAAAGCACCCGGCACCACTCGGCCTCTGCGTAGCCTCCCACTCCTCTTGGTTCCCTGCGTAGGCTTGCTGCCCTTGCTAGAACCTCCATGATGACGAGCCTTCCTAGGCTGCACCGGTGGACTAACCGTCACTACCTGTGCCCGGATATCCTCCTCAATCTCTGCTGCAGTCTCAACCAGCTCTGCACGTGTAGCATAACTCCGCCCTCTACAATGGACCCTCAAATCATCCCGAAGGGCCCTAATGAACCTCCTGATATGGGCCTCCTCAGACTCCATCGCCCGACCCCCATAACACAGAAGTCGACTGAACTCCATGTCCAGCTCCCGCACTGACCGAGTCCCCTAAGATAACTGAAGGAACTGCACCTCCAACTGTTCTAATGCCTCTCTTAAAAAATACTTACGGTTGAACTCCTCCACGAAGTCAGTCCAAGTCATCTCCCTCTGCACCCTCCTAGCAGCCACTAACCTCCACCACACCTGAGCATCACCAATCAGGTTGTGGACTCCTATGTCCACCCAAAACTCCTCAGGACATCTGAGAGTCTAGAAGTTACGTTCCACACTCGTCCTCCACACGTCTGCAGCAGTAGGATCCGTACCACCTGAAAACCACGCAGTATCAATGTTACGCATCTCCCTCAGCATAGACACATAAAAGAATGAGCTCTCTCATCCGCAGCCACTGGTCGCCGCTCCTCCGCCACCACTGGTGGCACTACCTGAGCCTGAGCCGGTGCCACTACCGGCAACCGCTCCAATACCCATGCTAACAAGTCAGCAAAGTCAACGCCTCCTCCAGGGACTCCACCTGCTGGAACTCCCACACCCGGAACCCTATCATCACCGGCCACTCGAGCATCAACAACGCCCCCTCCGGCCACACTCAAGGAATCCTCCTGGACACTCTGCGACTTGCCAACACCCTCCGCTGTCACACTCTGGTCCACAGTATCACTAACTGCTGGGCCTCTGCCCCTACCACGAACACGTCCGCGTCCACGACCACGTTCGCGTCCTCGACAATGACCAGCAACAGCATCCTCTCTAACCATCTGCACTTCCATGAACCAAAGGCTAAGCAAGCAATTTAAACAGAACACAAAAACATAAACTCACCGTGGAATCACACTGTAGGCTCGAAGAGGATATTCTAGGACTTCATGCCACACACAGTTGACTAACTCACATAATCAATTAAGACATGCAAATCCCAAACATCTACAGCACAAAGCCTAGTGAACCCAAACCTAGAACCGTAAGGGTTCTGATACCAAACTAAAACGACCCGACCCGGTTTTTTTAAAAATAATAAGTATAATAAATAACTAAGCTAGTGGTCCCATATCCACAAGCCACCTAACCACAATCACACCAAACAGCGGAAATAATAATACCAATAAATAACTAATAAACCAATAGCAAATATCAAATAAACCGTAATGATTCCAAATCCATAATCTAATGATCCAATCAACATAAACTAGAGAACCAGCAATCCTAAACAACATTCTAGGACTCAACTCTAGCAACCTATCAGAAGCCAGACAACAACCAAGCGAGCCACTAGAACTTCCTCCTCTTCATTGCCTTGATTCCACGATCACACTTTGCCTTTACCTGCACCACAAACAAAAATTGAGATACATGAGTATTTGATAAACACTCAGTGAGGCAATCCTCCCATCTATTAGGCTATACACACAAGCAATTGAGATACTCTAACCATCAAACAACAATCAACAAACAAACCAGGCACTGCATCGACCGACACCATCAGGGGATTCCATCGACCGAATCATGATCTGCATCGACCGATGCAAGGTTCACTTGCATCGACCGAGACACACATTGCATCGACCGACGCATGCTCGACATTTCACGAAAAACCCTAGTTGCATCCACCGACGCCTCCACATGGCTTCGACCGATGTTCTTATGTCTAATCGCGCCGTCCTCGCATTGCATCGACCGACGCACATGCCGAGCATCGTTTTCCCCGAAACTTCTCGCCGGATCTTTGTTTCTACAACCATCAAACTCGATCCCAAGTCACAAGAAAGCTTCACAAAGCCTCAAATAACGTTCTAACAAGCCAAATAACACATAAACAAGCAGATCAGAGAAATCTCAAGCTTAGATAAGCCATGGTCATGCAGTCACCTTTGCCAAGAAGATTCTGAACTTCAAACAAGCAAAACAACGCTCCTAGGAAGCTCCTACAACAATCCTTGCTACAGATCGTTACAGGAACAGCCTCAAATCTCCCAAAATCCTCAAGAACACTCAATAACTTTTTCTCTATTTTCTTTTCTCTCAAAAACGGCCAATCTCGTCGAATGACAACAAAACATGACCTAAGGGTTAACACAGCGTTTAACTTAAACTCATCCGCGAAAAATCGAACATGCATCGACCAATGCATCCCCTAAACCGGGATTCTGGTTTGCGGATGTTACATTACTATATTTGGCTGAACCATGTAGAACATTATTATGATGTTGGATAATCCTTGGGGCAAGTCATTTGACCGATGAAGAAGCAATGTTGCCGCCAAATTCTACAAATTTTCATTCTCCAGGAAATACTTATGAGTATTTTCCATACGCAGATGTTAACATTGTACCAGAGGCGGCGTCTCCACATGTATTGGAGAATACAATGGAAACAACACACGAAGAGGCATATGTTGATAGTGTTTTCGAAGCTTTTGAAGCCGCTAAAGAGCCTCTTTACGATGGATGTCCGAAAGGAATTTCTCAGTTGTACCTGGCATCACGTATGTTGAAAGCAAAATCAGATTACAATATGGTGGAAGCATGCGTTGATGAGCTATCACAGACTTTCAAAGCTGTTTTGCCCACACCAAACAAAGCTCATGCATCATACTAGGAGACAAAGAATCTGACACGAGAGCTTGGGCTACCAGTATATAAGATTGATGTCTACAAAGATAATTGCATGCTCTTTTGGATAGGAGACGATCGAGATCTAATGCAGTGTAATGAGAAAGGGGAAAATAGACCTAAGCAGAGAATGTTTTATATGCTGATTACAGATTGGTTGAAGAGGTTATACCAGTTAGAGGCGACTGCAACGGCTATGCGATGGCACGGTGAACATATGTCTACCGAAGGAGAGATGCAGCACCCGTCTGACAGGGTAGCATGGAAACATTTTAATCAGGTATATCCTAATTTTGCTGCCGAAAGTCACAATATTTATCTAGACTTATCAACCGATGAATTTAATCATGTTGGTATGAATGGGGAGGCACATTCAGTATGGCATGTTATCATAACTGCCTATAATTTGCCACCCAATATGTGCATGAAAAGGATTTTTTTTTTTCTATCGGTACTTGTTCCTGGGCCAAAGCATCCAAAAAAAAGTCTAGATATTTATCTTCAACCATTGATCGGAGAATTGCAAAGTCTATGGATTGACGGTGTGGAAGCGTATGATGTATCATGAAATGCCAAATTCACGATGCGAGCTGCGTTAATGTGGACAATCAGCGACTTCCCAGCATATGGCATGTTGTCTGGTTGGACGACGCATGGTCGTTTATCGTGTCCATATTGTCAAGATGAGACAAAATCATTTTGGTTAACAAATGGAAGGAAACATAGTTGGTTTGATTGCCACAGAATATTTTTACCTCAAGATCATCTAGACAGGCGTAATGTTCAGGCCTTTCGATGGGGGAAAGAAGTACTAGATAATCATCCACCATGGTTGAATGGAGAGGAGATTCTTCACGAAATAATAAACCTTTTGATGGGGGAAAGAAGTACTAGATGATCATCCACCATGGTTGAATGGAAAGAATAAACAATATTATGGGGTTGTTTAGAACAGTCGATTGTGGAGGGAACGGACACCAGCAGCCTGCTCGAACCATCAATGCATATGGGGTTCATCATAATTGGGTTAAAAAGAGTATATTTTGGGAGTTTCCTTACTGGGAAAATCTTCTTCTTCAACATAACCATGACTTCATGCATATCGAGAAGAAATTTTTTGATAATCTCATCAACACGGTTTTAAATGTTCCTGGGAAGATGAAAGATAACATTAAATCAAGGATGGATCTTGCTGCATTATGTAGAAGACATACATTGAATCTTCGTCGCGATGGGACAATGCCGGTACCAATATATAGGTTGTCAAATGAAAAGAAAAGGCAATTTCTTCTATGGATGAAAAATGAGATAAGATTTCCAGATGGTTACGCGTCAAAGTTCAGTCGTTGCGTCGACGAAACTCATTGGAAGTTGCCAGGTTTGAAAATCTATGATTGCCAGGTCATTATGCAGCGACTTCTCCCTTTTACAATTTGGAGAAGATATTTTCACCGTCGTTCTTTGATGTTATGGAACATCTCCCTGTGCACCTACCAGATGAAGCTGCTTTAGGAGGTCCAGTACAATATCGGTGGATGTATCTGTTCGAGAGATACATGTACCATCTAAAGAAGAAAGTTAAGAACAAAGCACATATTGCAGGTTCGATTGTTGCACAATGTGTGAATGAGGAGATAGCAAATGCATCTGCAAATTATTTTGGACATCCAGAAGTTAGGGATGATGCTGCTCCTAGAGAAATTCGATTTACATATTTTTATCCTGATGTACCTACCTTGTTCTACCATGAGGATCGTGTTAGTGGAAAACTACAAGTGGATGGCTTAATGATCATGACTACACAGTGCTCCAAACATTTATGTTGCTCAACTGTGATAAATTTGAGCCTTATAAACGGTATAAATTTTTTATTACTTTATAGTGTTTATATAAATTTAAATTAAATTTATAATTTAAATTTTATATGGTTATAAGATGTTTGAAGATTATATGAGGGAGCACACCCCAAGAATGACTAGTAATGACATGGAAAAAGCTAAAGACAAACATTTTTCAGAATGATGTAAAGACTACGGAAATTTAATTTTGCAATGAATGTTAATTATTACTATATAATATTAATTTTCAATTACAATAAATTTAATTTACAGATTAATGACGCCACTGAATCAATTGAATATCCATTGTGGATGTTGGATTTTGTACAAGGACTTAACCGCAACTATACATCATGGCCTATATACTACTCACATGGATACTGTTTCCACACACATAACCATGACCAAGATAAAATAAAAAAAACCAAAATTACGGTGTTTATATTCGTGGAACCACAAACACTGATTATTATGGGCTGATAGAAGAGATAACGATGATCCATTACCATGGTGCTGTTAGGCTGAAGGCCATGGTTTTCAAATGCAAGTGGTTTGATACAACATTAGGTCGTGGAATACAAAAACAACCATCTGGTATCGTTGATGTGGCACCACGTAGACAATATGCGAAATACAAACTTTTATATTTTCTGGTAATTGTGATCAGGTATGTTTCATTCCTTATCCACGCATGTGTCATACTGTAGCAAATGATTGGTGGGCATATACAAAAGTAATGCCTAGAGGAGTTCGTGAGACAGCAGAAGAGGCTTTAATTTATTGAGATGAATACACACGACCAAGCCTTAGTATATGTCGTTTTATGTTATTTTGTATAGTCTTAGGACTTTCCTTATTTGATCTTCCTGAATGCATATAAATAGAATGTAACTAGGTTAATATTCTATAAGGAATGAGAAACACTCCTTCTCTTATTCTCATCTCGCCGTCTCTCTATTCTCTCCCTAGACTCTAAATCTCACATCTTCTTCTTCTCGAATTCTCACTCATTCTCTTTACTCTCACTCGTGATTCATTCTTACATGGTATCAGAGCAGTAACGCTCCTATTCTACAAAATCTCAGTCTGTTTTATTCCGCAAACAAATTCAGTTCGAAAAACCTCTCATGGATCTCAACAAAATCCTAATCATTCCGGTCACACTCAAGGGTGGAAACTACTTGCTTTGGGAAAGGACTACAAAGACAGCTTTGTGTGGTCGTGGGCTTTGGAAGCACATTGAGAAGAATGAAGCTACAAAGGAGACCACGACTACAGAAGAAGGAAAGGAGATCGTGGCTTGTGATGGTGACAAATGGTTCTAAGAGAATCAAAGTGTCTTGGCTTTCATCCAAAACTCCTTGGTTGCTCTGATCCTTGAGTCATACTCTTACTGTGAGATGGCTAAGGATCTTTGGGATACATTGAAAAATGTATTTGGAAATGTCTCAAACCTCACCCGTGTGGTTGAGGTAAAGAGAGCCATCAACAACCTTAATCAAGAAGAGATGGAGTTCACCAAACATTTTGGGAAATTCAGATCTCTTTGGGCAGAGTTAGAGATGTTAAGGCCTAACTCAGTGGATCCAGCAGTCCTAAACGAACGTCGTGAGCAAGATAAAGTGTTTGGTCTTCTCTTGACGTTAAACTCATCATACAATGATCTCATCAAGCACATCCTCCGGTTAGATAAACTCCCAAGTCTCGATGATGTGTGCAATCAAATTCAAAAGGAGCATGGCTCAATTGGTCTGTTTGGAGCTAAAGGAGAGCTTATCACCGCTAACAAAGGAGAGGTGGCTGTAGAAAACAAGGGATACTACAAAAGTGATGGGAAGAACCGTGTCATATGTGACCATTGTAAGAAGCCGGGTCATTTCAAGGATAAATGCTGGAATCTTCATCCTCACCTCCGACCAAGAAATGTCAACCCAAGAGCAAACCAAAGCATGTGGACATAGTGAAGGTCAAGCTCAAGTAACAACTCACGCCACTGAAGGTAATGGAGGAGCACTAGCAGCCTCCTCGGAGC
Source organism: Camelina sativa (assembly GCF_030686135.1). Lineage (NCBI taxonomy): Eukaryota > Viridiplantae > Streptophyta > Magnoliopsida > Brassicales > Brassicaceae > Camelina > Camelina sativa. The sequence continues at coordinate 32,403,375 of NC_141896.1, read as the reverse complement.
TGGTGAGGAGATCCGACCTCGATGCTCTCATAAAGGCTCTAAAAGAGTCTTCGGGTAACGCTTATCTCACCCTTAATGCTATAAAACCTCTTATTGTGGATTCTGGAGCTTCTCACCATATGATTAGTGACTCTAAACTAATTAGTGATATCAAACCAACTTTAGGGAATGTGATCATAGCAAATGGAGATAAGATACCAATTAAGGGTTTTGGAAATTTAAACATGTTTGATAGAACAACTAAAGCGTTTTATATGCCTAGTTTCACATCAAATTTGTTATCTATTGAGAAGGTGACTAATGATCTTAACTGTTATGCAATATTTGGTCCTAATGATGTGTATTTTCAGGATATTGACACAAGTAGAGTTCTTGGCAAAGGAAGCACTAAAGATGATCTTTATGTGCTTGAGGATTCGGATCTCACTACTGCTTTATCTTCTTGTTTTAAGTCAATAATCGATGAGACAAATGGTTCAATTTGGCATGCTAGACTTGGTCATCCACATTTTCGTGCATTGCAACTAGCTCTTCCTAGTTTTTCTTTTAAAAATAATGAATGTGAAGCTTGCATTCTTGGTAAACATTGCAAAACAGTTTTTCCCAACTCTTCTACTATGTATGAGCATTGTTTTGATTTAATTCATTCTAATGTATGGACATCTCCATGCTTGTCTCGTGAAAATCATAAATATTTTGTTACTTTCATTGATGAAAAATCGAAATATACTTGGTTAACCTTGCTTCCATCTAAGGATAGAGTTCTTGAGGCTTTTCTAAACTTCAGAATTATGTGACTAACCAATTTAATGCCAAGATAAAGATTTTGAGATTAGATAATGGTGGGGAGTACACAAGTCATATGTTTAAACAACATCTAGCCAAACATGGGATTGTACACCAAACAAGTTGTCCTTACACGCCACAACAAAATGGTGTAGCTGAAAGGTAGAATAGACATCTTATGGAGGTTGCCCGGTCCATGACGTTCCACTCAAATGTACCAAAGAAGTTCTGGGGAGATGCAGTAGTTACAGCTTGCTATCTAATCAATCGAACTCCAACAAAAATACTGGGTGATATCTCTCCATTTGAAGTACTTAACAAAATTAAACCATCTATTAATCACTTACGTGTGTTTGGCTGCATATGTTATGTTTTAAAACCAGGTGAACAACGTGATAAACTCGATGCTAAGAGTGTCAAGAGCACGTTCATTGGATATTCAACCACACAGAAGGGATATAAATGCTATGAACCAGAAGCTAGAAGAGTCTTGGTGTCAAGGGATGTAAAATTCTTAGAATCAAAGGGGTTCTATGATGAAAAGAATTGGGAAGACTTGAAAGATCTCTCCTGTTCCCAATCTGACAAACCCAACAATCTTCGAATTCTGCTAGAGAGGCTTGGAATTACAAATAATCAACCTTCACTATCACCTTCAGTCAACATACCACCAATTAGATCTAACAAGGAATCGACTGAGCTGCAGCATCCAGACTCGACAAATGAAGACGTGAACATCACACCAGTAGAACCTGCTCGACAACATCAAGCTGGGATGACATTGATAATCATGAGGAAACTCTCAACTCTCTTGGTACTGACAAGAGTCAGGACTCTACATCAGCTGATGATCTTACCTCCGAAGGAGAAGAAGCTGAAATAGAAGAGGATCAACATCAGGTTGTGGAGACCAATATTATACCCCTCCGTAGAAGTGAGCGTCTCAAGAAAACTACTTGCGTCTACTATAATAGTCAGGCCGTGGCTCACCCTATACAAGCAATCTGCACTCTTGCACACCTTCCTATCAAACATCAAGTCTTTCTTACTCAAATAGACCAACATTTGATCCCACAGAGTTATGAGGAAGCTAAAGAACACAAAGTTTGGAGGGATGCTGTGGGAGATGAAACTAATGCTATGGTAAAGAATCATACATGTGATGAAGCTGAATTGCCGAAGGGGAAGAAAGCCGTGACATCTCGGTGGATATTTACTATCAAGTACAAGAGTGATGGGGGGATAAAAAGATATAAAGCCAGGCTTGTAGATAGAGGATTCACCCAAACTTATGGAGAAGACTACCTTGAGACATTCGCACCAGTTGCCAAACTCCACACGGTAAGAGTAGTTCTTTCACTAGCTGTTAACCTCTCTTGAGATTTGTGGCAGATGGATGTGAAGAATGCATTTCTACAAGGAGAACTCACGGATGAGGTGTACATGAGACCACCACCGGGCCTTGAAGACACTATCGGACCTGGAAAGGTGTTCAAGCTCAGGAAAGCTATCTACGGTCTAAAACAATCACCAAGGGCTTGGTATCACAAACTAAGCTCAACACTTCTTGACAAAGGCTTTAGAAGATCAGAAGCTGATCATACATTGTTCACATATCCAAGCCAAAGAGGTATTATTGTCATTCTCATATATGTAGATGATATTATCATCTCTGGGAATGACAAGGTAGGCATTCAAGATACCAAACAGTACCTTAAATCTGTATTTGATATTAAAGATCTTGGAGAACTAAAGTACTTTCTTGGGATAGAAGTATGTCGTTCGGAAGAAGGACTCTTCTTATCACAAAGAAAGTACACACTTGATCTTTTGAAAGATGTAGGTAAGCTTGGAGCAAGACCTGTTGAAACACCACTCGAAGAAAACTACAAGTCAAACCATAAGGGGGAGTCCAATGAAGCTCTGTTCGAAGATGTAAAACAGTATCGACGGTTGGTAGGTAAGCTCATTTATCTCACCATAACTCGACCTGATATATGTTTTGCTGTGAACCAGGTAAGCCAACATATGCAAAAGCCAACAGTACATCATTGGGAGATGGTGAGCCGCATACTCAAGTATCTCAAAGGAGCTCTTGGTCAAGGCATTTGGATGGGATGTAACAAGAATACGGAGCTTGTATGATACTGTGATGCAGACTATGCTGGAGATCGTGGAGATAGACGCTCAACGACCGGTTACTGTACATTTGTGGGAGGAAACCTTGTTACTTGGAAGAGTAAAAAGCAAAAGGTGGTCTCTCTCTCAAGTGCTGAATCAGAATACAGGGCAATGAGGAAGCTCACAACCGAACTAATGTGGCTCAAAGCTCTCTTGAAGGACCTCGGCATCAACATTCCAAGACCTATCACAATGCACTGCGATAATGAAGCGGCCATTCACATTGCAACCAACTCAGTATTCCATGAAAGGACCAAACACATAGAAGTGGATTGTCACAAAGTCAGGGAACAAGTTCAACTTGGAGTGATTCTACCATGTCACACCAAGAGTTCTGAACAATTGGCAGACATCTTCACCAAAGCAGCAAGTTCAAAGGTTTGTGAGTACATACACTCCAAACTCGGGCTCATGGACCTAACGAAGCCGCAAGTGAAGACCCTAAACTACTGACCCCAAACTCTTTTTCCCTTAGGTGTGTTTTTGTCCCAAATGGGTTTTATACACTAAGGTTTTTAATGAGGTGGGTGTTCATAGTTCCAAGCTCAACTGTTTCTCACACGGTTAAGCTTGAGGGGGAGTATTGAGATGAACACACACGACCAACCCTTAGTATATGTCGTTTTATGTTATTTTGTATAGTATTAGGACTTTCCTTATTTGATCTTTCTGAATGCATATAAATAGAATGTAACTAGGTTAATATTCTTTAAGGAATGAGAAACACTCCTTCTCTTATTCTCATCTCGCCGTCTCTCTATTCTCTCCCTAGACTCTAAATCTCACATCTTCTTCTTCTCGAATTCTCACTCATTCTCTTTACTCTCACTCGTGATTCATTCTTACATAATTGCTCTTCAAGACAATACACACAATCAGTTTGTTGCACCAAGTACAATTGTTCAAATTGAATCACATGTGGTGGAAGATGAAGTTGATTATGATGTTTTACATGTGTCTCCTCCTAATAACGAATACACAACTGAAGAAGAGTTAGAAGATTCGTGTGATGACTTGAATTCAGATTATGATTACGATTCCGAATAAGTTTTCTTATATTTTTTATGTATGAATTATGTCTCATCGACGCTCGCGCTGAGAGTCTTGTACTCGAAGTAGAGGAAGCTGCTTCACAGATTACATCTGAAGATGGTTCTCCCCACAGCCAAACTGCCACATCTGATGTTATTCCTTCTCGTATTGTGTTGAACAAAGAATATCTCAAGGTACTCTCTAAAAAATCTTTTATCTTTCTTAATGCTTCATGCTCTATGGTATGTATATATTGGTGAAATGTCTTGCTCTCCTTTTGTTTTGTTTGATTGGTTAAGTTTATATGTTTGCTTTTGAATATTGTTTGATATTTGTTTTGTTTCTCTCACAGCGTGGGCAGTCTAAAAATTGGTATGTCTATGGAATCGGCAGTGTTCAATATCGGAAAATCAATCCATCTGAGAAAATAGCTGCTTCCATTTCTCGCAACCTGGACATGGAAGTGCGCATCTCTAGTTTGGAGACAAGCTTCAAGACACTCAACACCAATGTTGGAGATTCGAATACTAACATGGGAACAATGATGCAAGAGCTGGTTGCATCACGACAAGCACTTAATCTGATCATGCAGTCTCTTGGAATTAGTTAACCCTCTGCTGCTGCTGCTCCTGCTACAACTTCTGCTGCTGCTCATGCTCCAGCTTCTACAACAGCTGCTCCTTCTCCATCTACTGCTGCTCCTGCTCCTGCTCCAGCTTCTACAACTCCTGCTCCAGCTTCACACCAAAGCAACTTAGATGACTGGTGTGCATCAATAGGTATTTAATTTTCGGGAAATGATGGTTAAGCGTTTTTTGTTAAAACTTTCTAACAGATAGACTTTTATTTAGCAAGTCTTTTGGTACAATGTAAAATAAGACTACTAATAGTACTTATTGTTATTTAGTAAGTCTTTTTGGTATGTAAGATAAGACTAATTGTTGTTTAGCAAGTTTTTTTGGTAATATGTAAACATCAAACTACTTATGGTAATGTAAACTATCGCTATTTGGATTTCATGTTTTGAGAATTTAGCTTTTTGTTACAGGTTTTCATTTTTAGTAATTAATATTACTAGATATTCACCCGCGGTACACCGCGTGGCTATCTTTTTATAAAAAAATGTAATTTGTTTTATAAATTAAATATATATAACTAATGTCTAATTTATATATTTTTAAATATATAACCTTACAAATATAGATATATTAGTTAGTATAGAAATTCAAAAGTATTTTGTTAGTAGTATAGAATTCCTACGTGTACTAAAAGTAGGAATGTTATATCGACCGCTAATATTTAACTATGTATGTTTTGTTCATATATTTATAAAAAGTAGATGTTATATTCATAAAATGTAAACAAACCAATAAACTAATTGACTTGTAGTTCAATCAGTTCGACTAATTGGCCAAGTAACCCGAAAGACTTCTGGTCCGGTTTTAAAAATATTGTCGTTTATTGATTATGCCAATTGATTGTTTAGGAAATGTCTTTATGGAGAAAATATTGTTTTGTAAAATTGGAAACTTAATATTAATTAAGTTAATTATAAATTGAATACTTAATGTTAAAGGGAGTGGTTCCTATTGTTTTGGAAATTTTATTAGAATAGAAAATCTTGTTTTCAAAAATCAAAACTTAATACTAATTAATTAAATAAAAATAAATTAATAATTAATGATAATGGCATGCTTGTAAATAGGTTGCAACTTCAGGATTTATTTGCTAAATGTCTCCAAAAATGTATATATAGATTGTTTTTTTTTGGCAAATAACCAGCCACGAAACAAGTTATTATCATAGCTTTGGAAGCTACCATAATGCCACTAAAAACTATTGTGACTTACATAGCTTACCTACTAAATTGAGTAAATTCGTGGCTATTTTATTACGAACTTCGTGATGACAAATAACCTGACTAGTTAGCCACCCAAATAGTGTTAGAATTATAACTATTTCGTAGCTACAATTAGTCACGACGTGATAGTTTCGTAGCTACATTAGCTACAAACTAATGGTGATAGTTTCGTAGCTCTATATAGTCACGAATATGTAGTGACAAATTCATGACTCCACATCCACGAAAAGCACACTATATCTACAATATTTTTTCGTGACTATTCGTGATATTTTTTACTTATAGCCACGAATATTTGTACATGTTTTTTTTTAAATCAACAAAATTTGGTTAAAGCTTGTTTCAAATATTTTGTAGACCCTCGTTCGAGTTTAGGGGTGTTATCATTTTTCAAACGAAAACACATTATTGTTTTGATAAACTCATTAAACATGTGTCATCTAAATTAGTGTTTGTTTCATATATTCATATTTTCGAAATTGTACTTCGTAGATAAGTTGACAAAATAAAACACATAAATTTCGGATCCACCACAATCATTTAAACCGGACAATTCGGTGCGGGCACGCAAACCAATTATCAAATTTTCATTTTTTGGTCATCTTCTTCTTCTTCTTCTTCTTATTCTTCTTCTTTTGCGTGTGCCTTGAGGAACTCAAAAACTCATCTCCAATGGCTGCAAAAGCAAAACCCAAAGACAGAGATTTCCTCAACCATCTCGAAACATACTTAGCCAAAAGAGATGGCGTAGACAAACTCCTAAAGATCTCACGTTACGCAACCAAAATCGTCCTCGCATCATCTCTAATCCCAGAAACCAAACCCATAGTTCCCCGTCTCAAAAGCTTCGAATCAAGCGTCGGAGTCAGCCGCAAAGCCTTCCGTCTCGGCAAATTCGTACAAGACATCAACGCTCTAAGATCCTCCCGATGGGATTCGAATCGCGAGCTCGTATTGATTCTGATCGCGTACGGCGGCGAAGGATTGTACTATTTCGTCGAACAGTTCATATGGTTGGCGAAATCGGGATTGATCGATGCGAAACACTCGAAATGGCTTCAGAAGATAAGCGCTTGGGCTGAATTGGTTGGGTATGTTGGTAGCGTTTCGATGAAGGTTAGGGATTTGAGGAAATTGAGAGAGGAAGAGACTTGTGTTGCTTCGACGATCGAGATCTCGGTTTCTAGAGGGATGGCTTGTGATGGTGAAGATGAGAAGATGAAGAAGATCAAAGAGAAGAAGACATTGAAGGTTTTGTCTATTATGCAAGATGTTGCTGATGGGTTGATGACGATTTCGGATATTGGTGATGGTAAGGGAGTGTTATCGGCTCCGAGTGTGGTTTCTTCTGCAGGTTTGTTTTCAGCTATTGTTAGTACTCATAAGAACTGGGTTTCTTGTTGATGTTGTTGTTGATGATGATGATGTTCATCGTTTGATTTCGATTGATTTATAGTAATGATTATCGAATAAAAGGTTTCTTTTTGATACACTGTTCATCTCAATTTCAATGAATGATTCAGTTAAGTAGAAAGCTTTGAGAGAGTGAGAATAGAAATGGGGTTTGAACTAAGACACAGCTAATTTAGATATAAACAGAGTTGAGGGCAATACATGATTTTAAATCAGAAAATAAATCCAAACATGGAAGCAATACAAGCAGAGAGTAGTAGAAGAGTGGCTTATAGAAGCCTGTTAAAAATAAAATAAGAGATGGAAGAGACTGATGATGGCTTTGGGGGATTCTGTTTTCGAACTCCCTTACAAAGATGAACCGTGAGGGGCGTGTAGCTAATAAAACGAATGAGGAAACGCGGAATGGTTTTGTTGGATTTGTCTACCTTTCTTTCAAGGAACTGCTGTTAGATTTCGAGCGTTTGAGTTGCCATGGAGGTAAGCAGCCTCTGAGAGGTGATTGTAGGAACAATGATGATGTCGAAAGCTGTTTTTGTCTCATGGAGATTGAAGACAAACAGCTGAATGAGCTTCTAAGACTTCGCTTTTCGTTTTCTTCCTCTGGGATTTGACCGTCTGGATCATGGCAAACCGCTGTAATCTTGAGGGACTCGGGAAGTATGCAGCTGCACACAGAACCTGCAGATAAAAAGCAAATTTGTCTTCAGAATAAATCTAACAGAATTATTTTAACAATTTGCAAAATGCAGCAGACCTTGTTGTTACCTATTTGTGCAAGCCGATTCACCCATTTTGGGATCTTTTTGCCTGTAAGCTTGTAGCAAACGTCTTGGCAGAAATGGTTGCAGTTCTTAGCAATCAAGTGATACATATTCCCATAGTAACTGCAAGCCATGTCCTCCATAAACTCTCTCACTTGTGCTGGGTTTAAATTTGTGGTTCCAATAAATATTGATTTCTTGAATTTGAAACCCGGGCATTGCCTCGGTTCAACCTCAAAAACACCACTGGTTGCATAATCATGGGCACCAAAAGCATACTCTACTCCATGAACTGCACAAAACACCAAATGTTCAGAGTTAGCAGCAAGCAGTAAACTATAAAGTACACCAAAAGTGCCAATCTTTCGAATTAGACTATAGCAACAAGAAAACACATGCCCCTAAAGCTTACCTTCTACACCAGAGTGAAATATACCAAGGCCTGCCCAATAGATATATCCGTTAATAGGAGTCAAGTCATAAACATTGAGATAGACTGGTGCACGGCCTGGACCATGGTTGTTTGACTTCAGTTTCGAGAAGAAGCAAAACCGAGCAACTGATTTGCTTTTCAGATGAAGAGGTCCGAGAGATTTCCAACGTTTCTTCGACACAAATTTCATCTTTTCTCCAAACTCTGTCCGAAATTCTAGCAGCGAATCTGACCAACCTGCCCATTCAGAAATGTTTTGTTCAAATATTGGACTCGCAAAGCCGAATCAAGACATATAACAAAAGTAGAAAAAAACATTTTGATCTCTGACATTCACATCAATCACACAAACTTCAAATCAAAATCTTACCTCTTTTCTGCGTAGGCTCTTCCTCTCCCTTCAACATTTGGATGCCTCAGTAGAGGTTATCCTGTATGTAAACATCAATCAATAAAAGATTCTGAAATGTGCACAAGCAAAGAGCTCTGTGCCACATTTTATGTTTTCATAGAACTTGAGAGACCAAAATGAAAAAACTTCCTATTTAATTTTATCTTATGATAGTTGGCTGAAACACAAGAACAGCTCATATAAAAGTCAGCACCAATATCTCTTGGCCGGCTTTAATCAGTTATACACAAAAGCATAAAATATATAATAGAGCATGCATCTTAAAATAAACAAGATTGGTCTCATTTTGTTCATCTTAAATATAAAGAAGGCCAAGTCAGCTCAATATCTGTTATGTGATCCTAGAGAAAAAAAGTTGTTAAATCAATGTTCAAACCAAATCCACTAAAGTTACAGAGATCAAAAGAAAAAGGCTTTAGAGTTATAATATCAAGTCATGTTCCAAAAGAGTTGCTACCATGTCAGAATGCAATCATGAAAACAATAAGATGTAGTTGAGTTCGTGTATTAAATAAATGAGAACTAGACAGGAGAAGATGATACAGATAGATTAAGTAAGAGCTTAGGAGACAAGTCAAAGCTTTCAACAACTCATTCCAACTAATTGAGGCTAACCAAAAAAATAAAAAGTAAAAATGATTCCAACAAACAGTATTGAATCAATCAGTGGTTAGCTGATGTAAAGAGTCAAAAGATCTAATTTAAAATCTAAAAGGAAAAAAAAACCCAAATTTTTTGAACTAAACACTCATTACCAAAAACGGTAAATCTTGAAAAGTGTAGGGTGCTTTAAAAGTGAACTTTTAATTGCAACCCATTTTAGCACTGTCAATTTAGAAACACATTAAAGATATCTACAGAGAGACTAAAAAATCCCTAAGAATGATATGGTCTTGTTTCTAGGGTTTATATGTTCCAGATCTGCCAAATATAGATTAAGTAAAAGTAATAAAGACTAAGAAATAAACAAACCCTTTGCTCAAAGATCTCATTTTCTCCAATTTCTCCGACAAAAACTAAACCGACAATTCAGAGCCAAATCTTCATATGAATTGGACAATGTGAGACGAATAGGGTATATAAGATTTGACACAGCAAGCAAATTCAGTTCTTTTGTTTTAGAAATTAACAGATAAAGAGTTTGTGGGAATGTGTAACTTACGAAATTGGGATAGATTCACCATTACCGCGTAGCATTAACTGTGAACCACCTGAGACTGCAACTTGGAAGTTTTTTTTCTTTTTTCTTTTCTTTCTCTCTTTGTTTGTAATAAGTTGAAAATCATAAGAAGAAGATGAGAGAGTGTGTGTGAGAGAGAGAGAAAGGGGAAAAAGAACGGATTTGTTCGCTGCTTCTCTCTCCCGTTGTGTCTTTTTCTTTTATTTTTTTGGTTGTATGTATGTTTTGTTTTGTTTGGATTTTTATCCTCACTTACTTTGGTAACAACAGTATCAAAAACGCATTTGGATGATTAACTTAAAATTGCGTTTCACTCCAAAACGTTTAATAAATCAGTTTTTTGTCACTCTCTGTTTTAGATATGGAGAATCGGCCGAGAACTATATTTTAGAATATTATTCGGTTTAAGTTCTGAATTTTTTTTGTTCCGTTGTAAAAAAAAATTAAAATATTTTGGTTACCCAACCAAGAACTCTGTTTACCAAATTACTCTTACGAGACTTGTACACTAGTTTATATTCCGCAAAAGAGGTAATCAGAGTTCTTAAGTTTCTACTGACTACTCTTTTAAATGTGGTCATCTAAATCAAACTACTGTATGAAGATCTCTTTAATCAGGGTACAATTATTGTAGATTTTTGTCAAAATCTCTTTAAATATTTATTTAGAATATTATAGATGACAATTATGGTACATAATTGTCATCTATAATATTCTAAATAAATATTATGAATTTCACGGTAGATTTCTCGAAGCGTTACATAAAACCGTTTTACCATGTATTAAATTATATTTGATATTTTAACAAAAAAATAATATAAATTATATTTGATAGTCAAACTTATGTCTTATTATATAGTCAAAGATATTTTTAAATATGTCTTATCATATAGTGAAATATTACAAAAATTGTCTTATATGATAAGATTATATTTGATAGTTAACTTATGTTGCGTAATCTAGTAAAAGATTTTTTTGAAATTGATAATGAATTCCCCAAAAAAATTACATAATTGTCATACTATGAGATTCTCTTTCGTAGTCAAACTTTTGTGATTTTTATCAAGTTAGATTTATTTCGGATTTTATAGTGAATCTCTAATGTTACATAATCATCTTATCTAGTCAAATATTTTTCAGATTTTACAATGAATACGTTAAAGATTACATAGTTTTCTTGCCATAAGAATCCATTTGGAGGTCAAACTTCTCTAGTCAAAAACATTTATAACTTTGACTCTAGTTATTGATAAGATTTTGAGGATTTATTATAAGAATAGGGATAATTGTTGTAATTTTTTTTATCAAATCTAATTGAAAGCCTCTCTCTCCACACCTAAACCTTTCAGATGAAGATATGAGCTCCAAGCTACACTTTTCAAACCATTGGCAGACTCAGCATATGAGTGTTGTGATTACAACTCCTTCCTATAAATTAAAATGTCTGTTGTCAAAAAATAGCCTTGAAAAATCCAAAGAATATTGTAATGTTTAAGGAAGTTTAGTTTCATCGTAAGGTTAAGCTAAAAAAATAAAGATCTTAAGTTCTCCCATTTCACTAAACCATACAACCAAAACTGTCCTTATCATTTCAACTTCTCTTGGGTTTTTCAAGTCTACAGTCACTAAACATCATTCCAAACCTTCTCACATATTCAACGTATCCGATCATCATGAATTCACAACCAATATGTTCTTCTCAGATCAAAACATCCACATTCTGCAAGGTACCAATGGCTATCTTATCTAAGATGGATATGATATGTTTTTTTTTAATATACTCTTGAGCTAATTGAACTATGGGCAAATTTGTTGAATACACATATTCAATCATTTAATTAAGAATATAATATATTATTTAAAAAATTAGGAAAATAGAATGAGAGATAGGAGAATTACTATTTTGGTATTTTAATTATTGGTAGGTGATGGCCAATGGCCGGCATTAGGAGTGGTTACCGGTGGCTGAAAGTTGGGGTGGTGGTAGTCGGAGGTGACAGGTGGCCAGAGGTCAAAGGACTGCCGGAACTAGCCAAAGAAGGGGTAGGGGATGGTGGTGGTGTTTTGAACTAAGGATAAAATGATCATTTATACATAAAATATATAATATATGATAGTTTGATGGTTAAGAGACTTAGAGTGGTTAGAAAGTGAATTAATTTTTTATTTCTGTCAAAATCTCTTTAAATATTTCCTACTTTCATGATTTTGTTTCTTGGAGTTTTCCAACTATTAAGTATTATTTATTTGTTTAAATGATTTAGCGATTTGATCCATTAAGTTTACGAGGAATTCCATGGATTAAAACAGTAATGATGGTTTAATTTTTGTAAGTTTCCCTTTTGTTAAGTGGTATAATTTAATATTGACTATTGAGGGAGTCTTGTTTTCTAGTTCAACCCAATAAGGTGTAATAAACATTTTTTATTTAAAAATAAATAAAATAAATAAAAGAGAATTCTTATACATAATTAAAATTAAAAATATGTTTAAGGGAATATTTAAAGGTGTTCACAAAAAAAAGGCGAAATATTGTTTTGGATTTTTGTTAAATTCAAATTGTTTTATGAAAATGTGCAAGAAGACCCATATTTTTCTTTGCTTGCGGAATTCAAAAGATCATGGCTGACTCAGTGTATATACATAGTTAATCCGTAGTTCAAAATACTTTAATTTCTATTAAATTTGGCAAAAAGTATATTAAATTACATATTAAATCTCACAAAAATGTTACAAAAAACATCCTACACAATGATGATGGAACACTAATTTTTCATTGAAACTTGAAATGAAAATTTCACTTAAAAGGGTATCAAATCCTATAGAAAACAATGATATATATATATATATATATATATATATATATATATATATTTATACATATTATCTATATTAAATATAAATTTGCTTGACTAAAATGATATTTATTTCATTGTCAATAACAATGTTAAAAAATAAAATAAAAACCATAGAGGATAATATTTTTCAAGGTAAATTAATGCAAAATTCGACAAAGCGATAAGATTCTTTATTTATTTTTTAACTCATCTATAAAATTCTTTATTTAATCTTACAAAAATGTTACCATATGTTATCTAGTCAAAGATCTTTCAAACTTGAAAATGAATCTCCTAAGATTATAATTTCTCTAGACGGTTTATCTAGTAAATAAAAATTTGCAGTTAAGTTTCATTATATTGAATATAGGGTTACTATTAGAATTTCTGTTTCTGTTTTTTTTTTTTTTTTTTAACTTGAGGTGGTTGTAGATTCACTACCTATATTTTTCTTTCTACCTTCTTTTTTTTTTAATGAACAAACAACAATGACCTTCAAAATGTATAAATGGTTACCAATCTCTATATTATTATTACTGAAATCCACATATATTAATTTCATATTATTACATCTCACATATAGGTGAATTATAGTATTAAAATTTTCTTCCTATATAAGACTGACATTATATAAAAATTACTAATTAGAGACAATTAAATCAATTAGGAGACACAGGTGCAGATTTGCCTATCGCAGACAACATGAGAGTTTGGTGGACAACCAGAAAGGTAACAGTCTTTGATGCTATTACATTGACCACCAATAGGAGCACCATTAGCGCATGTACATTTGTGGAGTTTATTACATATTACATGCATCCATAGTCTGCAACCACGAGGATCACAATCCTTAGCACTCTTACATCGAAACTGACCTTCACTCCTCATTATCAGACCTGTATAAAATAAATATGTATACCAGAACCACCATAGTTGCATGAATTATCTCTTGTTATAGTATGAAGAAAGCAATACAAAGTCTTCATTCATTTTTTTTTAGAAAAACAAAAACAAAACGTGTGTTTTCAATCGACCAAGTGCAAAAAAATTTGGAAGACTTACATGAAGAAATTATGAGAAGAACGAAGAAAATGCTTCTTACTTTTTCCATTTTATATCTTCAATTGTTTTTGTGTTTGGTTGGATTGTAGGCTTCGCTTATATAGCGGTTTTGGATCTCCTTTGTACATTAAAATGTTATTGGATTTACATTAATTGTGTACATGAATATTGGTCAAACTCAAAGAATGCTTAATAAATGGGTAACTTTCTTATAGGAAAATAAAACTACAAAATGGGTAACTTTAATTAGTTATATCCAAAATATGTTACTTTCTCAGTAATAGATTACGTACTATGTTTAGTCTATTACTGTAATAAATTAATAATAATTTACTTTTTTGTAGTTTAAAAACTACAAAACGATCATTGTATATCTGTTACCGTGCAAAGGATTAACAATGTCTAAACAATGTACTTATCTAAATATGTTTTAACATTTACCATGTAAGTAAACCAAATATACTACTCAATACTATTTAAAATTTTGAAACTATAAAAAACACATAAATCAAAATATTTTATTCATTCGGAATATAGATAAATTAATTACAATATGTATCATCCCGTGTTGTAGTATGGGTATCACCTAGTAAGACTATTATTTGTGAAATTACACGAAGAATTTGACAACAAAAAGACGATTTCTAAAATTCTATAAGAACTCCTTATTACAAATTCGAAATCAATAATTTTCTAGATAAGGGAGCCATTAATACCTTACAGATGTGATTCATTGAATGTGGATGTTTGGATCCGAAAAGAACATATTGGGTGTGAATTCATGATGATCAGATCCGTTGAATATGTGAGAAGGTTTGGAATGATGTTTAGTGGCTGTAGACTTGAAAAACCCAAGAGAAGTTGAAATGATGAGGACAGTTTGGTTGTAAGGTTTAGTGAAATGGGAGAACTTAAGATATTTTAATTGTTTTTTAGTTTCACTTTACCATGTAACTAAACTTCCTTCAACATTACAACATCCTTTGGATTTTTCAAGACTATTTATTGACAACAAACATTTCAATTTACATGAAGGAGTTGTAATCACAAGACTCAGATAATGAGTCTGCCAATGTTTGAAAAATGTAACTTGGAGGTCATATCTTCATCTGAAAGGTTTAGGTATGTAGAGAGAGGCTTTTAGTTTGATTTGAGAAAAAACTCACAACAATTATCCCTACTCTTATATTAAATCTCAACATCTTATCAATAACTAGAGTCAAAGTACTAAATGTTTTTGACTAAAGAAATTTGACCTCCAAATGGATTCTTATGGCAAGACAACTTTGTAATCTTTGTGCTATTCATTGTAAAATCTGAAATATATTTGATTAGGTAAGATGATTATGTAATGATTTGGAAGATTCACTGTAAAATTTGAAATAAATCTAACTAGATAAACACCACAAAAGTTTGACTATGAAAGAAAATCGCATAGTATGACCATAATGTAACATTTTGGAAAATTCATTATAGATTTCAAAAAAATCTTTTACTAGATAGTGCGAAATAAGTTAATTACAATTTTTGAAATATTTCGAAAAATTCCCTATATATTTAAAATATCTTTGACTATATATAAAAAAAACATAAGTTTGACTATAATTTTATAATATATGGTAAGACAGTATTGTGTAACGCTTCGAGAAAAGATCCGCAGTGAAATTGGTAATATTTGTATTGTCACATACCTCTTTGACTTACGGTAATAATAATTGTGAAACTCCACGAAGAATTTGACAACAAAAATACGATTTCTAAAATTCTAAGAATACTCCAAATCAATGATTTTCTAGATAAGAAGAATTGCATATTAACA
This sequence comes from Camelina sativa, assembly GCF_030686135.1. NCBI lineage: Eukaryota > Viridiplantae > Streptophyta > Magnoliopsida > Brassicales > Brassicaceae > Camelina > Camelina sativa. Next base: position 32,387,595 of record NC_141896.1, on the reverse strand, counting down.
TATCCAAATCTAATGGGCTAAAACCATAATGGGCCTAAATTAAAATATGAAAATCAAAGTCCAATAACAGGAAAAATGAGACCTCCTCTGTCACCGAAAGATCAAATCAGCGATTAGAGAAACAAAACAAAAAAAAAAAATGCCCGCCAAGATAAACCCTAGATTCGCATCTCGAGTAGATGAACACGTTCTTCAAACTCGGAAGCTTGATCCAACGCACTGCTTCTCAAATCTCTTCGTTGTCTTTCCCTAAATCTCGTTTCTTCTCCGATGGAGAAAGCGCGGTTTATCATCACGCGCGTTTGTTCAAGAAACCATTATCGACGAAGCTCAACTTCAATCTTTTCAACTCCGTGAGCCTTATGGGTTTCGTTGATCGACCCATACGAGTCATCGACACCGGTCCCGATAGGTTCGGTGTTTTCACTACGCTTAGATTGAAACACCCGCTCTATCCTAACCGGAGCTTTAGGTCAGGTTTGTTCTATTTGCGTTTTGCTTGTTTCGATTATGTAATCTCTAAGATTGTTGCTTAATCGAAGATTTAGGGTATCCTTAGTTTGGTATTAGAAACTGATTCTTTGGATTAGTTAGCCTTAATGATGTTTGATTATGATCTGTATTGTTCCTAAGCCTTGTGATTGTTAAAGTCTTAGTATCCAATAGCACAATGTAGATTCATTTGAAGATTGATGAGTGTTTCCTTTTGAATTAGTCTTTGTTAATGTGATGATGCAATTCAATAACAGGATATATCTTAGTATGTGGGACGCGATGGCACGGATGTGTATTGCGCATCTGAAGCCAAATGATCACATACTTGTTTCAGGACGCCTTGCTTCTTACAGCAAGAGCTCCAGTGATTATTCTTTCGGCTTAGATTTTGGTTACCAGGTATTTGTTTCAACAGCTTCTCCTGATGTCTTGTGTATATACTACTTGTGTAATTAACTTTATGTATCTGTAATGTTGATAGTATGTCTTCTTTGTTGCTTTAAAATCACCAGGTTTATGAATTGTGAATGATTGCAGGTTAATGTGACAGAGGTGAATTATGCGGCGGTTCCACCAAGCCACGTCTTAGATTCTCAGATGTCCGAAAAAACAATGTCTGCAGCAGGTTATTATCTCTTCTACTCATCATCCCCTGTATTGGTAATGAATAGGATCCCACATTGAAACGTGTTGTTGTATATCTTCTGGTTTCGAGTACTTGGGTTCATGAATAATTCTATTCATTAGTTTATAGTGTTGCATACATTTTGTGAGAAAAGATGATAAATTTCCCGCTGACATGAACTTGTGTGTTTTTTATTCCTGTTTCCTTAGAAAATGGTATAGAAGAATCCAAGAATGATGAGATATACTTGTGGCAAGTCTTCTTTTCGAATCCGTACGAGTGGTGGGACAACAGGAGAGATAAGAAGAACCCAAGGCAACCTGACTTTAAGCATAAAGATACAGGTGAAGCTCTCTGGCTTGGCTCAGATTTACCGGATTGGGTTACTAGACGACTTGAATTGTTAGACCAGAGAAAGCGTTTAGACAATGAGGAAAAAACACGTCGTGGCAGTCTTTCCGAGTGGCTTTAGGATTAGGACGAGATGTTCTTGAGGTATTATTTTACAAGTGTGTTGCATCATCCTGAGAATGAGTGAGTAACCAACCATCTTAAAAAACCCTTTTTATATGGGATCAGGTTGTAGTTTTGTGAACATTGTACTCATCATAGTGCTCACTCAGATGAGAAATATCTAAACATGATTGGTCTTTTGACGTCAAGAACGAGTTTAGTAGTCGCAATCTTGCTTTAATGCTATTTCAAAGTCAAATATATTGGATTTGGAAGGATTCAAAAGACTTTTTAGCAGGGAAGATTTTTCTTCAAAAAGATTACAAAACATCAAATCATAGGACTTTCATGTGTTTGTTTATATATATATATATATATGTAGTGACCTGCAACACTAATTTTACTAAGTACTTCAACACAACGATACTTCACATTACTTTTTCATTTCCACAAATATGAAAGCTTTCTTATATAATCAGAAAATGAGCTTCCTTCTTCGTTCCAACTGTTTCTATTTTCTCATTTCAAGTTTTCTAAACACGTTTGTTTCTTCTACACAACGCTTGTGTCACTCCGACCAAAGGGATGCTCTTCTTGAGTTCAAGAGTGAGTTTTTGATCGAGCCATATGTCCCCTCTTATTCTGGGGATGAACCATGGGTGAATAAAAGTGATTATTTTTCTTGGGATAAATCATGGGTGAATAAAAGTGATTGTTGTTCTTGGGATGGCATCACGTGTGCTGCTACGTCGGGGAAAGTCATCGGACTAGACCTTAGTGACGGCCTCCTCTATGGACCACTTAAATCGAGCAGTAGTCTTTTTAGACTGCGTGATCTCCGTGATCTGAATCTTGCTGGCAACAATTTCAACAATTCGCAATTCCCAGCTGAGTTTGACAAACTCATGGAGCTAAAAAGACTTAATCTCTCCCAGTCTTCACTATCAGGGCAAATTCCAATCAAGCTTCTTCAGCTAACCAAGTTGGTGTCTCTCGATCTTTCATCTTCTAGTGATTCTTCGTATTTATCCATTGATGAATCTTTTCTTCATCTACTTGCTCAAAATCTGAGGAATCTTAGAGAACTGGATATGAGCTATGTAAACATTTCTTCAGAAATCCCCCATGAGTTTTCAAATATGCGGACTCTAAAATCACTACATCTTGACGATTGCAACCTGTTTGGAGAATTTCCAAGCAGTGTTCTTCTGATACATAGCTTACAGTCCATTAGTTTATACAACAATCCAAATCTGAGAGGCAATCTTCCCGTTTTTAGTGAAAATAACTCTTTGGTAGAGCTCTTCATTCGAGACACAGCCTTCTCAGGCCCCATACCTGACTCCATTAGCAGCCTCAAACATTTGACTTCTTTGACCCTTTCCAGATCTAAGTTCTCAGGGAAGATTCCGTCTTCACTTGGGAATCTTTCTCATCTCTCCCATCTCGATCTCTCTCAAAACAGTTTAACTGGTGAAATCCCATCTTCAATTGGCAATCTTAAACGGTTGACCTTCTTTGATGTTTCGGATAACAAGCTCAGTGGAAACTTGCCAGCTTGGATATTCAATTTGACCCAACTACGTGAACTCTATCTCTATTCAAATCAGTTTACAGGTTTTCTTCCACCAATCATCATCAGCCAATTCTCCAAATTAGAGTCTTTTCGTGCTGATCGTAATCCTTTTACGGGAGCCATTCTTTCATCCCTAGTCCAGATTCCCTCTTTGACCTATATATTTTTAAGTTATAACGAATTCGACGACTTTACTGGGATTGGGAATATCTCTCTGTTACCTAATTTACGAGAATTTTCTATTATAAGTAAAAATTACAAAAAAGTCATCGGTGCTAACCAAGTTGGATTAAATGTCTTCTCGCCTCTCAAGAAGCTAGAGACATTATTTCTCTCAGGCATCTCTCTCTCAACAGCAAATATCACTAATGATTCGGATTTTTCATTAGAACTGACACATTTGTTTTTGCGAGGCTGCAACATCACTGAGTTCCCTGAGTTCTTAAGTAACGGAAGATATCTAGAACAACTAGATCTTTCCAACAACAAAATCAAAGGTCAAGTACCAGATTGGTTGTGGAGACTACCAGCGTTGTCTTATGTGAATCTCTCTAACAACTCTCTCAGCGGTTTCAATGGATCCTTAAAAGTTTCTCCTGAGTGTCGAGTCAGTGATCTTGATCTAAGCTCAAATGCTTTCCAAGGACCACTCTTCATCCAGTCCTTCAAAGATCTCAACAATTTTTTGGGTTCTAAGAATAACTTCACCGGGGAGATACCTCTATCAATATGTGGACTAAGCTTTCTGCAGACCTTAGATCTATCAAACAACAACCTCAACGGCTCAATTCCTCGGTGCTTAGAGACTTTGGTGATGAGTTCTCTTTCAGATCTAAATCTCCGTAACAACACACTCAGCGGCATTCTTCCCGAGATATTTCATAACGCCAAGAACTTAATAACACTTGACGTCAGTCACAACCGATTAGAAGGAAAAATGCCAGCTTCTCTTGTTGGTTGCTCTGCTTTGGAAGTTTTAAACGTGGGAAGCAACACATTCAACGACATGTTTCCCTTTCACTTAAATTCTCTGCAGAAACTTCAAGTTCTTGTCATCCGCTCTAACAAGTTTCATGGCACATTACATAGTGTTGATGGGATTTGGTTTGGATTTCCTCAGTTGAAAATCATTGATGTATCATATAATGACTTCTTTGGTACCTTGCCATCTGATTACTTTTTGAACTGGACTGCAATGACCTCCATGAGAGATAATAATACAGAACCAGAGTACATTCAGAGTTATAATACTAACAGCTACTACACTTCACTTGTGTTGATGAGTAAAGGAATAGAAATGGAGATGGAACGTATCCTTACAATCTTCACAGCCATCGATTTTTCAGGAAATCAACTTCATGGACCAATTCCTGATTCTGTTGGTTTGCTTAAGGGGCTTCGTATTCTCAACATGTCAAGCAATGCTTTCACGGGCCACATCCCATCTGCTTTGGCAAATTTGACGAGTCTCGAGTCACTAGACCTATCCCAAAACAAGATTTCTGGTGAGATTCCTCCTGAGCTTGGAACTCTCTCTTCTCTCGCATGGATAAACGTTTCACATAACCAGCTTGTAGGTTCTATACCACAAGGCACACAATTTCAACGGCAAAATTGCTCGTCCTATGAAGGAAACCCCGGAATTAATGTTCCTTCCCTTAAGGATGTTTGTGGAGATATCAAAGTGCCAGCACCACCACAACCCGAACTGGTGGAGACAAAAGAAGAAGAAGAAGAATCATTCAGTTGGATAGCAGCAGGTTTAGGCTTTGGACCTGGAGTTGTATTTGGATTAGTGATGGGATACATAGCGGCTTCGTACAAGCATGAGTGGTTCATGAAGATTTTTGGCCGAAGCAAGCAACGGACCAGCAGAAATCATTAACGCATGCATTGCTGTTATGTTCAATGAAGTTGATGTATATCATAACATCATAAATAATTTGTAATATTTCATGAAGAAAAAAGCAAGCATGTGATGAATCAAGCATTATGTATTATATATATTTGTATGTGATGAATCAAGTTTCATGTATTAGAGGAATTATCATATTGAAGCTACGAGTATATTTTACTGTGTTAGAAAAGCTTTGAGATCCATCAAAACATGTACCAAACAAAGGGATGTTAACATTATTACAGACATCAAAAAAGATGTATAGCACAAAGATTATTTCCTCAAATCATCATCATCATCACTCGTAAAGACACTCATTTATTGAATACTCGACTATATGTAAAACCAGTAAGCTCCAAATTAGTTTTAATGCAACGGATCAACAACTTGGCCGATGAACAGAATCACTCCTGTTATGTTCTCAGTGACCACCAACAGAAACGGATGATCCGCCACAAAATCTATCTCCTCTTCCATCATAGCCAAAGACCTTAGCTTTATAACTCCAGCTGATGCGGCTGCAGCTTCTGTTCCTTCTTCGTTCACTTCGATACACGCTTTATGGAAAATGTTAGATACGCATAGATTCTTCCCCATCTCTGGAGATTCAACCATCTTAGTTAGACCGTCTTCACCACTGAATGGTGAAGTCAGCCCCAATCCTTTCAAAACGTCTGAAGCGTCGAACCCGAAAGAGAATTTAAACTTCGGAACCTTGAATTCACCAACTTTAACTTGTCGGCGTGGAATGTGGCTGTCCAAAAATCCAGGAGCAGAAACTATTTTGTCAAGTAGATCAGACAGCCCGTTATTTGCATCGGGAAGATAAAAGTACATGGAGAATTGTCGTTTATCCTGCCCTTGTAAGTAAGGAAGTCCCAATACTTTGAACCCATCGTAGGCGCTTACGTACTGTTTCTTCTTGCTGGTCATGAATGGTGCAGTCACTTTGTTACCGTCAAGAAGGTGAAAGTCACCGTCTTTTGTTAACGACTCATCGAATTTCTCATTCCATGTGCCCTTGAAGTACAATGCATTTGCGAAGATCAATTTGGTCATACTATCAGCTGATCCTTCTGGAAGAACCTCAGTGATGAGACCATTTGTCTCCTTTTCAGCCCAAGAATTCACCTCAGTAATCACTTCCACAGCCTTCATAACAAAAAAAACATCAACACAGAAAACCTTATCAATCACTACATCAAACCACAAACCAATCAAGTTTCACAAAAACCAAGAAGATGCATAAGAATCAATGATCATATACAGACCCTCAAACCTAAGAAACAAAATAATCATCAACATAAACCCTATCAATAAATAAAATCACAAGACACCGCAATTTTCACACAAGCGAAAGATGCATAAGAAGCTATATACTGGGAGGTAAACACAACAAGTCTCTCAGTGAAACTCCTAAACAAAAAAAAAAAAAAAAATCCACATTTTGTTCTTTAAATGTGTCTAATACAGTCCACACAAAGTTCCTAATGATCAAAAGAACTGTAAGTCTCCATGTTTTAAGACCCTACAAACAGAACCAGAACAGAGTAATCGTCATTCGTCAACATAAACCCTAACAGTTACTCAAATCACAAGCCACTAAAATTTCACACAAACCAAAGATGCATAAGAAACAATGGACAGATACATACTAAGAAACAATGGACAGATACATACATCCTCAGGGTCAGGGTAACATTAAGAAACAACAAATCCACATATTGGCCTTTGATTGTGTCTACTAAAGAGTTTAAATTCCACACAAAGTTCATAACCATCACAAGATGCTAAGCCTCTCAATGCATTAAAACCCTAGATCACAGAACCAAGAAATCAAATTGGAAAAACCAAATTAGAATCTCACCTTCGATTGGAAATCAGCTTGATTCGAAGCAGCTCTGTAAGAATCTTCCAGAAGCTTCTTAAACGATGGCTTAAACGAGAGAGACTTATCGATCCAGGCGCCATTAGCAACCGAGAGCTTCGGACCACCGTTAGCACTACCGTCAGCGAGAACAGCAGAGACGATATCGGAAGAGAAAGTATTGAGCTGATCAGTGGAAGAGAACTTGAGAAAAGAGAGGATCTGATCTTTGGTAGCACCGGTGGATCCAGCGGCGATTACACTGAGCACGACGTTGATTGAAGCCGGAGAGAAGATGACGTTGGAGTTTTGAGAGACGGTGGTGATCACGTGTTTGGCGAAACTCATTGAGACTTGGTTTTGCATCGAGATTGATTCACGCACGTCCATTTTCGCCGGAAGTTGTGGTGGTGGTGATGACTGGTCGACGAGTTTGCTGTGTATAGGAGGAGACGGTTGAGATATTTATTTATTTTTAGAGAGCATACACATTTGAATATTATATACAGTAGAACCTCTATAAATTAATAAAGTCCGGACCATGAAATTTTATTAATTTAAAAAGTTTTAATTTATCGATAAATTAATAAAATATTAAGTTATGAAGAGATTTTTAATTTTCATAATTTTGAAAATTATGTATTATAAAATAAGATACTTTTGTTATCATTCATATTTTTAAAAAATTTCTTAATTTATTATCTTGTCTATTGTAATTGCTAAGTTTAGAGTTTAGGTAAAAATGATACATGTTAGAAGTTTAGAGTTTAGAAGAAATTTCTACTAGTATCATTCATGGTAATGATGAAGTTGAATAAGATATTGCGGTAATTTTAAAACCAGTTACATATAAAGAAGCAATTATCTCATTTAGAACTCTTCTTAATTTTTGGATGTGATTTGAGAATACGACAATGAAAAATATTAGAGATGAGCTCCAATAAGAATGCAAATTCAAGAATATGCAAACAACAATAGAGTCATATTTCAGTATTTCACTAGATTTTCTTAGATATATATATATATATATATATATATTAATATTATTTGATTATTAATTTATGATATTGATGGGACTATATTTTTACATAGGATTTCCAAAAAAATATTATCTTATTAATTTATCGAAATGTGTCATTTTTTACACCGGCCTAACTCGGGACCGAAATAATTTATTAATTTATAGCGAGTATTAATTTAAAGAGTATTAATTTATAGAGGTTCTACTGTAGTTAAGTAAAGATTATATAAATTGACATGTCGGTCATTTTTTTTTTTTTTTTAGACACGACTCTATATGTCGGTCAAGGACTCAATGGTATAATAGACTAAAGGGATCTAATTTTTTTGTTTAGTTGTGGGTTTTGTGGATTAGTTTACTCTAATGGCTGGTCTAAGCAATTATTTTAATTAAAATTTAGTGTTGATATATATGAGAATTTCTCTATGACATTTTAACGAAAATATTATTTTATTGTTTTAGATCTAAATTTGCTTAAAACTGATCATCATTTGTAACTGAGTAGACAAAAATCAAATCCCCTTTTTTTTTTTACCGCTGGCCTCGAGAAAAAGCTCTCTTCTCTCTCGTCTAAATCTAGCGGCCGCTCAGTTTTTCCTCAGATCTGAGACTGGAGTGCGGTGGCTCCTTTAGCACCGACTCTGGTCTCCCTGTTTTTCTTCCTTCTTTGCTTTCCTTAGTTTCTTTTTAAGCTTTGAGAAGTTTTTAGCCTTCGATCGGGGGTTGCGTTTTAGGTCAATCAGTTGTGCTTTTGGTGGTCTTGCGGAAGCGGTCGAGCTTTTCAGAGTTATTTGGTTCGTGGTTTTAGCGAGGAAGATGGTGCCGGATCTGAGATCGGCGGATTCAAGCCATTGTTTTTTTGCCTCCTCACAAACCAGATCTGTTTCTAGCTCTTGTGCTTCAGTTTGATTTGATGCCGCATTTTTGGTTTGTGCGTTTTCTGTAGGCTGTTGTCTCCTCGCCTTTGTTCTCTCGGCCACCATTTCTTCTGGCTTTCCTAATAGTTGCCCTTTTAGTTTGTTTCCTTGCTAAGTAGAGGTTCTTTTGTGTGAAGTTGATACTCGGTTCTCTGCATCAAATCCTTCTACTCTTAGGTGGAAGTTGCTGGTGATGGTAACCTCTGTAGATGATTGTCGGTTCTTGAATTTTACTCATCGAAGTGGTTTGTTTCGCTCCTTGTCTCAGCGTTTCCGAATCTGGAGGATGTCGGTTTGCTTTTCATGGCTTCTATCTAGGCGCTCTTTGATGCATCATCGTCTTGCCGCATCTGGAAGTGTATTGAGGTTCTGAATTGAGCCTTTGCTTGTCAGGTCATGAAGTCTGGTTTCTGGTTGGGAGAGATCATCTCTCATTGTGATAGGAGGAGGCAGTTGTTGATTGATGCGGTGGCCGTGGGCAGCATTAATACATCTCATTCGCAGAAACTTCAAAAGATAAGTTGGATTTGTTTGTTTAGACATAGTGTTTTTCTTCGGTATTATTGTTAGTTTGCCTCTGTTCTTAGTGTTGAGTTCATACTCTTTCGCTTGTGGCTTTAACATCTCTGTCGTGTAATTCTAGTTGTTTACGGGGACTTTTCGTTTGTCTGCCGGCTTAGCCTCCCTCTTTTGGGCTTTAGACTCCAGGGATATATCTGTTTTCCGCCGGCTTAAGATGTATTTTACAATGTATCCTTTCAAATATTATCAATAACACCAGATGACCAAAAAAAAAACTGAGTAGACAAATTGTAATTTGGAATATTATTCCTAAAATTAACAGAAAAAACAAAAATTTGAAAAGTATGAGGACAGCTGCCAAAAAAAAAAAGTATGTAGGCTAATCTGCAAACGCAGCAAAACTAACAGTCATGAAAAAAAAAATACAACAATTTACTAATTTTTAAAATTGTGGTTTTTATTAGACCAAGTCTGTCAAACCCCATTAGAGTTTTGGAGCGTGTTAATAAAACGGACTATTGGCATTTCAATATTGACAGAAAAAGAAAAACCAAACTTGTTAGATATAAAGTAAAAGAAAATCAGATTAATGTTTTGTAATAATGGTTTTTTATGTCATTTATAATGTCGATCATATAATATGTGTAAGGAGAATACGCTCACCGTATACGTCGAAGCGCCAAGCGAAGAAGGTGAAACATCGGCTAAACTTTAAAGAAAACAGTTGACAAAATATTTTGAAATGATGTGTAAGACTCCGTACGATGGAACTAGAACTTATATGAAATAAATTTAAAAAGGGTATGAATCTGTGCTTTGCTTATAGACGACTTGTCGTGTTTACCTCTTGGTGCAAGCAAGCGATGATTATAAAAAAAAAACATGTATTCGACCAGACCGATTACACAACTTTTATGAATTTTAATTCAAGTTTGTGATGACAAAAACAAAAATTAAGACCAAACTAAAGTAATAATCTGGAAATGGTCATTTGTAAATATTTGATATAACTATAAAGTCTATAATTATAATATAAGATGGTTTCTTCTCAAAGTGCTATATTTTTGTGATTTACATGGGTCGGACTAAATAACTTTGTTGACCCAAACATTTCACGTTTACATAATTGAAAAATATTTAAACTACCACAGGAGTTATATTATAATTCGTAGTGTGTTTAAATGAGAGATAATTGTAAATTTAAAGTGAAGAAAATATATGTAAATTTAACACAATCTCAAAATCCAACACTTGTTCATGCAATGATGCCGAAGCCTAACACAACTCCTTTCACCAATTTTCGTGATAAATAATCCTTTATAGAACCAGAAGTATATAAATACATACATACAAGGGCGATTAAATACAATCCATCATTACATTGTGGTTTCTGCCTTTCTGGGAGATTATCAAACATGTAAAGAGAGAGAAACAAAAACAAAAGACAAAGTTAATTACAAAAAGTGTCGTGCCTACCATTTGACATCGAGTGTTAAAGCTTCTTGAGGAACAAGTAATGATGGAAACTTAGTGAATGACATGTTAGACATCAAACTGCTCCATGCTTCTGTATCCACTTCAATGAAAGGCACCACTTTTCTCATCCCCACTGTTTTCAACTTATCCCCTTCAATTTTCGCCGTTACTTCAAACCAAACCCGTTCGATCTTCGGTTTTGTTCTCCACTCTACTCTTTTGTTTATTACACTCTCATTCCTCCCAATACTTCTCTCGATCTCCAACTGAAACCGTACCATGCCTGATGCCTTCAATTTCGCTGTCACAGAGCTTACTGTTTGTCGGGTTCCATTCCCTAAAGAGCTCAGAACTTTTTCCAACTTGTCAATCTTCAAGCCAAGAAGATCCGTTGGGAAACGATGCTGCCTGTACGTGTGTGCTTTATAATAACATTTATCTGCATGTAAATGGATTGCCTCATCGGATAAATAAGAAGTCTTGATTTGCGAATCATTCGGAGTCCTAAAGGCAACCAATGAAGCTGATCCTACGATTTGTATGGGAGGCAATGGCACGCACACAGAACCCCGGAACGACAATAAAGAATTTTCTTCTTTAATATTAACAGAATCGACAGTAGCAGCATATCTTCGATGGGATGAGTGGAAAAGAGAGACTGCTTGAGCTTCCCTTATTTCTACTGAGATACCCTCACTGACAAGAACTCGTTTTAAACCGCTATGTGAAATGTTCATCTGAAAACAGATCATAAGCTCAACATCATCAGTGACAAAACAAGCTACAAAACATGGCAAGGAAATTGCAGACTTAATATCAAAGCAGAGGTTTATAGTGACACTGGCTGGGTTTATAGGTTTAAGAACACACAAAAACCAAGTCTTCCCTAAAACGTTATTCAGAGTTTAATGTAAAATCCAACGGAACAGGAACATTCAAACATGCATCTGCTCGAGACCAGGAATGAAAAACGCCAGAAACTCAGTTAACAAGACCTATGAATCTAATTCCTCTGATATCCTTAGCAACGAATAGATCATAACCATCAATCATAGCAAATCTTGTGATAACCTACTGCCGCAATTTGCTTCAAAACATGGAAAGAAACTTTTAGACAAACACTAATCTAATTCCTAATGACTAAAACAAGACCTAAGAATCTAATTCCTCGGATAATCCTAACACTGAGTATATCATTTACATCAATCATAGCATTAAGAGAGATGGAAGATTTACCGGCAACTCAAGCGAGAGGCGGTCATCGCCGTCGACTCGTAGCTCAAATGGACCTTTCAATACAAGAGGATCAAGAACCTTAGTCGAATTAACTTCCCGAACTACCTCCTGCAACTCCTCATCTCTTCCTCCGCCGCTTCTTCTCCAATCGGTTACTTCATCCGGGAAGATGAAAACGAATCGGCTCTTCCCTAATCGGATCCGGATCTCAAATCTCCGACCAATACCAATACGAAGCTTCTTAACTTCCAATTTCTTAAATCTAACTTCCTCTAGATTCCACTTCTGCTTCACCGTTATCTCTTTCAACACATCCTAAGTAATCAAAATCAATTGGTCATACGATCAAACACCGGAGACGAAGATTGATTTTAATCGATTTGAAAATTTACCTGTAGAATAGGTGTTACTGTGATGTTGGATTCGTCAGGCTGCGACGGATCGAGAGCTACGGCTAGAGTAAGGGCATGGAAGAAGAGTGAGAGTAAGACGGAGAAAGGAGAGCGATACATCTTCATTCGACCGATAACGTTTACGCCGTCGTAACCGTCATCGTCGTCAACGACTGTCTCGTCGCGGCTCTTTTTAGGGAAATGACGGTAAAGCCCATTGATGTTTTCCAAATATCGGTTTCTTTTTAGTGATGTGGCAAAGTCTTCTCACATGGTATGTGCGCTCTATACCAGTTTACACTTTACACTAACCATTTAATTTAATATTTGCAACTATTATAAAACCTTCTTTTAGTTCATGCAAAAATCAACAATTTTTAATAATATGTAATACTCTCTCTGTTTCATAATATATAATGTTTTAGAGATTTTTTTGTTTCATATAATATAAGATATTTTCAATTTTTAATTAACTTTTAGATTACTTCTATATTTTCTTATTATTTATTTTATGCATTTTTGTTTATGATTGGTTGAATATTTTTTAAGTGGTTATTTTTTAATTTGCGTGTTTTCACTCAAAACATCTTATATTTTGAAACGGAGGGAGCATATTATAGTATAATTTTTTTTGTAAATATTCACATAAAATGGGGATTATGGCGTTATAGTTTTATGAAAAATATATAATTATAATTATAGCGATAGCATTTATATTTATTTGTTAGACTAACATAGCTTAGTTATTTAGTGTCTGTTTACGGTGATTTACATATTAACAATACTTTTTCATATTTTAATCTTTTATATATGACATAATCAGAACCACAAATATTATGTTTTTTTTGTGCATCTCAATAAACTATTTGCAGTTTAATTTTAATATTTTTGAAATCTAATTGTCATTTTCTTTTTCAGGGAAAGAAAATTTACTTAGTAAATATCATTTATAAAAGGAAAATGGTTCCATTTATTAATTTTCGCAATTTTTGTGTGTAAAAGAAAAATAAAGTAAAAGTGTTCAAATGAAAGAAATTGTTTTTTTTTACTTGGTTAGATTTTTTAATTATGAAAATAACCCCAATTATTTGTATTGTCTTTATTTAGTCTTTTCTCATCTCCTCGTAATTAACTACATATCAAGAATATATATGCATGTTAACACCTCTCTTTTTCTTACATATGAATAATCCAAAGTAAAAAGAAAAAGTTCTCTCTTCTTCACAATCTCCGTCTCTAACAATTCAATCAATCCATGGAGAATAATCCACTACCATCATCTGATGCACAAAACCAAAGTGTTGGTGTTGATGAAGACAATACTCAAGATCGAATTAGCGACCTCCCAACCGATCTTTTGTTTAATATCTTAAGAAGGCTTACCATACAAGAAGCTATAAGAACAGTTGTGTTATCAAAACGGTGGAGGGATATGTGGGATGAACCTTGACAACAAGTGTTCTATATCAAATCTTCTCTTTTATTTTGTTGTTGTTTTGTTTTTATTAATCTGGACTTTGTTCCCGTTTAATATATTGCATCTTAATAATAAGAGATATATTTCAATTACAAAAACAAAAGGATACACTGATTTTTATTCTTTGAAATACGACAGATCACTAGACCTAGAACTACTTTCGTTGTTGTTGTTAGAGCGATGACCAAGATCCATTTCTTATTTCTCAATAGCTTCTCGTAAAATTTTGATTAAAGATATGTTTATAGATCTGAGTATAAACTGAAGATCTACCTAGGTTATATTGATAAAACTTAAGAACTCAGGAGTAAGTAATTAGATGATCTTGTATGTTAAATTGTTTTTAGTTGTAGTGCAAAATAAATTTTCAGATACCCATGAATACATTTTCTACAATTTATGGTCAAATAAAAAAATTTTAGACAAAAATATATAGGTTCATATTTATTCATTATAATAGCTATCTCTCGTGTTGTTGTTGTTGTTGTTGTTGTTTCACTTAATTTATTAGATTTTATTTAAAATTCGCACGTAAACTAAACATAAATGGTAACGGTTTTGGGCGCGAAAAATAATTAGATTTTATGACATAAACATTTTATATCGAAATATTTTGTGATATATATTTCTTGTCTTATTTCACTGGGAATAAATAATAGCATTCTAAACTCTATTTCAAAGATATATATTCTTATTCAAGTTTAGTGATTCATAATTTGTTATGATTTACAACAACAACAACAAAAATCCAAGTAAACTTGTAGTAGATAGACGACAAATCCATATCTGGTTTCTTTTTTTTCTTTTTCAACCAAACATTAAATTAAATTAAAAGGAAACTCCTAGATTGGTTGTCCAAACTGGAAGAAAAGAGTTTACAAAAGAAGCTTCAGAAGTTAGAGATCTTGAAGAACGAGCAAGACAATCTGCCCTTATATTAGAAGCACGGGAAATCCTAGCCATCGTGAATGAAGGAAAAGATGATCCAAGCAAGGTGAAATCATCCGGCAGATTCGAGAACGCGGGCCAATCATCAGGAGCCTGTACCATCGCAACTAATTCTGCGCTGTCTGTCTCGAACGCTTGACAATCAACGCCAGCCACCGTAAGGGACTCCATAGCCCAAATCAAAGCTTGTAACTCTGAATGCAGGGGAGTAGGATCCCGTCTATGGCTCCATGCTCCCAGAAGAATCGTAGTATCCTCGCTATCATAATACCACCATCTCAGGCCCTCAAAAAGATCCGAACCTTTCCATGATCCATCCACCTGACAACGAGAAGAGGGATCCCTATCCTCCAAAGATGGCGAAGAATCCAAAAATCTCTCAGAAAAAGATTTAGCCTCCTCCCATATATGGTTTCTTATTCATGTGAATTTTAATATATCGACTAATTACATGTTCATCATCAGATTTAAGGTTTTTTATTTTCTGATAATATATTACAATTCAAGTATAAGAATTAGTGGAGCATGTATCCAATAGATTCCAAAGAATATATATATATATATATATATATATATATATATATATATATATGGATCATAATGAGATAAACTAAATGAAATGATAGTTGGTGAATTTTCGAAATTAATGTTTGATGCATTATGGTTATGGATAATGAAACAGTAAGAATAAAATACAAGTAAATACTGTAGTATTTTTTTTTAGGTTGTTTGGTTCCCCAACTCCAGACCACACAAAAGTATTAAGTTGGCTTGCTATTCTAAATCGCATAGCCACAAGAGATAGATTGCTCAGGTGGAATATAGAGATGTATAGATATACATATAGTGAAGTGATTTTAGTCTAATTACAAATAATAAATCCAGCGAAAACAGCAACCATCGCACTAGGTTTGAGTCCAAGTTCTTATGAATATAGGGATTTGGCTAATGAGCCGGTATATTGTGGTTCAATATTAAGATAAACAAAAAAAATGATAAATAAATATTTGTTGGCAATTCAAAAAAAATTGCAAATATATATATAGGTAAGTATTAATTGAAAATAGCAATCATTAATAAAATATTAAATACAAGGTTAAGAGTCTTTTAGCAAAAAAAAAAAAATATTCATATTCATAATTTTGTTATTAGAATCATATTAGTCATAGGGTGTTAGTCTAGTTATTTTTCTTAAGATTATATATCGTCAATATAGGTAATTTTTACACACACATATATTATATATATATATAATTTTGTATCTATAATATGCATAATATTACTTTATTATTGAAAAGTATCCCACTTTTATTATACAACTTTGAGATTCTTTTTTTTTAATATCTCTTTTGTACCCTTTTTTAAGAAATACAGCTTAGTAAATATGAAATTACTAAATTGTATAAAATTTATAAGATACTTCTTGATAGTGACTACTTGAAGACTCGACCCACATATTTATGAACTTTTATAAGGTTTTAAAATGTTTTTAAAAGATATTTATAAGGTATTTTTTAATTATATAAAAAAAAATTACACACATATAAAGGTAATTTATGTTTTTTTGTAAGATTACACACATATTTGAATAAATATCAGATTTGTAGTATCAGTTTTTATATAATTTTAGAAATGGAGAATTTTTGAAAAGTGGAATTAAGAAAAAGTATTTTTGAAATCCATCTACAACTTTTCGAAATATTAATGAACAATTCTTTTCATAAATATCATTTTATAATATGTATTATAAAACATCAAATGTTATAAAACTATGTAAGATATTATAAAAATTATAAGCATATAGGGATGTTATGCATTTTCTCATTGCAAAAACGAAAACCTAATTAGTACAAAAATTGTTATTAAACAAAACTCCAAATATGTATTTTTTTTTGGAGAGTATTACGGCATTTCACTCCTTCATTGAATTGATACCTTTTTAAAAATCACTACTGATATTCCATCATTGTATTGAATTGTGTAGGATACAAATGTGAAGTTTAAAAATTTTGGTTAGTCTTGAATTCTCTCCATTTTCCAGTTACGTATTTCAATTTTCTTTTTTTGAACTAAGACTATCATCATCAGTATTCTTAAAAACAAAATAAATTAATATTTTAATTGTTTGATTATATTTATTTTTGTAAAGAAAGTTGAACCAATGAGGATAGTCTAATAATGCAAGAAACGTTTCAAATGTTTCTTGATGAAGAAACGTTTCTCTCCTCTCTCATAACTTTTTATTACTTTCTGATTTTTTTATTGTAAAAGTTTATAATAAGAAACACTAACGAGGATAATTTAAGATTATTTCGACTAGAACCGAAATGAAATACTTGATTTGAATATTTTTGATAGAAAAAAAAAACAAATTGGTCATAATGTTTAAAATTTGACCCCACTATCATATACTTACTGGTCAAACCTATGCTCAGAACTTTTGTATTGTATTGAAGGCTATTTTCGTCCTAATGTTACAAAAAAAAATTGTTTATGTTGGCACCATTATAACTTATAAATAACCATGTCTAAAATATCAACTTACATTGTCAAATAATGTACCTTTGTTAGTTAATTTATCATCTTTTTGTATTTAAATAAAAATTTGTTTCAATACCAATAAAGTTTGTCCTTAAAAACATAAAAGGCAAATAAATCCCCTCTAAATAGGGAGTGAGAGAGTGATAGTGAGAGGAAAAAAAAAAAAAGAAACCAACCAAAACATCATTTCTTCTCGCACTCTTCACCTGCTCTCCAATGGACGAAAGACCCGAGACAGAGCTAATATCAATACCAGCCACACCACGCGTTTCAACACCGGAGATTCTAACTCCCTCAGGCCAAAGATCACCTCGTCCGGCCACCAAACCATCGTCGGCGACATGGACGCCAACCTCTTTCATATCTCCGAGGTTCTTGAGCCCGATTGGTACACCTATGAAACGAGTTCTTGTCAACATGAAAGGGTATCTTGAAGATGTTGGCCACCTCACTAAGCTTAACCCACAAGACGCTTGGCTCCCTATCACCGAATCTCGTAATGGAAACGCTCATTACGCCGCGTTTCACAATCTGAACGCTGGTGTTGGTTTCCAAGCCCTTGTTCTTCCCGTCGCGTTTGCGTTTCTTGGCTGGTGCGTTTTGCGTTTTCTTGATTCTCTTTCTTGTTTTTGAGTTTTTTTTTCTACTTGAAGTTTGTGTTCAGTCTTTTCAAGATTATTTTTTCTAGTGAACGGCGAGGGTTGGTTCAAGTCTCTGTGGTGTTCAGATCCAATTTCAGGGTTCACTTTACATGTTATTGTTTTGGCACAAATTTAAATAGTTTTTTGTTTTTTTTTTATCTTGTCGGAAATAATAATAGTATATTGACTAATTTACTTTTTAACTTTGAAAACATATCAATATTTTTGCAGTAGATATTTTCTTTATTTTCTTTCATTTCTCATGCTTCCATCATTACACATGTGGCTACTCACAGACATACTTTTTTGCTTTAATTTGGATTAAGACAGTGCCCTCCTTTATCATTGATTTTGTTTCTTGTTAACTTCCGGCAAAATTTGCATTTATTTATACTTTTATTCTCCTTTTTTATTTCTGGTATAAGTAGGTACATATGTACAAAAAAGATAAATATTTATGTGTAACACTATTATTGTTACAAGTTTAAACATTTGAAGCCTATAAATACGTGTTATAGCTTTTAGGTTGAGTATTTAGCTTAGTGATGGATCAAGTCAGATTGTTATTTAAGATGATGCATATGATTGTTTCTAACTTAAAGAAGTGAATTATTGTTGTTACAGGAGTTGGGGAATACTGTCTTTGACAATAGCCTATTGTTGGCAACTATACACACTGTGGATTCTAGTTCAGTTACACGAAGCTGTCCCCGGGAAGCGCTACAATCGATATGTCGAGCTTGCACAAGCTGCATTTGGTAAAATGATAAAATTGAATTGTACATTTAAGGCGTCTACTATGTATGTCTATTAGAAGGAACCAAAAAATGTGACACTAACTTCGTGTCCTTCTATTACTAAAATCTTGGATTCTTGATTTGGAACAGGAGAGAGGTTGGGAGTTTGGCTTGCACTGTTTCCCACGGTTTACTTATCAGCAGGAACCGCGACAGCTCTGATTCTGATCGGTGGAGAGACAATGAAGCTCTTCTTCCAAATAGTTTGCGGTCCATTATGCACCTCGAACCCTTTAACAACAGTCGAATGGTATTTGGTGTTTACATCTCTATGCATCGTTCTGTCTCAGCTTCCAAACCTCAATTCGATTGCGGGACTCTCCTTGATAGGAGCAGTGACAGCAATAACTTATTCCACAATGGTTTGGGTTCTCTCTGTGAGCCAACCAAGACCAGCCACTATCTCATACGAGCCTCTTTCTATGCCTTCGACTTCTGGTTCGCTCTTCGCGGTTTTGAATGCTCTTGGCATTATAGCTTTTGCCTTTCGAGGTCACAACTTGGTTTTGGAAATTCAGGTAATAATGCAAAATGTTTCTGTTTATAGATTTTTTTTATAGGGTTTCTGTTTATAGATTAATGCACATATTGGAGTACTTGTGATTCATTATGAGTTTTGAAAATATTTGTAGTCGACAATGCCATCTACGTTTAAGCATCCAGCTCATGTACCAATGTGGAGAGGAGCCAAGATTTCTTACTTCTTCATTGCTCTGTGTATCTTTCCAATCTCCATTGGAGGATTTTGGGCTTATGGGAACCTTGTAAGTTCCACTTACTATATATGTAGTGTCAATTAAGAAAGTCTAGTCTGATGTTTGGTTCAGTTTTGGTTTGTGAAATCTAGTCTGACCTCAGTTTTGTTTAGCAAAATGTATTAAAGAACTTATGGTTTATGTAAATTTTTTCTTGGTCATTCAGATGCCTTCAGGAGGTATGCTTGCTGCTTTATATGCATTCCATATTCATGACATTCCGAGAGGCTTGTTAGCGACAGCATTTCTCCTAGTAGTCTTCAGCTGCTTGAGCAGCTTTCAGATATACTCGATGCCCGCTTTTGACAGTTTTGAGGCTGGCTACACAAGCCGAACCAACAAACCTTGTTCCATATGGGTCAGATCAGGTTTCCGTGTTTTTTTCGGTTTTGTCTCGTTTTTCATCGGTGTTGCTCTCCCTTTCCTGTCTAGTCTCGCGGGTTTGCTCGGTGGACTCACTCTCCCAGTCACATTTGCTTATCCTTGCTTCATGTGGGTATTGATTAAGAAACCGGCGAAATACAGTTTCAATTGGTATTTCCACTGGGGATTGGGTTGGTTGGGAGTTGCATTCAGCTTAGCATTCTCCATTGGTGGGATCTGGAGTATGGTTACAAATGGACTTAAGCTCAAGTTCTTCAAGCCACCTAACTAAGTAGTAATAGCATATGTTTGTTTGGTTGGCATGTTTGAAGTTTTAAGAGATTTTGTATTGTCTGTGTTTTGGTTCAGAGTGCTTTTATGTATTCTGAAGTTTCATCAATGTAATGTGTATTATATATTCAGTAAGCTTTTTTCAATATATAGAATTTGGATTTTTGAAGTATTACGAGTGGTTAAAGTGTAAACTCTTTGTTTGTGATTAAAGATTTAAATAACTGAAGTGCTGCATATTTTTTTTTCACAAAATGAGCACCTAGTAAAATTTGACATGTGTTTTTTACCTTTAACAACAAAATAAGCACGCTTGGGAAAAATAATTATATCAGGCGATGAACCAGTATGTAAAAGGGTCATTTCATAACCGTACATACTCCAAAAGTGAGAATTGCTACATGTATAAACAAGAAGTGCCAATTTAAACATGTACCATAAGACATTTCACATTTCATACCTGTACTCACAAAATCGAGCCAATTGCACAGTCCACGTTAACGGATTTAAGTCAACCGTTATAGAAGCTGACTCAGAATCCACGTGTTTTTTGACGTGGCAACGAAAATATACGTTTTCTCGCAAAAATTTGTGGAAATTCCACACTCTGGAGATTCAAACTCATGACCTCACATGTGTTTAGCATAGGACGTAACCAGTTGATCCAACAACAATTCACGACAATATAATACAAATTAATCCTCATAAACCTAACGTAACATCCATCAAAATCAAAAAAGATTTGGAAAATTCACACTCTCGTGGGTCGAATATGCGATCTCAGATTTTAATAGCATAGGACATAACCAATTGATCCCACAACATTACTCAGTTATATGATACAAATTTATCTTTATAAACATTAAATAGATCTAAGTCCCAATTAAATTAAATATTTTTATTTATATTTATATATTAAATATAACTGTGGATATAAAGATAAATTTGTATAACTGATAAATTTATAAATTTATATTTAAATTATAAATTTAAAATTTATAACTGAGAATTAAATATAAATTTATAAATTAAATATAACTGAGAATATATTTATATTTAAATTAAATTAATTTATATTCTAAATTAAATGAAATATTTACAAACCTTAAACCTTATGAAGCAAATTTGGCTGAATATAAATTAATTTCATTTAATTTAAATATAAATATATTCTCAGCTATAATTAATTTATATTTAATTCTCAGTTATAAATTATAAATTTATAATTTCAATATAAATTTATAAATTTATTAGTTATACAAATTTATCTTTATATTCTCAGTTATATTTAATTTATAAATATAAATAAAAATATTTCATTTAATTGAGACTTAGATTTCTTTTAGCTTTATGAGGATAAAATTATATCATATTATCGAGTATTGTTGTGGGATCAACTGGTTAAGTCATATGCTAAACACGTAAGAGATCGTGGGTTCGACCCACGAGTGTGTGAATTACCCAAATTTTTTTCGATTTCGATGGATGTTACGTTAGGTTTATGAGGATTAATTTGTATCATATTGTCGAGAATTAAAGTTGGATCAACTGGTTACGTCCTATGCTAAACACATTTGAGGTCATGAGTTTGAATCTCCGGAGTATGAAATTTCCACAAATTTTTGCGAGAAAAACTTATCAAAACGGCGTCGTTTTGCATTTTCGTTGCCACGTCAAAAAAACACGTGGATTCTGAGTCAGTTTCTATAACGGATGACTTAAATCCGTTAACGTGGACTGTGCAATTGGCTTGATTTTGTGAGTACATGTATGAAATGTGAAATGTCTTATGGTACATGTTTAAATTGACACTTCTTGTTTGTACAGGTAGCAATTCGCACTTTTGGAGTGTGTACTGGTATTAAATGGCCATTTCCCGTATGTGTATCTTATGATTCTTATCTTTAAAAACCTTGTTGAAGAAAGCTTTTCAGTTTTCAACTACCAAGTTTAACTAAAACTCTTTAAAAACAAGAATTGATAATATATATATAACAACATTAAAGCTTATTATTAAATTATTTCTATCTTTTGCTATTTATACTATTAATTTTAATAATTGTTTCTTCTTCTTTAATTCATTTGGTTCATTTGGTAATCAAAATTTGAAATCATAAAACTATATATGGATCTCATAGAAGACAAAAAAATCACATGAGCATAATAATAATTGATGTAGGGTAAGACGAGAGAAGTCACAACACAACACACATGCTGAGAGACAATGATGTGAGAAGCCACAAAATTGGGAAACGGCATCATAGTTGTGTAATTATGGAAATTGATAAACAAATGTTGGGTGGTTGCATTTTCAAAAAGGATAACAAAAATGTTGGGTGGTTGGTTATTAATATAGACAACCTTTGGATCAAAAATAAACATTCTTTCGAAGATTGAATCTTCTTGTTTTCTAGCAAATGATTCAAGACTCATGATGACTCTAATTTAATTTGACAATTGAAGGTCAATGACTCCCACTTCCACTGTTAACACTTTAGATTTTGTAATGATCTTATGATGGCATGCCACCACATCCTTAATATATGTTTTCGAATACAATAAAGACTTAATTAAGTTTCGATTACTGTGTTCTATATAGTAATGCATGTGGAAAGAAACTAATGTTTTGGTTTGAATATATATGTCAACAAATACACATACTACTTTGAGAAGTGAATTTTTGCACTTAGAGTTCTTAAATAGTAGATTACACTTTTAATTTGAATGGACTATCAAAGGTAATTCTTACTCGATAAATTTTCCTCTTTTTTAATAAATAAACAAACTATTTTATATAAAAATAACGAAAAAACTTATAACGATATGAGAAACTACATGCAATATTTGAGCATTACATAATTAATCCACGCCTTGCGAAGTATTGATAACATTACATAACTTTTTCTACAATCTAATTAGATTGTATTCCTTTTTTTTTGTCAAACAGATTGTATTCCTTATAAACTTAGTTAATATTGGAAAGTCTCTTAGCTCAAGTTCCATTTGGAAACGATTTAAGCAAAATAAAAATTCCGAAAGAGTGATGTGTGTGTGTGCCTTAACCTCTCAAAATTTTAACCTAAACCAAATCGGCAAGTAAAAAGAATGAGGATATCTCAGTTGATTTAGGCTTTAAGACCAGTAGACCACCAACCAGATTATTACTGATATGTCGATTAATTTGTACTTCGCATTCACTATTTTTAAAAAAATCGAAACAAACAAAAAAAAAAGATTAAAAATCGACTGGAACAAAATTACTATATAATTTGATGTACAATCAAATGGAGCTGATCACGCTTTGACTGAACAACGTTGATTGATTTTTTTATGTTGGCTAAAGTTAATTTTAGTTGGTAACAAACCTAAGCATTATTTTCTGATATGTCCTTTGGGTCATAAACTCATAATGTTATTCAGCACAGTTTGTTTTTGGCTTTGACCACAATAGGAGACTAAAGTGACAGTATCCATTAGCTATAATCCCTATTCTATTGTAACTAACTGTACACTCGAGTTGAAAAGTTTGATAAAAAAAAGACTAAGAGTTGAGCCCTGATAAGTACACCATAATCTACAGCAACAATAACAAAACTCAAATAGTAAAAATGTGGCTTCATCAAACTTCTCATGTATCAATAATATCTCTAACATCACTAGACTCACATGATTTGATATACCAAATCTTTGACACTGCAAATGAACAATGTTGTTATTGATAAGTGATAACATCTAATAAAAACAAAACAAAGTTCAACGCAGTTTCCTCATTTCAAAGACGAAATCAACAGAGTATCTCTTACTCACTTCTGTAACAGTACACTTCTGTACTTTTTTCCTTTTTGGACTTTTATGCTCTCTACTAGTTTGAGTTTTTGACTATACCGTTTCAAATTTTAACCAACCAAAAAAAGTTTTTTTTTTTTAATAACTTAAAAGTCCATTCCAATATGTTCGTCAGAGTAACAGAGGATTTACATACCACCACCATTGTTGGACCTCAAAAACTAAAAAAGAAAAAAAACATTTTGCTTCAATTTGTGTTCTTTGCTCTTCTTTCTAGGACAGACAAAAAAAAAAAAAACAAACAGAAAATTCCAAAAGAGAAACAAACAAAGAACAGAACAGAGGAAGAAGACAAGGATTCAGAAAAGGTTTCACTTTCACTTAACATCGTTGCTTTGCATTGAGATCTCAAGACCAGGCCATATCAAACTGTCTCCTCCTCCACTTTTACCTTCAACCTCCCCCAACCGCCACGTGTCACCGCCACCGTCCACCACCGGAATCTCTCCTCCTCCTCCGGTGGAACCTCCAAGATAGCCAATACTCA
Organism: Camelina sativa; assembly: GCF_030686135.1. NCBI lineage: Eukaryota > Viridiplantae > Streptophyta > Magnoliopsida > Brassicales > Brassicaceae > Camelina > Camelina sativa. The sequence continues at coordinate 32,362,972 of NC_141896.1, read as the reverse complement.
TCTCCTCAAGCCCGTACCCGTAGCCGTAGCCGAACTCGTAGTCCGACCCACCGCTTCCACTTCCTAAACCCAACAGAGAAGCAAAGCCTCCATGACCTGAGATTACGTTACTACTACTACTACCCTTCGTCTGGCTCGCTTCAGTTACGGCTGGTTCTTGTGTCGTTGTGGTGATGACGGAAGAGGAAGAAGAAGAGGAGGTTGCGGTGGAGGAGAAAGAGCGGTGACGTTTCGAGGAGCTACGGCGAGTTCCACCGCCGACGGGGACGTCACGGAGTGTACCACCTTGAGTCCAGTAACGGCGGCAAGATTTGCAGAAGTAACGAGGCTGAGCGAGGTTGTAGTTGTTGTAGTAACAGAACTTGGTGGTGTTGGAGTTGCAGCGAGGACAGGGGAGAGGCTCGGCCAGATTTGGCGGTGGGTAAGCCGCCGTTGAGGCATGAACTCTGTTGGGTCGGGTCTGGTTTGGTTCAGACGGCATTATAAGTTGAGGTTTATGAGAAAGCGACAGAGAAGTTTTAATTAGGAGAGAAGGAAGAAGAGAGAGAGCGAAAGAGAAGGGGATGTTGTGAGAGTGGTGTTGTGGTTTTTATATAGAGAAGCTTTTTCCGGTTCTTTCAGTTGCTGTTTTGGTATATATCATTTTTATTTGTTACTTTTAATTTTGAAGGTTTTAGTTGATAGATTAAATTTATTTGAAAAATGGTTGGTAGTGGATTTTAGTATTTTGGTTATAAATGAAAAAATCAAGAACATAACAAATTTATATAATTTGATTTTTGTTTTTGGGTCACTTCCTTCATAACAATACCCTCTGAACCTACAATATTCAATCTAAGGCCCCGATTGGTAACGACTTTTATTTGTGGCTGTAGAGACTTTGACTGTAAAAATTTGGCTGTATAAATTTTGGCTGTATAGACTTTGGCTGTAAATACTTTAATTGTTAAAATCTGATTGTTAAAAAGAAAACTTTAAAAGCTGTGGCTGTAATTTTATTAATAACAAAATTATAAGAAAATACAAAGGTGATGATAAAAATTAGAAATTTGTGAAGAGAAGTGGATATCAAAATAAAGGAAAAAAATGCTGATAATTAATGTATAAAAAAAAGTTTGTGCAAAAATATATATAAATTTATAAAAAGTTTTCAATTATGATGGAGGAAGTAAAAAAAAAGGCTTTAACTTTTTTGGTTTTAAAGCGTTATTTCTAAGCTTTAAAAAACGAAAAGAAATAAAAAAGGAAAAAATTAAAGTGGCTGTTGAAACTTAAAAAATTAAAAAAGTCATAAAAATCTGATTGGTAAATAAAATGCTTTTAAGACTTTTAAATATTTTTAAAGTCTTAAAAGCCTTCACCAATCAGGTCCTAAAACGGGTTTAGGCGTTAATAAGATTATAACCTAGTCAATACTACCATGGACTAAGATATTTTTTTTATAGCTCAAACTATAGTTAAATTTGTGAGAAAATATTATAATAAAAAAATAGAGGAATATATCAAATATGGGAAAATGCATAAGCTTTCGTATGAAATTATAATTCAGAAGAAAACAAATTCAAAGAGAATTTAAACCCCAAAGAAATCAAATACGAATTTATAAACATCATATAATTTTCAGCTAAAAAAACAAAATCATTATATAATGACACTATAGCAGTTTGAGCTCACTATAGCTGTTGACAAAAAAAAAAATTATATAATGACTTTCATAAATTATACGGCCCAATAGAGAGACCCAATTCGGAACCCATTAAGACTTTTGTTGATCCCATCAGATTTTCAGATTTTCTCAGCTAAACTAAACCTCTTCTTCTTCAATTCACAGCTTCACGTCGTGGTGGTCGTCGTCTTTGCGTCGCCGGACTTGTGTAGCTCCCGATTTGGTGTCACAGCGAGAGAGAGACGATGACGCTTTTTCACTTCTTCAACTGTGCGATTCTCACATTCGGTCCTCACGCCGTCTACTACTCCGCCACTCCTTTGTATGAACAAATCCTCTTTTTTTTTTTTCTCGATCTGTGGTTTCAAATTTTAGTATCTCTTAGTTCATTCATGCCTAATCTAAGATTTTATCTAGATCCTCTTGCGCATATACTTAATCGCTTACTTCTAAACTTCGTGATCTAGAATCTTAAGGCTTAGTATGAGCTTCTGCAGAACTTAGGTGTTGAGAATTCCCAAATTTGGAATTTGGTATAGTTTGTAATCGGAAAGTTGTGAATCTGCAGATCTGAATATGACACACTTGGAACCTCCGTGAAAGCTGCTGTTGTTTACCTTGCTACAGCTTTGGTTAAGGTTAGTCAACTATAACAATCTTTGGGAGAATCTCTTTAGCTAAGCTTATACCTTAATTCTAAGCTCATTGGGTTGTTTTTTCATGGCAGCTTGTTTGTTTGGCAACTTTTCTGCAAGTATCTGAGACTGAAGTATTTGACCCATACCAGGTATTTTTTACTTGTAGCTAAGCTAAGATCACTGTAAAGATTGTGAAAAGTTAGTCATCTTTACTCTTTAAGTAAAATGATATACAAATAATTCAATGTTAACCAGACTTATCTTTTCTTATGATATAGATGCACATTGTTGACTTTCTTTTTGCTATCAACTTCTACTGTAACTGCTTAGCTTGTTTTGTTATGTTACAATCTAGATGACTAAGTATGGGTTCGATCTCCCTTGTATTAGGAAGCATTGAAAGCAATGATTGGCTTCATTGATGTTGCTGGTCTATACTATGCTCTGGCCCAACTGACACACAGGAACATCTCCCAAAACCATAAGTTTCAGGCTGTTGGCCTTGGTAAGTGGATCTCTGCTGCTACACTAATATCGTTAGCTTCGGATGTAACATTCTATACACATGTTAAAAATCGATGATTTGATGGTGGTCTGGTATATAGAAAAGAAACTCTTTTTTTATGATTACTGAAGGAGTAATTTCCATGTCAAAATTCCATTGGAGCATTCAACCATTTCTAGACTTCTCTCAATGAGTTTCTGCATCACATAATGTTTATCAATGATCATTATGACTAATTTCTATTGGACCTTTCAAGTTTCAACCATTTTTAGACTTCCCCTAATGATCTGTCACATCACGGAATATTTATAAACTTTTATCTAAAAGATGCTTTCGTTTTGTTCAGGATGGGCATTCGCGGATTCTGTTTTGCACAGGTTGGCACCTCTTTGGGTTGGCGCTCGAGGACTGGAGTTCACTTGGGATTATGTATTGCAAGGCCTTGAAGCCAATGCAAATCTGGTATATACAAATTTTTAACTAATAGAATGATCCATCTGTAATTGTTTCTTACTTCCATCAAACTCTTGTGTCAAATTCAGGTGTTCACAATATCTTTAGCTGCGCTAGGTTCGTTGATGTGGCTACGCAAGAACAAGCCGAAGAGTCTGATCCCCATCATATACACATGTGCAGTGATCATCGCAACCATGCCTTCGATCACAAGCTATCTAAAGAGAGTCATGGGATGGCATTTCCCCAAAATTGTTGGGTTTGAGCTGGTGACTTCTTTGGTAATGGCTTTCATCAGTTGTCAACTCTTCATCCTCTGTCAGCGACCGTCTTTGTGATTCCACTTCCCTGCAAGACACAGTTCAACTGCTCTTAGGCAGAGCTTTTTGTTAACGGGAAACTCTTGCGGACATACTTGCCTTGTTTTTTTCGCAGGACTCAGTTTCATGATGAAACTTTGACCTTTATTTGTAGAAGAATATTGAACCATCTTGTCCTTAAATTATTGATCTGGGGAGTTTCATTCGTTCAAGAATGGACTTAGAATCACAATTACTAATGCTTATCCTGAAAATTATTGATGTATGAACAAAAATTAGTCTTGCAAATCTGTTGCTAAACTGTGGCATAAAGCATAGAATAAGTTACGTTGCCCTGTGTTACCATAAATGAGAATCATGTGCTCCTTGTTTATAGGAGACGGTAACCAATTAATCTTCAACAAGAATCCTTAAATGTTCTTACTTAGAATAACCTATTTTTCAAATGTCTCTTTAGTGTGAATCCAAAGATGTCTCTCTTGGAATTCAAATGTAACGCAACAATAGACTTTTTAATTCGCCTGGTTGACAACGTACTACAGGTACTTGTGTGTATAAAATCGATCTCCTTCTTCTTCTCTATGCACATAAACACAACCCTTCTCATTAATGGCTTCAATAGGGTTATTAGAAGCATTCATAGCTTTACTTTGCTTTCTCATCATCTTCTATCACTTCCTCGTCAATAAGGCTAATTTCAGTTACGTCCTCATTAAGAAAACCCTTGGAAGGTACCCATGGAACTGGCCGGTACTTGGTATGCTTCCCGGTGGGCTCTTGAGGCTCCAGTACATCTATGATTGCAGCGTAGAGATTCTCGAGAACTCCAACTTGACGTTTCAATTCAAGGGCCCATGGTTCGTTGGAATGGATGTATTAGTCACGGTTGATCCAGCTAATGTTCATCATATAATGAGCTCAAACTTCTCAAACTACATCAAAGGTCCTATATTCCACGAAATTTTTGAAGCTTTTGGAGACGGGATCATTAATTCGGACTCGGAGCTATGGAGGAACTGGAGGAACGCAGCTCAGACTATATTCAATCATCAAAGGTACCAAAACTTCTCAGCAAGTACCACGAAAACCAAACTCAAGGACGGGCTTGTACCTCTTTTCAATCACTTTGCAGATGAAGAGATGGTTGTGGACTTGCAAGATGTGTTCCAAAGATTTATGTTCGATATAACCTTCAATTTCATAACCGGTTTCGATCCTAGAAGTCTCTCCATTGGAATGCCAGAGGCTGAGTTTTCCAAAGCTCTTGATGATGTGGGAGATGCGATTGTGCATAGGCATATTACACCAAGGTTCGTGTGGAAGCTACAACAATGGATTGGAATCGGAACAGAGAAGACGCTATTGAAAGCTCATGCCACTCTTGATCGTGTTTGTGCCAAATTTATAGCAGCGAAGAGAGAAGAGCTAAGATCACATGGGGTTACTCACAACACCAATGGAGAGAGTGAGGATCTTTTGACATCTCACATAATGCTTGATGCAACCAAGTACGAGCTTTTGAACCCTGGTGATGATAAGTTCCTCAGAGACTTCACAGTAGGTTTCATGGCAGCTGGGAGAGACTCCACGGCTTCTGCACTCACTTGGTTCTTCTGGAATATGTCTGAAAACCCTAACGTGTTAACCAAGATTCTCCAAGAGATCAACACAAATCTACCAAGAACTCGAAATAACCAAGACATGTCATCGTACTTGAACAAGTTGGTGTACTTACACTGCGCATTGAGTGAATCAATGAGGCTCTACCCACCAATTCCATTCGAACGCAAGTCTCCAATCAAAGAAGATGAGCTTCCAAGTGGACACAAAGTTAAAGAAAATATCAATATTATGATCTTTATCTACGCGATGGGGAGAATGAAAACCGTATGGGGCGAAGATGCAATGGAGTTCAAGCCAGAGAGATGGATTTCGGAGACAGGAGGGTTGAGACATGAGCCTTCTTACAAGTTCTTATCGTTCAATGCCGGCCCAAGAACATGTCTCGGTAAGAATTTGGCCATGACTTTGATGAAGACAGTGATCGTCAAAATATTACAAAACTATGAGATTAAGGTCGTTAGTGGACAAAAGATTGAGCCAAAACCTGGTCTCATTCTTCACATGAAGTATGGGCTTAAAGTCACAATGACTAAAAAATGTTCCAGCTTGGAGTAAAATACTCATGTTAATTGGTTTTTATTTATTTATTTTGATCACATAGAATGATCCTAAGACAAATGGTAACTGATTTGTGATTTCTGGAATGTATTTTTCAACCTTAAATTTCAGCTTGAAGCTGATTTATTTATGATTGGTCTAACTTGTATTATATGAGACCCTTACGCATAACCGTAATTTAGGATAAACTAAAACTTAACAAAATGATATATATTGTATTCGTAAATTGCCACACAAGTTATGAAAGACTTATCATTTTAATGCAGATCCGGACAAATTCACATAATTTATACTTAACAATATTACAGCTCATACTCTCATAGTTAATTGTAATCGTGTATTTTCGTTTTGTGTAATCATCATCTTGGTTTTGGTTGCTATATTTAGTGGGTTTGGTTATTGCTTGGATTTTTGACATTTTTCTAGGAATTCATAATTGATTTCATTTTCTTATTTGAATTATGGATTTCTTGTGTAAAATTTTGTTGGATTGATTGAAGCTGGAATTTTTAATATTCGCTTTGATTAAATATTCAACAGATTTGTTCCAATGCTATAGCAGATTTGCATAGATTTTCAGTCGACTTGTTTGTGACTAGTGTATTTCTGACCGGCTTGTTGGTGTGTTATATAGGCCTTATAAGGGACTTGTAAGTGTGTCTTGGCATATATGCAGTTGCATTTTTCTAAAGCCTTATCTTATTTAACCAACAATTTGATTGAGACATCAGCTTCACTCTTCTAAGGCTTTAATTAGTTGGCCAAATAACTAAAGGTCTTTATTTATCGACTAATCGTTGACGTAATCGGTTTAATGAACACGCCTTAAATCTTTGATTGCTTCACCTTCACCTTACGTGATGAGAAAGTTGGAGTTAATCACCAAAGGGTACTGGGCTCGTGGTGAAACTGTGAAAGTGAACCAGAATATGTAGGGGTATTAAAAACAATAATTTTATAAAATCCTCAGTTAATTAAAAGCTTAAACCATCTCCACGAAGTTCCTTGAAATTTATATGATAATCCGTACATCATTTTCCGAAAATGTTGAAATTTCTCACATATTAAGTTCCCAAACACACGTAAAAAATGCATTACTTCACAAGTCATTTAACCTAATTTTGTGTTGTGTATATCTCCTAAAAATGTAAATATAACTTACAAACTGTACATATATCTCGAAAATATGATATCTCAATATATTTAAATATCGTGTCATAACAAAGATAGAATTTGAGTTGTATATAAATTCCATAGGAGATGAGCCAAAATTACATACATGCATACCAACTAAATAACACTCAAAAACATAGAAAAATTATACCACAATGGACGATCATTTCAACTCTCTTCACCAACTATATTTGATCCGATTATGTTTCTTTAACCAAACCATCAGTCCATCACCTAATCCAATGGTCCGGTTTAACCAGAGGTAGCTTTGGCTACTATACGACATTTATTTTAGAGTTTTACATTGTGTGACGAGAAGAGTGTGCACGATCAAAATAATTATGAACATAGTTACATAGGCACTAACAAAAATACGGTCTTAACTCTCATGTGATTAAATAAGAAGGGAAAAATGATTGCCAGCTACGCCAAGTATATACCAATACATCGCCACACATACAAACTATATAAATGTTTTATTAACTACACGAACTATTGTCATTATATACAGACATGTATAAACAAACATGAGTTATGTGTACAACACCATAACCATCTAATTCTGATACTTTCTTAGCCGGAATCCGGTGTTGACCGGTATTGACCGGTGTTGACCAATTTTTTTTTTTCATAAACAACAAAAATTAACAAAATAATTACATAACTTTACTAAAAGATTATATAATAAAATTTTACTACAAAATAGTACAACAAATATACATTTTCGTTTTGTAAATTCAAAAGTTAGTTTTAAAATTTATACCATATTATATTTATTATATACAAAAAGGAAATGTATATTTAATTTGTTATATACCATATTATATTTGTTATATACAAAAGGAAAATGTATATTTGTTATAATACTTTGTAGTAAAATTTTATTATATACAAAAATTTCCTTTTATATAACAAATATAATATGGTATATAACAAATGATGAGACATATAATCTTTTCTTAAAATCTTTTGGCTTAAAAATGTTCATAGACTTTTTTTAATTGTGTCTAATTTTTTTTTTGTCAAAGTATATTGCACCTTGCTATATATATTTAACCTTTGATTTACCATTATTTTTTATATATTTGTTATATAAAAATATTTAATAGCATGCTACATAATAAAATATAATAGGGTATACAAATGATATGGTATAAAATTAAAAACCAAATTTTGAATTTATAAAAAGAAAATGTATATTTGTTGTATTATTTTGTAGTAAAAATTTATTATATAATCTTTTAGTAAAGTTATGTAATTTTTTTAAACTTTTGTTCTTTGTAAAAAATAGATAAAAATTTTAATTTTTTGGTCAACATTGGTCAACACCGGTCAACATTGGTTAACGCCTGTCAATACTGGTCAACACCGAATTCCGGCAAACAAATCATCGAATTAGATGGTTATGGTGTTGTACACATAACTCATGTTTGTTTATGCATGTCCTTATGTAATGACAATAATTCATGTAGCTAACAAAACATTTATATTATTCGTATGTTTGGTTATGTGTTGGCTAATACTTGGTCGTTGAGAAGAGGGAACACAAACATGTTTATGTGGATCCTACACATTCATAGAGCTAAAACATAGACACATTTATAGCTCTTTGTAGATCGTACCTTTGTTTCCATTTTTGCACTAAAGAATCACAATAAAGCAAAAGAAACATAGCCAAGAATACGTACGATTAGCGAAAGAAAAATAAAATTTATTTATTTATATTTATTATAACAAAAATAAAAATAATGGACGGTCACAATGCGATGATAACCACCACCCATCACTTTCATGTAACTGTAATATTGATACGTCGATTTTCCGAATTTCTCGTCAGTTTCTACCTTAAAACTATAAATTTTAAAGTGACATTTCTCGCATTTTCGAATTTTCTATGATAGTTAACGTATAGTGAAACTTTTGGCGTATTAATATTAAAGTCTTATATAATGATCCGACCAAGCTTTGGCTCATATATATACCGATATACGTTATAAGTTACTACACGTGGCTTACAACCAATAATTACGTGTAGTTACTACACGTGGCTTACACCCTTTTCTCTTAAAATCTATAAAGTACGTTTTGTAAAAATTTTATTGTAACTCTTCGGTCAGATTAGTGTTGAAAACATTGATCAGTCGGATTATTAAAGTTTTTCATCTTTGGGGTTAAGTACATTTACACTTTTTTTTTTCTAGAGTATTTTGTTCATGAAATAATAAAATCTCCAACACTTTGCTTCTTTCTATCCTTTGATTAATCGACTCCAACTAGTGCATAACAATTTCTTTATAATATTATTGATATTCAAACGATAACCCTAGCTTAATAATATATATGTATAATAGAGATATTAAATTACTATTAAAAGATATCATATTCAACCTACTCTACGAACCTCATAATAATTCATCATTTGACTTGGTTTTTTTGTTGTTATTTACCTACAAACAATCCCAAATCTCTTAGAAACCGAATAAAATCCTACATTTAATCACGTGGCACCCTCCAAACTTTGACCGATTTGTCAAGACTCCCACTATACACAACCAACCTCCTATCTCCTCCGTCTTCTTCTTCACCTCCGGTTGGCTCCCCCACCGCTAAACACTTAACCGGTCCGGTATGACCGGTTAACACAGAGATACACGTGTGAACCTTCCCGTCCCTCTTCCACACGCATATCTTCTTATCCGCCGCACCACTAAACAACATTTTTCCGGCGGCGGCGAGACAGAGCACGGCGAGTCTATGTTTCTTGAAAACACCACAATGTTTCAAGATTTTCTTCTCTCCCATCTCCCAATAGTTCACAGCTCCGTCGCTTGAACCGCTGTAAACCGCCACGTGGCTTACAACCAAAGCCGTAACCGCTGATTCTTGCTTTAACAAAGTCTGGACGAGAGAGTGAGCCGTACGCTTCCCTCTGATCTCACGTTTCCAGACCTTTACAGTTCCATCGGCCGAGCCAGTGAACACAAGGCTCTCCGCGGCTGCAACCGTGTTCACTGCGTCGTCGTGAGCTTTGATGGACTCGATGCATTTCAAGTCATGGATACGCCAAACCTTGACCGTCCGATCCCATGACGCCGAATACAACAGCCCTTGATCTTCCACTAAGCTCAAACACGAAACGGCATCGGAATGCTTGATCCATAGCGCCGTACGACGACGTCTCACTTCCACGTAGTTGCTCGGCTTCACTGAACTCTTCAAAACGTCTTTCAAAGCCGGTAAGCTCCCGGCGCGTGTGTACACTCGCGGGTTCTTGGATGAGGTTTTCCAAACCCGGATCTTACCGTCTTGATGACCCGTGAACACCTTCTCCTCCCGACTAATCACTATCGCTTTAACCAGTCCGCTGTTCGATTTAAACCCACTAAACTCGTTTAAGTTTTTCCAAACCCTAATGTGATTATTATCCGATCCTGTGTACAAAAGATCATTAGTTGCGGCTAACGAGTAAATGTGGCCTTCTTCTCGTACAATCTCTCCGACCAGACTGTCTCCATCCGAGTATCCGCGGGTCAGGTCTGATCGTGGCATTTTGGTCGTAAAATCTAGATCGTCTGATTAGTTTCTTTAGAGTTTTAGAAAGCTAAACACCCCGGACATAGAGGAAAGAGTTTGAGGGTAGTTGTTTGCATTATAAGAAGGTAGCAAAGCAATGGGAGTATGACACGTTTAAAGTTGTAATTTCGTTTTGTTTTGTCCACTTTTTATACTAAAATAATCTTCATAAGTGAACCCTGTGAATGTTGTCCTTATTGCTAAATATAGCCATATAGGGAATGAATCATGAGTGTATGTGTATATATGATAACATTGTTTTATTGTTTTCGTCATAATTTTAAAGTAAGTGGGGGGACCGCTAATAATAAGATGGCACGTATAATATATGATACGACTTTGTCTTCAGAATTTCACTTTTTGTAAGGGAAACTTTAAATTGTTGAGAAGTTATCATTGGTTGATTAAGTAAAAGACACAATTTTGCTAAGCAAGAAGTGCTATTTGAGGATAGGCATGATAAGGCTAGGGGGTTATCGCACATAGTAAGGCATCCTCTTCTTTGGGATAGTGTATGCATAAAATACATCATGTGAATCGAATGGGGATGTTGACAAAAAAAAAGTCGAATGGGGATATTTAGAGACAAAAGAAAAAATTCTTTGTTGTTTGGGTTTACATAATTAACGACAACTTAGCGCGTGAATATGCGATTTGCAAATTATTACTTATGTTTATATATATGGCATAGATTAGAGCAATTAGTCCAAAATGGTAAATTTAAACTGTGTGTGAGTTGAAAACAACAAGAATTGGTTTATTTGATTTTGCAGGTTTATTTTTCATATATGTGAAAATCATAAAACATCTAAAGGAACGGATGATTAATTATTAAATAATATATGTCTCATCTGATATCATACCAAAAAACTAAAATATGTATTTAACAAAAAAAAAGAAGTTCATTTGCGTATGTGAGAACATCTTATATGAATTTGTAACAAGTTTGTTGTCACGCATTGTTCACTCCTACTTCAAAGCAACAATCAATCTTCCTGAAAAGCATAATTTGATGGTAAAAGAGCAAATGAATATCACAAATCAAACTTGTGAGATACAATTAGTTGAGACGATTATAGTTGCTTGTCAAATATAATACTCAAACAATTTGTAGAAAAGAGTACTCTAAATAACTCAATTGTGATATTTAAAAAAAAATTCACTTCTGCATTTTAGATAAAAGAATACAGTTAAAAACTTAGGAACTGTGGCTTAAGAATGTAACTAAGGAGACTCCCTAACTAAACGGACCTACCATCAGGCTAGGTACGAGACTTACGAATATGTAACTATAAGGAACTCAATAAAAAGTTACATAATTTAAGTGTACATATATAATCCTAAGTCAAAAATATAAATCACAATATGAGACAGAAGTTAGCCAAAAAGTTACACAAATTACTACCGTATAGTATGCTTAATTAATAAGTCATAATTCACCTTTAGAGCGACATATCTAAAGACTCATATTTACATATCACGTTTTACGAATTTTCCCATTGAAACGATGGATGGTTTCTATTGACATAGTATACTAAATAAATTATACAAAACATGTGTAGATTTAAAGTCAAATACATGTGCAGAATACGAATTTAAATGAAAGTTGTCTGTTATTATCTTTTATGTACGCAGTTGTATTTACATGTTTTACCCCATTATGCATGTACACATGTCGATTCCATGACTTTTGGGTTTTGGCTTTGTGATTTTACAAGCAAGCAACCTATTTATTATTTCTTTAACATGTGTAAATATATAACATATCATTTGTCTATAATAATTTATAAATTTATTTTAAAAACAATCCGAATAACGGTGACAACCTTATCTACAAATATCTAACATTTCACTATTAGTAATAATTATAAATTCACTAAAAAGTTTGGTCCAAAACGATTAATTTTTTTTTTTTGTCATTAGACATACTAAAAAGATGATTGTTCATCTTCTAATTTCAAAATTCTAGCCCGTGGCAATCATCAATTTGCGGTTCTAACCCATGTCCGAAAACTTTCATTCTTCAAGACCTCTTTTTTCATAGGTTTATGATTCTGTTCTGATATACTTTTCTCCAAATAGTCTTCTACGACCATATCACGTACATTCTAGTTCTTTATCAATCAAGGCTCTACCACGGTTCAATTGTGTATCTCTACGCAATAAAATTGGACTTAATTTTAGCAAGCCATCTTAAAATGATACGTCAAAATATGACTACCTTAATTAAGTAATGTAGTTATGCCATACCTCTATCTCTGAATTACTCAATACAGTATATAATAACAATATAGATACATTTATTTTATGGCTCTTTTACTCATGTATATAAACTCTTATCATTCATCTCATATTCTCATATGATACAAGTTAATTCCATACATAAATATATACTCCATTTTTCATCAACTTTACACGTTTCGAGTGATACCACAATCTAGAGCACGTAGGTTACCATTCCCGGATGCTAAATAATTATCTGCTAAAGAAACAAACAATGATAATAGTCGTTATATTGGAATCATGTGTCAATGTGGAGGAACCAAAACTGTATTGGCCCAACCACTATGTTTTCTACCCAAATATGGACATCTTCAGAGGCATTTGGACCGTGCACACATGCTCCTTTTATACCCATTGCTTTGTTTTTAAAACCTTTCAACCGTTCTTTTTGTTTTGCGAACCAAGAGAGTTTTTCTTAAGCAACCTACTTTAATAATGTGACCATTAATCGAAACTGGTTTAGTGTATTAGCCTTCCGACATAATTTGTAGAGTGTGATTGGTTACGATATTTTCTGCGTGTTGTTAGGGCATCTTTAAAGGGATAACACTTTTTAGTGTTCTTAAGTTAAATATATTAGGAAAATAATCTAAAATCACTTGTTAAGAACTTTTGTTAAAAAGTTAGTTATAGGGAGAACATGGTTAAGATCAGTAGATTTAATAATAAAATATTCTTAAACATTTTAAAATTATAAAATCTAATAAATTTAGTATATAATATTACAATAAAACTTATTACAATTATATAATATTTCTTAAATATATTTTAAAACTTATAAACTTTTAAAATATAAATATTATAAAAGAACATTTAAATTTTTTACTTATAAAACATATAATAAAGAAGATGATATTACCATTACCTTTCTTCGCCGGAGATGAGACGAGACAGACGAGACGCCGGAGACAGACGAGACGCCGGAGACAAACGAGACGAGTAGACGGTAAAGAGATCGCCGACGAGATAGATGAGACAGCGGCGACGGAGGAGACTACGAGATCTCTTGCAGAGAAGGTGAGGAGCTTCGCAAGACAGCCGAGAACGTCGAGAGGAAGAGCTTGCAGAGACGCCGGACACAGACGAGCTCGCGGAGACGGTTACGAAGAGATCGGCACAGAATCGCCCTTTGAAGACCAGAGAAGATGAACCCTAGGTCGATAAAACCAAAGAAGAGGAAACCAAATAAAACACTCGACCCCCAAATAATTCTTTCCAATAAATTTTGGACACGTCGCTCAAGAACACAACTCAAAACAGTTGCGAAATAAGCACATGTTTTGGTCGAAAAGCCCAGTTTCGAATATTTTGGATTAAAAATAACATCAAGCACACCCCTAAAGATGGCCCGATAAAGATGGCCTTAATATGTAACTAACTAGTAGTAAAGAATTAATAACAGAAAACAGTGGTGGCACAAAAGAAAACAGAAAAACAATGACAACACAAAAAAGTTGGTATGCTTACCCCTCCCGAAGTAAACAAGACAGCAAACAGATTTGTAATTGTGTGTTATTTTTTTCAAATTACTTGTCATTTAAGGTTTTCTAGCACGAACTAAACAAATTATAATTTATTTTATTTTACTTTTTTTCAATTATGTGAATTTATTATTGGTCAAGAGATTAAAATAGTTGAAATAAATTGGTTTTTTTTTAATACCAAATATCTACTTCGAAAATTTAAAATAACAACTACTATGCAACAAAATTTAATTTTTAATATAACAAAAAAGTAATATTTATTAAAAAGGGTATTTTTGAAAATGAATATTTAAAAATGATATTTCTAATAAAATTTTATGTTTATTATTGTTTATAATTTGCTATAATAGCTGAGCATGTTGGGTGCCAGATGTATTTGGCGAAGTCTTTCCCCGTTCCATGCAGAGTTGGAGGCTTTGCTTTAGGCCTGAAGTGTCTTCTTGCTAATGGAGTGGTCAGACAGACTGTGCCGATCTAGTCACAGTGATTGAAACTTCGGAGAATTGACCTGTTTTTTCTACTCTATTAGATAAATTTTACCTGCTTTGGGCCGCTTTTCCTCTTTTTTCCTTGTCCAAAATTTTTTGTTTGTTGAATTTAAAGGCGGATTGTCTAGCTGAGTCATCTAAAACTCTAATTTCAGCAATTTTTTTTGTAAATATGTTTCCTCCAAATTGGGATACCAACGCTAAATATGTTTCCTCCAAATTGGGATACCAACGCTGATGTTCTTTTTTACGTAATGTTCGGTTGATTCAAAATTTTGATACGAATTACAATATTTCATTACAAAACAATATGAAATAGTTTGCTTGTATAATGAGAGAACGTCAAAGCACCTACTGGATTGGATGGAGCTTTGATGCTCTTTTATTTTAAAATCCACTTTGACAAAAGTTGGCTATACCTTTAATTTAAGATTCTATGTGCACTACGCGTTTTAGCGAGTATTATTTTTTCCATTTTTTTTTATCCTAGCAAGTATAACTTCATGATATAAACAAGGATTACGTACAAATCTTTTTCTGTTATAGTTTTCTTGGAATTTTTTTATCAAGTATAGACTAAAAAACGTGTTTTTATGAGATCAAATTTTGTCTTTCTATCTTTTCAAAGCCTTAGGGTTGCTTTATGTCTTGTCTATATATATATATGTCAATCTCAATATTGATTTTTGTCATTTTATGTCAATCTCAATATTGATTTTTGTTCACTTTCAAAAAGTAATTCGTTTTGGATAACATTTTTTTATTAGAATATATTCTAAAATTCCATGAAATCATATATATAAAAGTAGAGTTTCAATCTCTCCTTATTGGTCCACTTGGCAATGCAATTTTAACAAAAAAAAATTATATTAAAACACAAATTTAAAACAATTAATTTTCAGATTTAACTCACATAATATAAAACTGAAATCTTTATAGCTTCTCCCTATAAATTATGCATTAACTTTATTTCTCCACTAAGTTGTATTAATCAATTGTATTAAAACAAAACAATAAATTAGAATTGTAACTCTCATTTTTCTAAATGTAATTTTTCATCATTTCTCTTCCTATAAATACTCATTATCTTATTCTCTTAGTCTATCACTCTTTCATTCTCTCATCTTCTTCCACTACTCTCAAATCTCTTTTTTGTTTTGTTTTGTTTTGTTTTGTATTTTTTTTTGTTATTGTTGTTGTATGGGTTATAAAAAATCAAATCAAATATCATTGTAAAAGCTTAGTTTTAGAGTTTGTATGATATATGTATATCTTATATATTTATTTTAATCTTTTAAAATGTTTATCTCCATTTTCTATTTTATATTAACATCTAATAAGTCATTATTTTCATACATCAATATTCACCACACAATAAGATCATAAAGTTGAAATGATCCATATGTAATTATCTATTATGTCTCTGGTTATCTCACACATTCATGTATCATTTTAAATAATTTATAAAGATCAATATAATATTTAAAGATCAATATAATTATCCATTTATCCATTTATAAAGACTATTTTGTTTTGTGATCCAATTGTTAAATCTGCAGAGATCAATATAATATATATAAATTTTTTTTATGATTTGAGGTTTTTGAAAACAAAAAGAACATAATTAAACAATTTGTTTTTTTTGTCTTTAATCAAAATTAAAAATGATCCAAAAAACAAAACATATTCAAATAGAACTTAAATATAAAAATAAAATATAATTTTAAAAATATCATTTCACTAAATTCTCTAAAGATGAAACCATTAGTATGAAATCTAGCACTATAAATTAAATTGATGAGTAAAAACCAAAAAAAAATATAAGTTATCCTTGGGATTTTAAAAATTATTGAGATTGAAGAATTCATATAATTTTATAAGAAAACTAATTTAGTTTGTCACTTAAAAAGTAATATTTTTGATTTTGAAATATTATGTGTAAGTGTTGAGTTTATATCAACAAACAACCAAATCATGTGAATTTTGATTCAGCCACTTGGTATTCCTTTTATTTTAGGTTATAAAAAATTAAAATATTTATTTATAATTAAAGACATGTAACTCCATTTAACTCAAATGTAACTCATATCCAATAATTGTACATTAATTCATTCCTCCTACTAACTTATTATCTTTCAAGAGAAATTATTTTTGGTTAAATTTTAATATTTTTTATTTATTTTGATTGGCTAAACTTATATTCATATTTTGGTTGGCTAAATTAATATATTTCTCATGTAAAATTATTGTTTATAATATATTTCTCATTTCAAAGTTTAAAGCAATATCATATATATAAAAGTAGAGTTTTAGTCTCTCCTTATTGGTCCACTTGGCAATGCAATTTTAACAAAAAAAACTTATATTAAAACACAAATTTAAAAACAATTAATTTTCACATTTAACTCATATAATATAAAATTGAAATCTTTATAGCTTCTCCCTATAAATTATGCATTAACTTTATTTCTCCACTAAGTTGAATTAATCAATTGTATTAAAACAAAACAATAAATTAGAATTGTAACTCTCATTTTTCTAAATATAATTTTTCATCATTTCTCTTCCTATAAATACTCATTATCTTATTCTCTTAGTCTATCACTCTTTCATTCTCTCATCTTCTTCCACTACTCTCAAATCTCTTTTTTGTTTTGTTTTTTTTTTGTTTTTTTTTTTTTTGTTATTGTTGTTGTATGGGTTATAAAAAATCAAATCAAATATCATTGTAAAAGCTTAGTTTTAGAGTTTGTATGATATGTATATCTTATATATTTATTTTAATCTTTTAAAATGTTTATCTCCATTTTCTATTTTATATTAACATCTTATAAGTCATTATTTTCATACTTCCTTACAATATTCACCACACAATAAGATCATAAAGTTGAAATGATCCATATGTAATTATCTATTATGTCTCTGGTTATCTCACATATTCATGTATCATTTTTAATAATTTATAGAGTTTCAGTCTCTCCTTATTGGTCCACTTGGCAATGCAATTTTAACAAAAAAAAAAATTTATATTAAAACAAAAATTTAAAAACAATTAATTTCACATTTAACTCACATAATATAAAACTGAAATCTTTATAGCTTCTCCCTATAAAGTAAAATACTTAGGTTCACCCCTAGGGGTGAACTTCTCCATTCACCCCCTCTTCTCTCAGCCAATCAGAATCTTCCATCTAATATTTTATTTAAAAAATAAATCAAAACTAAATTAAAAAGCAAACTAAATAAGGAAACAAATTCTGCATACTTTTAATTAAGGAAAGATAAATATTGGCTTGGTTTAGATTTTTAAAATTAGAATAAAATTATTTATCGATTTGGGTTTACAAATGAAGTGGTTAGAGTTTAGATTTTACAATTTAAACGTAATTATATGTCGGTTTGGATTTACAAATGAGCTGGTTAGGGTTTAGATTTTACAATTATAACGAAATTATATGTCGGTTTGGGTTCACAAATGAGATGGTTAGGGTTTAGATTTTACAAGAAGAACAAAATTATATGTCGGTTTGGGTTCACAAATGAGATGTTAGGGTTTAGATTTCACAATTCAAACGAACTTATATGTCGGTTTGGGTTCACAAATGAGATGGTTAGGGTTTAGATTTTAAAAGTAGAACAAAATTCTATGTCGGTTTGGGTTCACAAATGAGATGTTAGGGTTTAGATTTCACAATTCAAACGAAATTATATGTCGGTTTGGGTTCACAAATGAGATGGTTAGAGTTTAGATTTTACAAGTAGAACGAAATTATATATCGGTTTGGGTTCACAAATGAGATGTTTAGAGTTTAGATTTTATATATGTCGGTTTGGGTTTATTAAAGAGCGGTTTAAGATTTTTAATTTTATAATAATATATACAGATTTTATTTTCTTATTTTATAAGGGGGTGAGTGGAGAGGTTCACCCCTAGGGGTGAACCCAAGTATTGTTCCCCTATAAATTATGCATTAACTTTATTTCTCCACTAAGTTGAATTAATCAATTGTATTAAAACAAAACAATAAATTAGAATTGTAACTCTCATTTTTCTAAATGTAATTTTTCATCATTTCTCTTCCTATAAATACTCATTATCTTATTCTCTTAGTCTATCACTCTTTCATTCTCTCATCTTCTTCCACTACTCTCAAATCTCTTTTTTGTTTTGTTTTGTTTTGTTTCGTTTTGTTTTGTTTTGTTTTGTATTTTTTTGTTATTGTTGTTGTATGAGTTATAAAAAATCAAATCAAATATCATTGTAAAAACTTAGTTTTAGAGTTTGTATGATATGTATATCTTATATATTTATTTTAATCTTTTAAAATGTTTATCACCATTTTCTATTTTATATTAGCACTTATAAGTCATTATTTTCATACTTCCTTACAATATTCACCACACAATAAGATCATAAAGTTGAAATGATCCATATGTAATTATTTATTATGTCTCTGGTTATCTCACATATTCATGTATCATTTTTAATAATTTATAAAGATCAATATAATATTTAAAGATCAATATAATTATCCATTTATCCATTTATAAAGACTATTTTGTTTTGTGATCCAATTGATAAATCTGCAGAGATCAATATAATATATATATATATATATATATATATATATATATATTTTTTTTTTATGATTTGAGGTTTTTGAAAACAAAAAGAACATAATTAAACAATTAGTTTTTTGTGTCTTTAATCAAAATAAAAAATGATCCAAAAAACAAATCATATTCAACTGGAACTTAAATATAAAAATAAAATATAATTTTAAAAATATAATTTCACTAAATTCTCTAAAGATGAAACCATTAGTATGAAATCTAGCACTATAAAATTAAATTGATGAATAAAAACCAAAAAAAATATGAGTTATCCTTGGGATTTTTAAAATTATTGAGATTGAAGAATTCATATAACTTTATAAGAAAACTAATTTAGTTTGTCACTTAAAAAGTAATATTTTTATTTTGAATTATTATGTGTAAGTGTTGAGTTTATATCAACAAACAACCAAATCATGTGAATTTTGATTCAGCCACTTGGTATTACTTTTATTTTATGTTATAAAAAAATTAAAATATTTATTTATAATTAAAGACATGTAACTCCATTTAACTCAAATGTAACTCCTATCCAATAATTGTACATTAATTCATTCCTCCTACTAACTTATTATCTTTCAAGAGAAATTATTTTTGGTTAAATTTTAATATTTTTTAATTATTTTGGTTGGCTAAACTTATATTCATATTTTGGTTGGCTAAATTAATATATTTCTCACGTAAAATTATTGTTTATAATATATTTCTCATTTCAAAGTTTAAAGTAATATATCATATATATAAAAGTAAGGTTTTGGTCTCTCCTTATTGGTTGATTTTTATTTAATGTTTTCTATTTTTTTTTTTTTGCTTTCTAATTTCTTTAAACAATATTTAAGACCCAATAAACCCAAAACATTTAACTCACACATTAAAATAAAATTATAACTGAAAATAAAATAAATTATGCATTAATCACTTTAAAGGCATAAGAGGTCAAAAATAACTTCTATCCAATAATTCCACACATTCCTCCCACAAATAATATATATATATATGTTCAATATTATATTTAAATATCAAAGAATTTTTTAGTTAGCTAAACTTATAGTCACATATATACAATATATATACATAAGAATCTATATTACTTATTAACACCATAATTCGACCCATTATTTGCTTAACTCAAAATTGGTTCCAAAGCCAACTAAAGAAAAACATAAACGATCTTATTGATATTAGACCAAAACATGGACATAGAAACATAATCACTTACACGAAAAATAATTACTTTTAAAAAATAACTTATTATTGCAACATCAACGTATGAAGGGTTTACATAAGCAGTTAATCAGAAATCTAAAATACAATAAATGTATTGGGAACAATATCAGTCAATGATAAGATTGGATCTTCAAAAGCAAGAAACAACATCCTCATAATTCATAAAAAATAAACGCAACAATTGTACACATCTAAACGAAATGATATAAACATATAGTGTATTAATACAAGTGACTGCGAAGCCCATATATGCCTAATTAAAACGAAATAATACAAAAGAGAAAAAGAAATAGACCAAAAAAACAAGAAAGTGCCAACTACACCACAACCCACGCGTTGCGTGGGGAAGCACCTAGTAATTTACTATATATTACACAAGCTACATAATTTTTCTAGTCAAAAATAACAAAATAAAACAGAATATAATCTCAAAAAATATTTTGCTTGTGTAGCTCATAATAAAATATTCAACTTGTTCATAATTTCACTGAAATTGTCAAACCAACAATTATTAAAATTCAAAATGAATATAATGCTCTTTGATTCCATAAAGATATATATATATATATATATATATATATATATATATATATATATATATATATATATATATATATATATTCTACCAATTATCATGTTGAGTCACTGAATTGCTATATATCGGAAGATTCAATAATTGTTCTACAAATGAGTGCTTTTTAGCCTTAATTACTTTACTAGGTATATATATAAACCCCAAAAATATGGATCATTCGTCCTCATCACTCACTCAACCATACCGACGAATATTGTCATTTTTTACATGGCTTCTTCACTAGCCAAACCCAACGACAAAGGCAAGAACAAGATTCGTGAAGACACTGAAACCCCAGATTTTGTGTCCACTCATATTCGCATCAAACGTATTCATACCACGCAAACACTAGACCGGGAAGCGATTCTACGGCGCATACGCCAACGCCGACGTGCAAACAAGGTCAGGTCCGTATTCCAATTACTGTTTGGTTTACCGTTTGCAAGCAAAAAACATGATGGTAAAGCTAATGAAGATCCCGAGGATGCTTCAACAGTGCCATGACGTTTGTTTGTAAAGTTGTAACTTGCACTAATTACTTGATTTGAGCTATAGATATATGCGTTCCCATAGTTGTGAATTGTGATATATATACATAAGTCGCAAGTGTAAAAAGTTTGGCTTTCAGACTGAAGCGTCCTTATTTGTAACCAGAGTCTAATATACGTGTTGATATTCTTCTACCATGTTCAATTCTATTTTTTGATTGAATATGCTAACAATTTTATAACTAAAATGATACTGATGCATATAGATCAATTAAAAATTTAATATGGTAGTATTTTGATTAATTATAACCACTTGACTAAAGATACTTCACATTTTTTAATCAACATATTTGAATTTGATCAAATAAAAGTAAAAGTAAATAAACATAAAATTAGTTGAATTTGCTCAAAGAGACATAGTATTATTATAAGTGGTGATAAGAGCTTATTTTAACAATAAAATACTTTTTGGTGTAAGAACATTTTTTTTTGTGGTAAAACATAGAGAAAAATGGTAATGATACTTTGATGTATTGTTTGCATGTTAAATATTTTTGTGAATAAGTTTTGTAATATTTTTGAAATTTAGCAATAATATTTTTTGTATTGAGAATGTTTGGCAAACGTTTTGGTGGCTGATAATTTAGTTTTAGATTACTGTGATAATTTTTATAATAAATTTAATGTGTAAAAATATAAAGTTGTGTATTAAAGTATAAACAAATATGATTTTTTTTTCTAACTAAAAACATTTATATATTTACTTCTAATAATAGTTTTTACTTAAAACAAAATGTGAATATATTATTTTAAAATAGTTTTATGGAATAATTTTAAAAACAGTACTAATATACATATAAATTTTCGTGTAGGACTAAAATAAATTTAACATGATGTACTTTCTAAGTCTTTCGTAACTGATGTCTATATAAAAATATTTTTTAAAAGTTACTGGGTCATATGTCAAGTAAATTTATACACACAAAAAAAGCAGGAATATAAAAAAATTCAAAGATGATTTTTTTTTGTAGGGTGTGTTTATGATATGACTAATGATAAGAAATTAGGAATATTGTAATCAGAAAAGATACACACTAAAGATACTAAATAAGTAAATGAGAATTTGTTAGAAATGCTTTTTTGGCATACCCATTTTCAAAAATGCTCTTTTTTGGAACAATTTTATTTTTGTGTTCTTTTACATAATTAATCTATGTTAAATTAATTTTTAGAATTTGTTTTTTTAGGTTTGAGTTTCCAATTTACATTTAGGGTATAGTTTTTAAGGGATAGAGTTTAGTATTTGGGGATTTAAAGTTTATAATTTTATCATTTTATATATTAAAAATGGGTATTTTTGAAAATAGATACCATCAAAAGGTATTTTTAAAAAGTGATATAGAAAAATGAGTATTTTTTGAAAATCAATCCAACTGACTATAGTTACTATTTAAAAAAAAACTGACGATAGTCACTATAATTGCTAACCAATAGCAATTTCATCCATACCGGAATTATGATTTGGTACATACCGGTTTAATCAAGTGACTGATTTTAATGTTCACCAGTCACCACCTTACCAATACAGTTTGTTTCTCAAAATATAAATTAAATCCTCTTTTCTTTTGCACTCACTCGCCTGGACATTCGGGTGCCCGTTCGGGTATTTTGGGTTTTCGAGTTTAGAGGTATAGAACCTGCTCGGGTATTTCTAGACTTCGGATTCAGATCGGATTTGGTTCGAGTATTTCAGATTTGGATTTGGATTATCCGAAGTTCACAAAACTCAAAATTTTAGTATCTAATTTAGTCTAAATTATTCAATAATATGCAATATATCTAAAAATTTAAAGTATTTTCTACCCAAATTTAATAATAAACAGTTTAATACTTCAAATTATCGAAAATATCTAAAAATCTGAATATTTTGAATACTTATATTATTAAAATTATAAATTATTAATATATTACTACTATATATTAATAATGTTGGTATATTCAGATACCCGTTTGAATTTCGGTTCGGATCGGGTTCGGATTCGGGTTTTTGGATTTAGAGATTTAGAACCCGTTCAGTTAAGGTATTTTACAATTTCGGATATACATTCAGATCGGTTTTTGGATCGAGTTCGGATTGGATATTCGGATCCGGGTATTTTGCCCAGGCCTACGGGCACTTCGCTCGCTTCGGATCAGATAGAGAGAAAAAAAGAAGAACATTTCTTCGGAAATTTCAATTTTTGTCTCTTCTTCTTCGATCGAGAATTTGGTTTGATCATGATCAATGGCGACCGCTTCATCTTCTCCTACTCCGCCGTCAGACTCGCCGAGCGAAGAGACGCAAACGAATAAAGAAGCGATGATACCACATGATTTGCCAAAGGAAACTATTACTACTACTACCACTACGGAGGAGGAGGAGGTTTTGTATAAAACGAAATCGATTCAGTTCCTTGGAAGAACCACTCCTATCATTCTCCAAAACGAAAATGGACCTTGTCCTTTGTTAGCAATTTGTATGTTCCTTCCTCTTCCATTTTCGTTTTTACCTTAGGGTTGGTTAAAAACTTCAAATAGGGGTTTGGATAAGTGGAATTGATTCGTTTAGAACGTTGATTGTTTAGGTTATCGTTACTAATTTTGGGGAATTTGTGAGACAAATCGAAGAATTGGTGATTAGGTTTGCTGGTTCCGTACAATGTAATAATGGAGTGTTCTTACGCGGTGGTCTCTCTAATCGTTGATTCGGATAGTAAAGTCAATGTAATAAGCTCATGTTCTTTATAATTATCTTTTATGGCCTAAATATATTTGGATGAACTTAAAATTTTTTTTATATTTCGAAATGGCAGAACAAAGATGAAGGATATATGGAGTTTCAACAACAGAAGATTGCTGATGCAGTTGATCTTCTTCCACGCCTTAATTACTACTTGAATTGATGTAAATATTAAATTCAGGAGGTTAATACTTACTTTGTCATCTGTTTCTCCTTTTACTATGTAGGAATTCATATCATAGCCATGTGTTTCTCCTTTTACAGGATTGATGATTTTGAGTTCACACCTGAATGTGTAATATTTGCATACCTACAGGATGTCGAAGCAGCTAATGCAATTGGCAGCAAGTCATATAATGCTCTTATGGGTGAGTTAGTATATTAATATATGCTCTGGTTTCATTCCCATGGCCAAAAATATATTTACTGGTTTGGCCGAAACGGTTAATAAGAAAATAGAGAGTACTATTAATTATCATATGATCATTGTTCGTGACCATGAGGTTTAGACTTTCAAAAACTTATTCCTGGTTCGGCCTATTAGTTTTGTAAGCTTAAAAGACCAAGAAGCCATTTCACGTCGTATTCTCGTTTCTTTTCTAGTATCCTGTGGTGTATTCTCTCTCTTAGGTGCTATCATCCACAAGAAACCTCCTCTGACCGTCTCTAAAGATGGTTTTCTCACTCTCACCATCACCCTCTATTTTCTTTGTAACATTTATTTTATTCTTAGGTCGTTCGTTCCATCTTCTAAGAAGAATGCATTATCTGGGCTTCGCTCTTCATTATGAGTTTCTGAATAGTCTAGGGTGGACTTTGTCAAAAAAAAAAAAAAAAAAAACCATTATTAAAAATAGGAAAATTTCTATATTATTTTTTATATATGTTCCTAAATATGGAAATTGTCTTTCTTTTCGAACATCAAGATATGAAAAATTCCAACTTTTAACGTAATGTAAGAAAGTAAAAACTTTAGTATTAATACCCGAGTTGTTCGTAGGCTCATAGAGTCGATTCCTTCCGTTTCCTTCTTTTTCAAGTCAAAACCCTAGCTACTCGTAACTCGCCTCTCTCTTGTTCTAGTATTCGATACTTTGCATCAACCCTAATCCTCTGTTGTGTTGCAGAAAGATGGAGTGGAATCTAGAGAATCTCCGATTTCTTTCCCAATGTTTTCTCGACACGCTCTGTCCTGACCGGGAGCCTCGTCAAGCCGCTGAGAAGTTTTTATCTGACAGAGCCAATCTACCTAATTACGGCCTAGCCGTTCTCCGAATAGTAGCTGAGCCTTCTGTCGATGAACATATCCGTCATGCCGCTGCTGTCAACTTCAAGAACCATCTCCGTTCACGATGGCTCCCTGCTAGTGATTCTGGTATCTCACCGATGGAAGATTCAGAGAAGGACCAAATCAAGTCACTCGTTGTTTCACTTATGCTCTCTTGTTCTTCCCCTTGTATCCAGAGCCAGTTGAGTGAAGCCCTAATAATCATTGGCAAGCACGATTTAGAAAACTCTTGGCCTTCTTTGCTTCCAGAGCTTATCGCCAGCCTTAAAAAAGCTGCTAGCGTTAAGGATTATGTGTCCATCAATGGTATTCTTGGCATCGCTAATTCGATTTTTAAGAAGTTTAGGTATCAGTATCGAACCAATGATCTGTTTCGTGAGTTGAACTATTGCCTTGGTAATTTTGCTGCTCCTTTGCTAGAGATGTTCCGTACAACAGCTGAGTTGATTGATGCTGAGGGATCAGCTGCGATCCTAAAGCCTATGTTTGAGTCCCAAAAGCTCTGCTGCAGAATCTTTTTCTCGTTAAGCTTTCAGGATTTGCCGGAGGCTTTTGAGGAAGATATAAACAAGTGGATGGAGAAGTTTCACAAGTACTTATCCTCAAGTTACTCTGCCTTAGAAAGCACGGAAGATGGATTAACACTTGTTGATGATCTTCGCGCTGCGGTCTGCGAGATTATTAATCTGTATATGGAGAAATACGAAGAAGATTTTCGTAACTTTTGGAGTGCTTTTGCATCAACGATCTTGACATTACTCCGAGATGTGTCAAAGTCTCCTAGCAGAGATCAGCTAGCTACTAGAGCAATCAAGTTTTTGACCATCTTGAGCAAAAGTGTTCACCATACTTGGTTTGCTGGCGACAATGTAATCAAGGAGATTTGTCACGATATTGTGATTCCTAATGTTTATTTGAGGGATGAAGATGAAGAACTTTTCGATATAAACTATGTCGAGTTTATCCGTAGAGACATGGAGGGAAGTGATGTGGACACTAGAAGGAGAATAGCTTGTGAGCTACTCAAAGAACTTGCCGTAAACTACAAAACCCAAGTGGCACAAGTAGTTTATATTGAGATACATAATCTTTTGTTTTCATTCTCAGC
This sequence comes from Camelina sativa, assembly GCF_030686135.1. Lineage (NCBI taxonomy): Eukaryota > Viridiplantae > Streptophyta > Magnoliopsida > Brassicales > Brassicaceae > Camelina > Camelina sativa. Next base: position 32,336,130 of record NC_141896.1, on the reverse strand, counting down.
AAATCAGGTTGCACGGTGGAAAGATAAGGACTGTGCAATTTACTTGGCTGTCTCTCTAGCTACTAAGAAGGCATGTGGTGGTGCGTCTCTGTCTACTGATCTCATTGATGTTGTAACCTTCTTTAAAAACATCATTCACCCGGAGTTACGAGATCAGGATGTCAACAGTTCTCCAATACTTAAGGCAGGGTCCTTGAAGTTCTTAACAATGTTTTGTAGTCAAATACCAAAGCCCTTTGGAATTCAGTTGTTCCCGGAGTTGGTCCGGTTCCTTACAGCAGAGTCGAACGTGGTCCACTCGTATGCTGCTATATGCATATAGAAGTTCTTGCTAGTGAAGGAAGAAGGCGGACAACGTAGGTATGGTGCTGGTGATATAAGTCCGTTCTTGGGGCAGTTGATGACGAGCCTATTTGAAGGAATGAAGTTTCCAGATTCTATGGAGAATCATTACCTAATGAAGTGTATAATGCGGGTTCTTGGTGTTGCGGATATCAGTGGTGATGTTGCTAATTACTGCATCGGGGGGTTGACCTCTATTCTTAATGTAGTTTGCAATAATCCTAAGAATCCTGTATTTAACCACTATCTCTTTGAGTCAGTGGCTGTACTTGTTCGACGGGGATGTGAACGCGATATTGCTCTTGTACCTCCGTTCGAATTGGCTTTTCTCCCTAGCCTACTTAATATTTTGGGGAATGATGTCACAGAGTTCTTGCCATATGCGTTTCAGTTGCTGGCTCAGCTTGTTGAGTTAAGTAGACCACCGCTCTCAAATACCTACAAGCAAATCTTTGAGTTGCTTCTCGAGCCGAAATCATGGGAGATAAGGAGCAACGTTCCAGCTCTTGTGCCTTTACTTAAAGCTTTCTTGCAGAAAGTATCTCATGAGGTCACTTTGATGCGTCGAGTGCTGTTGATATTCAATAAGCTTGTTTCATCTCCTAGCACAGATGAGCAAGGCTTTTATGTGCTTAACACGGTTATTGAATATATCGACTACAGTTTGATTGAACCTCACATGAAGTATGTATGGGATGTTTTGTTCGGACGCCTTGAACGCAAATTTACAGTCAAGTTTCAGAAATCACTTGTGATATTCATGTCGCTGTTCTTGGTAAAGCACGGACCAGTGAAACTATTGAACTCTATGAACACTGCTAGGCCGGATATGTTTGCTGATGTCTTGGAGCAAATCTGGATTCCAAATGCCAAACTGATCACGGGGGCTATCGAGGTCAAATTAACCGCGGTTGCTGCAACTAGACTCATATGTGACTCTCCAGCTCCTCTGGATCCATCAGCTAGTAAACTATGGGGAAAGATGTTGGATAGTATCGTCACACTTGTTTCACGGCCCGAGGAAGAAAGAGTCGTCGATGAACCTGAAATGACAGATGAGATGATCTTAGAGAATGTTGGATACAAAGCTGTATTTGTGAATCTTTACAATGCTGGGAGAAAAGAAAAGGATCCTCTAAAAGACATAAAAGATCCAAAGGAGTTCTTGTTAGCTTCTTTGGCTAGGCTTTCTTCTGCTTCTCCTGGTAGATATGGGCAGATGATTGGCGAGAATCTTGAACAAGCTAATCAAGAAGCTTTGCTCCAGCTCTGCAATGCTTACAAATGTGGAATTGCTTGAAGTAATTAAGTTTTATATTAACTTCATTAACGTTTTCAAATTGTGTAAAATTAGGATTCATGAGTCAATTCTTGATATGATTGTCATTTTTGCAGGGAGATGAGTGTGAGGAGATAACGCATCAACATTGCATTGCATTGCATTATCAAGTTTGAGTTGGTCGAGTGGATTCCTAAAGAGAGGCGTAAAACACGCTCTTGCTCCTGGCCCCGAGAGTTACGGGCTTGGCTAGAATCTTCACATTGCACTGCATTGCACCGCGTCACATTGCACTGCATTACACTGGATCTACGAAGAAAAGTTGTAAAACCATGCTTTGGTTTTTATTAAATCGGGAGTATCATAGCATTAAAGAATTATATTAAAGAAGAGCATCATCGCATTGGTAGAAGCAAGTGTTCTGTTACTTCCATGTATGTCTTCAAATTAAGAACATATTGAACTCATGAATCAATCTTTATGTGATTGTAAAATGTTTTTGCAGGGAACATTGCATTGCATCTGCCACTAAGGAAAGTGGAGAAATCATGCTTTTCCCCCATAAAGCGGGAGTTTCATAGCATATGGAAAACTAGACTAGCTAGAGAGAGCATCATCAATTCTTATATTTTTTTTCATTTTTTTTTTGCTAAAAGGCATTTAAATGCTCTTTATATATCGGTCTTTGGCATTTTTTTACTGTAGGTCATTTTTTGTTTTCATGAAAGCAAAGCGTAAGGCTATTAGATAAGGTACTACTATGTGTCTTTATGTGCATTTTGTCGTTGTCTTATGCAATAACCATGGTTATTAATAAAGGAGAATATTTATTTTCTTAAATAGAATTACCAAAAAAGTAGAAGAAATCTTCTATTTGGAAAATAGTTGATATTATCAAGATCGAAAACTTTAAAGTGTTGGATCAGTTTGGGGAAAAAGGCAATATAAAGAAAACAAATATGATGACAACAACTCATATAGTCATATCATTATTCATACTATTGGTCTGTTTCATTGTTGCTTATTGCCTTAATTTAGGGCTCTAATGAATTCAAACCTTCACAACTTCTAAAAACACATCCAAATAGTAAACCATGTGATTATTTTCTATCTCTTTCTCGGCATAGTGAAAGAAAATTATGCTTCCTTGACTATTTTCTTAGTTTACAATAGGTTTATTACCATCCTCTACTCATAATATGCTTTGAAGTGTTAGCATGCATAACGTGATGACATGTGCCAACCGTATCTTCAAATCTATTACATTTGAATAAAAGTAAGCTCCAACTTTATCTTCAAAGATTTGGAACATATGGTGTACCGGTTGTTATGCCAATAGTAGCGCCGGGCAGCTAAGTTGTTGTAATCATAATTTATGTTATGGTACACTATAAATGTGCTGGCAAAACAATTCTGAATAACACATTGTTTAAAAACGTTTCGTACAACTAAAAAAAGAAAGAAGTTATTTGGTAGTGAATTACATAGAAAAAAAAAAGAAAAAAAAAAGATTTGTTGAGGGAACATAAAAAATGTACAGAAAATAAAAATGTAAATATGAGCTACATATTTTTCTTTTGGAGCTGGTAAGTAAACCCAAACTATTATATTTTGAAAAGATTACACTTCAAAATATAATAATTTTAGTGATCTCGAGTGAGTTGCATCGATAAGTTAACCCGAACAATAAGTCGAAAATTCAACTATTTGCATATAAAACTACATAATGGTTGATATATAACATGCGTCATCTGCTATCTTATGCATAGGAAGATGCGATCATATAATGGTTGACATTTTTGTGATAAGATAGATCTATATCTCGAAAAATGATCTGTTATTAACTTAAATAAAATAAAATAAAAACAAAAACAAAAAGAAGAATGCATTATGTTATTGACGGGTCAATGCATTTTATTTGAGTCCATATAGAAAATGTTTGAGCTTAATTTCAAAGTTATTTTATAAAAAAATTCAAAAGGAAATATTAACAGATAGCCAAATTACGGAGATAAACTAAAAACAAACCATGGTGCAAAAAGGTTGAGTAACTAACGTTTTTTGGAAAGTAAAATTTAAAATTACTCTCAAATAAAAAACAAAACATACAACAGCTTATTGTAATTTTGAATAAAAATATGAAATAAATAATAATTACGCAAAATCTGAAAACAAGGAAAATAAAACTAGAATTCCCATGTGAGAATTGATGAAATAGAAACTTTCGAAGACTCGACGAGAATGAGAAAAAGAAAATTAATTTCATATGTTAAAATAATATGTCATATTTAAAAACCCTGTTTATTTGTAAAATAATGTGCTTTTAGAATTAAAATTTTGTGTTCTAAAAATTAGTATGTGGTAGTAACAAATAACGTGTAATATAAGATAATATCATGTTTAATAGAGAGTTTTCAGCTGTCGCGTGTAATTCGAAAAATTGTCATGTAACAGAAGAAAATGACCGATATTTTAAAAAAAACACACAACAAAGATTCTAAGAGATATTGAGATCCTGGAAATTCAGAAGAAAATCTTGTGCAATTGGATGGAGAGAAAAGACCCATCAACATGGAGCGATTGTTTCAGTGTGATGTCCGTGAGTAAAAATGATGAGAGGAGATGCTGGAAGCGTGCGAAGGTCAATAATTATAAGAAGCGAACAAAAATAAAATGCCTCAGTTTAAATTATACAAAATAAAAATGTTTGTAAAAATTAACCACAGTATCATATAACAAAAATAAACAAAGAGACAAACTGAAACGAAATATTAGTTCTTAAACATTAACATAATATGATTTGATAACTTCAATTATTAAAAAAATAGAGTATATAGAGATAGTAAATAAAAAACTAGTTTTAATTTGATATAACTAATTTGGTGAAAAGACGTTGAAAGAAAAATTTGTCACTGTGTTACCATAGAATTAAAAGATGAGAAAGCTTTAACGACCAAATAAAAAGCTATCAAAAATGAATGTGTAATCCTAATTGTTTAACTAAGCATAGAGTATGTCATATAATTAGTTCTTTTTAATTAATTAATATAATAAGCCTATGTTTAAAATTAGATTGTAGAAATTCATATTTTGTTTCTAACGTTGTAACTTGTAAGAAAAATTTATGAACCCATATTTCCATAGTTATATATTTTTTATTAGGGATAAACTACATGACATAACTAAATTATATGCCCTTGTTTTTTTTGAAAAAATGGATACCACAAGCGGCTGCTTCTTTTTTCATAACTACTGCACGGCTCTGGCTGGAAGGATTAAATTCTCTAGAGCTATCTACTTAAAAGAAAAAAAATTCTGAGTACTCTTCGTTATTCACTCATACTCTTAATGAAAGTTGTAATCCCCAAACTTGTCCTTACCAAACCGATTCAAACCAGTTCACTAAACCAATTTTTAATTGAATTGATAGAAAAAACTAAAATCAGCTTCCCGCTCCATCGTTGCTTCTTCTTTTCCGTCCTCTCACACATATTCCACCATTGAATCTCAAGCTATAAAATCTACAAATCAGATTTTCTTCTCCTTCCTACTACTTCTAGCTTAAATTTTATTAAATCCATGGAATATTCAATCGATTTTGTTGTATTTGGAACCTAGAGACTTCAATTAGATTTAAAATTTGTCTTGATAATGATGGATATTGGGTTGATAACTATCTATTATGGCTCGATTAAGACATATGAATGAACTGTATTGGCTAAATCATAGTAAAACATATTAGATTATCGTTTTTGGTTTCGAAGATCCATTGGGTTGCAAATATAGTAAAACTAGAAAACTGAGTATAACTGTCATGGTATAACTAAAAAAATTGATATAACTAGTACAACTGATTTGGATTCAGTAACCACCACAAAAGGTGAGTTCGCCCTAGCAGTTTCTCTCTGGCACATTCCCCAAGGCTGCTTCCTCCGGCGGCATCGATTCCGATCGGCGCCGCTGGGACTTTGTTCCGTTGTTCCCCTCTTCCTTCTAAGCCTGTTCTACGTCTGGTTCTATGGTGAACATACCGGAGGTTCATCGAGTCTCTTCTCCGCGACTCTGGCCATGCTTCAGCTTCAATTCCCCTCCCCTCATTTCGTCTCTTCTGGTGGTTTCTCTTTGCAAGGTGATTCTCATGAGCTTCCAGCCTTTCAAAGTCAGATTTTAGACTTCACAAAGCCCTTGTAATCTTGTCGTCCGTCTCTGTCACGCCCCTAGAAGTCAACCTCATCATCTCTTTGCTCCTTGGATCTAGATCCCCTCACCAAGCGTTTTGCTTGGTCGCAGTTGGATAGGAGCTCTGTGTTGACGCGTGAGCTGTACAAGATCCTGACAAGACCCCGAGACCCAACCTTTGCACCTCATGATTCCAGGTTTATTCCGAATCCTACTTTATCTTTCCGTAGCTTAATCTTGGTCCGATTCATGAAGTCAGTTGTCCGAAGACTGCAACTTGAACATAATCGACCATGGATGCTCTGTTGTTGCAAAGAGTATTTGAGAACCCTGCCCTTAGAGTTGGTTAGGGTCCCGACCTATTACTACCTGATTTTGAGAAGGTCCGGCATTATGATCTTGGCCCTATGGAGCCATGGTTACCGGTACCTCTTGAATCTACCCTCTCTGTTTCAGCTGTTCTCTGACCTACTACAAGCGCTAAGCTGCTATATATGCTCTGAAACCAGAAGCTCTAGGAACATCGGCATTATGATATTTTCTCCAGGGAGAGGAGGTTACCTAAACTTTCCCACTCTTCTCTCCTTACCTTCCATGTGCCATGAACTTTGTCAATTACAATTCACCAAAGTCCGGAAGGTTGCTCCCCTTTGCCAAAGTCTTGAGAGTTTCAGCATTATGACCATTGCTCCAAGGAGTGTGGTTACTGAATCCTCTTCAAGCATGCCATTCCCAAACCTAATCCCCCAATCAGTCTCCTTGCCACTGAGCAGATCAAGCCATCGTGTCTCTTGGCTATGGAAACCATCACAACGTCCCAATGTCATCTTTTTAAGGACCATTACCACATTACCGCTGCTTCCGCGAATGTGGCGTCGGATCGTTTTGAGTTAGCTTGCGGTTTGGTGCTCCTTTGCTCCTTTGCTCAAGCCTCCAACATCTCTGGTTTATGATTGTCGATCTATCTATCTTTACTTTTGCTGCTTCTTTTTGTTATCAAGCTTTGCCTTGGAAATCTCTAAACCCTTGTAACTTTGCTACTTTGTTTGTTTGAATGAAAGTAAGATATGTTATGTTCAAAAAAACTAGTACAACTGATATTCCTAAAGGTACAACTAGTATTTTATCATGTGATAATTTCGTTTTAGTTATAATTTCTTAAGGAAAAATACAATGACCAACTTTTCGAAGTCTAAACGGCAGCCATGAAAAAACTTGGATAGCTAGTTTAAGAGTGAGAGATAGCCAAGATAAGAATCAAGATTAGTATAATTTTCAAAGTATTTGTACTTATATTTTTGTACAACTTGGTAAAACTTGGTTTTGTAATAGAACAACTATATATGTAAAATTTAGTATAACTAATGGTACAACTACAGCCAAATTTTTAAAAATTATATCTGTACTTTAGAAATTGAAATTTGCTAGACAATAAGATTAAAGATCTTCATTATAAATTGTTTTGTGTGACAAATTTTCTAAATAAACATTAAAAAAGGGATAGTCTACACTAAATTCATTTGTGTACAAGAAAGATCTTATAGTTTTAAGATGACTTTCTTAATGTTAAATCAATTACATTGCAAAACACACAAAAATAAAATTTTGACACAAATTTTTGCATGAAGATATGGAGATGTTATACAAATAAGTAAATTCTTCGGTCCAACTACAAAAATTTAGTTTGAATACAAGTATAACTGATTACACAAAAAATATCAAAAAGTACAACTATGTATAAACGAGTATAACTTGAAAACTATGAAAACTATGTTTGTTTTTGCAGCGCCACTTGCAGTTAACGACGGTAAAGTTGACCCACGTTGCAGTACAATTGTGTATATGCAATTACAACTTGAAAACTGCGAAAAACTGTGTTTATTTTTGTGGCTCGACCTGTCAGTTGTACTTGCTTTGTCGCACCATCTGTCAGTTATACTTGTTTTATAATACTTGCTTTGTGGCGCCACCTGTCAGTTGTACTTGTTTTGCGGTATTTGCTTTGCGGTGCCACCTGTCAGTTGTACTTGTTTTGCAATGATACCGAGATTTAATTTCTGATTTAAGATTTTAAGATTCAATTCATCACCAGTTCGTACTACTAGTACAAGCTGGTATAACTATTCATCATGTTTATGACTATAATAGATCGAATTAACAGGAAAATATAAGTCATGTCTTTTACCCAAACAAGAGTAAGAATTTCTGGAATTCTAAAGTGATTGAAGTTATGTAATCATGGTCATGATTGGAGTATGATGTTCCTAGATCAAGTCATACCAAGTTGTACCAAATTTTACCAAGTTGTATCTTTTCGTTACATCAATTTATAACTAACAAAAACAATCTAGTTATACCAAGTTGTTCTTCTTCTTCTCCATCTCTATCTTCTACGAACCTAAACATAGTTACTCACTTTCAATCGACAATGAGTAAGTAGAAGAAAAATGAAAGAGATGGCTCGAATCTAGATATCCACCGTATTTGTTGTTGTCAAATGTCCTCGTTGTGGAAGGACTTTATAATGATAAATTTAGATCTGCTGAATTGGTTCATCAAATTGAACTTCTGGCGTCGCTGCTACTCATCCATCTGCTTCTAGAGACTGGCTTTGATATGCATCTAGAGCATTCACCACTCGACATACATTTCTGTTCATTGTTTCCACCATTACAAGTTGTCTCTATTTGCACTCGTACAAGGAAATGAAGATGAATCAAGATGAGTTGGGTTGGGTTTCTTGAAGATCAAACGAAGAAAAGAGAAATTGATTTCTAAGGGGTTTGATGGATTTAAGGTTATTAAAAAAAATATTTGACTCGAGTATAAAAGGTTTGGGTGTTGTATTTGTTTTAGTTGGTTGGGTCAGCAATATTTTCTAACTATTAGAGGTCTAAAGGTATTTACTTATTCTTTCCAATTGTTTTAAATCAAAAATAAAGTAAATTTTAGAAGAGTAGCATTTGAGAATTTTTGTTGGAGAGTAGGGAGCTCCCGAGAATTTAACCCATGCTGGAAAAGGAAGGGTGTTTGTGTTGATCAGTAACCAGAGCTTCATCGTGAATCGTGATGTCGAAGTACAATGGTTTTGGTGGCTGGGGAAAGAGAGATGAGTGATGTTGTTTGTTCCTCGTGATTAAAACAACCCGATCTGTTTTTTTTATTTATAACAATATAATTAAATACCCCATAATATTCAATTACAACCCAAACCGTAAACCAATATAAATCAATTTAAGATAACCACCTAAACACACAATACCAAAACAACAACATGCACAATGGAAACATAAATCATAACCAAGACCCTAGATCATCATCCTCCTCATCGCCATGATTCCACGTCACATACATGCACACCACAAACATTAATTGAGATGCATAAGCATTATCAAAATACTTAGTGAGGAAATTTTCCCATCTACTGGGCTATACACACAAGCAACTGAGAAACCAATGTTTAACAAAAAACAACCAAAGACAAACAAACCAGAAAAACAAGCATCAACTGCTGCTGAAAAGATTGGTGTTGACTGACACTGCCCTCAGTGTCGATCGAGACTCCGCCTTGGTGTCGACCAACACCGACTTTGCAGACACGTTCTGCTCGAAGCCAAAAGTCGAAGAACCGCTTTCCAAATCCTCCAAATCGTCTGAAAACTCATGGAAACCAACAACCAACCACAAGCACACAAGAAAACAACACAAACAGCCACAAAACAAGCAAAACAAAGGATTCTCAGGCTTAGATCATCCATGATCATGCACTCACCTATTTTGCAGAAAGTTTCTGACCCAACTGATGAATCCAACACCTTAGAAGGCTTCTCTTTCGTTCATGCACTAGATCTCTACTTCTCAGGGACAGATCTCACTAATCAAGCCAAGAATCCCCAAAAACTCTCAAGAACACTCTCTAACACTTTTTCTCCTTTTCACAAACTCTCAGGAACAGCCAAACTCAAAACTCACGACCCTATGTCGACTTTCCCTTTAAATACCTTTGGTTTGGAGATTTCACTTCAACCAAACTGCTCCATTTTGACAATTTAAATCAATCTGGTCAAACCAGAAACTGCTGGTGCCGATCGACACTATCATTGGTGTCGATCACACCCACTTCCAAAATCCACAATTTGGTTCGTGGATGTTACAACGCAGTTGTTGGAAATTCTTCGCCATAAAATCATCCGAGTGTTTTGTATGATTTTAGAAATAGCATTTTTTTAGCATATAATACATAAAATGAGGCATAAGAGTAATTGTAATCGAAGAGAGAAAGGGAGTGTTATGACGCCATGGCTAGTTTGTTAATTCTTTTATGTTTCATGGTTAGTTTGTATATATTCCCTTTTCCAAATATACTTTGTTGTACAATTGCATATTTTTAAGCAATGTTATAATCATACATCACAAAGAGTTAAAGAAAGTTGGTTGATAAAATACAGTTGTCTATCAGTCACACATAATCGATCCACTGGCAAACTTGTACGCAAAACCTCGCAGTTGTCTATCATTCTCTTTGAACCAAACATATACTACATATTCTTATTAAAAAAAAGGGTAGTATATGTAACTAAAAATGTTTGCCAATAAAGATAATAGAATTGATAATAAAAAATACATTTAAATACCACTAAATTAAAATTTTGTTGATATCATCACTTGTTTATTTCCATAGAATTAGAGAGTCCTAAGCTAATACTGATGTGTCATGCTTACAGAGTTCTATAGCCCATTTCATTATTTGCCTTTATCCTACTTTAATATTTTCTCTAAATTGCCATTGGTATAAAGAAAAAATATTTCATTCAATATATAGAAAACTACAATTAATATTTAACCTCTGATTAGTAATCAAAATTGACTAATCTTAATACTCATAATTATCATGATTCTTAACAAACCTAAAAAAAAATCAAAATTTCCTCATGCATATATATATAACAAAAATTCAGAATTAAAAATAATTATATTAACATAACAAAATCTATACCATAAATAACGTATAAACATTAAAAAAAAATCACTAACCAACCAGTAACACACCACCATTTACCTAAGAATATAAAATCGATCATCATAAATCTGTTTTTCTTAAAATATAAAAATTGAATAATATTGAAGAAACATTTTTTATGTATTCAAATAATTTCATAAACTATCCAAAAGAATTTCTAAGGACGCTTGGTTTATATGGTGAGACTATAGAAGATTGACAGTATTAAATTAATACGGATTAAATCCTAATTATTATACGAAAATTACATATTAAATAAAAATAAAAAGATATATTATACAAGTTGATTGTAGATTCCAAATAAAAATTACAATATACCTTGTAACTAAAAATTATAATAAAATTATTTTATAGTCATTTTACCCTACACTATGTGCGGGTTATTATTATCTAGTTAGTAATATTTTTGAGAAAAAAACTATTATTGGTACTTTTGGAACAAAAACTCATTTTAGTATTACTTTTGAGAGTTGCCTATAAATTAATAAATACATAAATAAATAACTGAAAATAATTATGAGCTTGACACATAAGCACCAATGATTCTCTTTTAATATATAGAAGATACTATATATTAAACGGAGAAAGTCACATTTTCAACATTAAAAAGTATCACTGGATAGCACTTTAAATCTTAAAAAAATTTCACTAATACTACATACCAGCAAGATAATTTTAAATACATTTTAAACCTTTAAAATAGCTTTCTTTTTTACGCCGCCATAAAAGATGATCAAACAATAACGTTAGCCAACGCGAAATAGTTAAATAATGTTCGTTTAATTTAATATCAATTCATTCTATTATTTGCTACAATTGATTATAATAAAGAAAGAATAAATACAAAAATTTGTGAATGTTGAGTATATTTCTTCGATAGAGAGAATGCTTTATTTTTCGAATCTTCAACAGCGAATGCCATCATCTTATACCTCAGATTTATCATGAATACCTCTTTTTATAGCTTGCTATCATCTTATACCTGATCAGATTCTTCAGTTTTTGCTTAGATTTATCAATGGCGGAAGTATGAACAAACCATGACGCACAAAGATTAGGGTTGGGCGAGAGTTTTGTGGTCGGACGGTGAATCCACGACGAAAATAAATAAATATATATATATATATATATATATATATATATATATATTTTAATTTTTATTAATAGTAATAAATAATTTAACTATTGCCTGTTGATGGTCAATATTGTTTCTTTGTCATCTTTTTGTGGCGGGACATATATGAAAGTTAATTTTAAGATAAAGTGTTAGTGACAAATTTTAATATTACATAGTGAATTTCTCTCAAATTTTAAATTGTTATCAAATAAAACTTTAAAGGTAAAAATGTGAATTTTCCTACGTTAAACCGTATTATAAAACTGTAATATATATTAGAAAGCTATGTAGTTCACGCAGTACTGAGTTCACGTTACCTTTATCAGTTTCATTGCCTTTCTTTTTTTATTTATCATAACGTAACCTCGTTTTAGATTTAGACTACGTATAGTACACTAATAATATTTTTTTTTTTGTCAACCATTGGGCCACAACTGGCCGGTCCATTAGTCAAATTCCTACATTCGTAGGAGCCGAGACTTGATCCCGGGTGTGATGATGCCTTCTACAAATGGACTTACCTCCTGTTACTGCACTAGGGTCACTTCACGTACACTAATAATTTATTAAAAGTTGTCAATAATGGACTGTTTGTAATTTATAGACTCTTTTTTCCACTACTATATAAACTCAATAGCATATCATGAAATTTCAAATCCATACATAGCAATAAAAGGGAAGAAGCGAATAGTGAGTGGCTTGAGAATAATTTTATATTCATCAAAACACCCAAAAATGGCATCACACAAGCTCTTTCTCATCGTTTTATTGGTGACTCTTTCTTCTTCTATTGTGATCAACACTTGCTCGGCCTCACGCCGCCTTCTCCAAAAAATTCCAGGGTTTAATGCACCTCCATTGCCATTCGGGTTTAATCCACCTCCACTGCCATTCGGGTTTAATCCACCTCCACTGCCAAGCTGGTTTAATGTACCTCCATTGCCATTCGGGTTTAATCCACCTCCACTGCCGAGCGGTTTTAATGTACCTCCATTGCCAACCGGGTTTAATCCACCTCCATTGCCAAGCTGGTTTAATCCACCTCCATTGCCCAGCTGGTTTAATCCACCTCCATTGCCAAGCTGGTTTAATCCACCTCCATTACCATTTGGGTTTAAACCACCTCCATTGCCAACCGGTTTCAATGTACCTCCATTGCCATTCGGGGTTAATCCACCTCCATTTCCAACCGGTTTTACTGTACCTCCATTGCCAACCGGGTTTAATGTTCCTCCATCGCCAAAAATATTACCATAACCAACTCTTCACATTTCTCACTCACTTTCTAAAGCCAACTTCGCCTTCGATTTATAACAACAATCCCTTCTCTCCCTACCACTCTCCCATCCACAGATCCACTTCGTTCCTCTCATCACCACCTTCTACAACTAGATCGAGTCCTTGAATAATCACTACATGTATTTAATGTATCTCTTATATTATTGTTGTAATAATTTGTTTCATTGTGATGTGTTTTGGTTTGGTCCCGCGTGATATGCGCCTTTAATTTCCTTTTCGATTATCTATGTGTTGTATTTTTACATTTGTTGTACTACTTAACGTGTTTATCTGGTTCCTTGTTTCATTGATAAATATAATATAAAATTTCTTACCATGTGTTTCATAGTTCTACCAATAATATATGTTATGTATTCCCTTTGACATTTTTCTCCTTTTCAGAACCATAATTTTTGGTTTTTCTTTTATATATTATATTTTGCAAAGGTAAAAAAGCATTGAAATACAAATAATTAAGAGGATTTTAGAGTTATGACAGACATCTAAGCAAATGTTTGACGTAGATCCCGCTTGGATATTTTGAAATAACAAATAAGAGTGAAATTTTGTTTAGAGGTTAAAAAGTTTCGAAAAAAGCTTCACAAACTGAAAATAATTAAAAATTTAGGTTATAAGTTGAAAATTTTCATGGCAAACCAAAAAATATAAGTAGTCATGAAATTTTTGTTATTATGTTGAAAAGAAATAGATACATTGCAATTGACTTTAAAATTGGACCATTTTTACAATTTTCCCTAGAAACTAGTAAGATACCATTCTTCATATTCATGTTCTAAAATTTACTATTTTGACAAATATCCCTTAGTTCGAACCGCCATTGAGATTGATTTTAATTGATGGGCTGAATTATATAAAATTGGGGTAAAGTTAAGTACATATTTATTTATTTTCTGTCTCTGTTTACTTTTATTGGATTTTTCCTAAAAATTTAACTTGCTGAGAAACGAACCTTCGCGACTCTTATACGGTTATACCTAATGGCACATCTAAATTGAAACAATGCTCCAGAGTGAGATTATTGCCTTAGTAAGCCATAGACTTGTGAGAGAAATATCAAGTTTGTGTTAGTGGCGTAGGTGGAGAGTTAAGTACGCACTCAACATTTTTACCCTTTTTAGATATAAATGTAGATGTTCAGAAGAGGTTTTAACATTCCAACTCATATAGAACATACAGTTTTCTTATCTTTTTTTTTTTTTTGAAAACTTTGTGAAAAAAATGGCTAATGATGTTGGAAACATTAGTGTGTATACTCTGAAGATGCAGTTACCGCAGCAGGGTGTTTGTTTGGAACAAGGTCCTGGTAGGACACAAAACTTTGCATATGAGGACAGACAAGTGGAGAATAGGAAGCACAGCTGACGTGACAAGTCCGATGTTGGTGGCATGAGAAGATAAAGTAGAATCGGGAGAGAAGATATTTGGAGAATATTATTCCCGGTGGATAAGGAAAGGGAGTTCTTGGCAAACAAGTAACTGCCTTAAATGAAGATTTGAAGATCTTTTTGTTAAGGTTTAGAGAGATCGAATATAAAAGATCTGGGGTTATTGGTGGTAGGTTTTTTAACACTTGAAAAACCTTTTGCGTGAAATTGTAACTTCAAGGCTGATCAAAGAAAACTAAGAAGGCGAGTGTTGGGTTATTCTCTTAGATCTATACTGGTGAGAGTTTAGATAGAGAAGAGAAGAGTGCTTAGATTTATTCTTGTAACCAAGTGTTTGATAAGAATAAATAGTAAAGCGTTGGCTTGGCGTTTTCCAAGTAGAAGATTGTGGTGTTAATCTTCTATACCCTTACAATTGGTATCAGAGCGGACACATGATAAAAGTCTTTTTGCCTTTTCAACAGGTGAGATCTTGTGACAAGAGGTATGGAGAAATCACAAGCTTTTGTTGCAATACCGAAAGTTCTGAAACTGGATCCAGAGTACTATGGGCATTGGAAGGTGTCGGTCAAACAGGCAATTCAAGGTATCGACATGCAGGCCTGGTTTGCTGTTGAAGATGGCTGGACTGAACCAATGGTGAAAAATGAAAAAGGTGAATCGATGCCTAAACCTCGGAAGTAGTGGACTGCAGAAGAAAAGGCTGAGGCCTTGTCGGTGATTTTCAACTCTCTGCCGCTGGATCAGTTCAATAGTGTCTAGGGTTGTGTGGCTGCGAAAGAAGCTTAAGATATCCTCCAAGTTACCTTAGAAGGAACTAGCAATGTAAAAAGGACAAGTCTGGACAATCTGGCATCAGATTTCGAGAATCTGTTGATGGAAGAAGGTGAAACCATTGCAAGTTATAGCAGTCGTCTGAGTGCTATTGCACAGGAAGCTGTTATCATGGGAAAACGCTACAAGGACAAGAAGCTGGTGAAGAAATTTCTTAGGAGTATCCGAGACAGATTTCAACCACACAGATCTGTCATTGACGTCTCCTTGAACTCAGATGAGTTGAAGTTCAGTCAAGTTGTTGGGATGATGCAGTCGTTTGAGATGCAGCTGAAGAAAAAGGAACAACGCGCTGAACGATCATTTGCTCTAAAGGCTGTTGAAACACAGAAGAATGCTGAGACACAAGATACTGCAGATGAAGATAAAGTTGGGTTACTTGTGAGGAAGTTCTTCAAGAAGATGGAGCGTGGTCAGCACAGAGGATCCTCATCTACAGTTAGAAGTGATTCGGAAAGGGACTTTAAGAGGGGTGATAGGCAAGAGCGCCAATGTCTGGAGTGTGAAGGATACGGACATCTCAAGGCAGAATGCCCTAACTACAAGCGCAAAGGGTTCAATGCTATGGATGCAAAGGATATGGACACACCAAGGCTGAATGTCCTACCAAAGAGAGTAGATCCAAATCGTCTGTCGTCTAGAGTGATAGTGACTCTGATGATGACGAGCAAGATGGTGAAGTTCTCAATAACTATGTGGCTCTGCTGGGAGTCATTGAGGAAAATGAAGTGGTGGAGCAGGAAGTGAAGGATCAACTGGATGTTGTGTTAGATTCTGAGGATGACGATGCGGATCTACCAGCTGAGGAACAGGTTACCCTGTTAATTTCGAGTCTGGTTCAGAAAACTCAGGAGTATGATGTGCTTAGAGCTGAAAAAATAGATCTGGTGTCAAGGTTCAACTCGCTGTCTTCAGATCTTGAGGAGGTAAGAGCCAAGTCTCAGGGACTTGAGAAGCAACTGGAAGAGCAGCTTAAAAACATCAGAATGCTGAGCAAAGGAACAAAGGATCTTGACACCATTTTTAGTAGTGGGAGAGTGGGTAATACTAAGTGGAGACTCAGGTATCAAGGTAACGATGCTTCAACATCCACGAAGTTTGTCAAGGGCTTGAATGCAGAAAACAAAGAGGCTGTACCCATCCAACCGAAGACACAAGCGACAGTACCGGCCAAAACCAATTCTCACCAAGAAAGAAGTGTACATTCTCAAAGGAGAATTCAGTCTTCTTACAGAGCACCTTTTAGAGTTATGCCTGTGACTCAGTCATTTGATCCATATGGGTTGGCTGCGAATGACTACTCAGCACATCAGGCATTTGGACCAGCTTACCAAGTTTCACGAAGTCGAAGAAACGGGTGTTGGTACTATGAAAATCTAACTCATTTTAAAGCATAGTGCTATGAGTACAACACTCACATGTCAAGGTTTTCCCAACAAGCGACTTATCCTAGAGATATGAGACAGATCAACAAGCCGCTGTTTGTCAAGAGGAGTGGTATGTACTGTAATGTAGCTCAGGCTGAGGGTAAGTTTGGTTTTGACTAAAAGAAGTGGTACTTTGATAGTGGATGTTCCAGACACATGGTCGGAGCTCATACTAACCTGTCGGAATTTGAGAATATATCTACTGGTCGTGTTACTTTTGGTGATGGAGCAAACAGGGAAATCAAAGGCAAAGGTGTTAATGGTGGAAGTGCACAACCTAGTCTCAAAGATGTATTTCTAGTTGATGGGTTAAAGGCAAATCTCATCAGTGTTAGTCAGTTGTGTGATGAAGGTCTGGATGTTACTTTCACTAAACGGGATTGCAAAGCTGTTGATCAACAAGGATCTGTGAAGCTCGAAGGCAAGTGGTCAGGTAATAACTGCTATATGTGAAGTTCAACAAATCATTGCTTTCATGCATCCACAGGGACATACACTAAGTTGTGGCACCTGAAGCTGGGTCATCTGAACATATGCACCATGCATAAACTCGCACATCAAGATATTGTTCGAGGGATACCTAAGCTCCAGTCTGATCAACACTTTGTGAGTGGACCATGCAACAAAGGTAAACATGTAAAAGTGTCACACAAGGCGGTTCCTGATGTTTGCACTGGTCGTATTTTGGAACTGGTACACATGGATCTTATGGGTCCGATTCGTGTCAATAGCCTGTCTGGTAAACGATTCATTTTTGTTATGGTCGATGACTTCTCTCGCTACACATGGGTGTGTTTTCTTAGGGAAAAGTCGGATACACTTGAATGCTTTCGCATCTTGGCCCTCCAAATCAAAGGCGAGAAGTGGGATATCAAGGCAATACACAGTGCTCACGGTGGTGAATTTTAGAACGAGCAGTTTAATCAGTTTTGCACAGCTCAGGGGATTACGCATCAATTCTCAGCTCCCAGAACGCCGGAACAGAATGGTGTAGTTGAACGGAAGAACAGAACACTGCAAGAGATGGCAAGAGCAATGCTTCATGGGAATCAAGTTCCTCAACAGTTCTGGGATGAGGTTGTCAATACTGCATGTTACATTATCAATCGGGTGTATGTTCGACCAGGAAACTCCAAGATACCCTATGAATTGTGGAAGGGTCGCACTCCATCGTCAGTTATTTCCATGTCTTTGGCTGTGTATGCTACATCTTAAATGACAAAGACCAGCTGGGAAAATTTGATTCAAAGAGCGATGATGGGTTATTTCTGGGTTATTCAGGAAACAGTACTGCTTTTCGTGTTTACAACAAGCGTCTGCGTTCTATTCAAGGAACTGTCAATGTGGTGTTCGATGATATTTCTTTCCAGCGAGTCTCGCTCATTCCAATTCCACACCCAGATTACTCGGTAACTGAAGCTCCTGAAACTTCTTCTAGTGTTCTCGAATCTCCAGCCTCCACAACACATCCCTATGCTCCTTCTGAGGATTGTCCTTTTCTGGATGTCTTTCAGGTGCATCAGAATCACTCCTCTAATGATGTTATTGGCGAGATTCAGGGGGGCAGAGTTACCAGGGGAAAGCAAATTGATTTTCTTCATCTGGCTGGGAACAAACAGCGATCGATCATTCAACAAGTGCCTCAGGACTCTGAAGTCGTACAATTTGCTTGTTTCGTTTCCTCGGTTGAGCCAAAAATCACAAAGAAGTTCTGACAGGTGAGTTTTGGATAGCTGCTATGCAAGATGAGCTTGAACAGTTTGCTCGCAGCGATGTGTGGGAACTCACAAGCAGACCGGTGGATGTCAATGTGGTGGGAACTAAATGGATCTTTAAGAACAAAAGTGATGAAAATGGATGTATTGTGAGAAATAAAGCTCGTCTTGTTGCTTAAGGTTACTCACAAGTAGAAGGAGTTGACTTTGATGAAACCTTCGCACCAGTGGCAAGGTTGGAATCCATTCGCTTTCTGTTTGGCATGGCATGTGCGATGAACTTCACATTGCATCAGATGGATGTCAAGAGTGCCTTTCTTAACAGGATCCTTCAAGAAGAGGTCTATGTCGAACAACCCAAAGGGTTTGAGGATCCACAATGTCCGCAACATGTGTACAAACTGAAGAAAGTTCTGTACGGACTCAAACAAGCACCTAGAGCCTGGTATGAAAGGTTGACAACTTTCCTTATGGATCAAGGCTATGTTTGCCGAAGTGTGGACAAGAATCTGTTCATTATTAGTCTTGAAAAGGGCCTGATGTTTGTGCAAATCTATGTCGATGACATTGTCTTCGGGTCAACCTGCCAGCAACTCGTCAATCAGTTTGTCCAGAATATGACTGATGAGTTTGAGATGAGTATGTGTGGAGAACTAACTTATTTCTTGGGTTTGCAGGTACAACAGTCAACTGATGGCATCTTTGTGTCCCAAAGCACATATGCGAGAGGCTTGGTAACAAGATTTGGCCTTACCACCAGTAAGGAAGCTAAGATACCTATGAGGGTGAATGACAAGCTCTCAAAGGATGAAGCAGGAGAAGACGTTGATGAGAAACTGTAACGAGGGATGATTGGTAGTCTTCTGTATTTGACAGCAAGCTGTCCGGACATCTGCTTAGCAGTTGGTATATGTGCTAGATATCAAGCCAGACCTAAGAAGTCACATCTCTTAGCTGTGAAGAAGATCATCAAGTACATCAAAGGCACAATCGAACTTGGCATCTACTATACCAAGGACACAACCACCAGTCTAACAGGCTACTGTGATGCTGATTGGGCTGGTTCTGTGGATGATCGCAGAAGCACATAAGTGGTGGTTGCTTCTTCATGGGAAACAATCTCATATCATGGCACAGCAAGAAGCAAAACAATGTATCTCTGTCAACAGCTGAAGCTGAGTACATAGCCTTGGGTAGCTGTTGCACATAGCTGATGCTGATGAAGCAGATGGCTGCCGATTATGGGACACACATCAAATCAGGCCATAGAAATTCTAGGGTCTCGGTTATTGCAATGTGGATTTGTTTTTATGTTGTTGGAACTTTGTTTAGAAGTATGTTAGGTTTTTGATTTATATTGGTTATGATTGGAATTGTATTATAATATACTGGAGTTGGTTTGATGTCTTCCGCTGTGCATGATGTGTTAGTGTTAGTTTGTTGGTTGCTAGGTTGCATGGAAACGGAAACGGATACGCGGAAACGAAACGTTTCGGAAACGGGAAATGGTTTTTTTCAAAAATTAAGTAATGGAAACGTATAGGAAACATATATATATATATATATATATATATAATAAATCTTCAAACATAAAAACCATATTAAAAAGATCTGAAACAACACAAATTCAAAACATAAATATTAAATAGTTTAATTAAAAGTAAAACTGTAAAAAAAGTAAACGTTCAAAATCAATTTTTTTGACCAGCATCGCCATATATTTAGGGATTTAACTAATTATATTATAAATTTTTATCATTATATGAATCATGAATTCTTATATTTACAATTTCTTTATTTATTAAATTTTGAAATTATAAAAAAAAGTTTTTGTCGCGTTTCTAAAACGAAAACGAAGTTTCCATCGTGTTTCTAAACAAATATCTTTAAGAATAGTGTTTCTGTGACTTGTTTCCAAGTTTCCATGAGTTTCCGTTTCCAAAACGTTTCGGAAACGGGAAACGCACCTCAAAAAGAATTTCTATGCAACATAGGTTAGTTGGTTATTATTAAATATTATGAGATATTTAATTATATTATTTTTAAAAAAATAACTGGGGGTTTGTTTCACATCTGAAAATTATATATTTATTTTTAAGCAGATACCAATACATTTGCTTATATTATTTCATCTTAGAGATACTAGTTAGTTATAGTATCATAAATCAATACAACAACATTTTTTTCTACTAACACAGAAGCCGTGATCATATCTGTCTTTCTGACAAATGAAATTGCAGAGGTATGGTCCTCCCTCGTGTTCAGGATCACACGCGTAAGACTCGGAGCAATGGAGATGCGGACGCAAAAATCGGCGAGGTTGATAACCTATATACAATATTAACAATAATCAATACCCACTAACAAAGAGTAAAATCATCAGTTGCAAAATGAAGGTATGAATAACAATAAATAATTACCCGGACTTTCAGCAGTTGTAGGAAGACAATGAACAAAAGATACGATGAAGATGATAGTAAAATAAAATGCCACTAAAGTTTTCATAGTGATAATTATTATTCTAGTGATATTCTCTCAACTTTTTTTAATGATCTTTTCTTCAACTAAACTGATTATATATATATATATATATATATATATATATATATATATATTATAAGAACATAAATATGCTTCATGTTTTTTTTTCCTGGTCAAAGATGCAAAATAATATAATCTTTTGATTTATTTCCATATAGATGTATTAAAAAGTATATTCTTAGCTTATCTATATAAACATTTTTGAAGTACATTTTGGTTTATGCCCTTTAAATTTTATTTATTAAATTTGTTTTTTACAGCATTAACCCCTAAAATAATTCCATAAATAATATTGTAGAGAAACTCAAATACTAAACTTTCTTAAATTGACCAACATTTGTTACATTTATTGCCATAAAATTCTAACAACATCTATACATTCCGATTTTTCCAAAAACAACTCTACCCATTAAAGTTTTAACCCATTAAATCTCCAAAACTATTTTTATGAATCCTAGAATCTCTCAAATTCAAATGATATACAACGGATTTTCCATAACAAAAGTTTACAATTTCAATAATTATATTAACATTAATAATTTTCCTAAACAGAAAATCTAATTATAAAATGTCACATTAAATATGTTGAAACCCCCCCCATATAATTTGGTTTATTTTTTTAATTTTTTGAAGAATTACCAAAAAAAAAAATTCTATTAATTATCATAAACTATATATATTGACATGGAAAAATTAAAACTATAAAAATATGCTAATTTGGTAAAACAATTAACATAATTAAACTTGATAAAGAAACTTATTTTGATTATATTTTTTTACGCAAAAACTTATGTTGATTTTGGTGAGACGGGTTGGCATTAATCTCATATAGGGAGTTAAGTGGAATTGTTTTTTTTAAACACTTTTAGATGTGTACCGGAAGATAACTGTATTACTAGAATATACCTATACCACAGAGGTTAAAACCTTGAAAACACTACAAAAATCCTATACTTTGAATATTTATATCAAATATCTGTAAAATTTTATATGTTTAAAATTAAGAAAACAATAATAAAATAACAAATTAATACAGTATAAATTTATATTTTTTGAAATTAAAAATATTGTCCCGCGGTATATTGCGGGTTAAATCCTAGTTATGTTTCATTTCTTGTCAAGTAATATTAATTATTTTATACATTATTAAATATGTATATTTCAGCATCTTTAGTTAAGATTTTGAAATATTATTTGCTTAAAACCTTATGGTTGTAAACATTACTTGACCAGAATTGATGGTAGTAAAAATCACCTTAACTAGTATTTAACGTGTGGTACACCACGAGACAACCTTTTTTTTATAATTTTCATGATTTTTTTTATAAAATGATTGAGTTTAAAACGAAATATATAGATGTCACAATATTATAGATATTTTGGTGTATTTTAAAAATTAATAGTGTTTCTTATTGAGTATATGTGGTTAATTTGAAAGAACTAAAAATATTTTGATTTTGAAAAAAATAAAAGTACATAAAAATGGTGCACGCCTAATACATAATATTGTAAATATATTTCTATTTTTTGTAAGACTTAAAATAACCCTTTTCTAAATATATGTGAGTTAAATTTTAAATAAATATAAATAATCATATTAGATATATAAATAGAAATTTTTTTGGGTACATTTTCAAATAGAAAATGTGACTAATCCTCATAAACCCCTAAAACACTCTAGAGAGACACAGAGGGGATGACCGTAGTCAAGACTGCATGGAAATAGAAAAGAATACGCGGAAACGAAATACAAGAAACAATTTTTCTGAAATTAGGAAATGGAAACACTTTGAAAACATAGGTATATATATAAAATCACCAAGCGTAAAAACCATATCAAAAGGAATATTTGAAATAAAATAAATTCAATATATATATATATATATATATATATATATCAACTAAAACACTAATAATATCATAATTTATCTGTATCATGAATTCTAATATTTCCAAATTATTTATTTATTAAGTTTCCAAACTAAAACAAAAGAAGAAGTTTTCATCGTATATCTAAAACGGTGTTTTCGTGATTTGTTTCCCTGTTTTCACGAGTTTCTATTTCCATAACGTTTCGGAAATGGGAAACATAACAAAAAGAGTTTCCATGCAAGACATACTTGTGTTCTTTTTTCCTTTTTAAAAATCGACCATAGTTGTGTTCATGAGTGTCATCTTATAAAGATGTTAAAGTTCTTTATAATCCTCCACTCTTTACTTCTGTAAATTTGAAAAACTTGTAGATGATTTACCGAAGTTTATATTTGTGTATCCTTAAAAGACACAAAAATAATAATTAGTTCTTCATATATATAGTTTCAAATTAATAGTTAGTAATGCTCTAGAGACTTACCGTTACAATTTCTCAAGTCTGTCTGTCATGATAAAATGTTTTGCCTCGGAGCACTTTGACTTGGATACACCAACATGTTTTGAAATACTTACGTCTTTAATGTATGATAAACCAATGGGAGCGACCAGTTTGCTTTTTTTTTTTTCTTTTTTTTTTTGAATTTTGTGATGTGTAGGGGTTTGTATGTTTGATAGAATGCAAATTATTTATAGGGGAGATAATTTTTCTAGCGGTTGGTAGAAATAAAACTTTAGATAAAATTAGGAAGAAATGGAAAGTGATTTAAATTTTAGAATATTCGAAAGTGATTTCTAAATTACATTCCGAATATATATGAAATTAAATACTGTTAAAAAAAATAAAAGACTGCGAATAAGATTTTATAATTTTACGAAACTTGCAATAGAGATTATATAAAATATTTGTAACGATTTAAAATATGAAAACAACTACAAAAATATTAATATATTTTAGGCTAATATTATTTCTGTTTCTTAAATCTAAACAATAAAATATTTCTTTCGAATTAAGATATGGAAACAACTACAAAAAATTGATATATCTTTTAGCCTAATATTATTTCTGTTTCTTAAATCTAAACAATAAAATATTTCTTCATTTTAAAAGGAAAATAACAATTAAGTCGAGATGATTTATAAGAATAAACGATGTTGTTCATCAATTATTTGATATCCCCACTTGTAATGTTTTCTATTTGGCCACTCATATAGCTCTGTGCAGTTTGTACACTCTGTAGGTATAGTGTTTTGGTTATTGCATGATTCAGATTATGACCTGTTTTTTGGTTGCTTGATCTTGTATTATTGATACGGTGTTATTGAACTTGTAATCCGTGTTTGGTTGTACCCTTGAACGAGTCTGTATAACTTTTTTGGCATCCACCTTTGTAAGT
Source organism: Camelina sativa (assembly GCF_030686135.1). Taxonomy (NCBI): domain Eukaryota; kingdom Viridiplantae; phylum Streptophyta; class Magnoliopsida; order Brassicales; family Brassicaceae; genus Camelina; species Camelina sativa. The sequence goes on along the minus strand of NC_141896.1, from coordinate 32,311,726 downwards.
GGTTTTTTAAAGTTTACTACCGAAAATGAGTTTTTTTTTTCAAACTTACAAATTTACATTCTCGTTGGTAACGCGTGTTGGCTGTTTAACCTTACAAAGGATTTATTTTGGGAAAAGTATAATAGTACCACTGTGAATGACCTTGAAAATGTATTCAAGTTCTTCACCTATATATATAGTAATGGAATACAGATCTCAGAGCAACACCAGACGACATTTCAGCACAGGATCTACGTGTATTGAGATTCACATATAAAACTTTTTGAATGTTAGGGGATGAAGTCATCATCATAACCGTCATAGCTGAAATGATAAAGTAGGGTGGGAATTCAAAGTGGACATCGGTCGTGGTGGTAGGTCCATACAGTCCAGTAAAATCGGTGGAGTTGAGGATCTACGGTCCATTGTAGATGAAGCGTATGGTTTTTCAAAAACTCAAGTTGGCTTATCCATGACATATTGGGTCGCAAAACAGTTTTCTTCAGAAATTGACGACGCCTGTTATCCACTGGCTATCACGACCACTGGCAAACAGTTTCTCTTTATATTTAGAACCTTTGGTCGTAAACATAGTTATAAGTCAGTTGCAAGTTAGTGATTAAATTGTGTGACTAATTTAAGGCTCCTTAGCTGTCGTTGCAAAGTAGTCCTCGTATATTAGTAACCATTTTGCTACTAATCTGATAGTTTCATAGAAACAAATTTGGTCGCAATTTGGTGACATTTTGGAATATAATAAACATACTTTATCTACCAAATTTGGAATGAATCACAATAAATTAAAATTGAAAACCAAATCATTAAGAAAGATATCATTATCATTCATTAACCAAAAAGATTATCATAATGATTGTATTAACCAAAAAGATCATCCTAAAGCAAAACAAGAAATAACATCAAACAAGCAATTCATGTTTTTTGAAAAAGACAATGTTTATGGAGAAAGGGGATGTGGTGGCTGGTGTTGTGCCTAACGTGGTTGCTGGTGAGTACCTGACACGGTGGCTTGTGGTATGATGTCTTCAGGTGTGGTGTCTTCAAGTGTGGTGCATGGTGTGGTAGCTGGTACAGTTGGTGTACGCAAGGAAGCCATAAAAGTTGCAAATTCTGGATTTATCTTTCATGTAGATGACAAGGTTATCAGTCTTCATTTGAGATTCTTGATGCTCCTTATCACGTCGTGCATTTTCGAAGTTGTTCTTGAAACTCCACAAGTGTTGATGTTGATGGAGAAGATTCTGCATAGCTTTCTTTCCTTTTCCCTTTCCTAAGTGTCTCAACATGAGATCCAAGGCCAAAAAGGTTTCCCTTCTCATCTATTTGAGTTCACTAAAACAAAGAAAAACAAGCATTTCGTAAGTCAAGGCTAGAAACAAGTATTAAGAAACCAAAATGTTCAGCAAATAAAGAAACCATGCGGATTAAGAAACCAAAATGCGGATTAAGAAAGCAAAATACTCATTCTTTTCATCAAAATAAAGAAACTAAGGAGTTACCTTAAGAATAATCATACAATCATCAAAATAAAGAAACTAAGGAGTTACCTTAAGAAAGATTTCATTCTTTTCATCAATGCTGAGAGTACGATGAGTTGAACGTTCAGAAGAGTTCTCTAAATTTTCTGGACCATTATTGTCCCTTAACACAGTCTCTCCTCTAATGTTTTCTCATAAGTCTCAGCTACTTGTTTAGCTTTTTGATCAACAAATGATCCGTCAGCTCAAGTATGTATTTTCATGAACACTTCACCAAATGATACCGGACGGCCCAATTCTTCCTCCTAAAAAGAAATTGTAAAATGTTAAAATCATGGAAGCAATATCGGATGTAAGTGGATGAAAGTACAAAGTCTCATATTACCATTTCCTGATGAATTTGCACATATGATTTCTGACCAGCATGGTGTTTGTGGTAGAGGTGTCAAACGGGCCCGCCCGCGCCCATATAGCCCGCCCCGCCATGGACATTTTCTTTTGGGACCGCTGCGGACCGGCCCGTTTAGGACCGCGGGCAAAATATATATGTCCAGACCCGCCCCGCAAGACCCAGCGGGTTAACGGTCCGGTCCGCGGGCATTGTATACATTCTTGGTTGTTAGTTTTCATTTTTAGTTTTGTTCATTTTGATGTTGAATTTGTGTGATCAGCAATTAGCAGCTCTGTATTTCTTTTGATAGAAAATCTTGGAGTTGGTATAATGTATGTGTCATGGCATGGAATTTGAAAGAAAGTTTGAAAGTTGAAACCAAGAGCTTCATAGAAAAAGTTCAAAAGGAAGAAATAATGAATTTTGTTGTTGATCATGCCATCAAAAATATTTTTTCCTCTTAAAGAATAAAGACAATGCTGATAGTTGCAGAGAAATCAAAGAATGATGAAAACAAAGTTGCAGGTTTCAAGAACAGTTTTTTTTTTCCCAGGTTGCTAATTTATTCTTCAGTTACTATGGCTACAGAACTCGGATTCTTGCTTTGAAAGATGTTTTAGAAACTTGGCAGCGAGATCTTTCCAGTGATATAAAGATCACCTTCTGATTCCTTATTTTTTGATGGTAAATCGCTCTCAAAGTTGGCTGCTCGCTGGTTTGTTTTGTTTCAGAGCTGTCTTACGGATTTGATCATAACTTGCTAACCGAAAACCCAAATCGCGATCTGTTTCTTTCTGTGGCTTCACATGACTGATTTGGATGTTTTCACCAAGTTTCATAATTTTCTGGGTTGTTTTGCTGCTCCGTTTATGGTCTGCTTCAAGACTGATGAAAACATTTCAGTTCAAAAATTTCAGTTCAAGAGTTTTTTATTGACTAACACACTAACATTGCATAAATCAAATGAAAACATTGATAAGTGAATCAAATCAAAAACTCAAATGTATTGATACATGAAGTCAAACTTGAAACAAAACTGAACTCAAACTAAAAAACCAGCAACAACTCACTCAAGTTCTAAAAAACCTGCAACAACCTGCAATCTCTCACGGTCTAAAAAACCAGCAACAACACTCCGACACAAACTCTCAAAAACCTGCAACAACACTCTGACCCAAACTCTCAAAAACCTGCAACACAACTCAGACTCAAGCTCTCAAAAACCTGCAATAACTCAAACTTGTTCTCCATCAACATCTTCATCATCTACAACAGCTTCGGTCTCATCTTCACCATTATATACTTCATCTTCTTCTACATTTATTACAAAATAACATTGTTAATACACAATTTAAGCTTTTACAACTTTTAAATACAACCTTTAAAACATAATGTACATACCTCCTTCATAAGATTCAAAACCCTTTAGCCAATTGCGCCAACATATAAGTGCTTGAACATTTTTAGGCAGAAGGCGGCTTCTATATTTGTTAAGAACTCTAGTACCAATACTGAAAGAAGATTATGAAGCTATAGTGGAGATAGGAATGCTAAGAAGATCACGTGCCATGGAAGCCAGTTCTCCAAACCGTGAAGAGTTATCTTTCCAATATTTTAGAACATCCAAACTCTCAAGACCATTCATTTCCAATGCAGGTTCATCTAAGTACATATCCAAAGATGACTTTCCATTGACAACAACATTTGCTTTGCGAAAGGCAAAGAAATCCTATCAGCAGAACAAAACATAACTTTCAGAAAAAAAACAAATCATAAGAAATACATATATCAAAACAGAACATATGAACTTACACTGTAATTGCTAAAGTTTCCTCTTGATTCTTCATCATTCTGTGGAACATTTCCACTTGTCCTAGTTGGAGGTTGTGTTGTCTTTGACTGCTTCTCATATACTTCAAAAAGCTTATGTAGTTGATCTCGCAAATGTTTTATCTTTTTCTGACAGGAGCTCATATCAAGTTTTGCAAAACAGAATTCTGCAAGTGTGAGTTTCAACCTTGGATCAAACACTGTAGCCATTGCAAAAGTGTCACTAACTTCTTCCCAATACTTATCAAACTTCTCTTTCATTGGGACAATCATTTCTCTGATTACTTCATCTTGGTTATGCTCATTCATTGCCAGCCAATTCTGGATCTTCCAAACTTGCATGAAATACAAGTTTGAAGTTGGATATGTAGATCCAGAAATAAGATTCGTGATATGATCAAAAGGCTCTAAAAAATCACTCAGTTGCTTTAGTCGGTGCCATTCCTCATCATCATACTGTCAAACTTCTCATGCCACTGCTTAGGAGCCTGTTTGAGTCCATATAATGACTTCACAAGTTTACACACTTTGTGTTCTTGTCCTGGAATAACAAATCCCTCAGGTTGTTTCATGTAGATTTCCTCTTCTAAATCTCCATGAAGAAAAGCAGTTTTTACATCCATTTGATGGATTTCAAGTTTTCTCAAGGCTGCAATACCTATGAGCATCCTGATCGAAGATAGTCTTGTTACCGGTGAATAGGTATCAAAGAAATCTAAGCCTTCTTTTTGCCGAAATCCTTGCACTACAAGCCTAGCCTTGTACCGTTCAATATCGCCATTTGGTTTTCGTTTTATCGTAAAAATCCATTTACATCCCAAAGGCTTAAATCCTTGTGGTAGATCTGTCATCTCGTAAGTATGATGTTGCATGATAGAGTCTATTTCAATTTTGACTGCTTCCTTCCAATAAGGTGCATCAGGTGTAGACATAGCTTCTGCGTATGTTCTTGGTAGATTTTCAGCTAGAAATGCCATCATCAGAAAATCATCACCAAACGATTTACTTTTGCGAGCTCGTTTGCTTCTTCTAGGTTCCAGTTCTGATTCTACAGAAGTAGTACTCAAAGTATTGCCAGCTTCCAAAGTTGCTGCATCTCGTTGTTCACGAGTCCGTTTTTGAGTTTTCCTACAGGGAAAAATGTCTTCAAAAAATGAAGCATTTCTTGACTCCATAACTGTATTCACATGGATATCTGGAATATCTGATTTATGAACCAGAAATCGATATGCACTACTGTTATGTGCATATCCGATGAAGATACAGTCTACGGTCTTAGGCCCAATTGTGACCTTTTTAGGAGGTGGTACAGCCACTTTTGCTAGACACCCCCACACTTTGAGGTATTTGTACGAAGGTACTGTACCTTTCCAAAGCTCATATGGTGACTTGCCAGTAACCTTATGCGGTACCCTGTTGAAGATGTAATTAGTGGTAAGCAAAGCTTCCCCCCACATGTTCTGGGCTAACCCAGATTCCTGCAACAACGCATTCATCATCTCTTTCAGAGTTCGATTCTTTCGTTCCGCTACTCTGTTAGATTCTGGCGAGAAGGGAGCGGTTGTCTGATGTATAATGCCTTTTTCTCTACAAAATGCATTGAACGGCTCATTATATTCTCCTCCTCTATCACTTCGAACTACTTTTATAGTTTTCTGAAGTTGATTTTCTACTTCGAGGGTGAACTCTTTGAATTTTTACAGTGCTTCATCTTTGCTATGCAAGAGATATACATAGCAATATCTTGTGCAATCATCAATGAAGGTAACAAAGTATTTCTTACCACCTCTAGTTTGCACATACTTTAAATCACATAAGTCTGTGTGAATTAAACCTAGAGGTTCGGTTGTTCTTTCAACGCGTGGTGAGGGAGTTTTAGTGAGTTTGGCCTGTACGCACACTTCACATTTTTCTTGGTTAGTTTTGAATTTCGGAATCAAATTCAAGTTTGGCATTTTTCTCATTGTTTTGTAATTGACATGTCCTAAACGTTCATGCCAAGTAGTAAACGACTCAACCAAGTAAGCAATAGGGTTTTCTTTCATTTCAGCAACAGAAGCAGAAGCTACAATTTTTGGATGGACTGTCGTTACAGACATTTTGATCAGTCCACCCTTAACAAAACCCTTTCCCAAATACATCCCATTTTTCTTAAGAACTAACTTATCAGCCTCAAAATTGATGGAAAAACCATGCTTGCTTAACACTGTTCCAGAGATGAGATTCTTCCGCATATCAGGTACGTGCTTCACGTTCTGGAGGGTGAGCTCATGATCAGAAGTTAGCTTCAGAACCACTTTGCCTTTACCTTCAATCTTGGACACCGCCGTGTTGCCCATAAAAAGCTGCTCATTTGACTTGTTCTGCACATAGGTGGTGAACATGGTCCTATCAGAGCATATGTGTGTGGTAGCACCAGTGTCGTAGTACCACTCCACTGGGTTGTCTTCCACCATGTTACATTCAGTAACCACCGCAACCATGTCTTCTTCAGTTAGGTTTGCTTGCAACTTGAGATCTTTTGCTTTGCTTTTGCAAACATCAGCCTTGTGTCCAATCTTACCACAATGATGACACTTCCCTTTGAACTTCCTCTCAAGGTTGCTCTTCCTTAAGTTTGGTCCAGATGACACCTTCAACGGTTTATGAGGAATAGAGATCCCTTTACCCTTGCCTTTAAACTTGGCCTTATGCTCAGCTACATGAACATCATGCCCTTGGCTTTGAGCATCCGAATGAGCTCCACGATTGTTGTCCTCAACTCTCAACCGACGGATGAGATCATCAAGAGACATTGCCTTACGCTTGAAGTTAAGGTAATGCTTGAAATTCGACCAGCTTAGCCTGTACGGTTATTCAATTTTCTCTGTTTTTTTTTTTTTTTTAATCGCACTAAAGAAGGAGCCATTTTCATTGTTACTGTCTTGTTCAATTCTTTCGAAGTCATTGGGCCCCTTTCCTCCTTCACGAATCTCCTCCCTTCTTCCACTCCTTCCCGAAGAGTAACTTGGTAGCTTCTCGATCAGGCAATTCGTCTTGAAGACATTGCATATCGACATCCCTTCCAAATCGATCTCCTGAAAGATGCGTTGAAGAGCTTCCACTTGTTCCATAATTGGTTTGGAATCCACCATCTTGAAATTCAGGAACTTCGTAGTTGAGAATTTCTGCATCCCAGACTCATCAGTCTTGTACTTGGTCTCCAAAGCTAGCCACAATGCTTTTGAAGTCTTGTACATACTGTAGAGGTCATACAGATCATTGACCAAACGGTTCAGAATCTGACCTTTGCAACAGTAGTCTCCTTGAGCCAAACTATCCATACTTCCAACCACATACACGTCAGTGTCACCTTGTGGAAGCATTGGTGGATCCTCTGTGAGGTACCTTTCCATGTTCATGCTGGCCAAGTAGTAGCACATCTTGTTTTGCCACGTTTTGAACCCAGCTTTGCCATCGAACTTATCTGGCATCATCCCTTGGGAAGCCGAAGGTGGTATCCCCATGTGGGTTGATCCATTACCGAACAGATTTTGGTGCACGTTTTCCATACCCGAATCGGTAAGCTTCGTCTTTTCAAGTTCTTTAGCAAGGCGTAAAGCCAACTCCGCAGGAGTTTCAACAGGGGTTGCAGGAACCCTATCACCGTCAACGTTGTTGGTGTTGTCTCCAGACATTTTTCTGTTTCACAATAAACAGATCTGATTAATATATTAATCAAACAATTCAAGTAATTAAATTACACTGAATTAGTTTTTGCATACTCGCTTAACAAGCGTTTGCAGAAACTTGTTTCACAAACTCACTCAATTAAGAGCGTTCGTGGAAACCAGAGAGAGTAGACAAGAAATAATTAAAGTAAAAGCGTTCTTCAAAAACTTTCCGCGTAAGCACCGAAAGATGAAAGCAGAAACAGTTTTTCAGAAGATTTTGAAATCGTTTTTAAAATAAAAGATTCGAAAAATTCTCAATCCGTTTAAAGCGATAAGCAGAAAGCGGATTTATTGAATTAAGACTGTTAGGAGCGCAAAAATCGAATTGAGAAAATATGCGAATTATATTTAAATTAACGAAATCAGAAACGAATTACAACAGCATAATATAAAGCAGTAAATAAATCACGGAGGCGAGATATGATATCTCTTTCCTTAATTCAATAAATCGGCCGTAAGTGCTTTCGGGCAATCACGATTTATGAATCCCAGGATACAACCGATCATGAACTATTACCGTAGCACACCAGTAATAGAACTCAAGCGAACAGATCTACGTTATACTCTCGAGACTACTAAACTAAGAACTTACTTGGACTAAGTAAGAGAGAGGGAGAAAGAGATCTTCAGAGGAAGGAGTGTTTATGTTTTTGTGTGTGTAAAATAATGAGAGGTTATGCCTCTATATATAGTGGAAGGAGGGAGCTCTCAAGAAAATATTCAGTGAATATTCTCGGAGTGCTGCCCAAGTTTGCTTGGAGTTCACACCAAGTCTTTCCAAAAGATTAAATGAGCCTACAGCAGTCTCAAGAGCCAAAAAGCCCAAAAAACCCAAAAGCCCAAGAGACCACAGCCCGCGCTGAGACCAGCCCGGCCCGGCCCGCCCCGCGTCCGGCCCGTCCCGCATCCGTGCTCGGCCCGGTTCGGTTCGCGTGTGGGAACCTTCCCTCTTCCTTCTACACACTTTTGAAACTAGAAGAGTGTAAAACTATATATATATGAGTGAAAAATCAATCATATTTCCGATGTGGGATATTTCCCAAACCATCCCAAGTAGCTCACTTCACACTCTTATTTCTCATTCAAATCAACTCCGTTTTGGACGTATGAGTATACCATCTTGTAGTACTCGTTACCAGCTTTCCATTGCACTATCGACCAGACAATTCCGATCAGCCATTTGGCCGGAATTTGGCCGGAAAGTCACCGGAAAGTCATTGTCCCAAAACCTGCAATTTTCTGAAACTTGTTTCTGAAAATTCAGTTCCAACAAGTTTATGTCCCAATATGGAGTGTCCTCTCTTTGATCTTTAACATTTTAGATTATTCAATTCAACTTGAGGTGTCCTTCTCCTATATGTTCAATTTGACTTTTTTCAAACTTTCTTAATCCACAACAAGTTACAAGTCTCCACTTGGTTAGGGTAAAAAAAACACTCTAGTTTATGTTAACTAGAAATAATTCTCCATGCTCTTCATTTTCATTGATTAACAATAAAAAAACAACTCTTCATTTATTATGTTTTAATCCAATGCTTAACTGTATGACAACATGGGACGTCAAATGTCATAGTTCCTTTAGGTTTCCAGATCTTATATAGAATACTCATCCTTTGAATAATTCTCAAGCTTGAATAAACCTTTCCAATTTTCCAATTGAATTTTCAACAACTATTTTTTTTTATCTATGTGTTACCTTGCCCTTTCGAAAATAACCGATTACAAATATATAACCTTAAGGTTATGAAGTGCACACATTAACCATGACCATTATGGCTTCATGCAACATGTGGTTTTATGATCCACCACGCTTCCACTTCACTCACTTTGCAATGCTGACATCGATGTGAAGATTTCCAAAAATTATAAATTTATCATAGTGCTTTCCTAACACTCTCTTAGAATTCATGTTCCTTTTAAATTTCACGTTTCCATGCATTTTTTTTTCCAACATCTTCCTTCTTGACTCATCAAGCTCTACAACTATCCAAGTTGCATCCTTAACTCTACTCGTTTATAGCAGTCCAACGATCTCCATTGTTACCACACCCTTTTCCTTTCGCGTAAAGATAACTACAAATTATACAACATATTCCTTCCTTGAAATGACTAGAACTTTTGTGTCTCTATACTTCCTTTGCAACCCCTCTATGTATTATCCATACATAAATATAACCTAACAATATTCTTGCTAGAAGGTCTTAGTCTTTGATATATACACATTTAAAAAAAATATTCTTCTTCCAGCTTTTAGAAACTATTCCCACACTCCTTCGTCCATTCAGGTTCCAATGAGTTGAGTAGTTTGTGTACCCTTACTGTATGTCGCACAAGTATACATTCTTGTCAACACCATATCGACTTATATGATGTTATCATCCATATGAGATTCCTTCTTAATATTTTTTCCTTTCCTCTACGGTTTATAGGTCTCCTTTCCATGTTATTTATCACTTTGATGTTGCCACAAATATCTTAGGATGTTCCGTCCCTCTTAACAAAAATTACTATAGTTTCCTAACTATCCTGATGAACTGGTCTTCACTTGGCACTTCTTACTCTCTCTTTTAAGCTTACAGACAAGGGCCTCAACTTTTATTAAACCAAAAGATGCAATCAAGACTCCCTAAAATAGTAAACCAACACGCAAAAGATAATTCACTCATAGAAATAATGTAACATTCAATTTCAATCAAAGCAAACAAAGCACACAAACATAAAACACGGTTCAAGTCTTCGTCTTCTTTACGGTATTAACTCCTCACCCCACTGGAGGAATTATCCCTAGTACTCTTTCACGGTATTAACTCCTCACCTTCCTCTTTTTTTAAAAAAAATCTAAAAAACATTCATCACACGCTTTTTAGCTTCACGCATTTCTCCCGATTGCGGTTCATGTTCTTACACTGCTTTGGAGGATTGATTTCCACTCGCCATAAATCAAGCTTAAAATAGAATCCTGCTAACTTTCACTAAAAGAAAGTGAAGAACAAGTTTGTTGTTGGTGAATTCAAAAATCTTTATACACAACAAAACTCGTTTCCAAAAACTTTCTTTGAAAAGTTTCTTTTTAAAAAAAAGAAAAAACAAACAAAAATCATTTTTGAAATCCTGACCCTCCGGGTTAAAACCGGATGTAACACCCGTACCGTCACAGAAGACGAGACAACATGTAATCCATCCGCTCTGGCCAAAAATGTTTCTTTCTTTAAAATTCACCAACGAACAAACTTCAGACTGCAACTCTTGAACTTACTAACCTGGGAAAAAGGGAAATAAGGAGGTGAGTAAACAAGTTTACTCAGTAATGATTAAAATAATGGGCAAACTCTGCCAACTACACATACATTAATCACGTTTCAAATATAATCAACAACCATTACTTAGCATTAGTGATGTTAAAATGGGACTACCCTGCCCATTTAGACCCTGCCCATTTAAGTCCTGCCCGTTTTGGACCCATTTATATCCTGCTCGTTTATACTCTGCCCGTTTAGACCCTGCCCATTTATTTGGCCCGTTTAGACCGGTTTAGATGAATTTTTTTTTGCTTTAAAAAAAAAAAACTAAAGATTGTATAACTTGTATATTTAAACATTAATGATATATGAATAAAAGTAAAACAAAGATTAGACATAATAGAGCTACGGTTAAAGAACTGGAGAAGCAAGCAGAGTTGCAGAGGAATGCGATATCAGAAGCAAAGGAAGAGAAACGAGAAGCGATAAGGCAGCTTTGTTTCACTCTGGATCACTACAAAAGCGGATATAGACAGATTCTGAGGTTTATTTCAGGCAATAATAACAAGGAACAACAAACAATCATGGTCGGTATCTATCAAAAAGCATAAACAAACCCATGTATAAGCTTCGACGTGATTAAAAGATATACAATCACAACCACAATACTAAGTTCAGCACTTTCAGTAACATATAACTAGACTATTTTTGATAAACATACTACTCACATAACAATCGTTTCAGAGGCAATTCAACATATCTACCAAATGGGGACACTTTGTAACGTAACAATCACAGAGTTAAGGAAAGAACTCCATTGCAAAATTCAAAATCCATCTATGTTGTTTTCACCAAGTGTACTGGGTTTAAAAGTCAATCAAACAAAAGCTTGGAAACCTATCTTGGTGTGAAACAGATGGAACAGCACAAATCAAAACACTTAAAACAAAGCAGCAGCCATTATTCAAACAAAGCAGAAAGCTTCCCTCTTTCTCACAAAAATTTACCAATCCAAGTGATGCCTGTTAAGAACACATATCAGACACAAAAGCTCTTTATAAAAACTGAATGGTACAAAACACTAAGAAACTACATCCCTATAGATAAGCAAAACAAAACACAAAACCCAGAAGGAAATAAAAATCAGGTGTAGCAGTATCAGCTCGAATTAGATAGCGATCCACAGTCCATAAACCACTCATCGAATCAGCTAAACTGCCATCTCAAAGCTAAAATGTAACCAAACCCACTTATCAAAGTTTTCTTTTTTCTTAACCTTACGATAAGGCATTTCAAAATTCAAGCACATTAAGAAAGATGAAGCAGTACAATCAACATCAACAAGAAATTGTGAAACACTAAGAAACCATAGAGAGAAAAATAATAAAAAGGAACATAAGAAACCACACAAAATCGCTAATCATAGAACTCACCATCGGAGAGAGGAAAAGGAACAGACTTTAATGTGTGGAAGCAGAGCAAATCATAGAACTCACCATGGAATTGGAAGCTGTGGAGAAGAATTGGTTTGGATCCGCTGGAGCTTGGAAGAGAGAGACGAAGTGAGGAATGTCGACGTTTTAGCTTTTTAGGTTTCAAGTTGAGAAATAAACGGGCTACCCGTTTAATTTCGGACATACCCGTTACGCCCGCGGGTCTAAAAGGATGCACCCGTTTAAGTTTTTTTTTTGTTTTTTGTTGTGTTATTAAATGGGCCACGGGCTTAAATTTTTAGAACTGACCCTTTTAGGCCTGCGGGCATCCTGCCCGTTTAAACATCACTACTTAGCATAGATTAAGAATGTCTATCAATCAATCAAACAAACAAGCAAACATCTAATTTCTCCTCAATAACTTTCGTCTTAGTTTATGACAACTACCATATTCAAACATTTATGTTTCTTATATTACTTAAGAAGTTTCACTTTCCTTATAGGTTTGACAATTATCACTTTTTCTGGCTCATAAACCCCATTACTGGAAGACCACGGCCCATAGCTTGATTTTTCCGTACTGTTCGTCAGCGGTTTATGACCTGCAATGAACCCGTCTGTAACTCCCCCAAACCGTTTTAGGACTAAGAACCAATCGGACAAGTCACAGTGATGCCCGTAGACAATCCAACCGAGGTTATTAGAATGAATTTAATACCTTAGTCCATCCGCAGGTATCGTGCCTCTCGTACATGGCCTAAGGCTTTTCAACCCGTACCATGTCCGCAAGTTGTGTTAGTCCGGACAAGACTAATATCGAGTGGAAAACAAGGCTTTTAATAAAAATCTCATTTCATTAATTAAATAGTTGAAAACACTTACAAAGGATTGGGATCCCAGAGCCTAAGGCCCAAATCGAGTCAATAACAATAAATCTAGTTTTACAAAGGCGAACTCTACACCGGTGTCCAACGTCCGTGCTTTCCCAAAAGGTCTCCCAACTACGGTTACCTGAAAAACAAAAATAGAATCTTGAGTAATCTACGATTACTCAGTGAGTCCGGGATCTAACAATCAACAACCCCAAACTCAATCCCCCAAACAACAATCAAACACACAACACACAATCAGGCATAAGAAAGCAAACATACTCAATACAGAGTATTCACAACGGAAGCTAACTAACACATAACAATAACATGGCACAACAACCATCTAACTACACACTACCAAACCTAAAGGCCTTTACTACTAATAATGCGATTCTGATTTCCCACAAGGCAATGTCTTCTGACCCTTATCCACAAAGTCTAGAAGGATCACACCCCTTTCCCAAAACCGTGTACAAGGGACCTATTCCCTTACGACAAAATTTACTACTTCGTCAAGTAGTGCCCGGTGGTAGCGAACCACTCTAGGCCGTTGGGACAATCACGACCTCACCACGCACTAGCCATAGAAATGACTAACACCAAACTACTTACTACGAGCCTAACATAATGTCAGTACTACTCGCAACAAGGTCTACTAACATAAACAAGTCAATCAAGCAACAACAAGATTAACTAACAACAAACAATCAATCAAATAAACAAACAAATAAGCAATGAAACAATCAACATGAAACAATTAAACAACAACACACACAATGCCCGATTATCATGCCAATAAATATCGGTTATTGACCATGAACAACCAAGCAGCATAACGGTTATACCAACGATAGCCTAACTCATAAAATTGCATAAGCAACTTCATAACATCAAATAGATATCGAAACTATACCAAGTATAGTTCCTAAACCTCACACAAACTTCACAAAATGCAAATATATCAAGCAAGGATGCTAGATCTAAACCACCTAAACAAATCTATCTCACATAGAAACGTAGATCTAACTATCATACACAAATATAAATATGCAACCTCAATCCTAAACTCATAAACAAAATAAAATCCTAGTCATATGCTACTACACATGCTTCGGTACTCACCTTGGCCTTAACGTCGAGAAAACAACATTATACCCTTGCACGCCTATTGATCTTGATCCGACTAGCTTTCTCCAAGGATTGATCTAAGCTTCGGACCGAACCAAAAACTTAGAAAAATATTCTAAAATGAATAAAAGTCTAAGGGCATAACATAGTTACCGAAAACCCGACCACGACTCTTGACACGACCAACTTCTACCCGAACCGCCTCCATAAGCTTAACGATCTAACTAAAATCTAAGGTGAGGTTTTGGGTTTGTATGCTAACAACTAAGGCTGGATTTAGTGGCTTTATATAGGGAGAGGAGTCTTAGCGCCCAAGCTAAGGAAAGCACGAGGTGGTGGATAAGCATTATCCAAAAGCTTATCCTTATCCACTTTCATCCTTATCTTTACTTAAGCTTCTGCTAACTTACGCTCAACACACGCAATTCTCATCCGATCATGTGGCATCTCGTGGTCAGCACACTCCAAGCTGGTGACACAGCTGCTTGCACCCCAAGACCTCCACGACAAAGCAGTTTCTCGGCCAAAACTGAACTGAGAGTTCTTCAACTGATTTTTACAGCTAAACTCATGTAATGTGGCTTGTCCTTAACCACTTACTAACATTGTTGTCTCCGTATCCAAACCCGTTCGATCATCGCTCAATTGTCTCGGCCATAACAGCTCATTCTCTATAAAACTAGTTTTCTCAGTACAATTGATATTTCCATCAAACAAATTGCTGATTAACCCTTGATAGCCAACTCCATAACCTTTAGTAAACACTCGATCATGTCCTTTGATTGAGTACCTATCATCTTTCCGTAGCCTTACTGCCCATTGCCACTGATAACCGGTCCTTCCCTTCTCGATACTTGTCGGTAGCCGATAGAAATCTTTAACTCGCTCATGGCTTGATATAAAAATCAATTCAACCTTTTTTTTTCGATCAATCCTTCGGATAAGGCTTAGTTTACTGATGGATCTATCGAATTTTTCCTTTCAAACAATTTTTCTAAGTCTCGGTTGCATGTGCACGTTCGTGGCCTTCCATCTGTATACTAGGTCGAAGTCAGGGGTATTACATTCTCCTCCCTTTAAAGGAATTTGTCCTCGAATTCTATGCGTCTACAACTGAAACTTCTCTTGATCTAGTTTGTAGTAGTCTTCATCTCCTGAAGTAACCCTACTCATTCTTCAGTTCTCGTCGCGCGTTGTTGCTTTTGTCTTAAGTATTTGATAATTACCTTTTTTATCAAACATACTCGAACAATCCTCTTCTTCTTACCGTGGTTATACTAGGAAAGTTTTTGTGGACATCAACTCAGTTCCCTTTGGATTTTCTAGCCACAACTCTTCTATCTCCCTTCTTAAATCTTGATACCACTCTGGGTAATTTTCCTTTGTAAAGCACTGCTCAGACAGCCTTCTGAGTTTATTCTTTCGTCTTTGGGTTGCTTCCATTATGACTCTAGATTGGTTTTCAGAATCACTTCTCCATCCTTTGATAGGCTGTAGGTATTATGCTTCATCCATTTTCTCCTTCTTCACTATTTTCTTGCAATCTCTTTGGAGTCTTCAACTCTTTCTTCTTCTCTTGTTAGCTATTAGCCCATCATCTTCATCTTCTGGGTCACCTCCTCTTTACCTCTACATTCCTTGACATAGACATCTCTCTCGATGTACAACTCTCCTCCCAATTGCTTGTGGTACGAGTCTGATAAACAGTTTTTCTCAAGGTATCAATTCCCTATGCAGTTGTAGTACAAAGGATTATCAATCCAAATGGTTGTTTATGCTAGCAGGAAGGATGCAATCAGAAGAATGCAAGTCAAGCCAAGCAATAGTGGGGTTTTATCTAACAGTCCTAAAATAATAAAAGGAAAGAATATAAACAAAGAAACCACAAGACCTAAGCACTCGATGCAAGCATTCGAGTACAGGATTGGGTGGGGTGATCGAGTAAGCAAATGAAGTATGAACAACTCGAGGGGTTACTCGAAGCAGGTGATCATGTACCTGTTTGGGTAAGGGATCGAGTAATGAATGAAAATGCAATAAATTAAAATATGAAAGCTTCTAAGGATGGGGTAATCGAATCCTAAGTATTCCTGACCAGTACATATGTAAGACATGCCTCAAGCAAATATTTCCTAGACAATGAATGATGCGACCAAGGGACGCATTGCGTATCGGTCAGAGTCGGACGTTCTCGGTCAAGTCAAGCTACGGACGAGTTCTCTCGGACAAGGCTTGGTGGTTCGTCCTTGGGGAAGAAATGAATGGTGGAAACGAGATATGGGAGCAAACCAACGAATGGTTCGAAAGATCTAGCCTTGACCTTGTCGCGACCGAGAGGCTACGAGAGGCTTCAAGCGGCTACGAGAGAACAACGGCGGTCACGAGCGGTTGTGATGCTGACCGACGGCAGACACGAGCGGTTACGAGGGAACAACGATGGACACGAACGGTTGCGATACGGTAACGATGGTGAACAAGAGCGGCTGCGATACGGTAGCAATGGTGAACACGAGCGGTTGCAAGGCGGTATCGAAGGTGAACGCGAGAGGCTACGATGAAACAACGATGGATCGAACAACGACACGCGTGGGTTGGCTCTCCACACAATACGGTCACTAACAACGACGAACCCGGTTCGAGTCGCTAGGGTTCTCTATTAGAGAGATCCCGGATTGTCTAATGAAAGGAGTGAGACAAGTCAAAGAATCTCTCTTTGAGAAATTTTTTTATTTCATTCAAGTCTAAAGTCTACAATAAGCTAAGAGAGGGTTTAAATAGCTAGGTTAAGGGAAGGCACAAGGACACGTGGACTTGAATTGGTCCGCACACTTGTCCTTGGACGTGTTCCTTTTGCAATAGGACACGTCGCTCCCTTTGACATTCAAACTTAGCCACAAAACACTCTCAACGTTCAAAAGGAAGATTCTAGAGTTTAAATTGAAACGCACAACATAAGGAAATAAAGATAACCGTCTTTGGCCTTGGCACGGAAAACGACTTGGCTTCGGACGTTGTGCATTGAAGCTCCTCGCCTCATTAAAACCTCCTCCGGTAGACCACTTGGGAAAAAACCCGGAGTAAGGAAAAAGGGTATGATTCCTCACTTACAATGACTTGGTTGCCTTCACCCTTGGGTAAGAGTGAAGGCCATGCGAACTATTTCTTCATGGTCTTCGGTCGGGTTGCGGTGTTGGAAGAATGCTCCGACAAAGAGGCTGATCCTCTGTTTGGTGGCCTTAGCGGAGCTCCTTGACCTTGTCGTGGCTCCTGGGAGGATCATTGGAACCTTGGTTGCGTTCGATGCTGGAGTCTCGGTCACGTTCGCCGCGTCTAGGTCAGGCATCTCGGTTGCGTCCGGTGCGTCTCGGTCGTCTCGGTCGGATTCCGGTCCTGTGCTCACATCATCCCCTCTCCCTTGAAAATATTTTGTCCCCAAAACTTCTTGTTGTCACCTACATCCAACGAAACAAGGTCTGTGAAGTTGAAGGAAGTAGATGTGGTATACTCACCTGGTAGTTCGAGTCGGTAGGCATGGTCGTTGATTTTCTCAATGACTCTGAATGGTCCGTCTCCGCATGGGCTAAGCTTGTCCTTTCTCTTCTGTTGGAACTGCTCCGGCCTCAAATGCAACCAAACCCAATCGTCTGCCTTGAACAACATCGGTTTGCGTCCGCGGTTTAAGAAGCGCGCATACTGTTCGGTCCTTCTCCCGATGTTTGCTCGAACCTCCTCGTGCAACTTCTTGACTAACTCTGCTCTTGCGGCTCCATCTTGATTTTTGGTCTCGTCCGGTGGTAGAGGCAGGAGATCCATAGGTGTAAGCGGCTTGAACCTATAGGAAACTTCGAACGGAGACTTCTTTGTTGAAGAATGGACGGCTTGGTTGTAAGCGAACTCGATAAGGGGAACGCACTCGAGCCAAGAACCCTTGTTGCTCGCGATGGCCGTGCGAAGCAAGGCTCCTATTGACCGGTTCACGACCTCGGTCTGGCTGTCAGTTTGCGGATGAGCGGCGGTGAAATATAGGAGCTTGGTGCCTAGTTTATTCGATAGTGTTCGCCAGAAGTGACCAAGAAACTTCAGATCTCGGTAAGAGATAATAGTGCACGGTAAGCCGTGAAGTCTGATAACTTGACCGAAGAAAAGATTCGCCAGTTGCACAGTGTCATTGTTCTTGTTGCAAGGTATAAAGTGCGGCATCTTCGAAAACCTGTCCACCACAACCATTATACTGTCCTTGTGCGCTAAGAGAGTTAGGCCGAGGATGAAATCCATTGATAAGTCGATCCAAGGCGCTATTGACACCGGTAGAGGCATGTAGAGGCCGTGGGGGTGAGTTGTCGACTTTGAAGCTCGACACACTACGCAGTGTCCGCAGTGTTTCTCGACCATGCTGTGCATCTTCGGCCAATAGAAATGCTCTTGAAGCACGGCTAGCGTCTTGGTGATACCGAAGTGGCCGGACAAGCCTCCACTGTGAGCTTCCCGAACTAGTAACTCACGAATAGATCCGATGGGAATACAAAGTCGTCAGCCAGGATACAAGAACACTTCATGGAAGTAGAACTCGCTGTAGATGCCCTTTCCATGGTTCTTGAAGCAATCACCAAACTCGACATCTTTGGCGTACTTGACCTTAATGCTTTCGAACCCCAACACTCGAGCGTCCATTGTGGTAATCAAAGCATGCCTCCGTGATAGGGCGTCAGCTACAACGTTCTCCTTTCCTTTCTTGTATTTGATCACATACGGGAATGATTCGATGAATTCGAGCCACTTCGCATGACGTCGCTTGAGGTTTGTCTGGCCGCGCAAGTGCTTCAAAGTTTCATGATTGGTGTGAATCACGAACTCTCGGGCCAGGAGGTAGTGTTGCCAGGTCTCCATGGCGCGCACTAGAGCGTATAGCTCCTTGTTGTACGTGGGATAATTGAGGGAGGCGCCACTGCGTTTTTGAAGTAAGCCACAGGTTTGCCTCCTTGAGTGAGAACCACACCAATGCCTATGCCTGATGCATCTCACTCTACTTCGAACGTCTTGTTGAAGTCGGGTAAGATAAGCAGAGGGGATTGAGTGAGGCATCGCTTGAGTTCGGTAAACGCTCGATCTTGCTCCTCTCCCCACTTGAACTCTTGGTTCTTTTTGATGACCGCGGTCAAGGGCGCTGCACCCGTGCTGAAATCCTTCACGAACCTCCAGTAAAAGCTGGCTAGGCCATGGAACGATTGAACATGCAACACGCTGGTGGGCGTGGGCCATTCTTCTATCGCGCGAATCTTCTCTCCATCTACCTTGAGGCCCTGCTTACTTACAACAAAACCGAAAAACACTAACTCATCAGCAGCAAAAATGCACTTTTTCAAGTTGGCGTATAGTTGCTCTTCGCGGAGGGTAAACAAAACAGACTCAAGGTGCAAAACATGATCCGATAAACTATAACTATAGACGAGAATGTCATCAAACTAAACTACCACAAACTTATTAATGAAAGCTCTTAAGACATGATTCATAAGACGCATAAATATAGAAGGGGCGTTAGAAAGACCGAATGGCATTACCAACCATTCGTACAAATCCTGTTTTGTCTTGAAGGCGGTTTTCCACTCATCACCCTCCTTCATGCGGACTTGGTGATATCCGCTCTTAAGATCGATCTTTGAGAAGACGCTTGAGCTGCTTAGTTCATTGAGCATATCGTCCAGCCTCGGTATAGGGTGCCGATATTTGATGGTGATATTGTTCACGGCTCGGCAATCAACACACATACACCACGAGCCATCCTTCTTGGGTATGGGCAGGACAGGAACGGTGCACGGGCTCAAGCTCTCTCGGACGTAGCCCTGGGCCATGAGCTCGGACACTTGACGCTCAAGCTCTTTTGCTTCCTCCGGGTTGACTCTATACGCGGGCCGGTTCGGGAGTTGGGCTCCGGGCAAGAGGTCGATCTGGTGTTCCATGCCTTGGAAAGGTGGTAAACCTTCGGGCAACTCGTCCAGGAACACGTCAGTGAAGCCCTGGAGGACGTCTCGTATCGCGTCCGGGTAAGGCGTCGGTCGAACATTCTAGACCTGCGACTAATAAATCTCGAAAAACCATCAGTAACACTTGGTTGGAGTCCTTAAGGGACTTTCTAACATCTCCATATTGAATAAGAAAATTCTTTTTAGTGTTAGAATCCTTAGACAATCTCGATTGCATTTCGTGTACTTACGTAGGGCTCAAAGGTTTCAAACAGATGCGTTTATGATCATGAACGAAATAATATTGGTTTGTGTGGCCGCAATGCGTGGTTCGCTTATCAAACTACCATGGTCGCCCCAATAAGAGGTGGCTAGCTTGCATAGGAACCATGTCGCATAGGACTTGGTCCTAATACGGACCAACACTAAACGGGACCGTGACTTGTTCCTTCACGTGAATCACGGTCTTGTCATTCAACCATTTTAAACGATAGGGACGAGGGTGGCTTGTGGTGCTAAGAGATAGTTTCTTGACTAGACTGGAACTTGCGACCTTAGTGCAAGATCCGCTGTCTATAATCAAGCCACAAACCCTCCCACTTACAGTGCATGAGTGTGGAAGATGTTGTCGCGCTGGCTCGCGTCTTCGGGCTCCACGCTTGTGTTGAGGACGCGTCTGATCATTAGGAGCTCCCCAATGCCTGGCTCAGCTACGGCCTCTTCGAGTTTCTCCATCAGACTCGAGCTCCCCGGACTCGGTAATGATCATCGTGCGCGCGCTCGGGCATTCACGAGCGTAGTGGCCTCGTCCTTGACATTTGAGACAAACAATGTCGCGGCTTCAGACGTCATTGGTGTTACGACGCGGGTCTTGGCGTTCATTGGTGGCCGGCTCTTTCAGTTTGAACCGGGAGTCAACGTTGGACGACTTAGGCTTCTCTTGCGGTTGGCTCGAGTTTGACGCATTCGGGGACCAGCTTGGAACTCCTTGGGCTCGGGTGCGACTCGCAGAGGCTGATATATCATGGTTTTTGTGGTTTTTAACCATGGTATAAGTGTGCTTTTTGAGTCTTTTGATTTGTTTTCTAGGTTGTCTTTGAGTCTTTATAGGTTTAGGTACTCAGTTGCACGGATGGAACACAAAGGAGCTTAAAGAGGATGATTTGGAGCATAATCAAAACATAAAGGCTGATCAACGAAGCTGGGAGACGAGATCAGGACCATGCATCGACCGATGCAATCTCAGCATCGATCGATGCAGCTGCCACAAAGCCAAACGGAAGTTGTCTCCACAAGCTTTAGAAGATTTACAAAATTTGCCCAAGTTTTCCTTATTCGCAATTAAGGCCCAAGACGTGTTTTAGAGTATTTATAGGATTTTTATAGTCATTGTTTAGACCTAGTTTTTATTCTGCAACCTATTTGAGAGCTTTGGAGAGAGAGATCTGATTTCATCTATAGAGAGAAGATTCTTGAACTCCCTTCTTACTTCTTAATATCTATTGCTTATTATTCATAAAATATGTTTTGTTCTTCATTAAACATGTCTAAGTAGTTTGCTTGTTAGGTTTAGGGGTTTTCATAGGGTTTTATGGTTTATTAGATATGTTAATTTTAGTATTCATTATCTTCTATGATCTTCATCTTAGGTTGTTCTTCATATTAATTCTTGATTGATCACCTAGAAAATTAATACCTAGGAAAATAAATTGATATGAGAATATAATTGATTTTCTTGACTAAACCTTTTGATGAACAAAATTATTTCTTGCAAAGAGATTTGATTTAATAATTTTGTGAACAATCTAAACTTGTTTTTAAAGCTGATTTTTTTAACCTTGAATTTTGCAAAGAGATTTGGATTTTCTGGTTTTAAATTTAGATAATATTTGCAGCGAGAACTGATTTATTTTACAAGTGTGTTTAGAATTCTAGATCTGATTTTTAATTGCTTGAATCCTAATTATTTGATTGATTTAATATTTCATAAATTCATGAGAATTTCCCTAGGCCTAGTTCTTTGATCCTTTGAATTTGCAACACTTTTAATTCTGTTTTTGCATTGTCTTTAATTTAATATTTTGATTTAGCATAATTAAAAGAATAATAAGTCTATTGTGTGAACTAAAATCTCTGAGGATTCGACCCCTAGAGTATTACAACTGCAAGGTTGTTAGTACCATTAGGGTATTACAATTTGAGCATATCAAATTTTGACGCCGTTGCTGGGGACTCTTTTGATTCACCATTAGATTAAAATCTTTGATTTTGTCTAAATTTTTCTTTTTCTGTTTTACTCACACGCTTTTGTTTCTTTTCTCTTGTGTGTTTTAGGTACATGCCTAAGCTTAGCACCAGGAAAAATCCTACTGGTCTAGTTGTGAAGCTTACAAACCAAGAGTTAGGACAACTAGAGCGTGAGAACATAAAAGCAGCCAAATCAACAAAGATGGTCAACCCAATCATATTGAGACCAGATGCGGCTGGAGTTTTGAGGGATCAAGAGGGTCATGTGCGCAACGAACTAGGCAAAAAACTTGATGCTGAAGGGCAAGTTATTCAGGAAGAACAAGTTGTCGTTGATGAGAATGCAGATGGCGTCGATCGACGCAAAGAAGGCATCGATCGACGCAACCTTGGCATCGATCGACGCAATGTCGGAGCTGGTGCGAATGGAGCCAATTTGGACCTTCAGCCTAGACGGGACAACAATGGAGAGCTTGTCAAGACTCTTGCGGATTTCAACAGGCCAGCCTTATTCTATGAGAGCCGTTCCGCAATTGTCCCTCCTCCATTCCCAAGGAATGATTTTGAGCTGAAGCCTGCCTACTTTGCTCTTGTTGGCCAATGACCATTCCAGAACTTGCCAAATGAAAAGCCTCTAGACCACATTGAGCACTTTGAGGACATATTACAAGCATCAAGGCTAATGGAGTCACTGAGGACTATCTCTATTGTAAGCTCTTCCCCTACTCTCTTGCTGGGGAAGCTTCTCATTGGCTAAGGCAACTCAAGCCAGGATCCCTGACAACCTAGCATGACATCAAGGTGGCATATTTGAACTACTTCTATTATGATGCGATGTCTGATGAGCTGAGGATCAAGCTTTCCACCTTTAGACAAGGACCTACAGAATCTTACAAAGCTGCTTGGGTAAGACTCAAGGCATACCAGAGGGACTGTCCACATCATGGTTTCTCAGAGGTGCAATTGATCAGTATCTTCTTTAGCGTGATTGACTAGAGGTATCAGATGGCTTTGGATGCTGCTAGTGATGGGAACTTCAAGACAAGGTACCCAGATGACGCTGAAAAGTTGATTGAAAGGCTAGCATCAAGCAACGGTACCAAGAATGCAGACTTGGAGCGGAAAAGAGCACATGAAGGGTATGATCAAATCAGTTTGCTACAGTGAATACCAAGCTAGATACAGTGCATAACCTTCTTGTTGGAAAGAAGTCAGTCTACTTTGCTGAAGATGTTGAAGTTTTTGAGCCAGAGCAGCAGAATGTAGAAGAAGATGTCAACTTTGTGTATGGTAATCAAGGACAAAAGTTTGGAAATCAGCAAGGCAACAGGTCTTTCAGTGGAAACAACCATCACAACAACTATCAGTCTAGTTCTACAGGCTACATTCCTAAGCAAGACTATCAGAAGCAGCAGAGCAGTGGATACACCAGGACCTATGGCAACTCCTTTTACCAATCTCCTCCTCCTAAGACAACTGAGAGTAGGATGGAAGCAATGCTTGAGGAGATTCTTCAGGGACAAGAGCAGTTGACAGTGACATTCAATGGGAAGATTGACAATGTCTATACTGAGCTTACTGGCAAGTTTGATTTATTGAATGTTCAAGTTAAGAAGCTGGAGAGCCAAGTTGCACAAACTGCTGGAGTTGTGAAGAGACAAGAAGGATACTTACCATCAAGGACTGAATCCAACCCTAAGCACTCCTGTAATGCTGTGACCTTAAGCAATTACAGTCTGAAGCTGAGCATAAGCAGAGATCCCCAGAATTGCAGGACCTGATCGATGAGGCTGATGAGTTTGACGATCCGGAACCAGCATCGACCGATGCAGCTGCTAAGCATCAATCGACGCAACCCTCAGTGGTCGTAGAAGAGTTGACTTTGCGAGATAGCATCGACCGATGCAACGTCGAGACCGAGAAGGAGGTTACGAAAGCTCCGGTTCTAGTTGCTGAGAGAGTGTACAAGCCTAGAGTTCCTTTTCCCAAGAACCCAAGGAAGTCTAAGCAGGAGATTGATGATGCTAAGTGCAAGGCTATGATGGATAAGCTTGTTATTGAGTTGCCATTGGTTGATGCAGTTAAGACTTCTCCAATGTTTAGGAGATATGTCAAGAGAATAGTAACCAAGGATTTGAATGCTGAGCAAGGAGTGATAATGATTTCAGCTCAAGTCAGTGCCATCATTCAGAACAAGATCCCAGAAAAGCTTCCTGATCCATGTAGTTTTGTTCTTGATTGTACAATCTTCAATGAGAGATTTGCTAGATCTTTGTGTGATCTTGGTTCCAGTGTCAACTTAATGCCTAGATAAGTAGCACTCAGCCTTTGGATGACAGATTTTCAACCCACCAAGATTACTCTTATACTTGCGGACCGTTCATTCCGCATTCCTGATGGTATCCTTGAAGATGTTCCAATTAAGATTGGTGATTATTTGATACCTACTGATTTTATGTTCTTGAAGTATGAAGAGGAGCCTAAGGATCCTCTAATATTGGGAAGATCATTCTTGGCCACTGCTGGAGCTATTATTGATGTCAAGAAAGGACAGATTGGCCTTACTGTTGGAGATTTGCAGATGCGTTTTGACATGGCTAAGCTGGTTAAGAGGCCAACAATAGATGGTCAAACGTTTTATGTGGATACATTGTCTAATCTTGCTGAAGAGATTTTCAAGGAGCTGCATCCTGAAGATCCTCTTGAGAGAGCATTGGTTGCTTCTACTGAAGAAGCTGAGCATTTAGATGACATTGCTGTTGTGTATGTCAAGCTACTAAATGCTAATGAACAAGTGAAGAAGTTGGTTGCAACAGAGAAATTGGTTGGTACTTCTTCACAAGCTGAGAAACTATCAGATTGGAGCCTCGAGAAAGCTCCAAAGTTGGATCTCAAGCCATTTCCTGCAGGTTTAAGGTATGTATTTCTAGGTGAGAATTCTTCCTATCTTGTTATTGTTAATGCTTCCTTAAACAACGCAGAGCCCACTTTACTGCTAAGCAAGCTGCGCAAGTTTTGCAAAGCTCTTGGCTATTCTCTTGATGATATTGCAGGAATTTCTACGGACTTGTGCATGCATAGGATTCATCTTGAGGACGGAGCCAAGACATCTATTGAGCATCAGAGAAGGCTAAATCCAAATCTGCAAGATGTTGTCAAGAAGAATATCATGAAATTGCTGAATGCCGAGATTATCTACCCAATTTCTGACAGTAAATGGGCTAGTCCAGTTCATGTTGTTCCTAAGAAGGGTGGAGTTACAGTGGTGAAGAATGACAAGAATGAGCTGATTCCGACATGGACAATCACCGGACACCGGATGTGCATTGGTTACAGAAAGCTGAATGCCGCAACAATGAAAGATCACTTCCCGCTACCCTTCATTGATCAGATGCTTAAGAGGTTAGCTAACCATCCATACTACTGCTTTTTGGATGGTTACTCCGGGTTTTTCCAGATTCCGATTCATCTCGATGACCAGGAGAAGACAACATTCACTTGTCCATATGGTACTTTTGCATATCGTAGAATTCCTTTTCGTCTCTGTAATGCTCCTGCGACATTTTAGAGATGTTTGATGTCCATCTTTACAGACATGATTGAAGATTACATGGAGGTTTTCATGGATGATTTTTCTGTTTATGGGTCTTCATTCAAGAGCTGTTTGGATAATCTCTGCAAAGTGCTAGCTAGATGTGAGGAGAAGCACTTAGTTCTTAATTGGGAGAAATGCCATTTTATGGTGAGAGATGGTCTAGTGCTTGGTCACAGGGTTTCAGAGGCTGGTATTGAAGTAGACCGCGCTAAGATAGAAGTGATGACAAGTCTTCCACCCCCAGATAGTGTGAAGTTGGTAAGGAGTTTTCTTGGACATGCTGGTTTCTACAGACGCTTCATCAAGGATTCCAGTAAGATAGCCAGATCACTTTCAGCTCTATTATGCAAGGATGTCAAGTTTGAGTTCACTGATGAATGCCGTTTAGCTTTTAAACGGATTAAGCAAGAGCTTGTGAGTGCTTCAATTGTTCAACCACCAGATTGGGATTTACCTTTTGAGCTAATGTGTGATGCCAGTGATTTTGCAGTGGGAGCAGTGCTAGGACAGAGGAAAAATAAGAAACTTCATGTTATTTACTATGCTAGTAGAACACTTGATGATGCTCAAAGGAATTATGCAACAACAGAGAAGGAGCTGCTAGCAGTAGTGTTTGCTTTTGAGAAGTTTCGTTCTTACTTGGTTGGATCGAAGGTGATAGTTCATATAGATCATGCTGACTCAAATACTTGATGCAGAAAAAGGATGCCAAGCCAAGGTTGCTAAGATGGATTCTTCTTCTTCAAGAGTTTGACATTGAAGTTAAGGACAAGAAAGGGATTGAGAATGGAGTAGCTGATCACTTATCCAGGATTAAGATAGAAGATGATGTTCCAATTCATGATTCACTGCCAGAAGAGAATGTCTACTTTGTTGATGTTGGTTCTCAATCCACTTTGTCTCGTGAAGTTTTGCAGACTCTTGGCAATGCATCGATCGACACATCAGGTGCATCGATCGATGCTGCATCTTGATACGAACAGGACTTGGCGATTGCATCGACCGATGCATCATTAAGCATCGATCGACGCTTGGTTCAAAAATCTATGGGTTACACGTTTGACGACGACGTGGCTGCTGTAACTACTTCTGATCAACCGTGGTATGCTGATATTGCCAATTACCTTGCTGCAGAGGTGGAACCAGACAAGTTTACAAGATATGCTAAGAAGAAGTTCTTGAGAGAGCCTTAGAAGATACTATTGGGATGAGCCATACTTGTATAAGCATTGTTCAGATGGAGTTTACAGGAGATGTCTAGCTGAGACTGAGGTTCCTGATGTGCTGTTTCATTGCCATGGATCAGATTATGATGGACACTTTGCTACTTTCAAGACAGTGTACAAAGTTCTTCAAGCAGGGTTTTGGTGGCCAACAATGTTTAAGGATGCTCATGAGTTTGTGTCTAGATGTGATGCTTGTCAAAGAAGAGGACTGATTAGTAAGTGACATGAGATGCCACAAAATTTCATCCTTGAGGTTGAAGTTTTTGATTGCTGGGGTATTGATTTTATGGGACCATTCCCTTCTTCTTACAAGAACAAGTACATCCTTGTAGTTGTTGACTATGTCTCCAAGTGGGTAGAAGCTATTGCAAGTCCCAAGAATGATTCTGCTGTGGTTCTTAAGCTGTTTAAGACCATCTCTTTCCACGGTTTGGAGTGCCTCGGATTGTCATCAGTGGTGGAGGTATGCACTTTATCAATAAAGTGTTTTGATAAGTTGTTGAAGAAGTATGGAGTTCAACATAGAGTAGCTAGTCAATATCATCCTCAGACTAGTGGACAAGTTGAGGTTTCCAAAAGGCAGATTAAGGAGATTCTAGTGAAAATTGTGGGTGTTACAAGGAAGGATTGGGCGATGAAGCTTGATGATGCACTTTGGGCCTACAGAACTGCATATAAGACACCACTTGGGACTACTCCATTTCATCTGCTTTATGGGAAAGCATGTCATCTTCCGGTGGAGCTAGAGCATAAGGCAGCCTGGGCTGTTAAATTGCTGAATTTTGATACCGAGACAGCTTCAGAGAGAAGGTTGGTACAGCTGAATGAGTTGGATGAGTTTAGACATCATGCATTTGAGAACTCTAAGCTATACAAGGAGAGAACCAAGGCTTATCATGATAAGAAGATCATCTCTAGAAATTTTGAGCCTAATGATCACGTACTTCTGTACAACTCTCGCTTGAAGCTATTTCCAGGAAAGCTTCGTTCTCGCTGGTCCGGACCATTCACCATCCAAGAAGTCCGCCCCTATGGAGCTATTGTGCTGCTTAACTCCAAGGGAGAGAAGTTTACTGTCAATGGACATAGGGTGAAACACTATTGGGCTAAAGCCAGGATCCTAGACGAACACATTGTGCATTTGAATGATGCACCTTCTGCCTAATCCGCTGCCAAGTCAAGCTAATGACTTAAAACAACCGCTGAGTGGGAGGCAACCCAATGGTAGGATTTAATTATTTTTATTTTTATTTTTATTTTTAGGATTTACTAAAATATTAATTTTTAGTTTTGAGTTTAAGTGATGCAGAAGTGGCACTGCATCGATCGACACATCAGGTGCATCACTCGATGCATAGCTCGATGCTGTTAATGGATCGGAGGTTTAATGGGCTTTTGGATTTGGAGAAAATCGAATTTTGGTGGGCTGGACTAAGCCCAGTTGCATAAACCCGACACTTGCATCGACCGATGCAACCTCAGCATCGATCGATGCAACTAAACCTAAAATCGCGACTTAAGCTTCCTCACTTTGTCTTCTTCGCCACTTTCATCTAAAATCGAACCCGGAAGAACACAACTTCGATTGATCGTATCTCACTCGTTTCTTGCTCAAATCCGACGATTCCAAGCTTCATTCCACTCGGTTTTAGCTCCTTTACTCGATTCCTTGCTCGGATTTGCGTTTCGAGGCAATGTAGACCAGCCAGAGATCGAAACAACTTTGCCGCTCCAATTCTGGCGTCGCTCCGCCGCGCCAAACCGATCTTCCACCGTCGGCGGTTCCTCCTCCGGTTCCATTGAGACCAATCCAATCACATCCAGATCTTGATGCACCATTTCAAGCTAATTGTCATGACCCATGGCAAAGAAGAGAAGGACAGAGGATTCCACCACAGTATGTTTGGCCAGGACGTCCAATTGAAGAGGTTAAGAAGCTTGAATACATCAATAGACCACTACTTGATGCTTGGGGAGAGTATGAGACTCTGTTCTACAACGCTTGGCTGAAAGTTGAGATTCTGCCAACTCGGTTCGTTGATCCTGTTACTATGCAGAAGCTTGGGATTCATGATGAGGTACTAAGACTTTTGGAGAAAATTGGACTTGGGACCATGTGCACTCGCCACTATGACTTATATCCGGAGCTGGTCCGACAATTCATGGCCTCAGTCCGCCTTCTGTAACAGAACGAGCAGGTCCCGAAAGCTAGTGAAGGAAGGCTGTCTTTCTTCATTAGAGGAGTTCGGTATGAGATTTCCTTACCTGATCTATGTGATATTTATGGTTTTAGGAGAGAGCCAGAGGGAGTTACACTTCCAGGAGAGTTTGTAGATGTCTCGCATCTCTGGTCTTACTTTGGTACTGGTGATTATGATTCCCGACGTTCTACTATGACTGATGTGTGGCATCTAGTGATCAGGTACATTTTTAGAGCAATATCCAACACTATTTTGTGTAAAATGGAACCTGGGAAGATGAGAGTGATTGAGTTGCACATGATGGCATATGGGATTTATGATTTGATGGGTGAGGATGATAGATGAGTTGATACTGAGAGGGTTAACTATGGTGCAGTTTTTGCCGACCACTTGATCTCTCTGAAGGTCAAGGCTTTTGGGCGTGGGAAGAAAGAGCATGTTGGGAGTCTGCTTACTCCTATCTTTCAGAGACTGCGTATTGCTAGAGATTCTGTCTCCATTTGTAATGAGAGGAGAGTTATTGATGAGGAGCATATGAGGAACTCTACTTGGATGAAGAGGGAGATGCTATGGCGTTTTTGTGATTCTACTGGTACTCATCTGATCAGATTGCCGCGACCAGACCTCACCACTATTGGAGAGGATGCAGAGCAGTTGCGTTGTCTTCCTCCTGCCTCTAATTTTGTTATACCATCACCTTCTCGTCATCAGAGTGCTGCTGCTGCTGATGATCACCCTGCTGGGGGTTTTGAGATTGGTTCTTCATCTGGCACTTCAGCATTTGAGTTTTCTGCTTTTCCTGAGCCACCACATCCTTCTCGTACTATGAGTCAGGGAGACTACCAGGAGTACTAGACATCCATCATGCGTACCTTCTGGAACGCAATTTCTTGATTTGCTTGCTTCCGTCCCACTAGGCGCAGATCCCGTTCTCCTCCCCTTGCTGGAGCTTGTGGTAGTGATGCTGACGCTGCTGATGGTGATGCTGGTTCTGAGGGTTGATCCTACTTCTGTTTACGGTTTCTTTTATCACTTTTTCTCTTTCACTTTGAATCATTTTTATTTTTCCTTTAGTCACTTCGTCATTTGTTTCAGATTGAACTTGTATTGCATTATGAACCATTATCTATCATGTTGCATTTAATGTTGTGTTTGAGTGATTCTTAACAGAGCTGATTTCCATGAAAAAAAAACACAACTAACATGCGGCTAACAGGATTCAACTTCGTATTTTCGCACGATTTGACTGTGCATCGATCGATGCAACCTTTGCATCGGTCAACACAGAGGCTATCAATTGGTAACACGAATCTGGTTCATTTGTTTACTACTTTTTCATTTGATTTTTCTTTCTTAGTCAATCTTTGGCTTGATAACACTGGGGACAGTGTTGTTTAAGTCTGGGGGAGGCTAGTTACTAACTAATTACTTTTTTCTTTCTTAGTTTCAGTTGTGTCAGTCAAGACCATATTTTTGAGTCAAATTTTTCAAATTTTTCTTTTTGGAATTAGGATCTCTAACTAATAGTTTCTGTTCTTTGGTTAACACTCTTATGAATCTTGATTAAGCTTGATCTCAGAACTGAAGTTTGGAAAAGCTATGAGCTGTATCAACAATCCTGAAAGCCCTTATTCAAAAGATATCTGGTTAAACTAACGTTGTCTCAACCTTTATCAGGATTTTAAACCGGACTTAATCTCTTACTTTGGAGTTGGAAATCAGTGGACTAGACTTCTTCTTCGGACCATACAAGACAGTGCAATTTTTCAAAGTATGTCTCCCCTCTCTCTTCCCTTCAGTACGTAAAAAAAAAGAGAATGATCAGAAAAAAAAGGAGAATAAAATAAAAGATGAAATGATTTTGATCAGTTTAGAGGGGTAGGTAATTTACCTGTGACCCCATTATTCTACTCTTGAGTCAAATGATCACACAAAGCTTGGAAGCGAGGGGTAGGTAAATTACCGATGACCCCGGTATTCGCTTACACCTTTGATAAAAAAAAAGAAAAAAAATGGAAGTGAGAAAAGGGAGGGGAAAGGAGATGTATGAAGAATGTCTTGGCCTGAAGAGAGTCCACATGCCACTGATTGATACACCAAGGTAAGAACTCACCTGTACTTGCTTTAATTTATTTAATGAGATGACAATGGTGAGACTAGAGATTCCAGAGGATTGTGGGATTTGAGTAAGGAATGATGATGCTTTTCAATTGACAAAGTATATGAAGTAAGTTCTGAAGATCAAGGCGATGAAGAGTGCGAAAAGCAGTTACCTGCAGTTGAGTGAATTCCATGTTTTCAAACCTCTTTCACAGGTCTAAGTTTTTGTTTTGCTTGAGGGCAAGCAAAAGCTAAGTCTAGGGGAGTTGATATGTCATGGTTTTTGTGGTTTTTAACCATGGTATAAGTGTGCTTTTTGAGTCTTTTGATTTGTTTTCTAGGTTGTTTTTGAGTCTTTATAGGTTTAGGTACACATTTGCACGGATGGAACACAAAGGAGCTTAAAGAGGATGATTTGGAGCATAATCAAAGCATAAAGGCTGATCAACGAAGCTGGGAGACACGATCAAGACCATGCATCGACCGATGCAATCTCAGCATCGATCGATGCAGCTGCCATAAAGCCAAACGGAAGTTGTCTCCACAAGCTTTAGAAGATTTACAAAATTTGCTCAAGTTTTCCTTATTCGCAATTAAGGCCCAAGACGTGTTTTAGAGTATTTATAGGATTTTTATGGTCATTGTTTAGACCTAGTTTTTATTCTGCAACCTATTTGAGAGCTTTGGAGAGAGAGATCTGATTTCATCTATAGAGAGAAGATCTTGAACTCCCTTCTTACTTCTTAATATCTATTGCTTATTATTCAGAAAAGATGTTTTGTTCTTCATTAAACATGTCTGAGTAGTTTGCTTGTTAGGTTTAGGGGTTTTCATAGGATTTTATGGTTTATTAGATCTGTTAATTTTAGGATTCATTATCTTCTATGATCTTCATCTTAGGTTGTTCTTCATATTAATTCTTGATTGATCACCTAGAATTAATACCTAGGAAAATAAATTGATATGAGAATATAATTGATTTTCCTGACTAAACCTTTTGATGAACAAAATTATTTTTTGCAAAGAGATTTGATTTAATAATTTTGTGAACAATTCTAAACTTGTTTTTAAAGCTGATTTTTAACCTTGAATTTTGCAAAGAGATTTGGATTTTCTGGTTTTAAATTTAGATAATATTTGCAGTGAGAACTGATTTATTTTACAAGTGTGTTTAGAGTTCTAGATATGATTTTTAATTGCTTGAATCCTAACTATTTGATTGATTTAATATTTCATAAATTCATGAGAATTTCTCTAGGCCTAGCTCTTTGATCCTTTGAATTTACAACACTTTTAATTCTGTTTTTGCATTGTCTTTAATTTAATATTTTGATTTAGCATAATTAAAAGAATAATAAGTCTATTGTGTGAACTAGAGTCTCTGAGGATTCGAACCCTAGAGTATTACAACTGCAAGGCTGTTAGTACCATTAGGGTATTACAATTTGAGCATATCAGAGGCATTCTTCTTCTTGATCTGACTTTTGATTTGCACCGAGAGGTGCAACAACTCCTCGAAGCATTGATAAGGCTGGCGTTCGACCTTGCGCGCGATTCGGTCTTGTAATCCGTCTAAGAACTGTGCCATGAGAGACTCTTCGGAGTCTTCGACTTGTATACGATTGCGCAAATGCTCAAACTCCTCGAAGTATTCTTCCACCGATCGCATGCCTTGTGTGAGCCTCCGGAACCTCTTTTGGAGCTCGTGGTGGTAGAACGGTGGAACATAACGCCTTCGCATTTCAGCCTTTAAGACTTCCCAAACGGTGATTGGTCGGTCGCGGTTACAAAGTTTCTCAGCTTCAAGATGGTCCCACCATGTGAGAGCGTAATTGGTGAATTGAGCTACATCGTATTGGACTTTGCGTAACTCCGGATAGGCGTGACACGAGTATAAATGGTCCATTCGGCTCTCCCATTCAAGATAGGCCTCCGGGTCAGATTTTCCGGCTCGCGGTGGAGCTCGCGGTGGTAGAACGGTGGAACATAACGCCTTCGCATTTCAGCCTTTAAGACTTCCCAAACGGTGATTGGTCGGTCGCGGTTACAAAGTTTCTCAGCTTCAAGATGGTCCCACCAGGTGAGAGCGTAATTGGTGAATTGAGCTACATCGTATTGGACTTTGCATAACTCCGGATAGGCGTGACACGAGTATAAATGGTCCATTCGGCTCTCCCATTCAAGATAGGCCTCCGGGTCAGATTTTCCGGCTCTTTTGCAGCTCGCGGTGGTAGAACGGTGGAACATAACGCCTTCGCATTTCAGCCTTTAAGACTTCCCAAACGGTGATTGGTCGGTCGCGGTTACAAAGTTTCTCAGCTTCAAGATGGTCCCACCAGGTGAGAGCGTAATTGGTGAATTGAGCTACATCGTATTGGACTTTGCGTAACTCCGGATAGGCGTGACACGAGTATAAATGGTCCATTCGGCTCTCCCATTCAAGATAGGCCTCCGGGTCAGATTTTCCGGCCAACCTGGGCGCTATCATCTTGTGAATAGGCTCGTGATGTCTTGGAACTTCGTCATATGGATCGTCACGTTGGTGACGTCGTCTACGCCTTGGCTCATAATCTTCTCCGGACTGGTCGCTTTGCTCCGGTTCTTGGCGTTGATGCTGCATCGGTAAGGGATCTTCCCTTGGTGGGTTTAATAGTTCAATACGGTTCATACACTCGGCTAGTTGCTCAATGCCATTGCATAAAGCTGCGAGAGTGACTCCTATCTCGGGTGGAGGTAGAGGGTTGGCTGGTGGTTGCTGATCGGCCATCGGACGGTCAACAGTGACGTGGAGCTTCTCATGCGGCTTGTTTGAATTTAAACCTTGTCAAAAGGCAAAACGAATATGCATGAGCGTATATTCGTTCACGACCACAAAGATAGATATTTTCTCTGGTTTCCCAATGATTGATGACAGCACACAGAAATCAAACCTATGACTAAACAAAAGCAAAAGCAAAAGTGCAAACGGCATGAAATGCTTTATGACCAAACAAGACTACAAAACGGGACTCTAGCTTTATCGATCTAAAAGCGTCTAACCAAGAACACGAATGAACACGATGATGAACAGGATGAACAATATGAACGCTAAACAACCTAAACAAACGCCTAACAACACAACACATGCACCAAATTAAACAAAATGACCAAACAAAACAAGCGGAAACGAGATAAAGCTAACACGACTAACAAAAGTGCTCAAGATCCAAACTTTAACCAAAAGAGATGAGTTTCTGGGTTAGAAAGACACAACCTTCGAGTTAGGAGCTTTGAGCTCTGATACCAAGCTGATGCGACCAAGGGACGCGTCGCGGATCGGTCAGAGTCGGACGTTCTCGGTCAAGTCGAGCTACGGACGACTTCTCTCGGACAAGGCTCGGTGGTTTGTCCTTGGGGAAGAAATGAACGGTGGAAACGAGATATGGGAGCAAACCAACGAATGGTTCGAAAGATCTAGCCTTGGCCTCGTCGCGACCGAGAGGCTACGAGAGGCTTCGAGCGGCTACAAGAGAACAACGGTGGTCACGAGCGGTTGTGATGCGGACCAACGGTGGACACGAGGGAACAACGGTGGACACGAATGGTTGCGATATGGTAACGATGGTGAACACGAGCGGCTGCGATATGGTAGCGATGGTGAACACGAGCGATTGCGAGGCGGTATCAAAGGTGAACGCGAGAGGCTACGATGAAACAACGATGGATTGAACAACGACATGCATGGGTTGGCTCGCCACATGATACGGTCACTAACGACGACGAACCCGGTTCGAGTCGCTAGGGTTCTCTCTTAGAGAAATCCTGGATTGTCTAATGAAAGGAGTGAGACAAGTCAAAGAATCTCTCTTTGAGAAATGTTTTTATTTCATTCAAGTCTAAAGTCTACAATAAACTAAGAGAGGGTTTAAATAGCTAGGTTAAGGGAAGGCTCAAGGACACGCGGACTCGCATTGGTCCGCACACTTATCCTTAGACGTGTTCCTTTTGCAATAGGGCACGTCGCTCCCTTTGACATTCAAATTTAACCACAAAACACTCTCAACGTTCAAAAGGAAGATTCTAGAGTTTAAATTGAAATGCACAGCATAAGGAAATACAGATAACCGTCTTTGCCCTTGGCGCGGAAAACGACTTGGCTTCTGACGTTGTGCATTGAAGCTCCTCGCCTCATTAAAACCTCCTCTGGTAAACCACTTGGGAAAAAACCCGGAGTATGGAAAAAGAGTACGATTCCTCACTTACAATGACTTGGTTGCCTTCACCCTTGGGTAAGAAACATAACAGCATATATGAACGAAAATTGCATTATAATAAACGGTAGAGTAGAGAAGTAAGAGTACAAGATAGAAATCTACAGAAATGATAAAAAGTTATGAAACAAAATCTAACAAAAGGTGAAAAGTGTTTTGAGTCGCTCAGTTTTCTCACAGAAGCTCTCGCTCTCTGGTTTGAGGGTCTACGGCGTGCTCGTTTGCGAGGTAGGAGAGGAGGGGTTTATATATGGAAACCCCTTTGACCTAGCTTCCCAGACCTGCCCGAGGGTCTACTCGATGGGGTACACGAGGATGAGGTCGGGTTACTCCTCGGGTAGATCTTTGGGTTGTTCTTCCGGCTCTTGGATCCTCCTTGATCGTGTTGGGGTTCAGACTTGTTCTTCCAGCTTGATGGCTCCTTCGGGTACATGCTCGGGTTTGTCCTTGTTTTTCCCCATTTTAGGCTCTTAAGCACCTGTTTTCATCCAAAGTATGCAAATGCAAAAATGCAACACCCTAAATGGCCTAAAAGTGAATTCCTATAATTAATGACCTAAAAATCCTAAGTTAAGGGTATGAACAATGTAAAATATGGACAAAAAGGATGCTAAAAACATGTAAATTAGAGAGTTATCAGACCCCCAAACTTAAATCTTGCTAGTCCTCTAGCAAGGACGTAGGAGGGTGCGGTTTGAAAACGGGGACTCATAACCTTTAAATGCTAAGCGAAGGATTCAAGCTATAGTCCTTAAAGATAGTTTAATGGTGCTAAGATCAATCAACATACTTACAAATATTTTTCTATGCTTATTACCATGCATCAATCTAGTTCAACCTCCAACTAAAAGTAAAGAACATCTCTTTCACATTCAATCAATTGTTTGGCGAATTCTTGCAAATGGAAGGTGAATCAAGCTCAATCGGTTTCAAGGGTAAGGCTTTTCGGTAAGGTGGTTTCAAACAAATTCTTTGGGTGGTTTTCTCTCAAAAGAAGGAATGCTAGACAGTTGTGAAAACTATCTAAGATTGAGAACAATTTGGGCATACAAAGCTTAACTCTTGATAATCTACCATTTTCTTATTCACTTTTTTTTTATTAAACCACCTAGAATTTAACTACCCACATCCTTGATTTTAACTCTTTTTTTTTACTCCCTAAGGTTTAAACTTTAAACTTCTAGCTCTCTTCTCTTTTTTTTTTTCTTTTCTTTCTTTGCTAAACTCCTAATATATATATATATATATATATATATATATTATTTTTTTTTTTCTAGGAGACTATAGCAAGATCTTTTCTCTTTTTTTTTTACTTAGAGAGTTAGAGCTAATTGATTCTAACTTTAGGGACTTCTTTTCCCTATTTTTAATTCCTCAACCCAACCCAAATAAACATGCTAACCACCTATCTTTCAAAACCGAGTCTATCAGCTAGTTCAAATTCTAACTTAGCTAAATCAAGAGGCAGTTCTTTGTCGTTCTCAATACTCTCAAGGTTTCACAACCTATATCACAATGAAAAGGCCTCACTCAACAATTCACAACAAGGTTTGAAAGAAAGATTTGGGTTCATGGGTAGGATAAACAAATCGGGTTAAACGAAAAGATTGGTAAAAATGGAGTGCTAACCCAAGTTTAGAGTTACCATGAGCAAGTATTCAAATTCCATAAGCAAGACAATTTAAGTTCAAATTAAGTCCAATAATATAGAGATGTTCAAATGTTCAAGCAAGTGAAGGAAGCATTCAAAAGACACAAGGTTCTAAGCAAAGATTTTTCATTTTTTTTCAAAGATTGATCTAGCAACAGTGAACTATGATTAAGAGCTATAGCTTCAATCCTAAGGTTTGATTTTAAACAAGGTAGTTTTAATCATTGTTCCCTAAGATGCATATGCAACAATCCTATATGGAACAAACTAGACTCAATCCTAATATGTAAATGCAACTACATGAACACTCTTTTTTTATTTTTATTTTTAATTTTTCAAATTTTTTGGGTTTTTCAATGCACATAGATGCAGACTCAAATAAATAAAACTAGCATGCAAAAATTTGAAATAAGAAAATTAAGAAAATAAAACACAATGTTAAAAATATTCTAGGACCCTCCCTCAAACTTAAATTACACAGTATCTGTGTAAATAAAAGTTGGAAAAAGAATCCAAGGATCACACAAGATGAAAGAAAACTAAATGCAATGTTATTTACAAAGATTGGATGAAAGTTGTACCTTATGGGTTGGTGAAGAAGGAGGTTGCAGCAGCCTCCATACTCGCCAACGTGTAGCCAGGGTCGTCTCCGGCATCAGCAGGTGCCGGGGTTTGCTCGTCAGAGAGCTCAGTGATATGCACGGACGACTTACTCGGACCAGCATCCGAGGGGTTGATCGAGGGGGGCATCGCGTAGTTCATCGGGTAGGACATCGGGTAATACGATGGGTATGGTGGAAGTGGTCCAGAGTGATCACCCGAATAGCCACTCGCAGGGTACACCGTATACGGCATCGTGTATGGCATTTGGTAAGGCGGAGGGAAGAATCCTGAGTAATCACCCGATTGTGTGCTCGATGGGTCCATCGGATAAGGCATCGAGTAGCCCATCGGGTTAGGCATCAGATAGGCGTCTGAATGGCTTCTCCTCGATGCTTCTGGTCGTGTGATGTTCCCCTCAGCTTGGGGCTTGTAGGATGATTCTCTGTGAGGCTCTGGAGGTGTCAGTCCTCGAATTCCTCCTAGCGGACCGCTTCTCCCCATCCATGTTGGTGCATATGCCGAGGTAGGGGCTGAGGCACAGTTTGCCTTGTCTTGCAGCTCCTTGATCTGACCACCCATAGTCTTCACCGACCTGGTAAGATCCTTCACCTTTCTCACCAAAAACTTGTTCATCCTCTTCAGCCATCCGATCCTCTTGTGGGCTTCCCTCACTTTAACGGGTTGCTTTTGAGAGCAAACATACTCTTCAAAGTCGAAATCTTCTGAGCTATCTCCCTGTCTTTGCCCGGTTGCCTCTCTCTTCTCAGCTTCGGATTCCTCCTCGGGATTGTACAGCTCCTCCAAAGGTGGTGCAAAGTCGATGTTGTCTCCCAGTCCGACCTTGGTGCACACTACATTGGGTAGGATTATTTGGGCGGCTCCGGCGGTTGGATGGACGAACTTGTAGATCATCATGTCGTTAGGCCTCTCATAGACCAAAAATCTCACCAGCACGAGGTATTCTACGTCCAGCCATCTTGGATCTTGTACCACTCCCTTCAAGGGCACATCGCAAGCCACTAAGATCGGTGTGACCAGTCCTTTAATGGAGATCTCTCCGCCTCCTTCTCTTCTCTTAATAGCCCATGACTTGAGGTAGAAGAACAGATCGAGCAGCACAGAGACCATGCTAGTATCCGCAACATCTCCAACTAGCGGTGTACCATCCCTAGCATTGTCCAAAACTCTACACAATGCAATTTCCAGCAGCTGGAGCTCGTGATCATTCACATTCCCAGTCTCCTTTCTAGCAAAAAGAGTGCATGCAAGGGACTTGTGAAAATACCTCAAGATAGGGCTCCTTATTTGAGCGGATTTGGAGCTTGTGGACTTGTAGGGGAGCTTGTCTCCTATTGTCAGCCATAGGAACCTCATTTCCTCCTAACCTCCATTCCTTCTCCACTACCAGCTTTGAAACCGTACAGCTTCTCCATCTCCTTGAAAGTGAGCCGGTACTCTTTTTTTCTCACGGAGAAGGTGATGAACCTGATCCCCCCATCGGGTAGTAGGGTCGGGTGATCCTCAAAGTAGTGCAACCGAAGTGTGGAGAGAAAGTGGACCGTCTCCTCCTCATAAGCTTCAAGGTGTGCTCGCATCATATGGCCCAGGTGGCACATGTCGAACAGGAACTCGACATCTCTAGTGATGCCCAACTGCTTCATCGTCTCACGGTGAGGGTAGCGGGTACCAACAAAGCTCATCTCACGGAAAACCTTGAAAAGTTTTTCCGGAGTCTCCATGTCCTTCTGCTTCAGCCTCCGCGAGGCTTGGCGTGTTCTTTCTCTATGTTCCTCCTCTCACTCACGGTTCTCCTCCTCTGTATCTCGATCCTCTTCCTCAGCTGCTCTCTCAGCTACCCTCTCAGCCTTCTCAGAAGCTGGCCTCTTTCCTCTTGCAACCGCGGCTATGCTCCTTGACTGAGATGTTTGGATCTCCCCTTTCTCTCCTCCACCAGCATCAGAGTCGACCTCCATAGGGTCGATAACAGTTCTCTCGGACGTAGACAGGTCTCTACGTGGAGGAGATCGGCGAACAGCACTCGCCATCAGACTTGGTGAGCGAACTCGATGGTCTACACGATCGGTTGCTTGAGCACCGGATCGGGTGGCAGATCGGGTTGAGCATCGGGTTGGGGAAGCAAAACGTCCAGCCAGCGGTTGGGAATGCGGAACGTTTCCTCTTCCTTGGGATTCTTGAAATTTGGTGGCATCACCTCTGATTGTAGCAGCGGCGGAGGTTGATCTTCTTCCCTTCCTTTGGTAGGTTTTCGTGTGTGGTTCCATTGTCGAATCCTTGAGAAGAAAAAGGCTAAACTTCGAGATTAATAGAGTTAGTTCCCAAAGAAAATCAAAGATCACTCGAGTCTTTGAGAGAGAATAGAATGTAGGAAAACAAAAAGCTCTAGGGTAGAAAGACTTATCGGTGCTGCTGAGGGAGAAGAGTTCAAAACCCTTAAATAAGGTAGGGTTAGTGGTATGGGCTTCACCGAGAGTGGGCTTTGCTTGCGGAATTTGGACTCCACTCGCCACCCGAGCAGGGACACGATCAGGCGCGTCGAGTACGGTGTCGGGTTGACCCTCGGGTTCCTCAATTTTCCTTTTTTCACTTTTCCTTTTTTTTTATAAACAAATATGCAAAAATAGAAAGCAAGATAAAACAAATAAATCAGAATTAAAATAAAATAAAATATACCTTTGGGACTTCCTCCCAAGTGAGCTTGTTTTAAGTCACTAAGCTTGACTCTTCATGCTCTTCAAGCATGGGATCCAGGAGGGAGAGGTTCTGGAATCCTCTCCACTATAGCAAGCTGGTTCAATTGATTCTCCAGGTCTTGTCCAGGTTCCAAAGCAAATGTGGTGTTGACTTCTTCAAGATGTTTGACTTTTCTCTGCTTTGTCTTAGTGGAAAAAGCTTGACCATCAATGGTTGGCCTCTTAATTCCCTTCTTGACATGAAACTCCATCTTGAAGTGCTCCCCATGCTCAATTCTGATCTTGCCTTGCTTTACCTCAATCACATCATCTACTGTTGCCAAGAATGGTCTTCCTAGGATTAGTGGATTGTTTGGTTCCTTATCCATATCAAGGATCATGAAATCAGTAGGGACCTCCACTCTTCCAATCCTGAGTGGCAAGCTTTCTAGGATCCCAATAGGATGTTTGACTGTTCTATCAACTAGAACCAGATACATGCTACTTGGTTTAAAGCTGGTGAAACCCATCTTGTTGGCAATTGACAGTGGTATAATGCTAACTGAAGCTCCAAGGCCGCACAAGAAATTCTTGAAAATCTGAAGTCCTATCGAGCATGGCAAAGTAAAAGAGCCAGGATCCTCCAATTTTTTCTCGATTCGCAGCTCAGGATCTAAGCACACTCCACTCTTGAGAATCTCAAACCCAATCTCCTTGACAGCCTCCTTAACCTCATTCTCCAGCCGAGCTGCCTCCTTGGCAGATTCCTCTCGAAGTTTGTGTGGTGGTAAAAACTTAGGTGGTGGAGCTTTACGCTTGGCCATACGCTCTGCAAGCGCCTCCAGTTGGATGTCAAGTGCAGCATTGAACCTTTCCTCTAGCTCCCCTTCTGCTGCTACAGGTAATTGAGGCTGATCTCTCATCTCAACATCTACTCGATGTATCATCCGATTACTATCATCGGGTAGGTCATCGGGTTCAGCCTCGGGTGGTTCTTTGATTTGTGATTCTCGAACCAGTGCTCGATCATCAACTTGATCAGTCTCCTTGGGTGAAGGCTCGGGTTCATACTCGGATATGTAGTACTTGGCCTCGTTTAACCCATAGTGATCCATATCCTCCCCGTCTTGAACATCACTGTCCTCAGTGAGGTAATCCTCATAGTCATCATCAAGGAAGATGGCTTGGGCAGTGGCATAATCCTTAGGGTTCTGAACAGCTTTACCTGGGAGCTGGTTGATCTTTGGAGCTGGTTGGTTGTTGTGGTGACCCTCTAGGTATCCTAGCTTAGTATTGAGCGATTCGTACTTGGCGTTCAAATCATAGTATCCTGGGTCGATCTTGTTTCTCATCTCCGCAAAATGTTTTGCGGTGTCCATAGAAGCCGAAGTCTGATTCTGAATCATCTGCTGTAGTAGGCCGCGTAGTTTAGCTTTGTGTGATTGATTCTGCGGGCCTTGATGTTGTTGGAATCCAGGTGGTTGGTTGTAGTTTCCAGAGTACTGCTGCTTAGGGGAATAACCTTAATTGTACTGAACAAAAAGCTTCTGTTGGACCTGGTTCCCTTGAACTACAGATGGTTAGGTTTGGTCCTGAGGATTGGCAACATTCAGGTTCCGGTAGGACAGATTCGGATTCGGCTTGTAATTGTTGTACCCTTTGTTGTAACCTCCTTGGTTGTTGATGTAGTTAACATCCTCCATTTGTACAGTCTCCCCATCTTGTTGTAAAAACTGCTCTTCCTCTGATATTGCATGAACATGCTGCTGATGGTTGAGGAGCTAGTCGAGCTTGTCATTGAGGGCTTTCATGTCCCTCTTGTACTTGGTGTCTTCCTCTCCAGTAGATTGCACATTGCGATCATACTCCTCATTGTAATTGCCATCAGATTGGGCCAAGTTCTCCACTAGGTCCCAACCTTCATCAACATCCTTGTTGAGGAAGTTACCTTTGCTTGCAGTGTCTAGCAACATCCGTATCTTGGGGACCACTCCTCTGTAAAGTGTATTCAGCAATGATGAGGACATCTTGTAGTGTATCCCTTGAAATGTTGCCAACCTTCACTGAACGTCTCATTGTTCTTCTAAACAAAGCCGGAAATGTCATTTCTCAGCCTTGCGGTTCTGGAGTTGGAGAAGAATTTGGCCAAGAATGCCTTCTTGCATGCTTCCCAAGTGGTGATGGACTCCTTGGGGAGTGATTTCTCCCAGATGTGTGCTTTGTCTCCCAAAGAGAATGGGAAAAGCCGGAGTTTGAATCCATCCTCACTAACTCCATTTATCTTGGTGAGGCTACAGAGCCTATCGAATTCATCCAGATGATCCAATGGGTCCTCCATTGGCAGTCCATGAAACTTGTTACTCTGTATCATCTGGATGAGACTACTCTTGATCTCAAAATTGTTGTTCTGGACAGCAGGTGGCACAACGACATTCCTTTGAGTGTGAGTAGATGGAGCATCTCCTGCTCCTATGTTGGTCCTTGCTTGAGGAGCTGGTGGACCGTTCTGATTGTTCATTATCTCCTCAATGATTGCTGGTTGCGGTTGTTGAACTTGTTGTTGTCTGAGTAGTCTTGGTCTGTCGATGTTGTCTATGAAAGGACTCAATTTTTGGCTACCTCTGGATCGTGTTTGCATGCACAAGTAGATGACCGAGTGTGTACACGAGGGTCAACCCGATCAGGTGATCGAGTGACGGGTCGGGTGGGTGCTCGGGTTGTACCTGAGATTCAAAACAAACAAGAGCGAAAACAAACAAGTCATATTCCGAACCAAAATAAATAAAAGAACTTGATCTAGCAAGTGCTGAAATCCTAAACGTAGCAAAATAAAATTCAACCAAATGTCAACGGCGCAAAATTGATAAATGGTTTTTCAAAAGGGTATCAATTCCCTATGCAGTTGTAGTACAAAGTGTTATCAATCCAAATGATTGTTTATGCTAGCAGGAAGGATGCAATTAGAACAATGCAAGTCAAGCCAAACAATAGTGGGGTTTTATCTAACAGTCCTAAAATAATTAAAGGAAAGAATATAAACAAAGAAACCACATGACCTAAGCACTCGATGCAAGCATTCGAGTACAGGATCGGATGGGGTGATCGAGTAAGCAAATGAAGTATGAACAACTCGAGGGGTTACTCAAAGCAGGTGATCGTGTACCTGTTTGGGTAAGGGATCAAGTAATGAATGAAAATGCAAGCAATTAAAATACGAAAGCTTCTAAGGATGGGGTAATCGAATCCTAAGTATTCTTGACTAGTACATATGTCTTACATGCCTCAAGCAAATATTTACTAGACAATGAATCTCTAAAATCTTGTTCAAAAACTCTCGTGATAGAAACAATCAACCTTGATCACTCCCCTACCCAACTCTCGTTGGAGAAACATGACCAAGCAGGCATTGAGATCCGATTCATTAATGTCAGTAAACCCCTTACTCATCTAATCTCTTAGGCTAAGTGAGTAAACCTCTAGCATTGGTTGATTCAAGCATCTCATCTACACCTCTCGGTGGTAAAACACCTTAGATCTAATCTCACCCTCTCAGTTTGTTGACAGCATTAAGAACACCAATCTAGAAGGAAATCTATTAAACATATACAATCAACTAAGACATCCTAACCGATCAAGAACAAAAAAATCATCTATCCCATCCCTAGAAACTTTACTACACTACTCGGAAATCATAGCAAGAAACATAACAGCATATATGAACAAAAATTGCATTATAATAAACGATAGAGTAGAGAAGTAAGAGTACAA
Organism: Camelina sativa; assembly: GCF_030686135.1. NCBI lineage: Eukaryota > Viridiplantae > Streptophyta > Magnoliopsida > Brassicales > Brassicaceae > Camelina > Camelina sativa. The sequence continues at coordinate 32,267,354 of NC_141896.1, read as the reverse complement.
GATAGAAATCTAAAGAAATGATAAAAAGTTATGAAATAAAATCTAACAAAAGGTGAAAAGTGTTTTAAGTCGCTCAGTTCTCTCACAGAAGCTCTTGCTCTCTGGTTTGAGGGTCTGTGGCGTGCTTGTTTGCGAGGAAGGAGAGGAGGGGTTTATATATGGAAACCCTTTTGACCTAGCTTCCCAGACCTGCCCGAGGGTCTACTCGATGGGGTACACGAGGATGAGGTCCGGTTACTCCTCGGGTAGATCTTTGGGTTGTTCTTCCTGATCTTGGATCCTCCTCGATCGTGTTGGGGTTCAGACTTGTTCTTCCAGCTTGATGGCTCCTTTGGGTACATGCTCGGGTTTGTCCTTGTTTTCCCTCATTTAAGGCTCTTAAGCACATGTTTTCATCCGAAAATATGCAAATGCAAAAATGCAACACCCTAAATGGCCTAAAAGTGAATTCCTACAATTAATGACCTAAAAATACTAAGTTAAGGGTATGAACAATGCAAAATATGGACAAAAAAAGATGCTTAAAACATGTAAATTAGAGAGTTATCAGAGTCACTTCTTGTCTTCATCCTATTCTCAAATATGGTGTAACAGTCCCCTTTGGTTTACACCTTTCACTCCTCTTCAACTTCATTGTCTTTGTCTTCGTCTTCGCCTTTGTCGTATAACTCTCTCCCATTTTGGTGACTTCCTTGAATGAACTTATTGTTTCATATTGAAACAACCACACCCGGATTCTCAAACCTCACATCGGACACACGGGAAATGATCTCACCGGAACCCCATAATTCTGACGAGACAACCAGCGTAAGCAACTCTACTTACAAAAAATTTCACAAATACTAGCTAGAGCAAACAAACTCATATTCTGCAGCCACGAACAACAATCATACAACGTACTTCAGCTCCACAAGCATTTTGCATTTGTAGACTCTGATTCCTCCTCCAACTGACCACTCCATGATCTACCCGAACAAGCCACTTAAACATGTATCCCAAAAACCACCTCATCTTGTTACTGAGTCGCACAACCAACTATCCCTATCATTCCTCTGGTGGCCACGACCATCCACCCCCCAGATCGAATAGAAGACCCCAGGTGTAGAGTGTTTTCAAGCGAATAGGGTTTTTCCTTTGTTTGTTTCGATTAAACTAGAAAATTTGTTAAACCAACAATTAATTAAACCATTAATTGGTTTAATTAATTAATCAACCAGCGTAAAAACCAATTCAAATTAAATTAGCTTCACCCCGATTGCCGACATAAACTCCAATCTTCTATTATTGCGGGGTAGGGGCTTACAATTCTCCCCCTCTAACAATAGATTTGTCCTCGAATCTGAAACACCGTCTAACCATAAAACGCATCCCACCACCATCGCAACAGCTCACTAATAACCCTGACCATCAGGTCCACACTTAAGTCTTGATGAGATTGAACCACCATCAAACTTTAAGATCCACATCCAGTCACTATACTTATATTCACGCCATATACAAGATTTTCTCCCAACTCATCTACTCTTAGGTCGACACCTTCGAGGTATACCGATCTCACTCTCAGACGCTCACTCTCAGATCACAATCTTCAAGATCTCGATATCAGGGGAACTATTCATCCCCTCAGGAGAACAATTCATCTCCATAGGAGAACCACCATCTCCTCTGCCACTCTCAGGGCCACAGCCCCTTGAGCTATCGATATCTAGGGGAACCACCATCCCTTCAGGAGAACTAATCATCTCCTCATGAGTTTTTCATGACCACATGTCCTTAGAGCAAATAAGCTTTAACGTCAATAAGCATCTCTCGACAGAATCTACCTCCCGTGATCCGAGTACGACATCGCAATGTCATACATGTCCACCCATATTCCTACTATGGAATATCATCCCATCCATGACCGCAAGTCAACAATCCTCACAAATAAGCAAACCGATCATCTCAGGCCTTCGTAAAACATGTTGTCCCACCGACAGCCACCATACTAGCTACACCAATGCCACATTGGCATCACCCTTAGACTCCATCCTGCTTCGTATATGAACTCCTGACATACTCATACTATTGAGGACATAGAAATGACAAAGGTATGTGAGCGACCACCATATAACTAATAATGAGTTGCAATGGCATCTGCCTCATTAACTGTCGTCAATGATTAGGTGTCTGAGATTGATGATGGTGTGGAACCCACATCACAATATGAGACTACTAGTCTCAATGGTGTAGAGTCATTGATAATAGGCTTTTTACACCAGGGTATCAATTCCCTTATGCAGTTGCAGTAAAAAGGGTTATCAATCTAAATGGTTGTTATGCTAGTAGATAAGATGCAATCAAGAACACGCAAGTCAAGCCAAGCAATAACAGGTGTATATGCTAACAACATAAGGTGAACATAGAACAGATAATAGAAACTAAGAACTACTCGACCATGGTACACGATGCAATCGTGTACCATGGTCAGGTGATAAGCAAATAAGAACAAAATTCAAGAACAACTCAAAGTACCACACGATCAACCAATTGAGTACATGATCGGGTTGGATCAAGTTGATAATAAGTTGTAAAAATGAAGATACAAAAGCTCGTAAGGATGGAGTAATTGGTTCATAGGTATCCTTAATCAACTTAGAATGTTTTACAAGCCGCAATCAAGCTATTTCCTCGACAATGAACATCAAATCTATAACTAATCCAATCTCTTGGCAGAAGCTACTCTGAATTTATTACTCCCTTACCCAACTCTCATTGGAGAAATATAATCAAACATGCAATAAGAATCAGTTCATTCATGTCAATAAACTCCTTACACATCTAATCTTTTAGGCGAAGTGAGCAAATATCTGGCATTAGTTAATTCTGGCATTTCATCAAGCACCTCTTGGGGTGGAAATATCTAAGATCTAATCTCAACCTCTCAGTTCGAAATTAGCATTAAGAACACTAATCCAGACGGGAAATTTCATTAAAAAATCAATCTACAAAATCCTAATCGATTAAGAACGCCTACTAGCCTATCCCATCTTTAGAAACTTTAGTTCACTACTTAGATTTAATGGCAATCTACATAAACTCAGAAATGAATAAGAATTGCTTAAGAGAAATGTTGGAAATAAAAGTAATCAATATAATGAAAAGAAGCAAATGCAATACATAACCAAAAGTAGAAGAAGTACAAAACAGAAAAAAAAAATCCTAACAAAGCTTAAGAAACGTAACATTGGCTCTCAGTTCAGGTGGTGGCTCTCGCTACCCCCCCCCCCCCCATTTCATTAAAAAATCAATCTACAACATCCTAATCGATTAAGAACGCCAACTAGCCTATCCCATCTTTAGAAACTTTAGTTCACTACTTAGATTTAATGGCAATCTACGTAAACTCAGAAATGAATAAGAATTGCTTAACAAAAATGTTGGAAATAAAAGTAATCGATATAATGAAAAGAAGCAAATGCAATACATAAATCAAAAGTAGAAGAAGTACAAGACAGAAAGAAAAAAAAATCCTAACAAAGCTTAAGAAATGTTACATTGGTTCTCAGTGCAGGTGGTGGCCGCAAGTTACTCCTCTTTTTCTCATTCCTCCTTCTCTCTTTCTTGGTAATAGCCGAAACTTTTCCATCCTCATTCTTGCTCTTTTTAAGCTCCAAAGCACATGTTTTTATCCAAGGTGCAACAATGCAGCAATGCAACACCCTAAACAACCTAAATGCAAATATTTAAGGTTAGGAACCTAAAAACTCTAAGGACAGACTCAAAACAATGCAAGACATGAATAAAAAGATGCCTAAGAAAGTGTAAAATAGAGAGATATCAACACCTCCAAATAAGAGGATGAGGTTTGAAAGTGGGGACTCAAAGCTAAAACTTACTGATTGATTCGTTAAATTCAATGTCCAAGTTATTAACTCTAAGATTCATGGTGAAGGAGTCTACATAAGAACTTTGGCCACACAAATCACAAAAAAAAACCTGATTCTATCCTTAATCTACACATGCATTCAGATTTTTCATTCCCTTTAACATTCATTAGCAGAAAACCATGAATCTAGCTATGCATTGTCATCAAACTCATTTGGCTAGGGTAGAGGTTTTAGAGACAAAGGTGGTCTCTTTTTCAAAGGGTTTATCTTTTAAAAACTGGTTTCTCTCAACAAAAATGGATTGAGTTTTAGAAAAATGCTAAAGGTAAGCTCCAATAGATGCATACAAGAATAGGATCCCATCTACCCAAAGGTACATATATCAGTATTGATCATCCCTAGTCTACACCCAGGAATTGTCTAATTTCTACACTTTAGCTTTTCTAAACCCATTCCTTCTCTTGAGCTTGTCTTTAGGAGGTCTTCTTTCTTTTTGAAGTCTTCTAGCGGCTTGAGATTCTTATCAAACTATGGTTCTAAATTCTTTTCTTTTTCTTTCCTTAGAACGAACTTTTTTTTTACTTTGTATTCTCCCAAATCTTTTACCAGAACTTTTTTACTTTTGATCACTCCTTTTTTCCTAATGACTTTGTACCCTTTTGTTTCCTATTTTTTTTTCTTTTCTTTTAAAACCAAAAACTCTCAAATCCTAGAAACAAGTGCCCACCTAGTCCTATCTAGTCTGGATAACACGGACTAGAGCAACATAGGATCATATTCTTGTCGGCTCAAATCTAACTGAAACGATCCGACCCGTTTTTTTTAATATTAATTAACTAGTGGTCCCATACCCACTACATACCTAACTACAAACATACAACAGCGGATAACATAAACAATACCATTAAACCAAGAATTAAACAATAACCAAATATCCAGTATTAATTCCATAACAATTAAACCAATAAACAAATCCAATATAAATCAAGGAACCAGCAGTCCTAGACAACATTCTAAGGACTCAACAACCAATCGAGCCACTAGAACATCCTCCTCTTCATTGCCTTGATTCCACGATCACACTTTGCCTTTACCTGCACCACAAACACAAATTGAGATGCATGAGTATTTTATAAACACTCAGTGAGACAATACTCCCATCTACTGGGCTATACACACAAGCAACTGTGATTCCAATGTCAAACCATCAACAAACAAACACACAAACCAGGGAAAACAAGTATCCGCTGCTCGCTGGAAGGGAGGTGTCGACCGACACAGGCTACTGTTGTCGACCGACACTACCCCACAGTGTCTATAGATACTGCTCCATGGTTTTGACCGGCACCCACCTGGTGTCGGTCAACACTAACTCCGCAGAGGCAATCTGCTCGAAGTCGAGAGTCGAATCTCGAATCCCATCACCTCCAATCAGTCCAAAATTCGATCAAACGCCATATGAATCCATAGGAACCCTATAGAAACCATAACCAGGAAGAAAAACACAACAACAACACAAAATAAGCAAGACAAAAGGAAATCTCAGGCTTAGATCAGCCATGGTCATACACTCAATTCTTTGTAGGAAGTTTCTGACCCAAACTGATGAATCCAACACCCAAGCAATCCTCCTAACATGTCTCTAGCCCTGGATCTTCCCTTCCACAGAAGGATCTCCAAGGAAAAGCACTATACTCCAAAATCTCCCAAGAACGCTCTCATTCTCTCCGTTTCTCTCTCAAAAGGCGAATGACTCTCCTTTACGCGACTTCTCGTGTAAATACCTTGATTTGGGAAATCCACTTAGACCAAACCGACCCAAATCGACAAAATAAATCAATCGGGTCGAACCATAAATTCCTGGTGTCGACCGACACCACCCTTGGTGTCGATCGACAACCATCCAAAAAATCCATAATTTGTTTCGCGGATGTTACAATTCTCCCCTACCAACATAGATTCATCCTCAAATCTCAAACAACCATCAACCAAGAACTCCCGTGCAACCGTCTCCACAGCCCACACTTCCTCCGACCGATCTACGAAGGTCACCTCTAGGCAATAGACTTAGATTCCAGGTATTATTTTGCTCTCGACATATGGACTTTCCTTTACTCAAAGGTCTCGACCTTGAGTTTCATTGTCTCCTCATCAGGCCTAAGCCCGCATGCCATAATATATAAGAAAGTCCAATATTCGTCTCTCGGGTTGCCCTCCTACAGCGCGTCCCCAGATCGTCATCCGAAGTCGATATACCAACCATACTCTCAAGCCACAAAGTCTCAGAATATTGCAGTACTAGGAGAACTAAAGTCCCCCCCCCCCAAGAGCCGTTCAGGACCAACTTTCCCTAGAGCAAACAATCCTGAACATGTGTGAGCCCTATCCCTAACGAGGTTTCCTTCCCGTGGCTCGCGTAAAACAACAAAATGTCATTTAAATACCTTGGGTTGGGAAATCCACTTAAACCAAACCGACCCAAATAGACAAAATAACTCAATCGGGTCAAACAAAAAATTGCTAGTGTCGACCGACACTACCCTTGGTGTCGATCGACACCCATCCCCAAAACCCATAATCTGGTTCGTGGATGTTATACTAACACTTTCTACCAAGCTCAATCCAAAAAAGGTCTAACACTCAAAGAATAGCAATGGCTTGAATGAAGGGTAAGGTTCAAGGTGGGGTGAACTGTTCTAATAATGGGAATCAGCTACTTGGATTAACAAGGGTGGTAAAAAGAAAAAAGATAATACAAGTATGTGTGTTGTGTTCATGAGTTTAATTTCAATGCATTACAACATAATTATTAGTCAAGATTGGAATGACATCAAATCACAGCATGCTTTGACTAAGTTTGAAATGCAGAAATAAGTATTCAAGATGTGGTTCAGTTCTACTTTTCAAACTCAATCAACAAGCATTAGACAGCTAATAACGAGAGCATTAAATTTATCCTAGTCCATCAGCGAGTTTACAATGCTATAGTCTTCATAATCCACAATGCATATGCAAACAATCCTATGCGAAACAATCTAAACTCAGTCCTTTCATGCAAATGTAACTACATGAACACTCTTTTTTTAATTTTTTTAACACAACTGTTTTAAATGTTTTAAAATTTTTGGGGGTTTTCTATGAAAATATATGTAGACTCAAATGAATAAATGTAAAAATTTGAAATAAGAAAATAAAACAAAATGTTATATATATTCTTAGACCCTCCCCCAAACTTAAATTACACAGTCCCTTGTGTAAATAAAAGTCTAAAAAGGAATCCAAGAATCACAAAAAAGAAACAAATTACAATGCAATGGTATAAACAATTGTATGGATGAAAGTGGTACCTCATGGGTTGGTGAGAAAGAAGCCGCAAAAGCTTACATGTTCTCCAAGGTGTACCCAGGCTCGTTATCAGCTTCAGTGGGTGTGATAGACTGGGTAGGGCATCGGATATCCCATCGGGTAAGACATATGATTCGGAAATGGATAAGGGTGGGGGTAAGGACCCGAGTGGTCGCCAGAGTACATGCTCGGATAAGGCATCAGATAGCGCTATCCTGACCTAATTCTTCCTTTAATTTATTCCTGTGAGACATAGACATGAAAGAAGACCTATCAAAAGCACTCAAATCCTAACATATATTCACAAGGATAACATTGGGACTTTCTTCCGAGCGAGCTTGTTTAAAGTCACTAAACTTAACTTAGGGCCTAATCAAACCGAGGTAGGATCAACGAGGGAAATGGACGACCCCTCTTAAATGTCTTCATTTGCCATTTATTTCTTCAGCCTTTGGCCATTCACAGTAAACTCATATCCATCCTTCCCTATTAAGGTTACTGCCACATAAGGTAAAACTTCTTTAATTTTGAAGGGTCCTGACCATCTTGATTTGAGCTTCCAGGAAACAAGTCTAAGCTTAGAGTTGACCATTAGCACCTTGTCACCAGCCTTAAGATATTTTTTTTCAGAATTTTTGTATAATGAAAGGATTTGATTTTTTCCTTGCATATCTTGGAATTGTCATATGCCTCTAGTCTTATTTCATCGCGTTCGTGGAGATCTATTGTTCTCTTTTTTGGGCGGTTTTGATATCAAGGTTCAGAAGCTTATTAGCCCAGACATCCTTATACTCAACTTCTACCGGGAGGTGATACTTCTTTCCAGAGCTTGAATGGGGTTATCCCAATAGGGATTTTGCAAGCAGTCTTGTATGCCAATAGCGCATCGTCAAGCTTGAGCGCACAATACTTCCTTGTGATACCCACGATCCTAGCTAAGTTTTCCTTGAGTTTTCTATTGCTCACCTCAACTTGCCCGCTATTTTGGGGGTGGTAAGCGGTAGCTACCTTGTGTTTGACCCCATACTTGCATAACAAGCCTTCAAACACCTTGTTAATGAAATGAGTTCTCTTTTCACTGATCACTACTCTAGGAATTCCATATCTAGGAAAAATGATATTTTTTAACATCTTCACCACAACACTTTAATGCACCACACCAAGACTATGTCTGGACAATCAAACTGGCATGGTAATGTTCGACCCAACTTTAGTACATTTTCTCAACAAGGAGTCCAGCCAACCATCGGCAACTCAAGTCAAGTTTCCAAGCATGACTAGTGACTTAGGCCTTCTTAGGTAAGTTAGAACTAGACTTTGACCGTTATATTTAGGATTAATTTGATAAGGATCAGAAAGTTATGTTTGATGGTCGGAAATTCTTTCGGTACTGTCATGTACTGCATGAGAGTGGAATGGATGGTCACTGGAAGGTCAAGTTAGCTGCTTAAGAGGGATAGCCGCCTCATTTTGTGTATAAGGATGGCCCCTCCGTCGTGTGCAATTCGTGATTGATCCGTACCCTTAAGCTTGTCCATTCGCCAAAGCTTATCCGATTGTTGATCTTATCTTATCCGTTAGCAATGCTTATCCAATCCTAAAACCGACCCTATAAATACCCTTACCCCCTCGTCCATCATTCTTTGTTCCCACCCAAAAACCTCTAAAGCTCCCTAGTAGTGCTAGCTTGCGAAGGAAGCTCTCGGAGAAACCTTTAGCCACCCGCCTAAGTTCTGTGAGTTCCGGTAAATTTATGGTAGCACGCGATTAAGTTTTATTTTATTTTATTTTATTTTTTTAGTATTTAATATTTGGTTAAATATTTATTGATTTATTATATCAGTTACTTATTTATTTATTAGTTAGTTAGTTATTGAATTATTTATTTATCTATTTAGCTTGAGGTTAGGTAATATTACTTAGAATTGTTTTAGTAGTAGTCTTGTGTGATTTTCTGTTGTGATTGTTTGTTGTATTACTGTTATGTTGCTTGCATTGTTTAGTCATGTTAGTTAGGTGACTAGTGATAACATCATTATTTTAGCCATTTTAGCTATAGTTTTAGTATGCATTTAGGAAGAGTTTGACATGATTTCAATACTTGAATGTCTATTATCAAGTATTTTTGGTTTGAAGAAGGTTTTACAGGTTTTATAGCAAAAAAAACCAAAAGACAAGGAAAATACATTTCAGGACAGATTCAGAGCTTTACCGTACGGGCCACTTTTGAAGATCTTCCAGAGCTCAGATTTTGACGTGGTTGGTGTCTATGGAAATCTAGAAGAGTCATCTTTCTCCTCGAAGTTAAATCAAGTCAATCCGTTCAACTATCAGGAAGATATGCCCGATTTACCGAAATGTGTTATAAACTGACGTAAGGAGAAGCATCCAGCCGATGGGCTTTTATTGAAGGCATGACCAGCAACCATCACGGCGGCCCAGTCCAAGCCTTCACCACGTTCCAGAACCTTCCTACGCCGCCTCTTGTCCTGCACTCAACAAGAAAAGACATTTTTACCCTTACAAAACCCTAAGCTTTCAAAACCATATAAATACTCATCTAGACCTAGCTATAGGGTTTAGTGTGTGCCTTCATCGAGCCTCCGGAGCAGCCAAGAGACACGACCAGAGGAGCAGCCAACGACCAGAAGCTCTCTCTTGTCCCTCTCTCGAAGCTTTGAAAATCCACCAACTTTTTCTCTATCTTTGTTCAATCGTTTGTTCTAATTTTCATAAAGGAGAAGATCCTACAACTTTGTTTACAACCATTGAAGTAATATCTAAAACCCTTTTCTCTATTTATTCTTTTATGTTTATGAGTTTATTCAACCTAGCTTTGATGATTCCCTTCAATATGCTAGAGTAGTGTTCTTAGTTTAGGTGGCAAATTTTAGGGTTTTTTAGATTTATATTCAATTTATTCTATACTTTAATTCTAAGTATTTGTTTAATGCTTTAATTCTAAGTATTTGCTTAATGCTTTAAGTTAGCCTCATGAACTAACTATGATCTAATGTGTGTTTGCGTCTCCAAAAACTTGCATGTGTGTTTGACCTAGCTTAGATGTGTGTCGTGTCATAGGAAGCACATACCACTTACCTATGGAACTTCATAGATTATAATCAAACCTGTTTTAAATGCTTTGATCTATGTGTCGTTGCCTGCGACAGTTGAATAACGGAGTATAGGGATCTTAGATGGTTAGCTTGTGACCTATAAGTTAACGGTTCATTCGTGTTTCGTAGTCTGAGTCTTAGATAAACAAACTAATCCTAAACTTTCCTAGATAGATAGATCATTGATCCCCTGCGATTCCCCTTGAAGCCCAACTCTTGTCTCATTTATTTTACTTGCTTTTTATTTACGTTTATTTGCTTAGTTACGATTGTGACAACCAAAACCCCCCATTTTATTGAATCCTAGCTATACTTACTTCCGTCGGATCCCGTTAAACAACAACTCTCTCTCTCTGAGATCGATCCTTAAATACTACTACCGATTAGCTGTGCACTTTCAGCCGTCGTGTGATCTTTTTAAGGTAAAAGATTTGGAGTGAAAAACCACACACATCAAAGTTTTTTGGCGCCGCTTCCAGGGAGAGATTGTTGTTTACAAGAGTCTAAACTAGAGTAACGTCTAGGACGCCTTGCTTTTTAATTTTTTCTTTTTGATTTTCACTTGTTTTAGGAGACCTTGAGGATGAACCTCGACGCTCTCCCAGGAGATTTTCAGAATCTCACAATCGCACAACTCATGTCACATTACCAAGCCATGGACGGAGACACATCGGGTCCGCAAGGTCACTCGCTGCATGGTCCATGCCATGGTCACTCTCGACCAGCCGATGTACCACCTATTAGGCGCCCTTGTCGCCGCTCACTTACTCGACCATCTCAAGGCCGAGCACTTATGGGACCAGTTACTCACCGTATGACCCATCTGTCCATTCATACACGCCGTACCACATAGACGTGCCATGCTTTGCAACGGACCAATACCTTGATCCGCATGAAGTCATAAATGTCGATGTCAATGAAAACTTTTTCTATGACACTCGAAAACCAATCACTTCAAGGAGCTCTCACACCGAAAACAAGCTCATGAAGATGATGGAAGAACTTATATCAAGTCAAGAGGAGGCTGACAAAGTTCTAAATGCTAAATTGGATATGTTGAGTATCGAATTTGGAGCTAAGTTCGAGACTATCACCAAAGACGTTACACGCTTGGAGGAACAAATCAATGCTATCAACAATCAAGTATTAAACCATATGGAGGATATACAAGATCAAGGAACGAAGCTTATCAACATAGGATACACCATTGACACCATTGAGAGCCGCCTAGAGTTGAAAGTAGAAGGATATGGAGCCTCACATGAGTATCCAACCGATCCTAACAAGTCCAAGGAGTGGACTAGAGAAGAATACTACCAAACTGATGGTGGAGATGCTTACTTTGAAGAAAAATCCATAGAGAACCAATATGAAGATTTGCCAATAGAGAATGATGAGTCTTATGATCTATCATCTACTAAAGAAGATGGGGAAGAAGAGCTCAAAGACTTCTACTGTTGCATGACATTTCGGATCCGTAACGAAGAAGTTCCTGAAAACCACAATTTTCAACAATTTCAACATCAAGAAGAAGCTATCTACCAAGGTAACCCTAGAACCCGACCATCTCCAGCACCATATGATGTTTATAAAGACAATTTTTCTGTGTCTACACAACAAAAAGCTGAAGAAGAAAGGATGGTGAACCTAATAATTCAGTTGTCAGATCTTCAAGATGAGACTATGAAGATGCTGCATGAGAAGATTGACAAAATCAATTCTATTCTTTTGGGAAAGATCGATGAGATTTCTATTCGAGTTCAAAGATTGGAGGAACAAAATTTTAAAAATGCTGCAACCATGGAGAGAAGGTTCCATAACCTTTAGGAAGAGCAAGAGACACATCTCAAGAGTGCTCAAGACAATGCTATAAACATTAGAGAATTGGCCAATGAAGTTTCAGAATTAACAAAGGACCATGAGTCCAAGTATAGAGTTTTGTTCAACAAGGATTTAGACACAAGGAGGCGTGTGGAGAAGCTTTAGAACCAAGCCTATGAAGGTGAGAGGAAGATGTTTGGTCTCGACTTTGGACAAAAACGATTTGGAGAAGTCTTATCCAAAAAGTTGACATATTCACAAAGGAGAGCCACAGGCTACTTAAGAAGATTGGATCGGAACTAAAGGAGAAGAACCAAGATCTTGCTGCTAAGATTGAGAACCTCACCTCACATGTTGCTGGACGCAAGGAAGAAGAAATTTGATCCGAGGAGGAAGAAGGAGAAGAAAAGGAAACCCTTGACAAAAAAGGAAAACATTCATGTTTCCTTGTAGAAAAAGGAAAATTATCTTTTACAAAAACACAAGAGAATTCCGTGGGAGACAAGCTACAAGTTTCCATGGAAACCGAAGGTTTCAACCCCAACTCACTTAAGCTCTCTCGAGAAGAAGAAGGAGTAAACCTCACAAAGGTTTGTTTTGCTATTACCACATTCGAGGCTCCACTACTACAAGAACTTAAAGAAGGAGAAGCGGAGCTGCCAACCGCAAAGTGTATAGCTGAAACAAGAGAAGAAGACGAACTTAAGGATCCACCTGATGCCTACATTGGAGAAAGATCCAAGAGAGCTTGTCTAAGGACAACTGACTCTCCTCACCCTGCTTGAGAAAGCGAGCTAACGTAGAGCCAACGACGTTAAACAAGCGTGCTTCTTGGGAGGCAACCCATGTCTAGTAAGTTTTTATTTTTAGGATTTATTTTCTTTTATTTTTAATATTTTTGCATTTTAGTTTCAATTTTTATATTAAATAAACACAAAAAAAAAAATAATAGAAAAGCAAAAAAAACGAAAGAAGAAGAAGGTCCATGGATTGGCAACACACTATGACTAGTGGCAAGTACCACCTACTGACCGGCCATGTTCAACATGTCCGAAGCAAGCCAAAGGCAACTGATCAATCACAATCCTCATGTGATCGATGCTGAGAGTCCCCACCAGCCAAACCAACCGCAGCCGATGCCATGTCCCACGCACCACGACCTATGTACCGCGTATCATGTCCTATGTAACGCGTACTATGCCCACCGTACCATTTGCTGATGTCCGTGACCGTTCATCCGTGTACCGCGAGACAACTCCGAACCCGCCACCATCCTACCACCAACCATCACCATTCGATCACTTAGGTATGTTTTTGTTATTTTTATTTTATCATTATTATTGATGATTTTAGGTTTTTGTTTCAAGGAGGATGCATTTATAGAGATATATCAAACATAATTCGATTGGACTTAGCCTAGTTCATTTTAGATGTCAAGCAATCAAAGGAAATACAAACGGTTAGTCACCACATTTTCATTCCATAGCCGACCTCTAGACAATTTTTGGGGAACCTGAAAACGTCTAAGAGTCAACACAACATCACTCCATCAAGGTGACATTGTTATTAAACCCTAAACTTTTTCTTATAATTTTTAATCCTGAACTCTTTCTTTTTTCCCACCGAGGACAATGTGATTTAAGTCTGGAGGAAGGATGTTTCATTCTATACTAATGCTACTTTCTATTCTGTTGACTTGAGACCTTTTTCCACTTTTTACATCAATAATTTTGACGTTTTTATCGAGTCACATTTTTTTTTTTATTGAGTCAAAACTAGTAGGGGATTCTGATCTTATTCTAATGGTTTATTTGATTTGGATTAACGCTCTTATGACTCTTGATTATGCTTGACAACAGAACCAAAGTTTGGAAAGACTGTGAGCCGACTCAACAATCCCCAAATTCCCTATTCAATGGATATTCGGATAATCTAACGTTGTCTCTCACTTTTATAAGACCTAAACCGGACTGAATTATCAAGCCCTGGGAATTGGTATACATTGTACTAGATCTCTACATTCAAGCCACACAAGACATTGCACTTCTTCAAAAGTATGTTCCTCTCTCTCTTCCCTTCGTAACTCTAAAAAAAAAGAGAAAAAGAAAAGAAAAGAAAAAAAAAAGAGAAAAGAATAATGATATAGGTAGCAAAGAAGTGAGCCAAGGGATGTCGCGTAAACCCGTACATACTTTGGATTTCATGGAAGCCTGTCCAATAAAAAAAAACAAAGAGCAAGGGATCTATAAAAAAAATGATACCCTAGAAAATTAAGGAAAAATAGATTCCTTGGAAGTGAGAAAAGGGAGAGGAAAGGAATCATATGAAGAAATTCTTGGCTTGACGAGAGTCGACAAGCCTTTGATTGATTTTCCCTTGGTAAGATTTCACTTTCTATTATTGCTTTAATTTATGTAAAGAGATAACAATGGAGATTCGGGAAACTCCGAAGAATTGTGGGATCATGGAGCGTTGATGATTCTCATGGATGATTACAAATGTCAAGGCGAAGAAGAGTGCAAAGAAGACATTCCCAAAGATAAGTGAATTCCTGTGATTTTCAAAACTTCCATGATTTACTTTGATTGTTTGCTTGAGGACAAGCAAAGTCTAAGTCTGGAGGAGTTGATAACATCATTATTTTACCCATTTGAGCTATAGTTTTAGTATTCATTTAGGAAGATTTTGACATGATTTCAAGGTTTTAATGTCTATTATCAAGTATTTTAGGTTTCAAGAAGGTTTTAAAGGTTTTATAAAAAAAAAAAAACCAAAAGACAAGAAAAATACGTTTTAGGACAGATTCATAGCTTTACAGTACGGGCCACTTTTGAAGATTTTCCACAAGTTACATTTTGACGTGGTTGGTGTCTATGGAAATCTGGAATAGTCATCTTTCTCCTCGAAGTTAAATCAAGTAAATCCGTTCACTCATCAGGAAGATATGCCCGATTTACCGAGATGTGTTATAAACCGATCGTAAGGAGAAGCATCCAGCCAATGGGCTTTTATTGAAGGCCTGACCAGCAACCATCACGGCAGCCCAGTCCAAGCCTTCACCACGTTCCAGAACCTTCCTACGCCGCCTCTTGTCCTGCATTGAACAAGAAAATACATTTTTACCCTTACAAAACCCTAAGCTTTCAAAATCATATAAATACTCATCTAGACCTAGGGTTTAGTGTGTGCCTTCATTGGAGCAGCCAAGAGACACGACCAGAACTTTAGGATTAGAATCGAACATGTTTTAAATGCTTTGATATATGTGTCGTTGCCTGCGACAGTTGAGTAACGGAGTATAGGGATCTTAGACGGTTAGCTTGTGACCTATAAGTTAACGGTTCATTCGTGTTTCGTAGTCCGAGTCTTTGAAAAACAAAC
Source organism: Camelina sativa (assembly GCF_030686135.1). Lineage (NCBI taxonomy): Eukaryota > Viridiplantae > Streptophyta > Magnoliopsida > Brassicales > Brassicaceae > Camelina > Camelina sativa. The sequence continues at coordinate 32,251,822 of NC_141896.1, read as the reverse complement.
TAATCCTAAACTTTCCTAGATATATAGATCATTGATCCCCTGCGATTCCCCTTGATGCCCAACACTTGTCTCATTTATTTTACTTGCTTTTTATTTACGTTTATTTGCTTACTTACGACCGTGAAAACCAAAACCCCCATTTTATTGAGTCCTAGCCTTACTTACTTCCGTCGGATTCCGTTAAATAACAAATCTGTCTTTGTGGGATCGAATTTTAAATACTACCACCGATTAGCTATGCACTTTCAGCCCTCGTGTGTTCTTTTTAAGGTAAAAGATTTGGAGTGAAAAACCACACACATCAACTAGCATTAGTTGGATCGTGTTATCCCATCCGTCTTCTGTGCGTTGCGTGTAATTCCATAACGTTATGGCTTACAAAGGTTTGGAACGGGTCATGCCCAGCCGGACGCTACATTACGATCTAGTACAAAGGAATGCGGATCTCTTTTAGACTTTTTGTCTAGGAGTGTAGGGCATTGCTTTGAGATATCATGTATTCGTAGAAGGCCTTACTAAGAGTATTAGAAGTCTATCTAGTAGTCTTTATTTATTCATTCTATTGCTTGTGGAGTAATGTTGCCTTATCGCATTATTATTATCTTGCTTGTGTTTGGGGAAATGGGGTTAGGGAATACTAACACTTAGAGATCCCAGACTCATTGAGTAATTTTAGATTACTCATGATGCTGCCGTATTTGTTTTCGCAGGTGACCAGTAGAGGGTTATTTTACAGGGGAAGTTGGACGTTAGGAAAGCTAGTGTAAGGTTTAACTGCCTTTTTGTAAAATCAAGTATATGTATTGATGTGTGTGATTTTTCACTCCAAATCTTTTACTTGAAAAGACCACACGACGACTGATAGCACAATTAATCAATGTAGTATTTTAGGATCGATCCCACAGAGAGTAATAGCTAACACGAATTGAATTAAAAGAGAAAGAACTATGGCTAAGACTAAATAAGAGATTGGGGTTTTGGTTTTCCTAATATCTATTGCAAATAAAGAAAGCGTAAATAAAAGCAGTTTAAAACTATAATACTAAGGTGTTGGGCGTTTGGGAGTCATCTCAGGATTTTCATGGTTCTAAGCAATATTAAGTGTCAAGATCGAACAGGTAAATACTAATTTCGGTCTAGGTTCTCAAGTACGAAACTCTAATGAACTAACAAGATATTATCATAGAATGAAAGTCTAAAAGTCTTCATACTCTGTTACTCAACTTACGCAGGCAACGAAGCATGTCAACCAGCTAGTAAAACAAGTTCGATACATTCACCAAACTCCGCAGCTCAACTTACGCAGGTTACGACACGAGGTTTTGGTATAGCACTAGTTTGGAGAAGTAGAATAATGTGGTTAACGCTCCTGTTACCTAGATCAGCACTTGGTGATCAATCCAAGCACATGCATTAAGATAAAGATTTCCCAAAAGAACTCTAATATAGAACCGAAAATAAGATCTAACAACCTAATTCTAGCGAACCATGAATTCCCATTGAATCACCCCATAGAACCCAACAAAGAAAACTATTCGCTCATGATGCAAAGAAACGACATTGATATTATAAAGTATAGCATCAAAAACGAATCAATAGACAAAAAGGGTTCAAAAGAAACTTCTGTAGTTGTCACAAAAGTACTTGATTCCAAAAAAGCAATGAAAGTATGAAAGAGATTAGAAAGAGTAGAGCTCTGGTGACTTCGGCGATGGCTTCTAAAGAAGCTGAGAGAGTACGAGCTTTGACGGCTGTGGAGGAGTCTCTGGTAGTCTCTAGGGTAGCTGCTGGAGGCGTGGATGAAGAACTAAGAGGCACAAAGGAAGCACACCTCAAACCTTTGGGCTTGAAGAGTACTTATACGGTTTTGTCTTGGATTAGGGTTTGTAAGGGTAAAAGCATATTTTCTTATTGAGTGCAGGACAAGGGGCGGCGAAAGAGGGTTCTAAAAGGTGGTGAAGTCTTCAATAAAATCCCATCGGCTTTATAGTTCTCTTTACGTCTGTTTATAACACTTCTCGGTAAATCAGCCATATCATCCGGATGGCTGAACGGATTGACTTAATTCCACTTCTAGAAGAAAGATGACTCTTTCAGATTTCCATAGACACCAAGCGTGCTATAATAAGAGTTTTGGAAGCTCTTCAAAAGTGGTATGTACTGTAAAGCTCTAAATCTGTCCTGAAATATGTTTTTCTTGTCTTTTGGTCTAATTTGCTATAAAACCTGTAAAACCTTCTTAAAACCTAAAATACTTGATGATAGACATAAAAACCTTGAAATCATGTCAAACTCTTCCTAAATGCATATAAAAACTATAGTTAAAATGGGTAAAATAATGATGTTATCATGTATATATAACGTTTTGGAGATTAGCTCTCGACCGAATAAAATGTATAACTTTTTGAACGTATTTCCGCTGTATCTTATATATTATGTGTAATGGATATGTTTTTCATTCGGATTTGGCTCTTAATTATTATGGTCTAGTCCGGACCACCCAAACATTTGTTCATGGCAAGGGTTGGCAAGCTTAGACCCATGGCCCCATGGCATGGATGACTAGGGAGACTGAATTTGTTTCGGTAGTGATGCGGAGCGGAAGTATCAAGGGGGTGGTATGCTCTGTTTTGAGAACAACGCAACAGAGCAAGAGTAACGATGGATTGAAAGAGAGAGGGATAGTGGAACGAAAACTCGAGATCGGTGTGGTGATCCGATATCGGAAAACGCAAGTCCTCCTTGCAGGGCATCAAAGACAAAGCTCTTTTGGGTAGTTAAGACTACCTCTTTTTTTGGTTTTTTTTATTATGCAATATGTGTTGTTTTTATAATGCTTCTACGAGCTCTATTTATAGAGTCGCAGGAAACTGAAAATAAAACCCTAGCCGTAAAAGTTAAATGACGCAAAAACCAACGAGAAAACCGACTCAAAGTAATATGTCTTGATGGGCAAGAAAGCTCACGACAAGGCCCATCAAGCGAAGAGGATGCGCTGCATCTGGTCCCTCCGGGTGGAGAAGGATTCGTCCTCGAATCCGGATCGCCGTTGTCACCAAGGTAAGGAGAAAGGTGCTTGACGTTAAACACATTTGACGTCTTCATGTGAGACGGAAGGCTCACACGATAAGCATTGGCATTGATACGCTCCAACACCTCGATAGGGCCAATCTTCTTGGACTTTAGCTTGTTGTACTCGCGAAGGGGAAGGCGCTCCTTAGTCAAATAGATCCAAACAAGATCCCCAGGGAGGAACTCCACTGCACGACGCTTAAGATCAGCCGCTGCCTTATACTTACTTGACGATGCCGTCAAGTTATCGATGGCTTGCTTGTGTACGGCCAGAAGATCTTCCACAAAGTCAATTGCTTGGCCATGCAAACGCGTAGGATTTGGGAGTGTCGTCAAATCAAGAGGACACCGGGGAACAAGGCCATAGACCACACGAAACGGGCTGAAACCAAGGCTTCGACTAAAAGCATGATTATGTGCAAACTCAGCTTGACATAATTTAGCATCCCAGCTTTTAATATTATCACCAACAAGACAGCGCAAAAGATTTCCCAAAGCCTGATTTGTCACCTCTGTCTGACCATTGGTTTGGGGATGGTAGGCCGAACTCATATCCAGATTGGTGCGTAGTAGCTTCCACAAAGAACGCCAAAAATGACTTAAGAACCGCGTGTCACGGTCAAAAACAATAGACTGAGGCAAACCGTGCAGGCGATAAATTTCTTTGAAGAACAAGCTAGAGACATTCACGGCATCGGTAGTCTTCTTACAAGGGATAAAATGAGCCATCTTGGAGAAGCGGTCAACAACAACGAAAATGGAGTCATGGCCTCGCTGCATCCGCGGAAGCCCAAGAACAAAATCCACGAAGGCCTTCGGACAGCACGGGACGCCACTTTGGAAACGTTCACCGACGATCCGGCCGAGTACAAGAACAAATCATGACACTTTGGCCAGTCTATCGGTGAGGTTCCCGACCACACGACACGTCCTTAAGGCTTTGCAACCCTACAGACATATCGTGCGTTGAGCCGACTCGGACAAAGTCTATATCAGTACCACCCGTCCAAATTAAAAGAAATCTGATTATATTGCTAACTAAAAAGATTTCATTACAAACGATTTAACAAAAGGTTGTAGAGTTCTTAGATACGGCCTAGTGCCAAAGTTTGATTCGAAATAAACATACTTGTATTTTACAATAGACACAAAATAAAAACTACTCCGGGTTCCTATCGTTCACCACACCCTCTAGTTCCCTCTAGGGTTACCTGCACCACAAATAATTATCATAAGTAATCTAAGATTACTTAGTGAGCTTAGGGTTCCTGCAAAGAATTAATCCCCCAAACCCCAACCCCATCAACAAGCAACATGCAAGCATATACATTCAACATGCGAGCATAAACAAACAACATGCAAGCAGAACAATGAACATGCAAGCGTGCAAGCAACACAACATCCATCAGAGATAACATGCGGAAGCTAATGAGCTAAGCGAGTTAAGCTAGCAAGAAAATTCAACAACATACAACAACACGCAACAACATGTAACAACATTAACTTGAAATAAAACAAGAGTTTTAATAAGTTCTAATTTATTGAGTCCGGTATGTATCCTTTCTCTAACCCCTCATGAACATCCGTTTTACAACCACATAGGCATGTAATTGGACTTCACTCAAAACCACACCATCATGTAGACAGCCTCGGCCAGGGTAGCGAACCCAATAACCTCCGAGCTCTTCGTAACCAACCCTACAAACACACGAACACGGGTTGCATGTTGCGGTTGCATGTGGTACGGAATGGGAAGGATAACAATACCAAGTTATACCACGCATAGCCAGAGTTTCTCGCGGACTAATACGCATTATAACCTCACCGAAATTTATACTTGAGTTTATATGGTTTTGAAGCTCATAAATTTTCAAGTATCTTAACTAGTTATCACCCTTGTCACTAGAACATTTCGATCTAGCAACCGGTGTGTAACCTCACTGCGCATGCATCTAAACAAGAAAATAACGAAAGAAATTCAAGTAAATGCAACTAAATGCTTCATGCAAACCGTGCACTAGATGGATGTCTTTAATTCTCCATCTAGTCCGGCAAAATATGTGCCTGAACTCACAGTAAACCGTCGACGATCGGTCTTCCTTGATGAAGCTTCTCTCGCGGTTCACTCGGATCTCCTCTTTGGTTGAATCGATTTCCTTATCAATTCAACTTGCGGTCGATAGTCTCTTCTTGCGTCTTCTCTTCTTCCCTTTTTCTCTTTCACAAACTCGCCCACTCTTTTCTTTCTTCTCTCTCGCTCAATTTCTCTCTCACTTTTTCTCTCCTTACCCCTTTGTGTTTTGTGCGAAAGTGAGAGAGGTGAGCCTCTATTTATAGAGAGGTTGGGGGGTGGAGTCGACCAATGCATGTGGAACTCTCAAATTTCCATAATGCTATTAGAGCATGGATAAACACTTGTGAGGAACTTGAGCTAGCCACCTTGATTCCACTAAATCCCCTTGATTTCTTTAATTCCCCACTAAGCTACACTTGATTTCTTTAATCCCACTAAGCTCCACTTGATTAAATTAATCCCACTAAGCTCCACTAACCCATGATTTATTTAATCCTCCCACAAATTTCACTAACTCTTTTTTGATTAAAATAATCTCCACTTCCTCTTGTCTTAACCGATTTTTGGTGAAGGAAGATTTATCTTGTGGTTCGGTTAGCATCTCTCGGTCGATCGTCATCGACTCTCGGCAATTCTCGGTCTGTCTCGGCACTCTCGGCAACTTTTCTCGGACGCTCTCGGCAGCTATCGGCAATTCTCGGATTTTCTCAGTCCTTCGGACATCTTCGAACAACTCGGCCATTCCTCGATCCGTCCAGATTTCCTCGGACATTTCTTCATTAAACTTTCTTCTTTCATTGTTGGCTTCCCTTTTAAGTCTTTTGGCCTTGGGTTTTATTTTCGAAATTTACCCCTTGGTGAGGGTCATTACAATGTCACTCTAAGGCTGCGTCGGAACTGGCAAAGGAAGATACAATCCTGCGTTAGAAGCCCGACCCTTTGCTTGTTGACAAGCACGACAACGCTCCACATAACGGGCCACATCACGCCGTAAAGTAGGCCAAAAATAAGAAATGGTGACCAACTGTAGTGTGCGATCTCGGCCTACATGGCCCTCATCATGGAGCTCGCGGATTATCTGGAACTGTAAGCTACAATCAGGGACGCATAGACGCAGGTCTTTGAACAAAAAGCTATCTTGAATAGAGTAGTCGTCCGTCAATCCCTGTTCAGCATCTGAGAAAATTCCCGCAAAGAAAGGATCAGACTTGTAGAGCTCCGCAAAAGCAGCGAACCTCGGGATGGACGTATGAACATTGACGAGTAGGGAGTGATGACGGCTGAGCGCATCTGCGACACGGTTTGTTTTACCTGATTGATGACGGATAGAGAAGGTAAATTGCTGAAGATATGCAATCCAGGACGCATGACGAGAAGATACCTTGACTTGGCTATCAAGGTGGCGGAGGGCATCGTGATCCGTAAAGAGAACAAAGTCCCAATGCACCAAATAATGTCGCCAATGCTTAATGGCTTGGACAATAGCATAGAACTCAATGTCGTAGGTGTTGTACCGGATGCGTGATCCCGAAAGTTTCTCACTAAAGAACGCAGTTGGACGTCCCTGTTGACTTAAAACTGCATCAATTCCAAGTTTTGATGCATGACAATGCAGCTCAAAAGTAAGCGAGAAATCGGGGAGAACCAAAAGGGGGGCTGTCGTCAGCTTTAACTTGATGAGTTCAAACGCCGCAGTCGCTGCTGGAGTCCACTCAAAACGACCCTCTCTCATGCAGCTAGTGAGCGGAGCGACAATGGTGCTAAAGTTCTCAACAAAACGTCGATAGAAAGAAGCAAGGCCATGGAAGCTACGAACCTCGGTTGCCGTACGAGGTAGAGGCCACGAACGAATTGCTTCAACCTTGGTGGCATCAACAGCAAGGCCTTTGTCAGAGACCACATAGCCGAAGAACTTCACCGCCGAGGTGCCAAACTCACATTTTTGCTTAGCCGCAAATAATTTTTCCCTCTGTAGAACAAGCAACACGTCACGCAAATGAGAAACATGAGCCACCACCAACGAACTAAAAATAAGTATGTCATCAAAATAGACGACTACAAATTTTCCAATGAATGGACGTAAGGCTTGGTTCATAATCCGCATGAAGGTACTGGGTGCATTGGACAATCCAAATGGCATGGCAAGCCACTCAAAGAGACCCTCCCACGTCTTGAATGCAGTTTTCCATTCATCTCCTGGACGAATACGGATTTGGTGGTAGCCACTCTTAAGGTCAATCTTGGAAAATATAGTGGCATGTCCAATTTGGTCAAGCAGGTCGTCCAAACGCGGAATCGGGAAGCGATAACAAACCATGATTTTGTTGATGGCGCGACTATCAACGCACATCCGCCAAGAGCCATCTTTTTTTGGTATCAACAATGATGGGACTGCACAAGGGCTGAGACTCTCGCGTATATGACCTTTACGTAGTAAGTCTTCGACTTGATGACGTAGTTCCTCATGCTCCTAAGGACTCATTTTGTAGTGAGGGCGATTAGGAAGAACCGCCCCAGGAGTGAGATCAATTTGATGTTGTATGTCCCGGAGTGGTGGTAGTCCTAATGACAAATCGGTTGGAAACACATCAACAAACTCCTGGAGAACAGCAGCAAGTGATTTGGGAGTAGGCGAAACCGAAACCAAACCCTCGGCGGGAATCAAAGCTAAGGCGAATCCTTCCTCGCGGAATGCAACTTCAAAGTCAGCTTGAGAGCAAAGAACTTGAGGTGGACGAACAGATGTGGGGAGTGGACGAGCTTGCGGAAAGGAGCTGTCGTAGGCTGTTTGAACGAAGGCAAGAGGACGATGTTATGTGCTTCCCAATAAAATTGGTAAGTGTTCTTCACGCCGTTGTGAATGATTTTGCGGTCATATTCCCATGGTCTCCCCAAAATAAGATGACAAATGTCCATTGGAGCAACATCGAAGTAAAAACGATCTTTGAAGAGGGGGCCAATGGAGAAAGTAACCAAAACCCGCTGAGTGACCCGCGTTGCCACACCATCTTGGAACCAAGTCAGTGAGTAAGGTGTCGGATGCAACTCCACAGGTAAACCTAGTTTTTGTACTGCAGCAGCGGCAATAACGTTCCGAGTACACCCTGAATCAATGATGAACGTGCATATCTTCCCGCGAATAGTACATGTAGACCGGAAGATGTTAGTGCAAAACCAATGTTCTTCACGTTGTTGTGGAGTTAGTGCGAAGCAGATCAACCTTTTTGTTCGATCATTCGTCCAGCACCATCTGATCCAAGAAGACAACGAAGGACCAGTTCGCATGGCCTTCACTCTTACCCAAGAGTGAAGGAAGCCAAAGTCACTAAGGTGAGGAATTGTACTCTTTTTCCTCACTCCGGGTTTTTCCCATTGGGTTTACCGGAGGAGGTTTTAACGAGGCAAGGAGCCTAGTGCACAATGTCTAAAGCTAAGTCGCTTCCCGCGCCTAAACCAAAGGCGGTTCTTTTATTTCCTTTGTTTTTTCCCATTGGGTTTACCTTTTTGTTCCATCCGATAGCCGATCTGTCCGTCCGTCCATATCGCATATGTCCGACCCGATAGAGGCTTCACAACCGTTCTTTCAAACGGCTCGTTGGAATCTCGTCAAACTATGTTTCTCTCATTTGAATCATCTCTAGTTTCGAAATCTCGAACCTTGTCCGAGGAAAGTTTTGCGCACCTCGTTCTGTCCGAAGAGGTTTCCTCCGACTGTTCCGCATCTGCGACCTTCAGTCACATCAATAGTTGTGTGGCAAAAACATCTCTTTTAATTTCTTCTTGAGCTTGGTCCAGGAGCGCATAGGTGCCTTGTTAGCGCGAGAACGTGTTGTCTTGGTTTGTTGCCACCACGAGGCAGCATGACCACAAAATTTTGTAGCCACTAACGCTACCTGACGCTCTTCGGGTACACACTTGAAATCAAGTATCTCTTCAACCGCTACTAACCAATCAAGTAAGTTATCTCCACGAATACCACCATGAAATTCAGGAATATCCACGCGGAAACCAGCTTCCCAACGTGTATTGGCGTGTCTCTGTTCTTGTTGTCGATACTGGACCAGTTCACGATGGTTAGCGTCATCGTGATGTAGGGGATCAAGTTGTTGGTCTGGAAGACGGTCTCCGTCTAACACGACCTGGTTGTTGATGACTTGTTGTTGACGTTTCTCTTGTGCGAGTGGAGGTTGCAGATTCCCTTGGGCAAGGTGGCGAGAAAAATTTTGATTCAACGCATCGAGTGATTGTTGTAACGCGAGCTGGGAGGCGAGCAGAGTATCCCAAAACTCAACCCAGTTGATGGTTGGATCCGATTTCTCCACTCCGTCGGGTTTCACAGGCGGCATGATTGAAATCCAGGAACAAAAAAGAATCTGATACCAAACTGATGCGGAGCGGAAGTATCAAGGGGGTGGTATGCTCTGTTTTGAGAACAACGAAACAGAGCAAGAGTAACGATGGAACGAAAGAGAGAGGGATAGTAGAACGAGAAGTCGAGATCGGTGTGGTGATCCGATATCGACGGAAAACGCAAGTCCTCCTTGCAGGACTTCAAAGACAAAGCTCTTTTGGGTAGTTAAGACTACCTCATTTTTTGGTTTTTTTTATTATGCAATATGTGTTGTTTTTACAATGCTGCTACGAATAGAGCTGCAGGAAACTGAAAATAAAACCCTGGCCTTAAAAGTTAAATGACGCAAAAACCAACGAGAAAACCGACTCAAACTAATATGTCTTGATGGGCAAGAAAGCTCACGACAAGGCCCATCAAGCGAAGAGGATGCGCTGCATCAGGTAGACTCGGTTGTCCGTCTGCGAGTGTCAGCATCTTTGGCCGTCCTATCTATAGAACGGTTCGAGGGTGTTACAGACATTGTGGATGCTGAAACCGCATCACCCTATACGACATTAACTCAGTCTAATAAACCAGTGGAATGTCAGGTACACAAGTGGGTGATTCATGTATTCCATGTTATAGTAACAAAAATATATATAATCGATAGTACTTGTACATATATTTATTACAAAAAGAAGATTTAACAGATGCTTATGATATTGTACCCTTATCTAAAACACCAAGAAACAATAAATGGGAGAACACTAATTCCGTTTGTAGATGAAACCATGTTATAGTAACAAAAATATATATAATCAATAATACTTAATTGTACATATATTTATTACAGAAAGAAGATTTAACGGATGCTTATGATAGTGTACCCTTATCTAAAACACCGGGAAACAGCAAATGGGAGAACACTGATTCTGTTGTAGATGAAACCATGAACAAGGTAGGCCTAAAGATGTCGTGGTCTACTATGAATACTAACTCACTAACTAACGTCTGAACAGCAAAATATTGCTAATGTGCAGGTTGATAATCTGTATACACATCAGATCAGTCTCTCTAGATCATCTGACAAACCAGATCCAAATTCTGCTATTGTTCGTGTTGTTCCTCTAGCAGTAAAACCGATATCTATAATAAGACCTACTGAACAACCTAGAAGAGGTAGTTCGTTAAAAATACACCTCTACAAAGCTGGGTCTAACTTCAAGGTTGATCCACTGTTGACAGGTCTAGTCACTAGGCGAGCCAAATCAGAAAACTATAACCCATTAGCTGGGTCACAAAATTGGAATGGAACATGTTCTTCAAGCACTTAAAGCGGATGAAGCTACGTAAGTAATAATTATTAGAGTCTTGAGTATATACATATATATATATATATACTAATAGAGGTTTTATTTTGTAATAGTGAGTATGGAATAATCACATAAAGCCTTATAAACAATGGTTTCTTCCTAATAATGGCCAAGAAAGATATATGGGTTATGACTATGGTATGTTTGTCAATTGAACGTATTTTTTGTTCCAATTGAACAAAGTGCTTAAAATTTTAACAAAAATTACGCCCCAATCCAGCATATGCAGGTCACTATGGCTCTCTTGTGGAGGAAACAAGGGGACATATTAATACAGAGAATAGTTGCATGTCTAAACCCTTGGTTCACCCAGATTATCAAGAGTAGCTATGAAGAGTTTAAAACAAAACCAGATGCAGAGAAAGGCAAATTTGCTTAGAGTAAGAATTTAAGGCCATACATTTATTGGAAATCAACTGTTTGGGGAAAATTTGCAGGAGGAATCAAAACAGAGTTCATTAAGAAAATTGATGTACTCTACGTCCCGATGAACTGGGAAAATCCGCATTGGGTTGGCCTCGTTATAAATATGGTCTCGTGGAAATTCCAGATATTAGATTCTTTCATAGAGTATAATGAGAATTGAGATGTGTTAGAATCTTATATATGGAACATGTTGTCAAGGGCCTCACATGGGTACTCAATTCAATCGTCCCAAAAGTCATGGGGGAAACCGACTGACACGTCGTCGTACACTTGGGAGCGCCTTGAGGGACTATATCAGAACAAACGCACTAGCGACTGTGGACCCGTTTATGTAAAATTCCTGGATATGCACACAATGGGATGTAGCGTGGAGGATATGGGTAAAATAACAGATGCAGACGTCAACAAATTCAGAAACAAAATATGCCATTGATTGCTATAAGGAATTTGTTGACAAGTTTATTAATAAATGAACCAGTTTCTTTCTTAAAGGATAACGGTTTGTACTATTGTAAAAATATACCTTTAAAAAGTTTATTTACTTATATTTTTTAGGTATAAAAATCATATTTTTTATACAATATGATTCGATTGTAGGTTGTATGTTTATGCTTTCGCTTAATTACCCCATAAGATCTTAGTTGCTTCACACACTAACTTATTTACAAACTGCGCATTAGACATACTAAAAACAAACGTTATTACACCCAAAAGATGTTACAAAAGCGTTAGTGAGCCATAGAAGAATGGATGTATGCTGGCACCAAAAAACATGCATGGTCATACATGCTTTAGTAACTGCTGATAAGAGAAGCTTCCAACGAAAATGATAAATTAGGAGTACATTAGTTGCTAACCAAAATTCAAACTTATACTACCGATAAGGAGTACAAGACTCTGACACTTCTCTGCATTGAAACTATAACTAGTGCCCCACATATTAGTTGGACATGTCGTACGGTTGTGGTCAACTTGTTGACATTGAGAAAAAGCACGTAATTTACAGGGCCGTTTTGTCTCCAACGTGACCTCCAAAAAAGACTTCATTCTCGACATCTTTGGTCTTTCTGGAGGATTCCTAACGAAAGACAGTTTACATTTATACAATGTAACCGTAGTAGAACAATGCAGGACATATCTATCGGCATTATCGACTTCTCATTACCATTGCAGAGGTTGTCTTTACGATAGTATGCATGACACTGTTGTATACGGGATTGTTTAGCCTTCTCTGCGACTGTGATAGCATGTAAGCTTGGAATCCTCTCCAAATCAAAATGCCTACATGAACATGTCTTTTCTCCTGTGACTTGAAATTGATTATCAATTTCTTCAAAATTTAGACGCCTTGAATGTTCAATACGTGCCTATAAAGAAATGAAAACGTAAGTGTTTACATAATCAAAACAAACACAATTTTCCACCTAAACAAACACAATATTTTCCAAGATATCATCAGCGAGTTCTGGGATCTTCCATAAGTGTTTACAAAATCAAAACAAATACAATTATCCATGGTCAAAGTATATGTAAATGATATGTTAATGAAGCATGATACCTCCAACAGATTCTCCACTCCTTTCGTCAGTACAGTTGGAATTGCGGTAGCTTTTTTTCTCTTTCTAGCAAACCAACGTGTCAGCATATTTCGGACCACATCTAGTAACTCGGCAATGGGATAAGCTCTAACAGGATTCATTACTTTGTTTATCGATTCTGCAATGTTTCTCGTTGTGAAGTTGTACTTTATCACCAGGAAAGTGAGCCCTGCTCCACTTGCATACATATGCACGATGCAAGTAAGCATGCTATTGCGGATTAACAACTTCAATTTGATGAAAGATTTCATTGAAATCAACTATACAGAACACTGCAGCTGCTTTATTAACAAGTCTGAATGTTTCACTTCCACTAAATCTCAGAATAATATTCTTGTGAAGATGATATGTGAAAATTCCACAACTGGCAAGGGGGTATACTTTACCAATAGCGTTCCCTATAGATTTGTGCCAATCAGATATCAGTGCAAATCTTTCATCATCAGGAATTACACAACTCAATTGCCTAAAAAACCATTCCCACGACTCGTCATTCCTTGTATCAACAACCGCATACGCTGATGGAAATATATTAAAGTTTTCATCTTGTGTTGTTGCTATCAGTAGAGTCTCTTTGTATTCACCCTTCAAAAAGGCTCCATCAACAACAACAACTATCTACATATACCTGAATTCTTGAATGCAACCATCAATCACTATGAAAACATACTTAAATATGTCTAGTGTATCAACCTCAAGTCTCATAAGGGTCCCCGGATTAGAGCTCCTCAGCATGTATAAATATGAAGGTAATTCAGTGTATCCACTTTTAGGTGTACTCCTAACATATTCTCACGGTTTTAGAAGTGTCTGATGTGCCTTCCAGTAGCCAAGCTATTGTATAGTAGGAAATATTGATTAAAACACATCAGTATTGAACAGCATCTAGTAAATAAATTCTATATATGTGTAATGTACAGGTCATACTACTAGCCTAATTGGGTTAGACTCTACGACGTAGTTGGAAATAATAACAAATCTGTAAGGCACATTATACATTAACTTTTGTTAGGCTAGTATATAAATTATAAATTAGGCTAGTACATAAAACATAACAGTTTGTTATTAACTTTTTCCCCATGAAAACAACCCGTACAGCTAATTTATAAGTTCAAAATTGTAACTCCTATCTCCTATACCCTATGAAATTAAGTGTACACAATATAATTAAAAGAGTAAAGTATGTTATAATTATTTTTGTTTTGCACCTTAATTTATTCCATAGCATAGATTCAGGCCTTTAACCACAAGATTTGGCACAACAGAACTTCCTACACCACCAATAAAATCCTTGTCTAATTAAATGAGCGAAGATTAGTGGTGTTAAATTACGGCTACGAGCTGATTGTTCCGTAACAGAACATGTATGTTCACTAAAATATTTGCGAATATGCATCACCAAAGATTCCCCAATTGTTGAAGCATGTACTCTCCATTTACAACCTCGTGCCCAACACTCAATAATTAACAAATGGGGCGCTGATGAACAAACATTAAAATCAAATTTTTGTACTACACTTAAAATCTTCAATCTAGTCAACAACAAATCTCTGCTTTCAAACTTTTTCCCAACCACTAAATCACCAGCTCCCATTTCTATTTTGGGTACCTCCTTCTCAATGGCAGAATTAGTGTTGCGGAATAGAAGTTTTTGTTTTTTTTAGACACCTTTTCATCTGTTCCACACCCACCTCCAACTCCTTCATTCAATGTTTCCTCTCCTCCATCCGGTACAAAATTGGAGTATAAATGATAGTCTTCATCCCCTGAACTTGCACTATCACTATCGTCATAGTAATCAAATCTACAGTTCTCATCATCATCTCTTGATTTTTCTCCTACATTATTTTCACTATCTCCCTTCCGACAATAGTACTCTTCATCTTTCTTTCCCATTTCCTCTGCAACTTCAACAAAATCGTCAAAAAAATGACTTCTGGAGTATTGGATTCTTCCTCAGTGGTTGAAACGACCCGACCCCTTTTTTAAAATGATATTAAACTAGTGATCCTATACTCACTAACCACCTAACCACATTGAAACCAAACACCGGAATAACCAAACAATACCATTAAATCAATAATCAATAACCAATAACTAATGGTTCAATCGAAAAGAGTCATAAAACAAATAACCAGCAACCTAGCAACATTCTAATGACTCAAATTTAGCAACCTGACAGAAGCTAGACAAACATCAACAAACCACTAGAACATCCTCCTCTTCATCGCCTTGATTCCACGATCACACTTTGCCTTTACCTGTACCACAACACATATGAGATGCGTGAGTATTATCATAAACACTCAGTGAGACAATTCTCCCGTCTAATAGGCTATACACACAAGATAACTCCAACCACCAACAAAAATCAACAAACAAACCAGAAAACGGCATCAACCGACACTGACTGGGGTTGCATCGGTCGATGCATGCTCGAAATTTCGCGAAATCCCTAATTGCATCGATCGACACCTTCACATGGCATCGACCGATGCTCCTAGGTCTTATCGCGCTGTCCTTGCACTGCATCGAGCGATGCACATAGTGCATTGATCATCACACATGCCAAGCATCGGCTTCCCTAAAGCTCCTCGCCATATCTTTGTTCCTAAACACATCACACTGGATCTAATGCCACAAAGAAGCCTCACAAAGCCCCATGTGACTCAAAAACATTCTAACAAGCCAAGGAATCAACCATATAACACATAAACACAAAAATCAGAGAAATCTCAAGCTTACATAAGCCATGGTCATGCACTCACCTTTGCCAAAGAAGATTCTGACTCTAAAACTGACGGATCTACACTCATAGCAAGTTCCTACAACGATCCCAGCTACAAATCTCCACTCCACAGGCAAGATTTTTCAAGAACAGGCAACAAAAACTCCAAGAACTCTTAAGAACGGCTTCTCTCTTTCTTTTCTCTCTTTTCTCCCAGAAAATGACTAAACTCGGCCAAGGAAATCAAAGTATCTCTTTTATACTCAACTTTCAGGAAATCAAACCGAACTTGCATCGACCAATGAACCATGTGCATCGATCGATGCACCTCCCAAACCGGGAATCTGATTCGCGCATGTTACAGTGGTGTTGGGTTTAACATCTATGGTGTAAGGTTTAACATCATCAAACAATGTTCCCCCACAATTTTCTTCAATCTAAACATATAGCCAGATGGGTTCTCCGCTGCAGTGTTTGAGATTATTTTCAAACTGTCGATTATTAATTCGTAACAAACATCGGTGACATATCGCATACACTTTTTTTAAATCTCTCTAACATATAGCTCGGATGTATTCCACAAGTTCCTTCACATAAACCAAAATTTTCAAACACCATACTAGTAAAGTCTTCAAACATGGTTTCATTATCAGCATTTATAATCTTGCAACCTTTCATATTATCAACGTCAAAAAGCCATCGCTTTTTTGTCAATCCTCCAGCTACCCCATACCAAAACAATATCTTGCATTTCTGTCTCCAACCAAATGATAGCTGTAACGCCCTGACTGCCACCTTTTCGTGTGCCCATGTCCAATCTCAGTCAATAGGTCCACCGTTCTTAATGGGCCTCACGTCCTCTCACTAGGTCCGTGAGCCCATTCATATACGATGGTCAGTTTGCTACGTATGGGAGGCTTTAAAGACTTGTTCACCGTCCCTACAAGTCACCACATGATCCTTTCCTGCATTTTGTCCTCTCTCGCACAGTTTCGACAATCACTTCCTGGAAGGTCACCCATCCTTAGACTACTCCAACTAGAGCACGCTTAACTCTAGAGTTCTCTTAGGACCCTTGACCAAAAAAGTAAGTGCACTTTGGTGACATAGGTGGACAAATTAATTCTTTTAAACCTCTCTGCAAACTAGGGTGTCATAATTCAACCTCACTAACAGATCGCAATGTCCTCGTTGCGTATCAAGACCGTCACCCCCGACGGTGTGAGCCCACTTGACTCCACACTCGTCATGGTTTGGCTCTGATACCACTTATAACTCCCCGATCGCCACCGTTTAGTGGACCCATATATAATCCCAGTCAATGGGCCCACCTTCCTTAATGGGCCTCACGTCCTCTCACTAATCCCGTGAGCCCATCCATATACGACGGTCAGTTTTTTACGTGCGGGAGGATTTAAAGACTTGTTTACCGTCCCTACAAATCAGCACATTATCTTTTCCTGTGTTTTGTCCTCATTCTTACTTTGAGATGAATGTTAAAGATTTTGACCTGAAGCAAACTGTAGAGACCCGAGACAAGGAGAAAGGAAGCTGAGCAGATGGAAGCATCTCTTAAGGAACTTAAGGTGAGGGAGAATGAGCTCAGGTTGCTTAATGACACCATCAGAGAGAAATCAGCTGAAATGGAGAAGAAAGAAGTTTGCTTACATATACCTAAACTGGATTTAACAAACACAAACGAGGGAGAATGAGCTCAGGCTGCTTACATACCTTGAAGCGATGGAGAATGAGCCCAGGTTGCTCACATATACCTCCTAAACTGGATTCAACAAACCCAACAACTTTGGTTAACAACTTTGAGTCTATATGGTCACATGAATTCTCTTATGAACTGGATTCCCTTGGACTTAGCTCAAGCAAATATACCTTAGCCTTGGAGTGCCCAACATGAGAAGGACGGAATATGAATTGCCTATTCAGGTTATTGACTTCAATAGTGTCCATGTCAATCTATAACACAAAAGAATCCTAACTGTTAGATGCGAAAACTGATCTATACAGCTTCTTGACAGGTTGAATACAACGAAGGGTGCTGCATTGGTTTAAACATGAGAGCCCTTGAGCATGGTGACCATGAGCCTCCTTGCAACGAACAGACAAAAGAACATGACCTCGCAGGTCCTACAACAAGATTCAGATTTTCGTAGGACCCAAATTAATATAGCTCAAATCTATGATTCTACTCACCTTAACATAATCATCACAGAACACAAATCAATCAACATAGCTATAAACCTAATTATATATCTGGTGGCTTGCTTCTTGAATTGAAATCTAATCTATTCAAAATCAAAATAAAACACAAACTAAAGACACAGAACTTTTAAGGCAAAGTTTAATTTATTCCTTTGAAATTGGGTTGGAAAGAGAAGAAACTCTCATATTCAAAAACCAAACCTAGCAACTTTGACTAACATGGACTCGCAGAAAAAATGTTAAGCAACTAAAATTTATGCTCGATCTGAAATAATCTGATATACAAGAGTAATAATCGAAAATAAACATAAGGCTTTTACCTATCTTCTTCCAGCCAACTGCTTCTTCAAGCTTCTTGACATGTTCTTCAACTTCAACAAATCCAGTTAACACATATCGAGTTTTATCAAATAAACACACCAAAACTGAGGTGAATGTGAACGAAGTCGATTTTAAAGATCCGGGAACCTCCGTAAAAACCCTAATTGTGTCCATTAAACAAAGATGAAATACAAAAATTACAGAACAAGCTTGGACTTTTCGAGATTAAAACGTAAAATCAGGGTTTCAAATTACAGGGAAAGCTTGGGATTTGAGAGCAGAGACGACAAATGAAATGAGGAAGAGTTAATAAAAATCTTGGACGAAGATTCATTTTGTGGGTCTCAGACTAAAACAGATCTGAAAGGTTTAGATCTAATAGTTTTTTCGAGAAGTCCTAGAGAAAAGGGGGAGATGATTAGAGAAAGAAGACTTACCCGATAGACTCAAATCGACGGGACGTGGAAGACGACGATCGGAGGCTTGGCCGGACAAGTCATCGCGATTCGAAATAGAGAAATGAGAAATGAGAGTGATGTTGTTTTGTCGAGGAACGGACGCACAAAATCTAGGTTTAGCATTTCTTTGTTTTTGTGTTCTGTTTTCCTTTTTTTTTTTTTTTCAACCAAACATTTAAATAAATTAAAAGGTGACTCCAGAATTGGTTGCCCAATTTGGAGGTGAAGAGTTTACAAAAGTAAGTGCAGAAACTAAAGATCTAGAAGAGTGCGCCAGACAATCAGCTCGCACATTAGAAGTCCTCGGAATCTGGGTCAAAGTGAAGGAGGAGAAGGATGAACTTAGCGAATGGAATTCTTCCAACAAATGCGAGAAGGCTGGCCAGTCGTCGGGAGCCTGCACCATCGCCACCAACTCTGAGCTATCAGACTCAAAATTGGGACAATCTATCCCTGCCGCACGAAGAGACTCCATAGCCCATATCAAGGCTTGAAACTCCGTATGGAGAGGGGAGGGACTACGTCGCAAACTGCGAGCTCCCAAAAGAATCATGTTCTGTTTTCCTTTTGTGGCTAAATTTCGATTATATCAAAGCCCAAAGTGATACAAAGCTTTTTAAGGCCCAAATGATTAGTTTTAGGTTTAAAAATGACTAATTTAATAAATTTTAGAAAGATTAAAGTATATGTAAATACTAAATAGTTTTACTAATTGATTTTATACATATATATATATATAATGGTTATATTTTGGTTAAATCGTGTATAATTTAGTTTCTGTATATGCAATATAAAGGTTTAAAATTTAAGGTATAGGGTTTGGGGTATAGATTTAACTTTTAAGATTTGAGGTTAAGTTTGATAAAAATATAAGATTTGGAAAACTGTAATTTTTATAAATGTTAGGTCTCAGTTTTTGGATATACTATAATAATTAGATATTCTTATAAATTTTTAAATCTTGGTTTTATGTATACATACATATATATATATATATATATATATATATATATTTGTATATATGAATTTATGGTTGAATAATTAATTTCTAAGATTTGCAGTTTATAATTTAGGTTTTGGAGTTTGGTTAAGTGTTCAAGATTAATTTTTTTTTTATAATTTTTTTTTAAATAGCGACTGATATGCGACCTCTTAGCAATCTTTACTATGAGTCGCATATTAGTCACTAAATTGGTGACTATTTAGCGACTACATGTTTTGGTATGCAATATAGTCATAAAATAGTCGCTAAATTACGACTAAACTACCGACTACCATACGTAGTCGCCAAAAAGCGACTGATATACAACCAAATATTTGTAGTCGTAAAATCGTCGTATATTAGTCGTTACGTAGTCACCATTTTTGGCGACTACATTTGTAGTCACCAACTGTAGTCGTAAAAACCATGTTTTCTTGTAGTGTAACTTCATAGTTAAGGGGCTTATGCTGGAGTAGTCTCAGGATGGGTGATCTTTCGGGAAGTAACTGTCAGAACTGTGCGAGTGAGGATAAACACAGAGAAAGATCATATGGTGATTTGTAGAGACAGTAACAAGTTTTTAAAATCTTCTGGACGTAGTAAATTGGCCATCAGATATTGATGGGTTCATGGGCCTAGTGAGAAAACGTGATGTCCAATAAAAATGTGAGTCTATGAACTAGCTAGGATTGTACATGGGACCCACTAAGAGATGGCGGTCGGGAGATTCCAATATATATAGATTTTGGTGACTTTAATAAAATTATAGAAAATGAATAAGTGAGAATTTAAATGACTACTAGAGAATTTTCTATAATTTTGTAAAGTTTCTCAAAAAATCTCTATGACTTTATTTTTCTACAATTATATAATCAAATGTATTGATATCTGCTTTAAAAAATAAATCTATAATTTCACATTTTACAGAACAGTGAGTAGTTCTAATGGAATTGTCATAAGCGTGCGAGGAGGGTGTATTAAAATGGTCAATATCGAAACTTTAGCGACATTTAGAACTAACATATATATAGTTCAAAATTCTTTCTACTCATTACCAATTAATTTTAAGTTGGACCACACTTAATAAAATGACGAGAAGAGTGTTTATAGAATTATCAACTAACCTGAATTTGGAGACCTGATTCATGAGTTGAGTCAAATTAGCCGTATGACCTATAGAGGACAAATGGTTTGTCTCATGCAGTCTGCTCAACTTCTGATCTGTCATCATCTTGGTTGGAAAATCATGTTTCATGTTTGTAAACGTATGTGGCATTTCTTACGGATGAAACTCGAGGCCGAGGAGTCGAATTGCGGTGCTAATCAAATTAAGTTCTCGTACTTTTCCACTATAGCCGAATATTTTGTAGTATTTCTTTTTCATTATGGATTTGTGTTGAATTCAACAAACGAAAGAGATGGATTTGTGTTGAATTCAACAAACGAAAGAATGTTGATCAATTAAATAACTCATATAATAATTAAACAAGAAAATAGAAAGCGATCATGTAATTTCTTATTATTATTCATTTGTAATAGAACATAATCATTAGACATTTATATATATATATATATATATATATATATATATATTAAAGGAATTGATAATCGGGTTCGATTTGAGGATGTAATTAAAAAAAAAAACGACGTCGTTTTACCAACTAACGGATCTCGTTAACGTCTAATTAACCCCGTTTAATATCTCTGTCTAGCCAGTTAATGTTGTGCTTCAAACGGCGAAGTCAACAAGACTTTATGATTTAAATAGAAGTCAAGAAAAAAGTAAGGATTTTTTTCAATAAATAAAAATTTCGTGATTTAAATCAACGAAAATGCTAACTTGGGGATTTAAATGACATTTTTCCTAATTAATAAAGGGAGAAAGACTCCACGTACAATTTGAAAATTAGTGTATTATATTTATTTCATTATTTTCGTTTTGTTTTTTTTTTTTTTTGGTTTGAAGCATTACGATGAATATATCATTTGAACGACATTATAAAATCATTTGCACCGCGTTGAAATTCTAAACCAGTTGGGTATTGTTGGCTGGCATGTTTGATTGTGTATCTTTTAATCTTTGCTTAGTTGACCGTACTATCAAATAATACATAATATATGTGATGCAACGTCATGGCTATATTTTTTTTTTTCTAGTTGCAATCTTCATTGCTGCCTATATGTTTGTATGAGACAAAACAAAATCCATCTAGAGTGAAACATTCTTCTAATATATTTGTAGTTACGTTCCATCCTCCACAAGGAACTTCATGGGTTTACACACTGATGAAACTCCGGACCGAATCACACAAGGTACGTACGTTTCGCACATTGATATTACACCGATGAATGTTTTAATTTATACAAGTTTGAGTTTTTGTTGGTTTTATACTTTTATTTCAAGAAGAAGAAGAAGAAGCTAATATTGGAGTTGAGAATCAACCAAGAGCAACGACTTCAATACCTCAAATTATCAAGAAACGAAACTGGTGGATTTGTATATTTGTCTGCTCGGGCTTGGTTGTAACAGGACGTGTTTTAGCCACACTTCTTCTTAACTTCTACTTCATCCAAACAGGACGAGATGTTTGTGATGACCCTAAACAATTTAAAGGCACATGGCTTCAGTCTTTTATCCAGAACGCTGCATTTCCATTTACAGTGTTGCTTCTTCTCTTATGGCGTTCTTTGTTCTCCACCCATAGAGAAACTCAATCTTCTTCGTCTTTTGTCAAACTATTTCTTCTTTACATCTCTCTCGGTGTCCTCTTTGCTGCTTATAGCCAACTCTATGCGATAGGGAGAACTCATTGTGTGTTCTTCTTTTGGATCTTTACAACACAGTTGATCTTCACTTCCATATTTACAGCAATCATCAACAAACACAAATTCAACCGTTGGATCATATTATCCATCGTCCTTTCTGGAATTGCCACAGGCATTACATCCTCGGATGATGCCTATTATCCCTGCGAAGGTGAAGGTTCGAAAATGAGCTATGGTGCTTGGTGTGGCCTCTTTGGCACGGTAGCCTTCTCTTTATCTCTTTGTATCATGCAATTAGGGTTCAAAAGGGTCATACCGAACACAAACAGTAGAGTTTCCGCGGTGATGTTGATGCAAACCAACGCTTCTATGATTGCGACGTTGATATGTTTGGTTGGATTGTTCATAAGCGGTTAATTCAAAGATATCAAGGAAGATTTTGAGACGTTTAAAAAGGGGAAGCCGCTTTACGTTTTGAGTCTTATCGGTTTATCACTTGCGTGGCAAGTAATGTCTTTAGGGCTGGTGGGTCTTGTGTATTTAGCGTCTTCTCTTTTCTCTAATGTCGTCAGCTTCTCTGCGTCACCTTTAGCTAACATTTTCGTTGTGTTGGCGTTTTCGTTTATGGATGATGATGTTGACTGGTTTAAGGGAGGAGCTCTGTTAGCTGGGATCCTTGGGTTTGCATCTTATATTTATTCCTTGTACAAGGCTACTAAGAAAAGAGAATTAGCAAGCCAAAGTGAAACAGAGAGAGAGTGTGATTGATGATATGCATATTGTGATATACTATATATTTTCATGTAATTAAGAGTGTTTGTCATTTCACTGATGTAATTATGTAGGATTGAAGGGTTTGGTACCTTCTAGCATTTGTGTTCAACGTTTATGTTATGGTTGGCTTCGATTTGATTTTTTTGGTTTAAGTTTTTCATTCAGTTTTCAATATTGGTCTGAACATTTCAATTTGGTGTCTTTGAGAGGATCAATTGATATGTTTGTTGAGGAGGAGCATATAAAATTAGTATAATGAATATGGTTGAAATTAACAATCTTTTCATACAAAATTCTACCAATAATCCCCACAAGAACAGCTACCATCTCTAAAATGATGAAACCTCTTGTTATCTCTTACAATGATCTCTCTATCTTCAATACTCGATAATATCTTTATGAAGTTATGGCAATCTCCGCATATCCTCAGATTCTTCATCACCCTTATAGTAGTGCCTGGAGACGTGTTTATAAGACCGAAAGCGATAGCTAAACGTTCACTGTGATGCATCAATGCTTTCTCTTTAGCTTCTTCGTCGATATCATGAAGAACATACTTTGTGTCTGGTACATAGCCTGCATCTCTCACTTCTTTCTCTAAAGATTTCAGCTTTACGTAGGCTTTGCTTCTATCTGCAATAGCTTTCTTCTCACCTGAAATCTCTGGCTTATCTCTTCTAACCTTTGTCGACTGACCAGAAGGCGAGATATGTTGTAAAGTAGTATCTTTTCTAACTACCGAACCTGGATTGGTGTTTTTCTCGTTTCCCCTGCGGTAAGAAAGTTCTCTGGCTTTTAATCTGCCACCATTCGAACCATCTAAGTTTCTTTTAGCGGTTTTAACAAACATTTTGTGAGCAGTTTCCTTCACTTTGGTCTCAACTCCATCAAAGCTTATCCTTTTCTCGGGTTCGACAAAGCTTTGAACTTCACCCTCACCCGCAATTCCCTTTACTCTTGAGGTGATTCGTTGAAAAGATGAAGTTTCTCTCTCAAAGGGGATTGCTTTAGGGACAGGGAAGGAGCAAAAACTCATGGAGAAAGCAGCCTCCAAAGCCATCCCTTTGTGGTCAGTTCGAGAAACAGATAAGCTTTCTTTGGAGGGTAACTCACTATGTGGAGAGAGAAATAGAGAGACCAATCTCTCACACACAAACAACTTCACAAACTGCCAATAAAACCACTGTTTACCTATTAGCACTGGTCCACAAAAAAGTCTCCTTCATAACCACTATCTCATAAATCACTTGTGTGTCAACAAATCTGAAAAGATAAAAAATTTCTGATCAAGAACAAGATTCACAAATGCTAATTGAAAACATATATGATTAAGAATTCAAAGATTTTGTTGTTACCATTGACACAAATCCTTTAGCTTTCCAGTTTCAATACTTTTTTCTTTTCAATCTGAAGCTGGAAAACTTCAGAGAATTCCTTTAGTAACGACTCATGTGCTATATCTAACAACTCCAAATCGTCAAGCTTAGTATAACACATGTCCCCATTTACGTGTTCTCCAACCTCAATCAAACCCTTTACACTTCCAACCCCACGGTTTCTTATCCCACATGGAACTATTGAGTTAAACGGTGTTAAATCTGTTGTGACATTAAGAGCTAGACCATGATATGTCATCCATTTCGACACACGGATACCTATCGCTGCCAGTTTTTGGTTGCCTATACACAAAGAGATCAAACCAAACAAAATACATATATGTATTACTTCACTGCCACGATCAGATCAAATCACAGTAAAAAGTAAAACAAAAGTGATAGATTGAGGAACATACCAACCCAAACTCCAGTGAAACCGTCAAGACGAGAAGCTTTGATGGAGAAAGCAGAGGAAAGAACACGAATGACTACTTCCTCAAGCTTCCTAAGGTACCAATGAAGATCCATCTTGTGATTCCGGAGATTGATTATAGGATACATAACTAACTACATTTTCAAACAATCACATTCAAACTTACAACTATCAACAACAACACAACATTATTGATGGAATTGTAAGAAAAACAAATGAGAGTTGAATTGTGTTTTTACCTGACCAGGACCATGGTAAGTGACTTCACCACCACGTTCAGTTCGATAGATATCAAAAGGAGCATCCTTTACATCAAAATTGAGATAATCCTCTGAACTTCCAGTTCCCATTGTGTAAACTGGAGGATGCTGTAATAAAATTACTGTATCAGGGCACTCTTGGTTTCTTTCAATCAGAGCTTTTTTCTCATTGACAATGCTTTTTTGCCATGACCAAGCTTTCTTGTATGGAACCAATTGATCGTAGAGATCGAAACACTCGCACCTGCCAAAAAAAAACAGCGTATGTGTTATATGCATTGATGGCGGAATGCAGATAACGTGTTCGATAAAATTCCTGAGAGACTTAAGATTGAAAAGAAAGAACTTTTACTTTCTTGGGTTTTTGTGATTCTCCGAGTTTATCATCTGGACAGATGCTGATGCTCTGTTTCTGTTGAGGTTACTATGATGGTGATGATATAGCTTCGGGTTCAAAACAGAGCTTGTTGCGATGGAAAAAATCATGTTTTTCGAGATAAATTACCAAAATTTTTAAGGCTTAAGAATTTCGAAGAAGAAGAAGATTCAATGTTTTTCTTGGAGATAGAAAATGGCGGAGACACCGATGAAACGATGAAGGGTAGTTTCGAAATATTAGAACATTGTTAGGGCTACTTTGGTCTTTTGAAAATAAGGTTTTGCCCTAGTTAGTGTGTTAGTATAAATAGGCATAGAAACCGAAAGGTTGAGAATTGTATTCAGAAAACACACAAAATCTTCAAGTTTCGCTTTTTTTTTGTCCAAATTATGTTTTGAAATGAAAAGAAATTATCGTTTATCTTCATAAATATGATTTTTCTTTTCTTTTTGTTAAGACAAACGATAATCTCCTTATCATTTCAAACTATGATTTTTTTTTTTTTTTTGAATGATTTCAATTTGTGTTGATGGTTTTCGGTGCGAGAACGAAAAGAAAAATATTAATTGTGGCGATGATGAAGAAAAAATGACCTTTTATCACATGATTGAGATTATTTTTTAATCTCGTGATTACCTTTCAAGCACTTCTGAGCCATGTTTTTTCAATTTTATTGATCGATTCTTTTTTTTTTTTTTTAGTGAAGAATAAAAAAAAGTGTTTTAGAAGAATATTAAAGACTGATTTTGAATTATCAATAAAAATATATATATGCGCTGACATGACTGATTTTTTATTCATCTGTAATGGGTTTGTTAATTCCCGCAAGATTAGTGACAATTATAAGCAAGAAAAAGAGAATCAGAGGCGGCGTCAATTAGGGTTTTTGATTTTGATGTTGACCTCCTTGATGAGGAAGAAGACTAGGGATTAAAAATTACAAAATATAGTGAATTTGGAGTTAGACCGTGGAAGACACACTATTTGAATGATATCATTCATACATATTATCTTACCAGTTACCAAATTAATTTGATTTATACACACTATTGATTAATTTGAAGCATCGTAGTACCCAGAATGCATATCTATGTTACACTTGTATTCGGTAAGATAATATGTATGAATGATATAAACGAAAAAAGCAAATACAAATATTTGAAACAAACTCGAATATACGTTCAAACTACCAAAAATTGATCTAGAAGTTGAAACCAATGTACTTCATAGAAAATGGTTAAAAGATAAACGTGAGAAGACGATTAAGTTATGGTTATGATTGGATAACAAATGGCTGAATAGTAGTAATGAGGTAGTTGCAGAATATAACACAAAATAAATTAAAATATGAATGAAAAGAAAATTTGAAAAATTCTTTTTTTTTTTTTGTCAACAAGGAAATTAGCTCAAATGAGCCAATTATTTTTAAAAAAATTTGAAAAATTCTTCTAAAATTATTTTTAAGAGAATAATATATCAAATAAAATATATATATATATATATATATATATTATAATTTCCTAGTACTACATAATAATTTTAGATTAATATAAGAAACTAGAAAAAAATTCAAAGAAAATTAAGTAATTGTTATAAAACATAAAGCAAATATATAGAAATAGTATATTATATATGTATATGTGTATATACATATGTATGATAGTATATACTATAATAAACGGAGAAAGAGATCGAGAGTGGAGGCAGAGAGATACAACAATGAAACATTAGTGTTATTACTTCACTCTCTACTTCTACTTCTTACAACAATGATCGCACATATATATATATATACCACAGTAGCTTTGTGTCCAAGTTAAAATAGGATAAATACAAGTTACTTAGAGTAGAAGTAAATAATAAAATAGTAGAAAGAGATAGGTTTTAAGTGATGGATAATCACATCAATAATTATCCATTTTATAATACTCCCCCTTAATTATCCATCACCATTTACTTATTGTATACTGCCTCGATAAAATCCTTATCATAGAAAAACCATATAAGATAAATATCATGATAAAGGAAAAAAAGTATAGTGACACAATCTTCTCCTAGAAAAGACGAGTCTTTTTCTCTTCATAGGTTTCGTAGGTGACTCATATCGATCATTTTTTGCTTCGAACAAACGAGTCTACTTTTCTTCATATCTTCCGTAGATGATCTGTATCGATCATTCTCTTCATTCTTCTGAAGAGAGATAGACCTTCACCATTGACATTCTTCTTTGAGATCGATATTTTGCGTGTTATTTGCTGCCTCGTTAAAAACCTTATCATGGAAAAATCCAGTGGGATAAAAACCATAATAAGGGAAAAAGAGTGCAGCCACGCGAATCATCATATTCTCCCCGTGGAAGTATCATCTTCAAAATATGCATTTTGATCTCTGAAAATGCATTCTGAATGAGGTAGTCGGAAGCACCTTTGTAAGTAACTCTGCTACATTGTTACTTGAGTTGATGGACTGGCTATCAACTTCCTTATTCTTCTCGAATTCTTGAGTGTAAGAGAGGAATATGTCTTGTTTTGTCGCTCTTGGTGTAGCTTCCTTTGATTTGGGTGACATATACAACAGAGTCAGTGTTGTTGCCTTTCAGTTGCTTCTTGCTAATGGATCTCAACAAGCATTAACTAGTTGATGCTGATCAAACCCTCAGTTCGAAGTTCTTCGCCAACATGTTACGAGGCCCCAGTCTTAGGTAGAGAACTATTGGTTGACGTTCGGGCATCATCCGAGCCATTAGGGATTCTCGATACGACATATGAGCACAATTATTTTGGCATGACTTGAACAAGCAACGGCTAAAGTCTATCACTGAAACGTCGTGAAATCGTTGTTTTGCGATTTATCTTTATATTAGTCCGATATAGATCTTCCATCTGGAGAACTAACTAAACCAAACTTGGGGGCTCCAAAATATATTAAGCCCAAGTTAATACCTTTGCAATAGAAGATACGTTTTAACTCATACTCAAAATCTACATAGAGAATGAGTTATATGCTGCAAAGGGATTAGTAGAAAATGTTATGCACAATTCATAAAATATATAAATGCTCGTCAGCATTTATATATGATCTTATATAACTATATATATATATGTATATATATATTTGACTTCCTTTAGAAGTGATTAGTATAACATATATTTTGATAGATGTTTAGTTTGGAATATCTGGAGACATATTTGTCTTTCCAAGATCTTTTATTCCAAATAACTCTTTAAGAGTTTTGATGATGTTTAAAATCATCACTGTTATGTTTTCAAAAACATAATTACGATATCATATATTTTTTGGGATAAGCTCTTCAAGCATCCCATGAAGCATATTTCAAGTCATTTATATAGCATCCATTTTGTTTGATAAGGTATTTTAACAAAACATGGCGCGACACACCATTTTGTTATATCATTATACCATTTTGATGCTTGGACCACTAGTCCAAAAATTACCCGTCTTTCATACGAGTTTAATATAGACTTGATTACCTCTTTATTGGCCAATATATATCTCTATACGCTCACAAAGCGGAGATTTATGATCCTCATTAATCACATTTGCGCTATATCATTTTATTGTCGACATTATGTCTTTGGTTCCATATTTTCTGTGATGACATGGTTAATCGAGATCTCTTTAATAATTATATAAATGATTTTATTCAGGTACATGATTTCGTTATTAACCATATCAATCGGTTTTTCTGCTCCTCTTGAGTAGTATCTTTGCTCCTCCTTAGGAGTTTATGTGCTCCTCTCTAGGAGTCTATTAGCTCTTCTTTAAGAGTCTATCTACTCCTCTTTAGAAGTTCATTTCCTCCTCTTTTGAGAGTATAATCCTCCTTTTAATTTGCTCCTTTTTCTTTTCGAGGATTTTATTTATCTTAGGAACCAAAGTAATCTATCACGTTTCTTATGTGTCATAGACTTAGTATATCATCCGTCAGAGACATATTTTATTGGAGCATTTTTACCTGGGATGTGAGATTTCTCAGAACTACAAGTTCATATTCATTTAAGCGAGGATCAATATGAAATATCATTCATCAGCTTTTTGCATTTGATTTGCAGTATACATTTTGAATAGTGGTCTTTTGAACTTTTGAACAATCAAGTTCACATTCATTATATTCATTTGTTCAAAGATCCAAACTATTCTATGATTTCCCCATAGTGATGTGATCTTTATCATCCAACATGATGATATGAAAATCTTGCAAGAGGCACATCTCTCATAAGATGGCTCAATATTATTAGAGCGGAGACTCATCTCCTGCATCTATATATTTCATCCTCTTTGGATGGTATATTTTTATGCGGTGTGGAGGAGCATTTTAAAATATATATATCACACACCCATAAGATTCAAAATGAGAAATATTTGATTTCCAACCATGAATACATAACATGGGAGAAATATTTCTTTATAAAATGTTGGTGTCATATACAATATTGACTACATGCAAAACTGCATGTTCCATGTTTTAACATGGAGATTAAATCACCAAGAACCGTTTTGCAATCTCTTAGGGTTTCGCTATGAACGATTCATTATAGCTCATTTCAAGAGTGAAAATCATGGATGTTCCACTTTATCATATGCGACATATATATGTGATAAACTATAGGATATGACTTCACCAAAGTTATATCGCTCTGGGGTGCCAAATTCACCAAAGGTTATCGACTTATTGTCGATGTGGGATTCCTTTAATTTTCCCCTCGAGATGATAACTCTTGGAGTTTATTCATCTCGTACTGAATCCCACTTTAGGATCAATAACATACCGATTTCGGTCATATATATTATCTGTGATCCTTATAGAGATGTGGGACTAGTATTATCCCCTCTAAAGATGATGACTTTTTATGACCATTCATCTTTGACCGAATCTTATTTTTAGATCGGTTATTTTTGGGCTTTAATTTGGGGATTTATTAAAGAAATCAAACCATCATATATACAGTGAGCTTGTTGATCCAAAAGGATGATGAATGGGCCAACACTATATGATTCTGGAGGCATAGCCTACTACAGAATTAAGGAGGAGGTATATAACCATCGACTCCATAAACAATAAATAGAAATTTAAATGAATTTAAATAAACTTAAATAAATTCAATATAAATTAGATGTTACCTTAAATATGAATGAAGTGCAATGCTTACAACCTCATGAAATGTGAACGGGGACATGCAATACTTTTGAAAGAACTTTTGTTCCTCTGAACAAATTCTCAATGATTTTTAATATCATTGATTGACCGGGATGGTTTGACCGGTATTGTTATACTTAAAGCATAAAATAATTTCATATTTACTATTATTTTGTCATCTTTCTTTTTGTATGATATAATCATGTACATGTGTGTCTCCAATATGGCCGATCTTGCGATACCATATTTATTTATAGACTCAACATAATAATTTCATTAAGAAAAAAATGTCTTTAAAATTCCATGAGTTTCTTTGAGACTTTGGAGAACACTAGACATCGATAACTATGAATCTGATGTCTTTGGAAGTCGATCTATCTATCCAGAAAAGACATAGCTTTTATTTGATCGTAAAGGAGGCAGAGCCTACCATATATAACGATCTATCTATCCGGAAAAGACATAGCTTTTCTTTGATCGTAAAGGAGGCATAGCCTACCATATATAACGATCTATCTATCCAGAAAAAGAAATAGCTTTTATTTGATCGTAAAGGAAGCAGAGCCTACCATATATAACGATCTATCTATCTAGAAAAAGTCATAGCTTTTATTTGATCGTAAAGGAGGCAGAGCCTACCATTTAACCATCTATTCGGATATGATTTAGCTATAGATTTGATCAAAAAGGAAGCAATGCCTACAACTTATGACGATCAATCCGGAAAAAGGTATAATTTCACGATGTCTATAATATATATGTTCTATAAACATAAATCGAAACAATATAAATTTAAAATCTGCAGCGGTAAAGACATCGTTCTGATAACGTGTTATAAAACATAACGCAAATATATAAAAATAGTATATTATATATGTATATGTGTATATACATATGTATGATAGTATATACTATAATAAAGGGAGAAAGAGATCGAGAGTGGAGGCAGAGAGATACAACAATGAAACATTAGTGTTATTACTTCACTCTCTCTACTTCTACTTCTTACAACAATGATCGCACATATATATATATATACCACAGTAGCTTTGTGCCCAAGCTAAAATAGGATAAGTACAAGTTAGTTAGAGTAGAAGTAAATAATAAAATAGTAGAAAGAGATAGGTTTTAAGTGATGGATAATCACATCAGTAATTATCCAGTTTATAACAGTAATGGATTTTATTTTAATGGGGAAATAAGTCAATAACTATACCCATCTTACATAAAGATTGAGTTGGTTTGGAGTTGGACAAAAGGATAAAAAGATTTGGTGGTAAAGATGGAAAAGAGACAATTTTCGTAAGATTTTAGAAAATAGCATGTAAACATTTTAATTGAATAACATGTTATTTGTCAAAACATAAATGTGTTTTCCAAAAAAAACATGTTTATGGAAAAGAATAGCATGTTTTCTAAATAGCGTTTAACTTATAAAAAACTTGTTATATTGAAGTAAATAGCAAATGCAGTTGGAAAAAAGTAAAGTTATTTACAAAATAGACTCGTTCGTGTTAACTGGAGAGAAAAAAAAAAGAAGATTCCAATGACGAAAAAGGAAAAGTAAAGAAAAATTAGATTTAACAAGAAATATTTTTTTCGTTTGTTGGAGGGTCGGTGACATAGATCAAGTCGAGATAAGTCGAAAGATAAAAAGAATCCAGTAATATGGAGAGAGACTCAATCGTTAGAAGGAGAGAAAATCCGGTGAAAGGCTAAATTGAAATTAGAAGCACAAGAAAGAAAAACTTGTCATGGAAGAGAGAGAATACTACATTAACTCATGCTTAATATCTTAATTTCTCTCCAGAATTTGTGTAAGAGTTTTCTAATAATTATAAAAAAAAATTATTGGGTCTACCATATTGCATACCTGTTTTACAAAAATATCAAATTCATAACGTTAAGTGACTAAACTAATCCTGATCAACTTTAGACATAACTGAACCAACACTTTTCTTTTGGTGTCTTGTCTTTTCATCATTTGTTAGACTAATTTTAAATTAAAGTATATAGAAGAACACTTAACCTTTTCTCCTTCCATTGTTTGTCTCTCCATTTCTCTAAAAACCAAAAATCAAGAAACACAACTCCTTATTTCCATTGTTTTCTAGCTGTCTATCCAAAAGCTCCAACACAAAACTTTGGCTTTTTTGTTCCGCAGTCGAGGAAAATTTACTAATAGAGGATATTTTTGTGTGATGTATATAATATTTTGTGATGTAACTAATATTTTGATGGACATACTTTACGACTTGTCTATCTATTCCATATTTGTCCACTACGATCTTACTTTGTTGTCAAGATTCAATTTTATAGACCAAAAAAATTGAATGTTGTCCAAAACAACAAAACTAAGTTGTCTACCAAAAATTTTTTAACTTGTATACAGACTTAATAAATTAAAACTTGTCCACAAACAACAAAACCAACTTCTCTACAAAAACATATCAATTTGTCTAAAATCCGAACAAGTAAGAACTTGTCTTCCAAAAACAACAATAACAATTTCTAAACGGACCTAAGAAAAAAAAAATTTCTTTAACACCCATAAAAAAAAAATAACTTCTTTATAGACCCATCAAAAGCAACTTGTCTACAAACTAAGCAATAACAACTAGTCCACAAACCCAATAAATTGGAATTTATCTGTCAAAATGAACTTGATAATTTGTTTATCGGCTCAACCCTGTCTACAAAAATACCTTTTCTAGAAATTCATCAAAAATAACTTGTCTATAGCCCCAAAAATTTAGAATTTGTCTACGAGAATCAACAATAAAACTTATCTACAAAAAAGAAAAATTCATGTCTACCTTGTTATTACACCTTTCCTCTCTATTAGCTTTTTTTTTTTCTTGTTCAAAACATTTACAGCTCATTTCTTTTGCTCAAATAAAATGTCAATATTGTAACTATACAATGTCGCCTCATGTTTATACGGTGTCATAAAAAGGACACAATTAGTTTCAGTTTCGCTTATAAAGAAGAGGGCATATATGACTTTTTAAATGCCTCTTGTGGTAATACAAGAAAGGAGTTTTCTCTTGTGGTAGAATAGAAAAGATTTTAACTAAATGTCTTACTCTCAACTAAAATCCCTTTGTGTAATTGGTGCATATTCTCGTAATTCTAACTAGGGAAATTATGGACAATTTGTTTGGTCGCCTCGTCTACAGAATTTGCTCCACCAGATCTGGTTCTTCTAACAAATATGTGCTTTGAAGTGTAAACATGGCATGATTGTGGATGACATCTTCCTAAGGTGCATTACTTGTTAATCATTTGGTCAATCACTTGTGGCTTTAGAAGATCTGCGTGATGGAGAAGAGTACTTAGTAAAATGGACAAGTTTGGTCTATCAGTCTGGTTTACTAAATTTGGTCCACCGGATCTGGTTTACCATTCTGGTCCACCGGATTTTGTCTATCGAGAGACAAAATACATAAATTTGGTTGCCTATAACCTAGTTGGAAACTAGATCTGGTCCACCAGAGGTGCAACACATGTGTCTTTTGAATCATAAATTTCTAGGGGCAACTGAATGAGATGGATGGTTGAAATGAGAGAGTTGAAAGTTTGGAAAGAGAAAATTTAAGGTTCGGAGAAAAAATGGTGGCTTGGAGAAAGATGAAGGTTTTTTTTTTTGAAAACAGAGTAATTGGCTAAAACAAGCCAATATGAAGGAACATTGTTTACATAGGTAACTAAGTGTGAAACTGAACGAACACGTCGCGCTAGATTATCCGCTTTACCATTTTGAGAGTGAGGAACGTAGAGTAATGAAAAAGAACCAAACTCCTCTTTATCCGCCTGTATGTCCTCCAAATAAGGCGTAAAAGCTGGCCACTCGGAAGGCGAAGACACCATCTTCACCAAGTCGGAGCAGTCGGTGAGGAAGACGGCAGATTGGTTATCCGTCCCAATCATACAACACATAGTAGCCCATATAAAGGCTTCAATCTCAGCATGAAGAGGTGAAAGACTACGGCGAAGGTTGGCTGCTCCCATAGTAGGGTCGTCTCCCCTAGGCGACATGCAAAACCATCCACTACCAGCATATCAATCTGTCGCTTTCCAAGACCCATCTACAAAACAAAGATAACTCAACAAATACCTAGGAACCCCTAATCCCCCACCTCCACAAGGTCCAACCAGAAGGTTAATATCCAATGGTGGTACCATATCCGCTGTCTGAGCCAGAATCCAGGCTTTTGCCTTATCCTCCGCTAAACGCAAAATTGCAAAAGGATTTGAATCCATATTACTAAAAGGTTTATCATTACGTGCTTTCCAGATATACCACAGAATCCAAAGAAAGATTTCCTGTGAGGGAACATCTGTAAACCGCCAAAAACGAAAATCCATGTATTGTCAAAACTGAGTCCAAAGGGAAAATGCCGAGGGCCGTCGGAAATTGCGACAGAGCCCAAACCTGACTGGCTGGCGGAGGTTTGGAGAGAGAGAAAGTTTAAACTTAAGGAAAACAAAAAAAAAATATCGTTGGTTTATTATGTTTGAGTTGCAAAAAGGTATAATGTTTTTTTGAGGGATTTTAGTGAGAAATACTATTTTCAAAACTAAAGTTTCGGGAATTGTCATTTTCCTCTTTCCCTTTCGAGCAGTGTCACTTACCATAATTGTGGCATAACGTGAAAAGAGGATATTGCCCTTACTTAATAGAAGGAGTTGGCATTGATGATGGATGGGACTGTTTTGTGGCTATCAAAGGAGAGCATTAATGAGGGGAGTACGATTTTGATGACCCCTAAAAAAAAAAAATAAGCATTTGTTGAAGTGGTCTCATGCGGGCATTAAATATATAAGGTAACATAACCAAACGATAGATAGGTTATTAGATAATTTGTGGACTATTTATTTGGTCTACTCGTTTGTGAGTATATGGTAGACGAGTTATTGGGGAATTTTGGACAATTTGTTTGGTTCACTAGTCTGGGACCAAAATTATGATAGACAATATGTGCAATATTTGCTGTTATTCTTGCTGAGAATTTTGGTGATTGTGTGGTTGGCAAATACTCATAGTAAGGTATATTCAGTCTAATTGAAAGAATAAAAAAGAATAGAACCAAGTTGCATGTCGATAGACCATAACTACTAGGCCGGTGGACAAAAACGACAAGATCTCAAAACTGTAGGTTCAATAGACAACATATAAACTACAAGTGCAGGGACAAGAATCTATATACAAACTTGTTCATCAGACAACTAAGTGAAGAAACAATTAGGATAGAAAATATGTTCGTGACATGATGATTAGACAAACTTTAACAAAAGTACAACAAGAGTGATAATCGAAAAGGAAGTACATTGCACAAAAGGAACTACAAAAGCTTATACAAAATAACAAATAACTTATGAGCAATAAAAGATTTTGGACGGACAAAATCATTTATCTAGACATTACCTGGGTTGGATCCAAAAGAGAGCTGAACGATCGAAAATAATTATTAGTAGTGGAGAGGTTGGATAAATTACAAATCAAATCTGAGCAATGAAAGAATTTAGAAGGACATAATCTCGGGAACATTACCTTGGTTGGATGTGGATTTGGTCCGTCTGATTGACAAGAGATCTACACGAGCAAAATGATTATTAGATCTGAATCGGTTTAATTAAATGATTGACAATTTAAGAAGCGAGATAGGCACACCTGGGTGGACTTTGGATCTGGTCCATTGGGCTTACATGAGTTCTACACGACAGACAAATGGTTCGTTAATAATAGACATTTTTGTTCAAACCCTACCGGATTTGGTCCACAGAATGTTGATACACGAGGGACCATTATTTCTTGCTATCGATAGACAACATCCGTAGAGGGACAACTGTGAAGACTTTACATGATGGGTCCACCGAGAAGGTTGACTTGGTGGTTTGTCGCCACTATGAAGGTGTCGTCAACACTGGATGAAAAAAAATATACCTTCAGAAAGCACCATACAACAAAGATAACATAGTACCGACAAAAAGAGATGGATGCGACAAATAGAGATGGACGACTTCCATAGCTAGATTCAATAGGGAGAATTTCAGAAATAGGGACCTTGCCTTGTTTGTCAGGCGGAAGAGACGGTGCACGTGGTCGAAGAATCATTTGGAGGAAGGTTTTGAGAGTAGGTTGTCGATCCATTATTGCCAGCGTCAAAGTGATGGAGTGAGTATGGTTTTAGTCGCCGAGAAAGAGGAGAAGAGAATATGAAAAGTTTTTTATAATTGTTTGACAAAAAAAAAAATTCTCCTAATAAATGTATGTATGCGTGTCAAATCTTATTTTTTTTTTCTCTCTGCAAAACAAGCGAGGGTAAAAACGTCTTTCTCCTTCACGTCGATGACAAGCGGGAAAATGAATTCCCGAAAGTGGAATTGCTCTTAACAGTTGTTATTGTGCATTGCACAATTGTTAGATTTCTCTTTCTTTTTTTGTCTATAAGTTGTGGTAGGCGGAAAAAAGATTTGGGAAATGTGGCATTGGCCAAAAAGATTGGTAATGTACATGGCATATTTGGCTAAATTCTCTATTACTAATAGCCTAATTCTAAAGAAAACCTAATAAAATGACTATGGTTCAGTTTTTTCCAGGTAAATGACTCTTTTTGTGGAAGGTTATGGTTGGGTTAAAACCAAATTAACCCTTCAATCTATAGTTTTTATAAAATGATACATTTGTTTTTAAAGATGAGACTGGCAACAACGAACAATTCCGGTGTGAACGAATTTCCGACAACGAAAAGAGATCCAGCCTCTAATGCTATCATGATAATGGTGGTGGATAAGGATGAGGTGGTGGTGGTTATTGAGGTGACGGTGATGGATTTGAAAGAGATAATAACAGAGATTTACATATCTGGTGGAGGCGGAAGTTGTCGAGAGTTAAAATCTTGTAGAGGCGTTAGTGGGGATTATAAAGGTAGCAATGGTGATCTAAAAGAGCTGATCAAGGAAAAAAAAGAACAAAAATTATAGTACTTTTAAGAAATAACATGGATCAGAGGATGTTCTCAACAACATGGATCAGAACATGTTCTCTCATTTTTAAGTTAGTGTGAGGAAGACACCACTAAATGTATACTCACGTGTTATGGAACTTTAACTTCCATAAGTCAATATATCTGAGTGTAACTTATCCCCCAAATATAATCAAAAGCTGTCAACAAAAGATGAAAAACGGACTAAAAGTGATGATTCCCTCTGGTAGGACGACATACATGGTTGCGTTTACGAGCATGTTCTTCGTTGTGGTGTTGTGTCCTACATGCGTATCCATACCAACAATCTTCCCTCGCTGCTACATCCGCTGGCAAATGATTTCTAGGTAGTGTTATCCGGAACCAGTATAAAAGGAACCCCACCAGCTTATCATAACAATCACTGCATGTATAAGATAACATACATCACAATCTCTCATCACAATCGAAAGACACTTAAAGGACCATAAATCAGAAGAGTATACACCCTAGACCATTAACTTACTTGCAAACATGTGTTGATGCAGTTATCATCTCAGCATGATTTAGAGGCATTCTCGAGCGGTCTGGATAAAAAGACATCATTACAAATCAATACATAAGACATGAGGGAATCAAGAATGATAAGAACTATTTCATGGTAGAGCTCAATGTGGTACATCAAGTTCAGTTGTTTTTAACATCTAACGTTTCTTAATGTGCTATAGCTAAGCTGGGAATCTTGAGATTACCGATTTCTCTATTGCTGAAACGCATGAACCACTCTGCTACAACATCCGGCACAGTTTTTCCCATGTGGACAATGCATCTTTGGGTTATCTACAAAATCCAAAGAGAATGTCACCAAAAAGAAAGACAGTCCAGTAGTCTGTTAAGGAAATTAATTCCTTACATCTTGTTCATGGCGATTCATTTCATGGGTTATGGATGGAATCCTTGTAACTGTGCGTTCCGAGATCTGCAAATATTAGTA
Source organism: Camelina sativa (assembly GCF_030686135.1). Taxonomy (NCBI): domain Eukaryota; kingdom Viridiplantae; phylum Streptophyta; class Magnoliopsida; order Brassicales; family Brassicaceae; genus Camelina; species Camelina sativa. Next base: position 32,213,132 of record NC_141896.1, on the reverse strand, counting down.
AGAAATAATGAGAAAAGAGAGGAATAAATTGTAATATATATATAATGAACATATTATCATGCAAGCAACTGGAGGAGAAGGGAAACCACTAGGTAAATCTAAAAAACTTACGAAAACAACAAAACAAAACTATCTTAGTCATAATTCCTAACCACAGGGAAATTTTTCATTGCAGTACCTCATAGATAGAAAAGAAAATGTAAGATCAAGTCAAAGTTTAAGGATATCAGTCTTAACTAAATCACTCTAATCTTACACAACATAACTAACATGGGTAAATATTGGACAATCGTAGCTCAACCTACAGGTCTGAAAGTGTCACGACTGCATACTGGACTAGATACACCTTGTGTAACATTTTCGGAACTCCAATAAGCACCACAAAACGGCCTATCGCATCCCTTGCCTGCAATAAACTAGCATTAAGTGGGTATATATAATATTTTCAGAGACTCCTGTCCTACTCCTACTGAACAGGTTGATATTAGTATAGTCACTATCAGTCACACCTTTCAATATTCAGCTCTAAGAAACAGAAAAATATTCTTCTCTGTATTCTACCCGCACCCCCAATGTTTTTTTTACCCACTTTAGGACATATAAGACATCAGTACAAAACATAGTCACCATCAGGACAAACATCATGCATCTATTTACTTAATACCAATTTTCCTAACGAAGCAATGCAAGCAAGAACAACAATAAACTTACAATATCAAAAGGGGGGATAAAATATAGCAACCAGTCTCGAGAGCTAAATGCTAAACTCTTTAAACTGTGAACAATGCAAAATAAAGAAGCATGTATTGCCACTTACAGTGTAATGGCACTTGGAGATTGGCTCTGAAGGGCATCATTCCTTGACACAGGTGGCATTGCAAATGTGCACCATGATGTTCACACCGATAACCACCAATATTAGCAACTGAGAACAGAGCCAATGACATAAAATAATAAATCAACTTCCAGAAGACAGGAATGCTGAGACCAAAACCATTAATGACAGTATTTTTTCTATTGTACCTCCCGTCCTCGTCTATTTAAGATTTCCCTTTTCTCAAGTACTACATTCATTCTTTACTAGGACTAGAATCTATTTATTTTTTGGTTTCTTTTGAGTCAATTTACGTTCGATGAAATAGGAGAATATCAAGTAGAGAGATCTGAAAAATGGGTTTCAAGTTCTAGTTTTAAAGTTTATCTGCCATCAACAAAATTTGTACCACACGTCAGGTCCTTACAGTACAGCTAATTTGAAAAATCAATACATTTTAAAGATTTACAGTTACGGATTGTTGTTGTAAAGACTAACAAAGACGATATAGTGGATCACACTACTAAAAAGTGGTAAATGGTAGATGACAGAATTTTAGATACTTCAAAGGAAATCTAGCTTATAAGGGCTGATCGAACCCAATATCCACCGTCGAGTCCCACTCATAGTCTATATAATCTTCTAGAAAAATTATAATCAATTACTCGTTACTAATTATCCCACTTCACCTCCTCGCCCGATGAACCAACGTTAATTAAGCAGTCTAATGCATGATACATATTGACTTATATATTGTGAAAATATAAGAAGCAAACATCCAGATAAATCTATATTACCACATTGTGGGCATTGCAAATGCATGCTATCTCTTTCCTCAAGTGGGGGCGAGAGCATATTCGAACGACGTTTTCTCTTGCTCCCAATTATCTAAAACATATGTCAATTGTAGTGTTCAAGAAAGCATCACAGGTACATATAACCACGACGTTGACCAAAAAAAAAGGTACATATAACCACGATTAGTTGCACCAGTAATACCAATAGCGTGTTTAAGAAATGGTAATGATTCATTAGTGACTTACACCAAAAAGTCAATGTGCAGCAGACATAATCATTTTGATAACAAAGCCTTTATATACTTCTAACAACAATTACTTAATAGAAGATATTGCAGAAAATACTTACAAGATTTGATTGTATCGATGCAGATGAGTCCAACACTGCAATATCTTCAGCTGGCCGCCTCAGTGCAGCATCCGCGCTTAATATATCCTAACATAAGAGGGAATGAAATAGTCATCAAAAGCTCAAGCGTGAATGAAGCACAAGAATATATGAAAAAGGTTCTCTAGGAGAAGAATTACCAATGGAAAGAACGTTTATATGTAAAGTGTAAATGAAGAAAATGCAGATAATTCTACCTCTTGTATGTTTTTAAGAAAATGATTTTTTCCCACATATTGTACTGTTGTTCTGCATTGTGGACATAACACATGTTGATGTTTTGCTTTCGATCTCCGCATCCATTCTGAAAAACAGCCATTACTGGAGGCAGAACACATCATTCATCAACTAGCAATAGAGTGAAATATGCCTGTCATAAATGAGAACTAAACAAAATCAACAAATGGCAGACCAGAAATTGTGAAGGCAAGGTGCAGCTGTGACAACATCATGCCATATGTTTAAGCAGATACTGCATTTCGCATGTTCAGGATCTATAGAAATCTGGAAAAGGAATTTCAAAGAGAGAGATAAGAAATTCGACATAAATTTCAAAAAAGGTAGGGTTATGGAATATGGACTATAAGTGGTTGTCATAGAGAGCACCTTTAATAGCTGGGTCCTGGATTCTCGAGCAGGCATTATTGTAAATCTGTACTGCAAGTACCCTAACAAATTGAACAAAATCAAGGTTGAAAATATATACAAAACGTAACTTCAGCTTCCTTATGAGAGGCTCAGAACTACTTAAATGAGAAACATTCATACCAATTACTTTCTTCCAACATAGATACAATGTAACAAGAATACACCACATATTATTATCTTTTTAAGTGCAGCATTTCATTGCCCTCGACTATCACAATTAAGCATTCCATTTTCTAGATGAAAACAATTAGGCTTTGGGAAATAATTGGTATCAACAGCACTTAAAAAGATAGAAAGGTAGAAAGGCAAGCCGGTCTAACCTTGTCCTTCAGGGCCAGGAACGATTTCAGACCCACTCATGATATCAGCAGCACAATCTTTCATGATGACAGCCTCGTCAACAAGTATAGCATCGGAACTAGAAAACACCACAATTCAGAAAATCGCAAACAAATCCAAATAAACAGATGTGATGGTAAACTAAGAAGACAAACAAGAATACGCAAAAAGACTGATAGAAATTGTGTAGCCAGAAATAAAGAGATCAATTTAATCAAAATGAGCAGAAGAAAAAAGAAGTGAAACTCGAAGCTAGTTAACAATGTATCATACGCTGGTTTGATACAATGATCTTTGCCTCTTTGGTTTCCCAGTCTAGATTACGAAAGAACATTTCCTATTCGATTTAGAAATAGTAAATTTCTAATAGTCTTAGTAAACTTGAAAAGAACTTTTCCTACCTAGTACATACAAACAACAAGGAGTTGCAAGTGAAGGTCACTTAAATAAATAGTTATCGGCAAACCTCTGATTATGTATAGTGGCAAAGCCTTGACCCAAATTCTTTGTTATTCTGCACCATTCGTGTTTTTCTAAGGAAGACGGTTTAATCTCAGAGCATATAACCATATCATCGCACTTAATCTCAATATCTGAGAATTTGGTGTCGAGAGGAACTGCAAATGTGGAATCGAATCAGTAAAAAAGACCCAAATATGAACAGTGCCATGGAAACAGTCGATAACTAAATTCGTAAAAATCGATCTGAGTAACGAAATAGAGAAGTCACCGAGACACTAACCCAGTTTAGCCCATGTATCATCATCACCAGAAGGTTTCGAACCAGAGGATTGTCCAGTTTCCGCCGTCGTCGTCATCAGAGTTCAATTGTGAAAATCTAACAACAACGGTTATTTCATCACCGCAAACGGATTCAAAATTGATCGAAACAAAGAGAAGACAAGTTGATCGTAACAATGACAATTTTGTGGTGAAAATTACCTTCGAAAGAACAGTAGAAATTTCAAATTGGGAGAATTGAACAGAAAACTGAGAAAGGACCCTCCTCTTTTTGACTTCGTCGCGAGGAAGAAGATGATTCCGAGAGAGAGTGTGGTAGGCACGATTCTTCTTTGGGGTCTAGGGTTTCTCTCACTGTCTTCTATAACACAGCACCATGTTAGATTGTTGAAGAAGACTCTCTCTCTCAAATAATTCTTAAAAAAAAAAAAAAAGGGACAACATTAGTTTTTGTGCACACACCGGAGAATAAGTACGTTACCGATTTCACAAATCGGCGAAATCGAATCTCTTTAAACCTTTGCCACTTAAAATCGAATCGAACCAAACCAAACCAAACCAAACGGATTCTAATACAGTAATAAATAAATTTGTTGGCTTTTGATATATAATTTGTCTCATTTCTAATATGCATGCTTCACGCACTTGAAAAATAAATCTATAATAGTATTTTTTGCAGTAATTTTTAACAAAAAAATCATTTTGGAAACAGTTAGCATTCAATGCATTAAACTTTAATATTAATTACCAAAAATTTCAAAATTAATTATAGGTAAGATTTAAAAAAAATAAATAAATATTTCTACCTCATTCAAACATAAATATATGATTCCCTTTCATTTTTATTTGAATTTATATTTAAATTATCTTGAATTATTCTATAATACATTTAGTTAATAAAAATTGTAATTTTTTCTGCATATGACGTATTTTAAAAACGGACATATATTACTCAATAGATGAATTAAAACATACGGTACAATATCGTCTAAAAAAATTGGGCAATGGTTCAGAGTCATACTATAAAAGAGACCAAACTAATTCTGAATACAAATGAGTAGAAAGCTTGATTTATCATGCATTCAAACTTTAAAACTTTTATTTAGTTTATTCCAGTTCTTTATTTTAAAGATTTTTAAAAGGTTAAATATGATAAATATTTAAAACTTTTAAAAAGCTAAATATGATAAATATTATACCGTAGATACACAATAAATATTAAAAAATAAGATGATATAGTGTGAGTTAAAATATCTCGAGACAGGTTTATATAGCAGGACGAATTTTATCAATATTTATATAAATTAAAAAATATCATTAATTTGGTGTTATACGGATAAAACATCATTTCATTATTTTGTTAACACTGTCGGTATCAGAGAATAGACATATCTAATTAAATTGATTAAATAAATATTATATAAAAAATAAATTATATTGCGGTGTTATATGGTTTAAACCATAAAACTAACAATTATTATATAATTATATTGCAGTATTATTCTCTGAAAAGTTAATCAACTTTGATAATCTGGTAGGAGATAAACAACTCCTTTTATACGTCCTCGCTTTAAAATCCACATCCTAAACACATTACTCCAAACACTTTGTAGTTATGCACACCTAGTTAGAACACAATCTTTTTACTTTCCGTGCAGGCTTTTAACGGATCATACAAAAGTGGAAAATTGGAAAGAAAAAGAAAGAATTAATAGTAGTGCCATACAGTAGTTATAACATGACTTCATTGACTTGTATGTATCCGTGATATGACCGAGAACGTCGTAACAAAGGGTGATATATATAACAACTGCCTTCAGTTTTGGTTCTGTCACTTTGTTTTTTTTTTACATGGAAGCAAGAAGTCCTCTCATTTCAGTTACTCCAGGAACGTTTTCACTCGGGTAAACTTTGGCTACGAGCTGCACGAAGCTCTCATACTTGTCCAGAAACTCCTTCTGTTTAAGTTGATACAACAACACATTGATTCAAACATTGAGCTAATAATGCACTGTTAGTTATTACTTTCTTCAACTTTTCGGTTTAATATGGTACCTTGCATTTATCCCACAATGATGGTAGCAACTCCTCCGATGCTAAATTCTTCTGCAACTTCTTATACATTGCTGCAATCGATTTGTCCACCTAAACAAAAACAAGAAGAAGTGGAAAGGTATATGTTAAAAGGTCAGCGAACAATTAATACACTCTGAAGGAACATTTGCTTACCCCTGACAAGCTGGATTTTAACATCTTCCGGAGTTCCATTTTCGACAAACCAAGCTGGAATGGTATCTGAAATACAGAGAAAATGTGTCAAGTTTTTCTTTACTCTAGAAACCGAAAGTAAAATGCCAATGAGAAAGTGAAATTATGGTGAACTAGTTAACTAACAACTAACCTCTTCAGGGGTGATAGTATACATGAAATCCTCAATCTTTTTAGCAAACTGGAAAAGTCTTTCGAATTGCTGCAGGGACGAAAGAACACATGAACCAAACACAAACGGGTGTACCCTTAACAATTAACTCCAAAAGAATGGAAAAAAGGAGAGAGTTATGATATTAGCTGCAAATGGGAAGCACCACTTACGTAGTAAATTATCATGCTAATGTGGCGCGTACAAGCTTGTTCATATGCTTCACTTGCTTGGTGATAGAACTTGGCTAATGTCGGTACAACATTAGCCAGGTCATACAGGCTGCACACACAAAAATTACAAGGTTAGGGAATATGAGTTGTCGGGGAAGAGAAGACAAACAGAAAGAGAGAGAGAGAGAGGGTTAGAAAAGGACCTACCTATTTTGAAAAGCAGCATAGTTTTCTAAAAGGAGAATATCTGCGTATTTAGGATCTTGCTGGGCGATCTTCTCGAGGGTCACAAACATTATGCTTACCTATATGACGAGTCAGACTGTTAGCTAAAGCGGGAAAGAAAGAAAAGAAATTGATAACACTAAATGCAGAGATAATCTGAGACATGCTTTATTTATACTGTATATTGTTGTTATTCAAGTCGAGAATGAACTAATGATGGATTTGTACATTCTAAGTGAACTAAGATCAGATGCAGAGATTGGTTTTCTGTTACTGCCTGACGTGACACACATTATTCTTTGCTTGCATGATTTGTGTAATTTCACTGGTCAAATGCTACAAACTCATAGAAATAGCAGTACTCACAAATTTTGTGTATGCCTGATCAACCAAATCTCTAGATTGCCCTTGTATGTACTGTTCCATACGAGTAGCAAGTGCTGCAAATCTATGAAAATGAGATAATAATGTTAGGATAGCCTCCAGCAATAATAGAACGGTTTCTTTGATCACTTTGACCATCTGTCCAACAATCTAACTGGGAGAAATAGTTCAGAACCACAATTTGATTGAAATTGTTTACAAGGTGGACGGAGATACTATCTGGTGGGGAAAGAAATAAGTATTCACATGGCACTATACTGTTTTAGTAATATGAACTTCCTGATTACCTTGGAATATATGGCAAGACACCCATCTGTCTTACATTACGTTCATTTCTTTCAATTTGGTGACAAGCTTCATCCACAAACTGCAGTTAAAGTCAACTTGAATTGATTAGTAGGAATGGTATGCCAGGAATATAATCTAAACAAAATCTGAGTAGACGGACTACACGGCTGAATTGCATAGAAACCCTCGACTCCAGATCTCCAAGCAAAAGGCGAACAAATCCTGCAGCATCAGCTTTCTGACCAGACAGATAACGTTCAGTTATACCATGCATTGATATACACCGTAGGGGATCAATTTTATATGCCCAGTCAACAACAGCATAGAAATCCTCCTGCAGTGACAAAAACAAAAATCTCTTATTTAGTAAGATAATTGAACGCTAATTCTAAATTTCAACATAGAGACCTTATTTTGAGGGACATCTTACCTGTATACCATCAAGTAAATCTTGAAGAGATTCATTCAATGCCGTCAGGTCTGGGGAGGTTTTACCTGCAAAATTGGAAAATTGTTTTGCTTTCAGAACAATTAGACCTTACGATATTAAGATGCAACTGCAGTTTGAGATTACCAGTTTTCTTGTCAGTCTCATCAATGTCCATGATCCCCAAATCATCATCATCATTACCATCGTCATTGTTGGACTGGTTTTTATTATCATTGCCAGCACCTCCAGGAGGAGCAAGAGCTGGTACCTCAAAGCACATGAAGTGTGCAAAGAAGGAACTCTGTAGTATGAAGCAGAAAAAGAAACATGAGGATTTCGTACATACATCAGTTGCATCTAAAGGAAAAACAGAAAATCATTGGGTTAACAATTACCTCATCCACAAGAAGCGGGATGAATATTGTTAGCATTTTGGCATAAGCATCTGACACAGCAGAGGTGTCAGTGTTTGCATTCTGACTAGAACCCGTAGATCCTTCTAGCCAAACAGTAGGATTTCGTGATACTTTTGTGCTTGCACGAAGCTCATTCGCGAATTCACGAGCCTGTATATTTTGAAGAAACAAATATTTAGCAACTGAATATTTAACGCTCTGGAGGAAGAAAAACAAATGTTTGCTGAATATCCCACGCATTTTAACATTCAGTACGTTTTAGCAGCCTGAGTCAATTAAGAGTTCCAGTAAATCAGTTGTCAATATAAAAAAGAAAGGAATATTTGCTCCTCACCTCCCGGCGAAGGAGCAAGTTCAGGGAGCTACAGTATGCTTTTCTCAATGGCCCCAAACAATTCTTATCAAGACCCTGAAAAGAGAGAAGAGACAAGTTGTCAATGTACTGTATTGAGCTTTCAGAATATCACCTAGTCATTTCTCGGTTTTACCTTTAAATGTTGCAAAAGACGAGCATATGTTCTGCATTTATACCGTAAATCTGCATGGTCAGGCCTCTTCAGCTGCCCTCTCTGTTTACAAGATGCGGCGATATATATTCAGAATTATAATCTATAAAATTCATATTGGAAAGATGGAATTTTACACAAGTAGTACCTGAGAAAAGTAGCTTTTGTCGCTGATCATGAAATCTACCAAACTAGCAAAGTAGTTTCTCAAGAACTCAGAAGCTCTCCTTACAAAGGTAGCTTTTAATTTTTCTAGTTCTGCTCTTTTCTCTCTTACCTGAAGAAAATACAGCACGAGTAGTCCAAATTCAGTGTACAAAACCTAGTTTCTATGAATGATTCATACTATTAATGTTCTTTTCTAACCACGACATGTAATAAACCAAACTCTTTTAACTGAAAAAATAGAATACTAATGAGCGAACAATCAAGATTTAAGTGCATAGGCATACAGCTCGCATATTAGCATAGATCGGATCTAAGTTGGGCACTTCAAGGCCCCTTAAAGCTTTGGCTAACCACTCGCAAGCCTCGATATTTTGGAGCATGTCTGCTTCATCAAATGAGCCTCCTGTTAGGGATGCTGCATACTGCAATCAACAACAAATTTTAAGTGAAGCAAGTAGACAGATGAGAAGCAAGCACAAAAATAAAGCGAAACAAACCTCAGAAGGCACACGCAGTCTCTCAATAACTTTATCAAGTTCCTCAATGAGAGCTTTATTGTTTACAGACTGCATCTCTAGCTTGTTGTTTCGAGTTTCTATCTGAATACCACACAAGAAAGCGAGAATATGTGTTAACATATGAAGCTAATGATCAGTCCAACAAAACAAGTACTTGAAATCAATTTCTCTTTCTCTCTTACTCTCGCAGATTCCAGAAGCCATAACCAGCCACAAATAATAAAACAAATCACAGGAATATTTATAGGAAGTGAGTCCTACCGATTCAATGTCTTCCCTCATGTGTCTAAGTTTAATGTTGAATATTCCTAACCATTCATCCATGTCATCAACAATATTTGTAGCTGCCTCTAGTCCATTCAAAACCTGAAAAACATGAAGATGAGGATATAAACAAGAAAAATTAAACGCTGATCTGCCCATCAACTGTTCAAATACCAAGATAGTCTTGAATAATAATTAGCATAAAATAATTACCTCATCTACTAATGGTTCGCTTTCCAGAATTGCATGTACATTTGCCGCTTCAAGAGCTTGGAGCTCTCGCTTTAGCCTTTCAGAAAATGCCTCAGCTTCACCAATCCCCATTACATAACTGTATAAGTCAATTATATCAGTCGAGTGAACAACCTGACACGAGTGAACAACCTGACAAAACTAAGTGGAACAGAAAACTGCTTCCATTATTTACTTATCCCCAGCAACCTAGTTTTCAGAGAACAATGCCAATAGTATATGTTTAATACAATCAAGAGGAAAAAGATGTAAGTGATTCTACAAGTACTATGAATGCTGGACATACAAACAATTCTGCTTAATCAGAAACCTAGTGCCACAAGCTTTAACTTAATGGGAAGGAGTCCTGGGTTATTTACTCTTATCTCTTCATTCCATTTAACAATAACAAAAAGTAGATAATAAAGCAGTTATCCTTTGTAAAACACATACTAATTTATACATAAGAAAAAAGGAGGAAATGCGTGAACAGAAAGGATTAAACCAAATGATGACAGGAATAGAAAAAGACATACGTTCCCAAGAGAGCCTCCATATCCTCTTCCTCGGCCTGAGAGACTAGTTCTTTCTCAACAGTAACTTTTAAGTCGCTTTCTGTTACAGTTTCAGTAACAGGCTCACCATCTTCTGTACTTCTTTGAGTAGTGACTACTGGAGTGTTATCCTAGACCAATAATATCAAACAGAAAGATAAAGCAGATAAAATTATTATATGAAAAGCACAAACGTATCTGAAAAGGAAAATGAGTTTAACAAGTACATACCGAAGCTTGTTTTGAAATTAAGAGACTTAGGCAAAAAAACAGAAGACAGAAAAAGTTAAAATCCGCACCTTAGCCCAAAGGGCCATCTCGACAATATCTATACCAACAACTTTGGGAAGGCGGCCTAATACGTCTTTGCATATGTTCAATATGCAAACTAAAAGCCGGTTCCTACAATCATGGTAGAGAAAGGTATGTATTTAACGAGCAAAACTACAATAAAAAATATATAATTGCTTAACATCTATACATCACATATTGTAAGAGTTAATGTATATTCCTAACTGCGGTACCTGTCATCAGTGTTGCGCATGGTCCACTGAGGAGGAGCAACACTTTGACTCCTGAGATTGTCAAATCCCTAAAAGACTATACATCAGCAAAAGCAGGGGTGAAATGGAAAATTAAACAGTATTTTACAGTTATGCATTCTGCTTTTGTGTTCCATTTATTATACTACATACAACAAATATTTCGTCTTGAAATCTTACATATATTCATTGAGTAATCTTACCAGGGTAAAAGTGCATCCACTTGGGTCATTAGTAATGACTTCCACCTTTGACAGATGCTTGAGTTTATACATTTTAGCAGGCTGAATGAACAAAGAAATATAAAACATCATCATGTCATTCTGAACTTCGAAAAATCTGCTATATTGGTATGCATAATTTGATTGTTATCAATCAAAATGTTAAACCCTGTGAGTTTCTTGTGAAAGTGTGCCTCATCTAGATAAAAAAAAAAATGAAAACTACCTCAAGGACTCCTCCACTTGAATACTTCATGACTCGAAGAAATGCTTTCTTCCGTTGACCCTTCGATTTGACTGTAATAAGCAGAATAAAAACGCATACTCAGTTGATTACAACTCTTAAGAACCTGATAATATCTGACAAGAAAACTTGAAAAGAATGGATCCAAGGCATCATATCATCCACTTGAATCAGAACACACAAGTACTGGGTTGTTTCACCTAATAGAGTACACACTACTAAAATCCTTGGTGCTGAGAGGAAAATAAAACTTCTCTGAAATGGCCTAGAACAGTGGAATATGTTAAGGATTTTGTATTCTACAGATTCCTTTCCATGGCACAAGCCCCAAATCAATTACATTCCTATGCTTATCTTAATATCAGTGGAAATCAACTTTGAGATTGTACAGGAAACAAAACTCCGATCTAATGCAACAGACACCAAAACTTAAAGCTTAATTTAGGGGAAAAAAACGCGAAAATCGAATAACTGAGACCAGGATCAAAGGAGAGAAGAAGAAGGAATCACCAGAAAGAGCGAGAACTCTGGGTTTAGCCATTTGTCGACCCAATTTCCCAGACTTGCCCCAAACACCGCGACTCTTGGCGACGCGTATCGACATAACGATCGATTGTTTGGTTCCTTCGATCCCAGCCTCGCAAGCTCGCCGTAGCTCTTCATCGTCGGCGCTTGATTTCGCCATTGTTGTTGTTGTTGCGCTTGTATCTCGCTCAGCGGATCCAGCAAGGAGGTGATGATGATGACCGGGTAAAAAGAGAAAGAGGAAATTAGGCTTTTGCGACGGATTAAGAAAGTTGAATAATCTCTTTTGTTCACATTTCAGTAATTATGTTCCGAATTTACGTGGCAAGCCATTTATTGTAATGGCAACAAAATGTGTATGGCAAAAACATAAAAATAAATTTTCAGATAAAATATTTTGCGGATTTAAATTATGATTTTCATTAAATTTGTATTTTAAATTTTATATCTATATATACATTTTTAAATACATTTTGGGTTCTACTCTTTTAATTTTTCTTATTTAAAATTTTAGTCCTTACAAAATTGCACTAAAAGCAATAAGTAAAATATGGTAAATTGATTAAATCGATTTTTTTATAGAAACTAATTAATTCTACCTAAATTATTTATTAATAGCAAATTTGTTTTCTATATATGTGTCCCAAAATAAAATTAAAAAATCAATCATTAAACTGTATACACTGAAAAATAAACAATCAGTTAAATTAAATAATTATATATTAAACAAAACAATAAAATTATTATTCTAAATAAATATAAATATTATTCTAATTAATTATACATTATACAAACAGTTATATTTTATAATTTTAATGTTTTATCCTGATAAAATTATAATACTTTAAGAATAATTGTATCACCGCTTAAATATAAAAAAATACTAAAAATTTAAAATATAGAATTTTATTACTAAATTAAATACCGTTAAAATCAAATATCATTATAAATAAAATTACATAATTCTCTCGTGGTGTATCACGGGTTAAATCCTAGTATTGGAAAGTTAAATTGTGTAGTATTCTTGAAATATTTTTTCATTCCAAAATAGAATATTTTTAAATTTATTGAGTTTAGAATTTTTTTTTCAAATTATATTACACTACTCAATAACAAAACATCAAAAAAAATTCAAATCGACCTCATAAACGTTACAAAAGTGGCTGTCATGTTGACTTTAGAATTACTATTTATGTTGGATTTTAGATTGTATGATCTAAAGTTATAAAGTATGTTTTTAAATTTGTGTTGTGGTTTAGTTTATTTTTAACTAGACAATTAATTAACAAAATATTTCTCCACACATCAGTTAATATAATTAACGAGACAAATAATCTATTCAAGCACACAAAATAGTGCAAATATTGGAGATTTTCGAATAAATAATATATCTTTACCAAGAGTCCGTGGAATTGTATTTAATGTGAGATTCATGTCAAAGTCAATTGGTCAAAATTTGGGGGAAGCTAACAGCAAATGCGTCTATCGAAGTCAATTTCAAACCACAACGTCTCAGGTTACACTTTAAGAAATCGAGTGTTTATGACAATGTCTTGTTGGCAGGAATGGATTGTTCTCAACATCCCAAGCTCCCTACAATATTAAAAAAAAAAAAAAACAAATATTTTGATGACTACGGGAAAGGTAGTATCAAATTCAAAGCTAAAAATATGTATATATATATATATATATTAATGTAATATACAAAAAGACTATTTACCTTTACAAGACGTCTTTTAGACAGATTATAATCTTTGTATGGTTCTGGTGACATTGAAATTTGTACTCTCTAAGGAGAGGTAGACTGTGGAAGATGCTCGTCGTCTGAATGAAATTAAAATGATTGAATAATATTCAACTCATTCATCCACTAAATAGGAGATGAAAGAATTGAAAAAATTTACTTTACAATTTGTTCATTTCTCTAACTTTTTTTGGTTGAATGTGATGAATAAGTATTCCAACTTATTCATCTCAAATGAAAAATAAAATGGATGAATGCTTATTCAACTTTTTCAACCTATTAGTTTAAGTCATCCATTTGCACCATTAGTTTATTTTTTCAACTTTTTAAGTTGAATGGATTGAATAGTTTTTTTAACCTCTTCAATTCAAATATTAACAATTGGTTAAATTATATTTTTCAACATCTTCAATCTCTTCAACTGTGCAACAATTTGCACCTATAAAGTTATTTGTTTTATTGTGTTTTCAATTTTTGAACTTCATTGTTGTATTACAAAAATTTGTTATTTTTACTAGCTAATTTATATTTTATCTACAGACTATAGCTTTATAATAAACTATAGATACAACTATAAAAACTAACTATTAGATGTATACATCGTTCTATCTATAATATGAAGATATATCTCTTTTTGATTTGTTAGTAGGAGAGACTATTTTCTATTATATAAAAATTTGTTTTTTGTTTCTTATAATAATTTTTTTAAAAATATGTAAGATATTTTATGATAATGATTTAGTTATTTTATCTTTCCTTTTCTACTTCTTTTTTGTATGTTTTCTTCATTAATATAAGAGTTGTATGTGGAGTTAAATACGGTTTAATGCGAGCTTTAACAATTAGTATAAACATTTCTTATGATATAGTTTTTCAACCCATTATGTATGATTTAATAAGTCAATACATCTTGATCATTTTGTACTATTATGTAAAGTTTTATATTTATTTTCTTTAGTAATAATATGATTAAATTCAACTAAAGAAAAATAAAATAATGTATCTAGAATTAAGAGATAATATCAAAAGGAGGGATGTTACATGTCAACTCTACAATGCTTGTTTTAAAAAACATTACTTTATTATATAATATTTAAATGGTAAAAAGTTAACAAAAAATTTTGTATCTTAAACTTAACATGTGAAGTTTTGTAAGATCTCATAACTACAGTTTATTGAGACATATATTTTACAATTCTAAATGGATTTACAAATCATTCATCCAACAGCCCCTGAAAATAAGAAACAGAAAATGTATTAGTTTCTTATAAAATATGATAAAATTAAAATAAATATAAAAAAATTACCCCTATACCATATTTGAATCACTTGAACTTGTTATAAGTATACTAACATGAAATTTATACAAACTAAAACCAACATTTGCTTTCAAATATTCAAAAGTGACATACATAAAACATTTGAAACACCATTAGTTATATTGAAAAATGATGTCATAGAATTTTAATTTTTATGAGGGATTTGATATATGATGGTGTTTAGTGAGGTGTTTACTATTTATAGGGAAATTGTTGATAAAAATGTGTAGGTCATACACAATTGAGTGTAAGTTACAAAATTAAGTTGACTTAATTGTGTTTTTAATGCATTTAGTTTTGTTTTAATGTAAAAAATTCTTAAAGGTTTTGATAGTATAGTTAGTGGGTTAAATGAGTTAATTGTACAGTTAAGATATTAAAATTAGAAAGATTAATATATATCTTGTAATAACCAAATTACATATCCTTATACAACTATATATAATAGATAGATATATATATATATATATAAAGAATAAAATCTAAAACAAATTGTTCATAACAAATTACATATATGTTACTTATATAGGTAATTCACATTTAAGTGTATTAATTGATTGGTCAACCATTAACATGGTGTAGAAAACATTACCAAAATAATTTAACTTAATTGTGTTTTGAATGCATATAGTTGCGTTTTAAAGGACCCAATAAATGTAGAGAACTGTTATTTTAACTGTATAGTTAAGATAATTAAAATTAGAAAGATTTTAAAATAAATTTGAATATATTGATATAATTAAATCTAATGAAAATTGGTGTATAGTTAAGATTGAAAGTTTTTGGGTGGCTCTCTACTTTATTATATAAGATTAAAAGTTGATTAAAAATAAATAAAATCCCAAAATGTCTCTTTCATGTGATTTTTTTTATAATGGAAATCGATTTACGGTCAGGTGAAAGAAACAGATTTAACGTTTTACTTCCTTGACACTTTGATTCTCACAAAATAGTTTTGCGTTTGAACCTTCTTTACCACCTATGGCCTTATAGTTATGGGCCGGGGGATTTTCTAATGCTTATGATATTGACGTCAAGTTCTTGCTGTGGTTAAACCTTGTCAAGTACTTCATTTCATGATTTTTTTTTGGTTGTTCATGACCTTTAAGGTGAAATCTTGGAGTTCAATACTTAGATTTAAACCCACTTAAGGCTTCAAAAAGCTTTGTCTTTAAATATCATGTCCTGCGATGATGTTGTGATGTCAAGATCTAGAAAGAAAAAAAAAAATTGAACCTAACCTAAGAATGTCTAAGCTTCAATATCAACGTATTGATTTATGAGTGAGAATCCAGATGATCAATTATATCTGAAAACAAAGATATTTCAAATTCTCCATGATACCTTCTTCCAATATCATGGGC
The DNA here is from genome assembly GCF_030686135.1 of Camelina sativa. Taxonomy (NCBI): domain Eukaryota; kingdom Viridiplantae; phylum Streptophyta; class Magnoliopsida; order Brassicales; family Brassicaceae; genus Camelina; species Camelina sativa. The sequence goes on along the minus strand of NC_141896.1, from coordinate 32,196,870 downwards.
AAAACCCCTAATGATCCGACTTTCATACGGCTCCATGAATTCGTGATCGTGAAGAATGGGTAAATGTCACTCCATAACGGATTCTCACTCATAGTGGGTTTTCAATTCGCACGTCATCATTTTGGATCAACTCTGACGATCAACAAGCCTATGAAAATCAAATCTCATAGTTCAGTTAATCAAAAGTTTAACTCAGTAAACCATCCTAGATCTAAGAATAGGACTAAAAATAACAAACCCCTCTAACATTCACAGAGAGACTCGTTAACTTCAGTTTAGGCATATCGATAAAACAAAAACAAATAGAGAGATACATTTTGTTCTTGTAACATTGACAAAAAAAAAAAAGAGAAATCAAGAACTGATGATCCCAAGAGTTGATCACTCCCGAGCTGTTCCTCCCCATCTCTGAACCCGACTCTCCGCTTGCTCAGCCTACAGAATTTATAGAGCTAATTAATGAAATGATCAAACCAAACACAAAAGAGGAACTACATAACAGAAATAAAGAGATTTAGTAAGAGACCTCTTTGTTCCAATTAGTGTAGTAGATGATTCCAATCAATATCAGTGTTTGCAAGCATATTCCAGCTACCATACCTCCCCATATTCCCTACATAATTTTACAAATGTATTAACACCAAATTAAAAAAGAACAATGCATATACAAATAGTCATAATCCCTTGTGTAAGAGTGAATAAAAAAAAGGTTAATCACGTCGGTAAAAAGCTAACCTGAACGCCAAAGTCTAGTGTGAATCCAAGAATAAGACCAGCGGGAAGTCCAATGATGTAATAACACGCAATGTTCACGTATGCAACCAGAGCCTGCCACCCAGCTCCAACCGCAACCCCTAGAATAAAATGATGTACCAAAAGTGATCAGAAACTCAATGTTTTCTGATCCTAATATGGTTTTTGATTACTATAATTCAGCATGAGGTACCTGACAAGACGGGCTGGAGGCTGTTCAAGAGGACAGTGAAGCCCAACAAGACGGCTATTCTTGTGGTTTCTGCTGCCACTGCTTCGCTAGAAGTGAAAAGATAAGGGAAGCTGTTTTTTGTGGCTAAGACAACAATCATGCACACAACCCCGATAAGAGTTGAAGTTATGGAGACAACTATCACCGAGAATTTAGCTAAAGCTGCATTCCCCGCACCCAGCTCATTTGATACCCTCACACTGATCACACCAAGAAACAAAGTGCACCAGTTCATGAGAGTTTAACTAGCTTTCCTAATGTAGTTCCAGAGAAATTAAATGAAACAAAAATTAAGGTAGAAAACTTACCTTATCGCAGCGTTAAACCCGATTGAAATCATGGCAGTCCACCCTTCTATGTTCATGCTGTGATACCCAAAACGTACAGAAGGTTACTAAACAAACCTATTTTCAATGAGAAACTAACAAAGATCATCACAAAATCGATTACCAAATGGAGATAGCATCGACTGGTATCAACGGATTAGGAAGAAGACCGGTAACAACGACCAGAACCATCAAGTACCAAAACTCCAAACTGCAAAATACAAAGAACTAACCTGTCACATTCTAATCGAAATCGTAGCTTACATAAATAAATAAAAAAACTATCTATTATTAGCCAAAAATGAAATGGTACGTACCAAAGCATAAGAGCAGAGGCTAAAGAAAGTTTGACAAATCCGTAGAGGTCCTGGAATGCCAGCCGAGAAAATCCAGTCCATGCACCGTCTGATTTAGTGATTAAGATATACAAAAGCTGACCAATAACAATCAACCACCACGAGGTATTGAGAGTGATGGCTGCACCTACAAGTCCCCACTTAAAGTAAAGAATGAAGAGCCAGCTAAAAACTGCGTGTATAACCAAAACCACTCCAGAGATCCAAGCCATCACAAGAACTTTCCTCTGTGACTGCAAGAATTTCTGTATCGGGAAGTTGGCTGCATACGCAAATAGTTGTGGAATCATCCACAGCGCGAATTTCCCTGTAAATTTAAACTTGAAAAAGGTTAGAAGAAACTTAGCATGCAGAAGTTGTGGACGTGTCATGGACTTCCATCTCAAAACCAATTGACATAAAGTAACAAAAAGAATGATATACCCGCGGCTTTGGAGATCTTAGGAGCTTCGCCGAAGAAGGAAAGAATAGGAGGAGCCCAAATGTAGACGGGAAGCAAAAACAAAGCAGTGGTAAAGAGAATGACCCACGAACGTTGCATATATATTCCCATCATCCTAATCTGTCCCGCGCCATATGCTTGTCCACACAATGTCTCCAACGCACTCCCCATCCCTAACTGCAACCAGTTTCCATCACCACAATATTAAATTTGCTAGTATTGGTTGATCTCTTAGATTTTACCATAGAAAAACTTAAAGTGATTAGGGCGGCCGGAATGATAAAATACTGTGACATTGCAAGTTTGCAACTGGTTCATGACAAGCAACTTATCGCTCATATTTTAATTTTTATCTTTCATCTTCTACTCTTTCAAAATGTTTTATAACTAAACAGAATTTGTAGTTATGTTAATTGGATACAGACCAAGTCTCCAAAACATGCCCTTTCTATTTTAGATATACTAAAAAGTTTGGGAACTAAAAACAGTTGAACTTTCAATATGAATTCTTTTTTAACTATCTGTAAGTTTTTACTTTTTAATACTTTCCTTAAACACGTTAAGTCTCATTGCTATCTTTTGTAAACTAAACTTGAAAAGCTAATGAAAATATTGAATTTATTAATTCACCGATTTTGGTATTTTTGTAATATTATTTTTGGTGATAGGCTGGAAAACACAAAGTTGAAGAATAAACAAACCAAACAAACATGTGGTAACAAGGGGTGAAGTGTGTCTAGTGGAGAGGATAAGAAAAGGGGATGGTCCAAGCCTCAGCACAAGTTTCCACTTTCCAGTTACAATCATGTTTTCTTGTTTCGCTATCCAAACATATTTTACAAATAGATTTGAATTAAAAAAAAAAAGTATATATTCATAAAATTTCTATGAAAGTGGGTGTACTTTCAAAATTTCGTATGAGTAAAAGTCAGTTTTAGTAAAATTAAGGAACTCATATTTTCCAAAGTTACTCTTTCTGTAATTAAGTTTAACCTAAACTAATCTTTTTGTCACCAAACTAACTAAGCCCTTACAATCAGAAAAAAATATATATTAACAAAATTAAGAAACTATTGAAAATGTATGGGAAGATCTACTTTGATATTAACGAATAGAATAAAAGAAGTTAATCCACTAAAATATCGATTTTAGATTGTGTGGCCTTTATTGGAACATAATATAAATGACCAAGAACAAGACACGTACGAAGGGTTACGTAACATACCATGACACCAAAGGCAAGACCGGAGATGACAGAGTTCTCAACTGAAACAGCGGCGAGCTCGAGTTCGCCGAGACGACCTGAGAAAGTCTGAGTGAGTGCGCCAAGGGAGTATTGACTGATGGCTGTAAAGATCGCCGGCCCCGCTAGCTCCCAAAGCCGCTTGGACTCTTCGCCGAACTCTTTGGCCCATACTTTAGACGCCGGTTTGGTTCCGTTGAGTTCCGGCGGATCACGAGGGTCAAGCAACGGCAAAGTGTTATCCTTTCCAACCATGGCCGTATGTGAGAAGCTCCGTCTTTAACTCTCTTCCTATAGCTTTCTCTTTGTTCTGATAAGCATTAAATAGCAAGGATGGAGACAGGGTAGGTACCAAAAATGTCCGAATAGGATAAAAAAGTGTCTGACATGAGATCTGTCAACAAAAGGGAAAAAATAAACCGCCACAAATGACTGAACGAAGGAAATAAAAAGGAAGCAATGATTTCTAATAAGTTAATCAATTTGTTTGGGCCGAGTGACGCTATAGGTTGTTTAAGAAGTTTGGCCCGTAACTGTACGTCAGCACGTCTAGTAGTCAAGAAGTACGTGAATTGAGGTTGAAGGAAAGAAAAAAGGGATGTGGTAATGTGAATAAATCAAGATACGTAGGCCACACTTTAGTTTCTTGTAGAAGGATTTAACCGACTCGTACAAGTAATTAGTATTATTGTAGCATAGTAGAAAAAAATTAGACAGCTCTGTTTAGTTGATACTGAAGTTTATGGACCAATTAAGACGTACCAGCTCCTTATAAATACTTCTACCATAGTTATAAATAATCAGACAGCTCTGTTTAGTCATAAATTTGGTGCAAAGAGTGACAATAGCAATAGGGCCTTTTGGTCAACTTACCCCCAATCGCGTTGAACTGGTGGATTTTGTTCTGATAACATTTATCAAGAGACGTGATCCACACATCAACGTCACCTTTTGTTCACCAGAACATAGATTTTTTGTAGCTTCCCTACACTTTGGTCCGATATTGCATAGCTACTACTAGACCAAAACGTGACGTTGGACAGGGAATAGGGATGATAATTTCCAGCACATCAGTTCTTCCACCTTCGACAGTAGGCTCTCGGTCTTGGTTAGATTTGGTGAGAGAAAAATGATTAGAGACATGGTCGTTCCATTTCTTAGGCCAACTTCTTCGCATTATTTACAGAACAATCTTAAAACATGATTCACGCCCTCGACTACCGCAATTCATCCATCTTTAGTCTAGCAAATCCGTCGAAGAGTTCTATCTTCTTTTCTTGATTATTTTAGTCTATATTTTTGCAAAAAATTTCATTAATATATTTTTCTCAATAAACTAACATTTCAAAATTGAAAAAAAGATCCAGTGGAAGAGTACTAGTAGTAGAGCTACTACCTCTTTCTTGCGGTCTCGCCACATCTCATAGGTGACAATTTGCCATGCTTGAATTTTGGAGGTTGTCTTAATGCCTCAACTTGTCGAGAATTGAGTTCCAACGGCATAGGAAACACGTACGTGTGTCTAATTCGAATTATTATCGATCGTTAAACCTGCTCGGAAAAAGAACTTTCAAATAGAAAACAAAAACTGGAGCCTGGAGGAGAGATTTTGGGTCACAAGGGGAGCTGTAAGCTTCATACATGAAAGAATAGTTGCTGTTCTGTTGTCAAATTGCCAAGTACAAAAAGAAAGCAATAAATTCCCTCGTTCATTGTGCTAGAAACATAGATCAGCTGGATCAGTCTCTAGTTTTCTTTTAAATATTGATATATTAGACCATGAGCATTGGAGGAGTTCTCACTTGAATTCTCAACGATATAAAAAATATAAATAATGAAAAGTATGAATGAGAAATGAGAAACATCCTCGTTTTAGAATTTTTGAGAAACTCTTGAGAGACTAATTTTCCACATGTTCATTTGTAATTGGTTTTGAATTTGAAAAAAAAAAATTACATATAATAAAATATTAATGTTTGAGAAATCTCACCATTGCATATGCTTTTAGTTGTCTATTTTTCCAAATTAAAGTTCTGTTTGGGAAAGATATCATTGTTTATTGTTTTGGGCTTTGTTGTAGTTAAGAGTGAACATACTGAAGCATATAAGTTTGTGAACATATGATAAGTACAAATGTGGACTTTCTAATTAAATAGTGATGCGTTAGTTATAGTTGTTACCGTAAACAATCATATTATATTTAAATTTAAAACTGAGAAAGATAACACATGACACATCTCCACATCTAAAGTGTAGTCATGGTTTTGTGAAAACTAAAGATAAGAAAATAGACTGAAAATAAAATATAGGTGAAATTTCATAATTTAAATCTAATTCAATTTTTTGTTTCCCTTTGCTGCATGTTGTCAACATGCAGTTTCTGTCGTGTTTAAAACTAATTCAACTTTTGTTTTAATAGAGGAATGGAGGAAGAGAGGCCTAACTCTCCATAGAGAACGACAAAGAGGAAGGTGAGCGTGCAGCGTGAATTGTTAAGATGAAAATATGATATTTTAAGGTTAGATCTTCTTTAGTATATAATGAGCCAATAATGAGAGAAATATTTGATGTTGTGGCCTTTTTATGATGATGAAATAGAACTTAGGAATTAGCCAATAAAACCCAAATATTAGAGTTGTTGGTAAATGCAAATGGGCCCACGTGAAGTAGAGGAGGAAGCATGTTGTCAATATGTGGCAGAAGAAGAAGACTGATTTATAGATAGATTGATAGTTTGATCAAAAGAAAAAAAGATAGATTGATAATGAAACACTAAAACTCATTTAATTAGCTAATTATCTATGTTTTTGTTGACACAATGTAACATAAAAAAAAGGACAAGTATATAAAGTTTTTAACTCAACAAAAAACAACAAAAAAACAAAAAATCAAAAGAAAAAAACTAAAGAAAACAAAAGAAAAGAATCAAAAGAAAAAAATGAAATTAAAAAACAACAAAAAAAAACTAAAGAAAACAAAATAAAATATCAACAATAATTAATAAAACTCCCTTGCAAAGTTTTACTGTCTCCTATTAGTCTATTTAACAATTAATTTTTTAAAAATAAAATAATTACTATCAATAAAACAAAATATTCCACATGTAATCATGTACATTAAATCATACTTTAAATCCACATTTTAATACTCCCTCTATTCCTAATTCATCATATTGTTAGTTTTTTCACACATATTAAAACTTGATTATATATATCTTTTTTTTTGTAATTTTCAATTTACTCTAAACCAATAGTATTTAGTTATTTTTCTTGAAATTTATAATTCATCATCAAAACCTATTAAAAAGTGCATTGGTAACTTAAAAATATCATCTTTTTGAAACATTTTTTTTCTAGAAATTAGATTAATAAAGAAAAGGAGGGAGTTTTAAATTGTAACTGAAATTACATGAATTATGAATTAACTATTTTTTTCCATTCATTTAAACCCACTATAAATTATAATTGTAAATCCTCTAATTACATTATTTTAGAAATATAACTTTAATCTCTTGAAATCCTATAAATAGCTCACATCCTACTCCGCTATATCTCTAATTCTAAATATTTTATTTGTTTTGCTTATGTTCTTGCATGGGTTGAAAACTCAATTTAATTATATATTTGGTTAGATAAATCTTATATTTTGTTCAATTTTTTTCTTCCTTCCTTCTTTGTTTTAAATTTTAAATTACATATGTATAATTAAATGTTGGTGAATATACAAAAAGTTATCATGCAGATTCAAAAATACTATTTTCAATCATCACACTATTAGAAACTCAAGCTTAAGAAGAAAACAATGAGAGACTAATTTTGATCATTGCACAGCGAGAGACTAATTTCGATCATCGCACAATGGACTATGGTTTACTTAGCTACTTATCTTTCTTGATGGAGCAGGTACATCTCGATTACCTTAAAGCTGGTGTTGATATTGTCGCAAGCTCTTCTTATTAGGTTACTAGAGGTTATTCCGTGTTACGCACGGATTTATTTTTACTTTTATTTTACAATCAAACCCCATATATTAAATTATTGAAAAGACGTTTTTTCTCTTCAAAAGAGAGTTACACACAAGTTTAAGTGAGAAAAATAGAAACCTCCTATTCTTGTAAATTTCATTTGGTACATATATTATCCTTAAGAGACATGTCTAATATGAAATTCAACAAATCAATTTCTAAAAACCTAAAATCATTCAATTCTGATGAAAAGATAGGCTAATTGTTGATAGTTGACATCATCATCACAAGTAGATTTGAACAATCCATAGCATAAATAATAATTTATCCATACCCAACCCCAACCGACACTCCATTACTAAAAACAAACCTTGATGTATAATTTAATTTATTAGTCTTGTTTAATTTATTAAATAACAAAATGTATAAAAGATTAAAATATCTCTCTGTTTTACAATTAGTATGTGTTGCTTTGGGATGCTACCATTTGTAATACATGTACGCTGAAATTTGAAATTTGTACTGTTTTCTTTTTATGTGGTTTGTATTTGTCTTTGCTTTGCAGATGAAACGACAAGTGATTTTATTCCCTTTTCCTGCTGGTTTCTCCCAACATCAGAAGTTGTTTTACTTTTGTTGTTGTATTTCCTGTCAACAATAGACCAGTAATGTTAAACCCCAATCAATGCCTTTATCCCTTGCAAATCTTGGAGAGACTTCAACCTCAGTTTTAAGCTTTGGTTTACATCATCAGTAATTATCTGTTAAAATAACAAAGGGAAAAATGTAAAATTGAACATGTTAGAATTCAAGCGTAAATGGTTTATGATTCCTTGTTGAAATTTTTTCCACATGTGTGTCTCAAGTTCTAAGGGTAAGTGGTGTTGATCGTCTTTGATAGATGTGACAGACTGACAGTGAAACTCTGGTACATAGAGCCGTGAAATTGTATCTAGACTCTTTGACATTGGAATAGAATGTCTTCCCTATTAAGTCTTTGATGAGCTAAGCCACCTCGTCGTCTAATTCATCTAAGTTGGCCTAAGAATAAAAAAGTGACTTGGGTTGGCAATTTTAGTTTGAATAGTACCTTCAAATAGTTAGTACACAAAATAAAATAAATACATATGAAAAGAACTATGAAACAACAGATTGCCACACTCCGGACTCATTGAAAACAACACACCGGAGTATTCCCACAACTTCGGATGGAGAGAAAGTGTGACTTGTGAAGGTCAAACCAGAATTTTTTATTTTCAAATTACAGTTAGTGCATGAAATGTAGTGCCACCTATCGCGCAATACACAACTTCAACCACTTTCGCTTTACACCAAAAACATATATTCCTTAAAAATATCAAGACGATGTTTTAAGTAATAGTAGTAAAAATAAAATATAAATTGGTCATATTACCTGGCCTCCATCCTTGTTGTTTGACGTAAGTCTCTATTTGTTCAATCATATACAAATATTTTGGGTCTTAATAAATTTTGCCAACTAAAACTGACGGGACATTACTTGCCTTGAAATAGTTACTGGGGAAAATATTAAAGACTATAAGATTGTTGTTCTATTTAAAAGATTATTGTACGAATATTGGGAAAACGGATGTGAAAAGTAAGATAAAAACTGATTTAATTGGAAGCAATCTATATTACATGTTGGAGAATGGGGAAAAAAATACAGAATTAACCAGATGTATATGAAATATAATATCTTTTGCGGAATTGTTGGAGTTCAAAAAACATTGAGTTGACTATGTTGCATTCAAATATAAATAGTCTGCACATAGTGTAAGAAGTTTGGCATGTTTTTCAATGGCAAGTTTTTCCCAAAGAGAGACACTGCTTTCCCCGAATCAACAGATCTTCGAACTTAGATAGGCGAGTTGCATGTCTGAAAGCAAGTAAAAAATTAGTTAGAGACGAAGTTTTTAATATACAGTAGGTGAGATAGGTGTGGTGTGGATTAGGTAGTTGATTTACATTTTCGTCTAGAAAGAGACATTTAAAGTTGAGTAAGAGATTGTTTCTTGTAAAGTATGGAGCTTCCCAAAAACAATCCTATTTTTATTGGTGGTCATCGTTAGAGAGTAACTCTAGAGTAGAGTAGAGAACAATTTTTTTAGGTTGAACATTTTTAAAAGCGTAGTTAGTATGTGGGGTGAGGGTGTTGATTCCCAGTAGATTGAGGGAGAAAGATTAATAATAATAAAAGTAATTAGAAATTGAATTCTATTGGATTATAATTTTATGGAAAATAGATTACTAATATTTAATTGGAAATAAATAAGAAAGCAATTATCAAATGACTTAATTTACTTTGATGGCAAGACGTTACGTTTTCAAAAGCAGAATGCAAAACTAAAACTAAATTCGAGCTTCAATTTAAATACCGTATGGGAGGAAGAGAAACACAGGGGCTGCATGTTCAGATCCCATTTGTTTGTTTGTTAAGGCGAATTTTTTAATTACCAAGGGATTAAGTTGACAATTGTGGCCATATTTAATTAGCAATGGACAAATGTCAACTATATAAAGCGCCAGATGTCATCGCCTCAAACAAAGTTTAGAAGAAACCTTCTCTTATTATATAAGATTTCTCTCCCTCTTTCTATCTTTCTTTGTTTATCCATCTCCTTTCTTGATACTAAACAAACAAAAAGTGGATTGATTGTAAATCTTAACCGGTCCTATTTAAGATTTGACTTTTGCTTTCTACGGATTCCATATATTCCTCCTGCATTATCTCCTTCAAACCATCTTTTAATTTTTTTGGTGGTTTTGCTATCAGTGGAATATATGGTGGAATCACCACGTTGGAAAAACTGAAAGATTTTTACCATAGACAAATTCAAATTCTAGTGCTGATATAATAGCATTCGACATCATGACAATTGACATGTTGTAGTAGATTTATCTTTTCATATTCGAGCGTTCCATGACTGGGGGATGTGATCTTTTTCATCAGATACGTTACGAAAACACATGCTTCAAAATACTAAGTTTCTAATTCTGTGAAGTCTCGTCTCCTTGAATGTGGTGAGAAATTTGGGGAAATATCTTGCAAGGTACTTCCTTTCATGGCTCCGGGCTCATATATAATGTTTTTTTTTTTATATCTATCAATGAAGTAGATCAAAATGCATTTGATATGAGAGGATTTATTATAAAGGCTTAACAATTCTACATGTTTGTAGGTTCATAGCAATGCTTAGTCAAGATTTAATGTTTGATGGTTGTATCATATTGGTTCATGGACTCTTTAGAGTTATTCTGCTGCACAAACCAACAAGCTCTTTCAAGTTCTCTGCACATGTTCTCTTTTTTCAATAAAATCTTTGATTTATCTCTAATATGTTTCTGCCCTCAATTACACAGTGTAATATTGTTTGATTCTACTCTAGCTTATAGCTTATTTTGGAACTTGAGTTTTCTCTTAATGTGATTTGGATATTTGGTTTATACAATGTTCCGAGACATTTTGTTACTTGTGATCTACGGAATCTTGACTTTATCACTTGTCTCTTTATATTATTTGTACTATTAGACGCTAGCCTCTCACTGACCCCAAATTAATGAAAAAATGATTGAAGGAAGACCGAATGGAACATGAGTTTTTATCGAATGATTAAAAATAGCCAAATATACACTCCCCCTAATATATACCGTACTGACTAAAAAAAGGAATCAATTCTGACTAAGAAAGGTAAAGGTAACAATACGATGTCTAAGAAAAAAGTAATAATACAAAATCTTAGAAGTTATCTAAAAAAAGATATGCACTTATCAAATCTTTCTTTTTTTGTTACAAAAAAGTTTACAAAGGAAAGAATATATTTAGGTGTATATATATATACTATTAAAAGAGAAGCATTTTTAATAAAAAGACATAGGGTTAGACATTATTACAATGAAATACCATTAAAATCAGAATAAGTATATATATATAAATTGTGTAGCCAAACAGATACAATTAACAAGGAATTTTGTAGTCAAACAGATATTATATGTGATAGTTTAGCAAAAAAAATCGAGCCAAACAGATTGATATTTAAGTTTTTCGGAGCAAACAAATATTTAATGATTATTAACACTAATAACACATACAAATCGGAAGCGATTAAAACCTGCCATTAAATCTAAACAAATTAACCCACAAAATTAGCATTGATGCCATTAAAACAATTAAAACCTACCCACGTAAATCATATTGTTACACTTAACATTATGCAAACAATTAAAATCATATTGTTACGATTAGGGAAATTCAATCTTAGAATATCTTCTAAAAAATGGAGATGCGTTTAATTAAAAAAATGAATTTGCCAATTAACACCAAAATCTCGGATAGTTAACATAATCTTCTCGATTTCGAAATATTCTAATTCACCAAATCTTAGTAACTTACCAAATCTTGATAGGCGATATGATCAAATATTAATTACTATGAGGTATTCTTTAAAACATGACTTACTACTATAAATACAACATACGTGATCAAGGTGTTACTCATCTCAAATACTGCAAGCCTAAACCTATTTTTCAGAAGAAAAAAAAATGGCTACAAACAATAATATCACAAGCCTTGCTAACATCAAGCCTTCAAAACAACTTCGAAGATACAAGCAGTTGGAGATTTTATACTCTTAAAAAGGATTAAAGATCTTTATTGTTGACAAAGATGGGAAACTGCAGAAGAGGACACTGAATGTAGTCTTCAAAGAAGTTTTCAAAAACTTATAGATTACAACGGATAAAGCAGAATGGATCATGGCTACTAGGTATTTTAATAATCGATGGACTTATATAAAAATTCTCTCATCTGTTCAAATTGATGTACTTATCGGTTTTTAAAATTTTGTTACCGGGATTGTACTTTTTACAAGCACTTTACAATAATAAGGGATGAATAATCAAAAAAATGATGCTTTTGAATTAAACTACACTGTTTTCATCATCAAATTGCTTTGTTGGAAAGACTGAAGTTTTCAGAGGGGTTACATGTAAAGACTGAAGCAGAGGGAGGAAAAGAGAAGAAACTAAATAAGACAAGATTCTAGATGTCAGATGGTTGTAGCCATCTATCCATGATTTCCTCTATTTATCTTTTTACTTTTGCAACTTTTTTTTTGTTTTTGAAGTTTTTAGTTTCAGTAATCTCAAAATGCTTATCCAAAAGTAAAGAGTTTTCAATTTTTGGGAATTTTGTAATAATATTTCGAAACTTCTATTTGGTTCAAATCACTCTTATTTTTTGAGTAGAAAAATCTATGGACATTAGTATGGAATTACTATCCCATTAACGGAGTTATCATATTAGCAGGTTTAGGCTGAACCACCATACTCCACCATGTTTTTTTTTTTGTCGTCTCATACTCCACCATGTTAGAGAATGTACCACACACTTTGTTAGAACAATTATAAACAATTTGACCATAGCTTAACAGAATTTTTAACTAATAGACAGTATCCACACTAACCTTTTCCATAAATTCAACACCAACGTTAAGTGTCCTCTGTTCCTTATTCATGGTATAGATTTACCTATAAAAAGTATAAAATTGTGAAATTATATATATGAAGAGGTTAGGCAAAAATCTATAGTGAATATTGTAAAAGAGTCTTATCCTTAAGTATCTTCTTCTTTGCCAGTTTAGCTTTTTTTTTTTTGACAAAACCAGTTTAGTTTTTTATTTGAATCCAATTTTCACTGTACTAAAACAAACAAATGTAATCAGACCTCTTCCGAAAAAGGAGTTATAAAAAGAAATAAGTAAGAACAAATGATACATGATCTAATCTAATAAACAAATTGACCGGAAACTTAAATATCTAAATAACAACAATTTTTTTATGTTTTGGGCAAACATAACAACAATTTCAAACATCCAAATAAAATTGTAAACGAATCTAAATAAATTTCTGAAAAACTTGTGTATACAAACATGAAATTATCCACATATAAACAACGAAAACTTGAAGAATATTACTCAAACTCTTTTGATAAATGAATGAAAATTGAATAAGAAAATTCGAATTTTACAATACAAATTGAAAAAAAAATTAAGACACATACAAATTTTGGCTTACTTACAATCATTAGGCATATTATATACAATATGCAACAATCAATACAAACTACAATCATTATACTTCCACAAACTGATATTACATATATGCATACTATTTGTAAGAAAAACACTTGCAACAATTCCTTAAAACAAATTTTCAACTAACAACCACATAACTATTTTTTTTCAAAAAAAAACTTATGAAAACATCCCCGCACGTATGTGCGGGTCCGAATCTAGTATAATATTAAACCTAACAAAAAAAAATCAACATACACATCTCTCTTTCTGTGTCACAAAAATGGGAAACGAAGCATTACTTCCCCAACCCCAACCCACCTCTCTATGGACTACACTGAAACAAAAAGGTTATGTGGGTGGGTTCTGAATACTATTAGTTTCCTTGCTCCTCATTTCTATCGTAATCTTTTCTATCTACAACATAGAGACAACACAAGATTCGTATGAAGAAAATTATGTGCCGGATATTACAGTGCCATCAATGGATTTCACAGTGCTTAATATGACCGAGACTCGTCTTAGTGTAAAATGGGATTTATTGATTAGGATTCCTCCAGATCTTCCTGGTTTCTATATGTGTCTCGATGGAGATTTTCAGGTTTTCATAATTTACAAAGGTGTAACCATTGCTATACACTCTTTTTTTTTTTTTTTGTAAATCTATTTAACTTTGTTCATATATTGGATGTTGATGACTATAAAAACTTATGGCCGCTAGCTAAGTTTTGTTCACATATTATGTTCGATTACTAACATAGGTCAACTCTTTTGGATAATTAGTTATAGTCTCAGACCGTGGTGGGCTAATCTACTTAAGGTTTCATCGATTGCTTCGGAAGTAGATATGGACGGTGTGATTGTGAAAGATATTTATGGAGAGTATTAAGGAAAGAAGTGAAATGCCGTTCGGGTCGAGATTGCATTTTCGTGATTGCAGATATGAGACGACTGGAAAGATGAACTATGCGTGTGATGATGCCATGTTGCGGTTCGAGCCCGGCTCTCATAGAACGGCAAGTTTATTTGGCAACCATTCTACTTGTTCTTTGATTGTTTAGCTTTCAAATGTTGGATATTCATCGCCTTTTGATATTGATTTAAACATTACTTGATCCAATAATCTATTTAAGTTAGAAATACATATATGAAACGTAATATATATAAGTCTGAACACACGCTACCCGAATTCAGTATGAAGGAATCTCAATCGCATAAAATTGATGGTAAAAAAGAAGGCCTCATTCTTTTGAAATATTAAATAGAAAAGTATAATATGTATCTCGAGAGAATGATGAGAGTCTATCGAGATTAATGACTTGAAAAGCGACTATCTATTTATATCGATCGGAAAAATGGGACTTGACATGGGTCAATCTTTAAGTTGGTTTAAAGTCAGAAAACCGGCCATAGAGCTTAATTAACATTGGTTAGATAAAAATCCAGACATGTAAGTTATGAAACAGTGAAATTCATGCATTTGTCAACATGGCTACTGCTTTACTCATGCGAAGCTGGTGCATGATATATATGAAAACTTTTTTTCTGCACGAGTGTATTTATTTTGGTGTATCGCATGCATTGCCTACATTGCTTTAAACGAACATGCACTATAGCTCAATAATACGAGCATATATATATGTACATGGGCTATGAGAGCTTTGTGCGACATGCTTATTGACTTAAGTGTGTGGGCTTTAAAATTTCAAGGCTCCAGGAGATCTATGCAGGTTCTTACATGATGTAACTTCGGAGATGTGATTGTAGAGCCTTCAGAAATGTCACACAAAGAAATCCCTAGCTACATGGACCATACTGACTAACAAACAATACGTACGTCCACCTGTCATATTCTTTTCAGTTTAATTGGAAAATAAAAATCACCAAAATATTAACTAAATAACAAGAAAAGAAACACTTCAATAGAAGAGCCACTTGAAACCACATAAACTTCAACAACCAACAGCAACACAAATTTGTGGACAATAACATCTTATTTATACATAATATGTGGACGTGAATTTAGTTTGTTGAAACTCCAAGACTAGTGGATAAGAACATGTTAGTAGTTTAGATATTTAATTTAGAACTTCACCAAAACCGACGCAATATCTAATAGAATGTGAATAAAAGTAACATTTTTTTTTTGTTTCTGGAATGGATAAAATCGTAACAGTAACTTATTGAACTATGGTTTAGGAAAGGTTAGCGTCTGTTATTTATATCATACCGAACCGATTTAAATAACCGGTAGGTATGAGAAGTTTATTCCCACTAACTTCACTAGAACCACTCGTTTCTATCTCTATAACTTCTCTTGATGTGGCATATAAAAGAGAGAATGCTAGAGAGAGGATAACGCGTAGACAGACACTTGATGACTTTGTTCCAAGAAAAAAAGACACTTGATGACTAGAAAGAACTCTAGAGACTAGAGATCTCTAGTAAAACAGTTTCGAGAGAGAAAGCTGGTAAAATTAATCGGAAGAGAGCTTCAACAATAAAAAAAAAGTCATTAATTTATGTATGTGATCTTTTCCCCTACCTCTGCGTCCATTTCCTAATCAAATCCGAAACAAAATTTCATCGCTAAACCGGGTTAATTAAGGTACGTGCTCGGTTTAATATTTTTTCGCATGTAACTCTTTACATATAATAATATTTGGATGTATATGTAATTTCTGGGATGAGTTAAACAAACAAACTGGACGAAAGTTGATTAGTTTGTCGGCTAAATCCTGATAGTCACCACTGACCACTTGAGTACTGTTTAGGTCGATCTCATCTCCCATGTGGTAGTTGGAGAAGTGTGGTATCAGGTCACTTGAGTAGCATACAAAATGGAAAAAAAAAAACAGTATCAACAAAAAACTATTAACTGAATTGATCCATATATCGAGCTGTCCATATATATTATAAAACTAAGTCAACATGCAAAGGATATAAAATGTTGGAATATAATTAAGTGTTCATCCACGTTTTGCTAAAATAGAACACTTTTTTATTTTACATAAAATGGACTAATCATTTTACCCATTCTAGTACTAAAATAAATATAAAGAAAATATATACTATGATAAAAATCCATGTTTACCAATTTTAATATCTTAAGACACAAATTTTAACATTGAGTATTTCAAGAAAAACTCTCTTTACATAGAAATTAAAAATTATCATCTAATAGATATTTCTTTAACATATTAAAATATTTTTCTCCTAATAATATTAATTTATACAAGTTTTACTCTATACTAGGTACCAACCCGCACTATGTGCGGAATAATTGATTTAAATAAAATATTATGAGTAAAATTATTATTTGAGATTTAAGTTTTGTTTATATATAACAAAATATGTAAGTAATTTTTTGTTTATTTTCTGTAAAATACATTTCACCCGTGAAATATCTGAACTTGGAAAAGAATTTTAAGGTGGTGTATAAAGTTTTGATGTCTTTTTGTGTTTCTAAAAATCATCTTCACATATTTTATGTTTTATATTATTATCTATACCACTACACCATTAAATAGATTAAAAAAATATATTTTAGACTAATCGATTTGGTTTAAAATAATCCTAAATTTAAAAATGCAATGAGAATAATGATAAAAGTAGTAAATAAATGAATAATTTTTTTTTCTTGTTTGTGAAATTTAATTTACTTTTGATAAGTAAATAGGTTATGAAAATGAAAATTAAATACATTTTTGAATTTAATAGTTGATTAAATATTTATTTTTAAAAACTAAAATAAAAAAATAGTTCATAATATTTCTATTAACATATAGAGAATTTTGCATAAGCACATCCACAATTAATTTCCATTAAATAATTTTCATCGCATGTGGTGATGATGTGGATAGGTGAATCATCCGCATTTGTTTACTATAATAATATCAACATTGAAATTCTAATAAAAATCTAAGATTCTACTGTACTTTTTTTTTTCTTTATCCTCTAGAGATTTCCTGACGAAGAAAAAAACCACCAAAGTCATTATCAAATTCGACCGTCCATTCGAAGACGTACACGTCTTTGTAGTCAACACCATTCACCTAACCTTCCTAGAAAACCACGTAACATTGCATGTGCCTAATTTCTCTTAAGCAACCCCAATCAATATATAGATGATGACTGAAGATGATGACTCTTGTAAATCTCATTATATCATTCCTCTTTAGATTTTCCCACTTCTTCCTCTCAACACATTCCCCCTCTCTCTCTATCTCTCTTGCTCTATAAAAACCTTTAGAATCTTGCTTTTAGCGGGAAAACACTGCATGCAGACAATGGGGAATACGAATTCGATGTTTGGACTAAAAAGGTAATAGTTGTTATCATACGAATCTTGTCTCCTACGTTATTTTCTATATAAAAAAAAATACTATTCACAAAGATACGATTATAGATCTTGAAGATAGAGATTTAACTCAAACGTGGAAGAGTAGTTAATGTTTTTGAGTTGTTATATCTTTATAGGTTTTCAAAAAACAAGCAAACTCCGATTGGTTCGTTTGCCAACAACTCATCTCACGATGGTATTAAAACAATTGAAGCTGTCAAGAGTTGCAGTTTTTCTAGGAAAGCAGATCTTTGCATCCGTATCATCACATGGAACATGAATGGAAAGGTACGTACGTACGCACGAATTAGTTGAATACGTAGCACATATTAATTAGTTGTAAATTATGTTTAAATGTCACTTTATGATGAACACAAAGAGTATTAGATTCAATTACGAATTTATCCTTAATTGCTTCTTTCATGTGAAGGTTTCATATGAGGATTTGGTTGAGCTTCTTGGCAAAGACAGGAAGTTCGATTTGCTTGTCGTTGGCTTACAAGAGGCTCCCAAAGAAAATGTTGCTCAATTTTTGGAGACGGCTACATCTCCAACTCACGTGTAAGCTAGTACTCTACACATTCATTCAATTTATTCATTTAACAAAAGTGTTCTTTCTTCTATTCCTCTGCAATCGTAACATTGGAACGTTCCATATCGAAATAAAATGCAGGCTTCTAGGGAAGGCAAAATTGCAATCGATCCATCTATATTTGTTTGGGCCAAAGAATTCACACGCATTAGTAAAAGGTACGTATATATTAATTTATTTATCTTCACTAGATGTATAATTTAACAAATTATATAAATAATTTCATTCTAAACATTTCTATCCAACATTTTAGCTTATTTTACCAAAATATCTCTAGAATATCAAATTGATGTTGATAAAAAAAATGGAGTACTTTTTTTCTAACCGCAATGGAAGAATATATAAACATATTCTTTTCACTCAATATATATATATATATATATATATCTTACTCCCTACATTTGTATTTTTTGGCATTTTTGACACATAAAGAACAGAAAATTAAGTTTTAAATCCTTACAAAACAAGTTGTTAATTGTTGACATTTCTTTTATATTCTTTATATATATATATATATATATATATATATACAACTAATTTAAACTTAGGTGAAATTCTGTGTTTCATGCCAAACTTTATAATTTTTTATAAGGTGAAATAACATAATCGTGTACGACTAATTGCAGAATTAAAGGCGGAGAGACATTCAGTAGGTGGATGTGGAGGTTTAATTGGAAGAAAAAAAGGAGCCGTGGCTATTCGTATTAATTATGATGACATCAAAATGGTTTTCATCTCTTGCCATCTCTCTGGTACCTACTTCATTTTTTTTTTATTCTCTCTCTTTTAAGCTAATTTACAGTTAAATTACAATTAAAAAACAAATATCATTAATAATTACTATTGTAATAATGCAGCTCATGCAAAGAAAGTGGATCAAAGAAATACAGAGTTGAGACACATAGCAAATTCACTATTATCAAGAGACAAAAGGACACGTGACCTTACTGTTTGGCTTGGAGATCTCAATTACAGGATCCAAGATGCCTCTAACCGTCCTGTTCGATCTCTTATCCATAACCATCTTCAATCTGTAAGCCTCCAATTCCATGACATGCAAATATTATCTTAATACTTAAATTACGGATAGAGATTGCCATTGGGCTAAATTAAGATAAAAAAAAATATATACTCTTCAAGTATTATTATACATAGAATTAATTAAAGATAATATTTTTTCTTTAGGTTGCATAAATATCAATTTTGATTTAGTAAAAAATACTATTATCATTTGATTTTGAAAATAAAATTTTATGTCATTCTATTTCAAAAAAATTAGTTATTCGGTTTGATTTGCTAACCAATTTTAATCCTATATTGAATTTTATTACTTTGTGCAGGTTCTTGTGAGTAAAGATCAACTCTTGCAAGAAGCTGAGAGAGGTGAAATATTCAAGGGTTACTCTGAAGGAACTTTAGGGTTTAAACCAACTTACAAATACAATGTAGGAAGCAACGACTATGATACAAGCCATAAGGTCAGGGTTCCAGCTTGGACAGATAGGATCTTATTTAAGATCCAAGATACTGACAATATCCAAGCAACTCTTCACTCTTATGATTCCATAGACCAAATATATGGTTCCGATCATAAACCTGTAAAAGCGGATCTTTGCTTGAAGTGGGTCAACAATTAGTTAATAGATGCATACAGTTTATGAAGGATTAATTAGAAGATATGCAATAATGCATTATTGCTGTTATGAGAGTAAATAGTTGGAAACATTAAATTTTTTTTCTTTGTTAATTATTATATTAATGTTTTCAAAGTTAAAAGTTGCAAGTTCACAACTTTATAAAGTTCCAATTGTGAAAGTCTTGAATATGTGTCACAAGTTTCTTAAAGTTTGCTTTCATGAGTGGCAGATAATTTACTTCAGAATCAAGCCTTGCATTAGCCTTCATGGGCCACACCAAATAATTACGTTCCCTTTCTTAGAATTTTATTAAATTTTTTCTTAAATTGGTTTAACTCGTGTATCGTGTTCGTACTCACTATCTCTTATTTGTACTCCGTTTAGCGTACGTACTCCCTTTCTCATCTTTTTACACCATGTCTCTTATATACTTCATAATTTCTTCATATTACCACAATCAGAGAGGTTCATACGTACACTCATATGCACAAGTATTACATGTTAACCCCTAATATCAAATTTAATTGTATGGCATATTATTAAGAGACACGGAGCACGTATTATACGTATTATACTAAACGGAGCACGGACACGAAACATGGAGTATGAACAAGAGAAGGGAGTACGAGAGATATGGTGTATTCACTATCATGCTCACAAAGTATTATGTTCTTACCAAGCCTCTACTGGCTACTACGAGAACGAACACCACCTCAAAAGTACGTACACACTAAAAAAGAGTATAAACAAGAGATATGGGGGTACTGACCCATTGATTAATATTTGGAACCTTTTGGTCAACTATTATAAAGTTTATAAATAGATAACATTTCAATAGAAAAGGAAAAATAACTTCTGCAAAGCATGTCATCATTTGAAGTTAAAGCTAATGTTATTACTTTCTCTCTTTCATCGCTAAACAAAGCAAACACACAGAGACCAAGGAAAACCTAAATCGTTCTCGCTGTGACTCTAACGAGTTTCATTGCCTCTAGGAGAACTAGTACAGTTAAAATGTTAGTGATAACAAATCTCATACTTTTTGTGGATAAGAGAGAGACGCACCGAAGTGCTTCATGGTGGATTTTTCCACGAAGGACTATCACATTGTCTGTCCTGAGTTTGAAATGCTTTCCGACTAATGTCAGGGGTAGTCAGGCCGCGACTAATGCCAATGGTAATAAGGTGGATCGAACCTGGGTTAGTTTTTTCCACCCTTTCTCCAATTCTTCATTACCACTGAACTACAGCTGCGCCGGCTAATATGATATTTTAAGCAATTATTAATTTTTTAACATTTTTTTAAAATGCACATTATTTCCAAAATTTCTATATATCAATGATAAAATTTTAATTTCTATATAAGTATCATACGTTATTTCAACTGTCTCTCCCCTCTCTCCTCTTGAACAAAGAAATAATAGTGAAGAAATCCAAGAAATAAATATACCCGATTCTTAATGGCAATGAAGAAAGGCCAAAAATTAGCTCATTTAAGAAAATTTTAACTAGTCTTTACAAACTAAAATAGTGAATTCCGTAGCATAGTAGGACACTAGTAACATGTCTTCTAAAACATACAACTCACCATGTTTAATTGTAACAGAGGCAGTTGAACTTTGGTAAATAAACTAACTGTTGGCTTTCGCTAACTGCCATCGAAAAAAAGGATTAATACTTTCTAGAGGGTTAAAATTCAGAAAATTATCTAAGAGAAATTAGAAGAAATTCTACATTAACTTAGAAACAAAATCTTGAACCGTAAGGCTCATAGTTGTATATAAAAATAATAATATTTGTTGCATAATCCTCATTTATATATCGTTCCACCTGAAATCAAAATGTAAACCAAGAAACAAGTTAAATTTGCTTAAAATGAAACATTGTTATCACTAACAGATAGGCATACCTCAAACTCAATACTAATAAAACCATACTGAAAGGAATATCGCAAAGTGGCTTCATCAGATCCAAGTCTTACTTTATAGATGCCTCAAGTTGCAAATGCCATCAAATTTCACAACTTGTTAAACAAACGAAAAAGAGATAAGAGGAGAGAGATATCGTAGAAAAATATTGGGAGATTTAATGATTCAATGATTCAATGATTCAAATATTTAGAGAAGCTCACCTTTCTTGTATTTTGGATTCAATGATTTTTTTTTTCTTCTAAAAGTCCAAGTATTTTATATCCATAAACCCCAGTATTAGTCAAACATTATAAAGTTAATCTTGGTTTTTTGGTAATAGAATTTATAAATTCAGGTCACTAAATTTTGTATACTTATCAACTTCAAACTTTGTTGGCTGGTAATTTATTTTTCAAAAAGTTAGTTTAGCGCGTATTTGAGTTGTGATTTTAAAACAAGTACTTATTCCAGTACTTTCAACAGAATCCTTCATTGATATTCAACAAACAAAAGTATAAAACATTATAAATATCATCATGTTCACAAAGGATAGCTAGTCGACGTTGTATTAAGATTCTTCAGTGATACTAAAGAGAGTCCAAATATTGATCCACTATTCCATAGAAAGTTTTAGCTATTAAAGGACTGTACGTGGACCAAGTTGTTGGAGAATTGCTACCTTGAGACGGCCCAAAGAGGATTTAAGACGTAGTTAAAAGTCGTAAAGTATATGTAGTAAGCTCAGTAGCTCACTTGACGATCATTATTAGTGTTATAGGCCATATGGGCGATCATTATCTCCAAACACAATAACGAAACAAACCTAAGAGTTTAGATTAGTTCCACAACGTTAAACTAATGACATGTTTAGCAAAAGAAAAATAATAATCAATCGGTTCAACTCACTTCTTCTTTGATCAATAAGTTCCATAGTGAAAAACATCCGAAGAAACAAATCAAATTAATCAATCAAATCCAAGTCTCCTAAATTACTGCTATGGTTTCCACCAAAATTCATTTTTCACTAGAAAGATAAAGCCCTAAACTCAAAGAGAGACAAGAAGGCAACCATTTTTGCCTCCTTGTACCTCCTAACATCACCTAACTTGAGTGAGTTTTTGTTTGCCTACAGATAGATGATCAGAGATTAAGCTTTTAGTTTCCTCAGCTAACTTGTTGCTGATGGCCACCGTACATTGGATACCCTCCGTAAGGTGTAGCGGGATACATTCTCGGGTCAAGAGGTTGCGGTGCCATGTATCCATACCCATTGAAATACTGTCCTCCGTAGTATGGTACAACCCATTGGTTTCCATACTTATCTCTAGGCTGCAACACAACACAAAACTTGTTACAATCAGAGGCATTCAAATCTCAGGTCAGAGCATAATATAGATCACACAAGGAAAGTACTCAAGGAAGGGTGGGCGTAAAAAAAACCAAACAGAAACAAACTTATTTCCACACTTAACCATACTAATAGTCTTACAAACCAAATTGAACTGATATAAAACTTAGTGCAACCAAGCCAAATAAACAGAAATTCTTCAAAAACAATAATACATATCAAAAAGTTAAATCATGCTAAATCGATATAATATTAATTAGCATCCATGAAGTTATAACATTTTATGAAAAAACAATAGGTAAAACAGAAGTAAATAAAAAAAAGAATCAAACGTCCTAAGAAGTATTATCAATGAAGCTCATGATTCAATCAGCTCGGTTTATCTCAGACTAGTTCACATAGGGGTTCTAACACAAAATCAAACTTTCTTTAATTACTATAATAGAGAACAGTTTTGGGTTTTGTTCTATGGCCTGAACTGAGATTTGCACTTGTACCATGATTAGACACTATTATATAGTGTGATTTACCTGCTTATTGGCTGGACTACGTCCCCACGAAAGCCGAACTGTTTGCTTTCCAATTACAGTCCCATTTAGTTTCTCCAAAGCCTCCTCTGCATTTGGTCTGCAACCAAATGTTACGGTGGCAAAACAACTATAAGAAAATTACTTAATTCATGGTTACTATATAAACATCGGCATTTAATGTTGTCACCTGTTAACAAACTGAACAAACCCACATCCTTTACCAACAGGAATCTTGACAGAGACTATTTCCCCATAATCAGAGAAAGGTTGCCTTAGGTCTTCGTCAGTGACACTAGAGTCAAGTCCTCCAACAAATATCTATGTTATAAAACATGGATTAAACGGGAAAGACATAAAAGAGATTAACCTTCTCTTGTCACAATCACATGGTAAGTTTGAAAACAAGAAGATACTACAAAAGAATAAACAATTACTGTTGTGTTCAATGTCTCCCCTTCAGGACGCGCCATGGCACCATTCGGCATGTATCCACCTACCATAGCCAACAAATAGTTTTAAGTACACAACATATTGTTGCAATACAACTCGGTAACACAAGCTTTAACAATGGGCAAATCAATCACAAAGACTCAGACTTAACACAACTATCTATATAGACTAGACACAACGAACGATAGGGTATCGAAAAGACATTACCTTGTTGTTGATAACCAGTAGTCTTCCTCGGGGTAGCAGGACCGATACGCATAGCTCTACTAGAACACTTAACACCATTCATCTCAGTCATGGCTTTGGTCCTTTCATTATCATCACCAAACCTCACAAAGCCGTAGCCTTTCGATCTTCTAGTATTAGCATCAAAGACAACTTTAGCAGCTTTAACCGACGGGTACTTCTCAGAGAACGTCTCGTGCAGCAAAGTATCAGACACATCCGGAGCCAAATCCCCCACGAAGATAGAGAGATCAGGTCCATTGTTCTCCAACCGCTTCTCACCGGTGCTAAAACTAGCCCAGTTCAAACGGAAAGGCTGCTCAGTAGTTGGCATAGTCGCTCCATTAAACTTCTGCAAAACCTTATCAGCTACATCATGGGATTCAAACTCCACGAATCCATAGCCTTCTGAATGACCATTGTGCTTGTTACGGATCACCTTAACCGAAACAATCTGTATTTGTATTACCCACAGAGAAGAGTACAAAGGAAACAGAGAGAAAAACAGAGTCAGCGAGTTACGTAGGTCAAATAGATAAAAAAAAAAAAAGCGAACTTTATATGATAGATGCTGAAAAGGGTAAGGTCAAAAAGCATTAAAAGTCAACGAGAACAGAATCAAGAAACTGTTAATGCACAATCTAAGACGCTAATCAAGAGATACATAAATGTTTGTGTAATAATGTTAGAGAGATAATGAGATAATGATAGAGATAGATAGATAGAGAGAGAGAGAGAGAGAGAGAAGCAAACCTCGCCGGCGGATCCAAAAGAAGAATTAAGATAAGACTCATCCATCCAATGATACAAATCACCAACCCAAACGGTTTTGTTCTCACCGTTAGAAGCGTTCTGATGCTTATTGTTATTACCACCACGAGAGAGATGGGGGTGGTGCTGATTCGGATATTGATGATAAGGTGAGTACGGCGGCGGTGGAGGCGGCGGCGCGTACATCATATGGTGAGGCAGTACAACCGCTGGTGGATATCTCATAGCCATATACTGTGGCGGCGGTGGCGGTGGCGTCGGCGTCAGAGATGCTTTTGGTTGGTTCTCCTCTTCTTCAACCGGTGGCTGCGGCTGTGGTGGCTGTGGAGGAGCAGGTTGATTGGTGTCGACCAAAGGCTGAGAATCCGAGGATTCAGATTCAATCTTGACGTCTGCCATGATGAATTTGCGGCGCTATGGGTAAGGTGTGATGTGATGTGATATTTAGATTAGGGTTAGATTCGGACGAAACAGAAAGTTTGGAAGTTGTGTTTCAGAGTTCTATTAATGGCAAAGTTTAGGGTCCAAATTAGGGGTTTTTTTTTTATTATCCGGTTAAAGTGGGGAATTGGCAAAAAAAGAAAAAGAAAATACACAAATACGGGTCGGGTTTATGGGTTTTGTATTGTGTGTAGTGTGTACTAGGTTTTTTACGGTTTCTGTTTCTGACCTAGTTTTGTGAAAACCGTTGGATTGTACGGATAGAGATAGATCTTAACCGTTGGTTGCTTTTGTTTTTGCTATCTATGTGTTTGTGTTTTTTTAGATTCGCTCGCATGATGCACTTTCCCCTTTTTCTTATTTTTATTATTATTATTTTTTTGGTATATAGTATGCTTTATTATTTTTCTTAGTACTCTTTTTTAGCTTTACTTTACAGTTTTTAGATTGCTTTCTAAATAACACCAAAATTTATGAACACTGTGAAACAAAACATCAATATAAAGATTGTTGCAAAACTAACATTTGGTAAATGTAATATCAAAAGGGGTATTGTTAGTATGTATATGAAGAAATAATCAAAATTAAAGAAATGTATTTGGATTTAGTAGTAGTTTAGCTCTTAATAAATAGTAGGAAAGGAGAGAATAGTACTCCGTCCGTTTCAAAATATAAGATGTTTTGGAGAATTTTTTTGTTTCATAATATATGATGTTTTCAAGTTTCTATGTAATTTTTAGATTAGTTTATTATTTTATATTATGCAGTATTGTTTCTGATTGGTTAAACTTGTTAAATGTAAAAAAATTTTAATGTGCGTGTTTTAGTTAAAACATCCTATATTTTGAAATGGGAGGAGTAGTAATTTAGCACTATAGGTGTGCCGAGGGGAGGAAGGTTTTAGGCATTAACACTTGGAGGGTCTTTTGATCTCAGTATCAAGTGGGGGTCGATGTGTCTTATGAATGTATCTCTTGGTTTTAATTTTTCTTTACATTGTACGCTTCTCAAAGTTTTCGAATCTATCAGATGACAAAAAAAAATAGTAGTAAAGGAAAAAAAAAAGTAAATGGAAAACAATTATTCTGTGCGATATATGTAGCTTAATTAGCATATTAATTAATTCAAAAAAATCAAAAATATAATGAAATTAATTATTATGTGCGATGTTAATAACCAAAAATATCTCCAAATGTCATGAATTTGAATATGGACTATGGAAAATAGACTACTATAATTTTTTGTCATCTCTAGCTCTAAAGTATATTGGTTACAAAAAAAAATTTTAAACCTATTAACCATTCTTAAGTATCACTTTATCAGTTTGTATTTCGCTTTGTTTTTCTATTTTATGATTTTGTGATAGTTTCTATATATATTATTTTTATGTATATCATGAGTATTCAATGATAGTTAACTATCCATGAATAGAAATGAGATCAACTGATTGTAAACGAAAAACTGGATAATCTTGTTTTTGACATTTGAGGTTTTAGTGAAAATTTCCGCAAGTATCCGGAACCATTTTTAAATCATCAACTATACATTTATAGTGATTTAAACTCCCTCTTTCAAACGCTTCTGTCGCGTCCACAAGATACTAACTATACACTCTTGGTTACTCTTTTTTTTTTGTCATCTGGAATTTTATTAATGAACTAGTTTTGGTACCATAGTGAAATACAAAGCTCAAAAGAGGGAGACCTTAAGCTGGCGGATGACATAAATGTCCCCGGAGTCAAAGCCAGCAGAAAAAGAGAATTCCCCGGAGTCTAAACCTTATGCAAGAGAAGTAAACTTAAAACAAAGCCAAAAAACTCAAACCTAAAACGAAAGAGGACGAACCCGTAAACTAAAAGCATAGACAACTAGACTTAAACCTTACAACACACTAGTCTCAAGATGCAAAAAAACCTCTTCTCTGTAGCACATGCAAAAGAGATTTATCAAGGGTGCCCACACTACAAGAAAACATAGATTTTCCGACTACAAAAACAGTCACTAAACAGTCGCAAACTACTTAGTTACGACTGATTGGCGACTGAAATATGTAGTCGCTAAACAGTGCGTCGCTAAAATAATCAGTCGCCAAACAGTCGAGACGGAGCTACTAATTGGCGACTGATAATTGTGGTCGTTCTTCCCTCGCCAAAGTTGCGACTGAATTTGCAACGCTTTAGCGACTGATCTGGTTACTCATTTGCGACTGTTTTGGTTACTGTTTTGTAGTCCTGGGCATTCGGTTATTTCGGGTTATTCGGTTCGGGTTATTCGGTTTTTCAAAATTTCAGTTTTCTATAAATTCTGCCGAATTGAACGGAATAAAAATTCGGTTCGGGTTATTCGATAATCAGGTTATTCGGGTCGGTTATTAGATTTAAAATCAATTCCGAAATAAACCGAATTTTTTTCTAATTCGGTTTATTCGAACCGAATTAGAACAAATTTATGATAATGGACCTTCGAAAATTACAATTACAACCCAATAAATCATGGGCCCTATACAATACACAAGCCCAAATTAGATAACAAAAAAAACAAGTCCATCAATAATTAGGGTTCATGGACTCCACGCCGCTGCTCTCTTCCAAAGCCCCGGATCTGCGATGGTAGCATTGATGATGGCATCCGATAGTAAGATGTCCCTGTGAAGAAGTATGCCCTGTCGAGATCACCAACAATAATCAAAACAAACAACATGCAATCCTTCATCTAAAACTGAAAAATAGGAATTCAACAACAAACAAAAAATGAAAATCGAGTAGATCTGAGGACTTACCAACCGTGAGTTTGGTGATAAGTTTGGTGATGAGGAAACTACTAACAGAGAATCCAGCGATAAACCATCAAGAAACTTCGAATCTTAACCACAGATTTGTAGTCGGAGGGAATGGATTTTTTATGACTATGGAACATAGAAGGAGGAGAAAGAAAAAAAGAGATTAGAATGAGAAAATAGTAGGAGAAGAAAAAAAAAAGAGATTAGAACATAGAAGGAGGAGATAGTAGAATGAGAAAAGCTTAGAACTAGGGTTTTTTCATTTTATATGGTGCGCCTATTAACTAATAAGAAATGGGTTTTCGTGTTTTGTTACGGCCCAAATTTTGTTAAGGCCCAAATTAATTAAAGCAGTCGCTAAATAGTAGCTTTTTAGTTGCAATTTTTAGCGACTGTCAAACTGGTCTCCAAATTAGTCGTAAATTGGCGACTACACTGCGACATTATGCATCAGTCTCGAATTAGCGTCTACTAGGCGACTGTTTTATTTTAGTATCCATTCAGTAACAAAACAATCGCAATTCAGTTGCCAAATTTAGCGACTGTGTTTTTAGTCGCAACTTGCAGTCGGCAATTTCATGTTTTCTTGTAGTGCCATGGCCATCCCAAAGATAACAACAACCTCCTCCTATCACTATGAGAGCTGATCTCTCAAAACCAGAACCTAAATCTTCATAACTCGGCAAGTGAAGATACGAACTCACTTCCGGATGCGACGTCGATGACTGCAGCATCCTTTCACGTCTAGGTAGAAGACTTCAAAAAGTGATCAGATCTAACCAGATCTGCAAAGCAGAGACAAGGAGAGAAGCCTAACCTCTCAAATAAACTGAACTCAAAAGAGAACAAATAATTTTCGAGACAGCTATCATCCACAACGAGCAACAAACATGAGAAGAAACCAACTGCAAACTTAGAAGACTAGCATAACTTCCATCAACACTAAGCCCATGCTTAGAAAGGGAACGAACCATTTGGGAAAACAAAGGCTGGGAGAGTAGACCAAGGGTGAGAGGAAAGGCAAAGGCTGGGTGGGTAACGTAATCACAGCCAAACACTACAAGAATATTGAGTTTTAATAGCACTTTAGTATAGCGGTTTATGTGTTTATGCTATGATTGACTTATGTCTAGATTTTTCATAGCGTTTCTAAAGTGATAAACGCTATAAATAATAAAAATTTATAGCCCGCCTAAGTTTTAGTGAAATTGTATCTAAAACTTTAAAATGTCCGCCCAAGTTAAAGAAAAAAAAAAAGTTCAGAAAAATATTTTAACCTAAAAACTAAAACGACACACACAAATACACAATCTCATGTTCTTCCTTCAACACACAGTCTATGAGAAACACCACAACACAAACCCTCTCAAGTCCAGCTCTCTCTCTATCTTCCCATTAATTCTTGTTCTCTTCCCCGGCACAACAATCTTGCTTCAGATCTTCGAATTTTGTTGCCATAGTCATGATGCAAACACTCCTGCAAATCTCAGATCCGGCGTCGTTTACTCGGATTCACACACTCCAACGATCTCACCATCTGAATCTCCTTCGTCTCCAATTCCTCAGATCCTCCTCCTCTTCAAAAAATCTCCTCTCCATGGCCTCGAGATCCAACAAAACCCTAAATTATGCGTTCTAGATCCGCACTACTTCAATCATTCCGTAGATCTATCTCCTTCTCAAATACACGATTCAACCAATCTTACCAGGTCACTTCTCCAAACAAGTACTCCGTCCTTCTTCGCGAATTTCTTCTCCAATTTTTTTTCTCGATTGGTTTGATTTTGTGACTGAATTTTCAAGTATTAAGGTGAGTTCTGTTTCTGGGTTAGCTGATTTTGTAGGTTTATTATAAGATCTGTGCAAGAAGGGTTTCTCAGCTGGTCTCGTTTGAGAGAATAACAAGACGAGAGGAAGAACAAAACAAGGGTTTCGTCGAAGAACAATTAACAGCTAAGGGTTTTGTCTCTGATTTCATCTTGTTGACCAGTGAAGAATATCAAGTTAGTAAAGAAAATTTGCTTGGATTAAAGAAAAACAATTGTGAGTTTCAGTTTCTTCATATTAGTCCAAATGCACCCACCAAGTGTTTGCTTTTATTCCTCACTAACAATTTCCTTGTTCAAAGGGAGGCTGAGAATTGTTGTTGCTTGCAAGGTAAAATCTCTAGATCTATTTGATTTTATTGATTCTGTTTTCATTGAGTGTTATTTCATTATGTAGATGTCACATTTACAGATCGAGTCTTTTAGTAGTTATCTTTCGGAGTTAGGAATGTTGTGTAAGGAGGTTCATGAGGAAGTGAATCAAGCGAGAACAAGACAAACTGAGTTGAAGCAGACTCGAGATATGACAACATAAACTCAAACAATCTTCAGAAGCTGCTCGAGCTCAACAACAAACTAGAAGGAGCTAAAAATGTTTATGATTTTTCTCATTTCCATAGTTTTCAATTTCCTTCACGTCATTAGAGTCAATTGCTATAAGTTAAGTTCGACATCTATACAAAAATTATTGTACTTGTAAATTTTTAGAATTAATAATATTTATTATTTTTTCCTTATAAATTAAATTTGGGGTTTTGGAATTTAAAATTAGGTACTGGAATAAAAATAAAAAATTGCATATTACAAATGAAAAAATTACATTTATAAAAAGTAATAACAAAATAAATAAACTATTATAGAATATTTAATTGCAGACGAATAAATGCTATAGTATAACTACAATACGATAGCAGAATAAAAAAACGTCATCTAAAGTGTCTGACCTATAATGACGGGCGCAAATATATCATTTGTTAAAACGCTATGATATTGATAGATAGCGTTATTCAGATGCTATCAAAGCTCAATATTCTTGTAGTGAAACAAAATTGACGGCTTCAAGACGATGAGATGAACATGAACGGTAACCACACAAGGGAAGGATCAAGCAGAGAAGAACCATTAGTCTTCGAGTCGCACCGTGGATCTACCAGATCCGGAAATTACTAACATCTTCTCTGCAACCACAAAACCCAACAGAATTACCGCTCCAACCGCATCCACAGACACCACAATCAAAACTCCAAACAAACCAACAGATTCCCCAATCGAAGGCCAAGATTTTGCTTAAACTAAACAAAAAACCCTAACATGAAACAAACTAAGCGAACTAATCCAGCCACAACGAAGATCATCACAGGCAGTCAAAAGGATCGAGAACCATAAAAAGAAGAAAAAGCAGAACCCAACCACAAACCACATCGAAAACCAAGCCACTCTTTACCCATGGTGCCCCTAAAGCAGAGACAAAACTACTCAGAGAGCTCCAAATCCGGCTTCACCGCACCACCCAAGAGGATGAGCGGCGATTTAAAGACACTCTTGGTTACTCTTTTAGGCCCCTCTTTTTTTCTTATACTTTACCATTTCTTTTATGTTTTCTCTTTTCATTTCTAGCCTTACAACTAACAACTTTACTAAGCGCAATCCATTTATATATGTATTTATTGAAAACGATTTTATTATTCATTATAGAATCTTACAATACGTCACAGGGGAACAAACCCACGACTAATACATAGTGATCATACTATATCATAGTACTGTCAAAAAGATTGAAATGCCAAACTGATTTCAAAACATCCCAAAGACATACATACATGATACATATATATATTTATTATAAAATTAGAAGAAAAGTCTAACGATAGTTCATTAATAAGTATATATTATGATATAGACTTTGATGTATGGTATGATCAACAGATCAAATCAGTGTCGCCCGTGAGAGTGTCCTACGCCAGGGCTGTTACCGGGACTTGTAGGCCTAAAGTCAGTGGGGTGGAAGATGACCGCCTTTCCAAGGACACTACGTCGTGTATATGTGACCACAATGGTGGGATTCCTAGCCTCAGGTTTCTTCTTATAGATTCGTTCAATCTCTAACGAAGTAGTTTGCAAATGTCTCTCTTCTGTATTCTGAATTCCATGCACAACAACCAAAGCAAGGAAAAATGTAAATGTAGAAACTGACTTATTCGACATTCCCATGTGTCCGGGCCGGGACAAAATTGAGATTGTAAGAGAATATGCAAAAAAAAATAGAAATAATAACAAAAAAACAAAATATATATATATATGTTAGATAGGAGAACAGAAGATAGAAACAAGAAGCATGAAATATTCGGTATTTATAAAGAAGTAGATTGCATTCATTAGCATTGTCTTAAATGAAACTTTAAATGTGGGGAAATTTTACTTCAAAAGAGAAATGATGATGTTTTATGATGTCTGAGTATATAATGTAATCCAGGTGATTCATACTTCCATATGTTTCCAACTTTGCATGTCTGCTTTGTCTTGTATACATGGGCACATGGCCCATGCATTTACACGCTCAGTTTGTTTCGTATCTATTTAGCTCATATTTTTCACGATCAATGTGGGCAAAGATCCTTCGGATCATCGTCATAAGAAAGTTGTTAGGGTTAAGAGGCGTATTGGTGCCAAGAGAGAGTGGCACTAGAGGGGGAAAAAGGAGAGAAGATTCTACCAAAAATTGAGTAGGCATGACATGGGCATTCGGTTCAGGTTTTCAGGTTTCAGATTTTCCATTTTGAAAAATATACCCCAAATAGAGCCAGAATTTATTTCTGTTTGGTTGAGTTTGCTAGTTTTGTATAAAAAAATACATGAAATTAAAATTAATTATATATATATATATTAATTAGTATTATAGATATTGAATAATTTAAAGCTTTTAAGAAATTTAGTTAAACATCAAAATTTAACGAATATCGAGTCGTTTGGCTAAATTGGTCGCACAAATTAAATCCGGTTCAATTCAGTTTGAGCTCGGATAATCTTATGCAGAAATTTCTATATATACCATTTGGTTAAATATATAAAATTTTGTTTGGTTAGGTTTTTATGGTGATTCATATGTTATTTTACGAAACTGGCTTCATTATTCTATCATTTTTTCTCATAGTATTTAACTACATTCAAAATCATACTTATTTTTCATTATTAATCTATCATTTTCATTAAGATATTTAGGGGAAAGCACCGATTAAAGAGAATGATGGAATAGAAAAAGGGGTTGTTGATATTAAACAAGAAAGAAACATGAGAGTAGAAATGAATATCAGACTTTCAAATCAAGCGGAACAGGAGTTTTCATGCGTGAGATGGATCACCTTCCACTATGGCTTGTCCCCGAAAGTACTATACATGCTAGGTTCTCTAGCCTATGGCCTATGCTTAGCTTTTTATAATTACATATGATCTTGTTATCTATCGTATTCAACTATGAAATTATACAAACCGACTTTGCTTTATCAAGTTTTTGTTTTCTTTTTCATGGTAGATAGAACATTAAAACGTCCACATTAGTTCTACCATCCATCAAAGCCGGGAATATAGTGAACTACTGGGAGCCACAAAATTGTTGGCCAACTTGATTTTTTTCCACCACTGCCCTGTTCTTTACAAGAGTTCAGACTTCATATTCCTTCTTTGTAAAATTTAATGTCTAAAGGGATAGGCTTATCGGTCAAGACGATAAAAAGAAAACACTATGTAGTTTTATAATTGGTAAAGAATACATTGTACATAATGAGATAAGAGTATACATTGTATTCTTATCACTGGGTAAAAGTTAGATTTCATTTAGTTCATCATGTAAATGTAAGTAGATACATGGTAAACCTCTAAAGGTGCATTTGAAAGTTGTAGAAACCAATACGATGTAGTAATAGTTCGAAAAATATAACCCTTGTCTATCGTAACTAAGATAATTGTGTCATAAGAGGCGACCTCAAGACCCAGAGATCTTTGATAATGAAAACGAAGAGAAAAAGACAAGAGAACCCAAAAATCATATGGGAAGTTGGACAAATTTTTTTGTTAAAAAGAAAAAAAAAGTCTAATGTGGTGGTTGAACCTTAGCGGAATCATTTTTTCTATAAGTTAAGAAACAATAATAGGTCTGATTGGTAACGGATCTCATTGGTAATGTACATAAAACTGTACAGAAAAGCGTAGATAAATTGTTATGAAATATTGCAAAGCTTTAAAAAAAAGTTGTACAAAAGAACAGAGTAAATTTTTTGATAATTTTTTTGGTAATGATTTTGTGATTGGTAAAAATTAAAAGCTGTACAAGTTGTATAGACTTTTTGTGTTCACCAATCGGATCCAATATTAGAGTGGCCATGGTTACAAGCTAGTCAAGCTGGTGCTTGCAGCCACATATTTTTTTCAAACAAACAATAATTTTTTCAAACAAACAATAGTTCTGCTAGAAACTTACTACTAATACATTTGAAAGTCCAATCAGACCCACTAATACACTTGATCTTCACCAAATAATTCAAGAAGATAAAACAGAAACACATGACAATGTCCTCGAATGACATGAGAAACAAAAGTTCAGAGGAAAGTGGTAAAAACAGCTACACCTTTAATCATACTAATATTTTTGTCAATTGTTTAGTAAAAATAAACTATTTGTGAGCAATTAAATATTATATGACGTTTTTCAGAATCAGGTAGTCCTAAAGTTATGGGGAAAAAATCAAGAAGTTTTTGGAACCATGCTAAATAGTAGAAGCTAAGCAGAACTTTTAATGAAGTAAGTAGTATTACTATTTCCTAACACTCTAGGTTACTATAAATTCTTATTTTGTCTTGTGTCCTTGCCGCGAAAATGAAGCAAAGGTTGTGTATCAATCCAAGAACTTATGAACAACATACAAACTAGAAAGAGAACCTCTCTTTAAACCACATATAAAATGTTCAAAATATACAAATTTGGGGAAAAAAAAAACAATAACAACAGCATTAACAAAGATGTAAAACATTATATTTATTATCATACAAACATTTTTTATTATTATTATTTGTTTTTGGTCACAAATATAAATACATTTAAAACCCCATAAAATTTGGCAAAATAAATCCAAAACTAACAAAATCAAACTAAGACTTGGTTAATAAAGAGAGCCAAGCGTCGCGTCATCTCCACAGCTTCATCACAATCAGGCTCGAAAATATGAAAAACATGATCTTTCCCTTTCGTCTCCATCATCTCAACCTTACCTATCCACTCACCCTTCACCAATCTTTCATAATACAACTTCCCTCTCTCTTTCAATATATCTTTCTCTGCCACAGCAATCATCACTCTCTCACACCCTAACCCTTCAAGATCCGGTGACCCATCCGTAAACGGATTTATCCACGGGTCATCGGATCCTTTCTCGGATGGACACACAAACTCCCACCATCCATCCACCATTTGTTTCCTCGCTTTGTCTTTGATCTCTGATCCAATAGGTTGTGTTCCCCAAAAATACGGATGGATCATTCCAATGCCTTTGATTTTAACGGTCTGATCGGATTGTTTGGCACGGAATGCAAGGTGGTGCGAGATATTAGCTCCCGCGCTGTCTCCGACTAGGAATAAACGGTCCAAGTCAGCGTAGTCGTTGATCCACGGCTCGTTTACCGTTAGGATTGTCTCTAACGCGGTCCATGAGTCCTCGTACGCTGTAGGAAGTGGATGTTCTGGTGCTAGTCTGTCCAAATTAATTAAAAAAAAAAAAGATAACTAAAACAATTGATGAAGTCATTGTGAGTTACAAAATTTGTATTTTGAAATTGTCTTCACCGTTAGAGATTATACAGAGAAGTATGAACTTTAAAGGTTTTGAAATTGGCATATTCAAAATGATCTGAAAATGTGTAGAAATTGAACCAAAATTCACTAGAAAAGTTTGAGCAAATTGAATAAAATGACCACATTTTACCGAAATTATCAAAATTAACCGAACAACCCAAAATTACTACATAAATAACTGAATCATCCTAAATTCTAATCCAAATCGAATGTTTATTTTATGAATTCAGTATTCGTTAACCAAAGTCCAAACCGAACCAAATTTTGACTATAATGAACAAACCGAAGCGTACTTATTTCGGTTTACGGATTATTTTTATTTGGAAATTATCCACATGCAACAGAATAAACCGATAGTTTAACAAACCGAACCAAATCACTAAACTCCCGGTTTTTATTTCAACATCAATCCCGACCGAACCGTAAAATATTAAATGACAGATTCGTTACCTGTAACTGACAGAGACGGCGATGACGTTAGCCTGAGCGACGAGTTTGTTAACAGTGGTATGGTAACAAGGAAACGAAGCGGAGGCGATGAGAAACGCACCGCCATGGAAATAAAGCACGAGAGGAAGCTTCTGACCGGGTTGAACCGATTCGGGTCGATAGATTCTAGCGGATAAACCGGTTTTGGGATCGATGATGATATCTTTAGACAATACACCAGTTTCTTGATCTAAACCAGGAGGACAAACTTCGGTTCCAGCTAGTCTCTCTATCTTACCATCGCTATGGACGACTAACCATGGAAGTAGCTCCAACGGGACTTGGTTCTTCTTAGATTCCATGGAAATGAAAAAGAGAGTTCAGCTTTGGTGTATCTGTTTGGTAGACAAATAAAAATGGGGAGAGATAGATAGGGAGAGGGAGCCAATATAAGACTTTTTGATTAAAAATTAATTTTAGAAATAATGATAGGCTGTAATTTAAAAGAAATCATTGAATTTTAATTTAATTAGGTGACTTAAAGTGATCAACGTGTTTGTTCATTTTGACTAAAAATTGAATGATGCCACCAACGAACTAAAAGGTAATATAATATTCAGTCTAATTGGTGACGTACCAGATCAGGAATTAGCGATAAGAAAATACAATTCATTGATTGAAGTTGGAACTTCTAGGGCATTATTATTAGTTCACCACTGCAAATAAATATCCTTTTTCTTTAACAATTTTAGATAATTTTTTTGTGTGATACTTAAAACATCAATTTGAGAGATAGATTGATAACGATTTTTTTCTTTTTATTGTAGAGATTTTGATTTTAAAATTTTAGCCTATGAAAATTTAACTACAGAAATTTTAATTATTAAAACATAATTGGTACAAACAACTTTTAAGTCGTATAATTATTTTTAAGTGATTTTTCAAAAATAGAGTGTAACTATGTTTTAAAAAATATATTGATTAATTGTAAACAACTAGTCAATATAAAATTTTGCTAACAAACAAAATATGCATTTGAACAATAAATTAAAAACAGTATAATACAATTAGTCAATATGAAATTTCGCTAACAATACCATTTTCTGTTTTTTGGGGATTGATTCTTGATCGATTATTATGAAAAATAATAATAGTGTTTTTAACTGTTCTGAAATTTATCTTTTATCGAGTAGTTGTATAATTTTGAGCAGTCAAAAATCCATTAAACACTAACCAATCCATTTTTTGAATGTTACTCTCTACATATTAAAGTAGTTTTTGTTTGAATAATTCTAGTTCTATAAAGTCTCTTACACCATCATTAATGATTATGTTGAAAATAAATGAATTATTAGTGAAATGAATCTTACAAGGAAGAAAAATATGTAAAAGTTATATATAAATTTGTAGAAAATTTTAAAATATAAGGACAACATTTAGATGCGTGTTTTTTAGACTTTAAAAGAAAAACAAAGAAAAAAAAAATAGCTATCAAATATTTAAAGAATATAAAAGTAGGAAAAACTTAATGAACAAATAAAAAGCTGTGAAGGCTTTAAATAGCTAGATCGGATTACAAATATAAGCAAATTATGAACGAATAATTGACCGATTTGTGATGCGACCACTGACTACACTTAGTAATTCACGAACCCGTTTCAGATAGTACCAACAATATTTTTTCAGATATACTCACCAAAATTTGGTTTCTAAAATGCCAACTAATCCCATGCCATTGTAGACCGCATTTGCATCACATTCACATTCATCTTCATATGCATCATCATAACCAGCAAAATAATTTATTCTCTGCTAACTATATGATCAGAGCTTCACACATGACACAACCTAACTTCACAACCTAACTTCAAAGAACAAGAAAAAGAAGTATATGATTTAGGAGAGAGTATTTAATTAAGGAATGTAAAAGAACTTGAATGAATTGAAATACATCTTTATAAATGTAGTGTTATTCAATTTGAATTATTGTATTTTATGGACACACGTTACTGAAAATGGAAAGAAGGTTGTCGAAAAAAAAAAAGGAGGTTTAATCTAAATGGGCTATAATGGGCCAAAATATTTAATCTCTAAGATTTATGAGCCCAACATCTACTACAGTCCAAATCGTTGTCACCATCATCGTAATGTTCAAAAAAGCTTTCGCATCAGATAGAGAAAAACTGCAAACATCAACTTCTGATTAAATCGACGATGGTGCTTCTGAGATCCCTCTGCCGAACCGCTGCGGCGGCCACCGTCGCTACTTTCCGATCTTCGAGATCAGCCGCCACTAATCAGCTATCTCGCAATCGTTTCCTCGCCACGAGAGGATTCTTCGCCGTTTCTTCTTCATCTCCTTCCAATCGAACTCCTTTTGGTTAGTGATTACAAATCGTTTTCTCTATTGGATCCATACTGTGGTTCTGTGTTCTTCCAATTGAGGATTAGGACTGTTAGATTTATCATCTGAACTTATCATTTGATTCTCCTCTTGAGACTGATTTGGCAACGAAGACTTTGAGGTCTGTTCGGGTGTGCATTTTATATAATTGACATGGTTGATGGTGAAAATTTGCAGATTTGAGGTATCCTCAAGCAATTGGTATTGGACAGGTGCGGAGATTTAGCGAAGATGTATCTCACATGCCTGAGATGAAAGACTCTGATGTTTTGAATGCATTCAAAGACTTGATGGCTGCAGATTGGGCTGAGCTTCCTACTGCTGTTGTTGAAGATGCCAAAAGCGCGATATCGAAAAGCACAGATGACGAGGCAGGGCAAGAGGCTTTGAAAAACGTGTTC
The DNA here is from genome assembly GCF_030686135.1 of Camelina sativa. NCBI lineage: Eukaryota > Viridiplantae > Streptophyta > Magnoliopsida > Brassicales > Brassicaceae > Camelina > Camelina sativa. The sequence continues at coordinate 32,157,535 of NC_141896.1, read as the reverse complement.
CGAGCAGCTGAAGCTGTTGAGGAATTCGGTGGGATTCTCACTTCCATAAAGATGGAAATCGATGATAGCATTGGAATGAGTGGAGAAGTTTGTGTTTGTTTGTTTGCCTCACTCTCAAACGTTTCATTTTTCTGGCTGTTTGATGTTTACTTGGTTTTTGTATTTTGTGTGTGCAGGGTGTGAGGCCTTTACCAAATGATATAACTGATGCGCTGCGTACTGCTTATCAGAGGTATGCTGATTACCTAGAGTCCTTTGAACCTGAAGAAGTTTACTTGAAGAAGAAGGTTGAGATGGAGTTGGGGACAAAGATGATCCACTTGAAGATGAGATGCAGCGGGCTTGGTTCTGAATGGGGAAAGGTAATAAAATTACATCCTTTTACTTGATTTTAGCCTTTAGGAGCCTAGAATCTTGAAACTTCTTCTCATGTGGTGATATAACTTGTGATATGCATATTTGACAGCAAGATAGTAAGCTAGAATAGCCTGATTGAAACATGACTTTGCATAATTATCGACAAGTTCAACTTGTCCTGCACATTCTCACTATACTATATGTGATTTATTCTATCTTTTTCTCAACCTTCATGCATCATCCAGGTTAGGATGGAGAAAGGTAATGTAATTATATTATTTCACTTGATTATAGGAATCTATACTCGCAGAAATTGTTCACTGTTGATATTAAGTTGCAATGTGCACCTATGACAGCAACATATAAGCTAAGCGAGAACAGCCTGATTCAAGTATGAGTAGTGTAATCGACAATTTCAACTTGTCTTCCCCATTCTCACTTGTTCTATTTGTGATCATTTCCTTACTTTCTTTGTCAACCTTCATGCATCCTCTAGGCTTGTTGGAAATTCATGATTTGAATTATGTATGGCATTTTCAGGCACCATATTAAGGCTAAGCATTGATTTTGTTTCTTCTGTAGGTCACTGTTCTTGGAACTTCAGGACTCTCCGGGTCTTACGTGGAGCAAAGGGCATAAAACTGAAAGAGAAGATCTTAAATGCGAGCAAAACTTGTCATGTTGTTATTGACTTATTGCGTTATTGTGTCTTAGCACATAATAAAGGTCAATCTGACCAAAAGACATATAAGGTGAGTTTGTTCATTGTTTCCCCAAAACGAAGCTTTCAAATTTAGAGCTTAACACCAATTGAAAAATAAACTCACAGCTCCAACTATTTTAACAGGCCCTTGTGTTCGTTCTTTTCTTACTGTTTCTTTACATGAGAGATTTTTTGTTTTTAATGATTCAACATTTAGAGCTGGTTTTTCTCAAACGAATGGAATTGGAGTAACTCTTGTTGGCTTCCTCCAAGACCATGACTCGGCAGGTGACTTTGGAAGAGGCGGAAGCATTGCAGCTTTACGTCCCAAACCAAATGGCCATCCTTGGCAGTGACATAACTCTTGAATAACTGATCCTTTCCTAATCTCATTTACGTAATGCATCTTCCATTGTTTCTCCAGCTCTAAACCTTTTAAGCTTGAATTTTTCGAGAACTCAGTTTTCGCCGTCATATATCCTTCTATGCTCAAATCACTCGTACAACATTCTGAAAAAACTGCTTCTCACCGAACAAAACTCGTTACCCTCTTCCTTTTCGATGTCACATTCCTTTGCCGGTTGGTAAGTTAGTCTTTCCATTCCTATCCTTGACTTCTTCCTTAGCTTCTCCATTGCCCGACTTCTAATCTCGAAAACAACAACCTGAAAGAAAACACAGTCACAAAAAGAAAGGTTTTGTAACTCTTGTCGTTGAAGAAGAATGATAGAAGAAAGCAAAATGAAACCGAAAGGCAAATGAATTTAGTTTTCTAGTTACTTCATGGTCGTAGTTAAAGTCTCCGATAGGCTTGTTATCATCATCCTCTTCGTGATCCGAAAGTGTTACTTTCCTACCTTTGCATCTGTAACAATAAGTGAAGGCATCTCTAACACCTGTGGCCGCGTCATCGGTGCAGAACACCATCCTCAGCTGTAAAAATCTTTCTCTCTCTCTCTGCTCAAATATGCTTTCGAAAGATACTCAAATGAGTGAAATTGAGTTGAAAATCTCTGAATGATTTCTTGGTTTAGGTTATATATAGACAATACTGAGCTGCACAATGACAGTTTATCTAACATCACTTGGGTTGTTTTCAGTGCACGCAACATCACTATCGTTTTAATACCTTTTTACTGTGTTCTTAGCTTATGAAGTATGAACAATTCAAGAAATATTATGACCATTGACCAAGATTAGATTCTGGAAGTACAAAATCATATCCAAATTAGACAGCAGGAGATTAAGACAAACAGGATTTAGTAAAAAGAAAACACATTTACGGATTCATCTCAATATAAAACCAAAGTGGATTATGTTGAAAAAAAAGTATCATAACTTACTTGAAGCAAAAGACATGATGGTGATAGAGAAACTAAAAGACATGGCACCAAACTAACGTTATCATGATACGCAAAGATGATCTATCTTCTTTTGTGTGTTTACATTTGTTATCTTTCTTACCCACCAAAAAAACGTATAAAATGAAGAAATCGAACCTTATCTAGAGACCTTCTTCAAGATTTTGATATTGTTTAATTGTTATATTCAATAATTATAAGAAACATACCTTAAGATCTTTGTAATCTCTATTCCTTCAAGAATTAAGATACTACATCCCCAAGAAGCTTAGTTATGTCAATGGCTTTCTTCTTCAGTGTCTTTGGATTCTGTATATCTCTCTTTTTTTTTTTTTTTTTTTTTCCTTTTTGACATCATAGATATCACCATTATTTTAAAGCTCTAAATCTATGTCCACCATTATTTCATTCACATGCTCCCACGAAGTAATAATTATACCAAGAGCTCAACTTCTTTTTTTTTTGGCCGTTACTTTTTACCCCAAACTTTAATTTAATTGCTTTCCACATCTATATATCCCTAATTAATATTTAGGCGTTTGCAGTTGATTGTGGTTGGTAGTGATTGAAAACTAATAAAAAATCGACTATTGTGTATAGTTTTCAAGTTTCTTATAAAATTTAGTATTGCTTTCCACATCTATAGTATATTTTTCCTTTTTTCACTTTTAAAAATTGTACTTTTCAAATTATTGTTGTATTGACTATTGTGTATAGTTTTCAAATTTCTTACAAAAGTTAGTATATTCTTAAAAATGTCCCTTAAGTATCTTATGCATTTTCCCTCACTCACATATGTATAATATGTTTGTTGGACTTTGATAAATATACAATATTTTATAGAAATTAAAAAAAAAATACTAGACTTTTAATAGGAATTTGAAAACTATATATCTCAATGAAAAATTACCATAGTACCTTATATATTTATCTAAGTATTATTTAAATTAATAAATAAAATTCATTCCAATTGTAAATTATATTTTAAATTTGTAATAAAATAAAATAATATAAATTTAAGGAAAATTAGTTACATATTTAGAGTAATAACCATTATCTAAAACTTTGAATAAATAATTCTATTTACTATCAGAAAAGCTTTAATTTATATTTGTAAAACTTAAGAAATCAAAATTTTTTTTTATTTTTTTCTTAATTTTTAGTTATTAATTAAAGAAAAATGTCTTCTTCATTCTCCAAAATTATAGTATATATTTCAAATCATCCCAATTATGCTAAAACTCACTCAAATCTATCCAAAAAATGATATTGATATTAGAATAAACTATAAATATTTTATACTCAATATTTTTGCATGCAACTAAATTTAAGCTTATTTTATACATGAAATATTACCAGTGATATTGTTGTTTTTCTAACTACGTACGCGAATGAAGATAAATTCTTTATGGTTTAAATCCTACCACTGTACGAAAGACAAAGGTAAAAGGCAACGGCAAAACCATTCCATTTGTGATATTTTTCCATTCCATTTGTGCATTTGAAGTGCGGTCCAACTTAAAAAAACAATATTAATATAATTTATAATATAACTATGAATTTAATTTACTAACTTAAACAACACTATTCAAAAACTTATTTGATGTGGCTCATCTGTCCGCTTTTTGAAGGCAGTTATTTATATATCAAAAAATATAATATCAAACAATGTAAAATTTAGATACATATATACTCTTCGCCACTCTTCTTCTACGCATTCCTCGTACCTCACGATGTAAGAAGAGAGAGGATACAGATAGTTCCATTCTGTCGCCCTGGTAAAGTAGTACGATGCAGTACCTTTAAGGATGAAGGTTTCAAAACCCTCTTCATATGATCCCAACTTAATGGAGATATCTAGAACGTTTTTCAATAGTTACTCGCCCTCACATTCTCTTTTTATCTGAAAATAATTTCGGTAAGGGTAAGATGGAATCAGAACCAGGCAATACCAGAGTGACTAAAGTAACGGCATTAAAGATTTCATACTCACAAGTGCTAAAACGGCTGTTTTGGCCTCTGACTGTATCACATTATAAACCTGAAGTAAACAAATGCATGGATAGTTACAAGTATGAGCTGGCAAATGTATGGACACATACTTTTATGACATGTCCAGGGAAAGAAATAATTTCTCACGAGTTTTCCTATTTTTGGTTGTAGTGATTAAAGAAGACAGAGATTTGAACCAAGTAAACTAAGAACTACAGGAATATATGCCATACCAGGTCGCGGAAGAATGTGTAGACATTAGAAAACATCCTTCATTTTTGGTTTTGGTGGGTACATTGGTGTGTTGTCAAGAACAAGCATATCAGTGAACCAATTTAGCATGTCGGTATGGTTACTCCAACACTTGACAAGCTTCATCATAATATATTCATCGGGCTCTTTGCTTAGAAGCGGCAACGCCTAACCAGACATAAAGAGTTTGCTCAAGTTAAAGGAAAATAAAAAATAAAATAAAGAAAAGAAGAAAAAGCAAAAAGAAAAACAAAATAAAACGTAACTTTAGCTTACCAATTGTTTAGAAATATCTGCCATTGCTTCACAAGTCCTATCATAAAGCTTTACTGTATTAGTGTTGTCGTGAGTCATACGGGTGACGGTTCTGTAGATCACATAAGAATGAACGATGGTAAACTGTTGTAAAACAAAAACAAGAACAATCAAAAATAGAAACACAAGAAAAAAAGAAGACTATATAAGAGGACCAACATACCTGTCGCAACTAGAGTATGCATCATTATCAAAGTCATGCGATTAATTCTCCTGCCAGAGTCCTTTTAAGACTGTTAATAGCATTATGTATTTTTTACAATAAAATACAACTTATATAATTTACAGCAGATCAAACGATGGTATAGCCAATTTTACATAAGATACTCGAACGAAATTGTGCTGCGAATGAGTGTCGATGGAAGTGCTCACGGGCAGAAGCGGTTTTTTTTTTTGTGAACCTAGCAATAGTAGCGATCCACATATTAAGCGGTCCTTTTTTGCATGCTGTTTGTTTGTACGAGTTAGCATGTTTTTGACAAATCTATATATCTTTTTTTTTTTTTTTGTTGTTGTCAAAACTATGTGTTTCTTCTATTATTGAAAACTACCATTATTAAAGGAATAATGATTATTCTATTAAATGCTTATGGAATTATGTTGATTCAATTTTCATAGGTGGGCTACTGTTCTCCAAAATGTACCGAAATCATATATATGAAAAGAGGCCATCAGCAAAGGAGAATATGCCATCTGTAAGCACAAAAAAAAATCCTAATCTTTTGGGCTTTTCTTACGTTTTAGAAGATATAGTGTAACTGCTCTAATAATAAAAATCAGAATTGAGGAAGATCATTATTGTAATACCAGGATATATTAACGTTTTCTCTGTTACCTACACCTCTCGAAGAAGATGGTCAGACTCTCAGAATTCACTCAATTGTCTTTCTTCAGTTTCATCTTCTCTATCTTCTGCAATCTGCATCTAGACTAATTAATATGTTTGTTTCATGAAGACTCCTAGGGCAAAACAGAAGCCAGTCCCCACCAAAGTCTTTGGCAGCCGCACAATATGACATTGAAATTTAGATAAAGATCGTTAAGGTATTGTACGCATTGATGATTCAGCCTCATGGGATATCCAAACAAGAAGCCGCAGGGAATGCTTACAGTGGGATCGATGAAGGATGTATTTTATTAGAAGATGAGGAGAGGAAAAAATAAAACTGCTAAGAAGTTGATGAAGCTGATGAGTTGAGTCGACGGTTCTTCTAGAAACGCTTTAGCTTTGAGACATAGGAAAACTGAGCAAGGCTGGCTAAGAGACTGTTCAAGGATACCCTCACTACAGAAAGAGCTTTGCTCTTATCTGCTCTCAATGTCTCTTTTTAAATTGTTTTTAGGCAATATTCATTAACGAAACTAAGATTTAACCGGGTGTTGAGTAGTAATGTTGTTTTTATTTTTGTTTCGTAGGTGGAAGAATCAGCTTATTCCTGCAGGGTCTTAATTAAGATGGTAGCACAATGATTATGAAACTCATTATCCGTGGAGATGTAAAAGCTTTTGATCTGTCAAATGCATATTGTCAAGGTAAAATCCTCAGAGATGGTTCTCAATTATGTAGAACCGATTTGTAATTTTTAAGGTTTTATAAACATATCCATAGTTTTTTTATAGCTCTAGACGTAGTCTCCTCATTTGAGCTTCAATATCATCCTGCAACAAAACAATCATTTTCATGAAATATTATAGGTAAAATAACGGGTATATATACGACCAATAAAGAACAGATCGACTTTGATTATAACTTATACGAAGCTCTGAGATGAATAAGATTAAGAAGTTCAATCTTCTCTAATATAGGATTCTTGAAAAGAATGCTGTTTGAGAAAGGTCTACAAGCTTGGCTTGCAACTCGTGTCTAACGACTCAACCTCTAAACTTTGTCTCGTCCTAAAGTTTTTTTTTCCAGCATTAAAAAGTCCAAAAGTTTTATCAGTATTTAAAAGCAATACTCTGTTAATAGCTCTGCCAAAATAAATGTAAAAGGTCATTTTTCCTTTTGAATACAGTCTCACATTTTATTCAGAACAAAAAAAATGATCTTTGATTCAATAAATCATCTTTCATTTATCGGGTAAAATATTAAAGACTTTTTAACTTTATCTTTGTTATGGCAGTTTGAAAAACTTACTGAAAATGTTTTTTCACTGGTAAGGTTTTATATCCAAGACATCAAACGGAAAAAACCCAAACAAAAATAGTATGTATACATCCTAACAGTTTAGAATTTATTGTAGGTTTATGGGCGAATAATTCCCACAAAAGGGATTTCTTGACATTGTTGTGTATGGCTGTTCAATACAAATCATGAGCACAACTACTGCAAAATGCATTCAAAACTAAATTAGTTAGGGTAAATAAATCTCCAGTAAATATTCTACGTACAATATCCCAAAGAGTAAATTTTATCTTATGCGATGCTTCATCATATATATGCTAAAAGTTTTCTTTTTGAGTTTGTAGTGTTTTCAGCACTATGTCAATCGTGTTCGGAACTTGGGTTAAAGGCAAACCCACTAACAAGCAGTAGCAGATTCTAAATAACAAAATACACTGATGGATGTTGCAGCAATCCTAAATAACAAAATGTTTTTGAGATCCTCTTCCCATTGAAAATAAACTAGAATCTATTTAGGATCAAAGAGTAGATGGAGTTTTCAGGAAAGAAGATGAATCTATTATTTCAAGCTTTTTTTCTTATCTATTTAAAACATTGAAAAAATAGAAGTACAAGAAGGAAACTCAAACAATGCTAATAATAAAATATAAAAGCGCTTGCACGGTTATAGTTCTAAATTCTTACATGATGCTAAATGTAAAGGTTCATAATAACTCAAGCGAATTGTGCATTTAAGCATAGGTTGAAATCACCTCTATATACTATCATACTATAAAATACGAATAGAAAAAACCCACGGCGTAGCGCGGGTGCTCATCTAGTGTACTTTAAACAACTTAACAAGAAACAAGGTTCATATGATATGACGGCGTTAATAGTTACAATAAGAATATGTCACAACTATATAGGGACAGTGTTAAGTAGACGAACATAAAGGACGTCATAAAACAAGTGCAAAGTCATGGACTCATGGTTGATACATATAAACCCAGTAATCTATGCTTTAGCTAGTAAAGATAATCCATTCATGCTGCTGGAGCATAATCATAGATAACGTCATCGTCGTTGTCACCGTCCTCTCTAAATGCAGCTTCCGCATACCGCATACTCAAATACTTGATCATTGCTAGTGATGCTGATCACTCCAATGCATGTTTTATAGACATTTTCATGTACGCAGAGGACAGTTTCGGAGATAGAAATCATTTTTCTTCTTCTTTGGAAAGGATATGCAAAACAAAAAAAGATTGATTTGAGTTTGATGAAAGAACGAGAGATCATTTAATACTTTTTATAGGTAAAACAAAAGTTGATGTATGTTTGGACTAGTTTCCGTCCTCTACTGACCTCAGCAAGGAGTGTGACAGACATATCTTGTATAAATTGTGGAATGGCGCAATAAATATTACGAATCATGGTGAACTCTTTGACACATAGGATTTATTCGGACACGTCCGCCCACACATATTGGCTTATCATATTCTTTCCAGAGAAGGAATGTTGTAAAAGTTAAAGCCTTTTTAATTTTCTTTATCTCATGAGAATATATTTTGTATTATAATTACTACGTACAAAAGTATGTGATTTCCAGATGGTTTAATAGTTGTATCTTTAATTCTTGTTTCATTTTCTATATTATTACCTGAGTAAACAAAATAGAATGTAACTTAATTTCTTAACAAAGGCTCTGAAAGTGTTCTAAAAAGTGATCTAGACGCAGTGGCGGCGGATCTAGAATAAAAAGTTACGTGAGGTACTATTTAAAATATTGAGAAAAAATAATATAATGAAAACAAAATCTATAGTTGAAACATGGTCACAAGGTTGCTTGTGCCACCACTACCCGCAACATCTGGGAGATCCTCTCCAACACCTACAGGAAGTCCTCCCGTGTTCGCATCCGTCAGATCGGGGATCAACTCAAGGAGAGCAACAAAGGAAACAAGTCCGTACATGATTACCTGCATGGTATCATTAACAAAGCAGATCAAATAGCATTGCTTGATGCTCCGTTACCACATGAAGATCTCTTTTACTATATCACCAGCGGTCTCAAGGATGACTACAGAGCTATTGTGGAGATGGTTCAAGGCCGTGACACACCAATCTCCATCGAAGAGCTCCATGAGAAGCTTATCAACAGAGAAAACGCATTGAAGGCTGCAAGCGAAACCAATCTCTCTGTTCCTGTAACCGCTAATGTGACACACCTTTAACGGCAATCATCTCATGGTGGCTTCACCTCGTCTCACGGTGGCTTCAACTCGACTCGTGGTGGCTTTCGTCCATCTCGCTCGTATCTTGGCAAGTGTCAACTTTGTGGTATTCAAGGTTATGGCGCTAAACGTTGTCCGCAATATCAACAACCGTCACATCAGTTATCCTACCCTGCTCAACAATTCAATCAGTTTCGTGGGTTTGCTCCTTCCCAGGCTCCGCATCTACCTCTTCCTGCTCCCCAATGGCGACCTCAGGCTCATTACACCACCACCGCTAATGATCTCAGCAACCTTTCCCTGCAGACACCTTACAATGGCAATGACAATGTGATGGTTGGTAATGATACCAAACTTCCCATTACCCACACCGGTTTAGTTTCTTTCCCTTCTCATTTCAAACCACTCAAACTTCAAAATGTTTTATGTGTCCCTAAAATGCGACGAAACCTCATTTCCGTCAACAAGTTATGCAAAACTAATAACGTTATGGTTCAACTCTGTCCGTATGATTTTCAGGTGAAGGACCTTTACACGGGAACAACACTACTCAAAGGCAAGGCCAATGAGGGCGTGAACGAGTGGCCACTCTCTTCCTCCAAACCTTTTGCTTTAGCTTTTTCTGCAATAAAGTCATATCCTTCGGAATGACATTCTCGATTAGGACATCCAAACACTCAAACTCTTCATATTATGTTAGCTAAATTTCATTTACCAAGTACTTCCTCTGTATCCTCTTCTTTGTTTTGCAATTCATGCTCCATCAATAAAAGTCATAAGCTTCCCTTCTCTATGTCTACTCTTGTGTCTACTCGACCCCTAGAAATTATTTTCTCTGATGTCTGGACGTCTCCTGTCATTTCCATTGATCGCTACAAGTATTATGTGATTTTTGTTGATCATTACACTCGTTATACTTGGCTTTATCCTCTTAAAACAAAATATCAAGTTGCTCAAATCTTTCCTATCTTCAAAGCTCTCGTTGAAAACCGATTCAACCAAAAGATCCTTACATTATTCTCTAACAATGGTGGCGAGTATCTTGCATTACGACCATTTCTTTCTACTCACGGAATTTCCCACCTCACCAGTCCACCGCACACTCTTGAACACAATGGAATGGCAGAACAGAAACACTGCCAGATAGTGGAAACAGGTCTCTTGCTTCTCACACACGCACAGATTCCTCATTCCTACTGGACCTACTCCTTTGCGACGACCGTCTACCTCATAAATCGACTCACCACTCCAACTTTGGCGGATCATACTCCTTATTAACCGTTGTTTCACGACACACCCAACTACTCGAAGCTGTGCATCTTTGGCTGTCTATGCTACCCGTGGATCAAACCATATGGTCAACACAAGTTTACTCCAAAGTCTAAACCGTGTGTCTTCATGAGGTATTCTCTTACTCAGAGTGCATACATCTGCCTCGATGTTGAGACTTCTCGTGTCTACATCTCCCGCCATGTTCATTTTGTTGAATCGGTATTTCCTTTCTCTCGTCTCTTAGCTCAAACACAATCCACTTCTGAAAACACCTCTTCCTCTGATTTCGTTTATGCGTCTATTGTTCCTATCTTTCCTCAAACACTTGTCTTTGCCAATATCTCGTATTCTACTCCTTCACCTACCGCTGATGTGTCTTCCACGACGCAAGAGTCAAACCATAACATTTCTCGCACTGCAGCTATTGCCGATGATCCCTCTGTATCAAATACGTGGCTTCCTCTTGTGACTAATGCTCATCCGATGGTAACAAGCTCTAAAAAAAATATCAAGAAACCAAACACCAAGTATGGCCATCATACTGTTTTGCAGGAACTGGAGCCTGAGAATCTCACACAAGCATTACAAGATGAAAAATGGAGGTGGTCTATGAGCACTGAATATGATGCTTTCTTCAGTAACCACACCTTTGATCTTGTCGACAGAGCTCTTGCTACTAACATTGTTGGTTCTAAATGGGTTTACAAGATCAAACGAAAACCTGATGGTTCGGTGGACAACTACAAATATCGTCTCATTGCTAAAGGGTTTCACCAGCGTCCGGGTGTGGATTTCTATGAGACCTTTAGTCCGGTCAGCAAACACGCTACTATTCATCTTGTTGTCGGCATGGCTGTTGCTTCTGATTGGCCTCTCCAACAGCTTGATGTTAACAATGCCTTTCTTCAAGCTCCGCTTAAGGAGGAAGTTTACATGCTCCAACCCCCAGGATTTGTTGACAAAGATCGTCCTAACCATGTGTGTCGTCTTAACAAGGATGTGGATGGCCTCAGGCAAGCACCAAATGCTTGGTACAATGCTCTTAAAGAATTTCTTGTCAGTATTAGATTCAAGAAGTCTCTTGCTGATGAGTCACTCTTTGTTCTGCGCTCCGAAAACTCCTTTGTCTATATGCTCATATACGTTGATGACATCATCATCACGGGCACATCCACCTCTGCTATCACACGCGTTACTGATCTTCTTGCTGCTAAGTTTTCACTCAAAGATCTAGGTGAGCTCTCGTATTTCCTTGGAATGGAAGCTTACCGCACAAGTGCTGGCCTTCATCTCACGCAGACCAAGTATATCACTAACCTTCTTCGCAAGACAAAAATGGCCGTTGCTAAGCTTGTTGCTACACCGATGGCCTCTGGTCAGGTTCTCTCTTTTTCCTCTGGTGAACTTCTCGCTGATCCCTCTACTTATCGTGCGACTGTGGGGAGTCTTCAGTATCTCGGCTTAATTCGGCCCGAAATTGCCTTTGCTGTCAACCGGTTATCTCAATACATGTATCAGCCATGCACATTACACTGGGAAGTTGTGAAACGTGTGCTCCGATATCTTGCAGGCAATGCAAACATGGGTATCTTTTTCTCCGCTAAGTCTCCGTCCAACTTACATGCGTACTCCGACGCTGATTGGGCTGGGAATCGAGATGATTACACTTCCACGGGTGCCTACATTACCTACTTGGGTCAACAACCTATCTCTTGGTCGTCTAAGAAACAAGCCGGCGTTGCTCGGTCGTCCACCGAAGCTGAGTATCTGGCACTAACGGCGGCTGCTTCTAAAGTCAAATGGCTAACTTCTCTCATGTTGGAACTTGGTCTTAAGTCTATGGATGTTCCTATTCTTTATTGTGACAGCATTGGTGCAACTTACCGCTCTGCCAATCTGGTGTTTCACTCTCGTATGAAGCATCTTGCACTGGATTATCACTTCGTTCGTGAATAAGTATAGGATAAACACCTTTGTTTCGATCATATTTGCTTTGCGGACCAGCGTGCTGACGCGTTAACGAAGCCACTTTCGCATGCTCGTTTTCTTGATCTCTCGGCCAAGATTGGACTCTGTCGCCAACGTCCATCTTGAGGAGGCGTATTATATAGATAGTCTTTATCTATAGTAGTGCTTATCTTGTATAGCTTTCGTAATCTCTGAGTATCTCTAGATTATGATCATAACAACCTTAACAACCTGTTGTACAAATATGTGCTCTCATTGTTGAATAAGAATTATCAGTTATCACCTCTCTACATAACATAGGCCACGTTTCACCAAATGTGCTTAATCATAATAGCAAGATAGACAACTGAAGACTTATTACTAATGAGCATGGGGCAAGTGCCCCACCTCCCAATACTTTAGATCCGCCCCTGTTTAGACGCTTAGTCGACGCCTTGACAACCGTCTGGACCGCTTAAAATTATATTTTTATAATTTTTAATTTTGCATATTTAAATTTTTAAGTTTTACATTCATATACATAATTAGAAACGTTCATATGTTCGGTTGAACAAAAAAAAACGTTCATATGTTCTTGATATAAATTAAATAAAAATCTATTAATTTTATGATTAATTACTTTTATTTCTCTAACATATATATATTTCTATGTAATTTTTATCTATAAATTCATATATATAATATTTTATATTTTAATCCTAAACCGCTTAAAATTGTTTGGATTGTTTAGGTCTCGATTAAGCGTTCTAGATGTTAGGTGTTCGGTTACTATCTAATTACCGTCTAATACTTTCTTAAATATTAGCTAGTTATGTTAATTATTTATTAATTTTCCATATACATTTTCATTGAATTTGATCAACGGATGGTCTCGGCCACCGGGAGAAATTATAGAGATTACTACGTGTCAAAAAAAAAAAATCAATTTGGTATGTGTCCAAGCACAATTGTTTCTAATCGATGCTGAATATTGCACACGCTTTCGAAAGGTTGACTTGAGGTTGCGTATAAAAGATCCCAATGATCTCGCAATTCTCTCATCAAATGCATATTACTCCGTTTTTGTTCCCATACTAAATTTTAACCCGCGGTATATCGCGTGTATATAATTTTTGTTATTATTTATATTTTATATTGTATTTGTTTGTTAAATATTGTATATTTTGCAAATAGAGGAATAACTAAATTTACCGACCGTTTGTGCTGCTAAATATTTATGTTAATTATTTAACCCGCAATATATTTCACGACTATTTTTTTTATTATATTTAGTTTATTTTGTTTAGTGTTTGAGATTGTATTTTGATTTTTAATTATTATAACAAAAATAGGAATCTAAATATATAGTAATTCATTTATACGCTATGATTAAGTCACATTTTTCCTAATGATTTAAGTATTTTACACAATCTTAGTTAAATCAATTTAATTTTTATATGTCAAATATTCAATATTAATTAGTGTTGACAAATAATAAAATAAGGATTTAACCCGTATGAGTACAAATTTAATGATATTTTATCAATTCCAACATGTCTTCTTTATAAGCCATCTACTATATAACCATATTATATAGTATTTTAAAATGTTTTAATTTTACATATTCGTAATATTAAAAATTTATTAAGTTTATATATATATTAATTATAATATTTAAATAAATGTGAATCGAAATTTTTCTTACGTTAAGAATCAAAGCTCACATATTTTGGAAAACAAAATAGGAATCAAATTGTTGTTTTCTTTGTTTGCAAGGATTCAGAGATAGAATATCTTCAGTACATAATAGAAGGTGTGGTTAAATATATCATAGTTTCTGTTTCCATATTGATTCTGCTGTATTTTTTTAGTTGGAATGGTATGTAAAATATTTAGGAAACAAAATCTGAAGTAATGTTATTTTTGGAAAATTTTTAGGGATTAACTTTGTAAATAAGTTTTTAAATAAATTCAAATAAAAGGGTAAAACCCAAAATATAGTTCAAAAATGTTAATATAGATGCTTTTTTTTAAATGTAATGTTAAATTATATTCAAAAGAAAACTTTTTTTACAACTAGTGCCTCAGTTTTTTGAAGGACTTAAAAAAGGGTACGAAAATCAAATTCTAGAGCCTAGCTATATGAGTAAACCATTTTCGTAACGCCGATCCCCCATGAGACCTATCGCAAGAAGTTCATCTCTGATCTGCTTGTCGTTTAGTTGAATAAGGTGAGAAGCAGGGTTCGGTGTCTCACCATGCTTCCTCCCATTCCGCTCATGCCATAATGTATAAACCGTCGCCGTTCCCATATGTTTTATCTAGCAGTTTTTTTGTTCATCAAGTATAGAACACTATGTTTTGTGTCTCTGAATTTGTTCTATGCAGATGTGACATCGTTTGTGAGTTTTGCGTTGGTGGCAACACTGCTGATAACGATCAAGAATTATACGTCCAAGCTACATACGTAGAAAATGGTGACGAGGATCAGGACCGTGCCTACATTTTCGGGGTTCTAAAGCTACTCTTTAAAAATATATGGTCTCTTTATACAAATTAAGATCAACAAATGCTTGAAAAGTTAACATACAGTAAAATCTTCAAATTTAAATAAGAAAGTAATTAAGCTTTTGCTGTGTTTGTCTTTATATATCGTCCTGATTTTTCGTTGGTGTTTTAAAGGAATTTTAAATAAAATTTTCATTTTAAACCTCATTGTTTTCATGAAAAAGCACAGTCTTGACCACGATGATATCAATGATTATGCTCCAGCAGCATGACTGCATAATACTCATAAATGCTACTACTTTGGTTGGATTACATAGATACTCCATGCATGATTTTGTATTTCTCAAAATGAAATGGGCATGCCTTTTTTTAGTAAATTGCATGGTTTATTGTTTGAATGGAATAGAAATATCTCTCAGCTTAAAAGAGAATACACGTATTTAATTAAGACCTTTAGCTAATCAACTTAATTATATATGTCTGTTATCCTAATATTAATAGTGTCAATTAAAATAATGATTAGTGTAATATCGAGTTAATGATATTTTAACTTTTTTTGAAAGTTTAAATTATTTAAATAAAGAAGCGGAATAAAACCAAATAAAAATTATAAATTTTAATGTCTGATAAATCAAGCTCCCTACTCATTTGTATTGAGAATCATTTTGGTTTCTTTTATAATATGACTTTGAACAATTGCCCTGTTTTTCCAAGCGATATGGGATATTTTATACATATATTTTTATTCATCGATTAAGTAATATATGTCCGTTTAAAATTTTTTGAATTATATCGTATGCCAAAAAAATCTGAAATTTTATTAAGTAAATACATTATATTATAGTTCAAAATAATTTAAATATAAGATCAAATAAAAGTGAAAGGAGAATCATATATTTATATTTGAATTAGATAGAGAGATTTATGAAAATTAGATAAAATTTGGAAATTGAAACAACCCTTCCCGTTTTTTTTTTTTATACCTTAATTCACTAGTGGTCCCATACCCACTAACATCCTATCAACAATCAGTAACCGCGGATAACCAAATAAAACAAATTCCATTAAACCAAAAGAATTCCAATAATCAAACCAATAACAAATACCATAATCCAAATAGAGAAATAACCAACAACTAACATACTACAATGTTCCAATAACTTAATCTAGCAACCTAACAATAGCTAGACCACAATCAATCAAGCCTCTAGAACTTCCCTTCCTCATCGCCTTGATTCCACAATCACACTTTGCCTTTACCTGCACCACAAACACATATTGCAATGCATGAGTATTTTACAAACACTCAGTAAGGCAATCCTCTCATCTACTGGGCTATACACACAAGCAATAGAGTATCCAATAACCACACACAACAATCAACACACAACCAACAACAAACCAGGACTCGGCATCGACCGATGCCAACATGCGTCGACCGATGACAACTGAGGAAGCATCGACCGACGCAGAAGCTGCATCGACCGATGCAAGTGCAACTTGCATCGACCAATACCCAGTCTGCATCGACCGACGCATGCTCGACGCAACACGAAAACCCTAAAGTTTATCGCGCCGTCCTCGCACTTGCATCGACCGACGCAAGCAATGCATCGATCGACGCAACGTCGAGCACCGTGATTTCCCCGAAGCTTCTCGCCGGATTTCGTTCCTACAACCACAGAAACTCATTCCCAAGCCACAAGAAAGCTTCCTAACGTCCTTAACTACGATCTAACACATCTAACAACACCAAACAAGCAAGTTAAAGGTTCCTCTAGCTTAGATAAGCCATGGTCATGCACTTACCTGTGCCAAGACGAATCTGAACAATAAACAAGCAAGAACTAGCCTCTAGGAAGCTCCTACAACGATCCCAGCTACAGATCTCTATAGGAACGCACCAAATCTCCAAGAAAACTCCAGAAACTCTCAAGAACTCTTTCTCTCTCTCGTTCGCTCTCCAAAACGGCCAATCATCACGAATGGGACAAAACTCGCATCTAAGGGTTTTCCCTAACCCAAAACGCAGCGTTTGACTTAAGTCAAAACGCACAAACTCAACGTTGCATCGACCGATGCATACCTTGCATCGACCAATGCATACCTTGCATCGACCGATGCAACTCCCAAACCGGGATTCCGGTTCACGGATGTTACAATTCTCCCCCACCAATATGGATTCGTCCCCGAATCCCGCATCATGGCCCGCACATCCCTAGACCGGACCAAACACCGTCAGCCAAGGTTTCCCGTGCCACTGTCGCAACAGCCCGCACACCTCCGACTGACCCTCGAGGTCTCCCTCTAGCCAATATACTCGCATCATAAACACAATTTGCTCACAACTCAGTGCTTCCCCCGTTCGTGGTCGCAACCAACGAATCATGCCGGCTCGCTATCAGGCCAACCGCCTTAAGCTACGGCATCCAGGAAGTCACTCACACACACTCCCCCCGCTCTCGGGTCGCAACCCTCGAGACATACCGGCTCACTGCCGAGCCTCGGCTCATAGCTACGGTATCCAGGGAGTCTCAAATATCCCGCTCTTGGGTCGTCACCCTCAAGCGCGCTCTCGGATCGTCATCCGAAGCAACATACCACTCCCACTCTCTGGCCACAAAGTCCATCGAGTTATCGGTATCACATGAGTTGGGCCCACACGGCCTTGAGCAAAACAAATACTGATGCCAACGAGTATCTCCCGGCTAGATCTACCTCAACATTTCCACAAAACTTCCCTTTTTAGAAACTTTCCAATTCTGGAACCTTCCTTTTGTGGAAACTTTCTATTTATGGAAACTTCCAAAAATAGAAACCCGAACTATTTCTCTTTTCCCATGACAACAACAGTCAAACATAAAGAAAAAATACTCATCTTATTAATCTCAAAATGTCATAATCGTTACAACCTCAACGAAATTACAACAGAACAATAAGACAAAAATACAATAACCGGAGCAATCAACCCGCATTCCGAGCACCACCTCATCCTGATACTTAGTCGCACAACCAACCACCCCTAAGCGACCAAATATCAAGAGAGATGGGCTGGAATACTCCGTACCCGCTCCAGCCACGGACTACAACTCGGACCCGGCTAGACAAGCTCAAGTCGCGGTCTGCTTCTCAAACCACTTCTTAAACCTTGCCTTCATCCTCGCCTCGGGCTCCCAAGTCTGCTCCTCTACTCCGTCACAGTCCCACAGGACTCTCATCAAAGGAACCTTCTTCTTCCGAAGTTCCTTGATCCTCCTCTCGAGAACCCTCACTGGTCTCGCCTCCAAAGTCATGTTAGGCTGAAGATCCTCAGGAATCTTAGCCAACAACTGATCACCCTCGTGAAGACACTTCCTCAGCATCGACACTTGAAATACCTTGTGGAACGCACGCATAACCTCAGGCAACTCCAACCGGTATGCCACTGGTCCCACCCGCTCAACCACTCTGAACGGACCCATGTACCTTGGACTCAACTTAGTCTCTGTCAGTGACCTGTTCGGACCTCGCAACATGGCCATCTTGAGATACACTCTATCCCCAACCTGAAACTCAAGATCCTTTCTCCTCCTATCAGCATAACTCTTCTGCCGATCCTGAGCCTCCTTCATGTTCAGCCTCAGAACCTGGATCTTCTCCGAGGTCTCCTGAACAAAATCTGCACCAAATATGCTCCTCTCCCCCACCTGAGTCCAACATAACGGTGTACGACACGGCCTCCCATACAAAGCCTCATAAGGAGCCATCCCAATACTAGCCTGTTAGCTGTTGTTATAAGCAAACTCCACCAAGCTCAAGTGATCTGCCCAATGACCACCCCAATCCAGCACACACATCCTCAATAAATCCTCCAAAATCTGGATCGTCCTCTCTGACTGACCGTCCGTCTAAGGATGATAGGCTGTACTCATATGTACCTTCGTGCCCATCTCTGCCTGAAATGCCTTCCAGAGTACCGAGGTGAACTTGGAATCTCTATCAAACACAATACTAGCAGGCATACCATGCAGTCTAACTATCTCCCTCACGTACTTCTTGGCCAAAACCGCTGCTCCATCAGTTTTCTTGATGGCCAGAAAATGCGCAGACTTAGTCAAACGGTCCACAATGACCCAAATAGCATCAAACGTCCTCGACACAGGCAAACCCACCACGAAGTCCATCGTGATCAAATCCCACTTCCACTCTGGAATAGGCAAACTCTGTAATAAACCACCAGGAACCTGATGCTCCGCCTTCACCAGCTGGCAAGTATCACACTTCGCCACCCAGTCAGCTACGTCCTTCTTCATCCCGACCCAGTGATAATACCGCTTGAGGTCACGGTACATCTTGGTCGCTCCTGGATGAATAGAGAACTTGCTCGAATGAGCCTCTCTCAATATCTCCTGCCTCAAATCGTCACCCTTGGGCACACAGATCCAACCATGCACAAGGATAGTACCATTAGCAGAAACCTGATACTCTGCACCCGCAGCCTTAGAGGCATTCACCAGCCCCTCATTGCTCTCCTGAGCTAACCTCACTCTGCTCAACAAATCCGCTCTATCAGCTGCCTCCAAACCCAAAGGTTCTTGTGAGATAGCACACAAACTCAAAGCACTAATCTCACCTACCAACACCTCCATATCCTGCTCCTGAGCCGAAGCCACCCGCTTCTGACTTAAAGCATCTGCAACCAGATTAGCTTTACCAGGATGGTAAGCTATGTCCAAATCATAATCTGCTACTAACTCCATCCAACGCCTCTGCCTCAAATTCAGCTCAGGCTGAGTAAAAATGTACTTCAGACTCTTGTGATCTGTAAATACCCATACCTTCCCACCATACAGATAGGATCTCCAAATCTGAAGAGCAAAGATCACTGCTGCCATCTCCAAATCATGAGTAGGGTAATTAGCTTCATGCTTCCGCAACTGCCCTGAAGCATAGGCTATAACCTTCCCCTGCTGCATAAGTACACAACCCAACCCCACTCTAGAAGCATCTGTATACACAACATAAGGCTCGTCCTGCTCAGGCAGTGCTAACACCGGCATGGTAGTCAACATCTGCTTGAGACTTGCAAAACTTGCCTCACACTCTGGTGACCACACAAATGGGACATCCTTCCCTGTAAGCTTATTTATCGGCTGAGCCATACTCGCAAAACCCCGAACAAACCTCCTGTAGTAACCTGCTAACCCCAGGAAACTTCGAATCTCAGTGGCACTCTGCGGCCTCAGCCACTCCCTGATGGACTGAATCTTCTCTTGATCCACTGAAACTCCCTCAGCTGAAACAATATGACCCAAGAACCCCATCTCACGCTGCCAGAAACTGCACTTACTCAGCTTAGCAAACAACTTCTGCTCCCTCAGCTTCTCCAACACTGCTCTCAAATGTACTGCATGCTCCTCAGGACTCTTAGAATATACCAGGATGTCGTCGATGAAAATGATGACTGACACGTCCAGAAACTCCTGGAACACGCTGTTCATCAATCTCATAAACGCAGCTGGCGCGTTTGTCAACCCAAACGGCATCACCACAAACTCGTAGTGCCCATATCTCGTCCTGAAGGCCGTCTTCCTCACATCTGCCTCATGTATAGGAATCTGATGATATCTTGATGCCAAGTCGATCTTGGAGAACCAAGTAGCACCCCTCAACTGATCCAACAACTCATCAATCCTCGGGAGAGGGTACTTGTTCTTCACAGTAACTCGGTTCAAACCCCGATAGTCAATACACAACCGAAAACT
This sequence comes from Camelina sativa, assembly GCF_030686135.1. Taxonomy (NCBI): domain Eukaryota; kingdom Viridiplantae; phylum Streptophyta; class Magnoliopsida; order Brassicales; family Brassicaceae; genus Camelina; species Camelina sativa. Next base: position 32,136,743 of record NC_141896.1, on the reverse strand, counting down.
CCCATCCTTCTTCTTAACAAACAGCACCGGAGCCTCCACGGTGAACAACTAGGACGGATAAAACTCTTGCCCAACAAATCCTCCAACTGCTTCTTCAGCTCTGCCATCTCTGCTGGAGCCATCCAGTAAGGAGCCTTGGATAACGGCATCGTCTCCGGTTCCAGCTCAATAGTAAAAGGATCCGACCGAGATGGTGGTAATCCCTGCAATGACTGGAACACATCCTCAAAGTCCTTCACAACCGGAATACCGCTAACCGTAGACTTCCCCACTGACTCTGGCATAGATATAGTAACCAGATAAGCCTCACGGCCCTTCTCGATCATCTTCCCAGCCTGAACGGCTGAGATCACGAGACTCCCCGAAGTCGGTCTAATGCCCTGAAAAACCAACTTCCCTCCTGGACGCTCAAACTCCACTCTACCCCGATAGCAATCCAAATGCACCTTATATCGATGCAACCAATCCATACCAAGAATAACATCATACAACGCCACTGGACTGATAAGCAAATCCGCTGGCCACGACTCTCCTGCGATCTGAATATCAACTCCTCCAGCTCGTCCAATAACCCTCAGGAACTTGCCTCTCGCAACTCTGACAACTCCTGAACGCTCTCCAGAATCCCCTCTGATCCCCGCACTCTCGGCTCACTCCGGAGTAATGAAGCTATGAGAAGCTCCAGAATCAAACATAACATGGGACTTAAACCCGCCCACCAACAAGTTCCCTACACAAACCTCATGTGTTGAGAACCTAACACTTGACCACAAGCAAAAACAAATATAATCTAAACTATTGAACTGACTAAGTTCGAATCTCAGAAGTTATACCTGTGATCGCTCCTGCACTAGTGCCACCGGGCTCCTGGGTCGAGTACACCTGAGTCGTCGGCTTGATCCAACCCACCGGCTGCACACCGTGCTGCACACCCTGCTGCACCCCTGGCTAAGCTCCAGCCTGCAACACTGCTACTGCCCTCTGCTGCAACTTGGGACAACGAGGCTTGACATGCCCCGTCTCTCTGCAGTAGTAACACACTCGAGTATCTATCCGCGGCTCCGTCACCGCCCGCTGCTCTATCGCTGCCCGCTGCTCACCTCTCTGTGGACAGCTCGTCACCTTGTGGTCCCTGCTACCACACCCAAAGCATTTCGCACCCCCGTGCCTCAATCTCTGCATAACATCAAACTTCCTCTTCTGCCCCTGCGCAGGCTTGCCGCCCTTGCTAGGAACAGAAAGCGGCTGAGACTGCTGTGGCTACACCGAAGAACCGACCACAACCACCTGTGACCTCAAGTCATCCTCTATCCTAGCTGCAACCTCAACCAACTCTGCTCTCGTAGCATAGCTCCTCACTCTGCACCGAGTCCTCAAATCATCCCGCAGAGCCAACAAAAACCTCCGCACCTGAGCCGACTCTGGCTCCCATGCCCTGCCTGCATACCCCACAAGCCGACTGAACTCTGCATCCAGCTCCCGCACTGTACGGTCCCCCTGAGTCAAACCTAAGAACCATGCCTCCATACGATCAAGAGCCTCCTGAGGAAAATACTTGGAGTTAAACTCCCCCACAAAATCTCCCCAAGATATACCCCTCTGCACCCTCCGTGCTGTCACCGACCTCCACCACACACGAGCATCTCCTGACAAGTAAAACACTGCCAGATCCACCCTGTACCGGTCGGGACACCTAAGCGAAAGGAAAATATCCTCCATCCGCTCTCTCCACTCATCCGCTACACTCGGATCGGTACTTCCTGAGAAATACCCGGCTCCCACATGTCGTAGCTGCTCCATCATCCGCACATACTGAGCATCCACTACCTCGGCCCCCGGCTGCACACCCGCCTGCAAACCCGCCACAGGCTGCACCGCTGGAACCTGCCCACCACCCACTGGCGGCACTACCGGATCCTGCCCACCAACCACTGGCGGCACTACTGGATCCTGCCCACAAACCACTGGCGGCACTACTGGATCCTACCGACCAACTACTGGCGGCACAACTGCTGGAAGTCGCTGCAAAACCTGAGCTAGCAAGTCCATCAAGACATCCTCCCTGCCTAGAGCACCTCCCGCTGCAACCCCCACACCCGGGGCAACACCGTGACCGACACCGGGCCCATCCGCCCTGCCGTCACCCAAACCAGCCTGGTCTCCAGACACACTAGGATGAACCTGCGACTCCGCCACCTCCTCACTGGCCATGCTCTGGGTCACACTCACACTGGCCTCAGGAACCTGACCTCGTCCCCGACCACGACCACGACCATCGCCCACGACCACGACCGCGACCAACAGCATCCTCACCCCTAACCATCTGTATCATCCAAGAACAGAAGGCTAAGCAAACAATAGTTCCAATACACAAAAACACAACTTACCGTGGAATCACAAAACAGGCTCGAAGAGGATGTTCTAGGACTTCATGCCACACACAATTGACCAATCACACAATCAATTATAGCATGGAATCCTAAACATCAACAGCAAAAACGCAATGAACCCTAGACCTAGAACCGTAAGGGCTCTGATACCAAAATGAAACAACCCTTCCCGTTTTTTTTTTTTTATACCTTAATTCACTAGTGGTCCCATACCCACTAACATCCTATCAACAATCAGTAACCGCGGATAACCAAATAAAACAAATTCCATTAAACCAAAAGAATTCCAATAATCAAACCAATAACGAATACCATAATCCAAATAGAGAAATAACCAACAACTAACATACTACAATGTTCCAACAACTTAATCTAGCAACCTAACAATAGCTAGACCACAATCAATCAAGCCTCTAGAACATCCCTTCCTCATCGCCTTGATTCCACGATCACACTTTGCCTTTACCTGCACCACAAACATATATTGCAATGCATGAGTATTTTACAAACACTCAGTAAGGCAATCCTCCCATCTACTAGGCTATACACACAAGCAATAGAGTATCCAATAAACACACACAACAATCAACACACAACCAACAACAAACCAGGACTCGGCATCGACTGATGCCAACATGCGTCGACCGATAACAACTGAGGAAGCATCGACCGACGCAGAAGCTGCATCGACCGATGCAAGTGCAACTTGCATCGACCAATACCCAGTCTGCATCGACCGACGCATGCTCAACGCAACACGAAAACCCTAAAGTTTATCGCGCCGTCCTCGCACTTGCATCGGCCGACGCAAGCAATGCATCGATCGACGCAACGTCGAGCACCGTGATTTCCCGAAGCTTCTCGCCGTATTTCGTTCCTACAACCACAGAAACTCATTCCCAAGCCACAAGAAAGCTTCCTAACGTCCTTAACTACGATCTAACACATCTAACAACACCAAACAAGCAAGTTAAAGGTTCCTCTAGCTTAGATAAGCCATGGTCATGCACTTACCTGTGCCAAGACGAATCTGAACAATAAACAAGCAAGAACTAGCCTGTAGGAAGCTCTTACAACGATCCCAGCTACAGATCTCTACAGGAACGCACCAAATCTCCAAGAAAACTCCATAAACTCTCAAGAACTCTTTCTCTCTCTTGTTCGCTCTCCAAAACGGCCAATCAACACGAATGGGACAAAACTCGCATCTAAGGGTTTTCCCTAACCCAAACGCAGCGTTTGACTTAAGTCAAAACGCACAAACTCAACCTTGCATCGACCGATGCATACCTTGCATCAACCGATGCAACTCCCAAACCGAGATTCCGGTTCACGGATGTTACAGAAATATTTGTTTCTAAAGACCTTCCATGTAATTAAGTATAAACTGAAAGGGTAGATTACCAAATATACTTCAAAATGTTAATATAATAGTAGTAATTAATCAATAAAATAAGATTAAAATAAAAATAATAGATGACTTAAAGTTATTAAAATGGAAGTACATTTGCAAATATAACATTTAATCTCCTACTTATTAAAATGGAAGTACATTTGCAAATATAACATTCTACTTGTAATGAACTTTTACCATTTTAATAAAAACCATAACTTAAAGTTATTATTTGTAATATTATAAATGTCTATACATCATTTCATTACAAACGGGTGCACATATTAGAAAATCTCTAAACAAATCAATTCCTTATATCTAATAATCTAAACAATTTTGTTACGCTTTTCACACAAAATCAACAAAGTGAAATATATATAGAATAAGAGAAAAAAATCTGGATATATCCACCGAATTAACAAGATAATAATCAGTTATACAAAATCGACATACATCAATATATTTTCATAACACACTAGGTACTAACCCGCTGAGAATCGCGGACTGAAATTTTTTTAAATAAAAATTTGTGATAATTTATTTTATTATTATGTTATTTATAATAGTTTGTGATTAAAAATTTGGTTTGCTTAGATTATAATTTTTGTATTTTAAAAATGTTTATTGAAAACCTGTCAATAAACATTTGCATGTAATGAATAAAATTGTTTAAACCTTTGTCGACTAAACAATCCTTACTAACATGTAAAAAAGAGCAACTAAATATAGCTAGTAAAAATTCTAAAAAACCTCTTTGAAAACAACATTCATTGTTTTTTTGTGTGGCTTCCTTTTCTTGTCTGTAATAATTTTAATCTGTTGTGGAAATTTTTTTTGATAAAATTTGTAGCTATATATTTTATTCAATTTGGTTTTTAAAATCTTACCTGTTAATCTTTTTTTAAGTACAAATTAGTTTTGATTCTAATAGATTTTTTTTTTAATTTTCTATAATTTATTTATTTGATGTGTCCCAATTTTCATTTTTTAATTAATTAATTAATCTAAATTAAGTTTTTAATGGAAATTGAATGTAATTTTTACACATTTTAAGGTTAGTTTCATATTTGTACTACCCAATTAATATAGTAGGATAAAATTTGTAGTTGTAGATTTTATTCGATTAGATTTTTAAAATTTTAGCTATTAATTTTTTTTAATACGGATTAGTTTTGATTCTAATAGATTTTTTTTTTTACTTTTCTAAAATTTATTTTATTTAATGTGTCCTCCATTTTCGTTTTAGTTATATTTATTTAATTAAGTTTTTCTAATGGCAATTGAATGTAATTTTTAACACATTTAAGGTTAGTTTCATATTTGTACCTCCCAATTAATATAGTAGGATAATAAACATCTTATTATATAAAGCTTGATGTCAAAGTTACTCATTAACAAGATCGTGACACGTGTCAAATGTATTTATAAGATGTTGACACGTGTCAAAAAAATCAGTTTTTTTTTGTAAACGTAGTAGGACAGCTAATTATATTTACTAAATTTTACATGTTTATATTTTAAAATTTTATTTTCCTAAATCAAAAAAGAAAACTAACAAAATCATTATATTTTCCATTGTATGCTAATTATATTATACTGTGTTCTCAATAAAATTTGACATGTGTAAGCAAAAACTTAATTTATTAAGCATGCATATTAATCAGTAAATAATGAATAACAAAGTGAAAAAGAATAACATAAGTTATTTAACATAATTTTAGTAGGATATAAATTGTATTTATCATTGTAATATTAATTTTTATTGTAAGTAAGTACAGAAAACCTTGAAAGAATAATGAACTTAAAAAGAAAAAATTTCAATACATAATGTGTATTATTATAGTTTTACATGTTTTATTTTAAAGATTTTAATACATATAGTAATATGAGAAACCTCAAAAAAAATAGAAAAAATATTTTTGTAGGAGTGACTTTTTTGTTAATTGATGAAAATTGACAAAAGTATTATTTATGAAATTATGACATATAGAAGAATAATATTTAGGATATTTTTGGATTTCCAAAAATTTTGTGGATGTTAACTGATTTTTTTATTGATTATTTTTATTGTTAAATTAAAATACTAACCAATATACATATGATGCTCATATTATTTTTGTTATTAAATTTTCAACTCTAATCCATGAAGAAGTGAAATATGGTTTTACGATGCAATATATAGTTAATATGATTACTAAATCGAATGTCTAACGATGAAATTTATTTTAGATTAAAAATATTTCTGATATTAATTTGTATCATTTTTTAAAAAATCATTTAAGAATATGAGTAATTTTTTTATGTTTGATTTTATAATTTCAACACATGTATTTTTGTAATTTTATTATGCATATGTTAAAACATAAGATCATTTGAAATAAATTATAATTTATAGGAAGGAATCTTCAGTTATTTGATGAGAATGTCTCTATATCTTTATATATATTTTTATTTTATAAATTTCACTCATTTAAAATTGATTATGACATGAGGTAAAATTAATACAACATAACAAATATATCTTAAATAATGATGATTCAGATTTTTTGCGAATTATATTTTGTTAATTTTTATTTGTATTTTCAATTCTTACTAAGAGATTTGATATCATATATTAATTTTGTTTGATATAAATATTTAGTTCTATGCATTACGATGAAATGTGTAATTAAACTTAAAATTTGGTTTATTATGATGGTATAGATATTTAAATGATACTCCCTGTCCTGTAATAGTTTTTGGGTAAAAGCATAAAGATTAATAAACAATAAATATTATCTCATTTATAAAACTTCAACCAAAATGAAAATATACTGCACAGTTCAAATAGTCATTAATTGTTATATTAATAATAATTATAAGAAATTTGAAAAAATATTATAAAATAGATCAAAAAAGCCTCAAAACTGTTATATAATGAAACTGAGAGAATAGTAAAATGAAATATGAGAAGGTCATATTTAATATTAAAATGTTACAAGATAAAATCTAAAAATATGTATATTACTACTTAATTATTGTCAATAATTTTTTTAATTTTTAGCCGCGTAATAACGCGGGCCTTATCTAGTAACAATATAAAACGTATAATAATATATACTATATTTATTTAAATTTCTTTAAATTACATTTAGAATATCAACCCATGCTATCATATTCTAGTAGTGTGGAATTTCAACTAACAACAACTCACACAACTACTGAAATTATAAAACATGCAAAATCGAATAACAGATGACTGTTCCATTCATTGCATATATATTCAAATATCATAATGTGCTTTTGTAGAAATTCGAGTTAAAAACAACGAATCTGATAGATCCTTAAGAAACAGCATAATAGATAATAGTTTTATAGAGATACGATTTTTCATTCCCATGTAGCAAAGACAAGGGAATTGGCAGCACCAGATTGCTCCAATGTTAAGTTAGATTCATACTCCAATGTTCTTGTCTTTGATTGACCTAGTGTTAGCTTCAATGGCTTCTTCCTCTCTGATTTCGCAAGATGAGAATAGCAGAAAGACCAGAGAAGCTACAATGGAGATAGTAACAAGATATCAGATAAAAAAAACACAAAAAAGGATCAAAATATTAGGATTCAAAGACCTGAATCGTCTCTGTTTTGAGGAAATACCTCTGGATTCTTTGTTCGTTGGGTAAACAGATACCAACTTTGCATGTAACGCTGAAATTGCCTCCCTTTGGTTCTTCTGGGAGAGGTGGGAATGCTGACAGCAGCTCTACTTCTTCTGTCGTTATCATTGATTGGTCATCTGATGTCTGTTGTTGTAATCATCTAAGGAAACAGCTAACGATTGTTGCAGTTCTTCTACAGGAATAAATCCGATTAAAAGATCCATCAATCTTGTTTTTTGTCCAACAGACTAGAGACCGTGCAGTTGCAGAAAAGTTGTAAACTAACCTTGGGTTTGGAATGAGGAGTCAAGGGTCTTAACTGTTTCTTTGAGAGAGAAGCAACGGGTTCACAAGGACCACAGTGCATGAACGGAGATAAATACACTAGCAAAGCCTTGGGTGTGACCATTCCAGACCACTTTTTCATCTCTTGACCAGTGCTTGGATAAATAACAAGTACCAAGGGAAAGGTTTCAAGCTTGTAGTATGTGCAAACCTCTCTTCCTTCTGCTGTATTATGATGGACCTAATACCAAAATAGGTGGGATTCTAAACCAGTTCTGTGAAGAGTGTTTCAGTTTAAGCAAACGAAAGGGGATGTTCTGTATCAAACCTGCCAGAAGATGAAGTGGGTTTTGATAGTCTGAGAAACATGTCTCACTTGCCCAAGTGTCACGATTTAACTATGAGAATGAAACACACACAAACAAAAAAAAAAAGAAGAAAAAAATCAGTATAACAAATCCCAACTGAACCAAAAAAATATAATAAACCTACTCAGTTTATGTAAATTTGTTGGATAATATTTGAAGCTTAGAATACAAGTTATCCTTACAATAGAGAGATAAGGATAAGAGACACTCAAGATAATCCGAATTAGAATTAGGAGTTATCTAGTTCGGAGAGAGATATATTCTATATATATATATAAATAATATTACACGTTATTATCACGTATCATGTTATTATCATATAATATTAGTCAATTAAAGGTTTAACAAGTTCATTATTTATTCAACAAACATAAATATTCTCAAAATTTACATGAAACATTCATGTAAATTAGGTAAAATCCAAAAAATCGACGGGTCAAGATAGAATTTTTAAATCGACGAATTATATAAATTAGGTAAAATCCAAAAAATCAAAAACATTATGTATTGAAAACATTATATTCGATTTAATTTTTTTCATTTATTTTTAGTTGTATATACAATATTAAATAAATAAGATGTTGCTGTCAAACCAATGTACAGTGCAGAAAAATATTTGATAAATTTGATATACCGTTTATATTTTTTAAAAATTAGTTATTTCTAATAATATTAGCCTAAAGTACAAAATGAACTAACGTGGATGACAACTAATTGTGAGTGGGAAGTAAATGATATATAAAATAATATCTTGATCATTAAAATCAGTTAGAAATCTTAAATTTTGAATAAAATATACCACCAAAATTATCATATATTTTTGTGGGTTAATCTACATAACAGATATAACATTACAAAACGGTAAAAAAATATATAGTTCAATAAGAAATAAGATGATAGAACTTTAGTATATACAGTATATATACAGTACAATAAGAAATGGTAGAACTTTAGTTGATAGTGGCGATAGTTGAGCTACTTAGGAACCGGTTTCAGGTACTTATTTTCTAACAAAAATAAGTCAGATAGACAAAACAATTATGACAACTAGTATAAGAGACACTGAATTTTTCTAGGTTTTTTTTGGCCGCTTAAAGTATCTGATTTCAAGATGCAGGTTGAGGACTTGATCCACAGGTACATTTTGGAGAGAGATTCGGAAAATCCTCAGAGTTTGAAGTACATAACTTCGTTACCCACCACCAGGCACCGGTAAAAGGTAAACATCATTAACAAAAAATAAGTAAGGTGGATCAGTTATGATTTATATGACACATCCAGTATAAGAATGACATTCACTATGTTTTTTGATTTTTTTTGCAGCCTGGTAAATTCTATCGCCAATATCAACTAAAGTTCTACCACACGCACCATTCATATTGCATAGACTAACTGTCATCACTCTATCCACAGGTGAACTTGGAGTTGAATTTGAAGAAATCAGTTTGATGGATGATATTTGAGTCTGGTTCCTTTTCAAGAATCCTGTGCTCTGCGCATGACAGTGTCTTAAGCAACGTTGCAAGTAATACTCTAGATTCAGCATTGCTCTCTAACTCTAATTGGTTGAAGATATTAGTGTAGCTTAATCTATCTGTGTTGTTTAAAAGTAAAAAAACAGCAGCCTGAAGGATGAAGAAAAAAAATGCCAAAAGTCAAAATATATCAAGCAATCAATGTATAGATATCAATAAGTCACCTAAAAACAAACAGATACCTGTTCGGTGGAAGCAGTGCCGACTTTGACCTAAAACTCGTAAAGCAAGGGTTTTAGGCGCCAAATATCTATATATACATTTTTGGAGACATTTAACAAATAAATCCTGAAGTTGGAATTTATTTACAGAGCATGCCATTGGTATTAACTAATTAATTTAATAAACAAATTAATTCTACCTATATTCAATTTTTTTAATAGAAATTAAGTGTTATAAAAGGTAACAAACATAATTGCAAATGTATACAGATTTTATTTCCTTATTTTTATAAGGAGGTGAATAAAAGATTGATTTGATAAAAAAAAATGACTTTTAACCTCACATACTATATTTTACTTTCACGGGTTTCGTATGATGAGTTTTTGCGGATTAAAAATCTTTGAACATGTTGCGTGATCCGCCTAGCATGGTGGGTTTGAACCCATGTTTTGAAAATCGCTAGGCGTTAGTCGGGCGGTGAGGGAGGGCCTAGCGATTAATCGGAAAATCGAGGATTAATCGGGGACTAGTTTTAGGGTTTTTATCTATAAATGTGTAACAAATTACCGAGAATTAAGATTGGTCCAGCGGTTTCACATGTATTTGAAACCCAACAGAACACCTGTTCAAGCCCCACAATTTCATTTTTCGCTTTTTTATTAAAGGTTTTTTAATAAATGTGAAATGCCAAAAACACCCTTGTCTTCTTCCACATAGTTTCGATCTGTAACCTCTGTAAACCCTAATTTAAAGTGCCGCCTCTTTATTTTTCTCGACTATTAGTCATTTTTATTTAATATTTTTATAGTTTCAGCCTTCATAGTTACAGATCTATGAAAAAAAAACAGAGTTACAAGTTCAAAAGCTCTCAAATTTTTTTTTTTGATAATTCCGATTTGTTGACTGATTATGGTGAAATCCCGGCGGTGAGCAGTCGCCTAGCGTGTAACCGGCGATTACACGGGCGCCTAAACCGATTTTTAAAACAGTGGTTTGAACTATAGAACCAACACTAAATCTATTAGTTTATTTCATATACTATATATTTGTAGTCATAGTTTGGAAAATTAAGTTATAAATTATTTAGTATATGAACTACAAAATATTACACATACTACAACACATTCTTAATATTCCAAAAAAAAAATTATATACATATAAAAATATATACTAATATACCATATAGATATATGCCTCTGTTAAGTTAACAAAACTAAGTGTTTTAAAATTTTATATTCTATCTAATAACAAATTTCATGTAATTAGGTTCTAAACTGTATAAAACTTAAGAAGAAGAAAAAATGTTCTAAACAAAATTATAAATTAATTAGATAAAATTTAATTAATTGGGAATTTAAAAAATAAATAAATTAAAAATTATTATTTAAAATATAATAATTTATAATTTAGTCACACGGTGTACCGCGGGTAAAAACCTAGTTATAGGCATTTTAGGGGCAGCAAATTTCTAAAAGTTATTTTGGTATAGTGGTTTTTTTTCTTTGATTTTGAGTCTTTTGTGCATGGTTCAAACCCCACGTTTGTAGTATTCGTGATTTTTCTTCCTATTGTATCTCAACAATAATATTCTATTTTATCTAAATTCCTTTATATTAAGTTATTAACTAACATAAAAAATTTATGATTAAAAATAGTAATTGAACTTTAAGAAAAAAAAACCGCACTTTTTCAATTTGACGGTTCCTCTTCTTCTAAATTTCACCAGAAGAAACTTGACGATGTTTTTTCTTTTGATAACAAGTGTTGTATGATGATGTTTATGTACAATTGTTTTTAAAACAAATGAACTTTTTGGTAATTTTTTGCATAGTTATATAATTTTTTTGAAAAAAAAAAAAAACTAGGGTTAAGGGGCACCATTTTCAGATGTGCTTTAGGCGTCATACACCTATGGGCCGACACTGGGTGGAAGCTACCAACTCAACTGGTTTGTCATCAAAATGTCCAATAATGAGACATGTTCCCAGAGATAATTCCATAAAACTTTCAAGTTTATTGTCTTTGTAACCTGCTTCATAATAGGCCTCTAACACTTGAGCACACTTGGCCTAAAACAAACAAAAGAAATCAACCAAGTTTAGACATTATCACCCGCAGCTTCTTTTCTGTTCCCTGGTCTTGAAAATAAAATACTTACCATTTCACCTGGTGGATTAAGCCTAAATGCTTTGTACCTTGGTCAAATCCCATTCCTATAATTAATGGCAGTGACAGACAAATCAATCCCTTCGGTTGAGATATCTTTAGAGGTCAGATATTGCTTGAATCTCTGCTCTTTTACTCTTGCCAAATCAATATCGTTCATCTATTAATAGTACACAAAAAGGTATAATTAAGCTCAATTACTACTCAACAATACCACTCTCGCCAAAAAAAAAAAATGAAATTCGTCTAGCCATGGCATTTAATTATGAAGATAACGGGCAACAAGCAGTTTGCATGAGCTGTGCAAGTGTACTTTTTTCCACATTGGCATCATAGCTGCTATAAGATAAGAACCTCTTGGCTAGCATCCTCCTGCAACAAATAGAAAATTATAGAGCTCGTTAATCTGAGTTAAACCTGCAACCCTCTCCATGGCCCGCACTTACTCCGACTGATCTACGAAGGGTTGCCATCCTACAGCGCACCTCTGGGCAGTAGACTCACATTCCGGGTATTATTTGCTCTCGATTTTTGGACTTTCCTCTACTCATAAGCCTCAACCTTGAGTTTTTATTGGCTCCTCAACATGCCGAAACCTGCATGCCATAATATTGGCTCCTCATCGGGCCTAAGCCCGCATGCCATAATAGATAAGGAAGTCCAATATTTGTCTCTCGGGTTGCCATTCTACAGCGCACCCCGAATCGTCATCCGAAGTCGATATACCAACCAAACTCTCAAGCCACAAAGTCTCAGAATATGGCAGTACTAGGAGAACTAAAGTCCCCCAAGAATCATTTAGGACCAACTGTCCCTAGAGCAAACAATTCTGAATACGTCTGAGCCCTATCCTTAACCAAGTTTCCTTCTCGTGGCTCACGTAAAACAACACAATGTCCTACCAACCACATATCCCCTCACTGGAATACCTCATGACCACACAAGGATCATCAACATGCCACAAGGGCTGCCACTAAGGCCAACAAATGTCCTAAACAAGACCGCCACAAAGGCCAAAAATGTCTGAATAGACTGTTACCAAGGCCAAACAAATGTCCTAAACAGGACTGCCACAAAGGCCAAACAAATGTCCTAAGTAGGACCGTCACAAAGACCACTTGTCCCAGAGGACTGTCACGAAGACCACTCATCCCGAAGGACCATCACGAAGACCACTTGTCCCAAATGACCATCACAAAGACCATACATCTCGAAGGACCGTCACGAAGACCACTTATCCCAAAGGATTTTGTAAACATGCCACACATTCCGAAGGACCGTCGCGAAGACCACCCATCTCGAAGGACCGCCTAAACAGGCAACATTGGCTAAACATCCTGCCATAAAGTCCACACAATTGGCTAAACAGCCCGCCACAAAGGTCACACAATTGGCTAAACACCCCACCACAAAGGCCACACAATATCTATAAAGACCGCCACAAACAGGCACACATTAACTCAACAGTCCGCCACAAAGACCACACAAGCCCCTCCAAGGCTCCCAACCATTAAAAATGGACAAATTATGATTCCCATTTAACTTTCCATTTTTAGAACTTTCCACTTTTGGAAACTTTTCACTTTTAGAAACTTTTAATTCAGGAAACTTTCCCTCTTTAACAACCGCCTCACAGAATTTTGTATCCCAAACACCACCTCATCTTGTTACTTAGTTGCACAACCAACCACCCCTAAGCAACCAAGTAACAAAAGACATGGGCTAGAATACTCCATTCCCGCTCCAGCCACGGACTACAGCTGGGAACAGGCTAGACAAGCTTAAGTCACGGCCTGCTTCTCAAACCACTTCTTAAACCTTGCCTTCAGCCTCGCCTCTGGCTCCCAAGTCTGCTCCTCAACACCATCACAGTTCTGCAAGACTCTCATCAAAGGAATCTTCTTCTTCCGAAGTTCCTTGATCCTCCTCTCGAGAATTCTCACTGGTCTCATCTCCAAAGTCATGTTAGGCTGAAGAATCTCGGGAATCTTAGCCAACAACTGATTATCTTCGCGGACACACTTCCGCAACATTGACACATGAAAAACCTTTTGAAACGCACGCATAACCTCAGGCAACTCCAGCCAATATGCTACCATTCCCACCCGCTCAATCACTCTGAACGGACCCATATACCTCAGACTCAATTTAGTCTCTATCAATGACCGTTCGGACCCCGCAACATGGCCATCTTGAGGTACACTCTTTCTCCCACCTGAAACTCAAGATCTCTCCTCTTCCTATCGGCATAACTCCTCTGCCGGTCCTGAGCTTCCTTCATGTTCAGCTTCAGAACCTAAATCTTCTTCGAGGTCTCGTACCTCCCCCACCCGAGTCCAGCATAACGGTGTACGACATGGCCTCCCATACAATGCCTCATAAGGAGTCATCCCAATATTCGCCTGGTAACTGTTGTTGTAATCAATCTCTACCAAACTCAGGTGATCTGCCCAATGGCCACCCCAATCCAACACACACATCCTCGGCAAATCCTCCAGCGTCTGGACCGTCCTCTCTGATTTTTCATCTGTCTGGGGATGATAAGCTGTACTCATATGCACCTTAGTGTTCATCTCTGCTTGAAATGTCCTCCAGAACACCGAAGTGAATTTGGAATCCCTATCAGACACAATACTCGCTGGCATACCATGCAATATGACTATCTCCTTCACAAACGATTTACTCTAGACCGCTGCTCCATCAGTCTTCTTAATGGCCAGAAAATGTACTAACTTAGTCAACCGGTCCACCATGACCCACCACGAAATCCATCGTGATCTTGTCCCACGTCCACTATGGAATGGGAAAACTCTTCAACAAGCCACCCAGAACCTGATGCTCAGCCTTCGCTAGCTGGCAGACATCGCACATCGCGACCCAACCCAAGAAAACTCCTAATGTCCGTGGCATTCTGCGGTCTAGGCCAATCTCTGATAGCCTAAATCTTCTCCGGATCTACAGAAACCCCCTCTGCAGACACAATGTGACCCACAAAACCCATCTCTTGCTGCAAGAAACTACACTTGCTCAACTCAGCAAACAACTTTTGCTCTCACAGCTTCTTCAGAACTGCCCTCAAATGCATAGCATGCTTCTTAGGACTCTTAGAATAAACCAGGATATCATCAATGAAAATGATGACAGACACGTCAAGAAATTCCTGAAACACAATGCTCATCAATCCCATGAACGCTGCTGGCACGTTAGTCAACCCGAAAGGCACCACCACAAACTCTTAATGCCCATATGTCATCCTGAATGTAGTCTTCCTTCCTTGTCTATACAGAATCTGATGATAACCCGACGCTAAATCAATCTTGGAGAAGCAAGTAGCACCTCTCAACTGGTCCACCAACTCATTAATCCTCGAAAGAGTGTATTTGTTCGTCACAGTGAACCGGTTTAGACCCCTATAATCAATGCACAAACGAAAACTCTCGTTCTTCTTCTTAACGAACAACACTGGCGCTCCTCACAGCGACACACTAAGATGGATGAATCCCTTGCTCAACAAATCCTCTGGTTACTTCCTCAGATCTACTAGACTAATAATCAAGTATGCCGACATCAACTCACCACCACCCGAATATCAACACCTCTTGTCCGTCCAAGAACCTCTAGTAACTTGTCTCTTAGGAAAACTTCCACAAGATAGCTTATTCAAAAAATACCTTTTATGCTTGGAAATTCTCCACAGCAAATCATCGATACAAGCGTAATAAAACACACAAGTAACAAACGTTCGCATATTCTGATTCACCACATCAAATGCTTTGCAAACCGCCAACTCAACCCACTTGACTTATTTCCCCCAACACGCTTACCAAAACCTTGAATCTAGCAACCATGTCCATCTCAAATGAACTTCATCCACCATCGTTGCAACGATAAGTTTATCCTGCCATGAAGGCTTCTCGTGAACTTATGCACCTGATAACCTTTCCCTTCCCGGCTCATACCTGCTGTAGCTCCCCTTCCCGGGACTCCAGCACCACCGACCACACAATCCTGACGCATCAGCCACACATTCATGACCACACCTGATGTGACCCGGAGACGCGGTTGCGGTACGATCGCGACTTGTGCTCTCGGCCAACTCACGAACGGTGCAACTTTCCTCGGCAAAGATTCACGGCTTCGGATTTATAAGAGAAACAAACGAGGGAAACAGAGTTTGAAGCAATTCAAACGAGCCGTTTAGGATTACGGTCGTGAGGTCTCTTTGTATCGTACGGATGCGGCCGGTTGCGACTTTCGAGTGAAAATGGTGGTTGCGATGGTGGTAAGAAGTCGAGATGGAACGATGATGACTCGAGGACTTATGAAGGAGAACTCGAGGTTTTGAAGGTGGAAAGATGAAAGCGAAGCGAGGGGGAAAATGAGAGTGGATCGAGAGACGACACAAGAGGTTTGACTCTCCTCTTGATACGGTCTCTAACAAGGTCGAACCCGGTACGAGGCTTGTTAGGGTTTTCTCAAGGTTCAATCCCGGATTGAAGAAAGAGAAGAGTGAGATAAGTTTCAAGAATCTCTCTTGAAGAAAAGTTTTATTTTCATACAACTCTAAAAGAGGAACAAAGGTTAAGAGGAGTTTAAATAGTTAGGTCTAGGTAGGGGCTTAAGGACACGTGGATTCATCTTGATCCGCACATCATCCTTTGACGTAATCTATTTGCAATAAGAACACGACGCTCCATAAACAAAAGCATCAAGAGAGGAATATTCCCCAAAGTTCGAATTTAAACCAAATAAGAAATAAAAAAGATAACCGCCTTGGCCTTGCGCGGGAAGCAACTCGGCTTAAGGCGTTGTGCGTTTAGCTCCATGCCTCGTTAAAACCTTCTCCGGTAAACCTATTGGGAGAAACCCGGAGTAAGGAAAAAGAGTACACTTCCTTGCTTAACGACTTGATCGTCTTCACTCTTGGGAAAGAGTGAAGACTAAGCGGACTGAGCCTTCGGAGTCTTCATGGGATGGCTGGCGTTGGAAGAATGATCGGACAAATAGGTTGAGCCGCTGCTTGGCCGCCTTTACTGAGCTCTTGGAACGTGTGGTGGCTCCGGGAAGGATTGTTGGAGCCTTGGCCGCGTCTGAAGAGGTTGTCCTGGTCGCATCTAATGCGTCTTGGTCAGGCGTCTCGGTCGCGTCCGGCGTGTCTTGGTCTTCTTGGCCGAGGTCGCGTCCTGCGATCACATCAGCACCGATCATAAAACCCTGGCCCATCGGCCAACACAACTAAAATCTAAGATTAAACCACCATCAACTCTCGAGGACTACATTATGTCGTTATGATTTTACTCACGTCCTATGTATTGCTTGCTCCTAACTCTTCCACCCTTAGATCACAACCTTCAAGCCATACCGATCTCACTCTCAGACCACCATCTTCAAGTTATACCATCTCACTCTTGGACCACAATCCTCAAGATCTTGGTATTAGGGTAACAAGTCATCCCCTCAAGGGAACATCATCCTCTCTGCCACTCTCGGAGCCCCCAGCCCCTCGAGCTATCGGTAGTCATGGGAATCACCATCCCCTCAGAAGCAACAATCCTTAATGACTATAAACATCTCATGACGAAAAGTGCCTCTTGTGGTCTGAGTATAACATTGAAATGTTATACCTGCCCACTCAAGTTCCAAAATCCAACTGGATTACCCACCAAACAGAGAAATATCTCAACCAGCTGCATATATCCACCTATCCGCCTCTCTAGGTTCGATACCGATTGAGAAGAATCTCGTACCGGTCATCTACAACTGCTCCATCCTCCTAATCAAATGATGAAGACTCCTCAACATCCGCAGTCCTCGGCTGCACCCTGCCACATGCTGCACAACTGGAGCCTGCACAGGTATCCCTCTCGGTAACCGCTCCAACAACACGCCAACAGATCCGCAAGGCGATCATCTCGACCCTGGGCTCCACCTGCTGCAACCACACACCTGGGTTCCCTGTACGTCCGGCACGCTCACCGGCTAACCCCTTCTGGTCCCTTCTGATACACTTGCGACCCTCTGACATACCTCCTTGTGGAACTCTGTACCACACACTCGCTGGCCTTGAGAACCCGCCCGACCACAACCATGACAACGCCGACGTCCATGACCAACAACTCAACCACCTTTAACCACTGCTCCTCCAAGAATAGAGGCAAACATGCATAGAAATAATCCAAAACCACACAAAGAAACCTAACATACTGTGGAATCTCACTGAAGATCGAAGAGGATTTTCTAAGACTTCATGTCACACACACATTGGCTAACTCACATAATCAATCACATCATACAAAATCCATAACATAAACAAAAAAAAACATAGTGAACCCAAACCTAGAACCGTAAGGATTCTGATACCAAAACTGAAACAACCCGACCCATTTTTTATATAATAATAATAATACTCTAGTGATCCCTTAAACACTAACAACCTAATACCAATCAAACAACAGTGGATAATATAAGCGATACCATTAAACCAATAAGATATTCAATAATCAAATAACCAATAATAATTCCATACCAACTAGAACAATAATCCAATCCAACATAAAACAATGAACCAGAAATCCTAAACAACATTCTAGGACTAAACTCTAGCCACTTAACAGAAACCAGACAACACCCAATCGAACCACTAGAACATCTTCCTAATCATTGCCTTGATTCCACGATCACACTTTACCTTTACTTGTACCACAAACACAAATTGAGATGCATAAGTATTTTATAAACACTCAGTGAGGCAATCATCCCATCTATTGGGCTATACACACAAGCAATAAGATCTCTAAAGCCACAAAAAAGAAACAAATAAAACAAACCAGGCAATATACAAAGCATTTGCATCATAAACCGCTACTAAAGAAGGGTGTCGAACGACACCAAAGGGTAACGACCGACACCACAACTGGTGTCGACATACACCATGCTCCACATCCACGAAACCCTGGTTTATGTCGACCGACACCTCCACATGGTGTCGAACAACACTCGCCAAAATTATCGAATCGTCCTCGTGTTGGTGTCGACCGACGCCGATGCTGAATTATCAGAAACTCCGAAGCTCGCCTTTAATCTTCTCTCATCCGTCTCACACGAATCCATGAACGAATCCAAGCCTCAGGAGTCACAAAAAACACATAAAAACCATAAGAGACATCCACATAAGACAACTAATATCATAGAAATAGAGATCTCAGCTTAGATAAGCCATGTTCATGCACTCACCTTTGCCAAAAAATGAGAGCTAAGCCCAAACAACGAAGCTAGCACCACAGCAACCTTTCCACCACGTCCTTAGTCATGGATCCACACTTTCCAGGAAGAAAGCTGTAACACCCGCGAACAAAATTGTCGATTATGGGGGTGAGTGTCAATCGACACCAAGGAGGGTGTAAGTCGACACCAACAATTTTCGGTTCGACCGGTTTTTTTTAAATCATTGAAATTGAAATTGGCTCAGTTTGGGAAGCCCTAAACCGGAGTATTTAAGTGGGAATCAACTTGAGGGTTGGGGGAAGCCGATTATTGCCGTTTTCAAAGAGAAACAGAGGGAGAAAGAAGATGGTTTGGGAACATAAGAGGAGAAGAAGGGAGATCCATCTTCTTCATGTGTGAGGGGAAGGATGGGAGATTGGTGAAGGAGGCTTTCTCATGGTTGTAATCCAGGTAAGTTTTGTTGTTTTTATGTTAGATCGATTAGAGAATCGATGGTTGTGGATAATTAGGGATTTGCGGCGAGAAGGAGCTTGAAGGGAGGCTCAGATTGTGATTTCTAGGTTGGTGTCTTTCGACACCATTGTAGTGTCGGTCGATACCAACACCTGCAGATGGACTGCGTGGACTGGTTCGAGATGGCTAATTCGGAGCAACGTTTGGAGGATGAAACGGAGTCCGATTCGGCTGAAATTTGGTAGGTAGCTTCGTGGTGCTACAAGTTTCATATCTATCGGTGGATTTGTGAAATGAACGGTTGGTTTGTGATTTAATCAAGTATTTGTATTGTGGTCTGGCATAAACGGTTTTGTGGTAAGGTTGTGGTTTCGAGTGACACCGAGGTGGTGTCGGTCGACACCGGCACGTTGTTGTGAATTTAGGTCCTAGAAGGACAGCTGGAGTTAGGTTTGGATGAGGGGAGATCAACAGAAGTGATGTCGTGAACGTTGGTGTGCGTGTTGGTTCGCAAGTGGTGCGATGGGTGACATTCGACACCAGGTGGAGGTGCCGTTCGACACAAGAGGAGTTGATAGTAAATTGGAATATTCGTGGGGAACTGTTGTCTGTGGCTGGACGGAATCAAATATTCCAGCCCACTTCTCTTGTTACTCGGTCGCTAGGGATGGTTGGTTGTGTGACTCAGTAACTAGATGAGGTGGTGTTTGGTGTATTTGTTGAAGTTTTTGTAAGAAGCGATTCCTATGCCGGTTGTCTTGTCGAAATTATGGGGTTTCGCTGAGATCGTTTCCCATGGATCCTATGTGAAGATTGGGAATCCGGATGCGGTCGTTTCAGTTTGGTATCAGAGCATATATGGTTCTAGGACAGACTCTATAATGGTTATAGACTTGTCTAGGTCGTTTAGACGTGGTAAGTTCTACGGAAAAAAAAGCACAGATATGTTGTTGAGATATTTGATCTAGAAGTGATTAAGTAGGAAATAAATTGTTTGGTGT
The DNA here is from genome assembly GCF_030686135.1 of Camelina sativa. NCBI lineage: Eukaryota > Viridiplantae > Streptophyta > Magnoliopsida > Brassicales > Brassicaceae > Camelina > Camelina sativa. The sequence goes on along the minus strand of NC_141896.1, from coordinate 32,116,128 downwards.
TTGAGAAGTTAAGTCGGGAACTTATTTCACTGGAGTGGCTCGGAGTGTCACGAGATAGCAGGTTAGGAATTTGCATGCAGGTCAAGAGGAAGTTTGAGAGTGGGGCTAGTGTGGGTGCCACTTCAACGGGTGCTGTGAGTGTGGCAGCAGGTTGATCACGCCCAGTGGACCATATTGCAATTTTTTTTAACAATGCTGGTGGGAGAGGATTGAATAAGATGATTAGTTCTTATGGAATCCTGATGTGTGGTGTGTTGGATGATTATGTGATTCTAAAAATGGAAAGTTTCCATAAATAGGAAGTTTCTAAAAATGGAAAGTTCTATGAATAGTTAGGACTTGTCTATATTTCGAAAGAGCATGTCAAATGCCCTGAATGGCGGGAATGTTTAGAGGATGACCTGAAGAGTGGTCATAAATGAGATGATCAGTTCTCAAGGATTTTTGATTGGTGATTTCATGGTGCTAAGAGAACATGCAGATTCTAAAAATGGGAAGTTTTATTAATAATTGAAACTTACCTATTTTTAGGAAGAAGGTGGATACACAGCTTTATTGGAGGGATGACTGGGGTTGGCCTGAAGAGTGGTCATGGTGGTGGTGATATTCGAGTGAGGGGATATGGTGGTTGGTAGGACATTGCGATGTTTTATGTGAACCACAGGAGATAGTTCCGGTCGGGAGATGCTTATAGACGTTAGGACTTGTTTGCTCATGAGGATATGATTAGTTTTCCTTGGGAGAAGATTAGTTCTCCGGAGGAGATGATTAGTTCTCCTGGGGAGATGATTAGTTCTTCTGAGGGGATGATTAGTTCCCTTGGTGCACCGCGGGCTTGACGGGTTGTGACCGTGAGAGCGGCAAAGGAGATGATTAGTTCTCCTAGGGGATGATTAGTTCCCCAGAGGGGATGAGTAGTTCCCCTCGTACCGAGATCTCTAGGGTGAAGATAGTGAGAGGGTATAGCTCGAGGACGACGGTCTAAGAGCATAGACAGTGCAGTTTGAAGGTTGCGACCTGAGAATGTATGAGTGAGAGAGCAAACAATGTCAAGAACATTGTTATGAGGATAGTGACTGGATGTAGACCTTGTAGGTCGGGATTAATCTCGTGTTTTGGGTTGTGCTGACTAGTGGAGTCAGGATTATGTGGGCTGTTGGGTCACGTGGATGTGCGGAATGTTGCACAGAAAACCTTGGCTGACGATGTTCAGCCCGGTTGGAGAATGTGCGAGCCGTGGTGACGGTTTCACATAGGTCCTTTGTGGATAGACTTGTTGCGGGATTCGAGGATGAATCCTTGTTGGTGGGGGAGAATTGTAACATTTGCGAACCAAATTTTCGGTTTTGGGGGTGGGTGTCAGTTGACACCAAGGAGGGTGTCGGTCGACACCAACCATTTCCTGTTCGACCGGTTTGCTTTAAATCGTTAAAATTGAAATTGTCTCAGTTTGGGAAGCCCTAAACCGGAGTATTTAAGTGGGAATCAACTTAAGGGTTGGGGGAAGCCGATTATTGTCGCTTTAAGAGAGAAACAGAGGGAGAAAGAAGATTGTTTGGGAGCATAAGAGGAGAAGAAGGGAGATCCATCTTCTTCATGTGTGAGGGGAAGGATGGGAGATTGGTGGTGGATTGGGAGACACAAGGAGGCTTTCTCATGGTTGTAATCAGGGTAAGTTATGTTGTTTTAGTGTTAGATCGATTAGAGAATCATTGGTTCTGGAGAATTAGGGATTTACGGTGAGAAGGAGCTTGAAGGGAGGCTCAGATCATGATTTCTAGATTGGTGTCGTTCGACACCAACACCTGCAGATGGACTGCGCGAACTGGTTGGAGATAGCTACTTTGGGGCAACGTTTTGAGGATGAAACAGAGTCCGATTCGGCTGAAATTTGGTAGGTAGCTTCTTGGTGCTACAATTATCATATCCAACGGTGGGTTTGTGAAATAAACGGTTGATTTGTGATTTAATCAAGTGTTTGTATTGTGGTCTGGCATAGACGGTTTTGTGGTAAGGTTGGGGTGTCGAGCGACACCGAGGTGGTGTCGGTCGACAACGACATGTTGTTGTGAGTTTAGGTCCTAGGAGGTAAGCTGGAGTTAGGTTTGGATGATGGGAGATCAACGGAAGTGATGTCGCGAGCGTCGATGTGTGTGTTGGTTCGCAAGTGGTGTGATGGGTGACGTTCGACACCAAGTGGAGGTGCCGTTCAACACAAGAGGAGTTGATAGTGAATTATAATATTTTTGGGAAGTATTGTCCGTGGCTGGACGAAATCAAATATTCTAGCCCACCTCTCTTGTTACTCGGTCACTAGGGGTGGTTGGTTGTGCGACTCAGTAACTAGATGAGGTGGTGTTTGGTTTATATATTGAAATTTTTGTAAGAAGCGATTCCTATGCTGGTTGTCTTGTCGGAATTATGAGGTTCCGCTGAGATCGTTTCTCATGGATCCTATGTGAGAGTTAGATTTTCGGGTGTGGTCGTTTCAGTTTTGTAACGCCCCGACCGCCACCTCTTAATGGGCACATGTCCACTCCTAGTCCATGGGTCACCTTTCTTAATGGGCCTCATGTCCTCTGATTAGGCTAGTGAGCCCATCCATATCAGACGGCCGGTTTGCTATGTCCGGGAGGCTTTAAAGACTTGTTACCGTCCCTACAAATCACCACATGATCTTTCCATGTGTTTTGTCCTCACTTGCACAGTTCCGACAGACTCTTCCCGGAAGGTCACCTATCTTGAGACTACTCCAGCATAAGCACGCTTAACTGTGGAGTTCTCTCAGGACCCTTGACTGAAAAGTTAAGTGCACTTTTGGTGACATAGGTCGCCCAAATCAATTCTTTTAAACCTCTCTCCAAGTTTCTAAAATCGGGGTGTCACAATTCACCCCCACTAACAGATTACAAAGTCCTCGTTGCGCACCAAGACCGTCACCCCTGATGGTGTGAGCCCACTCGACTCCACACTCTTCTGGGTTCAGCTCTGATACCACTTGTAACACCCCGACCGCCACCTCTTAGTGGGCCACATGTCCACTCTCAGTCCATGGGCCCACCTTCCTTAATGGGCCTCATGTCCTCTCATTAGGCCCGTGAGCCCATCCATATCTGACGGTCAGTTTGCTACGTCCGGGAGGCTTTAATGACTTGTTACCGTCCCTACAAATCACCACATGATCTTTCCTTGTGTTTTTCCTCACTCGCACAGTTCTGACAGACACTTTCCGGAAGGTCACCCATCCTGAGATTACTCCAGCATAAGCACGCTTAACTATGGAGTTCTCTCAGGACCCTTGACCGAAAAGATAAGTGCACTTTTGGTGACATAGGTGGCCAAATCAATTATTTTAAACCTTTCCGCAAGTCTCTGAAATCAGGATGTCACAAAAACTCACTCACAGAGCAAAAGATCTCCAAATACCTCAAGAACAGTCTCTGGGAACTCTCTTTTCTCCTTTTCTCTCTAAAAGTGTGAAAAACGGCTAAAGAGACAAAGGAAGTCAAGTTCCTCCTTTTAAACTCGAGTCTAGGGCTTCTTCTAAACTAACCACGCAAACCGGAGGATTAAAATCAAACCGATTAAACCATCCGCAAGTGGTGTCGATCGACACCCCAACCAAAAATTCAATTTCTAGTTTGCGGATGTTACATTTATAATAGAGTATAGAGCAATAACTCTACGGAGGCAACGAGGGGAGATATTATCTTTGACATCAAACCAGGCCGAGAAAGCTGCCCAAGTGTGAGGGGAGATATTATCTTTCACACTTGAACAGCTTTCTCGGCCTGGCTTGACGTCAAAGATAATATCTCCTCTCAAGCTACCTTTTATGCTATCTGGCTGGAACACAATAATAGATATCCCAACTGCATATCTACTGATGCTCTTGTTCTCTTCAAAGCGCTAGACCGACAAATCAAGGATGCGAATTTGGCTAAGCAACATGGCAATCAATTTAAAGATTTTCTGCAAATTTGGATCAAATATGACTAGTTTAATCTACTCATCTTCCCGTATAAGGTAGAGCTTCCTTGTTTTCTTAGTCTTTTTGGCAAAGGATGTTTTTATATTTCTATGCTGCTTGTATTTATTACATACTTTTAAAAAAAAAATATAATGTTAAATTGTATTAAAAAAAATACGCTTTTACAATTAGTGCAACAAAAAGTATTAAAAATTGAAAAAAAAAAAACTTAAAACATAAACTTGGTTAATAGACTAGGAGAAAGCTGAAAGTCACGTCCTATATTGAAACCATAATTGTAAACCTTGCTCATACCGACGATCGCCCAACCATTTAATAGACAGCAGCTGGTTTTTCATTTGTTGATCAATCCACTTAATCCATTTATTACACACTTTTCATTTTAATGAAATTCACATTCTTATCCAAAAAAAAAAAAAAATTGTTGTCCTATTTTATTGAAATATACAGTTTAGATCAAATGAGGATGAGAGAATAAAATGTTGAACGATTTATAGTGAAGGTGTTAAGTAGACAAACACAAAAGATGCGCGTAGCTAGGGCCATTAAAAAAATAATGTAAGAAGTACAAAGTCATGGCTAATATAAACCCAGTTATCTACGCTTTAGCCTAATAAAATATGATCAGATCCATTTATGCTGCTGGGGCATAATCATAGATAACGTCATCATCGTTGTCACCGTTCTCTAGTAATGCTGCTTGACCATACTCAAATACTTGATCATTGATGTTGACTCCACTGTATGTTTCAGAGACATTCTCATGTAGGAAGAGAACAGTTTCGGAGACAAAAATCATTTTTCTTTTCTTTAGAATGAAATACAAATTCAAGCGTTGAAAAGAAAATGAAAACACAAAAAAGATTGGTTTGAGTTTGATGAAAGGAAGAAAGGTCATTGGACTCTTTATAAGTGAAACAAAAGTTGATGTATGTTTAGACCTCAGCAAGGAGTGTGACATGGTAGTATAAATTGTGGCATGGCACAATAGTTATTACGAATTACAATGAACTCTTTGACACATGGGATTTATTCTGACACGTCTGCCCTCATTGGGTTACTGTTACAGTTCTTATTTGGCTACTTCTAGTTTTATAGATCGAATATTCTTTTCAAAGAATGAAATTTATAAAATTATCTCATGAGAATATCATTTGTAGTGGCAACATAATGGTGTAAAAGCCAAACGTTAGCTGTCTCTGATTTGTAGATTTTACTATAAGTACAAAAGTTTTAAGTGATTCGTAATGTATATTGTGCCATTTCACAATTTTATATCAGCATGTCACAAACCTTGCTGAGGTGGGATCCAAAAAAAAATGTTTATGTGATTTCCAGATAGTTTAGTATTTTTTTTTTAAGAATTTTTTTTGTTTCCATTTAATTATATAAACTGAGGAAGCAAATTAGAATGTATCTTTATTTTTTTGTAGAAAGTATCTGCAATAGTTTTATAATTAAACTCTTCATAAGTCATTAGAAAATTATCTTATGGATTTGTAGATGTTGGGGAAACTGTCGGGGTATGACTCATTAGGACTGGAATGAAAATCTTTCAAAATTTAAATTTGGATCAAGAGTATTTTTATTTTCACAAATTTTTAAGAGATTTTTTCTGGATATGCTTACATTTTTTTGAAAATTAAGCTAAGCTTTTAACAAATTATATTTTCTTATTCCAACTGGTAATTCCATAAACAAAGGATTTTGTTTTAGTATAAGTAATTGAATCAGTCAGTGCTGCTAGCTTTACATGTGTCGGAAGCAAATTCTACGTGTCGGAATAAAAGCAGTCTTCTATTTGTGCCAAGCACACTTGTTTTTAAGCATATCACACTCTTTACTGTGGTTGACCTGAAGACACAATGAGTCCAGATCTTTTCAAACCTTTTTGTTGCACATATAAATATCCTAGCGATATCTCTCATTCATTCACCAACCTCGTAAACCTCTTTCTGTGAGACTGTAACTGTGTCACATTTGCTTTATATAGTATTTTCGTTTCTTCACTAACCGAAAAAATGACATTGTCGTTTTCTGTTTCCAAGTTTGTTCTGTGCAAATGTGACCAAGTACGTGAAACATGCATCCGAGGTGATGTGACTTGTAATAATGGAGATTTTGAAGACCGTAAGGTTGCATATGTAGAAAATGGCGATGACGATGACGATGGTATCTATGATTACGCTCCAGCGGCATGAGTGGATTCATTACATTTAGTTCTAGACCAAACCGTAGAAAATCGGTTGTTATAGTGATTTTGTTGCTTCGGGCTTTTTATTTGCTTTGTTGACATTAATGATCTCGTTTGATATCGTTATTTAATTTTCTCAACTTCTCTTTAGTTGTTCTCATGAGTTGTGAATAAAATGAAAACAGTTCAATGCAGATATGTAAATGTTCAAGAGAATATCAACGAGTTCATAATATCGTTGTGACTACCCTATAAATAATTTGTTAACTCATTCAAAAATTAATGTTGCTGTAAAAAAAATAATCTGATCTGCCAGTTTATAGGTAGAATTACAATGCACAAAATTTTAATCAATCTAGATATTTTTTTTTATAAAGTTTATTTTATAAAAAAATACCCAAAGGTAGTAATTTTAGCTTTGCACCTCCCGTGCCTGTTTCTATATATATATGCTGCCAGAGGTTTTGATGTAATCCTTTAATAGATTAAAACTCACGAGTTAATATTAACTGTATCCTCAGGCTTTATTGAAACCGATAACTTGTGAAAACTGGAAGGTGAGAAATGCTCGATGTGTTTGACAAAAAAAAAAAGAGTAATGCTACTCGATGTATTGATGATAGATCCAAATCAGAACCATTCACATTACCATTCAGGATATCACACAATTTTAAGGACTTGTTACTCACGTTAATGATCTTCGATCAGCCACAAGTACATGGTTCCCTCACTCATCTTTAGATGACTAATCTTATTAGACCACTTGGTATAATACTTTGTATGTTTTCCACATTGAAGACTCTTTATCAAGTCCTCACTACTCTTGATAGACCAATCTCATATCTCAAATTATCCTTTGTAAAGTTATAATTTGGGAAATAGAATTATATAACCCACTTTTTATTTTATTTTGCAAGATACAATGTGCATGTAGCATGGGTAACGATTGGTAGGATAATAATCAGGTGCACGTATGTGTATAATAAAACATTATTGCTTTGAAATTCGCTCGTTCATTTCCGTAACGTGAGACAAAAAGAGAACTCGAGAGAAGCATATATTAAGTGACATATAGTGAAAGAAGTGTTAAATCAACTAACATTAAGAAACCCTAGGAAAAAAAAAACCATAAATATATAAAAACAGGTGCAAAATCATGGTTCATGTATATTTGATCCATTCATGCTGCTGGAGCATAGTCATAGATATCGTCATCATCGTTGTCACCATCTTCTACATAAACAGAGTGAGCACACTCAAATGCTTGATCGCTTCTAGTGACGACGCCTCCAATGCACATTCCACATACATTGTCATCTACGAAGTGAACAAATTCGGTAACAGAAACCATACTTCTTAATTTATTTTATTAATAATGGGAAAAAGAAATTATATATCAAATGTAGTAAGAGCAAGTTCAGAACACGAAAGTTTGATGTAAGAATGAGATTATTGTTGGCCTCTTTATAGGTTGGAACAAAAGTTAATAGAAAGTTTAGACTCACTCCCGTCCTCTTCTGACCTCAGCAAGGAGTGTGACCTGTTGATACAAGTTCAGAATGACACAAGTTCATTGCAGTTAACTTTTTGACACATAGGATTTGTAACGACACGTTCGTTATACATATTGTCTACATTTCTTTATTGTTTATGAAATATTCTTGTCGAAGAAGAAAAGGAAGCTAGAAAAAGGTTGCCTTTTTATCTTATGTGAATATTATTTGCAGTGGCGACATAATGGTGCCTAAAGTTATTTTTTTTCTGTGTTTTATAAGTACACTAGTATTCTATCCCGTGTACTACGTATGGGACACAAATTTTAAATTAACTTTTTGAAATGTAATTCATTTTTCCGCAACATTTTCAATAATCTCATTAATAAGAGTATATAAAACATTTTAACATATAATATTAACTGAGATATATATATATATATATATATATATATATATATATTTTCTGTTTTAAAAGATTGAAGTTGTTAGATAGCTGTTGAGATATCATGTGATAAAACTATATTTAAACTTTTGGAAATTAAAATTGGATTAGTAATACTATCTAAAAATCCTAATTATTTTCCTGTTTAACATAATATTTAGAATTTCCAATTTGAAAATTAATAATAATATCTAAAAAATTGTTACCAAAACTATAAATTATTTCTGAAAAATGGGTTTTGCAGAAAAATGGATCACCTGGATTTTGTTCTGTGTTTCTTCGGTTGAGTACAAGGTTCTCCTTAATGGTCAACCTAATGGTTTGATAGTCCCGGAGAGAGGGCTACGGCAGGGAGATCCTTTGTCTCCCTATCTGTTTATTCTCTGTACGAAAGTGCTAATCGCTAATCTTCGCAAAGCCGAGATGGATAAGCAGATCACAGGGATTAAAGTGGCTAATAAATGTCCACCGATTATGTATTTGTTGTTTGTGGATGACAGTCTTTTTTTCTGCAAAGTTGATAAGGATCAATGTGGGGTTATCTTGGATATTTTAAAGAAATATGAGGCTGTCTCGGGACAACAAATTAATTTTGAGAAGTCGTCACTTCAATTTGGGCACAAGGTCAGGGGCGGATCCACATAGGTTGGAGGGGGTGAAACTGCACCAGATGAAATATAAAAGTTGTTTGATTTTGCATTAACATTGTTGATATAAGTGGTGTAGTGGTAATGAATGCACCACATAATCCAAGAAGAGAACAGTTCAAACCCCCTCTAAAACTAATTTTTGCTCTTTTTGCACCTGATCCAAACTTTGGCTGGATCCGCCACTGCACAAGGTTGATGAAGTGGCCAAAAGGGAGATGCAAGGGGTGCTTGGGATATCGAATCTAGGCGGGATGGGCTCTTATTAGGGGTACCGGAGAGTTTAGGAGGGTCTAAAACGAAAGTTTTATCCTTTGTTCGGGATAGACTTCAGAGTCGAACGAATGGGTGGGTGGCGAAACAGCTTTCAAAAGGGGGCAAAGAGGTTATGATAAAGTCCTTTGCTACTGCGGTACCAACCTTTGTCATGTCGTGCTTTCGGCTGCCAAAAACCATCACATCCAAACTTGCTAGTGCTGTGGCAAATTTTTGGTGGAGTTCGGGTCAGTCTGGGGGTTTGCGTTGGTTAGCTTGGAAGAAGTTATGTTGTAGTAAGCAGTTAGGTGGGCTGAGTTTTAGGAATGTCGATGACTTTAACTCAGCTCTGTTGGCGAAACAGTTATGGCGGCTGATTGAGGCCCCTGATTCTCTGTTTGCTCGGGTTTTCAAGGGAAGGTATTATCGGAATTCGAATCCTATGGAACCGATACGATCTTACTCTCCATCTTATGGGTGGCGGAGTATTGTCTCAGCTAGATCTTTGGTAAATAAAGGACTTATTATATGAGTTGGCTCCGGAGAGTCAGTTTCTATATGGACTGACCCATGGATACCAGCTCAATCCCCAAGACCAGCTTTGAGTAAGGGGCCTTTTAAGGACCCTTCTTTAAAAATCTCTCACTTAATAGATCGCCAAACAAATTCATGGCGTCTGGATGTGCTCCATGAGCATTTTGATTCGGAAGATGTTGCCTTGATAGGGGCTTTGTCGTTGGGTAGTTCTCAGTTGGAGGATACACTAGGCTGGCATTTTACAAAATCGGGGAAGTATACAGTAAAATAAGGGTATGATACGGAACGTGCTGCGAAAATAAGGGCTTCTCAGGTTCCTCAGTATGGGCCAGATATTACTCCCCTCCTGGCGGGGGTTTGGTGGGTGCCATCTCCACCAAAGATTAAGCACTTCACGTGGCAGGTTTTGTCAGGGTGCATCTCGGTTTCCGCAAACTTGCGACGATGGGGAATTGCCTGTGATTCGGTTTGTGCACGATGTGGAGCTGATGAGGAAACAGTCAATCATGCCATTTTCCGGTGTCCACCAGCTCGGCAGGCATGGGCCTTAGCTCATGTACCTATTGGATCGGTTTCGTTTCCAACGGATTATGTGTATGCCAATGTGGATCATTTTCTAGGTTCCTCCAATCCGGGTGCTCAGGTGGTGGCTTTTCTTTGGCTCATGTGGTATATATGGAAAGCAAGAAATGCTCAAGTTTTTGAGAATCAAATGGAGAAGCCGGAGGAGGTCGTAAAGTTAGCTGTCGGTGAGGCGTCTTCATGGTTGCAAGCACAAGCTGAGGATGAGGTTGAGGAATCTTCCCCACAACCCAACGCTTCTAGTCCTCGAGTACGGGGGCCTACAAGCCACCTTCCTACTCTTTGTTCAGGTTATCGGTGTTTAGTAGATGGATCGTGGAAAGCAGGTGATGCTCTCGCGGGTGCAGGATGGGTGTGTTCATCCCTTGATGAAACGTTGATGTCCAGGGGAGCTGCCAATTTCCGTCAAAGTCTTTCCCCCCTACATGCTGAAGTCGAAGATTTTGTTTGGGCTATGCATTGCATGATTGGACATGACTATCGGGATGTGGAGTTTTATTCTGATTGCTCAGACTTGGTGAAGATGGTGTCTTTGCCTCAAGACTGGCCGGCTTTCAAGACTTATCTCGAGGATATCAAGATAGACAGGAAGGAGTTTTCTTCTTTAACTTTATCTCTAGTTTCAAGAAGTGCAAATGTAAGTGCGGATTTTTTGGTACGCCAAGCGCGTACATCTCCGCATCCTGTCAATATAAGCTGATCTTTTTGTTAAAAAAAAAAAAATTATTTCTGAATTTATGATACTTTGATACATGTCACAACTCACAATATTATTGGTAAAGTAAAGTGGTTCATCTTATGATATGCAATGTCACAATTAAAATATATTCACAATGCATTCAAAACAATTATACAAAAGATAGTTGACATCATTTATTTAGTGCAACAAATGATTGACAATGAAATGCAAATATTTGTACTATTTATAAAACTTTGAATGAGCAAAAAAGGTTTAGCTATGACCTATTAATGAACTCAACACATGGTTTAAGACTCTCCTTGTTTATTCTTCTTCTTTAACTTGCTTCCTCAATCTCTTCTTTCCCGCTCCTCTTCTATCTATTTACGAAAGATCGTGTTTTCAGCCTTTTGAGTTTTGACATTCAAAAAGCGGCTTGTATCTGGCAACAATGATTTGTTTATATAAGATAAAATGAAAATCAAAACTGAAAACACCATAATATTTTACTGTTGATGTTTGATTTAATCACTTACCCAAAATTTGCTGAATAACTTCCACCAAATTTCTGAAAACCCTGCTTCTACATCATTTATTGTTGTAGAATCTCTCCCTCTCCAATATGAACCTATGATCACCTCTTCCCCGACACGCTTTCAAAACCCTATAGCCACGATCTAGTTGATCATTTCCAAAATGTTCAAGCATAATTTATGAAGATTGTTCATTGTAAAAATAGAAGATATTTGTTTCGCTAAATTGCTAACAGAGAGAAGGTTATTTATATTGGTTCTTGAACAGTTCATGAAAAAGAGGTGGAGATCATGGAACTTTTTTTTTTTTACAAAATCGTAGAACAGTTTAGAAACCAATAAAATCTAGTTTTTTTTTTTGCGTACCAACAGAAAAAAATAACTGTTATGTTTTTAAATATTTTTTAATTACACAAAATCTGTGTGGCAAATTTTTATTGGACAAGTGACTTGTGATTTATAAGATAAAGGATTAGACTACTTACAAATCCTATGTGATTTATGGAGATATTTGTTTTACTTTTAACTTATACTATTAATTATAAGTTTGTCAAAAAGGATAAAAAAAAAGTGATAAGAAATGGATTTCAAAAGATATATTTTTAATGATTAACTTCAAAAGTATTATGTAAAAAAAATACATATAGATTTGTACATAATTTTTAATTACTACTGGTTTAAGGAAGGTTTTTACTTTTTTTGTTTCTTTCTGTCACAATTTGCTTTAGAAAAAAAATATATATAAGTACTGATAGTGATGAGTCTGATAAGTTTAAAAAGAAAAGAAAAAGTAAAAAGTTATAATCCCTTATATAATAAAACAGAAATATACAACATTTTTTTTGTAGACTATTTAATATGAGTTATAAAATTAATTATTTGATATTTGGTTATATGGGTTGTAACCATTAATTAACTTAAATCTCGATTTAAGATCCTCTTAAAAAAGATATCCAAAGAATATCATCAAATCTCCAAACAATATTTAATTAACTATATATAGATAAAAAAAAATCTCAAAACTTAATCACTCTTCTGCAGATTAAGAGTAATTTCCGATTATACTTCTTTTTACATGGTAACACAATCCAAGCAGTGGTGAAGAAGGAGTATGTTACGAAATTTAAGAAAGTTCTCACAAAAAGGCATTGGAAAATTATTAAAAAAATTTCAGTCACCAAAGTGCTAGAGCATGTATTGATTTTAATCACTAGATTTTAACCGTGTATGAGCACAAATATAGTTATAGACAACCACATATTGTCCAAAAAATATTTTTAAACAATCACATAAATTATATTTTATATAAAAAGTGTAATAGAAATAAATGAATTTTAACTTGTGTTCTAGCACGAGTTAATCTAGTCAGAAGAAAATAAACTGTAAGGACATTGAAATGTAGTTACAGCCTTCACAGCCTACTATCAATCACCCAATAACGAAAGAAACTTCAAAATAACTTTGACATTTGGAATCATAAAATATAAAATAAGACAAAAAAAAGTTTGAAATTAGTAAAGACTTCACTAGTAGCTCAGAGATTTTGAAGAGACGGATATAGATTTCAATAAAGGTCATCAATAAATAGAGTGAGATTTGGACCTAAGAAGCTACAAGGGCCAAAAATTGAGTTGACAAAGATGAGAAAAGACGAACACAATCACTAAGGATTAAAGTTAGAATTGTGGTTCCTCAAAAAGAAAAAAATAAGCATTTTAGTAGCTGTTTCTTTTTTTGACTTTATACCGCTGGAATATAGCATCTAAAAATGATTGATGGTTTCTGTTCAGCCTGCGATAAATACCCGACCCGAATGTACCGACCCATACCGAACTGAAATTTTCGGTTTCGGGTTGGCTTCGGTTAGGAGAATTGAACCGATCGGAAGCTTTGTAAATTTGATCGGTTACCCGAGTTTTTTCGGTTCGGTATGGGTACCCGTTCGGGTAACCGAGATCTTCATCTTCCTCCTCTTCTTTCGCCGGATTTGGTGAGACTCTGTGTTTCTATGGCCGCCGTCAATGTTTTAAGCTCATTTTAGGGTTTGTCAAAAGGTTGAAGATGACTTAAAAGTTTAAAACACACCGTTTTCCATTAAAAGACAATGTTTTTTTTTTCTTTTCTTAATTCTTTTACTGGGCCTGGCCCAAATCCTTTTTATTTATTTTTTTCTTCGGCAGCCATTTATTAGAAACAAAGAGTTTCGGTTCATTTCGACAAAAAAATCAAAAACCGAATTAACTGGAAACCGACCCGACCCGAACCGAAATTTATTTCGGTTATCTTCGAAACAATTTTCAAAAACCCGAATACCCGATTACCCGAAAAAACCAACCCGACCCAATCCGAAAATCCGAACTCGCAGGCCTAGTTTCTGTGATTGGTTTTTATCACTGCAACATCAAAATTGAGTCAAGTTCTTTGCAATCATCTCTATATAAATAAAAGAGAAGTACAAAATAACTTACGGGTGGAGTCAATTTCAGAAAAACCCGAAATTAAAGCTGTCGAATTCTGGTGAGAATAAACCCCGACACAATTAATGGGTTATCGGGTTATCCAAAAATAAAATAAAAATAAACATTAATAAATAAAAATCATAAATGTAAAACATCAATAAATCTCACAAACGATTCCTACGGATTAATAGTATTAAATAAAATTATCATTAGCTGCCTCCATAAATCTTAACAAAATATTCTACATATGGAATACTGATTTCGAAAACATTGTTCAGTCCTGAAATTTAGGAAACTTATAAAGTTAAGTAATTATTTTAGATTCATCCTATAAAATTTGCAATTTATTAAAACTTAACAATAAAATCTGAATCAAATCAACATTATTTGTTAGCTAGCCCAAACTTAACAAAAATATTTCGTAAACTTAGGATATTGATTTCACAAATAATCGAGATCTCAATCTTACTCCGTCGAAGAAGAAAAAAAATATCTCACATCGGTTAGAATTTTTTTGACAAAGGTTCAAAACCATTATAAATAAGTCTAATATGCTTCTAACTTCTTACATTCCAAATTTGAAAACTCTATATAAAGTGTTTAATACAATTTTTTTATTTGAGCATATTTATAAGTTTTAAAAATTATAATATTTATGTTTTTTAAAGTTTAAAATTATTATTAATATTGAAACTTTTAAAAGTTTTAAGCTTTTAAAAATTTTCAAAATATTATAATATTTAAATTATTAAAAGTTAAACATATTATAAAAATCAAAACTTTTAAAAGGTTCAAATATTATAAATAACTAACTTTTATAGAATGTTTAAGATACTATACATATTTAAACTTTATAAAATATTGCTCATTTGAACTACAAACAATAATCAAATATTACTCATTTTCATATAACAATTCTTTTAAAAAGTACACTGGCTAATCTTATATTCACATGATAGAGCGGGTTGGGATTGATATTTTAACGAAGGCAATCCTTTGTGGGTTGGTTTGTCATAACAAACATTGTCGGTTAGTAATTTTACAGATGAAATATTTCATTATATTTTACATATATATATTCATACTTTCACTACAAAAAATGATCAAATTAAATTGCATGTCGATAAACATTTGTTTGCGCTTATTATATATTCAATTTACTCACTTTTTTACTGTTTATAAAAATGATCAAATTAAACTACATATCAAATTAAACTACATATCGATAAACGTCGATAGCTCAATTGGTAAAGATTTTCTGGCAAAGTCTAGAGGTCGCCGGGTCGAGAGACAACCCTTGGGAGGGGACAATATAAAATGCTCTGGTCTCTGGCTTGAGGGGATGTACGGGCCTAGGCCCGCAACCTTTTAATAAAAAAAAAAGATAAATATAATCCTAATGCTTAAATTGAAATGAATAAAATTCTCTTTAACCCCACACGCATGCTAAAGCAAAGGACATCTGCTAAGCACAAAATAAAAGGCTCGGGTGACACGAAATTGGCAAAGTGCAAAAGAAAATGCACGGATGATCTACTGCAATCTTGGCTCACTGAATCTTGATTCATTTCTTCTTCTACCTTGTTTTTATCCCTTTTTTTTTTGGAAAAAGTAGAATCTAAGTTGGCTAAGCAAATTTTGCAAATCACTTTAAAACCCTGTATTCCTTATTAACTTAATGAAAATAAAATTCATATCAAAAGAAAAAAGGATGACTGCTAATCAAGTTTCTCTCATGCAAGGAATTTTGTTTCTGTTTTGATAGGAATATATTTTAAGCACAAATACTATATATGCGTTTTTTATTTTCCGCAACAAATGAAAAGTTGAACTCTATCGTTGTTCAGAATCTTGATTATTTCGTTGACGTTTTGTCTCATTTATAGATGAACGAATGTTCTTTCTAAAATGTAAAAAAAATACCGGAGAACAAAATCTTAAAATAACCAATTTAACAAGAAGTTTAACTCATTAGGGTTTGAGATAGTTCCATTTCATTCAAACAGGAAACCATGCGAAAACATGAATATAGATGAATATATTACCTTTGTTAAAAAAAAAAAGATGAATATATTACAAATTTATTCAACGCAATATACATGAATATAGCCACTGTCATCGTCTACCGTCGGTTTAAGTAGTTCCCGACGGGTTGCGGATAGAACTGGCCGTCGGTTTCCGGCTGTTTTCTTGTAACGCGTTACGATGAATGCTAAATCCATAAACGACACAAATTAATGGCCCAAGCCTAAAAGCATTAAAATAATAATACAAAATCATGCATGGTGTACCTATATAATTGTTTGTTATTTAAAAAAACTAATATGATGCACTCATGCTGCTGGAGCATAATCATAGATATCGTCGTCATCTTGGTCACCATTTTCGACATATGTAGCTTGAGAGTGTTCACTTTCTTGATTATTGTTACCAATGTGGCCCTTAATGCAAATTTCACCAACTTGGTCATCATATATGCTGAGAACAAACTCAGATACAGAAATCATTCTTTCTTTTTTTTTTTTTCTCTCGTGAATAAAATAAGAAAAAGATGCTAAGTTAAGCGAATCAGAAACAAATATTGAGAGAATGAGTCAATGAAAGATCGCCGCGCGCTGTGATATTTATATGTGCCAATAAAGTTAAAAAAATGTGTGAACTCAATCTGTCTTCAGTCCATCCTCAGGTCAACCTCACTAAAGAGTGTGATGTGCTTATAAAAGTTTAGATCTATATTTACATGTTAAATTTCAATAACTTTTTAAAATATATATAATATATAACACATTAAACTAAAATAAAACAATAATATGTATTATAAATGTTATATCCACATTAATATGTTAATGTATTAAATAAATTATTATATTATTTTAAATAATAACATTAAGTAGTTTCTCATATATATTATCTTATAACAAATAAATTTATCTTTTATAAAATCATAATTTTCTATTTTTACAAAATAAATTAATTATTTTAAATTATTTTAATATATATTAATATTTTAGAGTTAAATGCTTAGGAAATGCTTCAAATAAGAGCATATGAGAGCATCTGCAGCTTCTAAATGCTCCCTTATATGCTCTCATAATAAATGTTGATTGGATGATAAAATTAAAAAAGCTTCTTCATATGCTCTTCCAATCAAGGCCTAAGAACGCAGATGTAGACAAATCTGTCTCTTTTCTTGATAAACGGGAATTACTTCCTGGTTAGACCGATCGGTCTCTTCCCTTCTTTTTTCCTCTTATACAACATAATACACTCTAGATCCTGCTATATTGTCTTAAAACCCTACTAGATTCGGACCCGCACGTACGTGCGGGATTGATTATAAAAGTTAAGGTTATTTATCAGGTCTACAATATATTATGTATGTGTGAGATAACATTTGTAAACATATTTTTTTAACAAATATTATTAACATTTAAACTCATACCCAGTGTTCAAGAAAGCGCTAGGCGGTATGTGGGCGGTGACCCAGCGCCTAGCGCCTAAAACGCCTAGTCGGAATTTTAGGCGTTTTAAGGTGGTTTAGGCGTTTACAATACGAACATTATATATATAATATTATATGTAAAATTATGTAAAAATATATGTTAGAAGAAATAAATAATAATAAATCATAAACTAAAATTAGTAAAAATATATTTATTTAATTTAGATTAATAACATATTAACATTTATATGAATATAAACTTAAAATTTTAAATATATGTAATTAAAAATAAAAAATATACAATAAAATAATATTATGTGATTTTAGACGGTCTAAGCGGTCGTCTAGGCGTCTGCTGAGCGCCTAGCGTCTAGACGGCGCCTAGGCGACCGCCTAGACCGCTTTCTTGAACACTGCTCATACCAGTACAATATTCTATTTGTTTTAATCAAAAAGTAAAATCAGATCTGTTTTGTTAATAGTAGAAACAACTACAATAAAAAAAATAAGAGAAAATAATATTTTTATTTCTGGACAGAAAAACTCGTCACGTCCCATACATGTCATGTTTTTTCTATCTTATAATTGTGGTTTTGGATCAAAATTGATTACACCATAACATTTGGATTGATACGACGGTGGATCCGACACTAATGATCTATAAAATATATCTTAAGAGATTAGGTAAGAGATTATTTTCTGTTTTGATAGTCTCAAACTCGGTAACTTTTAAAAGTACCCAAATTTTTCGAGATAATTATCCTAAAATAGATATTTATTCATTCCAAAGTTGCACTTACTCAAATTAGATTTTGAAAATTAAATATAGTTATATATATATATATATATATATATAAAGATTTCTAGCATGTTACCCAAAATTTTATATATTAATGTGGAAAAAGAAATGAAACTCGTTTAAGTTACACTTTTTTCACAAAAAGTTTTTGAAGTCTCGTTTGGGAGAAACCCATACCCAAACATAATTTATATATCATATTGTAGTTTGACTTATTTATTCTTATTGAAAATAGCATATTTCATAGCATATCTAACTATATATCATATGATATCCTTTATTCATGAAATTTATCCTTATGCATTATCATAGTTACGGTAATTATGGCTGTTCAAATCTAATTAGGGGAATTATATGAAATCGCATTATATGGTTCAGGAAAATTAGGGGAATTCTTTCTTTTTAGTTGTTATGATAAGTTCTATGGTTCACGAAGATGGGGGATTCTTTCTTTTTACTTGGTATGATAAGTTCTACTTATGCGGTAGAATTAAATTTGATTTCTTTATATTATTTGAATTTATAATTATCTTTCCAAAATTTGATTTAAGATTATTAGTTCCTATCAGTTTGGATAGGCAATTCTAGCCATATGTTCTGTTTTGTTTTGTTTGATTGCCCCAACTTAAAAAACATACAAATTAAATAAAAAGAACCAAAAATGTGAATTTACAATTCTAATTTTTTTAATAAAATATATTAATAACAGTTTGATTTTTTTATACCACACACATATATATATACCTATGCTATAAGTGTGGATGGATAAACAAATCTAATATATACTTACATGTTGTTTTCCTCTATATATAAAATCTAAACACAATCAATTAGTGAAATTGATTAGAATCAATAACTTCTTTCATGTTTTCTCTTCACACCATATGTGTAGTAACAACATTTGTTCTTTTTACTGCCTGCAAACATATATATACATATAAATATTATTAAATCATGTGTGGCTAAAAAAAATATTAAATTCATTTATATATTGGTACATCCATGAATGTATAGTGGTACCTTCATGTATCTGTAATAATATATTAAAATGAAAAAAATATCAAGCTAAAATATTATATCTTAAATGAAAGATATTACAATTTTCACAGTTACGATAGTCTTAAAATATAATTTCATAAAGGTAAACAAAACATTTAATTGTTAAATGGTTAGTATTTCGTCAACCATGATGTAATGGGGAACCCTTTATAATAGAAGGAAAATATTAGAATCCTAAAAACATGAAAAAAAAAATATATTTTTTATGTTTTTGTTAACATAAAAAAATATAAGAGTAGTTCAAAATAGAACAAAAAGGGCTCACATATATTTTCTTGAGTTATGCCTGAATTTTCAACCCTTTAGAAATACATTTAAGCATAAATTAGTTTCATAATTAAGAAAAGACTTTTACAAATAAAAAACCTTATAGCACTGCAAAATTTATTATGATTTGAAAATATATAGAATACTCACACGAATATGTTTTAATATCAATAGACGATGTGTAACAATTTAATCGTAGAGTAAAACTACACCATTATAGTTAATGTATATATGTACTAACATTAAAATAAACCGTAATTAATCAAAAAGAATCGTAAGATTAAATCGATTATAACAACTTATTGTTTCACAACATCCGTATTTTAGAAGTTTTACAGTCTTAACTTTCATGTTTCAAATGTTATTGAAGAGTTTCAAATCTGAACAACTAAAAGATATTGAAAAATAAAGGTTAGAAAACTCAAAACTCAAAATATTGATACTCGGAAAAGTTTTTGCGAATGAATGAAACAAAATACTTCGACGCATCTTATATAGAGATTAGGTTAGCTCAATATATACAATCTATTTCAAACTATTAGATTTGTATATTAGGTAACATCAAAACGATAATTAATGTTTCCCCAATTATCTCAAAAATATATAACCAAATTAAATATGTTTACTTATATATAATTTTTAATTTATATCCATTTTGTAAGTAGCTAAGATAACTACATATTTTGGTAAGTAGCTAAGATTTCGTATATGTGATAATTAAAAAAAAAAAAAACTAAATCAAGAAAATATATGAAATGTGTAAAGTTTGTATCACATTAATTTACTTATTATAAACGATTTTGCTAAATCACTGGAATTGTGGTCGTATTTAAAATGCTAATTAACAACCAATTGAGGTTAATACGATATTTGATTTGATATCATTAGATAAGGTAATATTCACGATTTCAACTTAATGATTCATTTTAAATTTGAATTTAAATATGGATAGTTTTCTATATTGAATTATATGTTATTTAGGATTTGTGATTAATGCTCCATAATAATACCTATGGGAGTTACTAATTGTCACTGATACTGATTTGTTTTTACTTCATAAAATATTTATATTATATATATTTTTGTTTGACTGTTATTATACATAATTGTGGTCGATTCTGTTTGGATCCAAGACTTTTTATTCCTGATCCGATTTGTAAAACACGATCCGAATTTAGAAAACCCTGGTCACATATGGATCCGCCCGTTTGAATTTATAAAATTATGTGATTGTCCCTCTCTTATTGTATGCTTTATAATTTATTCAAGGGTAATATTTGTCCTAATAGGATGTTTCAATTTTTGCCTTGAAAAAGTGTTTCCCTTTTAATAGTATAGATACTCGAATTTTTGGACATGATCATCCACACTTTTAAGTTTTAAAAATTATCTTTTGGTTTATAAGCAACTTTGGGATCCACTTTGACAAATTTGAAAGAATTCTAAACACTTTCTTTTATTTATCAATGAAATGATGCTTTTTATATCTATTGGTGCTCTTATTTTGATGTGAGAGAGTAGTTTTCAATTGAGTTTTACGATTCTAAGTAGGGATTCAATGATTTGATTGTTGTTTGAGATTCTCTATTGTTAGGTTCTTCAGTTTACATGTTGTTAACGTTAAAATTGACTTGATCATCTATGTATCAAAAATGTTCGATGAAATGTTTGAATGATTGTGAATTTAACAATAAATTTCAAGCCAACAAAGAGTTGATGATAGAAAATTTTGTGCGCTGAATGAACTTGTTGTTAATGCAAGTTTGACTAGGAGATTTGAAATGAGAGTTTAGTTTTCGAATATATATAGTGATTGATACCTGGAGGGAAGATTCATCTATTTTGTGTTCATTTTCAAAAACAGTGTTTAATTGCAGAGTTTCTTATCTCGTTGATCTCAAAATTACTGTATGATCCAAAGATTTTTTTTGATAAGTTTAATCGTTTAGTTTGCTGACAGTCCTATAAACAAGAAAAGATCATACAATCATGTACAATTAAGTAAAATTTTTTACTTAAATAATTTTTTTCTATAACAAATAGTTTTGAAAAGCAACAATTTACAAGAGATTACTCCTCTTTTTGCTGGGGTTTGGCAGGTTCACTGTTCACCAAAATTAAAGCATCTTATGTGGCAAGTTTTCACGGCCTGTATTTCTGCATCGGTTAATTTGAGTCGGCGGAGGATGGACTGTGATGTAGGCTGTGCAAGGTGCAGGGTTTTTTACTTAAATAATTTTTTTCTATAACAAATAGTTTTGAAAGACAACAATTTACAAGAGATTACTCCTCTTCTTGTTGGGGTTTGGCAGGTTCACTGTTCACCAAAATTAAAGCATTTTATGTGGCAAGTTTTCACGGCCTGTATTTCTGCATCGGTTAATTTGAGTCGGCGGAGGATGGACTGTGATGTAGGCTGTGCAAGGTGCAGGGTAAATGAGGAGAATATAAATCATGCTTTTTTTTTTGTGTCTGCTGGCTCGCCAGGTCTGGCCTTTAGCTCATGTGCCGGTGGGGCCGCACCCCTTTTCGATGGAGTTTGTGTATGCTATTGTGGATCATTATCTAGGTTCTACAAATCCGTGTTCACAGCTCGCGGCTTTCCCTTGGATTATGTGATATATCTGAAAAGCATGGAACGCTCGTGTTTTTGAGAATCAAGTTGACTGACCTGATGAGGTTGTATGGGTGGCGGTAGGTGAAGCGCAGACTTGGCAGTAGACACAGGTGGAAGCAGAGTCTGACGAGATTTCCTCCACCCCTATGGGTCTTTCTCCTCAGATTTGGGGAAGTATTATCCCCTTCCTTCGGTTTTTTCAGGATATTGGTGTTTTGTGGATGGTTCTCGGAAAGTGACTGGTGCTTTTGCAGGTACAAGATGGTTTTGCACTTCTTCACAAGGATCATCACCGATTCTCGGAGCTACCAATTACCGGCGTAGTCTGTCCCCGTTAAATGCAGAAGTCGAAACTTTCATTTGGGCAATGTGGTGCATGATTGGAAATGATTTTCGGGATGTGATTTTCTTGACAGACTGTTCAGATTTGGTGAAGATGGTGTCTTCCCCTCATGATTGGCCAGCGTTAGCAACATACCTCGACGACATCAAGATTGATAGGGAAGAGTTTTCTTCTTTTTCTTTGACTCAAGTCTCTCGAAATGCAAATGTACGAGGGGATTCTTTGGCAGGCTGAGCACGTTCTTCTCTGCATCATGTTTTGTTTGTAAACAATTTTCTACCGAATTGGCTCGTTTAAACTGATTCTTTTTGTTGACAAAAAAAAAAATTACCTTAATATTTTAATATTCTTTTTTCTTCTATTTATTAAGAATCTAAGTGCATCTCTCCCCAAGTGTTTGATAGTACGTATTTTGGTCATGTTTTCACATTCCCTTGGTCTATAAATCCAATTATTTGTACTATCTTTCTTTTTTGATCAAAATTATTTGTATCGTCTATACATATATCTACTAGGTTTACAAAATCTGTGTTGATGATTTGTGATAACGAAACACAACAATAAAACATGTTTATTGATATTGTTGTTAGTATTTAATTTTATAATTGATATGTTTAGTTTCATCAATAAGTTTGAGTTAAAAAGAACTTATTTTCACAACATAAAATAGGAACCTATTGTATACAAGCGACAAAAACATATCATATTATCTAGTAGCTTCAACTCTTTCAGGAACTTCATTTAACCGGAAAGAAAAGTGCATGTTTATGATTGTATAAATTTAAAATTAGATGATATGTTTCATACATCTATTATATTCTAGGAAACTCATCAATATAATACGTGTAATTTGAAGGTTAATTATTCAAGAAAATCATTAAACTGAGACATAATATTTCCTCACTAGTGACAGCAATGATAACGTTACGACAGATTTGTGAACGGTCACAATTTATATAACAAAAAACATCATAGCATGCAACAAATATACTTAGTTTCCATACTGTTACAACCAGTGACTAAAAAAAGTTAATAAACCAATCGGTTTAAATTTTATGTTCATCTTTCTTAGCTTCGACTAAAATAGTGAACGTTGCGTATAAAGTGAATACGATGGATACACATAAAAATGTTATTTAGTTAAAACTAAGAGATGAGAAGATTTTGCTATTACATTTTAAGGACACCATGTTTGTTCACGCTATCTACATGCTCTAGCTAGCTAGATATCTAAATTACCGTGTCATCTCTTTCTCTCTTTTTTTTTCCTCCTAAATTCCATTTATATACTAATAGGAGACAATCACGCAGCAGGAGCATAATCGTAGCCACTGTCGTCGTCATCACCACCATTCTCACCATATGCCACTCGAGAACTATCCACCACATCTTCAACATACGCTGAGGAAGCACGGTCCAAACTCTTGCTCAGTAAGTTTGCGACGAATGTCATCATTGCTTCTTTTTTTTGGGTTATGAAAATAGAGAAATATGAAAGCAATGAATAGGTGTAAAGAGAGAAAGCCGAAAGAAGTGTGATGAGCTTTAGATGTTGTTGTGAGTTTGGTGAATATAATAAGAGAGACTAATGAGGATTTTATAGGTGAAAGCTAAAGGTAGAATAAGTGGGGAACGCACTCTGTGCTCAGGACTGCCTTGTGAAGTATGCGAATTAATTCATGTTGCTGTGTGTTTGGCACAATAGATATTACATTTTTTTCTCACACGTAGGATTTTCTTATGCCACATCGGTAACACATGTAAAGCATTTTCCTTTTTCACTATTATTCTTTCCAAAGCACAACAAAATAATTATTAAAAAAAAAAGATTTGTGGAGCATTAGTAAAGATTCTAGTAGCAACATTGGTTACTTCTAAGTTCTAAATAATGAAATTCGGGGAAATGTAAATCAGAGGCCTATAGATAGACTGGGAAATGTATTTTGTGGTAATCTAAAAGGTTAATTACAATACATGATAGAGTAACAGATGGTACGAAAACATTTTTTCTATGGTTAATGAACGAAAACAAAATGCTAACTTAAGCAAATCGGAAACAAGATTATTTTATTTGCGTTTATTGAGTGAATAAGAGATCGTTGCTGGGATCATTGGAGCATATCAATGGTATCTAAATTTGAATTTCTCAATCAAGAGTTTCCTATTTAAAAGAATCTGGATTAAGTTTCTTAACTATTTGAGTGACTCATTCATTAAAATATTATTATTATTTTTGAAAGATCCAAGTTAAGATATCATGGATAGAAAGTGCTGTTATAAATGCAAAACATTAGATAGGTAGCAAAAATGTGAACCCAATCTGTTATAAGTTCACCCTCAGCTCAACCTCACTAAAAACTGTTATGCGCTTGTGGTTGGTACACATAACAGATAGATTTTTCTCACGTAGGATTCCCTCACAACACATTTGACGAATCATGATGTGGTCCAGTACTTGTGAAGCAGCATCGCATTCAATTTATAACGAAACGAAAGAAATCAAAAACTTTCATTTTTCTAGTACCCTCTTTAATTAGTATCTTTGACTGTTCCGACTCTTTATATATTTTCTCGTACAACTGCAGAGCATTCGTAAATATTTAGGGTTCAACAAATTTAAAAACTATATGATTGAAATAAATGTAACATATTCTATGAAGCCAACCCACACAGTATGTATCACTTGCACGAAAGTACTAACAAATCATGAAATAGAACTTATTAGCTCTGATTTATTTGGTGGCCAATTGGCTATATATTACATCACACTTTTATTTTTCCATGATTTGGCCATGAATTGAAAAAGAAAAAAAATAAAGAGAAATAAATGACTAATTTATGACTTATTATCTATGAAAAGAAGCCATGGCTGTCATGGACTAGCAATGGATTTTCAATACATATTGTCAAGAAAACAGAGTATGAGAAAAGCTTTTCTTGTATTGATCGTGAATTATTACAACTTCTACTTATACAGAAGAGTTTCCTTTTACACAATATACACAATATTCACAAGAGAAAGTAAATCTCCTAAATATGTGCAACTAAATATTATTAACTTGATACGCAAGACATAGCTGCGTGTGTATCTTAACACCCCCCTTCAAGGCAGAGCGTGAAGGTCCCGAACGCCCAACTTGAGCAAAAACAAATCAAACTCCTGGCGTCTGAGGGCCTTAGTCATAATGTATGCTAGTTGCAACTGTGTCGGAACATGATTAGTCTTGATAGTACCATCCACAATCTTTTCCCGAATGAAGTGACATTCTGTTTCGATATGTTTGGTCCGTTCATGAAAAACGGGATTAACCGTGAGATGAATCGCCGAGAGATTATCACAATGCAGCAGAACAGGTTGAGTATGAGGAACACCGAGAGAGAGTAGCACTTTCTTAATCCAGATTATCTCTTTGAGTGTGAACTGCATAGCACGATACTCTGCTTCAGTTGACGACATTGACACTGTTGGTTGCTTCTTCGTTTTCCAAGAGACAGGTGACTGTCCTAGTTGAATAAACCAACCTGTAAGCGACCGACGAGAGAGAGGACAACCGGCATATTCGGAGTCACACCATGCCATAAGAGTAAGTGGACAATCAGAATGAAGGAGGATGCCCTGACCCGGGTTTCCTTTAAGATAGCGTATCACCCGCAGAGCTGCTTCCCAATGTAGAAGCTTCGGACGCTTCATAAATTGGGACAGGACGTGAATGGAGTAAGCCAGCTCAGGCCTGGTCACTCCCAAGTAAATAATGCGACCAACCAGGCGACGGTAACGAACAGGATTGGGCATGTCATCACCTTCAGCCAACGATAGGTGATGATTCTGTTCAAGAGGAAAGCTAACAGGCTGAGCCCCAAGTAGTCCAACTTCAGCAATGACGTCTAGAGCATATTTCCTCTTGACATAAGTAGATGCCTGTTGCATTCCTAGCAACCTCGATGCCAAGGAAATATTTTAGAACGCCCAAGTCCTTCATTTTAAAACACGAATTGAGATAGTCTTTGAAAGCTTGAACCGATGCAGGGAACTTCCACTGATAATCAAATCATCAACATATACTAAAACATGAATGCGTGTACCGTTCTTGTTATAGGTGAACAAAGACGAGTCGCCAGGAGATGAAGTGAACCCGTATCTCTGCAAAGCCGAGTTAAGCTTCTCAAACCAGCACCGAGGTGCTTGTTTCAAACCATAAAGAGATTTCCGCAAGTGAAGAACCTTTGAGTTGTCATCTGAGTGAAGCCTCGGAGGCAAACGCATGTATACTTCTGCATGGAGATCGCCGTGGAGGAATGCATTATGAACATCCATCTAATACACCTCCCAATTCCAAGCAGCTAAGACCTCAAGAAAACATCGAACAGTGGTCATTTTAGCAACAGGTGAGAACGTCTCCTCATAATCATCACCAGCAATTTGCTTGTTCCCAAGGACCACTAAGCGCGCCTTATACCGTTCAATCGTTCCATCATATTTGTACTTTATGCGATAGGCCCACTTGCAACCAAGGGCCTTCTTACCTTTTGGAAGTGTTTCCACTGTCCAAGAATTGTTATCTTCTTGCGCAACAACCTCATCTTTCATGGCACCTGTCCAGACATCATCTAATACTGCTTGTGAGTAATATTTTGGTTCAATATTTGTAGTGATGGCATGTAAATAAGCTCGATGAGACTCAGAGAATCGATAAATTTACTCATAAAATCACTGAGAGGATACACACAGCCGTCATCGTCATCACATGGTTTACCGTCAGCCATATACAATTCGTAGTCTTTAAACCTGACCGGAGCAACTCGCGGACAAAAACCGAAACCAAGTTGTTCCGGAGAGTCCTCAACCGGAGCTTCCTCAACAGGTGACAGGAGTGGTGACTCAAGTCGCTCAGTTTCATTGTCCAAGATGATAGTGCTATTAGAGGCGATGTTTGTGGTCGGAGGACTACGGGCAAGAGTAGGTGACGATGGTGCAGGAGCCGTAGCAGGCAATGAGGGTGCAGGAACAGGTTCAAACGGTTCCAGCAACCAATCATCATCAGTCAAGTCAAGTCCGGTAGCAGGTGCAATAGGCGGTGGTGTCGATGGAAGATTCTGATATGGAAAATCATTTTCACAAAATTGAACATCACGTGAAATAGAGATCTTACCATTTGTCGGATCATATACTCTCCATCCCTTCTTCCCAAAAGGATATCCAATGAACACACATTTTAATCCTCGTGGTGCAAATTTATCACCACCATGAGCATGGTTGTGCACATAACACAGAGAACCGAAGACACGCAAATGTTCAAGCGGTGGAGCTCTGTTGTAAAGCATTTCAAATGGTGTCTTCCCATTCAAGATGCTTGTGGGAGTGCGATTATGAGATAGCCTGCTGTAAGAACGCAATGTCCCCAAAATCTGATCGGCAAGTGTGCTTGGAAGCAAAGAGCACGAGCTATATTGAGGATGTGCCGATGCTTGCGTTCGACACGCCCATTCTGTTGAGGCATCGCAACACACGAAGTTTCATGTATGATTCCTTTTCCTTTAAAGAACTCCAACAAACAAATAAACTCAGACCCGTTATCACTGCGAAGGGTCTTTATTTTCTTGTCAAATTGTCGTTCAATAAGAGTGACAAACTCTTTCAAAGAGGATGGAGCCTCTAATTTTGAAGGTATCAAATATATCCACAAGGCTCTCAAATAATCATCTAGTATGGTGAGAAAATATCAAGAACCGCACAATGCCGGTGTCCTATACGGACCCCAAAGATCACAGTGGACAAGTTGGAAAATATCACTGGATTTATTTGAACTTAAGGGAAAAACATCTCGAGTTTGCTTTGTGCATATACAAACGTCAAACGCTTTGCTATCAAGTGCAGAAAATTCAGAAACAGATAACTTGGAGATAACAGAAGAAGGAGGATGTCCCAAGCGATTGTGCCACAAACTTGGAGCCACTTGTCCGACTTGCTCCACTGAACTAGCTTGCTCCATCCTTCGACAGAAGTACAGTCCATTAAGCTGCTCCCCTGCCCCAATCAGGACAACACACAGCTTGTCAGTAACTTGAAACACACACCCGCTATCACGAGTTAACTGAGATACTGAGATCAGATGACATTTTAATCCATCAACAAAGAATACATTCCTTAACTGCATCTGACTACCTAAGCTTACTGTTCCTTGTTTGCATGAAACACTAAACCGTCCATCTGGTAATTTTATAGTCACATGACTCATATCACTTATCTCATCAAGATAATCCATACGACCAGTCATATGATTCGATGCACCCGTGTCATAAATCCAAGTTTCAAAGAAGGCATTACCTGAGAGACGTGGCTTATTGTTGCGTTCCTCCAGCATGGCTACAAGCTGCTTCCACTGACCATCATCAAGTCCGCTTAAACCAACACGATCTGCTTCAACTACGGCATTGGCTGAATGACTCGGACTTGCGACAGTAACAGCAAGAGCAGAGGTAGCGGCTCTGTTTCGTGCGACTGCAGGTGCTGGGGAAGATGCTGAGTTCTCCCAGGTTCTGGGTCGATCACCCCATCATGGTGGATAACCAATGGTACGGAAACACTGCTCCGCCATATGTCTGGTACGCCCACAACTCTTGCAGACACTACTTCCACTTCTAGGTCTGTCTCCTTGGTTGCTTCTAGCACGAGCTGCAGTTTGAACAGCAAAGCTTACACCGTCGGTACGACCTTCTGTTGCTACTGTGATCATTCTGCTATCTTCATCTTTAGTAAGAGTCTGGTACACTTCATCAAGCGTTGGAAATGGCACACGAGAATAGAGACTTGAGCGAAGCTGTGCATAGGATTCATCAAGTCCTTGAAGAAACTCATACACACGATCTTCATCCCTTTCCTTTGCGAGTTCTGAACCAATCTCACAAGTGCCCAAACCACATTTTCAGGCCTTAGGACGCCTATAATCGCTCAAAGTCGTCCAAATCTGAGTCATGTACCCATAGTACGCTTCAATAGATTTTCCATTCTGGCGAGCTGTCGCCAAATCAGCCTTGATTCTTCCAATCTTGGCTTCGTTCTTCACAGAGAACCTCTTTTTAAGGTTCTCCCACAAATCTCTAGCGATTTACACCGTCTGGAGAGTTGTCTTCACAGATGGATCAATAGTGAGTTTGATCCATGACACCACCAATGCGTTGTTACAACGCCAGTCTTCAAGATCTGTGGAGTCGTCACCAGGTTTTGAGATTTTCCCATCTACAAAACCAAACTTCTTTCGAGCCATTAGCGCAAGACGTATGTTTGCTGACCACTCGTCGTAATTTGAGCCACGAAGAAGAGGTTGTGACATGACACAACCGGGATTGTCACTTGGCGACAGATCATAAGGAGAAATCGTTCTTCTGGATGTCACCGTCTTCACCTCACCAGCATCGGTCTGAGATCTGTCCACCAACGACTTCTCTTCTTTGTTAGTCATCTTAATAGTTAGAACAGGATCGAAACTTTAGGGTTTAGTATTTTGTATTTACCCTAAAAGGGCTCGGATACCATGTCAAGAAAACAGAGTATGAGAAAAGGTTTTCTTGTATTGATCGTGAATGATTACAACTTCTACTTATACAGAAGAGTTTCCATGTACACAATATACGCAATATTCACAAGAGAAAGTAAATCTCCTAAATATGTGCAACTAAATATTATTAACGTGATACGCAAGACATAGCTGCGTGCGTATCTTAACACATATAAGCAAAAGATTAGCCACAAAGTAGCCACGAAATAGCCATTTATGTTTTATTTTTCCTTTGGGGATAGGTTAAATCGATTGTATCTTATCTTTTTGATCAACATGAGGCACTTAACGTCCGAAAGAGAAATATATCAAGCACTTTAAGAAGGTCCAGCATTTGGTTATGAGAATCGTAAAGTTTATTTTGGCACATTAAAAGATGTGTTTAGTCCGACAAGTATGAGCAATATATCCCATTTGGTGCGACCTCTAATACAGACACCAAATAATTTGCCTCCCAGAAATCAGAATTATGCTTGTTAAGAAAATATTTGCTTAGTCATCCATAAGGCCAAAATAAATTATCTAGGTTTATTGATTAAAGAATTGCAGTCTTTGTGGAGTAACAGTTCAGCTAAGACCATTTACATCTCTCACTCCTATATACAAAGCGCAGAGGACTTCGCGTGGAGGATGGAGTTCGATTTTATCAGATCAAACATAATCAACACGTACGTAAAACTAGTTTGGGCTTGCCGCTATGGAGATATATATAATGAACTTAATAATTATTATAGAAATTTATGAAGCAATGAAGATTATACATATTGGTGAACTAATAAGTACATGTACAGCTACACTTTACTATACTTTCACATTGTAAAAGGTTTCACATCTTATATGTTATAAACCAGTTGGTTTAAACTTTTGATCCGGAAAAAATGACCGATGAACAATTTAATCTTGCGCTGATGACGAAAGTGAATACTTAACCACAAAACACAGAATCTAGGAAAAGTACTGCTGATACAATAGAAAAATTTAGGAAACTAAAAATGTTATGTTTAGTAAAATGAAAGTTACACTAACTTGGCTAATTAAGAAATAAAAAAGTGATTTTAATTAAGGAAGAAATGATTTTGCTCCTACAGTTAAGGAAACCACATGTCTGCTCACTCTGTAAGAAGACTCACAACACTATCTCGTACATTACACGGCCTAGCTAGATATCTAAGTTACGTTGTCATGTCTCTCTCTTTTTTTTCCTCCAAAATTACATGTCTTCTCAGTTACTTCTTCTTTTTTTTTTTTTGGGTAAAAGTCTCTCAATTACTTTGTCTCTCTCTTTTTCTCCTCCTAAATTACATTTATATACTAATAGAAGACAATCACGCAGCAGGAGCATAATCATAGCCACTGTCATCGTCATCACCACCATTCTCAACATACGCCGCTCGAGAACTATCCACCACATCTTCAACACATACCGTGGAAGCATAGTCAAAGCTCTTGATGACCAAGTTTGCAACGGAAGACATCATTGTTTCTTTTTTGTTTTTGGTTTTGGGTATGAAGAGGATTTAGAGAGATGGACGGAGCTGCTACAAGAAGTTTGATGAGCTTTAAATGTTATTGTGAGTTTGGTGAATATAGTAAGAGAGACTAATGAGGCATTTATAGGTGAAAGTTAAAGGTATAGCAAGTGGTGAACGCACTTTGTGGTCAGGACTGCCTTTGTGAACTTTGCGAATTGCTCATGTTGATGTGTGTTTGGCACAAGAAATATTACATTTTTTCTCACACGTAGGATTTTCTCATGACACATCTGACGTTAAGGCAGCTCATCGGTCCATTTATATTCCTTTCTAGGGACACATGTAAAGCATTTTCCATTAATTTTTCACTAGCTAGTATTCATCTTTAAGCACAACAAAATAAAAATAATACTAATAATAAGAAACAGAGCTTTAATAGAAAAATCTAGCTGCAACATTTGGTCACTTTTAACTGAACTTCGGAGCATTGAGTTTTTAACTTCCGTTCGACTTAAAGACTATTAGTTACTATAAAGTGTCCGACCAGGAGAAAAACACATGTGCTTTTATTGTATTGATCATTTGGTGAATTAATGCAACTTTTGGTTTGTTTCATGAAAACATTAGAAATTATTTGTTTAGTTAATTTTGTCGTAACATTTTTTTGTATATGATGAGTAGTTTATGTGTCTATTCAATGTAAGATATAATCATATATTTAACAAACAAATAACCAAAAGCTTTGAAGGATCTCGAAAAACCAAAATACAAAACTTTGAATATCTCTATTACTAATAAAGTGAAAAGTAATAGAGATATCTTGAAAAGTAACTCTTCCATGCGGGGCTATCTCCAGAGGACGCTACAGCTATCTCAGGTTTAGGGTTTCAACCTGGAACTCTACCTATCAGATATCTTGGTCTCCCTCTCCTTCACTGCAAGTTGCGGAAGCAGGACTACTCTCCTCTCACGGACAAAGTGGCAGAAAGGTTCAATGGCTGGGCAGTCAAATGCTTGTCCTTTGCAGGTCGACTTCAGCTGGTTTCCTCAGTTATCTATGGGCTTATCAATTTTTGGATGTCTGCATTTGCCCTCCCAAAAGGTTGTATTGAAGCTCTGGAAAAGCTTTGCAATGCCTTCTTATGGTCTGGTGACATTAGTAAAAGAACTAACGCTAAAGTCAGCTGGGAGAAAGTTTGCCTGCCCAAAACAGAAGGAGGGTTAGGGCTCAGGAACCTTCTTGTTTGGAACCAAGTCTTGAACCTACCTGAATCTGGTCTGGCTTCTCTTTTCCTCAAGCGGATCATTATGGGTTGCCTGGATGAAGGAGCATAACATGAAGAGAGCACCTTACTGGATCGCGGAGCCTCATAGCAACTCTAGCTGGATATGGCGTTTTCTCCTTGGCCTTAGACCGCTAGCTAAAACCATGCTCAAGTAAAATCGGGGATGGGAATAAGGCAAGCTTTTGGTTAGAAAACTGGTCCACTCTCGGGGTCCTTCATGATTATCTGGGTAGCAGAGGTCCTATTCAACTAGGTATCCCTATCACAGCCACAGTTGCCGAAGCTTGCAATCAAAATGGTTGGCGGCTCCCTTCTAGCAGATCAAGGTTTCCTGGTGCATCAGCTCTTCGCCACTTATTACTCTCAACGCCAATCCCCTCTACCTCAGCGGGTTCTGACATCTTCCAATGGTCAGCAGGTAACACTGTTTCTGATCACTTCTCAACCAAGAAAACCTGGAACCAGCTTCGACCTCATGAAGAAGTCAAAAATTGGGCAACGGTAGTTTGGTTCAAGGCCTCTGTTCCGAAACACGCCTTCACCTTCTGGATTGCCAATCTAGATAGACTTCCTGTAAAATCTCGTCTTCTCAGTTGGGGAATGCAAATTTGTCCTCTCTGTCCACTGTGTAACTCTGAGACAGAGACAAGAGACCACCTTATGCTTCACTGCTCGTACTCTGAAGGGATTTGGCTCAAAGTGCTTCACCGCCTAGGCCAACACCCCTGTATTTTCATGGATTGGCACACGCTCATCACCTGGCTTCGGAGTAAATCCCCTCGTCTCTCCTCTACTCTGAAGAAGATCTCGGTTCAAGCAACAGTTTACACTTTGTGGAAGGTGCGC
The DNA here is from genome assembly GCF_030686135.1 of Camelina sativa. NCBI lineage: Eukaryota > Viridiplantae > Streptophyta > Magnoliopsida > Brassicales > Brassicaceae > Camelina > Camelina sativa. The sequence continues at coordinate 32,082,626 of NC_141896.1, read as the reverse complement.
AACACTGCTATTCACGACAGCACCATCCTCCCTCCTACTTCTGCTTTCGCTCAAATAGACAAAAGTATAAGGGACACTCTACTAGCTCGTCAGTACCGTAAGGGGTGTAACCTCCTTCTCTCGCAGTGGTTTACCCACGCCTAATATCTACTAATTCTAATTTTTAGTCCTTTAGTTCTCTATGGGTTTTTTTTTTTGGCCATAGACGCTCATTGCCCCAAGCTTTTGTAAATAACAATGTTCCAATTCGGTAATATAATTCACATTTTATCCAAAAAAAAATAAAGTGAAAAGTAAATGTTTTTTCAATAGAAAGAGCCCCAAAAAAAAAAAAAATCGTCACTCGCACCAAACACCAAACACCAAACACCAAACTTCACAACACAACAACGTCCACAGTTGAGGTAGAGTGTCCATAAGCCTTGGAATGATCAGGTGGTGGACAACCCGATATCTGATTGGACTCAAGGGTCGTTTGGGTGGGCCGACCCGAGGAGAATATTAGTTGATAAGCATACAATAGAATTCCGAGACCATTGAATATCTGTTTGAAGCAAACAAAATGAAACAAACGTTATAAATCAGAGCATTTAATTAATGAGAATCAATCAATAAATTTAAGTATTCATGGAGAGGAAAAAAAAAGACTTACAAGGACGTAGATATCAAATTTGTAGATCAAAGAGAAAGAAGTCCAAATTTCAGCGTTGATAAATCTAGTAATAACGAATACAACCACACAGGTACGTACTCGTAGGTCTTTTGTATAACGAATAAAAAAAAAATCAAAACACATAATAGTAATCAATAAATGTGATATAATCCAAATTTGCGGATGAAAGGTTGCAAACAACACCAATGAACGTATGTCGATCAGATAAACTTTCAATTCCAAAAAGAGAAATCGTGTAAAAAAATAGCACAGCAGGAACCGCATATGCAAGACACCACAAAGTGCCGCGCCTCTGGACATGAAACATAAATAAAAATCAAGAAAACATATACAATATGATGAGAGATATAATAAACATTAAAGATGGAACATACAACTGATTTGTCGCTGCAGCAGAACATATAGATAACCAAGTAGATAACTTCGATTCCTAAACCAATGCCATTACTAGTGGTGACGAGAATACCATCTTTGTAGATAAGAGGAAGACCATACAAAACCCACAAACTATATTTCGTCGCCAATCCCACATGACGATACGGTGTATAATCCTCCACCGATTTCTTCTTGTAAATCTGTATAAACGTTGGGCTGTGTGTACATAGACAAATGTTTTAATATGAAATATGTCAAACAATACAGATATAAAACACGGTTTTGTTAAACGGGGTATTACAGTTGTGAAAGGGAGATCAAACTGGAAATAACAGTCCCTGCATCAGGCCAGAGAAAAATTGTGAGTAAGAACTAGGAAGCTATATGTAAATTAGGATAACTTCTCCGAGCTAAATTAAAGTAAACATCAATCGATCATAACAACGACTAACAATCAATTTAAGTTCATCTTTTTTATGGTGATGAACGTTGTTAATTCATTAAAGATAACTGCTGACACCGGGCCTGTTCGTTTGTCTGTCGCCAGTGACATAAAGTTGTTCGTTTACCTGTCGCTAGTTTAGCGACCAATGGCAGCGACTGTTTCTAGCGATCAGCGATCGTAATTTTCAGTCGCTAAAATTTTCAGCGACTGTTGCCAACGATCAGCGATCAGTCGATGAAACTAGTCGCTGGATCCAGCGATAGGCAAACAAACAACATAGCGACCAAGAAAAATAAAAAAAAAAAATAAAAATTGATAAATTAAATATGATCAAAATTAAAATTAATTAAATAAAAATATAACTAAATATAGTTATTAAAATTAAACTAAATCTAAGTAAATAAAATAAAAATTAATTTGAATATAGTTAAATAAAATTCTAAAAAAATCGGTTATAAACAAATTAAATTTAACAATATTAAAATGAATAAATTAAAAAGAAAATTTAAATTAATTATTTAAAAATATGTAAATATGTTTTTAATTTTTTTTCATGGCTAAATACCATATATTTTTTAAATAAAAATATAAATTATCAAAAATTAAGTTTTATTAATTTTTTTAAATAATATATGGTATTTAGTCGCAGCAACAGGCAAACGAACAATTTAGCGACAGTTTCAAGCGACAGTCGCTACAGCCTCTAGCCAGAGCCGGCGCTATGTTTTTTGTGGCTACAAGCAAACTGAAAAAGGCTGATTTGCACATATTTAAACTAATTTTTTTTTATCAAACTAAATAATAAATCTGGATAGTTTTAACAAAAGCACAAAAAATTCTAAAGCATCACAGATCAATATTTTTTTTTTGTGTGAAATTGATTCTCCTTGCATTTTTACTTGCAAACTCCTCCATCAAGGTTTCATAGTCAAGTTTTGATGTCTAACTCCTTTCAATGGACATCATCACTGTTATTTTTGTTGATCTCCTCTAAAATCTCATCAATTTTAGAAGTTTCAGTTCGTTTAACATACCTTCACCTTAAGGATGTATAAAATAATATTAGTAGAGTGGGTAGAGGGAGAAAGAAGAAGGAAGAAGAAGCTATGATAGCTAATTAGCTATTCGCTAGGGTTAACTGATTTTTTTTTTCCTATTTTCGTTTTCTAAATTAATACTAATAATTTATAAGATATATATATATTTTTTAATAATTTAAAGCTATAATATTATGCCTACAAAACGGGAACAAAAAAAAAGGAAAGCTGAGAGTTTAGGGAATCGAACAAGTGAAGGTGAGAGATACCTAAACATTACCACTAGACTACCAATACCTACTTAATTTTAAGGCCGAATTTTTTTAATATATTATTGGCCGCAAGCACTTGCTTGCTTCGCTTGTATCTGTGGCCGACTCTGTCTCTAGAGACAGACAAACGAACAACATATGTTGTCGCTAAAATCTGTCGTTGATCGCTGGTCGCTGTTGCTGGAAACTCCAACCAGAGTTACGCATGCATGCAAGAGCTTTCTTCACTATACCTAATTATGTTTAAGAAAAAAAGAACAATCTGCAACCTCGTTCGCTTCGGTTCCTCAAATGAAATTGAAACCATCGTATATATATTTATTTATTTATTAACTTTATTTCAGTAAAAAAAAACTTCATACACAACTGTATGTATATATACACGACTATACAGATAGATATATAAACATAATTACTGTAAAAGAAAGAGAGAAAGAGAGAAGCAGATCATACCAATAATTCCGATGATTGTACGAATTTCTTTCGCGCTAACCATCCTGAAGACGGCGGAGGGATTGATGAAGTTGACGAAAAGCAAAAGAATGTTTAATCCAACGAGAGAGCAGTTGGTGCTTCTTAGGAGTGTTTTAATTGAGGAAATTATAAGTTTATTATATATATAATATATATATACTAGAAGTAGATAAGATTTTAAATAATTTTAACATATCTTATATATATTAAAAATATTTAAAATTCTATATTATTGAGTTCTGAAAAAAATATTTTAACATATCTTATATTTATTCTTCTTTTTAATAAAATTATTTAGAACATATCTGAAAAATTATGAACCACCAGCTAATCTTGTTTTTTTTTTTTTTTTTTTTCTTCTACGTTCTATTTCCAAAATCAAATTTAATTGATCTGGTGACGTTTAAGGAAGCATAAGCACCGAAAAGAGCTTGACAAAATATTAATTATGTGATGGATGTAAAAAGAGATAACTCAAATCTTCCTACTTTGCAAGATATGTTTTTCTCTCCCCCTATGTCTTTCTCTAGAATTCAATTGCGATTAGATCTTTAGATATTTGACTTGATAAACATGTGGTGGAGTTGAGTCTTGCTAAGTACATATTGATGAAACTTGCACACATGGTAAAATCTCATTTCCTTGTTCTGCTTGCAGGTAAGCAATATCATCACAACATCCTCAATCGATTCTGGCTAGAAAAAAAATGGAACAAATAAGAAAATAACTTCAATTTAAAAAAAAAAATAGATGTTAATATATATATATATATAGAAAAAGACTAAACTGTATAAGAAAATAAAAACTCAAAAAAAAAAAATTGACAACAATGATGCTAATAACCCTAATTTCGCTTAGTTAAGGAATACAAAAATTTTAACAATAAGGAGAACACACTTTGTAACAAGAAAAATAAAATAAAATTATAGTATCAGAAACAGTTAATATTTGTTTCAACCCAAAACTACAAAACGTTAATACTTCGTAAAATTAATTGAAATTTAGTAACTGAGAAGTAATCAAGTAATTGAAAAGTGAGTACAGATGTGAAAGTATATACTGCCAAATATTATTGTGTTATGGAAAGTTAGGGAAAACTCTTTAATATTATACAGTAGATATATATATAAGTACGTAAACCACAACTACTTACACATGGTTCCTTGTGGAGAAGGAGAATGGAATTGAAAATTTAAAACCCTTGTAGGATCAGGAATTAATTGTACAACCCTTATCCTATTGATTAGTAAAATTACACAAACAATTTTGTTTTAGTCATCCAAAAAGCCAAAATAAACTATCTACGTTTATTGATTGACGATTTGCAGTCTTTGTGGAGTAACAATGTAGAGCTTTTATGATGTTTCGATGAAGTAACAGTTCAGCTAGCTAAGACCATTTAAAAAGCGCAGAGGACTACGTGTGGACTGTGGAGGATGGGAGTCCGATTTTATCAGATCAAATATAATCCATACGTCAGTAAAACTAGTTTGGTCTTGCTGCTATGGAAAGAGCGGTAGAAATAATGAACTTAATAATGATTATAGAAATTTATGAACCAATGAAGATCATACAAATTAATTGGTGAACTAATTAAGTACATGTACGGCTACAGTTTTGTATACTTTCAAATTGTAAAAAGTTTCACATCTTATATGATAAACCAGTTAGGTTATTAAACTTTTCATCCGGATAAAAGGACGGATGAACAGTTTAATCTTAGGCTTATGACAAAGTGAATACTTCACCAAAATCTATGAAACGTGTTGATTCAATAGGAAACTAAAAAAAAAATATAGTAAAATGAAAGTTACACTAACCTTGCATAATTATGAGACAAAAAAAAGTGATAGTAAAGGAAGAGATGATTTTGCTCCTACAACTAAGGAAACCAATGTTAATCCCCTATAAGAAGACTCACAACACTATGTCGTACATAAACGGCCTAGCTAGATATCGATATCTCAGTTACTTCTTCTTCTTTTTTTTCGGGTAAAAGTCTCTCAATTACTTTGTCTCTCTCTTTTTCTCCTCCTAAATTACAATTATATACTAATAGAAGCCAATTACGCAGCAGGAGCATAATCATAGCCACTGTCATCATCATCACCACCATTCTCAACATACGCTGCTCGAAAACTATCCACCACATCTTCATCACATGCCGTGGAAGCATGGTTAAAGCTCTTGATGACCAAGTTTGCAACGGAAGACATCACTGTTTCTCTTTTTTTTTTTTTTTTTGGGTATGATTGAAGAGGATTGCAGATAGATGGACGGAGCTACAAGAAGTGTGATGATGAACGTTTAACGTTGATGTGATTTTGGTGAATATAATAAGAGAGACTATTACGGCTTTTATAGGTGGAAGTTAAAGGTATAGCAAGTGGTGAACGCACTTTGGGGTCCTGACTGCCTTTGTGGAGTGTGCGAATTGCTCATGTTATTGTGTGTTTGGCACAATAGGTATTACATTTTGTTCTCACACGTAAGATTTTCTTGTGACACATCAGACGTTAAGTTAATTTATCGGTCCATCTATATTCCTTTGGAGTAACACATGTAAAGCATTTTCCTTTTTCACTAATATTTTTCCCCACGCACAACAAAAAAATAAAATAACAAAAGAGCTTTAGTATAAGATTCTAGCTGCAACATTGGATCACTTCAAACTGAAAATTGGGGCATAGAGTTTTAACTGCGGTTCGACTTAAATATGCGCTTTTTTCACAAGACTATTGATGTAGTACTTTGTCAATCAATTAAATTATCAATTCACAATTTGCATTGATCAACACACTAGGAATGCACAAAATTGCTTAATCTAAACTTAAACAAAGATTTGATTTATGTAACAAACTTAACTAAGCAAGGCAAACAAATTGTAAAAAGCTCAACAAATAAACCAAGAAAGAAATAGAAAATCAACTCAACAATAACTAAAGGTGAATCTCAGGGTTAAGGTAATTGATTAAGAGTGAGATAAGAGATGGATTATGGAGTATCAAACAACTTAAACTAAGCAAGATCCTTAGGCCACAGAACACTAAGCAAGACTAACACATTTCCATGATATTAATCCCTTTACTAATCAATCAATCATCAACTTCGTCCAAAGGCAATTAAATGATCAATAAGCATTACAATCAAGTCTACCTAGACACTAAGCACCCTAGTCAACAATTTCCAAATGTAAGGAATGCAAAACACTTAAAAGTTTTGGTTCAAGAATTTCATCAAACACCTTATGGGCATGAAATTCCTAAAGTCTAGAATCAAAATGATCAAGGCTGATCTAGCTTTATTAGCAACCAATAAGCAAGGGTCTAAGCATTATAACCATAAACTCCATAACCCGACTCCTAAATCATCATAATCTACCAAAACCCAAAGACTCTAAGAGACTACTCACTCATCATCATGATTACACAAAGGTAAAAGCTTGATCTTTGTGAAATCATAGTAAGAGATTCTAGATTATTAAAAATGAAGAAGAGATTATTATTAAAAACTTAGAAGTACTCAATCATTCAACAAATCTAGAATAAGTAAGTTTAAGAACCCTAAAAAGCTGCTAAAACAAAATATAAAGTCTCCCCTTAATAGGGTTAATGTATTTATAGGAAAATAAAAAGGACTCGGATCAACTCAGTTCAAACCAGGTCAAACCGGGATTAAGGCTAGAACAAGTGTGGACTCAGGCGACAATCAGGCAAGCTTTGGTCGATTGAGGTGACTGATGGTGTCAACCGGGGAGGTCATGGCCGATGGAAGTGGCCGCTTATAGTTCCTGATCTTCCATCCAAGAAGGTGAATCGGGCAAGCTTTGGCCGATTGAGGTGACCGATGGTGTCAACCGGGGAGGTCCTGGCCGATGGAAGTGACTGCTTTATAGTTCCTGATCTTCCATCCAAGAAGGTGAATCAGGCGAGCTTTGGCTGATTGAGGTGACCGATGGTGTCAATCGGGGAGGTCTTGGCCGATCATGTCTCCTGGTCCTTTGCCACTTCTCCACTTCACTCTTCTTTGCTTCTTTTGCACCAAATCAAGTCCAAATGCTCCATATGTGATGAAGTCACTCCAAAATCCTGAGAAATAACCAACTAGATGCAAATGCTCCTAAAACAACCTAGATTGACAAGATTATGCAACAAAACTATGCAAAAACAAGTCTTGAAACTCAACAAAAACACAATATATCAACTATTTGAGTAACTATAAATGTACCGTTTCACCAATATATTCACAAATTATGAGGGGGGTGTTGAACTTGAAATTTTAAAAGATTTTAGAGTATTCTTGAAATCCTATGTTATTCAATTGATGATTTTAAAAAATATTTTAAATTTCTATGTTATTCAACTTGGATTTATGTAAAATTATTTAAACTACTCTACAATTTCTTTTCAAACAATAATTTATAAAACTTACTTAAAATCTACTGTTATTCAAAATTTCACAACTTTTTAAAAACTGATACTTTGCATGATTCTATAAAACTTTTAGTTGAAAAATATGTCTAATAAAATAACACCTTCTGAGGTAGTTTTTTAAAGGATTTTCAATTACTACTAGGCTTCCTCTATTGTTTCTCTCTTGGAAATTGGAATGTCTACATGTTTCCTCTTCTTCTCTCCTTCATCCTCCCTTTTCTCTATCTCTCTCTCAGTTATATCTGATTTCAATTTCTCACATCTCTAAAGTCTCCGTTCAAGCTTGTCAGTAAATTCCCAGATCATGCTGACATCGACACTCTTCATGACAACTTTGAGTATGATTCAAAATCCCCTTCTGCTTTTATATTAATTTTTAATCATCACTCTCTCTCTCTCTCTCTCTTTGATTACTAATGTTCTTGGGAGTTGGGACTATATATGCATGCTGTTCATGATTTTGAGATTACAAGTATTTAGGAACTCGTTTTCGTGTCGAGGGAACTGTGGAGAGTGAGCTGTTGCTAACGCCTTCTCCTCTTCTGGATTGTGTATAGGCTCTACCATTCTCTGATGCTTTGAAGCTTCTTTTCTACATGAAAGACCGGAGTCTAATTCCCGAAAAGGTATTAATATACTCTTGTTGTGTTCTAGATTCTAGAGGAAAAGTGTTGTTGAGTTGTATATGTTTTTAATTTACGAATCTTCCACCTTGGTTTTCCTCTAACCTTTGTTTGTTAGGCTCTTACAGACTTTGTATTGCAAGTTGCCCATATGTCAACGCAAGATGAATAATTGATCACTGGCGTAACATTCATCATTTTAGAGAGTACTGGAATAAGATAGCCTGTGACTTATTTATGACTAGGATAAACTCGGGCATTTGCCTGTCATTGATGCAAAATCATGGAATACAATCGTATATTTCAATAGCAAAGTGTGATCTCGTTGATAACTATCATCGGATCAATATCACTTTGCGTTTTATTATAACTATCATAAAATCTTCAATAGAAACATATGTTGTGAGTCGTGCCTTTTATTAGTCGAGCATACAATTTGTACTTTGTAGTCGTGCCTTTATTAACAAAAAGTTCTTTTTTTTGTGCTGTGAAATATTCTAAAATTACCCTAAGTTAATAACAAAATTTCATAGAATCACATTCTTTTTTTTGTTTTGTAAATATAAAAACTTTAAAAAATAATCAAATCTCCTAAAAACTCTAGTCAAATCTTTCAAAATTTCAAAATATTAAAATCCTACCAAATCCTACCAAATACAAGTTCAATATCCCCTCTATAAGTTTTTTCATGTATCAACCATCCATAAGTGTACCTAATTTATATAAGATTCTATTTCTTGCGAGTACACATTTAATCTTGTACTGAAGTATGTTTTTTTTTTTGAACAAAACAGAACTTTCATTAAGCTTAAATCCTCAATAGAGGGATGTTCTTACAACTTAAGATCAAAAGATTACAGGAAAAGTAAAAATAGAGACTACATGAGTCTTCCAACAAAATGCACAACTTTGGGGAGTTTGCAAAGGGTGAAAGGTCTTTTGGAGTCTTGCAGGATTCAAGCTTGATGGCAAACTTCAGGGAATCCCTAACCATTAGCTGGTTAATATTCGCTCTTACGGTAAACGCAGGGGAGCTTTTAAAGGTGTGCTCCACAGAGGAGACTGAGAGGTGAGATGGTTGTCGAGTGGTACTAGTGATTGAGGAAGGTGCGACTGGGAGAGGCGGTAGCAGGGGCATGGGATCAAAAGGTTCAAGTGTGGTATACAGGCAAGCTGTCGGATCGGATTCATAATTGTATACAAATAAAGCAAACGTCCGGACAGGGTTAAGAGATTGACCTCGACATATTAGTCTAAGAGGCAGCTTTGGAGACATCGATGTTCTGCTACCGAGATGAACTCGTCTTGACCAAGCAGAGATAACTGATGTAACCATAGAGATGCCAACTAGTTCTTGTTTTGGATCAGTTGTCGGGTGGGGTGGATAAGGGCAGCTGGTGAAAGCAAGGTAACCCCACCATCTTAACGGTGGGATCATAATGCCAAGTTTCACCAAGCAAATTCCCTCGAAGAGATAATCCCTGGGAGATCCATATATAGTGGTTTCTAAATAACTCTCATACCAATCGACCAAAGATGATGGCTTAAGGATCACAAGTAGACTTCGTGTTGATACCATTGAGCACATCAAACGTTGAAAGGAGAGGGAGAGAGTGGAGTTAATACCAGACCTGGACTCACACTGAACTCGACACAAGAGGGGTTCAAGTAAATTGCAAGAAACTAATGTTCTGCTAACAAGGGAGCCTCGCCTTGACCAAGCAGTTAACATTGGGTCTAACCAATTTGGCCTTGAAGTAATGCGCTTAAAAACGGGTCGGAGAAGGTTCTAGTGACGGGATGATGCATAGTCTAAAGAGAAAAGACTATCTACCAGGGTTCCATGATAAGATTGGGGAGCAAACCTGGGCCAAAGGGGTAGTGAGGTTGGAACAGAGCAAGCCGGGGTTATGGTGTTCATTGTCAAGATCTTTAAAGGCTCCAGTGTCAATGGAGGGAGGATATAGATCCGGAGATAGGTGAGATGTTAGAGTTGACTGTGGACAAGACCCGATCGAGAGAGAGGCACCAAGGGAACCAGGGCAAGCGGGGGGTTGAGGAACGAAACCAGTCAGCTTGAATCTCAGGTGAGCAGCCGCACTGAAAGAGGAGGATGGGCGCGAAGGGACGATGAGAACTGATTGAGACTGGTGCGAACTCGGAGGTGAGATCTGGATTCTCCCGAGACCTCCGGTTAGAGCCAAAAACAAAGACGAGAAGAGTACAGAGATGTAATAGAGGAGCAGGGGACTTAAGAGATCCCGACGCCAGCGAGCCGGAGCTCTACCAGCGTCGGAGTAAGGTGAGTTTAGAGGCGCCTCGATTGTTGTGCCTGAGAGAGAGATTTAGGGCGAACTCGTGATCTCAGCAGATGCTATTTAAAATGTAAAAATGTACTGAAGTATGTTATGTATTAAAATGTGATAGTTGGTTAATATAAAACTCGATTTCCTAATTTTTATACCAAAAAGATAGACAAACAGCTAAAGTGTACGTTGATTGCTCTCATCTATACTATAAATTGGGGAGTACAAAAGCAGAACAAAAAACTTTATTGTCCCTACGCAAGAATAAAGGAAGAAGAGAAAAACAAAATTTAAGGGAAACAAGGTAATTAAAAGTGTAAAAAGACGCGGACCTTCTCTGTTTGGATACAATCTCATTCGGATCTCAACTATCCTATGTGTGTATCCAAACACTGTCGTCCTCTTCCCAAACCTATAAGTCAAAAATCAGTTAGGATCATATGCGTAATAATCGTATAATCATCAGCGAGTAATAAATACCTACCATATAAATTTATGTTGATAAAACATCAGTGAACCGTAATTTGAATGCATTATATTCAATACCTACCATATAATTTTATTTCGTAATTTAAACTGCTACAAATCAGCGAATATAAACAAAACTGTTATAGAAAACTTACCAATCGTAATAAACGGTACTATATTGGATAATTACTATTTCTGTTGCTCATTTAATCTGATAAAAATCAGAGAAAAGCAATATGGAAGGTAATCCTATCAAATCGTCAAAAAAAAAGAAACCGAATGATGGTTCAATTTTTTATTAAATAGAATAAGAAATTAAGATACTCGAATTTATGAGAGAATATTTCTAAAACAGAAACTAAATATCTGGTACTTGAAAGATTGTGTATCGATTTATACTTATCTAACCTAAATTATCAATGCTTACGCTGACTTTTGTATATAAATATAGCATCCGAATTCTACCATTTATATAACCTAAAGCTCTACTCTCTTTCATTCAAAAACATCGATCGCAAAAAAAAAAAATGTAGTAAATAGATTGATGGATTCACATACCTTAACGACATTAACCCCTTGAAAACAAGTTAGCAAATCCAAGCTATCCAGACCAAAATCCTCCTCCAATCATGGAAGCAAACCATAAGCATTTTGGATAAACTGTACGTCTCTACAAGTATAGTGTAGTATAGATGAGCTACGAATATTTGTTTTTCATGTGTTTTATGTCAATAAGTTTTCTAATTTGTACTCCTAACAATTTTGCAGTTGAAAATCAAAATACAAAGCCAAGACAGAGCAATTGATAAGTTTGTGAATCAGAATTCTCAACTCCAAAATCTTCAAACAATGGTAAGTATTTATTTATATCTTCGTATACGATATTCTAATTTTGTTTTAAATAAATAATGTTAAGAAAGATCTAATTATTTTCAAAGTTTTTATGATTGTATAGGACATGTCAATGTAAGAAACAATCTGTCCTTTTTATGTTATTAAATTTTTATCTAACTCTAATTATATGTATAACCATTTCTTCATACTTTTCTAGCTAATCAAAGTGGAATTGACTTATGACTATGGAATTAGTAAAAAGAAAATGGACTCTTAGTTTCAGAAAAGTGTGATTACACAGACTCCTATTCTATTCAGATGCATATAAGCTTAATTCAAGCTATAGTGTTATACAATTATTTGTTGTGCTTATATTCTAACTGAATAGTTGGCAAATCCTGCTATCATTATCCGTTTTCCCTTATATGAAATTATGTACCAAGAGTTGTTGCCTTTCTCTACATAATTAATCTGCAAAATATTAAAGTTAATCGAATATTGAACAACTATAATTGATAGCTAGATAATGTAAGTGGGAATTTCAAGACTATGAACGTGAATAATCATCATCACCAAAGATTAGAGAGTATTAAAGGGGCAAAAAATGCAGAATAGTCTAACTAAGCAACACTACAAGAACTTTCAATTTTGCCTAATGCAATGATGAGTCTTTTTAAAAAACAGTCCAATTCTGATAATGATAAAGTAAGCAAAGTAGGATGAGATAATCAATTAATCAAAGATTCGACTAAGCAATCAAACTCTTACAATTCAATTCAATGTGAGAGCAACGACGAAGATGAGAGGTGAAAGAAGCTTACCCTCTCTAAATCGAAAACTCTCTCTTAAGATTTTACTGAAATCAATGACGAGGTTGAAAGTTGAAAGAAGCATAAACTGAGTTACTGAAATCACTTAGCCTCCACCAAATATCGGAAAAATTGAACTCTCCCTCGACAACCCTAGAACGACAAGGCGTTATACTAATATATGGAAAAGCAAAATATTTTACATTTTTAATTAAAAATTGAAATAATATAAAGCACTAGAATTTGTAACTTATTATGAAATAGAATTGTGATTAATCTATCACAAGACACATGTTAGGACACTTGTTTTTGTAATATTACACCAACTTCCACTTGTCATTACCACAACTAATAAGTAGTGACTCATGTGTTTTGTAATGCACTATAAATAGGAGTTGTATAATAAGGGGCTGTTATTGAATAATGGATTTTAAAAGAATTTGATGTATTTTGGAATCCAGTGTTATTCAATTAGGTATTTAAAAAAGTACATTAAAATCTGCTGTTATTGGATTATGGATTTATTTGATGGATTTTAGAATTCTTTAAAAACATTGTTATTCAATGTCCATTGGATTTGGTGTTATTTTAGATTTCAACGTATTTCACTTCAAAAAGATGAACAAACACAATCCCACATATTTTTCAAGTATTTCAATCTCTTTATCTTTCTCTCTTTTTTCAAAATTGATTCAAGAGATTAATCTAAGAATTAAGAAATAAAATATAGTTATGGCCAAAAGACCACTTTGATCTTTCATTTTAGGGTTTGACACAGTTTGCAGATCCTCAAATCTGATTCTGCCTATCAAATTAACTGTTTACACAATTTCACTGGTTTTTCTTATATCTCTGGTTTCATTTTGATTGAAGATGTTTGTTCCTCTTGTTTTTGTTTCATTTAATTGAAGAACATGGGAGAAATCACATAGAAAGAAAACCCTAAAAGATTGATTTTCAATCTCAGATCCAAAAAATCAAAACTCTTAACAGCTGAATCAAACAACAAGAGTCTCCAGCAGAGATCCACCACCATAAATCAAGAAGAAACCCCAATCAGATCTCCAACTCAGATCGACAAAACCAGAAAATATTGCCGGACATATTTTTGTTTTATTTGATATAATTATGAGTAATTTATTTTATTTTTATCTAACTTCAAAAATAATAAAATCTAATGACTTTCAAATCCATTAGTAATGTCATTCAAATCCACTAATAATGACAACAATATCACGTTAAATGAATTAGAAAAGTTTTGAATTCTAAAATCCACTAATAATTGAAATCTATTAAAATCCTTGTTCAATAACACCCCCTAAGAATGACATACATAAGTTCTTCTTTGATCAAAAACACTCTCATAGTCTCTCTCTCTCTCGGCTGCTCTCTCCCTCTCTCTCTCTTTGTTATTTCTTGTTTACCTTACAAAGTATTACAAACATAAGTTAAGTGTATTTTGATTATAATTCACAACACATTATCAGCACGAACGACTCTCGATCCGTTACAAGTTTGAGCATAAGAGATTTGTGATACATCATCAATTTGAGGTAAGATTTAAGTTTTGTTAAAATTGTTTGAATTTAATTATTTTACATGCATGTTACTATATGTATAATCTATAGAGTAAAAATCTATACATACTTCTTGATCTAATGGTAGGCTCTGCCTCCTTGATCATTTAGATCTACATTCTTGATCATTATGGTAGGCTCTGCCTCCTTGATCATATGTTCAGATCTATATATTTGAATTATATGGAAGGCTATGCCTCCTAAATTGATTGTTTCAATTTATGAATATATTATATAGCTTATGATTTTGTTTTATAGTCTATATTTATTGCTAAAAACAAGATTTTACAGAATTATTTCATAAAATTTTATATTTAACAAATTGTCTTATTATTTATATAGTAGTCATGTCAAACTTGGCAAAGCTTGAATTCGCCGCCCTTGATGTCTCTGGAAAAAATTATATGACATGGGCACTGGATGTAAAATTTTATCTAAAAGGGAATGGGCTTCTCAAAACTATTGATCCGTCAGAAACGGGATTAGAAGAGGAAAAAGCAAGAACCATGATGTTCTTGCGTCATCATCTCCACGATGGTTTAAAAAATGAATACATCACGAGAGAAAATCCTGCAGATCTTTGGATCGCGCTCAAGGATAGGTTTGATCACCAAAAGTATGTGATGTTACCAAAAGCCAAACATGAATGGCTAAACCTGAGGTTTCAGGATTACAAAAGTGTAAGTGAGTACAATTCCGCTTTGTTCGGAATCACTTCAAGGATGGCTCTCTGCGGAGAAGAAGTTTCCGATTATGATATGATCGAGAAAACATTCCAAAATTTCCATCCTTCAAATGTACTCCTATAGCAACAATATCGAGAAAGAGGGTATACTCGATATTCTGAATTAATGCAAGTTTTGCATGTTGCTGAACAAAATAATGAGCTCGTGATGATAAATCATCAAACCCGTCCAACTGGATTAGCTCCACTTTCAGAAGTGAATGTTGCTACATCCAGCTATAATAATTGGCAAGGACGAGAACGTGGACGCGGACGCGGTCGAGGCCATGGTCATGGTCGTGGAGGAGGTCGTGGACGAGGAAGAGGAAGAGGTTTCTCTCCTAATGACTTTAACGCAAGAAAAACCAACAAGCATCTTCAAATTAATAATGTTGGTCGTGTTATAAAGAAACAAGATGAAAGTACTTGTTACAGATGCGGCATGAAAGGACATTGGTATCAGACCTATCGTATTCCAAAACATTTGACCGATATGTACCAAGCATCCCAAAAGGCAAAAGAAAGGGATGTTGAGACCAACCTCATCTATGATAAAGCTGGACCATCTTTCCATGGCCTAAACGATGAACCCCATCTTGATATAGCAGATTTTCTCGTTGATAATGAAAACGGAAAATCATGCGAATAAGGCCTATATGCCATGATATGCTTTGTCATAGTTGGATATGTACTTTATGTTTATAAAATGTCTTTTTGGATAATAGTTTTATTGTAATATATGATAAGCTTTTTTGTAAGACTTTATGTTATTTTATTAATGTTTATTTTATAAATATTTTATCTCAGAAAATGTCAAATTTTGAGATTGAGGATGGAGATATGTGTCTAGCAGACAGTGCTACAACGCACTCAATACTTAAAGAGAAAAAATATTTCTCCTCTCTCAAAATAAAAGACTCCGCTAGAAGCGTGAGCACTATATGTGGTAATGCAAAGATTATTATAGGCTCTAGAAAAGCTAGTTTTTCAATGCGAAGGGGAACAAAATTTGAAATTGATGCATTATATTGCCCCAAGTCTCATAGAAACTTGATTAGTTTCAGAGATATCCGAAGAAATGGATATCATATAGAGACTCTGAATAAGAATGGCACTGAATATCTTTGCATAACATCTGAGGAGAAACATATATTAGAAGAATTACCAATGTTATCCTCTGGATTGTATTGCACAAAAATAAATAATTTTGTATCTTATGTTACAGTAAACTCTAAGTTTACTAGTACATTTAAGATATGGCATGAAAGACTTGGACATGCTGGTTCAGTCATGATGCGAAAAATTGTGCAAAATTCCAATGGTCATCCATTGAAGAACGAAAAGATTTTTAGATCTGATGAGTTTTCATGTGATGCATGTTCTCAAGGAAAACTCATAATTCGGCCATCGCCAGCCAAAATTGGGAATGAATCACCATTGTTCTTAGAGAGAATACATGGTGATATATGTGGACCTATCCACCCTTCATGCGGGCCGTTTCGTTATTTTATGGTAATGATTGACGCATCTAGTAGATGGTCAAATGTGTGTCTATTGACAACAAGAAACACGGCCTTCGCAAAATTCATTGCCCAAATAATCAGGTTGAAAGTTCAATTCCCTGATTATGCCATAAAGAAAGTCAGGCTTGATAACGCCGGTGAATTCACTTCACAAGCTTTCAATGACTACTGTATGTTAATAGGAATCGATGTGGAACATCCGGTTCCTCATGTTCTTACACAAAATGGCATGGCTGAATCTTTGATTAAACGGCTACAACTCATTGCTAGACCGTTAATATTGAGAACAAAACTCCCAATTTCTATATGGGGTCATGCTATATTGCATGCTGCAGCATTGGTCCAAATACGACCAAGCGCATATAATAAATATTCCCCTTTACAATTAGCATCTGGCCAAGAGCCAAACATATCCTATCTCCGTACTTTTGGATGTGCGGTTTATGTTCCTATAGCCCCACCGCAAAGAACAAAAATGGGGCCACAAAGGAGATTGGGCATATATGTCGGTTATGCATCACCGAGTATAATTCGATATCTTGAACCGCAAACTGGTGATATGTTTACGGCACGTTTTGCCGATTGCCATTTTAATGAAGATGAATTGCCAGCGTTAGGGGGAGGAATTAAACAAGTACCAAAAGATATTACATGGTATACACCATCTTTGTTATATCTTGATCCTCCTACTAATCAACGTGAACTGGAAGTTCATAAAATTGTACATTTACAAAGTTTGGCAAATCAATTGCCAGATGCGTTCATCGATACAAAAAGGGTGACAAAGTCATATATCCCCGCTGCAAATGCACCATCAAGAGTTGAAATTCCTTGAGAGGAACTCGATGGAAACAAAGCTAATGAACCTAAGGTTCAATTGAAAAGGGGGAGGCCAATGGGCTCTAAAGATAAAAATCCCCGAAAGAAAAAGAAAATGGGAGATGAAAAGGTTCAGGAAGAACCAAATAAAGAGAAAAGTCCTCAGGATGAGACAGAAAAATATGAGGTTTCTATTAACTATGCCAAAAATGGGATGTTATGGTGTAGAGATGAAATCGATGATGATGATGGAATATTCTCTTTTTCTGTATCTAAAGTGATCGATCATGAAAAAGATGATCCAGATCCAAGGTCCGTATCAGAATGCCAACAAAGGCCTGATTGGGAGAAATGGAAAAAGGCTATACAACTTGAGTTGCTCTCCCTCAATAAAAGAAATGTCTTTGGACCTCTTGTCACTGCATCTAAAGATCTAAAACCTGTTGGTTGCAAGTGGGTATTTGTACGAAAAAGAAATGAGAAAGATGAAATCACAAGATATAAAGCCCGACTTGTTGCACAAGGTTTTTCTCAAAGACCTGGAGTTGATTATGAAGAAACATATTCTCCCGGCATGGATGCAATTACATTCAGGTACTTAATGAGTCTAACGGCTCCTAAGAATTTAGAAATGTACCTTATGGATGTAGTGACAGCATATTTATATGGATCATTGGATAATGATATATACATGAAAATCCCAGAAGGATTTAAGATTCCTGACGCATTAGACTCTAAGTCTAATAAAATTTGTGCGATCAAATTACAGCGATCACTTTACGGATTAAAACAATCCGGGCGCATGTGGTATAATCGCTTAAGCGAATATCTATTGAAGAAAGGGTATGTAAATAATGAAATATGCCCATGCGTCTTCATAAAAAAATCTCCATCGGGATTTGTGATCATTGCTGTATATGTTGATGATCTGAATATAATTGGAACTCAAAAGGAGATTGATGATGCGAGAACTCATATGAAGGAAGAGTTTGAAATGAAAGATCTTGGAAAGACTAAATTCTGTCTCGGGTTTCAAATAGAGCATTTCCAAGATGGAATATTTGTTCATCAATCAAATTATACGAAAAAGATTTTAAAGTGCTTTAATATGGACAAAGCGACTCCTTTGAGTACTCCAATGGTCAATAGATCTCTGAATGTCGATAGTGATCCATTCAGACCTTGTGAAAATAACGAGAAAATACTTGGTCCCGAAGTACCTTATATGAGTGCTATCGGTGGACTCATGTATCTTGCAAATTGCACTAGACCGGATATTGCATTTGCTACGAATCTACTTGCAAGATACAACTCATCCCCTACTCGCAGGCATTGGAATGGGATAAAACATATTCTCCGTTATCTTCAAGGTACGATTGATTTGGGATTCTTCTATCCTAGAAACTTTTTGGTTGGTCTAGTTGGTTTTGCAGATGCATGATATTTATCAGATCCACATAAGTCCCGATCGCAAACTGGATATGTTTTCACAATTGGAGGAACTGCAATCTCATGGCGCTCACAGAAACAGACTTTGGTCACCACTTCCTCAAATCATGCAGAAATAATTGCTCTTCATGAAGCATCGAGGGAATGTGTATGGCTCAGATCAATGACTAACCACATATAAGAATCAAGTGGAATAATCACCAAGAAAGAGCCAACAACATTATTCGAAGACAATGCTGCTTGTGTCGCCCAAATCAAAGAAGGTTACATCAAGAGCGATAGAATAAAGCATATACCTCCAAGATTTTTCTCCTACACTCAAGAACTCGAGCAAAAGAAGGAAGTTGATATCCAACATATCCGCTCAAGTGACAATGCAGCAGACCTATTCACAAAGGCGCTTCTGACTACCACATTCAGAAAGCATATTCACAGTATTGGAATGCGTCATCTACGAGATTTATGAAGAAGGATCATACATATCTTTTCGAGGGGGAGATTACATTACTATACTCTTTTTCCCTTGTCATGGTTTTTATCCCAATGGGTTTTTCCGTGACAAGGTTTTTAATGAGGTAGTACGTAACTCGTCAATGGTAATGGATAATCAAGGGGGAGTATTATGAAATAGAATTGTGATTAATCCATCACAAGACACATGTTAGGACACTTGTTTTTGTAATATTACACCAACTTCCACTTGTCATTACCACAACTAATAGGTAGTGACTCATGTGTTTTGTAATGCACTATAAATAGGAGTTGTATAATAAGAATGACATACATAAGTTCTTCTTTGATCAAAAACACTCTCAAAATCTCTCTCTCTCTCGGCTGCTCTCTCCCTCTCTCTCTCTTTATTATTTTTTGTTTACCTTACAAAGTATTACAAACATAAGTTAAGTGTATTTTGATTATAATTCACAACATAACTAAATATATTCCACTAATCAAAATTGTAACTGTATAAACTAAAATATACATTTAGAACATATTATAAATAATTATTATATCTAACCATATTATTTTATTTTGAACTAATTTATCTATTTATTTTTCTCGAAAACATTATTTTATTTTTGAATTATATTGACGATTACAATCTTATATGTAACATATTTTTTAAAAAGGCATTAAGGTGTGTTTTACAATATTAAAAATTTTAAAACAAAGAAATATAATGCAATATAGATGAACCAGACATAAAATAATAAGAATAAAAAAGCCAACTAATTTTGCAATATTGTTTTATTATATGATATAGAAATATACTATGAACTATATTTGTGTTTGTCCTAAACGGTATTTTGGTAATTTTGTATTCTTTCCATCCCGTTTCCAATCAGAAATAATTTTTTTTATCTAATATTGGAAATGTCATATATCGAGAATCTTCACTATTAGAAATGCATTCTCTATACAACTAGAATTCAGGTACAAGACGAAACATGAATTACATCCACTCCGAAATATTTGTATCATTTTTATATTTTTTTACATACACTCTTATGTCTTTTTTACAGAACAAAGTTATAATATAAATGCTATATCAAGTCATTATTTTTGGGTACTTGGTAGCTCAAATTTGTAATCCGAACCAACCCAAAGCCAATAGTACCCGAACTAAACCGAATCCATATATCAAAAAATATTCAATAAGTTCTATTTTTCTAAACCCGTTTAACCAAACCTGATCGGATAATACCCCAACCTGAACGGGTTACCCGAATGTCCAACCCTACTAAAAATAGGGTTGCAAAAATAATCTGTATATACATTAGATATTGCAAATCTGATTACAAATGATTTTTTTTGAAATTAACCCCATACGTACGTGCGGGTCTAAACCTAGTTACACATCAATTTTATTGAATGTCAAGTATATATATGTAGACCTAAATAAAATGTTAAATATGTTAATTATGGCAATCAAATTTATGTTAATATAGTAGGATGTATTTTATTGCATCCTACTATATTAATTGAGAAGTACAAATATGAAACTAACCTTAAAATGTGTAAAAAATTACATTCAATTGCCATTAGAAAAAATTAATTAAGTTTAATTAACTAATTTAAATAAATATAATTAAATTAAAAATAAAAAACACTCACAAATCAAATATTAAAAAATCTAAAAAAATCTTAAAAAAAATATTTTCTATCTCTAATAAATTATGGACGAAAATACTAATTATTTTTTTAAAAAATATATAAACCAATCAGAATTTTAAAAACTAAGATTTTATATCCAAGTATACAATACAATTATTTTTAATGACTAAATTCGAAGATTTTGTTAAGATTTCAAATTATGATTCTCCTATCATTTTTATTTTATTTTATTTACAAATTGTTTAGAACTTTCATATAATACTTATAATTAATAAAATGCATATTTTTTTCTGCATATGTTGTGATTTAAATTTTGTAAAATAAATTTTTTTCTGCATATGTTGTGATTTAAATTGTTTAGAACTTTCAAATAATACTTATAATTACTCAATGTATGAAAATGTGTGTTTTAATTTTCATATTGGCAGGTTGGTAAAACTAAATTTATATTGATGATAAATTAATAATTTTTATTTACTCACAATTATAATATTCAAATTACTATTTTATATTTCACAAAATATTATGCAAATACAACAAATAAACAATATAAAACTGTAATAGTACGTCAAAAATAAAATACTATAATATTCTAAAATAATTAGTATTCAAATAGACTAATAGATTTATATAACAATTAAAAATAAATATTATCTCAAACAAAATAATTTTTTAAAAAATAAAACAATAATTTTTATTATTACATTATAATTTTTTTTAAAAATGTTGATCCGTGCTTAAAGCACGGGATATATCCTAGTATAATTATTATTATCAATTACATGATGTATAAACTTTGATAAAATATGTAAGATGATACTTACGTAATTACGTTATATGTTAAATGGCATTGGTATGTTAGTATATATGTATCAAATGTCTTAGGTAAATTTTGTGCGACTTTCAGTTATAAATCATACTATAAAAAAAAACAAAATTCTTAAGTAAGTTTACATAGAATTTCAAGATTCCTTAATTTTATTTTTGAGAATACATGAGTTTCTCAATATTGATTTTTGAAACTCATGTATAAATTAAGAAACTTTGCCTTTTCGTAACACAATGAATAAGAATAACACATGGAATAACTTCCCAAATCACATATGCATGTTTTATCTTACAAGAAGGAGAGATCGACCTCATTTTAATATTGTCTTATTGTAGGAAATGAATGTTCATGAGAGGCAGAATTCTTCTATATAACAATTTTTTTGTGTTCGTACTCTCGTAACACCGGCACCAATGGCAAAGATATTGTGAACTGTATATTCGTATATAGGTCTTACGTATATTTATTTCAGTGAAAAAAAGAAATTGAAAAGAGATTGAGAGGATTCATTTGGTCAATATGATTAATATAATTAAGTACACAAAATCATTAAAAGAAGAAGAGAAATACAAAATTATGAATGGTGTATATAAAACTGATCCAAACCAATTATCGAACGCAGTAACGCAGATGATGCACTCATGCTGCTGGAGCATAATCATAGATAACGTCGTCATCCTGGTCACTGTTTTCGATATATCCAGCGGTTTCTTCCCCAACGCAGGATTCACTAACATAGTCATATTTGCAGAAAGCGAATTCGGATAAAGAACACATGTTTACGAATAGAAATAAATTCTGTTTGAAAAAAAAAAGAAGAAATAAATGCTAAACAAAAGAAAATCGTAGACAAAAGGGGGTTCATTTGATAGGAGAATGGTAGATCGTTGGGATCAATCTACATGTAAACAGAAAAGAAAAAAGAAAAAAAGTTAACAAAATGTGAACTCAATCCATCTTCAGTTCAACCTTCAGGTCAACTTCAAAAAGAGTGTGATGTGCTTACTACACATTGGACGAAATCATAATGTGGCCAAGTACTTTGTAAAGCAGCATCACATTCAATAATAACAAAAGGAAAAAATTCGAGACCGTTGAAGGGAATAATGCTCTTTGGTAAACTGGGTACAACGTGTTAATATTATAGTGATTCCTGTAAAGATTTGATATCAGAATAATCAAATATATAGTGATTATGAAAGATGAAAGTGAGACTTGTAGTTGTATACATGTCAAAGAATGTATCTATAAAATAGAATAACCAGAGATATAGCAAAAAATAAATAAAGAAAATCGAATATAAACTTTTATCAACATAAGTATAAGAAACAAAAACAATCAGACATTCAAAATAATACACAGTATAACCTTTATAATTTATTAATACTAGGCTATGATATTATATATATATATATATATACTTATCAATATATTAATTAACATGGAAAATATAAATTGAGACCAAATACATATATAATAATTTATTGAGGTATTAACTTGACGAGAGTTATTGCGATTAACTGATAAAGTTACAAAAAAATGTCTATACAGTTCAGTTGAAACTATCGGAAGAAATTATTATATGAGTCAATATATGCTCTAAAATTGAAAATATTTGTTCCCGCTTAATAAGTTAATTATTTGATTATTAACCATATTTTATACTTTTTAAGATCTTAATATCTGCCACTACTTGGAACCATGGTACACATTTCCGTGTACTAGGTAAAGTTCGACGTCAATCTGGTGACGCATATATATATATACATATATATATAGTCGTAGGTAAACTTAAAACGGAGAATGAGTCAACTTATTAATATATATATATATAAAGTTATATTAATGTATTAGGCTATTAGCTTGTGGTGTCAACCAATTAACCTTTTCTCTATTGGTGTGGTGGACTAAACCTGAAATCATCTTCTTTTTCTTTGTGTGCATGTATATATGCCTACTTAGTTTAGTTCGAAGTAAAATCACTCTTGTCTGGCCCGATGCCATCATTCAGCGTACGACGGCTCACTTCCAAAATTTTGATGTATACTGCTAGAAGTTCATTTTCAAATCCTATGTTTATAAGGAGAGAATGTATATGGTAAGCATCATCACCCTATGTAGAATACTTCTAATTTTTTTTTTGGCCACCACATCGAGATAACAACAGTAGAGATAACGCTTGCATATAAGATGAAGATGGAAATCTCAAGGGGTATGTTGTTAATAGCATTTTCTGTGTTGTCTTTACAAGAACACCATCATGTACTATATTAGCTAACAACTTCCTAATCATCAAAAAAAAAAAGAAGCTAAACCCCATGATTCATTGAAAAGTATTTATATATGTTAGATAAGAAAACATATTAACACTTTTAAAAGAACTTTTCAGCATTTGATTATGATCACAATGATAATTTGTTCTGGCTTATCCAAATATGGATTTGCACCAATAGTATGAATTATAATCAGTCACATGCGGTGCGGGCTCTGATTCTGACACCATATAATTTGCCCCCCATAGTACGCTTGATAAGGAAATGTTTCTTAAACATAATGAAAAAGCCTATATATGTATATTATCTACAACTGTTAAGTCTCTGTGGACTAACATAGATTATTATGATGTATTCTACTAGAGTCCTACATGGGAAAAAACAAAATATTTTTTGGGCAATATATACGTATGTTGTGGCAAATTTTTTTCCTTTTTTTTGGTTTGTCAAACAGTTGCTTTCATTCATTCAATGTAGCCACAGATACAAGAACAAACAGCAAAGGTTTCAAGGTTTAAAGCAATACAGACAAAGGCATTCTCCAATGCCAAAAGAGTAAAAAGATAGTACATCAACTGTAAATCCAAGAGAGCTGTGAACAAAGGGCGTGAAAGCTCCTTAGCACATGTGAGATCATGGTAAGTCGATAGACCACTCTCGAAAAGTTCGATGGACGGTTGGTTGGTCTGGGTCAAAGGACGCTGAGACGTTGAGATTACAATCGCTGCTTTGGAGTCCACCGGGGAGAGTATCCATGGTAGCAATGCAGCGAAGATCTGGGAGACTATGGTTTTGAAGTCGGAACAATGTTGCTTTACCATCCAAAGCATAAGGGTTGGATCATATCGATAATTCACACTAAAAATTAGTTGGTCTAGGATTCGAGTGATAGCAATGGTGCGGAAAGGATGCTTGGAATCATCAGGTGACCAGCTTAAGTGATACTCGTCAATGAACATAAAGAATTCAAAGCCAAGCTTATCACTAATGCTAGAACAGATCAAGAAGCATAGACTAAGGAACCGTATTGATTTATACTCAAACCGCAAGCCCCAAAAAACATCTAAAGCCAGGTTCTGTATAGGATGTATGAGTAGCCAAAACATAGCTGGTGTTACCTTTCGCCGGTGGAGTCTTCGACCATTGGTTATCGGGAAATAGGACAGATCATGGCAATGGCGATTCATAGGCGGTGAGGAATTGGGCTTTGAGTTGCTATTGATGCATATTTGCTAAGATTGGATGGCCTCAGGGCTTTTTTTTACTTAATGGGCCTAAGCTGAAAACTAGGTCCACTAGGGAAAACCCTAGTTTCAGAAGGAGGAGCCGCACAGATTGTCGAGAAAGGTCGCCGTCCGAGAACTGCAGAGAGATCTGCGGTGCAGGAGACTTCTCTGGTGAGTGAGAGAGCGGCGGCATCATGCGGTAACCGTGGTAAAAACGCCATTGGTAGTTATGTCCACTGGGGAGAATCCTAACTTTGTAACCGATTGCCAAGTTGAAACAAAGATGTGGCGGCTTCCCAAGAGTAATGGAGGGGTTTGTGCTACAAAGCGCATCTCCGGTGATTGAAAGATCGACGGGAACAGCCGGTGACCTCGGTTTGGATCGGCGATGGAATCTAGGTCCACTGGGGAAAATCCTAGTTCCGCTTGAAAGAGTCACGGTGCGGAAGGAGTAAGATTGGTGCCCGAACTTTGTAAAGAGATTCTCTCTGATGAGTGGCAGATCGGCAGACACATACGGTTTTTGTTGGTGTGATTCGAGATAGGTTTTATTAGGGTTTGGGAAGGGTTAAAAAAGAGAGCAAATTAGGGAAAAAACTTAGAAAAGGCTACACTAAAGGTTGTAGAGAAGAGCTGAGAAAGAGATTGAACGATTTGATCCCGACGCCGGCGGGCAAAAGCCTCACCGGCGCCGGGAAGCTTGGTTGCGGAAGGTGTCTTGATAACTGTGTCTGAGAGAAAATAGAGAGAGTTTAGCAATTAAAGACTAGGAAAGAAAGAAAGAAGGTGGCAACTTTTTTTTCCTTAGAACTAGCTTTTGGTACGAGTTATGCCCAACGTGTTTATATATTCATGAAACAAATTTAATCTAAGCCAAAGATTAGAGAACTTGGTGAACCAAAGAAGATTATTATCTAACATATTGATCAACAGGTCAATTAAAACCTAATATGTACTCCACCACGATCTTGTGGTATCGTTGTAACACTTCAGGATCGAATCCACATGGACCAAGCAATGCACTATGAAATTGTATAGATCAAATATAGCTAAGGCAATGAAAAAGATTGTGTTTTAAGTAACCGATTAAAAACAGGAAAGTAAATAAGTTGCTTTAAATCAAAAAGGAAATATTGGGTGCAGGGAATCTATGGGGATATAATTTCGGACTAAGGTGGTTAGATGGGATGCATTAGACACCGTTCTAGAACTCAAATCACAGTTGTAAAGCTAACCTACTTTTGCAGCGTTAACTATCTATGCAATGAATTCACTAAACCCTAAACCGTCGTTTGGACCAAGCAAACCAAGTAAGCAATAAAGGTTCAAGTTTGATCTGTTCACAAGGTGCCTCAACTTCAACTTTCGTTGGCTAAGGTCCACCTTGCTCACCTAAGTTCTTTTCCAGCAATTCAACAACACTTTTGATGCCTAGATGAATTTAACCTAAGATCATAAACTAAGTAGCTAATCTAGTCTAAGCAATAAGAACAACAATAGATGAAGAACTCAATAGATAATTCCCAAATCTAACAACCTAAGTTAGAGAATCATAAACCCCCTTTGAAACCCGAAACCCAACAGTTAAACTACTCAGACATGGAAATCAAAGAACAGCAAATCAAAGATGAAGAAAACATAATTGAATTGCAAAAGAATAGAAAATAGGATTTAGAAATCTTCTCCAAAGTGTCAAGAAGGATTAGAGGATCTTCTCCCTTTGCTCTCAATACAAAATAGTCTCAGAAAAATAAAGCTTATGTCTCTGGAGGCCGAGCCTCTAACTTAAATATCAAAATAAAACCCTAAAAGTCGGTTTAAAACGAAAGAGGAAAACTTGAGTCGGGTACGGGGACTGGTCGATCTCGAGCGAGGATCAGTCGATCCGAAATGTTTTTCTGCTCTCACTCCATCTGCATACTAGCTCGATCAGTCTTCAACCAATTGGCTCCAGATGCATGTTTTCATCCCCAAAACGCTCAGATTCTCACCAAAGTCACCTAGGACCTGTAAAGACTCACGAAAGACTAAAAGGACTTTAAAAGCACACTTGGACCTAGGAAAAGACTCAAAACAAACCTAAAAACTATAGTTAAAATCCTATAAAATGCAGACACATCAATTCCCCCGGACTTGAATCTTTGCTTGTCCTCAAGCAAGAACAGACAAAAACTTAAGAACAAAGAAAAGGTTTGAAAGTGGAAACTCACATATTCTTTGGAACCGCTGCTTTGCACTCTTCATCAAATCAAATTAAGAACTACTTTCTGTACTCTGCCCATGATTAGGATCAACACTCCCTACTCTGAACTCAACAACCTTAAAGAACCTTCAGCATCCCCATTGTCGTCTCTCTAAATCAGATTAATGAAAATGTGCGGTCTCACCAAGGGAATATCGATCACCGAACTTATTGACTCCTTCAACCTTTTATTGCCCAAAACTTCCTACATATGCTTCCTTTCCTCTCTCTTTTCTCACTTCCAAAGAATTGATTTCTCCCTAATTTTCTAGGGTATCATTGTATTTTTTTTATCAATCATTTGCTCTTTCTTGCGGACAGATTTCCATGAGCTCCGAATGATGCACGGGTTTACGCACAACCCTCGGTTCACTTCTTTATTACTTATATCCTTTTTCTCCCTTTGTTTTTGTTTTGTTTTGTTTTTTTTTTACTGAGTATTGAAGGGAAGAGAGAGGGGTAACATACTTTGCGAGGAGATGCATGTCTTGTAAGCCTTAAGGGAGGAGTCTTGTTCGATGTATACCAAGTCCCAAGGCAAGAAGTTAAATCCGGTTAAGTCCTTACAAAGCTAGAGACAACATCGAATCAGCTTAGTGTTCTCTTTGGTGAGGGTCTTTTGGGGCGTGTTGAGACTGCTCATGTTCATTCCAAGCTTCATTCAAAAATCAAAAGTACTAAAGCAATCATAAGAGTGTTAGTTCAAAGCAAAAGATTCCTAGAAATGATCATAGTTTCCCAATTTTTTTCGTTTTTTTTAGACTTGACAAAATGACTCAAATAAAAGAAAAACCAAAAAGAAAACAACCAAAGAAAACGACATTAGTAACTTAGAGACATCCCTCCCCCGGACTTACTTCACACCGTCCCGGTGTGAAAGCAAAGCCAAGAAAAAGGAACCTCCGACAAAGAAAATAAGAAAATTGAAAAAGAAAAAGAAAGGAAAAGAATGAAAAACCGGTGATCTCACATCTGGTGTTGGAGTGGTGTTGGCAAGGGTGGGGACCGATCAGTCTCATAATGGGATCGACTGATCTGTCACATTATTGAACTTGGAGATACCCGCAGAAACCAACGGGATCGATCGATCTTTAAGGAGGACTGATCGATCCTAAGCTCATGGAACAAAAAATTTCGCATCTTCTGCGTTTGGAACCTGTTCCTGAAAACACTTAACACCGGACGTGATTTCACCATAATAAATCCTAAAAACAAAACCAAAATCCTAAGACAAATAAAAAGAAAATGGTAAGCCAGCACAAACCCCATGGGTTGCCTCCCATAAGCGCTTGTTTAAGGTCTATAGCTTGACCGTGTTTTCAGGTCTCAAGTGATGGGAGGATGAGAACTCATATCAGAACAAGCTCTCCAATTCGTCAGCTTAAGCTTCGAAATCTTTTTCAACATACCATCCACTGCTTCTTGGCCTTTTTCTTTAAACTCCAGAGTAAGGATGGCTTTAACTTTAGAGAAAGGCCGAGATATTCCTTTGCACTTCACCTTGTACTCAAAGGTGTCTCTAACATATTTCTGGAGTACCAAGGTTATGTGAAGAGCTGGTATTACTGTCTCTATCTTCGGCTTGTCTCTCTTCTTAACCTTCTTAGACCTCTTCTCAGAAGAATGAGTGTCTCCATCCATGACTTCATTGACCTCATTCTTATCAGCATTCTCTCCCATTATCATGACATCCACCTCCTTCTCATGTTCTACAACTAGACAAGAGCCATGTCGTATAGCTTCATTTGTAGTGATTGCGTTGTAGAAGACTTTATTATCAATGTTAGAGAAAGTGATCCTCTTATTAGGCAAGTCAACAACTGCTCCTACTGTTGCTAGGAAAGGTCCCCCAAGAATCAAAGGCATAACAGAACCCCCGCTCATTTCCACAACATGAAAATCTGTAGCAACCAAGCAACTCCCAACTTGAACATCTAAATTATTAATGAAGCCTTGTGGAGTCGTGGTGACAGCATTTGCAAACTTTAGAGAGACCTTAGAAGCCTTTATATCATCAATCCCCAACCTCTCTGCAATAGCCTTAGACGTCACGTTCACACTAGATCCAGTGTCACAAAGGGAATCCTCAAAGTTCACTCCTAGGATGAAGCATGGAACAACAAATCTTCCTGGGTCTTCTAACTTGGGTAGTCTTTTCAAAGATGGAGCATGAATACTCTTCTCTTGAGCCAAAAATGCCTTAACCTCCACCAAATCCTTTTCTTCAACCACAACATCATTGTAAACCTTCTTAAACAAAGAGATGTGCTTTACTGCCTCTGTAAAGGAAATGTCAGCGATGAACTCACTTATAGCTTCTTTGTACCGACCATACTTCTCTTCATCCAGAGGTTTCTTCAAATGTCTTCTTGGAAAAGGAATATGTGGCCTATAGGGCTTTGGTTCCACAAGAAGTGATTCCTTGGACTCTGCATCAGGAACAACTGAGCTGGGTTTTCCCATAGCTGCAACAGGGACCGACTGGTCTAGACGTGGAGCGCTCGATCTGAGACTTTTTGAAACTGGTTTTGTGTCATTGACGGATCGGTCGATCTATAAGGGGGATCGGTCGATCCAACTTCTCTAGGGATCAAACTCGAATTAATAGAATGGATGGGACCGGCTGGTCTAGTCTCAGGATTGATCAATCCCGTCCCTGCGGAAGCCAAACATGCGTTGATCACAGCACAACTCAGCCCATCTTCGATCCCACCATGGAGTGTTATAGCATTGCATGTGTGACAACCCGTCCCGCGGACCCCACTAGCCCACCGCTAGCTGCCCCAACGGACCGTCCCGTGGACCCCACTAGCCCACCGCTAGCCACCCCAACGGACCCCAAGCTGGCCCTGCAGGGCATCGATCCTAACCCCTCACTGGGCAAATGGAACTATTCATCCAAATCCACAGTAGGTTATTGGTGCGCCAGGCGTTCCTCGAACCCTGGTCCCCACCCTTTAACAACCTTCCCACAGGACAAGTTGCCACCAATTGATCTGCAAGTCAATTGGTGGCAACTTGTCCTGTGGGAAGGTTGTTAAAGGGTGGGGACCAGGGTTCGAGGAACGCCTGGCGCACCAATAACCTACTGTGGATTTGGATGAATAGTTTCATTTGCCCAGTGAGGGGTTAGGATCGATGCCCTGCAGGGCCAGCTTCAGGCCTATGGGGGCAAGCTAGCGGTGGGCTAGTGGGGTCAACGGGACAGGTTGTTACAGCATGACTCTTTGTTCTTAGAGCTAGAAGAAATAGCAGAGACTCTCTTATCAATGGAATCAACACATGAACTCAACCTCTCAAATTTCCCATTCAAATCATTGTACATGCTATCAATCTTGACATTAATCTTTGCATAACTTTTCTTATGGCCCTCCAACAGTGCTTGCATCATCAATTCGAGTTTGTTATCTTGTGGAGTTGTATATGGGGCGTGGTATCCTTGGACATTTGAGCTATTAAATCCAGCACCTTTGTTCTGAATTCCTTGTGGGAAGTTACCTTGTTGATTATGTGGAGGATACAGCTGATCTTGAGGATTCTCAACGTTGGTGCTTCTGTAGGAGAGATGAGGATGATTTCTATAATTTTGATTAAACCCATGATTCTGATAGCTCCCTTGTCCTCCTACACAGTTCAGCTCCTTTGTCCCCTCAAACCCTGAATTTACACCAACTTGCTGATACGCACCTGTCTGCCCGTCGCACATGTTGACAGCTTGTTGATCTCTCTTCAAAAGAAGGTCTACCTTCGCAGTGAGACTCTTAATAACATCTGTATTCACGGAGCTAACAACACGCACAGAACGATCATACTCATGGCTATGATTGCTATTACTCGCTGCAAGGTTTTCGATCAAGAGGTTTGCTTCAGCAGCAGTGTTAGTAGAAAAATCTCCTCTGCTGGCAGTATCGAGTGCCATCTGGTACTTCTGGTCAATTCCTCCATAGAAGATGTTCATAAGATTCTCTTGTGAAAAGCCATGATGAGGACAGTCCCTCATATACTCCTTAAATCTCTCCCACGCTTCACAAAAAGACTCTGTACCACCTTGTGAGAAGGTAGTGATCTTGCTCCTTAACATAGCTGATCATGACTTAGTGTAGAAGTGGTTTAAAAACGCTTCTCTACACTGCTCCCAAGTGGTAAGTGATCCTCGGTCCAAGAGATTTAGCCATCTCAATGCTTTATCTCCTAAAGAGAATTGGAACAAAGTCAGCATGAGGTAATCATACGGAACTCCATTAGACCTAGTCGTACTAGCCAATCTCTCAAAAGCTTCAATATGGTCCAGAGGGCTCTCTGATGCTAATCCATTAAACACACGATTCTGGACCAAATTGATCAGGCTATGCTTGATCTCATAATCTTGTCTCGCAGGAGCAGGAGGTTGAATCGCAGACCGATTCGCAAATAGCCTATTGTGAGCTTCTTCATCCCTCAAAGTAGTTCGTCTTGCTGGTGGATTCAGCTCAGCTGCATTATGCTCTTGTGGTGCAGGAGGAGGAGGCGGAATAATGACCTCTTGAGGGTTAGGCTGATGACCATCTGGATTCTGTCCATCCTCCATCTTGTCAGCTTTAGCTTTTGCTTTTCTGTTTTCTCGTTCAAGCAGGGCTAACTCTTCGTTTCTCAGATTATGCAAATCAGTAGGCTTGTGGCTTCTTCTTTGCATGCACCTGAAACACAAGAGAAAGAACACAAAAACAAATTAGTAATAATAATAAAATAAATCTTAGACTAAATTTAAATCTAGAATCTCAAAGGCAACGTTTTGGTCCCCGGCAACGGTGCCAAATTGATCAACAGGTCAATTAAAACCCAATGTGTACTCCACCACGATCTAGTGGTATCGTTGTAACACTTCAGGATCGAATCCACAGGGACCAATCAATGCACTATGAAATTGTATAGATCAAATATAGCTAAGGCAATAAAAAAGATTGTGTTTTAAGTAACCGATTAAAAATAGGAAAGTAAATAAGTTGCTTTAAATCAAAAAAGAAATATTGGGTGCAGGGAATCTATGGGGATATAATTTCAGACTAAGGTGGTTAGATGGGATGCATTAGAAACCGTTCTAGAATTCAAATCACAGTTGTAAAGCTAACCTACTTTCGCAGCATTAACTATCTATGCAATGAATTCACTAAACCCTAAACCATCGTTTGGACCTAGCAAACCAAGCAAGCAATAAAGGTTCAAGTTTGATCTGTTCACAAGGTGCCTCAACTTCAACTTTCGTTGGCTAGGTCCACCTTGCTCACCTAAATTCTTTTCCAGCAATTCAACAATACTTTTGATGCCTAGATGAATTTAACCTAAGATCATAAACTAGGTAGCTAATCTAGTCTAAGCAATAATTTCGGACTATGGGGATATAATTTCGGACTAAGGTGGTTAGATGGGATGCATTAGAAACCGTTCTAGAACTCAAATCACAGTTGTAAAGCTAACCTACTTTCGCAGCATTAACTATCTATGCAATGAATTCACTAAACCCTAAACCATCGTTTGGACCTAGCAAACCAAGCAAGCAATAATGGTTCAAGTTTGATCTGTTCACAAGGTGCCTCAACTTCAACTTTCGTTGGCTAGGTCCACCTTGCTCACCTAAATTCTTTTCCAGCAATTCAACAATACTTTTGATGCCTAGATGAATTTAACCTAAGATCATAAACTAAGTAGCTAATCTAGTCTAAGCAATAAGAACAACAATAGATGAAAAACTCAATAGATCATTCCCAAATCTAACAACCTAAGTTAGAGAATCATAAACCCCTTTAAACCCAACAGTTAAACTACTCAAACATGGAAATCAAAGAACAGCAAATCAAAGATGAAGAAAACATAATTGAATTGCAAAAGAATAGAAAATAGGGTTTAGAAATCTTCTCCAAAGTGTCAAGAAGGATTAGAGATCTTCTCCCTTTGCTCTCAATACAAAATAGTCTCAGAAAAATAAAGCTTATGTCTCTGGAGGCCGAGCCTCTAACTTAAATATCAAAATAAAACCCTAAAAGTCGGTTTAAAACGAAAAAGGAAAACTTGAGTCGGGTACGGGGACTGGTCGATCTCGAGCGAGGATCAGTCGATCCGAAACGTTTTTCTGCTCTCACTCCATCTGCCTACTAGCTCGATCAGTCTTCAACCAATTGGCTCCAGATGCATGTTTTCATCCCCAAAACGCTCAGATTCTCACCAAAGTCACCTAGGACCTATAAAGACTCACAAAAGACTAAAAGGGCTCTAAAAGCACACTTGGACCTAGGAAAAAACTCAAAACAAACCTAAAAACTATAATTAAAATCCTATAAAATGCAGAAACATCACATATAATTAGAAAATTGGTTAAATAAATACATGTAGCAAGCTTCCTTTCCATATACTTTCCAAATGTAATATACTTCACAAGTTTTGCAATCATCAGATTGAGGATCATCTTGAGTTAGCACGACGGAGCCAATCCGATGCGGAGGATCGCTCACTGTGGCGTTCTAAAGATGACAGTTTTGCAAATAAGTTCTCATCAAAACAAACATGGCACAGATAAGAGAGATCAACCCAATGCAAGATGTGCCTGGTACAAAGGAGTTTGGTTTCCATGACCGTCTAGCAACAGGAGATAAACTCAGGCAATGGGATGTGAGAGCACGGATTTGCTGCGAATTTTGTGGTGAGAATGTGGAGACAAGGGATCATCTATTTTTCTCTTGTCCATACTCCTCTCAAGTCTGATCACTACTACAAGAGGCCTTCTTCACAACCGGTATACTGCGAGTTGGAGTTTAATTTCTCCGATGCTACTTGATGCTTCTCAACCAAAGCTGCATACTTTCACTCTTCGGTATGTGTTACAAACCTCAATATATTATTTGTGGCGAAAACGCAATGGTAGGCGTCACGGAGAATTACCTACTCCACCAACCCAACTTGTGCGCATCATTGATAAAAACGTTAGAAACCGGTGCAGCTCTCTTAAACTCTCGGGAAATTCGGCTTATGCGGAGGGTCTCTGTTATTGGTTCTCTACCTGTAGCCCTTAGATCTTTAAAATGTTTTTAGTTTTTTTTCAGCTCTTTTTCAACTCTTAAGACGCATTCATTGTACAAATGTTATTTTTATGATACAAAAAAAAAAAATTCACAAGTTCAAATCTTGAAAAATAAACCTGTTCGATTACACTTTAGATTCGGCTTTCTTCGGTTAAAAAATTGAATGTAGCATAAATGAATAAAGTGAATACTAAACCACAACACAAAATCGATGAGAAAACACCAACACAAGTAAAATTCAGGGAACTAAAAATATCGTTTAGTATAATGAAACGTTAAACTAATTTCCAAACTTAACAGACAAAAAGGTGAATATGGTTAAGGAAGAGATGATTTTGCTACTACCGTCATGGGTATGTTACACTTACATCTACAAGAAAACTCACCACACTATCTAGTACATAACATACATGGCCTAGCTATATATCTAAAACACCTTATAATCTCTTTCTATCTCCTTTCCCCTCCTAAATTACATTTATATACTAACAGCGGAGTAGCGGACAATCACGCAACAGGAGCATAATCGTAGCCACTGTCATCGTCATCACCACCATTCTCAACATATGCTACTCGAAAACTATCCACCACATCTTCAACACATACCGTGGAAGCACGGTCAAAGCTCTTGATGACCAAGTTTGCAACGAAAGACATCTTTGGTTTTTTTCTTTTATTTTTTTTATAATGAAGAAGCCTATAGAGAGATCGATGGAGCTAAAAGAAGAGTGATGAGTTTTTAATGTTGATGTGAGTTTTTTGAATATATTAAGAGAGACTAATGAGGCTTTTATAGGTGGAAGTTAAAGGGTATAGCAAGTGGCGAACGCACTCTGTGGTCAGGACTGCCTTTGTGGAGTTTGCGAAATGCTGATGTTATTGTGTGTTTGGCACAATATTTATGACATTTTTTTCTCACACGTAGGATTTTCTCATGACACATCAGACGTTAATGCAACTCATCGGTCCATTTTTATTATTTTCTAGTAACACATGTAAAGCATTTAGCTTTTTCACTAATATTCTTCCCCAAGCACAAAACAAAAAGAAGAACAAAGTTTTGGAGCTTTAAAGTAAGATTTTAGAGGTAACATATTGGTCACTTGTAATTAAAATTTGGGGAAATGGTTACTATCTTTTATAGAGGATCAATCATATTAATGATTAGATCAATCATCTTAATCCCCATAGCTCTACACAGCTTTTGGTTTGCCCATAAATCAGCTTTTGTACCAGAACCTCCCATCTTTCTCTCTTGTATTCATTGGGAAGATGCTGAACGAACTTAGAAACCTTAAGGAGAGCTTTGAGAAAAATATCTTGTGTATTACTTGAATGATTAGTCACTTTACATATTTTGGCATATATACATACATTTGGAACAATCTAGAATACTAAAGCAACCTTATCCTTGGGAGACAGCTGTGTTTGGAGAGTCATACAAGGAGGGTTGCAGACGCGCAGGGTTGTTGTCGTAGAGGAGGAGTATCATCTTCTCCGTACACGCACTCCTCTGTTTTGACCGTTGCTCTGTTGTCGTCTTGCTTGTCTTCTTGTGTTGCTGTTGATGGGCTTGGGCCTTTCCATTACTTGTCGTGGACTTGGGCTTTGTTTGATTCTCTTCTACACTCTCCCTCAAGCTTGACGTGGGTGTGACGGATGAAGCAGACACGCCAAGCTTGCGTCGAAGATCAAAAAAAGAAGGACGAGGCAGCGGTTTGGTGAAGATATCGGCTAGCTGGAGGGAAGCTGGAATGTGATGAGTTTCAATTAACCCCAAAGCCACTTGTTCTCTAATGTAGTGCCAATCTTTGTCGAAGTGTTTGGTTCTGTTATGTAGAGCCGGATTAGCTGACAGATAGACTGCAGACAAGTTGTCGCAGAACACTCTCGTCGGTTGGTGTTGAGAGATACCAATGTCACGAAGAAGAGAGGATATCCATGTCAATTCTTTTGCCACGATAGACAGAGCCCTGTATTCTGACTCTGTTGATGAGTTTGACACCGTGGATTGTCTTTTTGCGGACCAAGAGATCAGAGTTGAGCCAAGTAAGATGCAGAAGCCAGTGGTGGAACGTCTTGTATCCTTGGAACCCGCATAATCACTATCACAGAAGGCTGATAGAGCTGGATTCTTGTGTTGCTGTATTGGCAAACCGTAATTAAGGGTTCCTTTGATATACCTGAGAATCCGCTTCAGTAATGTGAAATCAGAGTTTGTCGGTTCGTGCATTCTCTGACAATAATAGTTGACTGCATATTGGAGATCCGGTCTTGTGATAGTCAGGTACTGAAGCTTACCAGCAAGACTGCGGAAGTAAGTTGGCTCAACAAATGGTGTGTTGTCCAGTTTCTTAAGATGTTGTGGCAGAGGGGTTGGCATAGGATTGCATTCTGACATTCCTGCTTGGAAGAGAATGTCTGATGCGTATGCCGTTTGGTGTAAGAACAGCCCATTCTTATACGATTCAAACTCTATTCCAAGAAAGTAGCTTGGAGGGCCCAAATCCTTCATAGAGAAGCGGTTGTTTAAGGCTTCAAGAAGTTGACTCATCAAATGACTGTCACTGCCAGTGAGGAGGATGTCGTCAACATAGAGGAGCAGAACAAGAGTTTCCTGATTGTGATGACAGACGAACAGAGAGGGATCCAACGTGCTACACTCAAAGCCGAAGTCAATCAGAAAGTTACTGAAAGTATCAAACCATGCTCTCGGTGCCTGTTTTAGTCCATAGAGGGCCTTGGTGAGACGACATACATGACCTGGTTTTTCCGGATCAACGAAGCCTGACGGTTGGTACATATACAATGGTTCTTGGAGCTCACCATGGAGGAAAGCATTTGAAACATCAAGCTGTTTGATGGACCAACCACAGTTAACAGCCGTATCAAGAGCTAGACGTATTGTTGCCGTTCGAACCACTGGGCTAAAGGTTTTCAAGTTGTCAACATCCTCTTCTTGATCGAATCCTTTTGCTACGAGACGTGCTTTTAGCTTTTCCACTGTGCCATCTGGTTTGTGCTTAGTCTTGAAAACCCATTTGGAATCCAATTTGTTCATATCACTCGTAGGTTCGACAACAGACCATGTATTCAACATGTGAATTCTACCCATCTCATCCATGACAGCTCCATTCCACCCTGGATGCTTCATAGCAGCAGTTATGCTTTCTGGTTCATATGTTGGCGTCTTTGTGGTCAGAAGGGCATACCTTGGGTTTGGTTTGTGAATTCCTGCCTTTGCTCGAGTTGTCATCGGATGGAGATTGTCTGGAATAGCTGGATTGATCTCTAAGGCAGGTACTAAGGTAGTATCTTGGACTTGATTTTTGTCCTTGTCAGAACCTGAGTCTGAGTTAGTGTCATTGTTTGATACACTCTCCTCTGTATCAGATACTAATTCAGCTTCTTGTTGGACAGTTAGAGGGGCTTCAGGGGGTTTTTCCAATATCTGAACTGGTGAAGTTTCCTTTGGTGGTGGAGCAGTATCTGAGGCTTGCCAGGCTCGAAGAAGAGGAGTCTGATACTGAGGAACTAGATGTCAGAACTTATCTTGGAAGCGGAATTGACACTCATCAAAGATTGCATGTCTGGAGATGTAAACTTTGCCTGTGGGAGGATGTAGGTGATTCGAAGATCGCATGAATCCCTGGTTTAATACTACTGGTGATGGCCCCCAAGATCACAATGAACACGTTCTAAAGGATGTAAGGCTCTGGAATCAGAATCAAAAAACTGTAACTTGGTACTTTTTCCTATCTGGCAAGGCTCACAAATGGGTGGTGTTCTGATCTTATTGACTTGAATCTCCTTGCAGGCTTGAAGATGCTGAAGAATCCTTGAGTTGGAGTGTCCTAACCGGCGATGCCAAATGTCCAGGGTAGCTGCACACTGAATGTTTGAGTAGAAGGCTACAAACTCGCGGTTCTACAGTACATAAAGTCCTTGTCTACGAGGACCTTGAACCACCACTTTCTGAGTGGTTAAATCGATTATGTAAACGTTATTAGCATCAAAAAACACACCACAAGGGTAATCATCACATAATTTTGACACAGAGAGCAGTGATTTTTTCATTTCTGGGCACACCAACACTTCATTAAGAGGAATTTACCTTTACCTGACGAGATAGTGGTGGAACCGACGTGTGTGATTGGAAGGTAAGCTCCATCTCCAACCATTACTGTGTCACCGCCTTCATAAGCTTTGGTGTCCTGAAGACCAGCTGTGGAGGACGTGACATGAGCAGTGGCTCCCGAGTCTGGATGCCATTCTCTTCCATTTTCATCAGAGACACGCAGAGAGGCAAAGGCCTGCGTTGGGACTTCACTTTGGTAATTGTTATCAAATCGATTGTAACACTTGATGGCTGTGTGTCCAATGCGACCACAAATCTGACAGATTGGCCTTTGTCCGTTTGAATGAGAGGAGGATTGGTGCTGTGAGAAGCCTCTTCCCCTTGTCGAGTAACCTTCTCTTCCTCTGTTTTGACCAGAGCGACCACGACCGCGTTGATGTGGAGAGAACTGGGGAGCACACGGGTTGGTCTTCTCTATCATAAAGGCCAGATGAGGAGTGACTATGGTGTCATCATAGGACTGTAGCTTACAGTCAAAACCTTGAACCTCCGTAATAACATCATTGAAGGTCGGAGCTGGCAACTTGCTCAGAGAACTCTGTATGACCGTTGTAATGGGTTCATACTCTCTGCCTAGTCCATTCAGAAAATCGAAGATCTTCATAGACTCTTCCACCGGTTTCCCAATAGAGCTGAGAGAGTCACAGATGGACTTGAACTCACGAAAGTAGGTTGAAAGTGGCTTGTCCTTCTTTGATAGGAGCTGAAGACTTCGACGAAGAGAAAACTCTCTAGCAATGCTACTCTTGTTGAAGTTTTCCGCCAGAGCAAGCTAGACATCACGAGACGTTGTGATGCTGTGAACGTGACCCAACACTTCTTCAGAGAGGGTTCCGAACAGCCAAGACCTGACAAGCTGATCGGTACAGAACCAAGCCTCATACTGAGGATTGGGAACTTCACTGGAGACTTCACCATTGACGACGAGGCGAGTCTTAACTGGAGCAAGGATGGCTCTATTGGCAAAACCCATGAGTTTTTGACTTGAAAGCAACGATTTGAACTGAGTCTTCCACCACAGGTAGTTGCTGTCGTTCAACTTCAAGGTGACGGAACT
The DNA here is from genome assembly GCF_030686135.1 of Camelina sativa. Taxonomy (NCBI): domain Eukaryota; kingdom Viridiplantae; phylum Streptophyta; class Magnoliopsida; order Brassicales; family Brassicaceae; genus Camelina; species Camelina sativa. The sequence continues at coordinate 32,042,853 of NC_141896.1, read as the reverse complement.
GGAGACATGAACACTGTCTGGGAAGGGGTACGTCGTCGCCATCGATTTCACCTGTTAGGGCTTAGGATGGCTCTGATACCATGAACCAACTTAGAAACCTTAAGGAGAGCTTTGAGAAAAATATCTTGTGTATTACTTGAATGATTAGTCACTTTACATATTTTGGCATATATACATACATTTGGAACAATCTAGAATACTAAAGCAACCTTATCCTTGGGAGACAGCTGTGTTTGGTGAGTCATACACGGAGGGTTGCAGACGCGGAGGGTTGCAGACGCGCAGGGTTGTTGTCGTAGAGGAGGAGTGTCGTCATCTCCGTACACGCACTCCTCTGTTTCGACCGTTGCTCTGTTGTCGTATTGCTTGTCTTCTTGGGTTGCTGTTGATGGGCTTGGGCCTTGCCATTACTTGTCGTGGACTTGGGCTTTGTTTGATTGTCTTCTACAGATGCGTGTGTTGATAAACTTTCGTTGGAATTGCTTGTATTGAATGCGTGTATTGAATTGCTTCAGTTGGAATTCTTCGAGGCTTAGTAGGATAGAATTGTTACTGGTAGTTATCTATATTTTTTCATCCTTTTATATAAGAGGTCGACCACGTAGCTAGGGACCAAACGACATCGCTTCGTATACCCGTTCTTTTTAAATGTTACGTCCGGTCCGTCACAAAGTCAAGACGGCAAATGGAGTAGTGGATCAAGTTTGCTATAAAGAGATTCTGAATAAAAGAAAATAAAATGCAACATGCATATATGTAAAGGAAGCAGATAAGAACTAAACAAGAAGCCAAAATACTGGGGAAAAAAATGGTTGGGACCAAAATTCTTATCCATATCTTAGCTTTCCCCAACAACTAAACAAGAATCCAAACTATGTTAATCTCAATCTTCTTTGCTTCCTTAACCGATCGTACATCTCTCTAACAACGAAAAACCAATCTTCCCTAAAAACCACGAGAACAGGGCCAGGAAGAGAGTTCACGATCATGTTAGACAACAAAAGAGCTCCATTCTCTTACTCAAACAATCTTTGCTTATAATGACTAACTTGTTATCAGGTATTCAGAACAAGATTGAAGCAACCCGATACAAAGTTCCATTCAAGGATACATGAGTATCAATAGCATGGATTTTTCCCTTAATACTACAAAGTTAACTTGTTTCTGAACAAAAGCTTTTGTAAAAAAATTAAAACACTCAAGAACATGGTGCATGTTTCTTTGATATATCTTTTTTTTGTTTTTTTCATAATTCATATTGAACTATACAGTTTCTCGAATTGGTAACACATGCTAACATGTGGAACAGAGCACATAAAGATACTTTTGTTGCAAGATCTAAACAAAACCAATTTAATACTATCGCATAAGCTAACAGATTCTTCCGTAGAATATTATTTGGGATAAACTGAGTCCGTTCATTAAACATTTAATCTAGTTTTCTTTAAAAATTGAAAATAAATGATTACGTCCAAAGAAGCAAAACTAGAAAACAGAGAAGATAGTTGTAAATAAAATACCAAAATCCGAATCAATTAATTGAAGCTTCTTCAAGAAGCATAAAAGAAGGAAGACTAACTAAGGAAATCAAACTTGTAATGCTGCTTCTTTTTGACCTCGAGGAACTGAGACCAAACTGGGGAAATAGGTACAATGAAAAAGCCAGGGATCAACCATAGAATCTATATGAACTTTAGTGATCAACTTCTTGTCCCCCATAACATAGATCCAAGCTTGACCAGTTTTATCGCAAGAACACACGACGAGCTTTTTATCGTCGATATAGTAACTTGGCTGTACTAGATCCGGCAAGTTAGGAGTTGACACTTCCATGAAATTCATCCATACCACATCTCCACAGCAACGGTTTTCAATAATCTTGTTCTTGGTCACCCAAATCTCAATCTTCTTTGTTAGATGGCATTGCTTTAACAACGAAAACCGATCTCCCTTAAAAACCTTAAGAACATGAACATTGCAATGATGGTTCTCCCCGCATGGTAGACCTGAGAACTTGTAAAAACTTTCCTTGGAAAAATTGAAGGAAATTAGGAATGACGTGGAATTATTCTTTTTATAAGAAGCAACCCAATACAACATTCCATTCAGTGATACACTTTCGCCGTGTATAATAGCATTATTTTCTCCCTTAGTAGTAGTACTACTACTACCACCGCCAGATTGCAACACTATGTCTTTCAACGCATTGGAGGAAATGTCATGGATTTGCCAAACTGTTTTGGTAGGGTCTGATTCCTTCTGATAAGACACAAGGGTCTTGTAACCACTCTCCAAAAGTCTCCTGTTACCATACTCATAACCTACTCCATTGAAATACAAACTAGCTTGGTTAGGCTCGATCCATCTAGTCTGTCCTAACCACGGGTTCCAAACCACGGCTCCTTTATCCATGCCACACAGCAAGAACTCGTTGCAATCTACCAATTTTTTAGGTGCATGTAATTCTAAATCGGGAATATCTAAAGTTAGCTCACGCACTTGTATCTTTGGAGTGATGCTTACCGAGTAGAACTTGGATTTGGTTGCTAAGATGAATCGAAATGTCATCTTGTGGTTTTTGATGAACGTCTTATCGTCGAAAAGGGAGTTCCATTGCTTAGAAACGGTTCTGAAGCGCACAAGAGATTTAGGAGGGACACGAGAGAGCGTCTCTTCAATCAACTCACACGGAAGCTTCTCCTCATCCATTATCTGTTCTTTGACTTGTTAATTCACGATCGACTCTTTTATACTTAAAGATTTTCCTAGTTAGGGATTTAGGGTTTAACCATCATGTACAGCTGTCAATTAGGGATGAGGACTGCGCGCTAGGGTTCAATCCGGTATAGAATTTAGCGGTTCTACTGCATATCCGCAAATATTAAGAAAGTTAGATTAGAATTTTGATATTTTATGACCGTGGATCAAAGCAGGCTGATCTGTCAACGGTTAGGGTTAAAACCAAAGATTTGAGATCTTTCTAAATTGTTAGACGACATTCACACTTGAGATTTTTTTTTTCTTAACTCTTAACTAGTTTTTATTTTCCAAATTTGAAATAAATAAAATCACAATTTGAACTAAATGACGAAACAAACCAATTTATTGAGTTTTTAATAAAATATAATTGAGTTGGGAGGTTTTTTTTTGCTTAGGTCTCTCTTTTTCAATTAGAGGGTCTCTTCTCTATTGAAAAAGCTGTAGTATACGAGGAAAATTTCTGTTTTCGCCGGATTTGATCGAATATTTTCTGTTTGTACATAATATTCACCGTATCTTTGAAAGATTTGAGGCAATTTTAACCTAGTTCTTCGAGATACAAAACGCCGCCAGCAATAGATCTTCAAATTCTACCGTCATATTGTTGTATTGTGAAGTGGAGAGGAACTGCAAGTAATGGAGTATGCTTTGGACAGAGCTTTACAGGAGATGTCACTTGATGATGATCAACCGATCGTTATACAAGACCTTCCCCAATTTAGTTCTTGTGTCAGGAATGAACGAAGTATAATAGGGAAGTTGTTGTATCCTGAGAATCAGAAGATGTCAAGCCTAATTCATGAGATGCCAAGAATGTGGCGTGTTTACAATCGTGCGCGGGGTACTGCTTTACCTAAAGATAGGTTTCAGTTCATTTTTGATTCTGAAACGGATTTATCTACAGTCCTGGACACTGGTGCATGGACTTTCAACGATTGGAGCGTTACTTTAGAGAGATGGGTGGAAAAGCCACCAGAAGATTATTTGAAGGTTTTACCAATATGGATCAGATTAAGGAACATTCCGGTGAATTATAACACGACATATACAATCAAGGAAATTGCTAGTCGTGTTGGTCGAGTTACACATGTGGCATTTGATCCGCTTAAGCCCCTGAGCAAGGGATGCTGATGTTGGTATTGATCCAACCTCAGGCAAACCAAAGATAGCTAAACCTGTGCTAGATGAGATGAGACAATATCTCTCGGTGACTGATCCGCAACTAAAGAAAGTTCATATTGAACGAGTGAGGCAGTCTATGTGGAATCTGGCAGGAGATATTGAATGTCAACAAAGGCTCCTGTGTCTTGAAGCTCCTCCACTGATTACTACGAATGTGGACAAAGGGAAGGGGTTGGTTTTTGACTTTGAAGGGGTGCCTGCTGCGGTTCCTGGAGAAGCTCACTCTGTCCCAGAGATGAGATCAGAAAGTGCCTTGAATCGCCTGTCCCTTCTGAATCATTCTTCAGCGGAATCACATGCAACAACGCTAGTGTTTCGTTTAGGATCTATGGAAGTAAGAGATAATTTCTCTACTGGTATTACCGGATCCAAACCTAAACAAGTGAAGAAAAGAAGACGGCCAAATCAATGGAAGCGTAGGGCTCAAGCTCTCCAGAATTGACCTGTGACCTTTCTGGACTCTGACGAAAGACTATCTTCAAAAAGGAAGGCTGCAGATGAGGCTTTAATATCATCTAATCTTGCTAAGCGAGGTAATGAAACGGTGGTTCCGCATGAGGAACCGCCGACTCAATCATAAGCTTTATGAGTTGGAATTGCCAAGGATTGGGGGGCACCTTGACAATTCCTACCTTGCAGGAGATGCGGCGTACACATTTCTCGGACTTCTTGTTCCTCCTGGAGACAAAAAACTCCAGTCAATACGTGGTGAATTTACAGAAATCTCTAGGATATGAGAATGCCCACATAGTCGATCCAGTGGGTTTAAGTGGTGGATTGGCTCTGTTTTGGAAGTCAGCATATACAGTCCAAGTTCTTAGCTCTGATACAAGAATTATTGATGTTGTAATTAAATCTGGCTCAGTTAGCTTCTTTGTCTCTTGTGTGTATGGGGATCCAGTTTACCAACAAAGACAAGTAGTATGGGACCATCTTATCGCAATTAGTGCAACAAGGGATGAGCCGTGGTTAGTCGTGGGTGATCTGAATGAAATGATGGACAACAATGAGAAGCTTGGGGGAACAACACGGTCTGAGTCATCGTTTTATCCGTTCCGGAATATGATATCTGATTGTAGACTACGGGAGGTTCCAAGCATTGGTAATAAGTACTCATGGGCTGGGGAACGTAACAAGATGTGGATACAGTGTTGTTTAGATAGGGCATTGGGCAATGCAGCGTGGTTTCATCTTTTCCCGCGAGTTCAGGCTGAGTTTATGGAGAGAATTGGTTCTGATCATCGACCAGTTCTTCTGAGGTTTGTCAACGGAGAAGATTCACATAGAGGACGTTTTATGTTTCAGAAACGGTGGACGTCGAAACCGGAGTTTGCGCAGATAGTGAAAGATGGCTGGCATAAAGGTGATATGAGGGGGTCACCAACAGTTCTAAATAGGATTGCTGATTGCAGGAAGGCCATCTCTCACTGGAAAAGCTCTAGTCAACAGAATTCAAAGAAGAATATTGACTCTTTTCGACTTTGTTTGAATACGGAGAGTGCTAAATTACAACCGGATTTTCATTTAATGAAGAATCTACGGTGGGAACTTGCAGAAGCTTATAGAGCAGAGGAATTGTTCTGGAAGCAACAGAGTCGAGAGAAGTGGATGCAAGAGGGAGATCGTAATACTAAGTTTTTCCATGGAAGTGTTCAACGTCGACGGGTGGCAAAACAGAATCCTTTCGTTACTTGATCAACATGGAGTGGAACAATTCACAGAGGGTTCAAAGGGAGAGGTCATAGTTTCATATTTTCGAACAATGTTCACGACTTCTACTCCTCAAGCTATAGCAAGCTCTTGATGGTTTGAACCCTCGTGTTACATCTCAAATGAATGATGAATTGAGCAAGCTGCCGTCTAGAGAAGAGATCAAGAATGCAGTTTTTAGCATTAGAGGAGATAAAACACCTGGTGCAGATGGGATGACAGGTCATTTTTTCCAGGAATATTGGGACATTGTGGGCACTCAAGTGGTTGAAGAGGTGCAACAATTTTTTGAATCTGGTTCCCTTCCATCAGAATGGAATTATACACAGATTTGTCTGATCCCAAAAAACCCTAACCCTGCGAAAATGACTGATCTGAGACCAATCAGTTTATGTTCAATACTATACAAGATTGTTTCCAAGGTGCTTTGTCATAGACTTAAGCGTTTTCTCCCTACGATCGTCTCTAATACTCAGGGAGCTTTTGTCTCGGGTCGTCTAATCTCAGACAACATTCTTATAGCCCATGAGATGATCCATGCTTTAAGAACCAATCCTCAATGTGATGAAGACTTCATGGCTATCAAGACTGATATGTCTAAAGCCTATGATCGAGTGGAGTGGAAGTTTCTTGAAGAATTGTTGATCCGGTTGGGGTTCCATATTAGATGGGTTAAGTGGATAATGAGTTGTGTCACAACAGTTACATACTCGGTCTTACTAAATGGTTCCTCTTATGGCTATATTAAACCGGAGCGAGGTATTAGGCATGGTGACCCTCTTTCACCCTTCCTTTTCATTCTCTGTGCAGAAGTATTAGTACATATCATGAATAGAGCTGAGGTGGAGGGTCGTATTACAGGGATGAAACTTTCCTCTTCCTGTCCTTCGATCCAACACCTTCTTTTTGCTGATGATAGCTTGTTTTTGTGTCAAGCCAATTTCCGTGAATGTTCTGAGTTTTTACAGTGTCTTAAACTCTATGGTGATGCCTCTGGACAAGAAATCAATTTTCAGAAGTCGGCAATCACTTTTGGCAAGAAGTTGGATCCCTATATGCGTCATTTGCTTCACTTGTTTACTGGTATTGAACAAGAAGGAGGATCAGGGAAATATTTGGGCCTACCGGAGTGTTTCAGTGGTTCGAAAAGAGAGCTTCTGCAGTTTATAAGCGATAGTTTGAAATCGAGACTCAGTGGATGGTATGAGAAGACATTGTTGCTTGGAGGCAAAGAGATTCTACTTAAGTCAGTGGCTATGGCATTACCGGTATATGCTATGTCTTGTTTTCGGTTAACTAAGCACCAATGTCGTCAACTTACAAGCGCTATGTGCCAGTTCTGGTGGAATGCGTCTGAAGACAAACATAAGATGCACTGGGTTTCCTGAGAGAAAGTCTGTCAATCTAAAGAACGTGGAGGATTGGGATTCCGTGATATAGGTAGGTTTAATCAGGCTTTGCTAGCCAAACAAGGATGGAGAATACTTCACTCTCCGCTTTCTTAGGTAGCCAGGGTTTATAAGGCCAAATATTTTGCAGAGGTCTCTTTTCTTGAAGCAAGGTTGGGATATAGACCATCATATGCTTGGCGAAGCATTTTGTTTGGCCATGAACTACTAGAACGAGGGCTCATGAAATCTATTGGCAATGGACAAGAGACTAATGTGTGGCTGGACAAATGGGTTTTTGAAGATATGCCAAGAAGACCTTTTAACAAGGAGATGACGATTGACTTAAACCTCAAGGTATCGTCTCTGATCACCACATATGGTAGTTGGAATACACAACGGCTTCAGGAGCTGTTTCCACCCTGCGAGATACCTCGGATAAGATCCTTTCCACCAGCACCAACTCTCTGTGATCGATATGTTTGGGCGTTCACTCAAAATGGCCAGTATTCGGTGAAGAGTCGAAACTGGTTGTTAGCTCGGGAAAGTGATCTCTTGGATCCAATGTCTGATGATATTCTTCGGGTGAACAAGGTCAAAAAAAGTATTTGGGACACTGCAACTGAACCTAAAATTTGTATTTTTCTTTGGAGAGCATTATCACAAGCACTGGCGGTTGCAGATTGTATGAGAAGTCATGGCATTCCAGTTAACCCTCTCTGCCCGGTTTGTCATGTTGCAGAGGAGACAATCAATCATGTTTTATTTGGTTGTGCTTTAGCAACGGGGGTTTGGTCGGTCACTGGTTTTCCCATCCCCCTGCAGGGATTCTCGCCTTTGGTTGTTGCTAATGTTTCCTTAGTCCTAAAATTTATGCAGCAGTCTAGTATTGAAGAGGAGAAAAGACAAGCTATTCCTTGGTTGTTATGGGAAATATGGAAGGCACGAAATAATATTATCTTTGCGCAACGAGCTCAGGATTTCCATGTGATTGTGGCAACAGCGTTTCAAGATGCAGAGGAATGGCTGCGACAACAAACTTTAATTTCTCAGGCTGCCTCTAGAGAAACGCACAGAATCGGTCAACATATACATCACTGGGTTCGTCCTCCTCATGGTAAACTAAATTGTAACATCCATGCTGCGTGGAGGAATGAATCGTGGTTCTGTGGTGGTGCTTGGATAGTAAGGGATCACAATGGAGAAGTTTTGTATCATGCGCGTGATGCATTCCTTCCACGGAATAACAGAATCTCTGCGGAGCTTAGTTGCCTCTTGTGGTGTCTCCAAAGCCTCACTGACATTCATTGTACGACCTGTGAAATCTGGACGGATTGTCAGGCGGTGGTGACAGCCTTAGAGTCCCCAGATAGCTGGCCAAAGTATCGTTCAGAGCTGAATAAGATCACTAATGCAATACGGGTGATGGGGGAGGTTGTCATTAAACTCTCTTCACCGAAAGCCAATTCTTTGGCTAGGGCGATTGCATCTAGTGTTATAAGAGAGGGTCGACTTTCATCTTATATTGCGTCAGGTGGCCCGGCTTGGTTGCAGAATCAGATTGAGCAAGATCGTTGACGTTTGAGGACTGAGCTCTGTTTTGGTCTGCTCTGTTTTGTTCTTGCTTGTTTTAGTGTTTCTCAGTTTATCATCATTGATAATCCTTGTACTTGACCTCCTATTTTGTTCTAATTCAAATTGCGTTAAAAAAAAAAAAACTAAATGACACGTTTGCCAAAAAAAAATGACACTATTTTGTTTCTTTTTTTAATAAGTACTCTATCCCCTCCATAATAAAACGGAATTACACAACATTGTTTTGTAAACTATATAATTTTACTAAGTTAGGTTACAAATAGGTTATAGATTAAGTTTTATATTATTTGTATAGTCTGGATTTATTGTTTCTAAAAATCTTAAAGAGAATATTTTAAAGAATCATTTGATATCATCTAACTTACAATATTAAGTTTTTTTTATTAAATTATTCATCAAATAAAATCTTTTGATATCTAACTTAACATATTAATTTGTTAATTACTATTATACTTCACCTCTCATTTTTATATATGAGTCTATTTTTTGAAACAAATAAATTATCATATTATTTATTATAATTAGAAAATAGTTTTATTTCCGGATATATCTCTGTGGCATTATGCGGTCAAGGCCATTCCCTGATAGTCTGAATCTTCTCCGGATCTACAGAAAACCCCTCTGCAGAAACAATATGACCCAGAAAACCCATCTCATGCTGCCAAAAACTGCACTTGCTCAACTTAGCAAACAACTTCTGCTCCCACAACTTCTCCAGAACTACCCTCAAATGTACTGCATACTCTTCAGGACTCCTAGAAAATATCAGGATATCGTCGATGAAAGTGATGACAGATACGTCTAGAAACTCCTGAAACACACTTTTCATCAACCTCATAAACATAATACATTACAAAGCCAAGGGTTCAAGTAATTTATTGGAAGAAATTTTACTTAAATGGATCGAGTTTGAAGCATAGAAAGCCTACATTTTATACCAAAATATTGTTCAAAACCAACGATATATACGTGGAATTGTAGCCTACAAAATTTGTTTATGGGTTAGTGCCTTAATGCCCTTGAGAATCTTATAAAACCATGACATTTGAAATAGAATACAATTCAGGAACGGATCATTTTGATACTAAATCAGAAGGGTAGAAATTGTCTACGTATACGGGTTAAAATTTTTGTGGTCATAAATCAGAATCCGAAATTTTTAAAGGTTAGTTTCACATGTAACGTGTAGTAACATACTTGACAAGTACTTATAAATTTTTGATCAAAAAAAAAAAAAAAAAAAAGACAAGTACTTATAAATATTTTATAAAAGAATTTACACAGAAATGTGAAAATAGTCTACGTTTAATATTTGACCTATAATAATTATAAACCATAACACAAAATAGAGTAACATTTCAAGATCCAGGTCTTTTTAAGTACCAAATCTAAATGTGTACACGTATATATGGGTTGAATTTTGTGTGTTCATAAATCCGAGATTTAGGGGGTTAAGCCAGGTCGACCACGTGAAGAGCTGAAAACGACAGCGTTTCAATTAGCGCCGAATAAAAACACATACAGTGCTTATTGCTGCGAGAACGGCGGAAGATTTTTTCTTTTTCTTTCTTGATTAAAAACAAAAAAAACAAATAAAAAAAGAGACAGAGAAGAAAGAGACCTCACCTTCCTCTCTTTGCGCGTTTTCTCTAATCTCTCTCTTCTCTCTTCTCTCTCTTACGGCTGTTGAAACCATGGCATTTCTCACCATCGCCGGGATCCGTGATTCTCGATCGGAGGATGAATCGTCAGCTTCTTCGTCTCTCTTCGCGTAATCTTCATTCTCCATTCTCCTAATCGCCGCCTGATTGCAACAAAATCCAAATCGTAAACGCTTCTCTTTAATCTTCCCCCCCCCCCCCCCCCGTTGTTGTTTCCTTCGCACGATGTGATCGTTACCGAGATTCTTAGATTCTTTTGAGTTTTATCGCTTCTTTCGTTGAAAAAATCTGCGTTTCTCATTTTCAGATCATTCGTTTGCGTTTGATTTTTTGTGTTCATCCTCGATTTTTTTACTGGATTCATCCGCGAAGGATCATTTCGAAGACGCATTCTGATTCTGTATTTAGTTTTTTTTTTTTCGTTTGAAGATCTAATTTGATGTTTTCGAGTTTTGATCCAGTAATGTGGATCGCAATTTTTTAGAAGCATCTGTTGAATCTGTAGGCTTTAGCATGGAATAACTTGGAAACCAAGTTTTAGATCGTTTCAGGAATTGTTTATCAGAGTTATACTGAATTCAAGAGATTGTGATTATTGAATTTTTTTTTTATTTTTTTTTTGTGTATCAGGTTTTTGTATGATGGTGAAGAACTAGAGGAAGTATTTTAGTCTCAGTTTCTGATTTTGTTTTTGTAAGCTTAGAGGGGGAAGACAATGTCAACAAAGGGAGAACATCATACAGTTCCGCTTTCTGTATTGCTAAAGCGTGAATCAGCTAATGAAAAGATAGACAATCCTGAACTTATACATGGCCAGGCTAACCAAAGCAAGAAGGGAGAGGATTTTACACTTGTTAAGACAGAGTGCCAACGGGTCATGGGAGATGGCGTTACTACCTTCTCAGTTTATGGGGTACATTTACTTTATCTTCTTTTCTTGGTACTCTTTGGACCTTACTATGTTTTGATTGATTGCACATCTGTTGAGGAATGAATGACACGCACATTGTGTGTAATGATGTGATTGACATGCCGTCGTAATCTACTTAATCCTTTGGTATGGATATTTGTAGTTGATACATTACATCGTATTATTGCAGCTTTTTGATGGACACAATGGTTCTGCAGCAGCTATCTACACTAAGGAGAACCTTCTGAACAATGTTTTAGCTGCAATACCCTCTGATCTTAACAGAGATGAGTGGGTTGCGGCACTTCCTAGGGCTTTGGTTGCAGGATTTGTGAAAACTGATAAAGATTTCCAGGAAAGAGGTATGAACTCTGTATTATTGTGTAACTAGATTGTTTTGGTTATCAACGAAAGCCCCTGTGATGTGATTGAAGTCTCCAAATGTGAACTTGTGGTGTCTTTATAGTCTTATATCATCCTGGTAAAGGCTGTGTTTGAGGTCTTGTTGTTTTCATGCATTTTAGCAAGGACGTCTGGAACGACAGTAACTTTTGTCATAGTAGAAGGATGGGTGGTGAGTGTTGCATCTGTTGGTGACTCTCGTTGCATACTTGAGCCTGCTGAGGGCGGTGTATATTATTTGTCTGCTGATCATCGTCTTGAAATAAACGAAGAAGAGTAAGTCAGTTTTGTTCTTGCTGTTCACCCAATTATTGATAAATCTTGATATTAGTTACAGTTATGACATCACAACATTTTGTTTTTTTTCTTATCAGGCGAGATCGAGTCACTGCAAGTGGTGGTGAAGTTGGTCGGTTAAATACTGGTGGTGGTACTGAGGTAATTTTATTAGATAATACTTGACTCTTTCCTCTGTGTGGATTCAGTCTTTTGTTATCGTTTACTCCTGATTCTAGTAACGTATAACTAAAAGGTAACTGAGTGCAAACTTCTAGGATGAGGTTTCAGGATTGGATCTTTTTGCCAGACTGTAGCATCTAGCATGAAAACTGTAATATACGTAGCTAATGAACCGTGAGCATCCAGGCTGTCAAATTATAGTAGCTTTGTAGAATGTAACACATAGGAAATATCTTTGTGCTGTCAAATTGAAGAATTCTAATAACTATATTTTATTGTTTTAGATTGGTCCTCTTAGATGTTGGCCTGGTGGTCTGTGTCTCTCAAGATCCATTGGAGATCTGGATGTTGGCGAATACATTGTTCCAGTTCCTTATGTCAAGCAAGTCAAGGTTCAAAACTCATTACTAAATCTAATCTAACTTTTATCTTTGTGCAGTTATAGCACTAGCTGACATTCTAAGTATTGAGTTTCTCCTGAGTCCTGACAGATATATCTATTTTATTTTGGTTATGTAGTTGTCTTCAGCTGGTGGTCGACTTATAATCTCAAGTGATGGTGTGTGGGATGCAATATCTGCAGAAGAGGCTCTTGATTGTTGCCGGGGTTTGCCACCTGAATCTTCCGCAGAGCATATTGTTAAGGTATACTATCTGCGTTGCTTTATTTCTTATATATTCTGTACTTCCCTTTATAGTACCTTGATGTTTCGTTATTTCACACAGGAAGCTGTGGGGAAAAAAGGTCTTCGCGATGATACAACCTGTATTGTTGTTGATATATTGCCACTAGAAAAACCGGCTGCTTCGGTGCCACCTCCGAAAAAGCAAGGGAAAGGAATGCTAAAGTCCATGTTCAAAAGAAAAACATCTGACTCCTCTTCTAATATTGAGAAAGAGTATGCAGAACCTGATGAAGTTGAAGAACTGTTTGAAGAGGGCTCTGCCATGCTTTCAGAAAGGTGTGATTCTCTGAATGTATTTGCGCGTATAGTATGAAATAGAAAATTTTCATATTTGATAACTTCATTTCCATAGACTAATCTTCTTTAACTCTACTTTTTTCCTGTTTATTGCAGATTAGATACAAAGTACCCGCTTTGCAATATGTTTAAGTTGTTCATGTGTGCTGTGTGTCAAGTAGAAGTGAAACCTGGAGAAGGTGTCTCAATCCATGCAGGATCGGATAATTGCCGTAAGCTTCGTCCGTGGGATGGTCCATTCCTCTGCGCAAGTTGCCAAGATAAGAAAGACGCAATGGAAGGAAAAAGATCATCGGGAGGTACCTACCACTTAGATTTACGTCTTGATTCCCTCCCAATATATTGCAATCGACTAAGAATTTGGCTGTGGATTTTTTTTTCGAAAGCTAATTATAACCTTTTTGGGATATATGCAGATAGACATAGTAGTGAGAGCGACTAGCCAGCAATCTACAATTTATTGGCAAAGCAACTAACAAAACAGTAATTGTGAGTATATTGGAGCGGTTCGAGGAATCATCTGGTCGTAATTTGTCGCCCAGAGATATAAGTTCCTTGATCAACCACCACCATTCTTACCATTCTCCAGCAGACTCCAAAAGCTGTTTATTTTTATTCTTTGATATGGCTCCCACTTCACGACAACTTGGGTTCAATGTAATTCAGACATCAAACTTGTTTCAAAGTAGAGGTAATTCATAAGTTCTTTCCATTTTTTCTTTCTTTCTTCATTTGTGATCACTCTGTGCTTTTTGTCTTTCAAAATGAGTAGAACTAACTATGAGAGACGGTAGCTTTATTACTTCTGTTGAAAATGTTGAGTCGTTTAGGGAGGGGTAAAGAAAGATATGCGAGTCTGTGTGCAATTATTTCAATGTATAAACCAAAGAAAATATTCTGGAAAGAAGCAAATCATTTTTCATGTAACTTCAATTATATCTTTCTTTGTCTTCTTCGCTCATACTTTTTTTATATAATTATATGCCTTTCGTCCGAGTTATGACTTTGAAAATCATAGACGGAGAACCATTTACATTTGTTTTTACCATCTACAAACATATTGAAAACTGCTAAATGGGTAAACTAATTCTTTTTTTTCTCCCTGTTGTTTAGACTTAGTGCCTAAATGTGGAAGACATGACATCGTTCGTGTTCTAAAGAAAAATAAGAAACCTCGAATACGTTGGTAAGCGAAAGAAAAATTATTGGGTTCACCCCTAGGGATGAACAACTCTCATTCACCCCTCTTAATTAATCAATCAGAATACAATAATATGACATATCATATCATATTTAAATTAAAAAATTAAAATTAAAATTAAAAAAAATAAAACAAATTAAAGAAACAAATTATGTAGATCTTTTATTAAGGAAATTATGTCGGTTTGGTTTTATAAAAGAAAATTAGAGTTTAAATATATGTTGGTTTGAGTTTATAAAAGAATGGTTAGGATTTAGATTTTATAACTAAACAAAATTATATGTCGGTTTGGGTTTATAAAAGAGTGGTTAGGGTTTAGATTTTACAATTAAACAAAATTATATGTCGGTTTGGGTTTATAAAATAATGGTTAGGGTTTAGATTTTTCAATTAAATAAAATTATATGTCGGTTTGGTTTATAAAAGAGTGGTTAGGATTTAGATTTTACAATTAAATAAAATTATATGTCAGTTTGAGTTTATAAAAGAGTGTTTAGGGTTTAGATTTTACAATTAAACGAAATTATATATCGGTTTGGGTTTACAAAAAAGTGTTTAGGTTTAGATTTTATAATTAAACAAAATTATATGTCAGTTTGAGTTTATAAAAAATGGTTGAGTTTAGAAGTGATAATTAAAAATTGTAATATAATATTAAAATTAACAATTTTAAAAATTGATTGATCTACGGAAGTTGTTTTTTTAATTATAATTTGTTTTCTTAATTTAAAGGGGGTGAATAAGAGGGGTGAACCCAAAAATTGTCCGTCTATTATTAGCTTATTAGTATACTTGGTGTAAATCTAAATCTCTAGTATTATATATATATATATATGTGTTATATTATATGGAATAGAGAATAATAGAGAGAGCGATTCCCTAAAATCAGTTTTTTTTCTAACATAATAGAGTAAATTAAAGTATTGGCCGTTGTTATTTCTTTATGTTAAGAAAAATATACTGTAGCTTACAAATTGCATTTCGCTAAAGGAAACTCATAACATAAAATGATGGAAAAACGTACTCCCTTCATTTTGTTTTAATACTCCCTCTGTTATTAATTAATTCATTTTTAAACTTTCAATATATATTAAGAAAACACATTAAAAGTTTTTTATAAATGCATTATCTTTGTGATTTATATTTTTCTACAACTTAATAGGTCGTAGTGATTTTTTCTTTAGATTTACAATTCATCATTAATAACTATTAAAAAATGCATGGAGAAATTAAAAAATACATATTTTTGAAACAACTTTTTTAGAAAATGGATTAACAAGAAATAAATGGAATATATGATTTAAATATATAAGACGATCTCACACATTATATTACCGTTTGTACTAAATAATATTCCCTCTATTTTACAAAGAGTGTTGATATGTTTATATTTTGTCTCTCCTTAGCATGTATGTATCATGCATTTAGTTAGGATAACTCATTATTTTGCATTATTGTTAGTCTCTTTTGCATAGAATGCATACTTAGGTAGTTATGCATGAATTCTGCATTGCATTGTGCATTTTGGAGTATTTTAGGTATTTAGGAGCTGTCTAGACTGTTGAAACCGAATGAACCCTTAGCACCACTCCCAAGATTCAAGTCATGCAACTCCAGGCATGCGACTCCAGGATTCAAGTTATGCGACTCCAAACATGCGACTCGACCGACGACTCTAGGACTCATTTTATGCGACTCCAGGCATGCGACTCCAGGATTCAAGTCATGCGACTCTAGACATGCGACTCGACCGACACTTCCGGGAGAGACGACATGGGACTCGACCAAGCACGCCTGGAATGGATGTCATCCCACTCGACCCATCACGTCTGGAATGGATGTCATCCCACTCTACCCACCATGCCTGGAAGAGATGACATTCGACTCGACCGACCACGCTAGACATGCGACTAGAACGACCCGTCTCGTACACTTCAGAAGATTCCTGAAGCACCTCTCTATCTTGTCGTTTTATGTTTTAGGGCTTTCCATGTTTTGCTATAAATACTCTTTTAAGTCTTCACCCAAGAGATCGGTTTTTTACCTTAAGGTTTATCTACAGCCACCTTAAACGTTTTCTGATTTTGTAATCCATATATATATCTTTAAATTTTTGAGTTTTTGCATTTGATTTCTTTTACAAAGTTGTTCATCTCATTTTTGTCTATCTGATTATGCTTGATTTAATGTTTTTGGGGTTTGTATTCTTGGTGATGATGATTTCTAGATCTGAGTAGTGTAAGATTTCTTGAGGATGGGATAGATTAGGTGGAGAATCTTAGTATATAGGGTGTTTAAGCTTATATTTGTGTGTTTTCCTTCTGGACTAGAGTTAGAAATGCTAGTTTCTCTCTGATGAATTTGAACTAGGTCTTAGACATTTCCACACCCAAAAAGTGTTTGATGAATCTGACTAACTAGTGCCATAGACTTACATGTCTAGCCTAAGAGATTAGTTGTCTAGGATGTTTGTTGACGTGAATGAACTGGTTCGTCATGCCTGCTTGGCCATGTTTCTCTAGCGAGAGGTAGGTTTAGAAGTGTTTGAGTCTGAGTAGCTTCTGCCATGAGATTGGATTAGCTAAGTCGTGATGTTCATTATTTATGGATAGTTTGCTTGTGGCATGTTAAACACTCTGTAGACTAGGAGACTCCGACGACATCAATTACTCACATCCTTAGGACTTCTATCTTTCTAATTGTTATTGCATGCATGAGACCGTTTCAGTTCTTATTGTTCAGTTCATGCTTAGACTTGTTTCTACTTTTACTTATTCATGTTCGCTTCTTGTCATGCATGTTCGTTTCTAGTTTTGTAGTTCATTTCTGTTTTGCATTCTGATCATTCTAGGATTGTTAGATATAAATCCACTCATTGAATTGGCTTAACTTGTGATTGCTTGATTGCATATCATCCCATTTTGATTGACACCTTAAGTACTACAACTACATAAGGTTAATTAAACCTACTAGGACAGACATACAAAAAACCTATTATCAAGTGTCATTCTACATTTTCAATGCATATTTTACACTAAAAATTCCTTATTTTACCCTTAATCTAGAACTAAAATAACTCATTAACCACTTATTAAATAAGTGTATATATATAAATTTTTTATTGTGTTTCTTAATTTGTGTGAATGTGTCAAAACGACATTTTTGTGAAACAGAGGAAATATCATTTTTTCGTTGGTTGAGTGTATATAAAAATATAAAGATAAAACATAAGTGAGCTTATCTTTGGTTGAGTGTATATAATGCAGATTATGGGAGCTTCCAAGTTTCGGCATAGCATTTCTCCACTTCATGCTGAAGTGGAAGGCTTTGTTTGGGCTATGCAACGTATGATAGGTCATGTCTACATGGATGTGGCTTTCTACGTAGACTGTTCAGATTTGGTGAATATGGTGTATTTCCTATCTGACTAGCTAGCCTTTTCAGCTTATCTCGAGGACATCAAGTTGGACATAGAAGAATATTAAAGCTTCTCTTTGTCCCTAATCTCTAGGAATGCAAATGTGCTTGCAGATCAATTGGCACGACAAGTTCGTACTCAAACGCATGTTGTTACTTATGTAAAGATTCTCCACCCTCCAATTGGCTCTTTTGAGGTAATCTTATATTTCGTTGTTAAAAAAATTAATATTTTAGATATATTATTATATTTTGGGTATTGCAGGTACCCATTCAGCTCTTGGTTCCGGTTCAGGTTCGATATTAGTTTTCGAGTTTAGTAATTGGATACGTTATTTCATCGGCTTTGTGTTCTGTTCAATTCTCTTCTGTTTTTTGGGTCGGTTCCGGTCGGGTTTTAAATGATAATTGAGTAATGACTAGTAGAATTTCATATTTAAATGATAATTGAGTAATGTTTTCTCAAATAAGGATACAAGTACATTCTCCAGTGACGCCAGCATGATAATAATCCCTAGGACATTGATGCTTAGCTCGACAATCACTATCCTTCTTGCATAGCTTATTGGTCGCCTCAATCTCGAATTTTCAGAGCGGACACTGGCACTCTCCGTGAGTCCTTATACATTTCGCATTTTCATCGGAACATCGCACCACACACTCGTTTGTTGTCAGACATGATGCATCATTGAAGTGTACTCCAAAGATATTTACTTTTAGGAGCGGACAATGGCACTCCCCGTGACTTATACATTTTGCATCTTCATCGGAACATCGCACCACACACTCTTTTGTTGTCTTGCATGATGCATCATTGGTTTGTACTCCAAAGATATTCACCAACAATGTACCTATTAATTGCAAACACATACCATATTTAATATTTTATTCGGTTTTATAGATCGACTAATCAAAAGTTCAGAGATATATATATTATATATAAGCTAACATGAGAGACAGAGAACAAAAATGATGATCATTGTTGTTCTTGATGCCGCCATGTTTTTGCGTTAACGTTTTTGATATGAGGATGTGTTTATAGTTTAGAGTTTATAAAAATGTTTTGATATCTTCACATGGTGGTCTGATGCTTAAATATTATGACTTTGATTGGTAACTTGCATAATCGCCTATAATGGCGTTTTGTAATGCGATTATGCAAGTTTTTAATCATTCATGATTTTTTACTAAAATTTTAGAAAACGTAAAAACTTAAACTTGCGTTTTTGCTTAACAAAATACACATAAATATTGATTTAGTAAATAAATGAGTTTTATCAGTTTTTTTGCCTCAACCATTTTTTTAACCTTTTCCCCATATTAAACTATCAACTACTTGAATTAAACTGTTGGGAAATTAATGCCAACACAATTGAAATCCTTTGCATGTCAACGACAAGAATAATTAACTACAGTAGTAAGCAACCAAAAATTTAACAATTTACCTACCAATTGGCTCGTTTGAGCTGATTCTTTTTGTTGACAAAAAAAAAAAGCAACCAAAAATTTATTGCATGTTAACAGCATCAAGTTACTAATAAATATATCAATTTCTAATAATATTTAAAATGTTTCATTTCTATGATAATATGTGATATTTTTTATAATGTGTAAAGAAACATTTAAAATACATATAAATATATATATAAAAAATTAGTAATCTTAATCCCCTATATATTAATAGAGAAGCACTCTCACATTGAGGTGTCGCGCTCACAGAGCTCCTGTACATTTTTTTAATTAATGCCCTTACTTCTCATTGTTATTTATATAAATATGCCACTGAAATATTATGAGCCAATACTAGATTTTAACCCGAGGTACACCGCGTGATTATATATTTTTGTATATTTATATAACTTACTAAAAAACATTATGTTGGATCAAATATATGATTTAAGCTTTTTTACAATAATATTGAGATATTTGTAATTTTGTTTTCTTTATCTATTTAAAAATTATTATTTTCATTTGAAATTTAATTAATCAAAATTCTATTATTTTGGAATTTAATCAATCAAAATTAGTTGTTGTGAAAGTAAACATCTGTTAATATATATAATATTTTGTAGTTAGTATAAAATGATTTAAATTTTATTCACCAATTTGAAATTAGTTAGTTTTGTCTATGAGTATGATGGAGCGTGTTAGTGTTGGTTTTTAACTCCTTTCATATAAAATTAAGTTTTAAAATATTTTGTTTGTTTTTGTAGACCAACTCGCAAAAATATATAAGTGTACTAATATTAACCTAATTTTTATCACATACTTATGATTATTTTTAGTATAGGTTTGGACCCGTGGATAATAAAAAATTAGTTATTAAAAAAAATAGTTAGTTTTGTATCTGAGTATAATATAGCGGGTTAGTGTTGGTTTTTAACTCCTTTCATAGAAAATTAAGTTTTAAAATATTTTGTTTGTGTTTATAAACCAACCCGCAAAAATATATAAGTGTACTAATATTAACTTAATTTCCATCATATTCTTATGGTTATTTTTAGTTTAGGTTTGGACCCGTGAATAAATAAAATTTTCCAGAAATTATTGTTGCTTTTTAGTATTGTGCATATGTTAAATTGCTAAAATCTGTATTTACACAGATTTAGTTTTATTATCACAAATTTAGTAATATTATTGATATTACTCATAAGACTGAATTTGATGTATTCACTATTTAAATTGTGCAACAGGATATATATATATATATATATATATTTGTATTTGACATCATAACTCTATAAATGACACATTTTTTTTAGTCAAATAACATATATCATTTTGTGGAGGTTAAAAAAAAATATATATATATATATATATATAGTATAATAAAATCATACATTATTAGTTTATTTTTATATTTTTCTACCCATTTTGACATCAATTGATCTGTCCATTTTAACATAAAAATATTAAACAATTTATGTATAATGGAAAACATGTATAATGCCAAACCAATTATGAAAATCGAAATTAAATAAGGTAAGATACTATAGTTTTTTTTTCATTAAAACATTTTAAAACTTGTAACTAAAAAGAAAAATAGAAATTGATGTTGTTCAGATATTTAGGAAAATATATATTTCCATACTCGATTTTCCTAAATTGATTTTTTTTTTAATTATTTTTTTTGTATTAAATGTTTTAATTACAGTGGCATTGTTTGTAAATAAGTCTGAACTCCAAGCCTTTTTCTGAAAAATGCTGTGAAAATAATAATATAGATTTTTTCTATTAGTTTTTTAAAATGAAAGATTTAATCAACTATTAAATCCGAAATGTATTTAATTCTCATTTTCATAACCTATTTACTACTTAAAAGTAAATTACATTTCACAAATAAATAAAAAAATTATTCATATATTTATCAATTTTATCATTTTTCTCATTGCATTTTTAAACTTAAAATTAGTTTAGATTAGATCAATTAATTTAAAAATATTGCTTTATCTATCTAATGGTATAGTGATATAGATAATATTGAGAAACATAAAATATGTGAATTTGATTTTTAGAAACACAAAAAGACATCAAAACTTTCTACACCACTTTGAAATTCTTTTCCAAGTTCAAATATTTCACGAATGAAATGTATTTTACAGAATATAAGCGCAAATTTGAATAAACAAAAAAAACTTTACTTACATATTTTATTTTATACAAACAAATCTTAAATCTCAAATAATAATTTTATTCATAATATTTTATTTAAATCGATATATCCGTGTTAGTACCTAATTATAGTTATATAGGAAATTTAATTTCTCTATTCTGCAAAATTTAATTATCCAATCATCACAATAATTCATTATGCGCTTTTTAATTCTGCACTTACTAATCTTGCAAAATATTTTCTACAGCTTAATTCTATATTCTGCCATTATGCAGCTACGTGGTGTTACCAATCGAAGCCTATGCCTTCGAGCAAGAAAATGGCAGTTTAGTTAATGCATAGTATGACTTTGACATATAAGGTTTTGCTCTAACTGATGATGTCTGCTAAGGAAAAAAACGAGGAGGAACGTTCTTATATTGTTTTACTCTTTAAAAATAATATTTGATATAATTTATTATTATTCCCAAATCTTTTACCATTTTAAAAATAGATTCAATTTTGAAGTTTAAGAGGTCCACAAAATTTATCATCTTCATTTGGAAATTATGACAAAAATACAGTATAAATCTATAAATTAATAATGGTAAGATCATAATATAATATAATATTTATAGCTCTTCGAGCTCATGTTTGGAAACTTAAGGTCGCACCAAAAGTTAAACACTTTTTTTGGAAAATTGCATCTGGTTCTTTCCTTATGTTGGAACGGCTGGTTCAACGTGGTGTTCAGTGCGGTACAAAATGTGATTCAGTGGTCGAGTCTATTAATCATGCGTTTTTTGAGTGCCCGCGCTCTAGAGCTGTTTGGGATTTATCTCCGGCTCGGGATACGCAATGGAGTTTCCCTATGATTCGGTTTTCTCGACTTTGGATTTTATCTTCGGGTGTGGGTCCTCTCATCAGGGGAATCCGGATAACCATATTCAGTTACCATGGATTGTATGGTCGCTTTGAAAAGACAAGAACAAAAAAGTTTTCCAAAGAATAGAGGCAGAGCCATCATATATTATTGATCAGGCCCTATGTGACAAGTTATTATGGGAAGAGGCTTTTTCCTTCGTGGAGACTTCATCGGTTTCTTCTTCAGCTTTGGTTGTCCATGATTAGTCGATTTGCTGCCAGTTTGATGGTTCCTGGAAAGCTTCAGATGCAAACTTAGGTTTGGGATGGTGGTGATGTACTAGTGAGATTCAGACCTTATTATTGGGAGCAAAGTGTCTTCGACGGAGTCCTCCCCCCCCCCCCCCCTTCATTCGGAGCTAGAAGTTTTAGAGTGGGTTATGGAGTGTATTATCTCTAGAGGTCTCACTGGCTAGAGTTTTGAGAAGACTCTCCGGAGCTAATCGCGATGGTGCAGTCCCTTGAATATTGGCCGGCGTTCTCCAACCAGCTGGATGATTTTAGTTTTCTCAAAGATTCTTTCCTGCATTTCTCCTTGTCCAGGATTCCACGCGCGTCTAATTTGAAGGTGGATTGCCTTGCTAGAACCTCGAGACCTCTTACTTCTGTAAGTTCTTTTGTAAACTCCTTTCCTCCGGCTTGGGCAACCAATCTTTGATTTTTTTTTTAATTAATGTTTGGTTGACAAAAAAAAATATTAATTTATTTATTATTTATAGCAGAAAACTTCTTGGGTTCATCCACCTCTCTCATTCACCTCCTCTTTTATAGCCAATCAAAATTTGCCATGTAATATTATAGTTAAAAATAAATCAAAATAAAAATAAAAAATAGAACTAGTTAAGGAAACAAAATATGTAGAATTTATTAATGAGTTTAAATATTTGTTTGAATATGAGTTTGAGTTTAGTTTTTACAATTATGTAACACCCGTGAACTGGTTGTGGTTTTCTGGTAAGGATGTCAATCAACACTAGTGGTGGATGCCGATTGACAACTTATGTGGTTGGGTTTCGGTTCGATTTTTAATTCCCGGTTTTGCGTGATTGGTTTAGAAAAACTCTAAGATACAAGTTTATTAGGGAAAAACTTGACTTTCTAAGTCTTTAGCCGCTTTTGACACTTTCAAGAGATAAAAGAAGAGAGAAAAGTTCAGGTGAGTGTTCTTGAGGTTTATGGAAGTTCTCTGTGTCTATTGGTGAGATTTCTTCCTTGAAAGTGAGGATATAATGCTAAGGACGTGTGGGGAAGGTTGCTGTGGTGCTAGCTTTATCGTTTTGGGTTCAAAATCTACCTATTCGAAAGGTGAGTGCATGATCATGGCTTATCTTAGCTAAGATATATATTTTTGTGATTATGTGACTTATTTATGTGATTATGTGACTTGTTTGATTGTTTTTCATGCTTGTTTTGTGTGATTCGTGGTTACTAAGGTTTCTAATGGCCTCTAGAAGAGTCTTGGCCGAATTGGACACGGTGGAAGGCGGAAAGCAAACCATCGAGAATGATGTTGCGGGGTCGGTGTCGATCGACACCAGGAGGTAGCTCTGTAACGAATTGGATATCCGGATCTGAATCCGGTTTCGACGGATTTGTAATTTTCATATCCGAATCTGTTTCTGTGTACACTGGATATCCGAAGTTTGGATATCCATTAAAAATCCGGATCTCCGCCAGATATCCGGATCCATCATTGACCACCATCAAACAACCGTTGGACAAGCTTTGATCATCGTCAGCTACAAACTGAGGGGATCCACCATGATTGATCACCGGAAACAACCCAGATCTGCCATGAGAAAAGTAATTCCAGTTGCTCTGAGGGGAAGGGGAGGGGAGGACGAGATGGCGGTTGAAGGCAATTTGATGGTGCTTTGGTGGAGTTGATCTTTTTGGTGGCTGTCGAGATGAGGAGTCTATGAAGACAAGGTTTGGGGATTAGGTTTTTTAGTTGGGCCAAGAATTAACACATTTTGGGTTTATGTTGTAACATCCGCAAACCAAATATTGCATTTTTGGTCTGAGTGTCGATCGACACCCTTGGTGTATCGATCGACACCATGTGTTTCGGTTTGGTCGTGTTTGTTTTAATTGCTGTTTAGTTTGGTTTGGTTCAATTAGAAATCCCTAATTCGCATTTATAAGTGAAGAAGCGACGAATTAAGGGTTTTGGGGAGTTTTGTTTTGTCGCCGTTAAGCGAGAAAGAGAGAAAAAGGAGAGAAAGCGTTGGAGAGTGTTTCCGTGAGTTTATGGGTCTGTTCTTGGCGTTTTTGGAGGGATCTGTGGCTGGAGAAGGGAGAGCTGTTTCTGGGAACGAAGGAGAAGGTTCCTAAGGTGTTGTTTCCTCCGTTTCTCAACCCAATCTTCCTATAAAAGAGGTGAGTGTTTGACCATGGTTGATCTAAGCATGAGATCTGTTTTGTTTGGGTTGTTCTTTGTTGCTTGTGGTGTTTGCTTGCTTGGGTTTGTTGTTTTCGTGTTTACATAGGTTCCCGAGGTGTTTGGATGAGTTTGGGACGGTTTCGAGATGATTTGAAACGGAGGATCGACGTTCGTGTTTGTGCAGTTCGCATCTGCAGAAGAAGCATCGATCGATACCGATGTAGCATCGATCGACACCATGTCGTGCAAGCATTGATCGATACCGATGTAGCATCGGTCGACACCAGTCTCATCCGAGACTTGTTTTTCGTGGTTTGATGTATTGTTTGTGTTTGTTTGTTTGCTTAAACATGGGAGTCTCAGATGCTTGTGTATATAACCTAGTAGATGGGAGGACGGCCTCACTAAGTATTTATGATAATACTTACGCATCTCAATTGTTATTTGTGGTGTGCAGGTAAAGGTAAAGTGTGATCGTGGAATCAAGGCGATGAAGAGGAGGATGTTCTAGAGACTTGATTGATTGTGGTCTTGCTCTTGTTAGGTTGCTAGTATTGACTTGATAGGACATTGTAGGATGTTGGAACTTGGTTATTTCATTGCTAGTATTGATTTATTGCATTGTTGGCTATTGGATTGTTATTGTTGGAATTCTTATTGGTTTAATGGAATTGTTTTGTTATCCGCTGTTGTTGATTGTTGCTAGGTTGTTAGTGGGTATGGGACCACTAGTGAATTAATATTAAAAAAAAAAATGGGTTGTTTCATTTTGGTATCAGAGCCCTTACGGTTCAAGGTCTAGGGTTCACTGTGCTTTTGCTGTTGATTTCATGCTAGAGTTGATTGTGTGAGTCAGTCAATTTTGTGTGGCATGAGGTCCTAGAACATCCTCTTCGAGCCTGCTTTGTGATTCCACGGTGAGTTGTGTTCTTGTGTTATGAGAATTATTTGTTGTTTAGCCTTCTGTTCTTGGTGATACAGATGGTTAGAGGTGAGGATGCTGTTGGTCGCGGTCGTGGTCGTGGTCGTGGACGTGGTCGTGGTCGTGGTCGGGGACGAGGTCAGGTTTCCGAGGCCAGTGAGAGTGTGACCCAGAGCATGGCCAGTGAGGAGGTAGCGGAGTCACAGGTTCATCCTAGTGTGTCTGGAGACCAGGCTGGTTTGGGTGACGACAGGGCGGATGGGCCCGGTGTCGGTCACGGTGTTGCCCCGGGTGTGGGGGTTGCAGCAGGGGGTGCTCCAGGCAGGGAGGATGTCATGATGGGCTTCTTAGCTCAGGATTTGGAGCGACTTCCAGCAGTAGTGCCGCCAGGAGTTGGTGGGTAGGTTCCAGTGGTGCCGCCAGTGATTGGTGGGCAGGTTCCAGTAGTGCCGCCAGTGGTTGGTCGGTAGGTTCCAGTAGTACCGCTAGTGGTTGGTGGGCAGGTTCCAGCGGTGCAGCTTGTGGTGGGTGTGCAGGCAGGTGTGCAGCCGGGGGCCGAGGTAGTGGATGCTCAGTATATGCAGATGATGGTGCAGCTGCAGCGAGTGAGAGCGGGGTATTTCTCGGGAGGTACAGATCCGAGTGTAGCGGATGAGTGGAGAGAGCGGATGGAGGATCTTTTCCTTTCGCGTCGGTGTCCCGACCAGTTCAGGGTGGATTTGGCAGTGTACTACTTGTCAGGTGATACACGTGTGTGGTGGAGGTCGGTGACAGCACGGAGGGTGCATTGGGATATGACTTGGGGGGGATTTTGTGAGGGAGTATAACTCCAAGTATTTTCCACAGGAGGCTCTTGATCGCATGGAGGCACGATTCTTGGGGTTGACTCAGGGGGACCGTACAGTGCGGGAGCTGGATGCAGAGTTCATTCGGCTTGTGGGGTATGCAGGGCGAGCATGGGAGCCAGAGTCGGCTCAGGTGCAGAGGTTCTTGTTGGCTCTGCGGGATGATCTGAGGACTCGGTGCAGAGTGAGGAGCTATGCTACGAGAGCGGAGCTGGTTGAGGTTGCAGCTGGGATAGAGGATGACTTAAGGTCACAGGTGGTTGTGGTCGGTCCTCCGGTGCAGCCACAGCGGTTCCAGCCGCATTCTGTTCCTAACAGGGGACCACAAGGTGCAGAGATCGAGGTACGGTGGTGCGAGATGCTTTGGGTGTGGTAGCAAGGACCACAAGGTGACCAACTGTCCGCAGAGAGGTGAGCAGCGAGGAGTGATGGAGCAGCGGGCGGTGACGGAGCCGCAGGCAGATATTCAAGTGTGTTACTACTGCAGAGAGACGGGGCATATTAAGCTTCGTTGTCCCAAGTTACAGCAGATGGCAGTAGCAGCGGTTCAGGCTGGAGGTCCGCCAGGGGTGCAAGTGTGCAGAACTCAGCCATATTTCAGCCTAGTGGAAAGAAGACACTCAGTGCCGAAATGAATTCGAAACGCGAGACACGACACTCGCAACACGAGAATCAAATCTCTGCTTCGCTTACGTAGTCAAAACATTCTCGCTGGACACCTGGTAAGGAATATTTGTATATGCCTAGTGATCACGACACGCGTCGATCAACAACTGGAAACGTGTTCAGGCTTGGTTTAGGAGTAGTTTGTCTTTGAAAAGTAAGCGGTGGGAACCCGCGCCTGTGCGCCTACCGAGCTAGCAACACCCCCTCTTTCTCCCCCACAACCCCAACCCCATCTCTTAGAAAGAAAAGGTAGCACCGAAGAATGGAAAGAGCGAGATGGTGGTATTCAAGTTCTTTTTCCCAAAGAAGTCCCGCCCCGACGAGTTATCTACAGACCCTCCCTGCAGTGCGCCCCTCCTTGAATTCCACTCAAAGCTTGAAGGATGAAGAGGCCGACCTCTGTTTTTGAACAAGTTGGTGTGTGCAGCCAGTGGGTTGGATTGATCTGACGTCGCGGGTGTACTCGACTGTGGAGACCGGTGGCACAAGTGCAGGAGCGATCACATGTATAACTTCTGAGACTCGAACTTGGTCAATTCAATAGTTCAGATTATGTTTGTTTTTGCTTGTGATCGGATGTTAGGTTCTCAACACATGAGGTTTGTGTAGGGACCTTGTTGGTGGGCGGGTTTAAGTCTCATGTTATGTTCGATTCTGGAGCTTCTCATAGCTTCATCACTTCGGAGTGTGCAGAGAGTGCGGGAATCAGAGGGTACTCCGGGGAGCGTACATGAGTTGTCAGAGTTACGGGAGGCAAGTTCCAGAGAGTTATTGGACGAGCTAGAGGAGTTGATATTCAGATCATGGAGGAGTCGTGGCCAGCGGATTTGCTTATCAGTCCAGTGGAGTTGTATGATGTGATTCTCGAGATGGATTGTTTGCATCGGCATAAGGTGCATCTGGATTGCTATCTGGGTAGAGTGGAGTTTGAGCGTCCAGGAGGGAAGTTGGTTTTTCAGGGTATTAGACCGACTTTGGGGAGTCTCGTGATCTCGGACATTCAGGCTGGGAAGATGATCGAGAAGGGGCGTGAGGCCTATTTGGTTATAATTTCGATGCTGGAGTCAGTGGGGGCAGTCTTCTGTTGGAGGTATTCCGGTTGTGGAGGAGTTTGAGGATGTGTTCCAGTCGTTGCAGGGGTTACCACCATCTCGGTCTGATCCCTTCACGATAGAGTTGGAACCGGGGACCACGCTGTTGTCTAAGGCCCCCTACAGGATGGCTCCAGCAGAGATGGCAGAGCTGAAGAAGCAGCTGGAGGATTTGTTGAGTATGGGTTTTATCCGTCCTAGTTGTTCACCGTGGGGAGCACCGGTGCTGTTTGTTAAGAAGAAGGACGGAGTTTCTGGTTGTGTATCGACTATCGGGGTTTGAACCGAGTCACTGTGAAGAACAAGTATCCTCTCCCGAGAATTGATGAGTTGTTGGATCAGTTGAGGGGTGCTACTTGGTTCTCCAAGATCGACTTAGCATCAGGTTATCATCAGATTCCAATACATGAGGCAGATGTGAGAAAGACGGCTTTCAGGACGAGGTGTGGGCATTATGAGTTTGTGGTGATGGCTTTCGGGTTGACTAACGCGCCAATTGCGTTTATGAGATTGATTAACAGCGTGTTCCAGGAGTTTCTGGACGAGTCAGTCATCATTTTCATCGACGACATCCTGGTATATTCCAAGAGTCTTGAGGAGCATGTTGTACATTGGAGGGCAGTTCTAGAGAAGCTGCGGGAGCAGAAGTTGTTTGCTAAGCTGAGTAAGTGCAGTTTCTGGCAGCGTTAGATGGGGTTCTTAGGCCACAAAGTTTCTGCAGAGGGAGTTTCGGTGGATCCCGAGAAGATTCAGGCCATCAGGGAAAGGCCGAGGCCGCAGAGTGCCACTGAGATCCGGAGTTTTCTGGGGTTAGCGGGTTACTACAGGAGGTTTGTTCGGGGTTTTGCGAGTATGGCTCAGCCGATGACTAAGCTTACAGGGAAGGAAGTTCCATTTGTGTGGTCACCGGAGTGTGAGGCGAGTTTTCCAAGCCTCAAGCAGATGTTGACTACCATGCCGGTGTTAGCACTGCCTGAGCAGAACGAGCCTTACGTTGTGTATACAGATGCTTCTGGAGTGGGGTTAGGTTGTGTGCTTATGCAGCAGGGGAAGGTTATAGCCTATGCTTCGCGGTAGTTGCGGAAGCATGAAGCTAATAATCCTACTCATGATTTGGAGATGGCAGCAGTGATCTTTGCTCTGAAGATTTGGAGGTCTTATCTGTATGGCGGGAAGGTACACGTATTTACAGATCACAAGAGTTTGAAGTACATTTTTACTCAGCCTGAGCTGAATTTGAGGCAGAGGCGTTGGATGGAGTTAGTAGCGGATTATGATCTGGACATAGCTTACCATCCTGGTAAAGCTAACCTAGTGGCAGATGCCTTGAGTCGGAAGCGGGCGGCTTCGGCTCAGGAGCAGGATATGGAGGCGTTGGTAGGTGAGATTAGTGCATTGAGGTTGTGTGCTAACTCACAGGAACCTCTGGGTTTGGAGGCAGCTGATCGAGCAGATTTGTTGAGGAGAGTGCGGTTAGCTCAGGAGAGCGATGAGGGGCTGGTTAATGCCTCCAAGGCTGCGGGTTCAGAGTATCAGGTCTCTTCTAATGGTACTATCCTTGTGCATGGTCGGGTCTGTGTGCCCAAGGGTGAGGATTTGAGGCAGGAGATACTTAGAGAGGCTCATTCGAGCAAGTTCTCTATTCATCCAGGAGCGACCAAGATGTACTGTGACCTCAAGCAGTATCATCACTAGGTCGGGATGAAGAAGGACGTAGCCGACTGGGTGGCAAAGTGTGATACTTGCCAGCTAGTGAAGGCGGAGCATCAGGTTCCTGGTCGATTATTACAGAGTTTGCCCACGATGGACTTCGTGGTGGGGTTGCCTGTGTCGAGGATGTTTGATGCGATTTGGGTCATTGTGGACCGTTTGAATAAGTCTGCTATCAAGAAAACTGATGGAGCAGCGGTTTTAGCCAAGAAATACGTGAGGGAGATAGTCAGATTGCATGGTGTGCCTGCTAGTATTGTTTCTGATAGAGATTCCGAGTTCACCTCGGTGCTCTAGAAGGCGTTTCATGCAGAGATGGGCACAAAGGTGCATATGAGTACAGCCTACCATCCTTAGACGGACGGTCAGTCGGAGAGGACGATCCAGATTTTGGAGGATTTACTGAGGATGTACATGTTGGATTGGGGTGGTCATTGGGCAGATCATTTGAGCTTGGTGGAGTTTGCTTACAACAACAGCTATCAGGCGAGTAGTGGGATGACCCCTTATGAGGCATTGTATGGGAGGCCGTGTCGTACACTGTTATGTTGGACTCAGGTGGGGGGAGAGGAGCATATATGGTGCGGATTTTGTTCAGGAGACCTCAGAGAAGATTCGGGTTTTGAGGCTGAACATGAAGGAGGCTCAGGATCGGCAGAAGAGCTATGCTGATAAGAGGAGGAAGGATCTTGAGTTTCAGGTTGGTGATAGAGTGTACCTCAATATAGCCATGTTGCGGGGTCCGAACAGGTCATTGACAGAGACTAAGTTGAGTCCGAGGTACATGGGTCCGTTCAGGGTAGTTGAGCGGGTGGGACCAGTAGCATACCGGCTGGAGTTGCCTGAGGTTATGTGTGCGTTCCATAAGGTATTTCATGTGTCGATGCTGAGGAAGTGTCTTCACGAGGGTGATCGGTTGTTGCCTAAGATTCCTGAGGATCTTCAGCCCAACATGACTTTGGTGGCGAGACCATTGAGGGTGCTCGGGAGGAGGGTCAAGGAACTTTGGAAGAAGAAGATTCCTTTGATGAGAATATTGTGGGACTGTGATGGAGTAGGGGAGCAGACTTGGGAGCCCGAGGCGAGGATGAAGGCAAGGTTTATGAAGTGGTTTGAGAAGTAGGCTGCGACTTGAGCTTATCTAGTCGGATCCAAGTTGTAGTCCGTGGCTGGAGCAGGTACGGAATATTCCAGCCCATCTCTCTTGATACTTGGTCGCTTAGGGGTGGTTGGTTGTGCGACTAAGTACCAAGATGAGGTGGTGCTCAGGATGCGGGTTGATGGCTTGGATTGTTGTATCTTATTTTTCTTTTGTATTTCGTTGAGGTTGTAACGATTATGACATTTTTAAGATTAATAAGATGAGTATTTTTCTTTATGTTTGACTGTTGTTGTCATGGGAAAAAAAAAGAAATAGCTCGGGGTACTATTTTTGGAAGTTTCCATAAATAGAAAGTTTCCACAAAAAGGAGGTTTCCAGATTTAGAAAGTTTCTAAAAGGGGAATTTTTGTGGGAAGTGTTGAGGTAGATCTAGCCGGGAGATACTCGATGGCATCAGATTTTTTTTTGCTCAAGGTCGTGTAGGCCCAACTCATTTGATACCGATAGCTCGATGGACTTTGTGGCCAGAGAGTGGGAGTGGTATGTTGCTTCGGATGACGATCCGAGAGCGCGCTTAGGGTAACGACCCAAGAGCGGGATATTTACCGTAGCTGTGAGCCGTGGCTCGACAGTGAGCCGGTATGTCTCGAGGGTTGCGACCCGAGAGCGGGTGGAGTGTGTGTGAGTGACTTCCTGGATGCCGTAGCTTAAGGCGGTTGGCCTGATAGCGAGCCGGCATGTTCGTTGGTTGCGACCACGGACGGGGGAAGCACTGAGTTGCGAGCAAATAGTGTCTTTGATGTGAGTATATTGGCTAGAGGGAGACCACATGGTTCAGTTGGAGGTGTGATGGCTGTTGCGACAGTTGCACGGGAAACCTTTGCTGACGGTGTTTAGTCTGGTCGGAGGACGTGCGTGCCGTGTTGACGGTGGCACGGAAGTCCTTGACGGATGGACAATGTTGCGGGATTCGAGGACAAATCGTTACTGGTGGGGGAGAATTGTAACATCCGCGAACCAAATATTGCATTTTTGTTCTGAATGTCGATCGACACCCTTGGTGTATCGATCGACACCATGTGTTACGGTTTGGTCGTGTTTGTTTTAATTGCTGTTTGGTTTGGTTTGGTTCAATTAAAAATCCTCAATTCGCATTTATAAGTGAAGAAGCGACGAATTAAGGGTTTTGGGGAGTTTTGTTTTGTCGCTATTAAGCGAAAAAGAGAGAAAAAGGAGAGAAAGCGTTGGAGAGTGTTTCTGTGAGTTTTTGGGTCTGTTCTTGGCGTTTTTGGAGGGATCTGTGGCTGGAGAAGGGAGAGATGTTGATGGGAACAAAGGAGAAGGTTCCTAAGGTGTTGTTTCCACCGTTTCTCAACCCAATCTTCCTGTAAAAGAGGTGAGTGCTTGACCATGGTTGATCTAAGCATGAGATATGTTTTGTTTGGGTTGTTCTTTGTTGCTTGTGATGTTTGCTTGCTTGGGTTCGTTGTTTTCGTGTTTACCATAGGTTCCCGAGGTGTTTGGGTGAGTTTGGGACGGTTTCGAGATGATTTGAAACGGAAGATCGACATTCGTATTCGTGCAGTTCGCAACTGCAGAAGAAGCATCGATCGACACCATGTCGTGCAAGCATCGATAGATACCGATGTAGCATCGATCGACACCATGTTGTGCAAGCATCGATCGATACCGATGTAGCATCGGTCGACACCAGTCTCATCCGAGACTTGTTTTTCGTGGTTTGATGTATTGTTTGTGTGTGTTTGTTTGCTTAAACATGAGAGTCTTAGATGCTTGTGTGTATAACCTAGTTGATGGGAGGACGGTCTCACTAAGTATTTAAGTATTTATGATAATACTTACACATCTCTATTGTTGTTTGTGGTGTACAGGTAAAGGCAAAGTGTGATCGTGGAATCAAGGCGATGAGGAGGAGGATGTTCTAGAGACTTGATTGATTGTAGTCTAGCTCTTGTTAGGTTGCTAGTATTGAGTTGATAGGACATTGTAGGATGTTGGAACTTGGTTATTTCATTGCTGGTATTGATTTATTGCATTATTGGCTATTGGATTGTTATTGTTGGAATTCTTATTGGTTTAATGGGATTGTTTTGTTATCCGCTGTTGTTAATTGTTGATAGGTTGTTAGTGGGTATGTGACCAGTAGTGAATTAATATTATTTAAAAAAAAATGGGTTGTTTCATATGTATACCCCAATAAGCCATATTATAAAACATTGGATATTATTATCGGATCCGGATATCCAATCACATTTTTATTATTATCTGTATTCGGTATTCGATGGATTTTAATAATTATTATCCAGATCCGGATATCCGCGGATACCGGATTTTATCTCAGTCCTACCATGAGGATGTCGGTCAACACCAAGGCATGACGGGGTGAGAGATTTGGTGAGTGTCGGTCGACACTATGTGGAGATGTCAGTCGACACCAGCTATGGTTTTCGGGTTGTCGAGGTGGGGTGTCGGTTGACACCAGGTGACCAGTGTTGCTAGACACCAGGTGACCAGTGTCGCTAGACACCAAGTGACCATTATCGCTTGACACCAACACTCAGCATGCGGTTGAATGCTTGTTCTCTTCCTGGTTTGATTTATGATTGTTTTTTTATGCATGTGGAGATCTTACTGCTTGTGTGTATAGCCCAGTAGATGGGAGGATTGCTTCACTGAGTATTTGTGATGATACTAATGCATCTCAATTGTTGTTTGTGGTGCTTAGGCCTGGGGAAAATACCCGGATCTGAAACACGAACCCGAACCCGATCCAAGAAACCCAAACTGAACCCATATCCAATAGAAGAAAATACCCGAATGGGTCTAGGATTTATGAACAACGGATACCCAAACCCGATCGGGTATTATCCGAAATCCAAAATAAATCCGATGAAACTCGATGCTCCATAACCCCTTAAGACACAACCCTCTATTACCGATTCCTCTTTTTTTTTTGCTTTCACCTCCATAACCCATTCATCTTCTTGTTGCGGCAACATCGAGAGTTTGTAAACTCATTTACCCTAATTTTCTCCCAATTTATCAAACTGGAAAACCCTAAAATCTACTCCTCTTCGTCTGAGACTTCACGGTGGCAATCAAAGGTGATACATCTGTTTAACTTTTTTTTACGGTTTCTTGTTCTTGTTATTCACTTGTGTTAGCTAAATTATGTGGGTTCTGATTTAGCTTCATGTTTTATTTAAAATTATTTGTGTTTCATCCCTTGTCTAATTGTATTGTTGATCTGATCAAGTTCTCTAAGTAGAAAACATGTTTTTCTCTGATTATTTGAAAGTATCTGATTATCTTGTCTAAAAACATGTGCTTGCTTATGTGTTTATTTGAAAGTATCATATAATCTAGTCTAAAACATGTGCTGATGTGTTTATTTGAATGTATCCGATTATCTTGGTCCAAGGAGAAGGGTTTCAGACTTCAGAAGCGAATCAATGGGGAAAAAGGAAACAAAAGTTAGTGACATTATGTTCGGTTCTATTTAATTTTGGATTGATTTTGGGTATCCAAACCCGATACAAATCCGATGGGTATTTATCCAAAATCCGATCCGAATACTAGAAATACCTAAATGGATCTAGGATCCATTTACTAAAATACCCGAAAATTCTAAATACCCGACCCAAACCCGATCGGATACCCAAATGCCCAGGCCTAGTGGTGCAGGTAAAGGCAAAATGTGATTATGGAATCAAGGTAGTGAAGATTAGGATGTTCTAGTAACTCGTTTGGTTTTTTTCTGGCTTCTATTAGGTTGTTAGAGTTGGGTCACTAGAATGGTGCTAGGATGTTGGTTCATTGTTTTACGACATTGTTTACATTATTGAAAATAATGTTTATTCGGTTATTTGATTATTGGTTATTGGATTAATGGTATTAGTTTATCTTATATGTTATTGTTTGATTGGTGTTAGGTTGTTATTGGATTAATGAGATCACTAGTAATATTGGTTAAAATAATGGGTCGAGTTGTTTCAATTTGGTATCCGATCCCATACGGTTCTACGTATGAGTTTGATGTGTGCTTTGTGCGTCGATGTTTGGATTGCATGCTTGATTGATTGTGTGGGTTAGTAAATTGTGTGTGGCATGGGGTCCTAGAACATCCTCTTTGAGATTTCAATGTGATTCCACATTAAGTTGTCTTCCTTGTGTGGTTTCAGTTGTTTTTGGTTCTTAGCCTTCCGTTCTTGGCAGTGCAGATTTTTAGAGGTGTTGGAGTCGCTGGTCGTGTTAAAGGTCATGGGTGTGGTCATGGTCGTGGTCAGTGTAACGCCCGTTAACCAAAATCCCGGTTTGGGAGGTGCATCGATCGATGCAAAGTTGCGTCGGTCGACGCAAGGTATATTTTGCGGGATAACCTAAATTAAACAAACATGTTGTTGCGTTTTGGGTTTTGGAAACCCTAGGGGTCGAGTATAAAAGGTTATTTCGACGCC
Organism: Camelina sativa; assembly: GCF_030686135.1. NCBI lineage: Eukaryota > Viridiplantae > Streptophyta > Magnoliopsida > Brassicales > Brassicaceae > Camelina > Camelina sativa. The sequence continues at coordinate 32,007,471 of NC_141896.1, read as the reverse complement.
CTTGCCAAGTTTGGTCACTTGTTCCTTCCGCAAAAGAAAGAAAACTTCCAGAGAGTTCATGTGAGCGTTCTTGTAGAGTTCTATGACGTTTCTTGTGAGATCTGTCCGTGAGAGTAGAGATCTGAGGCTGAGGACGTGAGAGAATCTTTTGAGGAGGCTATTTTCGTGGGTTTAGTATCAGTTTCTTCTTTCTCAAAGGTGAGTGTGAGACAATGGCTTATCTACGCGTTTAGGTGTGTGTTTTGTATGTTTTTGGGTGATTGATTGCTTGTTTGCTTGTGTGTGCGTGGTTGTCGTGGTGGTTTTGGCCTGTTGAGGTCGGATTCAACATCATGGAGCCGAGAGGAGACGAAGGAGATCGCTTTCGGCGATCCTTCGCGCCACTGCATAGGTCGACGCAATTAGGGATTTGACGGAGTCGTGAGAAACTGCATCGGTCGATGCAAGGAGTACATCGGTTGACGCAGCTAGGGATTTGGAGGATTGCATCGGTCGAGCAAGGGCGTTGCATCAATCGACGCAAGGAATGCGTCGGTCGACGCAAGTGCGCAGAGTCGTCACGTGTGTTCAGAGTTGTTTGGTTTGCTTACTTTTGTTTATTGTTTGTGTTTGTCTATCCGCTTGTGTATATAGCCCAGTAGATGGGAGGATCGGCTCACAGAGTATTTGTGATAATACTCACGCATCTCAATTGTTGTTTGTGGTGCAGGTGAAGGCAAAGTGTGATCGTGGAATTAAGGCGATGAAGAGGAGGATGTTCTAGAGGCTCATTTCTTTTGTTCTATGCTGTTGTTAGGTTGCTAGTATGGAATGATGTGGTCTAGAACGATTGTTCAGGTTGATGGTTCATTGTTCTATAACTTGGTTTATGTTATTGGCGTTGTTGGATAGATGCTATTGTTCTATTTGTTATTGGTTATTCAATTTATTGGTTTAATGTTTTTTATTTCCGCTGTTTGATTTGAATGTTGCTAGTGAGTATGAGATCACTAGATAATTATAATATTAAAAACAAAAAAATAGATCTAGTTGTTTCAGTCCGAGACAGGTTCCCGAGGCCAGCGAGAGTGTAGCCTAGAGCATGGCGAGTGAGCAGGTGGCAGAATCTCAGACTCATCAGAGAGGGCTTGGTGGCTTGGCTGGTGGTGGGTTTTTTAAAAAGTGATTAAAGTTTATATGTAGGTGTAAGTTTACAAAATAAAATTAAGAGTTTAGATTTTACAATTAAAAAAAATTATATATCGGGTTGGGTTTACAAAAGAGTGGTTTGAGTTTAGATTTTACAACTAAAAGAAATTATATGTCGGTTTGGATTTATAAAAGAGTGGTTATGATTTAGGTTTTACAATTAAAAGAAATTATATGTCGGTTTGGGTTTTCAAAAGAGTGGTTAGAGTTTAGATTTTTTAATTAAACAAAATTATCTTTCGGTTTGGGTTTATAAAAACATGGTTAGGGTTTATAAAAAAATGGTTAGGGTTTAGAGTTTATAATTAAAAAGTATAAATAATATTAGGATTTATGAATTTAAAATTCATATTTATGTTTTTATTTATTTATTAAACCACAGTATGTTTATTTACTTCAATTGCTTTTATTTAAAACTATCGGTTTGGGTTTTGAACCATGCTACGCGTCGGTTTATTTGACATATTTAGATGAAATTATATACAATTAAAGATAGTTATGAAATATTATCTTTTAAAAACATTAAATTAATATTAAGACAATAGTTTTATTTCAAATACACAATAAAAAAAATATGAAAATCAATTATGTTTAAGAATCAAATCTGATCAAAACAATCATGAACCAATTTTATTTTCTAATATTGAATTGACCGTCACTACTTATGTCTTCGTGTTTTTTCATTTACTCTGCATAATCTTTCTCGTCATCTTTATTGTCAATTTTGCATGATAGTTTTCATCTTTACTTTCGTCGTCTGTTTTCTTCGTTATACTCTTAGGGGGTGTATTCAACTTGATATTTCAGGTGAATTGTGTAAAAATTACAAATCCTCTGTTATTCAATCTTGGATTTTAAAAATTCTCCTGAAATCCACTGTTATTGAACTGATGATTTAAAAATCTACTTTAAAATCCACTGTTATTCAAAACAGTTTGTGGATTTAGATTTTAATAAGTTGTAGAGATTCTGGAGGATTTGTTTAGTTAAGAATACATAAATGCAAATCTCATGGTTTTAGATGGAATTTGAAAGAATTTTACCATAAATCATATCAACTTTCCTAAAATCTATCAGAATTCCAAATTTCCTAAATCCCATAAAATCCTCCAAAATCATGGTTTCAATACACCCCCCTACACGTCCTCGCTTTCATCCAATGAATAATCATTCAAAACCTTTTTGTTTTAAAGTACACACGACTTCTCAGCAAAACTCCAAAACCAAAATCATTGTCTTTTTCTCTTAAGATTTTTGCAATTCATGAAGATCAGCATAGCCACCACAGGTACTCAGTATTGATTGATACTTTTACCCATATACTTGGTTTTAGATCCATACAAATTGAAACTTCTTTAAATCAATAATTGATGATAGTTATAAAATATTATCTTATAAAACTTTAAATTACTATTAATGCAATTAGTGCAATAATTTTATTTCAAATACATAATTTAAAAATATATAAAAATTAATTGTATTTAAGAATCATGAACCAATTTTGTTTTCTCATATTCAAACTAATAAAAATAACTTATGTCTTTGTGTTTTTTCATTGACTCTCCATATTCTTTGTTGTCATCTTCATTGTCATTTTTGCATGGTATTTGTTATCATTACTTTCACCATCCTGTTCTTCGTTATACTCTTATTTTTCTTTTTCCTCGTCCATTTCCTCGCTTTCTTCCAATGAATGATCATTCAGGACCTTTTTGTTTTAAAGTGCCACACAACTTACTTTTTGTTTATTCTCAGCAAACTCCAAGACCAAACTCATAGTATTTTTTTGTAAGATTTGTGCAATTCATGAAGACCAAAATAGCCAGCACATGTATTTAGTTTTTGATTGATACCTTCACCCATATACTCAATTTTAGATCCACACATACTCAAAACTTCTCAAACCAATAATGATACTTAAAACTTTTTAGAGTTTAAATATTTATAGTATTTTAAACTTTCTATGGAGTTTAAGTATTTATCATATTTTAAAATATTCTATAAAGTTTAAATATTTATATATAATCTTTTAACTTTTTAAAAGTTTTGATATTTATAATATTTTAAACTTTTTAAAAAATTAAATACAATAAATATTGAAAATTTTACTTAAAACTTTTTAGAGTTTAAATATTTATAGTATTTTAAACTTTCTATGGAGTTTAAGTATTTATCATATTTTAAAATATTCTATAAAGTTTAAATATTTATATATAATCTTTTAACTTTTTAAAAGTTTTGATATTTATAATATTTTAAACTTTTTAAAAAATTAAATACAATAAATATTGAAAATTTTAAAAGTTTTTATTTACTCAAATAAAACATCCAATTAAACCGAATAAATTTTTTAATTTTGGATGCTTGATAAATTAAACTTTCATGCTCATTCGTAGTTGGAAGCATATTAGTCCTTATTTATAATGGTTCTGAAACATTTTCTAAAACTTTCTAGCGTATGTTGAACTTTGTACATTTTTTTTCCATAGATTAATTTTTTCCTTTTTTAAATATCATAATTTAGAAAACTATTGTATTTTTCAAAAATGTTAAATAATAAAGTGACTAATCCTTATTGGTTGTTCAAAATCGTATCTATCTTAACATTTTTGAAGTACATTTTTGTGTCATCCTCTCTTATCTTTGTATCCAAACAAGTCCCAACTAAATTTTCTACAATCCTTACAACCAAACACAATCTATCTACCTAATTTAAAGCAATATATTATATTAAAATAGAATTCTCCTTTCACTTATATTTAATCTTATATTTAATTATTTGAATTACTATTTAATACATAGAGTTAATAAAATTTTAGATTTTTTTCAGCATATGATGTGATTTGAATTTTTATAAACGGATATCTATTTTAAAAATTGTTTAGGATTTTGTAACCAAACAAGTATTTCCAGATATATATTATTTTACATTTGAGTTATTTTAATATATAATGAATATTTACAATTAAAAATTAAAATAACACGCAAGGAAATTATATTGTGCGAATGATTTGGATCAATATGAATATAAATTTAATTAGCTTTAATTTAGTGTTACACAGATAATTTATCATTTCATTATTTTGCTAACATTATCAATATTAGAATATTAGATATATTAAATTGAGTAATTTATGATAATGTAGAGAACAAATTATTTTGCGGTAAATTGGGAGTTAAATCCTATAATTAACAGTCAAATACAATTATATAATCTTATACTAAACAAAACTAACACATAAATATAACTTAAATTTTGATCTATTTGTTAAAAAAATTTGACTGTTAATTTCTTCAGAATGCACGGGTTATTGATTTATAAAACAAACAAAAAAATAAAAGAAATGGACCCGTGGTGTACCATGGGATAAATCCTAGTGTTAAGATACGATGGGAACCAAATCGAAATTCCATAAATAACATTTATGTTAGCTAAAATATAAAAAATTAAAATTGTGATTTCTAATAGCACCATGTTATAAATAATTTTATTGTTATGTAGATATTCATTATTGGCCCGTTAGTATAAAGCATAAAGCCTAAACCTAAGGGCATCCCCATTGGGAGGTTTTAATTTTGAGCCTCTTATGTACTATTTGAATTTTTAATGAATATATTATGTACTGTTTTAAAAATAAGAACTTTTGATCTCCTAATTAAAATTATCCCCTCCAATGGTGGGATATAATTTTGAGTCTCTTATTTTTTTAAAATATAATTTTTTGAAATTAAAAGTTTTACATGATGAAAAATGTGTAAAACAAAGAAATGCAGTCTGCCTTGAAACAAAAATGAAAACATGCCAAAATTGTCGAAAACAAAACAATGTCAGATCAATTTTCAGGATAACCATTAGAAGCAGCTTAGCCTATCTTGGTTTGCATATCTGCACAATTCAAAAGCCACACACCATTGAATCAGAAAAATAGAATTTCCTCATGAACTCTTTATTTAAAGAGATGAACATAGGAAAAAAAAGCAGCAGCAATTCACATCTAATCCATACTGAAAGCAGCTAATCTCTGAAATGTTTAGCCTTTGTAGTTAGCATTATCACTATCGACATGTAGATGAATAGCAAAAAGGAAAAAACCATGATCAGATAAGAAAGCAGATTGCGGCATTTAAATACTACATCTACAAATAAGAACAAGAGCAGTAAGTTGCAAATATGGACACGAAACAACAACAAAGGTGATGCTTGGATTGATGAGATTATGTGTAGTACCTCACAGAGAGACTTAACATAACTGGAGATGCTTGGCCTCACGTTCAGATGGCTTGCAAGTTTCTGTCCCAGAGATCGATCAGACTGAAAGATAGATTAAAATTGTTAGTTTTGCTCAAACTAAAGATAACGAAAGCAGAGATTTCACTAAGTTTGTGGTTTGTTATTCCTTGTTTGACAGAGAACAGAGAGTCCAAACCTGAAACTCATTCAACTTTAATTCAAAGTTACAGAGTAACCAGATTATATATAGTGTTTGGAGTAACCAGATTATATAGAGTATAAGCATATGGAGATTCCATCTCAACAGCTAAACTAAGAAAGCAAACAAATCAATGACACCAATAGAGATTAAAATTCATTCTTTAGCTTATTCACCTTGTAGAATTTGGAATTGAAATATTTCATTTACCATACCATGCTTTTTTTTTTCTTTCTGTAAGTCACAACCAACAAATACAGAAAATACACTTGTACAGATCTATTCACTATTGTAGTCTTTAAAAAGCACAATCTAAATCAACAATGGATACTATCTATGTCTTCAGAATCAAAACAGAGAATGCTAATAAGTTCTGTTTCAATCAATTCTACATGCACAATCATAAGTTCATGACACATAAACGTCAGATTCACCAATGCAACCAAACAGAAATGAGATCACCAAGCAGCTGAACATCAGCTAAAAGCTTTGTTGGAGGACAACCTGCGGATGCAAAAGCTTTACCAGAAAATTCCACTCTCTGCAACTCTTTTTTCATCTGCAAAATTTTGTCAATTGCAGCAATAAGAGACCTCACTGAGTTGGATAATCTCTAATGATAACCTCTACATTGACAAAACATGAAACTCACAGAAAATAGTAGAGCTTTATCAATCCAAAATCACAAACTTCTATCAATCCAAAACCAAACCAAATTCTAATCTAATCACCAAATCGAGAACCAAAAGCAATAGATCTAGAGGGTTATACCATGTTAGGGTTGAACTCCTTCATCTGCTGAAGTTTCTTCAACTTCAACTTAAGCTTCTCATGCTCAGCGTCTCTGGTCTCAAGCTCATCCCCCTTTGTTCTCAGATTACATGCATCGCCGGAGGTCACAAGAAACTGAATCACTCAAACCGAGCTTTCAATCGATTTTTCAGAGATATCTCTTCTGATTTTTCAATATCTTCGTAGACAAAGAGAGAGAGAGGAGAAAGAGAAAATAGTCGAGAGTTTTTTTGGCCAACAAATAATTGACACATACAGTCTCTTATTCTCAAATCCGGTATACTAAATAAGAGAGCCTCTTAATTATTTTTCTTATTTCTGATTTATTTTTTTCCTTTTTTTGAGTTACATACCCTCTTAATCCGGTATACTAATATTCTATTTTTATATAAATGTTGTATCCAGGATGAATAAGAGAGAACTTTTCCCCTCAAACTCTTGTTTCTATTTTCCTTTTATTTTCACGGCCGCTTTCCACAATTTTTTTCTTACGCTTGTCACGATATATCAATTAGGGAGTGGTCAAACCCTGAGAGATTCGATACACGCAGGTGAAATATTAAGCTCGCCGAGATAGCAGTATACATCCTCCCCCGCCGTTCGTTTCGTCGGTGAGTTTTAACTTTAAAATAGTCTTAAAAAATCAGTCTTCATCCTCTAGATTTATTTGGTGAAAGAAAACTTATTTTCAGTTATTGTCTCTCTATTTTAATTGGTAGCTAGGGTTTCTCTAGTTCTTCATATAAGAATTAACATATATATATCTCTTGTGTTTTCGATCAGCAAAACAAAGCAATCATGGTTTCAGATTCCATCCCGACTGATCTCGTCCTCGAGATATTATTGAGATTGCCTGCAAAGTCAGTCGCGAGGTTTCATTGCGTGTTATATTTCTCGTCCATATTTCACAGAGTTGTTCCTGACCAGATCCTCGGCTCAGCCGCGTCTCATATTCGCCATTGAAAAAGATGGTCTGTGGAGCATCTTCTCGTTGCCTCACCATCAAAGTTTATGTGAGAAGTCTGTATTGTCTTCTCTTGTAGTAACAGCCGAATTTCATATGAAGTTCCCTCAAGACGATAAGCGGATCTGTTCTCGTGAAGACCGACAATTTTCTTGTGGCTATGCCGGTGGTTTGATATATTTCTATGGTATGTGGACCAAAGAACAAGATTATTACAGAGAAGTGCCTGTGATGTTTAACCCTAAAACCGGAAGGTATGCAGCCTTACCTTACCTGTATAGGTACAGAAGGACGTATAGCTTTTTGGGATTTGATCCCATTGACAAGCAATACAAGGTATTGTTCATGTCTTGCCCATATTGTTCTGATCACAATAAAATTCTGACACCAGGAACTGGAGAAATGAGTTGGAGAAGGATTAGAAAATGTGCCGTAACACGTGGGGTTATGCATCAATGGGGTTGTGTATTACTTAGGTGACACGTCCGAGGAGTTACTTGAATTTGTGATAGTTTGCTTTGACGTTAGGTCTGAGAAATTCGACTTTATTTACCCATAAGGCTATTGTGAATTGATTAACTATATAGGAAAGTTAGGTTTGGTTTATTATGATGACTACGCTGATGACGTCGTTGAGTTGCGTTTGTGGGTTCTAGAGGATGCCGAGAAACGGGAATGGTCAAAATATGCCTACACCTTTGAGGGATGATAAGTTCTTGGATCATTACGTGTCCATCGTTGCGGTGACTGCTACGGGTGAAATCGTTTTGTCGATGGCTGATTATAAATCTAAACAACCGTTTTATGTTTTCTACTTCAATCCTGAAAGGAACATTCTTCGGCGTGTTGAAATCCAAGGTTTTGGAGATTACCATGATGACGCAGTCAACAATCCTAGTAGAGTCCACGTCTTTGTAGACGACGTCTTTTTAAAGGATTGTAGTAGACTCTACGCCTATGCAGACAATATAGAAGATCTTAATGTTAATGATTCAAAGCTACTCAAGTCAAAACTCTACGAAGCTATTTATCCGAAGATAGAAGAATTTGTAGAATCAGAATCATCAGACGAAGAATACAATTCTGATGGAAATAGGGTTCTAAAAAACAGGTTCAGCCTTTTGGGTTCCTCTTTTTCTGTTGGAGAATCACTTCCTTTAGATGGAGAGTCAGTTGATTCAGATGGGTCTGACAGTGAGTCTGGATTGATGCATCATATGAATCCCTCCGAGCAAAGACTGTTGCGTGAAAGTCAGAGACATTCGAGGAAAAGGTAACCGTGGCCGTGGAAATCGTGGCCGCGGCAACCGTGGACGTGGCTAGGTTTCCTCCATGATCGATGAACTAAGAAGAATACATAACATCATCAATTAATAATATTCACCACGAGTTTGCTGTGTCTTGTATGGGTTATAGGTCTTGCCAAAGACGCTCTCGATTGTGTGATGAGAAACAATAATGCAACATCGATTTTTTTTCTTTTGGTAAAAGATTGACCCATTTCTTTACGTACAAAGAATCTATTGATCTCTGTTAAAATATTGATTTCTCATATTTTAAGGAAGACAAAGAACTAACTAAATATAATTTTTTTTATTTAACTGAAACTTGTTATTTTATAGCATGAAAAAAAAAAATTTTATTTAACCCAAACATTGAGTTGTGTCTTGCGACTTACTCTCGAATGAAACATCACAAACAGAAAATCAAAACTTAGGGGGTTATTGGTTTGGGATTTAAGAAAAAATTTAATGACTTTAAAAGTTATGTAAAATATGTTGTTATTCAATCAAGACTTTTCAAAACTCTTTTAAAATTTTGTGTTATTAGTTGTGCATTTATAAAAAGTTATCTAAAAACTTCATAAATCTAGTGTTATTGGATTAAGAGTTTTATCAAATCATTAAAAGTTTTATGTTATTCAAGTAAAACAAAAGAATTTTGGATTGTTGATGAATTAAACTATTCTGTTATTGGTTTAGGATTCTATATTATTTTCTTCATAAAAAAAGTCATGTAAACACTGTCATCAAATAGAGAGATTGTGAGAATCATAGTCCATAACTTTTTGGGAGGTGGAGAAGAAGAGCCACGTTTGACGACGTTGCAAATTCCCAATCATCTTCCATCATATCTCCAAAAACTTCTGACAATAGAGAGACGAGGAGAGAGCAATGAAACAAAACAAAAACTTTTGAAATAGAGAGAAGAGCATGTGCATCCTCATGAGAAACAGAGGTCAATGTATATTGTATTCATCTCTATCTCTATCTCTCTTTCTTCTCTATGTGTGTGCATGTTTGTTTACGTCACGCTCCGAGTATATTAAAAGGATCATGACACCCTTTTTTGTATCATCGTCACTTCTGTAACAAGAAGTGGGAAACAGAGCAAAACCTCCAAGCAAATCCTCCTCCGAATCTCTTTCTCTCTTTGTTTTTATATTTTTTTTTACTCTCTTTTTTGACAAAAGCGTTGAATAATCAAGAGAATATTGTGCAATATTTTTTGAGAAAGTTTGCAAGATTTTACGAAAGATTTTACAAGATTAGGAAAAACAAATCTGCAAGATTTTAAAAAACTTCTAAACAATCTCTTAGAATCCTTCAATTTATACTTTCTATGATTTTATATAAAGTCATTAAAATTCTCATTCAATCCCAAACCAATAAGCCCCCCTTAATCTCAAACACCAAAAACTTAACCAAAGAAAAGGAGTCTTTTAAATAAGTCATCTTATAACAACATTTAACTAAGATACCACAATGTTTGGGTGGACTCTTACTCTTCAAGTTTGGGTAGATCATTCGTTGTTTACTATATTACTTACTAACACACAATTCTTTGTTCCTTAGAGTTAATATCGAAGCCAACCATATTGACTCTTCTACTTCAAATAGTGATATTCATATTACCAACACATGCTTTTTACTTCTTTGTTTTCCTGGTTGAAATGTATGCTCTTTTCATGGTACCCTAGAAACATGTTAGTTGCCTTTATATATATATTAACAATCTTGGGTCCTTGGTAATAATTTCATTCGTTATCAAGAATATGACGTAAATGAAATATATATATCTATAGATATATATAACATATAAAACGAGATGAACCGACTCGTCAAAGATATGAAATATATTGGAATGCTTAAAAAATATATTTGAGATAAACTCGATCTTTTCATCATCACTCACGCGTTCGCGGGCAGTCTAGGTGAGCTCGTACTTGCCGCCATCTCCATCGTCATCGTTGGCTTCACCTATGGTACATACTGAATAGTGTTATAATGTTTAACTGAATTAAAATTGTTCCCACTATTTTCTTTTTCATTGGTGATTACGACGATAATATTTTTTTCATATGCATTAATTTATTTTATTTGAGAGCGGTTTTTATAATTTGTTCTTTGAGCATAACATTCACTTTGAAAGCTAATGAGTGAACGTTTAATTTCTTACAATTACCACAAAGTGCTTGCAATTACGGGTGGAGTGACACTAGTAGTTCACATTACTTGTGTGTTGGTTTTTTGTGAACGGTCAAAAAAATTTCAGTTGGTTTTGTCAAGAACGGTCAAGTGTCATAAAGAAAAAAAGTTAGGCTAGGCAATTAAGATTCAAACACCCGATTACTATGATTTTTATCCATTCAAAAAAGTCAGATCACCGTGGTATATCTGGTCAGGTAGTTCTCAGTTTGGCGCTAGGCCAACTTAACAGTATTATGTGCCACGAGCAGTGCCGGCTCAAGGTTTTTAGGGGCCCTTGGGCAAATTTTTTTTTTGTTTGAATAAAAGATCAAAAAAAATTTTTTGAATCTCTGTTATATGTTAAAAAAATATGGATTTCATTTTGATAATATATAAACACTTGATAAGATTATAAAAATTTATTTGCGTTCTAAGTTGGAGTCAGTTGAGATAATTATGGAAAATAAAGAGTTTTTTTGGTTATTGACTCGTAAAAATATATTTTAATGAACTATTTTTGTGTTACAAATTTTGTTTTTGTCTTTTTTATCTTACATTATTTTTTTGATCCCTTTATCTTGCATTATTATTTTTTTTGCCCCTTTATCTTGCATTTTTTTTGTGCCCCTTAATCTTACATTATTTGTCTCCTTAATCTATGAACTCAGAGCGGTCGCACTGCTGGTCCCAAGGCCGGCACTGGCCACGAGTCTATGTAAGTAAATTCAAATACTGTGTGGAACATAAATTTTGTTCATTTTATTCAAATATCTTCCGTGAAATTTACATCAAACTAATTTCCCATACAACGAAAAGTGTCTATGGCTCCGAATAGTATACTCTATACGGACCAAAGCTGATAGATCCGAAAGCGCAATTTTTGTACAAGGTATTTTGGTAACCCATTCGGAGTCCTTATCTCAAAGACCAAAACTTTACCAAAGAAATATGTAGTGTTAATTAAATAAGTAAAGCTGCTTCAGCTTCAACCTTTTTTCTTTCTTTAAAATCATGTAACTATATATCCTCACTCATATAAACTTAAGAAAGACTTGAATCTGAAGGCTTTGTTGTAGGACTCGAACCTGAAGGCTTTGTTGTAGGACTAGAATCTGAAGGCTTCGTTGTAGTACTTGAATCTGAAAGCTTTGTTGTAGGTCTTGAATCTGAAAGCTTTGTTGTTGGACTCGAATCTGGTGTGGCCAAATGGGATGTTTGGTTCGGACTCGTAGAGCCCGATGACGATTGCGTGATTGAGGTTACGCTTGGTAGATTCTCCTGAGAAGCATGCATGTTTACTCTGATCCTATTGTGGATGTTCACATACTCATCGGTTTCGTCAAGGATCTCTTCCTGAAATCAGAGCAAACACATTTAGCCACATTTAAACATAAGGCAGATGCTTATGATTCAGATTCAGTTACCTGAAGAAGCTCTTCGATAACGTCCTCCATGGTGATAACTCCTACAACTTCTTCATTGGTAGGGAAATCAGGTATGGGGGTATTCTCAATATCCAAAATGCAGAACGAACAGCCTCTATGTCGCTTCTTAGCTGGAGCAGCCAATAAACTCGTTTTCCCCTGCTGCTCCTCACCGTTCTCGCTCTTGCCGGATTTTGCATCTCCAGTTTCAATTTTGAATACTGAATTCCAAACAAACATTAAGCAGACATGTGTTTTCATGTTTATCTATGGAAACTAGCTAAGTCATGCCAACATCGTACCTTCCTTCTCTGATACCTCAAACTGAGCTTTCGGTTTCCTACAACTGTCCTTGAAAAGTTCATCTTTTGTTTTCTTGTTTTTTCTGCGCTCAATACCATTTTCGCTTGTTTCGGGAGATTGCTCCTGCTCGTCAAGATCCTTGTAGACAACTGCTATGTGACTGTGACCCTTCTGGAACTCGTTTAGGATATCGTACAGTGGCATTGTCTCAGAGACACTGTACACAAAGAAAAAATGCAAATAGAACTGTGTCAAGAAAGATCCTGGCCGTAAACTATGTCAAGAATAGTCAAACATTAGAGAGTCTCATTTACCGCGGAATTTTTCTCATGGACATTTTTCTAAGAGGAACTTCTTTTCTAGCATCAACTGCCAAGAGATTTTTAACCTGTACAAGCATAACGAGACATTACAATCTGTGAATGAGAAGGTCATACTCTTTATATGTAAACTACTCTTTAATATCTGGAAACTCCTCTCTTGTTAAAACTAGGCTACACATTGGCTTAAATAATTAAATTTAAGCTCGACAATACAGTTTACTTCGAATACCAAACATACAGAAACACCAACTATGCAGAAATAATAGAGTGAGAAATATGAAAGGCAAGTACCAGAATGAGCCCAATTATATGTGTGGGGTTTCTGAAGTAAACTGGAACTCTGCTATGACCAACTGACATTATTGTATTCAAGGTTTCCCTGTATTGTAAATGACAGCAAATTATAAGTCCAAAATATCCAAGCGTATATCTAGAAGGGAAGATAAAAGGAAACAAAAAAAGATAAAGGAAAACCCACAAATTAAGATTGGTATCAAGATCAAGGGAAAAAGCATTCGATATGGGAGTCATTGCATCTTTTGCCGTCTTTTCAGTTAATTCAAGTGCACCTGTGATGATAGAAGTCTCATCGTTTGTTAGATCTCCACCTTTCCCAGCCTAATAAAGGAAGAATTACGTACAAGTATAAGTCAGGAAGGTTGGCTATAGGATGATACGGTTCATCCACATTCCTAGAACTATTGAGTCATTCACATATACCTAAGTTAGCTGCATACCTCATTTCCATGGAAAGTCACAAATGTCTTCAACTCAGCTCTACGTAAAAGAACACCATGTCCCTTACCCAACATCCAATCAAGAACCTGAAGCAACAATTTCCATCAGATTTAGCCGAGCATTTTTAATTAAAGCCAGAAAAGTAGTTACACAAATTCTAGTGGCTATAGCTAACCTTGCTGATTGGATACGAAATGGGGAAGAATAGAATAAGAAGAACACGGACAAAAGGAGCCATTATCGCTCCAACCTTGAGCCCATATCGAGTGCAAACTGCTTGTGGCATGATCTGCAGATACTCTACTATGATCACACAATTTGTACAAATGAAAAAGAAACGAAACATCGGTAGAAACAGATGTGAAACCTCTCCAAACACCAGTATAAGAGTCACTGATAGAAGAATTGCAATCCATGGAGGCACAATTTTATCCAAAAATATCGGCAGAGCCTACAATCAAAAACGTAAAACAGAGATCATCATCATCATCATAACCATATATACAAACAAGTCTCTCCATGGAATCTCTTATTACCTCCATAGCCATAGAGTTTCCGATCAAAAGAGTACAGAGCAAAAGATGCTGATTCTTCACAACTGGGAATATCTTACCTAAACAAAACCAATTCACAACTTCTCAAATCATAAATTCTACGAAACAGAGACCTCATTTTTTTTTTCCAATTCCAAATGAAACAAAAATTTGAGTTCCAAATCTCTAACCGGCGTTGATTCGATCTTGAGGACGACCAGATTTGATGAGAACTTCGAGGTCGACTAAACCAAGAGACATGAGACCAAGCGTTAAACCAGCCATCAACCCAGCGAACGCTACAAGAGATATGATAATCACGACGTAGAACCAGAACGTGGTTCCACAGCACGGAAGATCCGACGCCATAGTTTTAAGCTACCGGAACCGGAGGCAGGCAGGAGTCTGATAAAAAAAAATTTGTTTGTTCCGGCGACAAAATTGAGAATTGTGTTTGGGGAGAATTAGGCAAAAGAGCTGATTTTAGTTAGTGTGACTCTTTGGTGGTAGAGTAGTGCGCATCCGAATCAGACGCAATGAAACGTTTTTGTTCTTTTAGTTTTAAGCTTTCCTTTTTGGGTATTTATTTAACATTGTTTTTAAGATCGTGACCGGATTAATCTCCGGTCGAATTTTACCAAATCTGGTGGACCACCTTAATATATACAGTACAAATATATATATATATTTTCTTTTTTAAAGCGTGTAAATATCATTTAAAATGAAAAATAGGAATTACATGTAGGTTACCTAAAGTTTAGTTTCTTGGCAAAAAAAGAGTAAAAAACAAGGAAGCAAACGAGTGATGCAAAACAATCATCAAATGAGCCAACGGATCAAAAGGTTGCGAAACTTCTGACGATGCTGTCTAGCATGGATTGAATTTAAAACTTCTCAGACTATGGATTTGAAGATGGTAGCTGGAGGAATTTGATGTGAGTTATGCAGCATGTTGTTCCTCTGTTTCCAAGTTGAATAGATGATCGACTGGGCAACTAACTTCCGAAGAGTATATGACGCAGATTCCGAATTTCCACTAATCCAGGAAAGAAGATCTTCCTATTGGTGGAACATAACTGTGTTTAACCTTAACCGAGTGAAAGCCATATTCCAAATAACTTTAGTGAAAGCGCAAGAGAGGAAGAGATGGTCCCTGGTCTCAATCTGAGAAGAGCATAAACAGTAAATATGGCTGACTTGCAGACCCCAGGATTGGAGCCTCGACCTTGTGGGGAGTCTATCCAGTTGAGCGACCCACATGTGGAAAGCGTTACGCGGTGTTGCACCTTTGAACCAAACTAATGGTGCCCAATTTTTCTCCTCCTCCTTTAGTCGAATGCTTTGCCAAGTCCTCGAAGAGGAGAACCTATCACAGTCAACATTATCTACACACCAACTAAACCAGTCTTGTTGAAAACGGTTTAGTGGTAAGTTGATTGAGGTGAAAAAAATATGGAGGTTTAGTGCATGGTCGGAACGAGGTGCCGGCAGGAGCCAAGAGCTCGAATCAGTGGCAGCAGAGACCGTTGAGGTAACTGGGATTCGTAGGATTTTGGGACCAGTCTCACCAAGGTAAGTGATGAGTGGGCCAAACGGAGTCCAGTTATCCATCCAGAAGCTGGTTTGAAGGCCATTACCTAGTTTACACTTCAAGAACTTCCTAGCGAGAGGCCTTAGCCTTAGGAGACATTTCCATTGCCACGAGTCATTGACTGATTTTGTAGCATTCCAGAACTTAAAACTGAAGTTGCTTGCCGAGCTGTGAAGGTAATGTGATTTTTGCCAAGCAACCCACAGAGAACCACTTGCTGTGAATAATAGCCAGATGAGTTTTAGATTTAGCGCAGTTTTACTATTCAGTAAATCTCCTTATGCCAAGACCACCTTCTGTTTTGGGCAGACAGACCTTTGACCAGGAGACCTTTGCCTTATGATAATTCTCAATCCCTCCAGACCATAAGAATCGAGAACAAAGCGATTCGATTTCACGGATGCAACCTCTGGGGAGCTTAAAGTCGACATCCAAAAAACCATTGTACCAGTAATCACCGACGCTATCAGTTGTAATCTCCCAACGAAAGACAAGGATTTGACAGCCCACATAGTAAATCTTTTCTTCACCTTCTCAACAAGAGGAGCATACTCAATGAGTTTCAACTTTCTACTCATCAGTGGCAGCCCCAGATAACGGATAGGCAAGGAGCCCTAAGGCACTACAACAAATATGTTTATTCTTATCACGAGAAAAACGCTATCATAGGCCTATGATAGCATTTTCATCGACGCTATATTATGGTACTGTTATTATATGTACCGTACATACGATAGCGTGAGTTTAGTATGCTATGTTATAGTTTTATAACATAGCTCATATAAACTGCTGTATTATCACGATTAAATTTTTTAAAAAATTTAAACAATATTTGATTTTTCGTGCTATGTTATACATCTCTTAGATAGCTGTTGCAAAATGCTGTTTTATCTTTAATAATTAGTCAAATTATGTGCTATGTTATGTTCTTATATCATAACGTTTTTTTAAAAGCTACGATAGATGATTAAAACATAGCATTATTCAAATGTCAAATATTCTATTACATGTACTTTTATAACATTTTCTGATATGTGATTATAGTACACATACCCAGTTTTATAAAATGTCATATATTGACCATTAATTAATCATAAGTTCATATCCAAAATACATAAGAAAAGTCTTAAGAACAAAATAAACCATCAGGTACTTAACATTACACAATAAAACTTCAATAAAACCTCCAGTTTAAGACATAATGACCTTGTTCTCTGGCCAAGCAATGCAAGAGCTAAGTGCATCTTCTAAAATCTCAATTTCATCTGATGGCCTCCAAACTTTTACATTGCTCACCTTCACAATATCTATCCATACTTTAACTGCATTAGAACCCAAGGGAGTGTGGTGAACCTTATGTGTTGGCTCATTTGTTGCCCATCGTCCTTCAGCCACAACCCTGTTCTTTCCAGTTAATTCCATCAACTTGCACTTCTTATTCTCCTTGGAAATAACTTTAGTAATGCGCTGCCATGTTTACAATATAAACCATCAGTCATCATAATTAACAAAAAAACTTCATAATATATGAAAACACTTACTGGAGACTTCCTGAGAGAAGACTGTGATGGTAAAGTATTCTTTATTGGAGACTTTGGACCTGTTGCATCATCAATAGGAGATTCAGAGCCAGATGCAGATTTAGAAGACGTAGCTGCAGAATTAGACACTGATGCAGCCTTTGAAGCTGTTGCTGAATACTTAGAAGCTGTGTCGGCAGACTTGGCCTTTGATGCAGACCTAGAAGCTTCTGGTATATCAGTTGGAGATGAGGTATTTTGAAAATCAACTCTACTCAGGGGCCACGATACAAAAGCCATCAAACAGTCCTCAAGATATGACATTTCAGCTGTAGGTCTCCATAGTGATATATCAGGCTGCTTTACTGAATCCACAAATACTTTAACTGCTTTTGGTCCAAGAGGAAGTCCATTAACCAATGCACTTGGTTCTTGTGTCTCCCAACGCCCTTCAGCAACAATTACTTCACCCTTAGACAAATCCAATAGTTTACATTTGTTTGCTTGTAGACCCTGTCAAACACAATCAGTAAACAAATCCAGTATGAATGTTATTGACAAATAACAACAATCAGTAAACAAATCCAGTAAACAAATAACAAATTACCATTGGGGCGATGTCTTCTATTTGGATGTCGTTGTCTAGAAGTTTACACTTATCAGCTGGCCATGCGATTATATGTCCAACAGCTTCTTTCATAATACAGATCTTTTGTGCAGGTCTCAATAGAAATGCATCTGGTTTATATGCAGCTTCAACTAACACTTTGAGATCCATAGGGCCTAGACGACAGTCATTCACTATGTCATCAGGATCAGAAGAAAGAATACGACCCTCACCAACATTTTCATTTGTCGTCTCAGTCCAATCAAGAAACACACACTTAGGATGTCCTCTTCTGTTTACACTCTGCAAAAATTTTATGAGAAAATAAGAGTTATAAACGTAAATAAGGAGAATCACTTAGCTGATATGAAAAAAATTAAGAATCTGTTACTCTTGCAGCTGAGTTTTCACCCATTTCAGCTTCTGGTCTCTGTAACATAAACAAAAATAAAGTCAATTTATAATACTCTAACTGGTTGATGAATATTTTAAAACTCTTAAAGTATCTAACCTGATTTTTGATTCTGACAATTTCACTTTCCAAGGCATTGACCTGTTTTACTAATTTTACTTGCATCTCTTCCATATCAGCCATACACTTGTTCTTCACTTGTAAACAAGCTAATTTGGTCTTGCTCATGCCTCTACCCATTACCCTCAGCCTACCAGGATTGTCACGTCCTAAAAGCTTGGCGAGGTGATCTTCATCTGGATTTGTTGAAAATGTTGGAGCATCACTTCCAACAATTTCAGCTGCTTTTTGCTGTAAAACATGAAGACAATGTCAGGTTAGCAGCAATTCGTATCACCAACAATTTCAAACATGAACACTAATTCAACAACTCTATTCAGACTTACAATCATCTCAGCTGCATTCGTATCTACTGGTGTACCATCTTTTTTGGTTCCAGACTTGATCCAAACCTTCATTCTTGTCACGCTGGAAGGATCTCCACTTTCAGCTTTCTGTTCCAAAAACAAAATTTCAGTAACAGTACAACAATCTACCAGCACTAGGTAGTAAATAACATAAATAGAAAATATATGCTTGCCATTTCTTCTGTTAGTCTGACAATCCCTTTACGGCTAGTGGTGTGAGGTATCTGTTTCTTTCTTTTTGCTTTATTTTCATCACTCACAACCTAACAATGAAACTTGTTAATTACTAATCACCAATCAAGTACTAAACTTTTATAATAACAAGTAATTACCTTAAATGCAGCACTCGTTTCGAGTTTGACAAATTTTTGCCACTCAACAGGATTAATATTTGTTGGTCTCAAATTCATCCTCTCTTGGTTATTTGCAGCCAAATTAATAGCTTTCACTGTGACTGACTTGTGTGCTCTCCACAGATTTCCCATCTGGTGAATCACAGATACCCTTTGCCAATCTTCATCAAGCTCAAACCTTGCCTGCATTCGCTTACACTCGCACAATAATTATGAAAGTAAATATGTTCAATTGACAAACTTTTTAAAACGAAAAAAACTAATTGTTACCTGAACAGATTTCCACACAACTGTTTTGAGATCTTGACTCACTTTCTTCCAGGTAGCAATGTTGATTGGGATGTGTTCCCGCATCAACGTACCTACATATGATGCCAACTTAACTGACCCTGGACCAATAGCGTCTCCCATTAGATTGTAATCAACTTTCATTCTTTCATTTGGATCCTTAGCTAGGTTTTTCATCTTTGTTGGTCCTCGTTTTCTTTTATGCTTAGCAGGCTGGTCATGTCCTTCATTCAATTCAACCTCTCCTTCTGGCTCGTCTGTACTGGGTCCATCTTTATCAGTCACTATAGCTGGTTGTTGTTTAGTTGGTGGTTCTTCTGAATTATGCACCTCTTCCTCCACACGATGTTCTGTTGCTACAGGTTGGGCCTCCATAGTACAAATATACTCAACATCATCATCTTTAGACTTTCTCTTTCTTTTTTCTCCTGTCTTCTTCGTTCCTGCAGCCTTCTTTTTAGCTCGACCCATTTTAATTCACCTGCATAAAAGGAAAAATTAATTACTTATAACTTGACGATTATAAAGAGAATGAATACAAAATCTATAGCATCCAACAAACATCAACAAACATCAACCAAAATCTATAGCTTCATAATATGCATAGATAAGACACATAGATAAATGATTCAAGAAGCTACATTTGGCACATATATGCCTTCACAATCAGATCTAGCATATTCAGCTTCATCCATTTCAGTATCCATGTCAACATCTACTGGCAATGGACCAATTATATCTGCATTTCCATCCTGTACATCTTCTTTACTATATCTTCTTGAAGCACCTCTCATAACAACAGACCAACTTGATCCCTCTTCAGTTGAATAAAATACTTGCTTTGCTTGAGATGCTAGAATAAATGGATCCTTTTGAAAGCTTACTTGGCTCTGATTCAAGTTAACAAGTGTAAACCCATCTTCCACTTTAACTCCATTACCTCTTACTGCCCAGTCACATCTAAACATAGGCACATAAAACACATTGTAGTCCAGCAATATGATGTCAACATTCTTTTCTATGTGCATTACATCCAAATTATGCCGTACTGGTAGATCCTAAAATATAGAAATAAATTTCATAAGAATCTCAACTCAATCATATATTAGTTTATGAAATCTAAAAATAAGTAATCATACCTTCCAAGGCAGATTAAAGAAGATTGATCTTTTCTTCCATCTTGACAACTCATCCTCATCTACTTCTACTTCCTCATCTTCTTCGGATTCACTGGATACATCATCACTATCATAGATTGGTTCTTTATAGACAGTTCTCTTTCTCTTCATCCCAGATTTTTTCACATTCCCAAAATCATTTTTGAAGTTTTTCAGATTTTGATAAACTTCATGACCAGTTAAAATTCTTGCCTTTCTCCTATGTTCAGCTTTTCCATCAAACCAAGTTTTTTTTTCCCTATATCTGTGTGTTGGAGCCAAAACTTTTCTATGACACATATAGACATGCTTCCTGCTAAACTTCAACCACATACTATCTGTATTTTTCCCACACATAGGACAGCCCATTTTTCCCTTAACTTTACATCCAGCAAGGTTTCCATACGCGGGAAAATCACTAATAGTCCAGAGAAGCATTGCCTTCAGAGTAAATGTACTTTTACTAAAGGCATCATATGTTACCTCTCCATTCTTCCACAGATGATTCAAATCCTCAATAAGGGGTTCTAAGTAGACATCAATATTGTTACCTGGTTGTTGTGGACCAGGAATCAATAATGTCAACATTATATTCTCCTTCTTCATACAAAGGTGAGGAGGCAAATTGTAGTTTACCAATAGCACAGGCCAGCAACTATAATTACTATTCTTCATGTTGAATGGATTAAATCCATTTGTGGACAGCCCAAGCCTGATGTTCCTTTCTTCAGCTGCAAACGAAGGATACTTATCATTCATCTGATCCCATGTAACAGAATCTACCGGATGACGAAGTTTTCCATCTGTGCTCTTGTTAGTGAAATGCCACCGTAAGTCCTTGGCCATATCCTCTGATCTGAACATTCTCTTCAGCCTTGGTATAATTGGAAAATATCTTAATACTTTCTGTGGGACACCTTTCTTTACCTCACCAGTGTGCTTATTAATTTTCCACCTTGAAGCATTACATTTGGGACAATTTTCAAGCTTCTTGAACTTCTTTCTGAAGAGGCAGCAATCATTAACACATGCGTGGATCTTTTCATATCCCATATGAAAGCTCTTTAAAAATTTCTTCACATCATACAATGATGTGTGAAGGACATTATCATCTGGCAACATGCTTGGCAATGTCTGAAGCAAATCGTTGAAGCTCTTGTCCTACCAGCCATTATGTGTCTTAATCCTAAACAAAATGACAATAGCCGATAACTTGCTGTGATTTGAACAATTTGGGTATAGTGGTGTTTCAGCATCCAATATCTTTGCAAGGAACTCATCTTCTCGTTGGTCCTCACACTCTGCAATCTCACTTAAGTCACCCACCAGATTCTCACCTAATTCACCTCTACAAGCCAACTCTTCATCCAAAAATTCAGCAGCTTTATATAACTCAAAAACTTCCTCATTCCACTAATTTGGTTTGGCTTGAACCTCCTCCACCGACTTCACATCTCCATGATGATACCAATCACTGTGCAGCTTGTATGCCTCATCCATCCCTCTTCTTACAAGATGATCAACCACAACACTGTCTAACTGTCGTACTACATTACGACAGTCTTTACAAGGACATATTATCATGTCTATGTCAAATAAAGTCGCAGCATCCCTTACAAATTTCCAAGCACCTCTTTCATATTCAGGATCAGCTCTTCAATAGAGAAATAAAAAAGAAAGAAAATAGAAACTCTTAAAGTATACAAACCCTATCTGAAACCTAATTATAAAATATTTATATATATATATAACCTTACCTGCTTAGATGCACCTATGCTTTGTCCAACATTATATGTTATAATATTAATTTTAACCTTTATAACAATAATGCAATCAATAAGAAACAGAAAATAGAGATACATATTACATATCACATATGTTATAATAGAGATAAATCAATAATCTTCCAATCAAAGACCGTAAGCAACAATTTAGACAATTTCTTGTATTCAAACCATAAGCAACACTAAAAGAGTATTTCATATCATTGTTATACGAATATTAACAAGCTAAAAGAACAATATTAACAAGCTAATATCATTGTTAAACGAAAGAGACTTAAAGGACAGAACATTGCAATCACCAAAAGTTGGAAAAATTGGTTAATGATACTAACCTGTTGCAATCACCAGAAATGAGAAGCTTCAGTTCCCCAACATTGCAATCACCAACACTAGGAAAACAAAAGCACAAATTAACTCTCTAATCGAATCGTTAATGAAGGCAATCAACAACACTAGCAAAAAATTCTCATATCCAAAACCGAAAATTCTCAAATCCGAAACCCAAATTGCAATCACCAACAGTAGCTAAAAATTCTCAAATCCGAAACCTAAATTGGAGTGAAATCGTTTATGAAGGCAAAAAATCCCAAATCCGAAACCTAAATTTGAGTCAAATCGTTTATGAAGGCAAATCTGACCTAAACTTATCGAAATCACACATAAGCTGTTCGAAATCACAAATAATCGAAAAAGATAACGAAATTAGGAGAAGAATTTAGAAGATTCGACCTCTCAATTGCGATGGATATGGAGATTTAGGGCTTCTCAAGAACGGCGAAATTGGGGCTTTTCACAAACGGCGATAATGTTGGAGATTTGATAGAGATTTCAGATAAGAAATTAGAAGAAGAAGAAGAAATCGAGCTGGTGTAGCGAGCTTAGGTTGTAACGAGAGAGAGAGAGAGAGTGTCTCGAGATTTTGGTTTTTTTTTTTGGTCGTCTAATTGTATTTCACTAAGTATTGGCGGACTAAGTCACTTTTGTTTCCCGCTCTATAATTTTCCTATCATAGCGTTTATAAGATGCTATTATAAAGTAACCGTAAAAAAATCTCATCTTTCATAGCAGTGACGGAAAATGAGCTATCTCCATTTGCTATCAATGTGCATATTTGTTGTAGTGAGGGAAACCGTATTGCGTTATTGCTAAGGATTCAGTGTCATTCACCCCTGCCAAAAATAATTCTGTCTTTCCTCGGTTCATGACCAGACCTGACCATCCCCCAAAGTCGTCTAAAGTCTCATTGATTCCATGAAGTGACGAGCTTCCTCCATCAAAAAATATCATAACATCATCCGCAAACATCAAGTGGGAGATGCCTAGTTCCTCTGTTTTAGGGTGATAAAAGATATAGCCAAAGTCGTACCGTGAGTGAAGCAACTTAGAGAAGACTTTCATTGCTAGCACAAACAAGTAAGGGGACAGCGGGTCACCCTGTCTGAGCCCTCTTTTGCTTCGAAAGAAACCCCTCATAACTCCATTAACCGAAACTGAGAAAGAGGGTGTGGTGATACATCCGGTGATCCAAGCAATGAAGATATCCGGTATATGCAGGCCTCTCAAAGTTGCTAGAACGAAGTCCCACCTGATAGAGTCAAAAGCTTTGCGCAGATCGACTTTAAGCATTCTCCTTGGGTCAATATTAGTCTTGTGATAGCCGTGCACAATCTCTGTTGCAAGGAGTACATTTTCGGAGAGGTTTCTACCAGAGATAAAAGCAGACTGAGAGGGAGAGATGATACCAGGTAGAAGCTGCTTTAGCCTATTTGCCAAAAGTTTAGATATAACCTTGTAGAGCGTGTTTAGGCTGGAGATAGGTCTGAACTCAGAGGGTGAGAAAGCATTGCACACCTTTGGAATCAAAACCAGGGTGGTGGCATTCCACTGCTTGAGTAGTTTACCTGAGGAAAAAAACTCTTTAATTGCAGAGGTGACCTCACCACATACAATGTTCCAGCATCTGATGAAGAACTCTGCTGGGTATCCATCAGGCCCACTCGACTTGTGCAATGGGATGGAGCAAAAAGCATCCTTGATCTCTGTATTTGTGAATGAAGCTATAAGCATGTTTTGGTTGTCTAGGTTGCAACGGTACAAATATGGGAATTTAATATAAATAGAATTTCAACAGATCCATTTTTAATTCCACAACTATTATTTTAATAAATAAATTTTAAACTAAAAACTCTTAGGAAATTTAATCCTCTGTTAGCAAATTCCACCAAACGTTTATACTCTATCCTGAGAAACATGCATGCATGTTGACACTTATCCGGTTGTAGATGTTCACAAAAAACCCCCCAAATTCGCGAAAAATCCTAGAGCGAAAAACCTTAGAGATTGAAAACCCAAAGTCGAAGCAGCTTAGATTCCTTAGGGAAGACATCGTTAATGTCGATTGTCGTTCTAGATGCAGAATTTGGAGGAGATTTCGATGAAGAAGCCATTGACAGAGATGAATTTCACATCGACCAGTTGGTCAACGAGTTCGTCGACGAACTACCGGTCCGCCATGATGTGTATCCGGAGAGTGATACTGAAGAAAACGGTGATGGAGAAGAGCCAGTTCATACACATATCAGGCGCGGTGATGGGTGATAATGGATAATAAAATCGAGGTAATGGATCGAAATCGGGTTTGTTTTGGTATAATCAAGTTTATAATTGTATCTTTGAAACTGGGTTATAAACATCAAAATATAATTAATATTTTGGATATATTCTTATATTTTGGGTAATCACTCGATTCTTGGTTTTTGTATAAGTTCAGTCTGGTTTTCAAGATTAAGAATTTTGGATTGTTTTTTTTTTCAAAAAAAAAAAAAAAAAAATTGGATTGTTATTTGATCGGTTTTGGGTTTTTTTGAGAGTTGGTTCTGGTTGGATTTTAGATGATAATTGAGTAATATTTTATTTATAATATCATTATTTATGAATTATAATATTTTATTTATAATATTATTATTTTATGGTGTAAACACCTACACCATCTAAAATTTTCATATATTATGATTACGTATTGCAAGGCTTTCTCAAACAGCAATACAAGTACATTCTCCAGTAACACAAGCATAATAATAATCTTTAGGGCATGGATGAGTAGAAGGACAATCACTATCCTTCTTGCATCGCTTATTGGTTGGCTCAATCTCGACTGTTGGGTGCGGACAATGGCACTTTCTGTCAATACATTTCGCATCTTCTTCTGAACATTGCACCACACACTCTTTTGTTGTCTTGCATGATATATCATCGGCCTGCACTCCAATGATATTCGCCAACAATGTACCTATTAATTGCAAACACATACCGTATTTAATATTTTATTCGGTTTTATAGATCGACTAATCAAAATATTAGGGATTATATGTAGAGAAGCTAACATGAGAGACAAAGAACAAAAATGATGAAGATTGTTGTTTTCGATGCCGCCATGTCTTTTGTGTGAACGTTTTTTGATATGAGGATGAGTTTATGGTTTAGAGTTTAAAAAAAACGTTTTTGATATCTTCACATGGTGCCATGGTGGTTTGATGCTTATATATTATATCATGAAGCATGAAAATGGCAGTTTAGTTAATGCATAGTCTTGACTTTTACAAATAAGATTTACTCTAATAGATGATATTTGCTAAGGAAAAAAACTAGGAGGAAATTATGTTCCCATATTTTTTACTATTTAAAAGTAATATTTATTTTTTATTTTTGGTAGGAGGATTTAAAAGTAATATTTTATATAACTCCTTTTTTATTCCTAGATATTTTAAAGTAATCTTTTTTTGGTATGAAGATTAAAAGTAATATTGATGTAATTCCTTTTTATTCCTAGATCTTTTACTATTTTAAAATATATTTAAATATGAGATCCACATTAAACATCCTCTTCATTTGGAATATTATGAAAAATACACTAAAACCTTCATAAAATAACAATGGTGGGAATATGATATTTTCTTTATTAATAGTGATACTAATTTATTTATAAATTAAAAATTTAATTTTTAAAAGCATAAAATATTAGTTCTAATTTATACTAAACCGGTATATAAATTATTGGGACGGTGACTGATTATTTTTATAATTTTAAGTCTCGAAATATCCAAATAAAGTAAGATGAGAACGAAATCAGAATTTGAGACACAAAAGGTATCCATCATGAGAATCGAGAAGAAAAGCTCGTATGTGTGATACCTCGGTTTCAGAAATTTGCAGAAAAGTTTAAAAGAATTTGATTTGACCACATATGTCATTAAAGTGCAATTATTTTTCGGTTAAAGATCCTGAGAGAATTCCACATTTGGTTTGGAACTGTACAAATGAGGACAAAACATATGAAAATATCATATGGCGATTTGTAAGGACGGTAAACAAGTCTTAAAAGCCTCCAGACTAGCAAACTGACTGTTGGATATGGATAGGCACACAGGTCTAGTGAGAGAATGTGAAGCCCATTAAAGAAGGTGGACCCATGGACTGAGAGTAGACATGGGGCCCACTAAAAGGTGGCGATCAGAGTGTTATAGTATGTGTTGTGGAGAAGGAAGTGTCATCTTTGGAAAATCTACTATGGGCCTATGGCAATGAGAGTCTACTTTGTGCATTGAATTATATCAGTAACTTCAAAAGGGATTATATGCCACCAATAAGACTTTCTCAGTATGTGAGCTGATTGCTCGAGTAATTACCCGGTACAATTAACCGTGAGCCATTATATGCAGGGTCAAATCCACAAGGACCAATGGTACACTAAAGATTTGCAAGACTTGTAAATAGTTAAGGTGAACGAATGATTATTTGTTTGGTTTCAGAAATTGTAAATTAAAATGCAATAAATAAAACTGTTTAACTTATGTGATTAAAACATTGGGGTATAGGGTATTTGAGAGATCAATGATTAATGGGGAAATGAAACAAGGAATTCAATAGTTAACAACCATTCTAGCACATGAACGCAAGATTTTACTAACCCTCTTTCAAGGTATTAATCACTAAACTTGACTATTCAGTTACTAAACTTTCATTTGTAATCTCCTAATCAAATTTGTATTATCAAACAAGTTCACTAAATTAACAATACCTCCTAACATCAACTTTCACAGGGTAGAGAAATATTATTCAATTCATATTAGTCCATGCATTCTATTGAACAGTTTTGATACATAGAAAAACCTAGAATCTAGAACAAGGTGATCAGTCATATTCTAGCATTAAGAGCATATAAATCAAAAAAGAAAATAAAATTCTCAAGCAACAGTTAAACCACTAAATCATTTGATCCCCTACTTAGAACCCTAAAACCCAATTAGGATACTCGCACATACTGAATTCAACAACACAAAGAGATTAACAAAACATAATTAAATTGATGAAATAAAAAGCAAAGAGTTTAGAATTCTTCTCCAAATTGTCAAGAAGGATGAATGAATCTCTAATCTCCAGAAAATGTGTCTCAGAAAAAGTCTCAAGTGCAATAAAAAAATTCAGAAAATATAATAGAACTAGTATTAAAACATAATTTCCTAGTGGTTTTTTTTAATAAAAAAGTTAGTGTGATTACATGTTTATCAAAATTAATACAGTAATCAAAACTAGAAAAAATAGTTTCTCAACATCAATCAGACTTATAATTTGAATCTTATAGAATATCTAAAAAATTATGTCATACCAAACATTAATGCATGGTTCTTTCACAAAAATCAACATTAGCCTACATATAGATATTTGTATGTTCTTTTTTTTTTTTGTACATGGTAAACGTGCGTCAGGATCTAAAGGGTATTTCACCAATTTGTGCTTAACAAAATCAAATGTTAAAACTAAACAACGATTATTACCTTCAGTTGGTCATAATCCAGACATTTTTTGCTACATGATTTGCTCTGTGGAAGTGTTCTTCTTCGGAAGATATTTTCCACGAAACTTTTAAATCGAAGTCTGTGTCTTCTATATATATACGGGTTTCCCTCAGATTCTCCTTTTTTTTTTTTTTTATAATCCAGGTATCCAAAGTCCAATGGGCTTTGACTAGCCCACTAGCCCGAAGGTTTGGCATGCGTCCCGAAGGCGGTAAGAGTGGTTCCTGGAGGCCCCATAGCCCAATGTTAAATTTTTCTGCGGTGACCACTTAAGGTGTTTGCAGCCGTGGGGATTCGAACCCGAAAATATTGGAAATCTCATCCTCAACTCGAAATCCATCCTACCACTAGCCCATCTATGAGTGGTTTCCCTCAGATTCTCACGTAAATTATCTTCACAAAATCAATAACCAACAAAGAAAAAATGATAAAAAGAAAATTGCAATTATTAACAACTTATACAAAATGATGTTGACTAATAAATACCAAATTATCACATAATTGGTAGAAGGGAGAGTGACGACTCGTTTGATCGCGAAGAATATAAAACCTACAAACTTAGATGATAAATTGCAAGAATAAATTGCAAGAAGAAATGATTGCATATATAGACATCGAAGAGATCGGGAGGAAAGTGAGACAAATATTAGGATTTAGGAACGGATTTAGTTTTATGAGAAACAAAAAATGCTGTGAATTTGCAACGTATTATTTTGCTGAGAAAGGAGAATGATGCAGTTATATGTAAATTAGTTGAAACTGAATTGATGTGTAATTTTTGTTTTCTTTTTTACCACGATCTCACTTTTATTATAAAATAATAATTTTATTTCACACTGTAATTATGTTTTTTTTTGTTTTTTTATGTGATATAGATTTCTGTTTTTTATTTCTTTCCACGATCTCTTTTTTGTTTTATCTTCTTTTTATATATTTAAAAAAAAAATTTACTGATTTGTCAAAATTTTATTGGTGCAGTGACTTATGCTTTATAAGATAAAAGATGTGTCTTGCTAATTAGGTTTTTGGGGTATTTATACCCTTATTAAAATTAAAAAATGAAAATGAGAATAGAAAAATTAAGAAAAAAGAAGTGTTTGGATTGCAAGCAGAATAACAACAGATTTCACTAGAATTCTCCAGACATTAGCAGACTTTTCCATAAACTTCACCAGACTTCTCCAGACTTTTACAGACTTCTCCATACTTCAGCAGACTTGTCTATAAACTTCACCAAACTTCTCCAGACTTCAGCAGACTTGTCTATAGACTTCACTAGATTTCTCGAAACTTGTCCAGACTTCATGATTCAGTTCAACTTGGAGATGTCTAAAAGTCACATCCTCTTCTTTACCCCAAATAAGCTTGAATCCAACCAAAATATTCCAAATCCAACACGTCGTCTCCATAACTAATCACAACTCAAGAAAAGACAAAAAATACACAAAGGACGGAAAGACACAAAAGACGTAAAAAATGTGACAAATGACTCAAAACGAATACTAAATGAAGGACAAAAGACTTCAAAATTAAACACCACATATCATGAGCCAAGATTACTAGTGTTCTATTAATATAAGTAGGGCGGTCTAATCTTAATTAGTACCCAGATTTCAATATCAATTTTTGATTTCTTCATAAATTGTCAATCACCAAAAAATTGCTAACTATTCACCATTACTCATAATATTACCAAATTTTCTAAAAATATTAGTTCATATTTTTCCATTAGAAAATAAATTTCTGCATATATATTTGCGATTACGTAATTTATTATTAAAACTTTATATAATAACATTAACAAGTATAAATATTTTTTTATAGGATAAAACGGACTTCAATTTTTAAAAATATTTTAACAACAGAAAATTTAATAGAATTTAGATTCATAATTTGCCGAATGTTAAGATTTTATATCATTGCATTAACAAATTTATATTTTTCTGATACAATACAGGATTTTTACTTCTTTTTATGAATATATTAACAACAATTCTAATAGAATTGAATGAAGTTAAAAGTTTGATATATTAAAAATATTTGATATTATGATGAACTTTTATTTATTTCTGAATATATCAACAAAACAAAATTCAACCAATAAGGTTGAATTTATTTTACTAATAAAAAGGTAGAATTTTTCATGTTGTAAATTAAACACTTAAATAGTCTAAAGACCGTTAGGATTAATTAGGTGTTGTAACGCTTTCTTATAAGCCATACAAGTACATTCTCCAAAAAGGCAACCATAATAAAATTCTTTAGGGCAGGGATGAGTATCAGGACAATCATTATCCGTCTTGCATAGCTTATGTGCACAATGGCATTTTCCGTTAAGACACTTTGCATGTTTTTCTACACATCGCAACACACACTCTTCTGTTGTCTTGCATGGTATATCATCATCGGCCAGTACTCCAAACCTATTCACCAACAATGTACCTATTAATTGCAAACATATACCATATTTAATATTTTATTCAGTTTAATAGATCGACTAAACAAAATATCAGAGATATAAATATATATAGCTAACATGAGAGACAGAAAACAAAAATGATGAAGATTGTTGTTTCGATGCTGCCATGTCTTTTGCGTGAACTTTCTTGATATGAGTAGGAGTTTATGGTTTAGAGTTTATAAAAACGTTTTTGATATATTCGCATGGTGATTTGATGCTTAAATACTATGCCTTGGAGCATGAAAATGGCAGTTTAATTAGTTAATGCATAGTATAATTTTGACATAAATATTTTGCTCTAATAGATTATATTTGCTAAGGAAAAAATCTAGGAGGAATTTAAGTTCCTAAGATCATCCTCCCCTAAAGGGTGTCAAAACTATTAATCAATAGGAGATTTAATATTAATTTGGGGGGGTTTATTTGAGGTGAGAATGTGAAAGAATTGATTAGACATTTGAATTCCAGTGTTATTAGATTAAACATTTTATCAAGTCTTTTAAATTCATATGTTATTGGATTAAGTACTTTTAAATAGTCTTTTAAATTACTTCAGAATCTAGTGTTATTCAAGTCATTAACTTTTCATTTCTATTAAATTCTAGTGTTATTGGATGTTACGTATTTTCTAATGGTAACTAGATTTAACTAGAATGTTAAAGAATTGTTAGTGCAAATTGTGAAGAAAAAAGTCTGACCTTTTAAGCTAGGATTTGGATAATACTTTGCACAAAATAATAATAACAATTATGGCCAGAAAACGCATGCAAGTTCTTCAGTACGATTCTTACAGCAGTGGCGCGCGGCTGGTTTGAAGGTTCTTTTTCTTGTCGCAGGATTGAGGTGAGCGATCAAAAAATTCAATGTCACGTCATTCATCACCGGCAATCGACGACACTTAACTATAACAGGTGTTGCTGGTTTTCTCGGCGACTGTTTTGGTGAGTCGCAGCGTCTCCGATATTAACACCGGCGTTGTACTCTCCCCAGATATTGCCTTCCAAAAACTTATTATAAAGCATTTTTTGGTCGCTACTTGTTGTCGCTTGTGAAATGAATCCAAACAGGCTCTCTCTCTCTTTTGTACTGTTTCTCAAGCTGCTGCGTTATTTCGATTCCAACCATGTGTTTTTCTTTTTTGCTTTCGGTCGATGTCGTTGTCTCCTCTCTTACATGATGCATTGATTTCAAAACCTTTGCAAATAGAGTCATGTATTCGTATGTGATTTAACGTCTTTTACTTCGATCTCTTTGTTCTCAAAACTAATTGGAACAGAGCATACGTCTTTTAAACATTGACATATTGGAAATGAGACTATTATTATTAAATGAGCAACATTATTAGTATTTGTTTTAATTCAGACTGTGATTTGGTAAAAGTGATACTGAGTAAATATTCTTTATGGATATTCGAAAGATTAGTGTGAAGTTTGTGTTCTCATGTATCGGATCAGCTGATAAATATTTTTTATGGATATTCTAGCATGTTTGTTTTCAAATTTTAAATTACTATCTGCTCTTATCAACCATATATCATAAAATCCCTTTAAAGTAGTATTTGTTACAATGATTCTTCTCCTATATAATATTGGAGACCCTTTCACTTCTCAAAAGCAAAACAAACAAATATCATCTCACAAAAACAATTTGAAGAAAACCACAGTCATCCTTAGTAAGTTTTCTATTTCAGATTTATATAATTATTTACACTCCCATGTTAAGTCATTTCCTTATGTTTTTTTTTGTTTCTTTCTCTTTAGAATGGATGCAGGAGAAGAGTCCCACACAAAAGCAAAAGCTAAGAAAGGTCCATATCATGCTTGGACATATGAAGAGAGTCAAGAGTTGCAGGCTATATTAGTTGAAGCTATCAAACAGGGGTGGCGTGACAAAAACGGTTCAATAAGTAAAACTACGGTAGAGAAAAAGATACTACCAATGCTAAATAAAAAGCTTAAATGCAATAAGACTTACATTAATTACTTAAATCGAATGAAGTCTCTAAGGAGGGAATATAAACTGTATTCTGAACTCTTACGCTTCAGTTCTGGTTTTGGATGGGATCCCATCAGAAAACAATTTACAGCTCCAGATGATGTGTGGGCAGCCTACTTGTTGGTAACTCTCCTTTGGTTAACTTTCCCAAATTTAAATATGTTTTAATTACGACTGATAAATAATAATTAATGTATGATATTTTTTCAGGGGCATCCAAAGCATGAAAACCTAAGAACCAGCACTTTCGAAGATTTTGAGGATTTGCAATTGATTTTTGAAACTGTTATAGCAAAGGGAAACAACACGTTTGGACTTGGTGGTGATTCAAATGTTGAAACTTTTGAAGTCGAAGATGATGATCTTCAAGCAAGAGATGATTTGTTGTTGGGACCTAGTCTACTCTTTTATTTTATTTTGTAACTATTTTTCTACGTTAGATGAAAACTAGAAGAATTTATCCATTTTCAATTCTATTAAAATTCTACTCAAATCTAATAAAATGATACAAATTATAGACTTTAGAATCACAAAGAAAGATTTGGAAATCTTTTACAGTACAAGAAAATCTATGAATTATGTCATTAATTCTTTTCTAATAAATTTTTTCACATTCTCTCCTCCAATACCACCCCCTTAATTTAATAATTTCTACTAACTTTTAATTGAAGATTTTCTTTGGTAATTGTAGAAAAAAGTGACCAATGTTATGGTGTATGAAAGGTTATATAGTGTCTGTTGGGAGACAATCATCTCTTTAAATCTTTTATTTTTTTATTCTTTTATTTTACTTTAAGATGTTCTATTTTTTCCAATGGAGATGCTCTAAGTTGTTTTATTATTTTAGAGTAAGATATATAATCTATAGCTAGCCTAAGGCACTTTGCACTCTCTAAAAACTCTAGTGAATGGTTGATGAAGTGAAGTAGATAGATGGTGAAACTGTTGCTGCCCAAAGGACACTAACAACAGATTTAATAGAGAGGGATATGGATCGGTGGGTGGACCGAGAGACGTCACAAAGATCTGTAAAAAGATCTATGATAAGCCACATAACACTCAAGCTTCAAAGAATCATGCACAAGAAGAATGAGAGGGTGGTTGCTTCTATCTCAGAAGAAAACCTAAGAAAACATTCATTTTATTTCATTCAACGTCATAAGGGTTACATAGCTAATAAGGGAATTTATATACTAGTCCAACAGTTAGGAACCTTCTAGGGTCAAATATTATATAATAAATTAAGGACTAAACTTGAAAAACAACAACTCTTAAAAGAAAGACTCATAAAAACTGTAATAGTCATAATCCTGCAAAACAAGAAAATTGAAACTGCCAGGTTGTGAGCATTTTGTCAAACTGGCCGGTTTTGCCAAATATCATCCTGGTGGGTTTGAGCGAGTAGCGGCCAGTCTGAAGCTTTGTTGTGGCCAGGCAGTTCTCTTAAACCGGTGGATTCTCCTGCACTTGAAATGGTAAACAAAGAAGCTTCCTTGATTCCTTGGAAAACTGGTAGGAACACAGTTATTGGAGTATTGAGTTTCTCTTGAGTGATTTCTAGCATTTCCTTGTCGATCTCGTCTTCTTGGAGTTCTTCAAGCTCTATGATAGCAATGAGATTCTCTACAGAATTGTTGACTTCTTCTCTTAGTTTCCTCTTGCATGATCTAGTTCTTGGTGCTTGATTCATAGTGGGGATATTGATGGTGTCTTCTTTATATTCAGTTGATTTGGTTTTGATATCCTCATCAATGAATTTCTTGTACAAGGTATACATAAATTCAAATTTATGATTATTGACCTAAAGTGTCGTATTTTTAATGACATATAGGACTATCAAAATGAAAAATAGTTATAGAATATACTAAAACACTACAGCTTTAAAGCAGAAAAATGGTTTTATACAACAAATTTTTGATCAAGCTCTGACCAAAAAAACCTTTAAAGAAAAAGAAAACCATACATTAGCGGATCACAACCAATGTAGTTGGATAAACATCTTGTTTAAGGCTGCCCTCAATCTATTGTAGAAGCATGGTGATAGCTTGATAAAGGCTCTGATTGGTAATGATTGTTACTTATGGTTGTAAAGACTTTAATTTTAAAATTTTAGCTGTAGAGAATTTGGCTGTAGATGCTTTGACTGTACAAACTTTAACTGTTAAAATTTGTACGGTAACAAACTGTAACTGTTATTTTTATTATTAAAAATATTTAAATGATGATATTAATAATGATAATAAAAATAAAAATAATTATTATTGAAATGGATCTTAAAAGAAAGAGAACAAAATAAGAATAATTAATTTATAAAAAAATATATGTAAAATATATATTTAAACTTGTGGAGAGCTTTATTATTATTTCAATCATCATGAAAAATAAGGAAGAGAACAAATAACTACAGTTTTTTATTATTTAATTTTTAACAGCCAAAAAAGTCTCACATTTGTGGCTTTAAAAATTTGTAAGTACAAACTAAAAGAATGGACAATTAGACTTTTAAGGCTTTAAAAAATATTAAAGCAACTAAAATATGATTGATAAAATTTTGGTTTTTAAGACTTTAAATTAATTTTAAAGTCTTTAAAATCTCTTCCACTCAGAACCTAAGTCGCTTGGTCTCATCATTGGGCCATTAGAAATTTGCAAGGCTGCCTCTTCTTTCGCTCTATTCTCATCGGGTTCAAGCTGTTCCTTAACTTTATTCTTCTCAACTTCAAGGTGCTGCTCCTTAGATTCAAGCTGCTGGTCCATTATCATATAATATCATATATATATATATATATATATATATATATATATTCATATATATCTCTTATCAAATTGTGTTAATTTTACATTGGGACAGAAATATTTGTTATTTTATAACTTTTTCTAATTCATCAATTGAGTATCAAATTATATAGGTTTTACTGTATTTCTCAGAGCAAGTAGCGGATATTGAATGGAAAAACTGCCTCAATCAACCTGAACAATTTACAAAATGGACTTTCATACCCAATTAAATGTTTGACATACACTGTTTTATGTTTATGTCAAAAAAAAAAAAAAATGGCTAGCGGAAATATAATTCGGCTAAAAAATGCATGGCATAACGTTTGGATACAAAAACGTGTTCTGCAAATTATTCTAGTTGATTTGGTCGTTTTCCCAGGAATTAAACCCACACCTTTTGTGTGGACGACTAAGGGTTTCAAAATCAAATAAAATAAGACGGGAACAAAATAAAAATTTGACGCATAACATTTATTTATGTTGGCCAAAATCAGAAGATGCTGATTTTTCACTACTGTAGTTTTTACCTAAGAGCAAGAATGGAAGTGCAGAAGATATGTTAAAGAAACGAAAGATCACAGCAACAACAATGGCCCTACAACGGCTGTCAGTCTGTCACTCAACTCAAAAATTAGAAAATCAGCAAACTAAAGAGCTAAAATTTAGTAATATTGTCGGAGACGATCAATCACTTGATTACAATCAAGAGAAGAAAAAACTGGAAAAATATTCACTGGCTTGACGATGACCAGATTTTATAATCGTAATCTTTGTTATCGTGTAAAACTATACAAAAGTATTACGTTGATTAAATTCAGCTGACAAACACAAGTATTGATCCAAACCGATTCTTAAATTTTGGTATCAGAGTAATCGAACTTGATTGTTACAGAGTTCAACTCAGACCAAGCAACATCCATCTACACAGGAGAGTCATGTCTATCAATGTAGAGAGGAACATAAAGCCGTTACCTTACACAAAGCTCAAATTTTTGAATCTTCTTTAGTCTTTCTTCTTGCTCCCGAGCAATTTCATTTTCTCTGGTAACATGCCATGGATGAACAAAAACATTGATGATACCAACAAAACCTTGGAAAGAACAATTATTATGACAGAAGAAGATCCCCCGGTTGCAACAAAGTTATGATAGAGAGTAATCAGAATGACTATGGCAATGAGAGTCTGCTTTTTCCATTGAATTGTATCAGTAACTGCAACGTTCATATGCCACCAATAAGACTTTCTCAGAATGTGAGCCAAGATTACTAGTGAATTTCTATTATGAGTAGGGTAGTTTAATTTTTAGTATCAAGATTTTGGTTTAGATTTTCGTGAATCTTAGTACCTATCTAATCTTTTAGGTACGGTTTCAGTGTCAGTTCAGGGTTCAGGTTTTAGTTAGTTAATTAATTACAAAGAAATTCCCAAAAAAATCCAGAGACATAGCTATATGTACCTTCTGTTTTGGGTTGATTTTGAGCTGCCAAGTGTGAGAACGAATCTACCGTCCTCTTTATACCTTCCTAGCATTACAGAAAAAAAAAACAATGAAAGTGCAAGGGTAAGCAATAGCGAAGCAGAAGATATATCGATCTCTGTCTCAAATGAAGGAAAAGATTGTATAAACCTGAAGTGGGACAACAGGAGCATAGCCTAAACGATCCTTTGCTTTTGAAGAATCAAAAGTTCTGTTGCAAGAGAGTAGCCTTACTCTAGAAGGTGTTAGCACTGGTACTTTCATCCCATATGGCCCCAGTAATTTATATACCAGTTCCACAAGATGTGCTATTGGCATCATTATAATTGCAGGTATCTTTATACTTGGCCTGAAAAACATACAGCAATTTACCAATTTCTAATTAGTTCATCATGAACAAAAACAAATCAAGTGTACTCGGAGAATTTTTTTTTTACTTGCGTTGGCTAGGAAAAAAGATAAGGAAGGAAACGAGATATCTAATTACGACTACAGATAGAACCCCTCAAAAAGTGGAAGAACCTTATTGTAACTTTTGTTATAGAAAATATACCTCTCATAGCCAAGTCCTTCAAGAAGCTGTGACATAAACTCCCAAAATTTAATTGGCTCCATGTTGGTAATGAAGTATGCCTGCACAGCCATTTCATGTAGCATTACTACAGAGATGATTTCCATACATCATAAACATTGCTCAAGTAGCCTACGAGGAGATTAACTTCTATAAGAAAAATGCCATAATTCTAGATAATGGGCAGTTTTGTTACGAACTTAGCACACATTCACAACCTACATGTAGTATGTCACCTTATAACCCAAACTAAGTCCAAGAAAAGCAACGAGGACAATTTAAATTTCCAAATACAACCAGACTGTAGCCAAACTCGTATACAGTATATGTTTTCATGAAATGTGATTCAACTTTCTAAGTCTCTTAATTCCCTAAGGAGCAGACATAAGGTTGTGCCTTTCTTATTCATTCAGTTGCCCCAATGCTTTCATTTACTACAGTTAACGTTATAACAGACAAGACTAAAACTTAGAGAGGTAATATATACACAATAAAATAAGAACAGCAGCAAAACATAGGACAGTACCACTATGATATTACAACATGGTATCAATTGAAACCAAATACCTGGCCTGCAGCTTTTGCACATACTTCTCCTCCTGACGCTAGTGCTCGCTCAGCACAGACATGGGCGTGCACAACATTTTCAACATAAGTGAAATCATAGAAGTTACCCCCATCACCTATAATGAACTAGACAATAAAGAATCCAAAACGAATCATAAACGTAAACTAAATTATTGAATGTGCTAGACAAAGCAAAAGACATGAGACAAAGACAATGCATCTTTAGCTAATTAATCATTTTATTAAGATCCTTATTTTTCTTAAGAAGCACGCTATTTTGCTAAATAGATAAACGCATATCTGCAAACTATCAGATGTTTCAATATGTAGCATGGTCATATATTACACACACTGTGATGGAATGATACGGTTGGTCACTTGGTCTAGTGTTTCACTGTAAAAAGAAGGCTAATGATGTGGACTTTGAGTGAGTAGTTTGAAGAGAACTAGAGAAGCCACTAATGGAATTGGAAGGTCTGCAGTTACAATCTGAGAGTTGCAGTTGCAGTCTGAGAGTATAAATAAGAGAGATGAGTATCGAGAGAGATTATGTTGAATATTGTGAAGATTGGTCAAGCGATGTGCTTGTGTTTGGAGAGGTGAGCTAGTCATGTGCTAGTCTCTCTCTTATGGTGTGTTGGGAGCTGAGCTAGTGATGTGCTAGTCTCTCTCTGTTCTTATCAGTGGAGTAGTGATATCGTAAATCTAACATGGAAGTATCAAGACTGATGAAACCATCACTTAAAAAGGAGAGACAAGAGCACAATAGATCACAAATATAGCATTTAGAAGGCCAAGAGATAAACAAAGAAAATATATCCAACCTTGGATTTCCCAGCTCTGGCAGCAGTAACAAGCGATGGAACCATTAATTTATCACCAGGACCAAATATGCTGCTAGGACGTATGCAACAAGTGAGTAGTCCATTCCTTCCATTTGCTTTCAAGATCAAAGCTTCTCCTTCAGCTTTAGTAGCTGAATATGAGTCATTATGCTGAAAACATAATAGAGTTTCTCACTCAGTAAACAGAATCTAAAAAAACAGCAACACAAGCAAATGATGCATCATAATCCTGTAAAAAATATCAAGTTCTAAACAAGATAAAAAACAAAGACCTTGGGTGGGTACGGCATTGATTCATCGGCATTCAAAGTACCATGGACCCCGTCAAACACGACACTAGGAGAGCTTGTGTAGATCAGCCTCTTTACTCCAACCTCAATACAAGCATCAATAACATTTGTAGTCCCTACCCACAAAGAAGTTGGTATTAACACTAACAAAACTTTTCAGCTCTAAACAGAGAAAGATTTACAGATTTGAAGTATCTTCAAACCTTGAACATTAACTGAATAATGAAGCTGGTGAAATTTAATCGATGAATCTGGAGCTGCCATATGAAACACCACTTCTGCTCCCTCAAAACCTGTTCAACTTCATCATCAGATACCCAAATTCGATGAATCACTAAACTCAATCGAATTCGAAGCAAAATTAACCTTTGACAACTTGAGATTTGTTCCGGAGATCAGCGGAGACGTACTGAACTCGACCGGATCTAATTGCTTCGCCGAGAAGTCCAGTCTCCTCGTGAGGCTCGAGATGTATAGCCGGAGCTAAATCGGCGATGCGGACGTGGAACATCTCGTAACGTATGAGCATTTCCACAAGATGCCTTGCGGCGAATCCTCTACCACCGGTAACGACGCACCATCGCTCAGTCTCCGTAACTTCCATCACCATTGTTGTCTTCTTCTCCGCCGAAACTATTCAAATCCAAAGTGTAGAAGAAAATGATCATAATGTATTCAAAAATTGATCAGCCAAAAACCGAAACTATAATACAAATCAAAAACAGATAACAATAGTTAGATGGGAACTCAGAGCCGAGCTCAAAATCGGAGGAGTTACATTTTACGACGAGGTGGAAATCGACGGCGTCGAGTTCGCAGGTGGAAGTCAACGGCGAGAACGGCGGTGCTGGACGGTAGACTGAGAGGAGAGAACGTTCGGAGAAACAAATAAAGCTTGGTAGATTGCTGATGAAATCGAGGTAGTTTTTTTCTTTTTTTCCTTTTTAAATAAATACATGAATAATTGCATAATTTATTATTAAATTATTTCCTTAGCATTTAGTAACGGATTATGCCTAATCATTCAATTTAAGTAAAAAAAACCTTGTCGATTCGAGGACAAATTCTTGGAATATAGACCTACTCAAAACTAAGTTTGAGACGAGTGATGATGCCTCTTTCATAGTGCCCTACCAAATCCGATAGTTTGAGACATACACCGATGAGGACACTTCAAAACAATTATAGATTAAGAAGCATATTACACGGAAGAGATTTGTTGAAGCAAGGTTTGATGAGGTCTATTGGGAGTGGAGTTTCAGCTACAGTCTGGATGGATAAATGGATTCTTGATGGAGAATTGTTGAAACAATGTGTGATGAGGTTGCTTGGGAATGGAGTTTCAACTACAGTCTGGTTGATGCTGGCACATATGATGATATGAACATGATACGTATTACGTGCTAGGTGCTTTGGTTTTGTGTTTTGATTTAAGGATTAGAGTAATTTCCGATTTACATTAGAGCTATGGTTTTGGAGTTTTTAATTTTCTTAATGACGGTTTAGGAGCTTGTAAGAAAGGTCTATAAAAGGATTCCTTGTGATCAATAAAAATTAGCCTCCAACAATTAACCTAATTCTCTAGAAAGAGACTAGGTTAAAGGGAAAGTTTAGCTTTAATCTTTCCTTATAGTTGCAATCAAGGCTCCAAGATCAGCGGCAAAGGCTCAGGCTCGTATCAGAACCTTGGTTATCCGAATACTCAAGTCAGCTTACAGCCTATAAACTTGCTTAAACTGTCCCAAAGATCAAATTATTCATGTGGAGAGCGCTTTCTAGTGCACTAGCTGTTTCAGAAGTCAATATTCTCATGGTCGTCTGAATCCTGTATGTCAGGTTTGTAGAGTGGGAGTTGAATATATGTGTCATGTGCTTTTGAATGTACGGCTTCTCAGCGGGTATGGGCGCTGGCTAAGATACCCTTCCTTGTCAAGGTTTTTCGATTTCTCTAAGTGAAAATATAAATTACATTTTTACTTTGATGGAAAATGATAACTTACATGAAGCTTGAAGGTTTCTGTAGGTTTAGCCACTCTTAGCTTAAACTCTCATACTTTCTTAATTTTGTCCAAATTCATTACAAAGCATATTTATACTACTTTTACTTTTTAACCTACAAAGCCATAATTGGTCTTTTAGCTTCATAAAACAAACTCACTCAAGTAGTTGGGCCTGAATACAACAACATAGTTCATTGGCCCTTTTTCTTCTTTCTTCTTCTTTCTCCTACGACAGAACACCTTCTCTTCTTCTTCTCCTTATGATTCTTCATCTACTCTTCCTGGTCTTCTTCTTCTAACTTCACTTTTTCATATTTGATTCTCTTGTGCAAGATTAATCAAAGATGAGATTCCAACAAAGCTCACAGAATTTCAATTCCTTGAATTTTATGGGGTATTTGGAAAATTCGAAATGCTACTTTGATTGCTGGTAAAACAGGAGATTTAAAATTATTGGTGTCACTTTCCATGGAGAAGCAACAAACTGGTCAAAACAGAATGAAGTACCTGTGAATGGTATCATCAAATGCAATGGGAGTTCTTCGCGGATTAATCCATTTTTTTTTTTGATAATCTAGATATCCAAAGCCCAGTGGGCCCTGACTACCCACTAGCCCGAAGGCTTGGCGTGCGTCCCGAAGGCGGCAAGAGTGGTTCCTGGAGGCCGCATAGCCTAATGTTAAATTTTTCTGCGGTGGCCACTTGAAGTGTTTGCACCCGTGGGGATTCGAACCCGGGAGTATTGGGAATCTCATCCTCAACCCGAAATCCATCCTACCACTGGCCCACCTATGAGTGGTTTGGATTAATCCATCTTTAATGTGTGGTGGAGCGTGGATTGCAAAAAGATGATAATGGTGCAGCAGTTTTTCATGCACGTGATGCTTTTTTACCGGCCTTTAACAAGATCACTGCAACATTGCGTTGTATTTTGTGGATGCTTCAATGTTTAAGTGATCTCCGTCTAACAAATATACAGGTATGGTCAGACTGTCCTGCTGCTATTGAAGCTCTAAACAATCCCGACAAGTGGCCCCATTATCGGACATACCTTGGTTATATAAACAAATCTTCTTCCAAGTTTTAATTTAAATGGCGTAAATTTAAGGTATCGCTGCCTCAAGCTAACTATATAGCTCGTGACATAGCTAAGAGTGTAAGATGGCTGGGCGTTTCCAATCTTATTTGCCGTTAGGGGAGCCTGCTTGGCTTCATGCTCGTATTGAAGATGATGAATGTCTATGTTAGTGTTTCTGTTTGTGTCGTTGTTGTTGTGTATGTTTTAGCAGTTTTTATGTTACGGTGTGTTAACCATCGGGTTTGTTATGTTATGTTTATATTTTATAAAATCACAGCTGAAAAATAAATTAATAATAGAAGCTCATGTTTCGCAAAGGCTAATAAGTAATAAATCTATTCCACAGACGACAAAGAATGAATCTCTTTCGAGGAGAGTATGAAGACGACGGATGATAAATAGTGCATAGTCACCCCACACGTGACATAGTTAACGAAAACATGGGACCAGAGACCACTAAAAATCCAAAAGACAAGTGACATGCTTGAGCAGACGCCAAAAATGTTGGGATTTTTCTACAGAATTTTCAACGTTCATTAGGTTCACTCCTTTTTATAGATGGCTGTGAGTTCGATCGGTCTTCGTCTATTGGTATTTTGTCTCTATCTTATAATTATTAACGTATCCTATGTCATTTGGAACGTCCGACTATTCTTTTCTCAAGTCAACTGTCAATGAGTCAATCCTTTATTTTGTTACGCACTTGACCGAGTGTACGGATACATGGTGTGCGGAGACCATTATAAGTCGTCCATATAGTTTCAGCTCTCTCTCCTTTTTATTTGTGTGGCTCATGTCTCTACCATATGTTTGAGCTCTCTCTTATCACTACTTCACTCTTCTATATATACATGCATAAATGCGATTCACATTTATTAAGATGGCATCTTCGACATTGATCTCTTCCATGCTATTTCTTCTTCTTCTCTTGTTTTCGCTTCATATGGATGAAGCTCTTGCTGCTCAACGTAAAATCCGCAAACTGAGTAAGATTTTTTTTTTCCCTTAAAAATCTTTTACATATTAATATTTATGTCGAATTACTAGTAAAGTATAGTTGATAATTTAAAATTATTTGATCCAATTACATGTTTTCATATAGTTTTCTTATTTTATGTTTATTATTTTGTGACCATCATATATATTTTTTACCTCTTTTATGAACAGAAAACATTTCATTCATTTTGTTACAAGATTAATAAAGAAAATTATCATTAGGGAATATAATAAATATGTACGTTATTTTTGAAAATTTGGATTTAGC
Organism: Camelina sativa; assembly: GCF_030686135.1. Classification (NCBI taxonomy): domain Eukaryota; kingdom Viridiplantae; phylum Streptophyta; class Magnoliopsida; order Brassicales; family Brassicaceae; genus Camelina; species Camelina sativa. Next base: position 31,963,945 of record NC_141896.1, on the reverse strand, counting down.
TATATATATAATTAGTTATATATCTTCTAAATAACCTGCGTGACTGTATAAATTGAAGTGTGAATTATGGTACGTGATGCAGATGAGATAATCAAGGTGAGGAGGAATTTGGAAGGCAATGACTACAAAAGCTCTAAATCGCGAGCTGGAGGGAGCGTATCGAATAAATGCCACAGCAAAAGTTATAACACGACCGTCACTACTTATCTAATTACTAATGAATCGTCTTCCCCATGTATAAAGTGCAACGTAAAGAACGGTTCATGTTATAGTTGCACCAAGACCAGAAAGTGCAGATCGTCCAACGGCTCACCCTGGAGGTGCACCGTCACCGAGGTGTGTTGCCTTATAGTATATTCATCGAGATAGACTTATCGGATGCAAAATCAATACATATATATATATATATATCTTACCTTTGTGAGTTGGAATATGTATAATATTACTTTGTATTAAATAAAAACAATATGAATATCAGAATATTGTTATAAGTTATAACACATTGTATCCATGTACATATGCATGTCCAATTTTGATTTGTAAGTAACAAGGGTGAGTCGAGCATATAGGTTTGATCTTCAGATCTTGGAGACCAAATCAAAGCACAAGCTTAATTAGAACTAGCTTGTATGTGATATTCCAAAGAGCTTAAGAAACGTACCTTTGAAGAATCTACAATTCAGTTGTTCCTCTTTATCAAAAGAAATGATACATGTGAATATGTGATGCAAAAAAAAAACTAAAGGCTATTTTCAGGCAGCAGTTAAATAAAAATCAGTTTAGTGTAGTTTTTCATAGCTGTTACCAAATTAGGTAACCCCAAAAAAGAAAGGGGGTTTAATTTTTCGGCACTATATTTGGATTTTGTCACATTGCACCAAATTTTAATTCCATAATTGTTGCATCAAAATCTGATTATGCAATTTGTCGGAAAAATATTTGTGATTTTGGTTTATTCCAAATCTTCAAAAGGAGAAAGAGTTGCATGCATTTTCTTAAAGTAGGGAGAAAGAAAGTCATCCATTGGTTTTAAAGATAGAGATTGAGACTTGAGAGTACCCAAAGAGAAAATATACGATATGGAGTACGAATACGTCTCAAGTCAAGTGTCAACTGAACTCCTTTATTTTGTAAGAAAAAAAAAACCTTTCCATGGAAAAAGGATTGTACATGTCAATAATGGTGTGCGGAGACCACTAAAACCCAAAACCCCACATGTGAGAAACTAAGTCACAGTATATGTTTCCAATCTTCTCTAAGTTCTCTTATCTCTCTACCTCTCTATTCTGTGTAAATGCATATATAAACGTGAATTACAGTGATTACATAGAGTTTGTAAAGTAACACATACATAGATATTATTAGGATGACATCTTCCACAAGCTCTTGCATGATATTTCTTGTTCTCCTCGTGTTTACTCTTCGTAGGGATGACGCTCTTGGTGCTCAAACTGAAATCCGGAAACTCAGTGAGATTTTCTTATTTATTTATAACCTTTCTATTAGAATATCCCACATCCATAGATGAATAGTTTCTTGGGCAATATCTATAGTGTGGGGCAACCCTCCTCTCTTGAGCTAGTTTTTGGGAATGAGTTAGGCCTATTACTAATACTTTCACATATAAATATTGTTCTCTAGAAATAATTTTCTGCCGACGCTGCACATTTTATGTGGCAGGTCATCATCGGATGTTTGTCGATCATAATAAATTTACAGAAAAGGTATATAAATTGTGAAACAATATGTGAAAGGTGTGGGTTAAAAGAAACAATTAATCACGTAAATTTTGTGTCTGTCGGCTCTAAAGACATGGGCGTTATCATAAATGTTTCAGTTGGAATCATTGCATGCGAATATGGATTATTTATTCTGGTGAAAACCTTTAGAAACAATCAGTTCATAGTTTCTTTGATAAAATGGTATATATGGACAGCCATAAAAAAAAAGATTTTTGAGAATGTTGACAGGAATCCAATTAAGGTTCTTCCATTGGCGGAAAGTGAGGAAGTTGGAGGGAGGCACAATTAGATACTATGGTTGATAATCAGGGGTGATAGGAGGTATCAGTCAAGGGTCTCGGGATTTGGACACAAAATTTTACAAAACACAAACTTCTCGGGGTTTAGACGTTTTGTAGATGATTACTAAAAGAAGCTAATAGATTTTCAAGGTTAGATGTGGTTTTGTTCACAGCTTAGTCACGATACATCGACCATGGGAGCCTCCACCGAAGTCTTACTTCTCTTCATTCATAAGTGGAAGCACTCGTCTAGGATATAAAGTGTATGCTTGGTGTAGATAAGCGAGATATAAAGTATAGATAAGCACTGCTCAGATTCTGTATCTTTTCCAACCGAGTGACCACATCTTTTTTAGTATAAGAAGGAAGAATTCAATTCTTTTTCTTTAACCTTAGTATTTAGAAGCACAAATAAATTGACACGGCTAGTTCGTACTGAACCGCATTATATCATATATGTAAATGATATCTCTCATTTCATGTCAAAATTTCATGTACCTTTTTGTTAGCTATCTTCTGATACTAGAAAAAAGAGTTTGTGAATCAAAAATTCTCATTTAATCAATTATGCAAGTGTTTGAAAATGGAAAATCGCTGTAAAATTCATGCATTCAAGTTTTAGGTAAATCAAAAATATAATTAACAATAAAATGGTGTTCCGCTCTTTTGGCCTTGTAAATCGCTTTTATATCCCTATAAATAGTACACTTCCTTTGTCATAAAAGAGAAAAATCAATCTAACAAAATTTTATCTTAAAACAAAAATCGTAACCAATAGTAATAATTGTCTAAAATTTTAATAGGTGCAAATCGTGCAAGCAAAAATGGAAAAAGTCAAATTCTTTGCGATAATCTTCATTGTGACAATGGTTATGACAAGTGTTTCGGCGGAAGAGCTACCGGTGCAAGTGACGACCAATGAGGTGACTCTTGCGGCGGAGGCTGCCGCCTCAAGTTTTAAAAGCAGCGCCGGAGAGGCTGCTCAAGGAGCCAAGACATGGGCTGATTGGGCTACTAGCAAAATCAGGTGACTTTTTCGTATATCTTTGTGCCTTAAACGTCAAATATTTTGTGCAAAAACGATTATGGATTAATTTGGATTCTTTTTATTTCCTAGCTATTGTTAAATTACCATCCAACTGACTTAGTTTCATTTTTATATTTTGACTCTTGTTGACGTGAATGCATATTTTATTTGAACAGAAATTAATTTGGTATGGTTTTTTATTGTAGGAATATGTTTTTTGTATATTAGGGTTCCAAAATTAACTAGTTTTTGGTTTTCGTTTGTTCACCATTCAAGAAACTAGTTCTTAAATGGTTCGCCTACGTATTATAGAAAAACAAAAACAAAAACAAACTAGAAAACCATGATTTTATAAATACTTGTCAAAAGCCTTTTCAACGAGATCGGTCATGTTTTTTTGTTTTTAATATAGCATAACCAAAAATCCTAAATTCAAAATCAACACCAAATTAAAACCTGTTGTGTCCAATTGACTGATTTCTTTGTTGGATAGTGGAATAGAAGAAATGGACCATATTGCAAAAACATTTGGACTGCATAAAAAGCTCATTACCAATTAATGTCGAACTGAAAATTTTATGATTCCTAACTTATCAAAAGCTTAGAGAATATTATACACTAGAAAGTAGCCCGCGATATGTGGTTTATGTATGCATTATTAACTTGAAATATAAAATGAAGTAGTTATTCAATTATATATGAAACATACACATAATATATGTCTTATAAATTAATATTTATAATAATACGTTCAACTACAATTTTATAATTTATATATGTTATATAGTGTTTCATAGAAGGATCATGAAAAAGAGGAAAGTTAAAGTACATATTACTAAGGCCCTGATTGGTAACGGCTGTTACTTTTGGCTGTAGAGAATTTGACTTTAAAATTTTAGCTGCAGAGAATTTGGCTGTAGATGCTTTGACTGTAAAAACTTTCACTGTTAAAATCTGATTGTTTACCAATAACTTTTAAAGCTGTAACTGTTATTTTTTTAGTATTATTATTATATTAATAATAAGTATAATTATGTCAAAAACTAATTCATATGTCAATTTAATGACAAAAATAAATTTTAATACAGAAAATTTAAAGCTCAAGCTGTTATTTTTATCATTGAAATATATCTATTAATAATAAATATAATTTATGTTAGAAATGAAATCATGTAGAAACTTAATCACAAAATAAATATTATTTATGATAAAAAAAAAATATGAAAAGTATTCAAGTCTTTAGAGAAAATCCCATAGAATAGGTTTTAGTTTGCTTTGAAATTTAAAACAATTATTATAGTGATTATGAACAATTTTTTCATTTACTCTTTATCATTATCACTAATGATGATAATGAAAATAAAAATAAAAATTATTGAAATGGATCTTAAAAAAAAAGAGCAAAAAATGAAAATAGTTAATTTATAAAAATAAAATAGTTAAAATATATATGTAAACTTGTGGAGAACTTTTAAATAGAATTGGGAAAGAACAAAATAAATATTTTATACTTCTTTTATTTTAAAGCCTGGTTTTGAGGATTTAAAAATTTTTAGAAATTCACGAAGTAAAAACAAAAAGTGGCTTTGAAAACTTTAAAAAAAATAAAAGTCAAAAAAGTGTGATTGGTAAATAAATGACTGTAAAGGCTTTAATATTTTTTAAAGTCTTTAAAGTCACCTACCAATCAGGGCCTAAATATTTTTGATTACAATGTATTGTTGAAATTATTTAAACAGTATGTTACTAACTTACTATAGCAATAAGACAATTACTTATAGCAAAGTCAATTAAATATGGTATTTTCTTTAAATAGTTGAGATAAATTATATATATATTTTGTTTTTTGGAAAATAAGAAACTTATAAGTACTCAGAGCCGTGCGAAGACTAATTAGTATAAGAAGCGGACAAAAATAAAATGCCTTAGTTTAAATAAAATAAAAATATCCACAGAAATTAATCACATCTTCTTATAACAAAAATAAATAAATATAAATTTAAACAAAATATTAGTTCTTAAACCTTCCTTTTTTTACAATAATTACATTGCAATCTTAGGAAAAAAACATTTAACCAAACAGAATAAATAGAAAATAAAAAAATATATAACTACAGTTTAAGTTTGATAGAATCAATTTGGTGAGAAAATGTTGAAGGATAAATTTGTTACTGTCTTACCTTAATTATCAAAAGATGAAGCTTAAGGACCAAAGAGAAAGCTATCAAAACTGATTTTGTAACCCTAATGTCTAGTTGTTTAATAGCGTTGATGTCGTAAAAAAAACTTAAAGCATAACTTTAATTAGGAATAAACTATATAAGAGTAATAAATATTATAAATATATGCCCTTAATTTTTTCCCAAAATTGGATGCCACAAGCGAAGGCTTCTTTTACTATAACGTCTGCACGGCTCTAATAAGTAGTCTAGAAAGGTAATACGGTTAGAAAATCTTTTGTATTTTTAAATTAGTCTATCATATAGTAATAGGACAATTAGTTACAGCAAAGTTAATTAAATTTGGTTTATTCGTTAAATAATTATGATAAATTAATTTATTTATAGTTTGGCTGTTTTGGAAAAAAAATATATAAGCATTCGAAGAATAAAAGTGTAAGACCTTACTTAATTACTTTGATAGATATTATGTTGTCCTATATATTAATATTATTTTCATATCTAAGAGTAATAGTTAACAACAAATAATTTTATAATATGATAATTAGTCAATTTTTAAAATAATTTATTAAAACTATATCACAAAACAAATATCTTATACTCTAAGTCTAACTTATTTTTTATTAAAATTCATGAAAATAAAAGTGTGTCAAATTTAATGTAAATATTTTTTTCCTTCTATAAATTGTCTCTATTTCTAATCATTTTAAATTAAATAGTATAATTAACAATAAATTAAATTTTGAAACTATTTTTTTCTGTTATTTCATGGGGGAAATCAAACAATTATGTTATGATACCAAAAAATTTTTAGCACATGTTTTAAAAACAGTCAAACTGTAACTTATAGAATCCTATTAAAAAGAATCCTATTAAATATAAATTTGAGTTGTGTCTTTAATACATTATATATGATTATTGAATACAATGTGATATATATATATATATATATATATATATATTAGAAAATCTTATATATATTTTTTTGAAATTAGTCTATCATAAATTAATTTGGTTCCAGTTTTTACTTTATAAGTATGAAACCATTTTCTATTTTTATTTAGTTTCAATTTGTTTATATTTTTTAGTTGGGTTGATCAGTATTTTTTTAAGGTTCTATTGTGAATGATTTCATTATGAAATATATTAGATGTTGAAACTAAAAAATGGAAGAAAGAAATTTTTGTTACAATGTAAAATAGAAAAATATAACATTTTTTAACAATTTTTTAAAAAGCAAACTATATAACAAAGTTTTTTTTAACAAATTATACACCAGATACAAATAAAATAAAGTGAAATAGAAAAATAGAATGTTAAATTTAAAATTAATGAGAATGACATGTGTCACTTGTCACATTGTTAAGCAAAGTTAGAAAAAAATCTTCTCTTATTATATACTCCCTCTGTTTCATATTAAGTGTCATTTTAGAGTTTCTCACACATATTAAAAAAATTATTAAATTTTCTATTTTACCCCTTACTAGGTAACAACCCGCACATAGTGCGGTATAAAATATTTATTTAATGTTCTTACTGTAATTTTTATTTACAAAATCTATTATATTTATGGGTAATTGAAATATTTAAAATTCGATTGTGTAGTATATATTTATAAAAAAATTTGTATAATAATTAAATTTAACACGTGAGAGTTATTATACTATCAATTTTATATTATTATATCATATGAACAAAGGGTTCTTAAAATTTATTTTAAAGATTTTATGAAAATATAATTTTGGAAAAATACAATGGTAAATAAATGTAAATATTTTTAAAAGCTGATGACAAATAAAGGAAAGAGTGTCCTGAGCTTTGTAATGCTGACACCTCAGCTTTTTTGCCAAAATGTTCCTCTAATACTATATAGGGAATTAATATATTAATCAATTTTTTCTATTGGTGTATACATTAAATTAGTAGGGATAAAACTGAAAAATTTACCAAACATCTACATTAGAAATATAAAGTGACACTTATTTTGTAACAAAATAATCAGTCTAAAATGACACTTAACATGAGTAAGATATTGTGTACTATCGTCATCACTAACCATTTTTCTTATTTTATGTTTTTAAGACATCCTGGCGGTTTGGAGAAAGCACCCGGATCAGAGTGAAAGTAATTAGTAAAACATTTATCTTAACAATATGCATAAATGTTTATCAAGAAAAATATTGTAAACAATTCTGTTTCATTCACTTGTACCTCACGGAAACTCTTATTGTATAAGACTTTTTTCCAGTAATGCTAACACGTAATTTCAAGACACTAACACACAACTCAAGTTGAGGAAACACAAAATGCAGCTTAAACGTAAAAAATTAGCAACGATAACTTGCAATCAATTAAGTGAGATTACCACCAAAACCTGTGAATGATTTAGTTCCAGCCTAAACAAAGCTAGGCTATGTTTCTATTTTCTTACATAAAAGTGATAATCGTATGACAAAACATCATTAACATTAACGGATTCTTTCTGCCTTGACTCAGTTCACTCAGAAGAGATGATTATTGCAAAAGAAAGAGACCAAAAATCATTTCTTTTGGTGAGCAATGTGTCGAAAGTTTCGTCTTCTAGATGCCAACAACTTGTACATATAGAATAATACCTCAAAGAAACAAATGAAGAGATCAACAACGGAATCTATCGGTCTATGGATACAAGATCCATGCTTATATATATCACTTCCTTCCTCTGGTAAGCCTCTGCAAATGGTAGTTAATGTTTCCCCAAGACTTGTTCTTATTATCCGTCTGCAAAGCAAAGGGTTTCAAGCAAAAAAAAAGTTGAATGTTTCGCAAGGACAGTAGTGTGACAAATAAAAAGTAAAAAAAAAAGGCGGTGCAAGTGATTGACCTGGCCGTGCATACAAACACTTAGGAGTTGCTTCTGTTTCTCGCACTTATCATCTTTGATGTGGTTAAGCGCCATACAGTTGAGGAATGATACCATTTCCTTCATACACGGTTTTGCCATATTCCCGAGCTTTTTCGGGTTTATGTACAAATTCCCAGCCTTTCTCCCCATGGCTCCCGGAAACAAACTGAAGAAACCAGAAACCAAAAAAACAGGAAACAATCAAATCAATCAATTACATTTTACAACAAGAGAAAGGAAGAACATTGAGACTGACCCACGAAACACCTAACAATTACACATTTGTATGACACTGAGAGGTTTGTACAATGTATCAAAACAATCACAGGTTAAGTGACGACTAATTCAAACAAAGAACATCAAGACTAGTCTAATAAGAGAGCACATGTGCTCTTGTAACAGTTACAACTCCAGACACAATGTTCCTAAGGAGGAATTTGTAAACTATTCCTTGATATTAAAACTACTACTATAATTACAAATTGAATGCTTGTAAGTAAAAGATTCCAAAATCTAACAAATGAAGAACACATAGTTTCTAAATTGTAGAAACATATGAAATGAAATCGTAAGAGAAGAAGAAGAAACAAATCAGAGGAACCAAAGCTCGGAATCATGTATAGACAAGATGGTTTACAAAATCAAAGCCAGAATTAAAAGCAGAATCTCAGATCCGAGCGTAGAATGAAATGAACCTAAGTAATCAAATCAAAACTCAGAATCGTCGAATAACGAATCAAAAACACTAATCTGCTCAGAGAGAATTGGGGAAAGAGGTACTTACAATGTAGGTGTAAAGATGAATCAACGAGTTCTGAGAGAGACGAGACGAGAGAAATGGTGAATCAAATCGCGCAGATTGAGAAAGACAGAGAAGAAGATTCGAAAACACAAAACCCTTAGACCCCGAAAAAATAAAAATAAAACCCTATAATTATTTTAGTTAAGCCCATTGGGCTATCAGCCCCGTAATGAATCCGAACAAATCGAAATCGAAGATGCGAATGCTTGAACCGAACCGAAATTGAAATTAGTATTCTTTGGTTTTGGAACGGTGTGGTTTGTTATTTCACCTTCATATACACTTGACTACTTGAGTTATATATATAAGTTGTCCGGATGAAATTTTCAAGATGATTTGATCTTTTATTTTTCAGGCCTTCATGTGATCAGTAAGATCACTAGGGTTCATAAAATTCAATATAGATTTGTTAAATTTAATAAAAAAATCTTGATTTTACGTTTATTTTTCTTGGGTTTAACTCTTTTTTTTTTTTTTGACAACAAAATACAAGATTGACTCAAACAAGCCAATGCGAAGGGAAATTGTGAACATAGGTAACTAAGTGCGGTGCTGAGCGAGCTCGTCTCGCCAAATTGTCCGCTTTACCATTCTGAGAGCAAGGAACGTATTTTATTGAGAATGAAGCAAACTCCTCTTTGTCCGTCTGAATATCCTCCAGATAAAGCGTAAACGCAGGCCATTCAGTGGGCGAAGACACCATCTTCACCAAATCTAAGCAGTCAATAAGGAAAATGACAGATTGGTTATCTGCCCCAATCATACAACGCATTGCCCAAATGAGGGCTTCCAGCTCCGCATGAAGAGGTGATAGACTACGCCGATGATTCGCTGCACCCATAGTAGGGCCTTCTCCGAAAGGTGAAATGCAAAACCATCCTCGACCAGCATACCGATCCGTTTCTTTCCAAGAACCATCTATATAACACAGATGAGACGACATAGATGTATGAGCCTCGATCCGTCCTCCCCTAGAAATTGACGCGGGGTTAGAACCCAAGTCGGGTAACCTGTCCTCTCCTTGAGCCAACAGCCAGGCTTTTGCTTCGGCCTCTGCTATACGCAAGAGCGCAAGAGGATTGGAGTCCAAATTACCAAAGAGTTTATCATTACGAGCCTTCCAAATATACCATAGAATCCAGGGAAACACCTCTTGGTCAGGAACCGTAGGGCATCGTGACAAAAGGAAATCCATGTTTGTAAAAACCGACTCCGCCGGAAAGGTACCCATGACCGTTGGAAACTGGGATAAGGCCCAAACCTGCACAGCTGGTGGACACTCAAAAAGAGTATGATTAATCGTCTCATCGTGATCCCCACAAACACCACACACAGCATCACAACTCAGTCCTCGTTTCCGTAAACTAGCTGTGACCGCCACACAACCCGATAATACCTGCCACATAAAGTGACGAATCTTCGGCGGGCAACAAACCTGCCAAACATGCTTCTGCAAAAAGGTTATATCCGGACCAATAATGGCATTGTTGCCTCTGATTTCATGGATTGAAGTACATGATACCCGGATTTCACTGAATATTTACCAGACTTGGTAAAATGCCAACCCAACAAATCCGGTTTATCCGGTTGTCGCAGCGGTAAGGCATAAATAATAGCTGCATCGTCCGGTACAAACGTAGCCGTCAGCTGAGCTAAATCCCAGGAGTTAGAATTCCTGTCAATAAGATTTTGAACGAGAAGCAAAGGGTCAGCAGGCGACCCTATGCCTAGTGCTGGTCTCGGGAGTTGAGCAGGAATCCAGGGGTCCTTCCATACTGAGATAGAGGCGCCAGATCCTACCCGTTTAATGAGTCCTTTATTAACCAGAGAGCGAGCAGAGATTATACTCCGCCATCCATAAGATGGGGAGTAAGATTTAATTGGATCCAAAGGATCAGAGTGCCTATAATAACGGCCTTTAAACATCCGTGCAAATAAAGAGTCCAGTACAGTTATCAAACGCCATAGCTGTTTTGCCAACAAGGCTGTATTATAATCATCCAAACACCGAAAACCCAAACCGCCTGCAGCCTTCCCACGGCATAACTTATCCCATGCCAACCAATGTAATCCACTGGATGTGCCAGAGGAACTCCACCAAAAGTTAGAAATTGCACTAGTCAATTTCCTCGTGACCGTCTTTGGGATCCGGAAACAAGACATTACAAAAGTTGGGACAGCTGTAGCAACAGACTTTATCATAACCTCCTTACCACCCTTTGATAAAAGTCTGGCTGGCCACCCACCCACCCGTGTTTGTAACCTGTCTTGGACAAAGGAGAAAATCTTTGTTTTTGCCCCACCCAAACTTTCCGGAATACATAAATAGGAACCCATTCCACCCAAATTTGTAATCCCTAGAACTATTTTCAAGTCTTCACGGGGAGCCAGATCCACCGTATGACCAAATTGGACAGAAGATTTTTGGAAGTTGATTTGTTGGCCAGAAGCCCGCTCATACTTCCTAAGAATCCCTAAAACCACTTCACACTGCTCCCGAGTGGCCCGACAGAAAAAAAGACTATCATCCGCGAATAATAGATGTGAAATGGCAGGACTAGCTGTCGAGACCTTGATGCCTGTAATAAGGTTCATCTGTTCCGCTTTCCGAAATTGTGCAATAAGCACCTCCGTGCATAAAATAAAGAGATAAAGCGATAGAGGATCCTCTTGCCGCAACCCCCGATTAGGGATAATGGATCCATATGCCTGACCATTAATCAGTACTTTATACTGGACCGACTGAACACAATACATAATCCAATGTATCCACCGTTCGCAAAAACCAATCTTACGCAATAAAACTTGAATAAAAGACCACTCCACACGGTCGTAGGCCTTACTCATATCCGTCTTGATAGTCATATACTTCCCCTTACACGAAGGATTGGTACGTAGTCCATGGAACATCTCCTGGGCAATTAAGATATTATCCGAGATTAAACGTCCCTCAACAAACGCCGACTGTGTCTCCGAGACTAGCAGTGGCAGAACTGTGCGTAATCGTTGACACAATACCTTAGAAATAATTTTATATCCCACATTACATAGACTGATAGGTCGCAACTCAGCCATCCTGGTTGGTTTATCCACCTTCGGGATAAGACAAATATTAGTCATGTTTAATCTCTTATCAAAAGACCCCTCTAAGAAGAAGGAGTTAACCATTAGAACCAAATCGGCTTTAACCGTGTTCCACGCCTTCTGTAAAAGAGTGCGGTCATACCATCCAGCCCTGGTGCCTTATCCGGATGCATCATAAACAAAGCGTTCCTGATTTCCTGCTCGGTAACCGCACGAGTCAAGAATTCATTTGTCTCCGGCGAAATAGATGAGGGAACATCACTCAACATTTCATCAAACCCAGAAGGGTCCGAGGAGGCAAATAAGTCTTGAAAATAGGACACCGCAATAGCTTGAACCTCAGTCTCCTCCGTCACCCATGTATCATGCTGATCATAAAGCCCAACAATCCGATTCCGAACCCGTCGCTGCTTTGTTTGTGCATGAAAATAACCGGTATTATGATCACCAAATCTCATCCATTTACTTCTGCTTTTCTGATACCAATATATCTCCTCATCCCTATACGCCTCCCTTAATCGCCAAGTAAGATCTGCAAGGACATCCACTGGCGTACTATCATCCTCCTAAGCAGCCGCAAGTTTAGATTTGATGTCCTCAATCGTCTCCCGCCAATAGGGTACTTGTGCCTTCCTCCAACGTGAGATAGAACGGCGACAAGTAGAAATCTTATCCACCAGACTGGAATGGGAATTAGAATCCATCAAAGGATCCCACCCTGCAGCAACTGCATCAAGGAAACCCTCCTTATCCAGCCACCGTCTATCAAAACGAAAACCACTCCTAACCCTCCGAACCCTATCTTCAATTACAGCAACCAGCGGCTTATGATCTGATGCAATCATAGGTAAGTATTCTGTGAAAGAGTCCTTGAAAAAATCATGCCACGCCTCATTTGCTAAGGCCCGGTCTAACCGACACCGTATCGGCTTCTTATCCCTCCATCCTCGCCACGACAGACTATCCCCAAGAGCCGGAAACTCTAATAGACCACAATGGCGGATCATTGTATTAAAAGGCACAAAAGAAGAAGCAGGGCACAATTTGCCACCCCTCTTTTCGTGATTTCCTTTAAGTTCATTAAAATCTCCAATTAAAAACCAAGGGGAATCTCTGTTTAAGCCGATCCTTGTTAACCGTTCCCAGACCAAGTCCCGGTTCTTTGGAACCGGATCACCATACACAAAAGTAAGATAAATTACATTGCCTTTGTAAACCAATTCCACATCAATTAGCCTGTTGGACTCATATAAAATGGAAACATCATTATTATTATCATTGTAAAAAAGTGCAAGACCACCACTACAGCCAACAGGTTCAACTGTTTTTAAGTGTGAAAAACCAAAATGCCCAACAAAAGATTGCAAACAAGAAAAAGATTGTCTAGTTTCAGAAAGAAATAAAAAATCCGGACGATGCTTCCCCCAAAGATCCCTGAGATACCCTATAGTCGCCTTATTGCCCAGCCCTTGACAATTCTAACTTAATATCTTCATTTAATAACTCTTGGAACTGGTGGTTTAGACCCACCATTGACCCCCTTATCCATCTCCTGTGGCTTAGGAGGAATTGACTGACCAACCTCTGTAGAAACCTTCGGTGCTGGACGCTTCCTGGGAGTGCGTGTGAGAACTGAGATTGAACTTCTCCTTCCGAAGTGATTTGAATACGGAGGAGCTTATCGCCGTTGGAGCAGTTCCGAACTGAATTGAGAGAGTTTTTGAGTATTTGAATTTGTATTGCTTTTTTGGAAAAAATGTTCGACCCCTTACAACTGACACCCCCCTTACATATTTATACCGACCAATTTATTACTAAATTAATGCACCATTAATAGGACGCGATTTGCGCGGTCTAATTAATCCTCTTGAATGCGGGAATCTTTGACCGGGCCCGAGCTGCGAGCTGACCAGCACGAAGCATCTCCGCGCTCTCTTCCTTTCTCCGGGCCTGATGGGCCGATCAGTAATTCCCTCTTGGCCCAGTAGACAAGCCCGGCCTAGGCCCTCTTGCCTATTGTCCGAGATGGCAGATCGTGGGTACAACAGTTGCCCCCCAAGTCACCCGAGCTGAACAGTTCGGGGGACTTTAAACCTTCAAGCGATCAATTTCGGGAAACCGAATATTCCCCATATCTCCACGATTTGATCGTGGTAATGATGGGATTTGCCTTCCCGAACAAGACTCGGGGCCCACTAGGTGGCGTGTTAACTATAAGAGAGAGAAAACGGTGCGAGACCTTTCACTTCCCCAGATAATTATTGCTCCCTGGTTCCGTGTATAAAGGTAAACTCGGCTTCTCTCTCTTTCACTCTTAATCCCCAATTGTGCTTGTGTTTTCCGTTCTCCAATTTTCTTTATTTTCCTCTGTAAACTTCTTTACTTTTGCCGGAAAACCCTTCACTCTTCCTTTATTTTCTTGCTACTTTTACCGGAAAAGCATGTCTCCGCCGAAATCCTCATCGGGAAAACCGCAAAACCCTTGATTCCAGGCGTTTTCGGCCCCCACCAACCGTCGAATCTTTCTGCAGAGAACATAGCCGAGATTAGAGGATCCACCGGGATTCCGTCGGAGGTAGAGATCAAATTCCCGGAGGCGCATGAGTCTCCGGAGAACCCCCCTCCAGGGTACTGCTGCGCGTTTGAGATTTTCTTCTCTGCGTGCGGTCTGTCATTCCCCCTTCCCGAACTCATCGTGAAGATGATGTTCGAACTGGGCTTCGCTCTTCCTCAGATGTGCCCCAACTTTGTTCGGACTGTCTTGTGCCTTCAAACTCTGGGGGAGGAGTTCAACTACCAGCTGTCATTGGCCGACTTCCTCCAGGTGTACACGGTGAAAACTGGTCGTACCAAGGGCACACTTTACGTAAGCCCGCTTGCCGGGCTAAAGGTCTTTGATGACCTGCCCGAGAAGGATGAAAAGTGGCGGAAGTCCTACTTCTTTTTCCCGGTTAATGAGCTCACTTTCGGCCACCGCGTGAGTTCGCACGTATCAAAGTGGACTTCGAAAATCGGTAGAATGGAGTTCCTTGCTAGGTCCAGGTTAGGTGTTGCTTGACTTTCCATCTCACCTTTTTGTTGTTTTTTTTTTTTGCCAAACAGTCGCTTACTAAGCTACCTTTTTCAGCTAATGATCGAGTTTAACTCCTCGGTGGCTTCCTATGAGGAGCAACTGTTCGCTTCCCCGTCATCTTCCGAAGTACATCTCCTTCAAGAAAGGATTGCCGACCTAGAAGCTCAGGTAAAGGAATATGCCCGACTGGAAGCCGAAAATTCTGACACCGTAGCGAAAGCCGAGCGGATCCGAGCTCGGATGAAGAAGGCTGAGGTAGAGGTGCTCGACCTCGGGGTTGCTAATGAAGACCTCCGCGACAAGCTGAAGAAGGCGGGGGACCTTTACTTTGAGGCGGCGGAAGATGCCAAGGCAGCAAAAAACAGACTGCACGAGATCGAACTCCGCAATCAGTTACTCGAAGCTGGCAACAGCTGCGAGATTGAAAGGGTACGGAGGGAAGAAAGGCAGGCGATGAGGCGAACTCTCCGCCCCTTGGTTGAGGAGGTAAAGGTCACTTTCGAAGAGAGGGAGAAGCTAGCCCCGCTCCAGATCCGAGCAGCCGAGATCAGGGCTAACCGAATGCTGGTCGAGGAGATCTCCAGGGGCGAGATCCAAGATATGGAGGCCGAGCTCGGGCTCCTGAAAACTGACGAGGAGGAAGCCGACGAAAAGGTTTCAAAGGTAACTCCCCGTGATCTCGACCTCGCTGCATTCTCAGACCTCTTGGCCCACGATCGATGAGTCTGGTACTAACCTCGGGCAAATCTCGAATCAGGGGGTGGACGACTATCTAGCGAACACCAGGTCGGAAGGGGAGCTCGCAGAAATGGGCCTGGCCTTATCCGAAGTGGCGTCAGATCCTGCTCTCCCTAATCCTTAGTTTTTACTTTGGGGTTGTTTTGGCACGTGTGGCCCCCCGTTTGTAATATTTATTTTCAGACTTCTTTGGAGTGTTTTGGTCATGGTGACCACTCTATAAAAAAATTTTGTTGTGCCATGCAAACTAAATTTCCATAACCTTTGGTTTTGAAAAGATGATGAGCAGAAATGAACTCGAAGTGAGAATTTCGGTTAAGTAGTTCGAAAATGGCACCCCAACTCTAATAAGTAAAGCTGAGTACGAAGTGAATACTTCGGTTTAAAAAGAAATTTGCGAAACTAAGCTTTGATTTTAAAGCGGAATACGAAGCGAGAACTTCGGTTTAGAGTTTTCGCAACAATAAGCTTTTAAAGTAAAGCTGAGTACGAAGTGAGTACTTCGGTTTAGGTTTGCGAGGTTAAACCTCGGCTTTAAATGATAGATACGAAGTCAGACTTCGGTTTTTTGTTTTTTTTTTTTTTGGCATACCATTATTAACAAAAAAGTTTAAGAAAACTTTAAGTTTTATTAATATGGATAGCTGGACCCGAAGTGGGCTGCCTACGTACCCTTATCGGGATCAAGCTGAATCGTAGTTCGATACAAATAAATTAGCTGTAAAAAAATTAAGGTGTAGAGAATTCCAAGACCTCGGGACTGGTTTTCCCTCTGAATCCTCAAGCTGATAAACTATATTTCGGACTTTGCGAGTAATTATGTATGGTCCTTCCCAATTAATTCCCAGTTTTCCTGCATTGAGCTCCTCGGTATTTTCATAAACTTTCCGGAGGACGAGGTCGCCCACTGCCAAGGGTCTGCCTCGGATTTTGGAGTTATAGTATCGAGCTACCGCGTTCTGGTAATTTTGGATCCGAACTAACGCCTGGTCCCGACGCTCGTTGATTGTATCGAGAGTATCCTGTAGGAACTCCTCATTTTCCTCAGCTCGGAGTGGGTTCAGCGAGGTACGGACTCCAGAGACCTCTATGTCAGCTGGGACTACAGCATCGACTCCGTAGACCAGGGAGAAAGGTGTTTCACTAGTGGCCCGGCGAGGTGTTGTTCGGATTGCCCAAAGAACGCCTTGCAGCTCGTCTGGCCAGCGCCCTTTGCGAGAGTCGAGCCGTTTCTTCAAGTTAGCAAGAATAACCTTATTCATCGCCTCGGCCTGCCCATTACCTTGCGGATAACGCGGAGTTGACTTATTGAGTCGAATCTTCCACTTCGCGCAGAACTCTTCGAACTTCGAGGAGATGAACTGCGGACCATTGTTCGTGACGATTTCGTGGGGGACCCCGTAGCGATAGATTATACTTTTTAGCACGAACTGTTCCACTTTGTCGCTTGTTACTTTCGCATAGGCTGCCGCTTCCACCCACTTGGAGAAATAGTCAGTAAGAGCGAGCACGTACTGAACTCCTCCTGGTCCCCGATGTAATGGACCGATGATATCCATCGACCACCTCATGAATGGGTAAGGTGCGAACACTGAAGACAGGAGCTCGGTGGGTTGATGAATTGACGGGGCGTGCTTCTGACACTTCTCACAAGTCCGAGAATATTTATCGCAGTCCGTGACCATGGTAGGCCAGAAGTAACCTTGCCTTTTGATTTTGAAAGCCAGAGTTCGCCCTCCGGAGTGATTTTCATTAGAACCATCGTGGACAGCTCGCATCAGCATCGCGGGTTCTCTACCAGCCACACAAGTTAAATAAGGACCAGCTACACTTCGGCGTAGAAGTATTCCGTTGTGAACGCAGTACCGCGCACTGACGACCTTGAGCTTCCTGGCTGCCCATTTGTCGGCTAGGAGTTCCCCTTTTTCCAGGTAAGCCCAGATCGGGCTCCACCAGTCATCTGCCCCCCAGCTGTTAGAATTCGTGCCGCTAGGAGCAGCATGTGGGATAATAGCTCGATTGTCAACTGGTGAGCTCGATTGGTCCGGAGTTGAACTCGCGTCTAGCTCAGCTTGAGGTGGATGAACTTCCATCGGAGTGGGCATAACGGGAGCCGGATCTTCCGAGGGTAAAGAGTCCGCAGCCGCTTTACGAGCTGCTTCCTCAGCAGCCAACTGTTTTTTCATCGTCCAGGTGACAACGTTTGAGCTCTCTAGTCGAATACTTGGAAACTGAATAACTTTGACGGGGATGATTCTTGTCATTGCGGGATCCGAAGTCGATGCCAAAGATGCTAAAGCGTCCGCAGCGGAGTTCTCACTTCGTGGGATCTTAGTGATTTCGAACTCCTCGAACTTAGCGACTAACTCCCGAGCTGTGGACAAATAAGCCGCCATACGACCATCCTTTGTCTCGTACTCCCCCAAAAACTGGTTGGTGACCAGCTGCGAATCGCAAAAAGCTCGAAGTTTTCGGACACCAATCCCCACTGCGAGGCGTAAGCCAGCAAGGAAGGATTCGTACTCGGCTTCATTGTTGGACGCACTGAAAGCCAAGCGAAATGACTGCTCGATCACTTCGCCTGTAGGAGAAGTGAGGCGGACCCCAATTCCTGCTCCCGATTTGGAAGAAGCACCATCCACATACAACGCCCACGGGGCTTCCACATTGTCGCTAACCGAAGAGGCTAGTGGGAGTTCGATCAAGAAATCTGCCAGCACCTGCGCCTTAGCACAGGTTCGAGTCCGGAACTCGATGTCGTATTCCCTCAACTCGACAGACCATTTAGCTAGCCGCCCGGATTGGCTCGGACTATGTAATACCGTCCGAAGTGGCTGCGTCGTCAGGATTATGATTGTATGGGACTGGAAGTAAGGCCGCAGCTTTCTTGCCAAAGTGACCACTGCTAGGGCCAATTTCTCCATCATAGGGTACCGAGACTCCGCCCCAGTAAATGACTTGCTGATATAGAAAATTGGTCGCTGCTCCCCCCTTTCTTCACGAACCAAAACTCCGCTGACCGCACTATCCGATACGGCTACGTAAAGAAAGAGCGGTTCTCCGAACTCAGGCTTCGCCAAGACCGGCGGTTCAGATAGATAGGCTTTGAGTTGGGCGAACGCCTCCTCACACTTTGCATCCCATAAGAAGTTTTTTCCCCCTTTCCGCAGCAGCTGGTAGAAGGGGAGGCATTTGTCCGTAGATCGAGAAATGAAGCGGTTGAGAGCTGCGATCCGTCCGTTAAGGCGTTGCACTTCGCGCAAGGTCCTAGGAGAACTCATAGACAGGAAAGCATTAATCTGCCTTGGGTTCGCTTCAATTCCTCTTTCTGTGACGATATACCCCAGAAATTCCCCTGATGGGACTGCAAAGGTACATTTCGTGGGGTTAAGTTTCATCCCGAACTGATTCAGGATGTCGAAGCAGACCTTCAGATCAGCGAGATGCGAGCGGGCTTCCATTGATTTGACCAGCATGTCATCGATGTAGACTTCCATGGTCTTTCCGAGTTGATGCTTGAACATTCGATTCACCAGTCTCTGGTAAGTTGCACCCGCATTCTTCAACCCAAAAGGCATCACCTTGTAGCAATAGATCCCGCGGTCCGTAATGAATGCAGTCTTCTCCTTATCGTCCGGGTTCATAAGGATTTGGTTGTAGCCAGAGAATGCGTCCATGAAAGACATCAGCTCGTGACCCGAAGTGGACTCAACTAACCGGTCGATATGCGGAAGTGGAAAGCTGTCTTTGGGGCACACCTTATTTAGGTCGGTGAAATCAACGCAAACTCGTGACTTTCCATTCTTCTTTTTGACTACCACTGTGTTTGCGAGCCACTCAGGGTATTTTACTTCGCGTATCTGTCCTGCCTTCAGCAAACGTTCAACCTCTTTGTTAACGATTTCAGCTCGCTCAGGACCCAGCTTCCTTCGCTTCTGCTTTACAGGTTGGAACGTAAGGTCCACATTCAGCTCGTGGGAGATAACTTCTGGACTGATGCCGGGCATCTCGTCTACAGACCACGCGAAGGTGGCCATTCTTTCTTTTAGGAAGGTTATCAGACTGGCGCGGAGCTCGCTATCCAATCCCACTCCGATCTTGATTTCCTGATCCGGAAACTTATCATTGATGAAAATGGACTCGGTGAGGTCGCCTTTTAACTGTTTCCGGACTGGATTCTTCGGGACCTCGAGCTGTGGTTGCTATTGGATCAGGAGCTTGTGACTTGCGAGGTAACAGCTCCTTGCCGTCCTTTGGCTTCCTAGAACCTCCCGGACTCCTTGCGGGCTCGGAAATTTAACGCACTGATGGTACGTTGAGGCCACTGCCTTCATCTGGTAGAGCCATGGAGTTCCCAAAATAACATTGTAGGCCGCAGGTCGGTCGAAAACCGTGAACTCCACCATTTTAACCACTCCTTGAGTGGATTCCGGTAATGTGATCGTGCCCAAAGACATTGACGTCTCGCTAGTAAACGAGACCAAAGGTGAGGGTAGTCCTACGATGTGTTCTTTCCCGATACCCATTCTAGTGAGCGTTTTGAGGAAAATCAAGTCTACCGAACTCCCAGTGTCAATTAGGATTCGGCAGACCTCGTGGTTCGCTACGTCAAGTGAAATGACGAGTGCGTCGTCATGCGGAGTGTCCAGCCCCTCAGTTTCCTTCTCGGAGAAAGTAATTTCAGGAAGATCGTTTGCTACTACCCTAGCTCGCTTCGGCTGGGGGCTAGTGAGCTTCCGCTGGTGGTCTTTGATCGCAGTGATGGAGTTCCGAAATAGACGCGATCCCCCCATTATCACGTCGATTCTTTTCTTGGGGGTTTCACTGCCATCGGACTGCTTCGGTTTTTTCGAAGGTGGAGCATCTTCGTCCACCTCGGGAGTCGATTTCTGCTCTAACTCCTCTATTGTTACGTTTGGCATTTCCCCCGCCACGTACTTTTCTGCGAGGAGGTGCATCAGCTTTTTACAGTCATGAGTAGAATGACTGCTGGTTTTGTGGAGTTCGCAGTAGGTGTCCTCATCTCGGACCCACTTGGTACTTGGGAGCACGCCACTCTTGGAGCGCGGCGAGAATGGCGGTTTGGATGGCGAATTCTTTGGAGAATTCTTTTTAGGAGAATGGGTGACTGCAAACGTGCTCGGCCCGGACTTCGAAGTCGTAGGCGGAGTCTTTTTGGCGGGCGGTTCGAACCGAGGTTTTCCTGCAGGCGGAGCGTTTTGTTTTTGTGCAGCGGCGAGTTTGTCTTCCTCCGCGACTATCCAGTTCGAAGCCCGGTGGAGTGCGTCCTGAATGGTTGGGAACCGATTTACGGACAGCTCTTCGCGGAAGCGAGATTCATGCCAGAGGCCGTTCTTGAGCGCGGCCAGGGCTGTGGAGTCCGAGAGTCCGGGAATCTTGACCTGGATCTCCTTGAACTTTGTTATGTAAGACCGGAGAGACTCTCCAGCCTTTTGGCTTAAGTTCCAAAGCTGAGCGTCCGTCACCACAGTTTCGATTAGGCTAGAATACTGCTTGACGAACGAGGTCGACAGCTCGGTAAAGTTTGAAATGGAGCCGGCTGCTAAAGATGCGAACCAAAGCAGTACCGGTCCACTAAACGTTTCTGCGAACAGCTTGCAGTACCCAGCGTCTGCTTCGTGGGGCTCGAGGTCCACCCGGCTAGCTGTCAGCAAGAACGTCTTGAGATGATTGGTCGGATCTCCTTTTCCTTCGTAGCTTGAGAACTTAATTTTGCCCGTATCTTTGATGCGGACTCGGGCTATTTGATCGGAAAAAGGAGTTCGCCTTGACTCCTCGATCACTCGAAAGATGTCTGGAGCTGAAGTGGTTGCATTGTGCATCACAGACCGCATGTCTCTGATTTCGCTCTGCATGCGGAAGATCTCGGGATTGGTAGCATACCCCGAAGTAGAAATATTTCCATCCATAGGGAGAGGAAGACGGACTGGGACCTCGGAAGATCGGACGACGCCGGGCTGAACCGGAGTGTGGCTACCGCCAACCAGCGGTGGCGCTGTTTGCGTATTGGTTTGAGGTGGGAACGAATCTCCTGGAGTGACATCTGTTGCTGCCACCCGATCGGCGTACGCGCGGTGGGAGGCTGAGAGGTCTGCTACGGACGTCATAACTTCCTCCAGACGAGCAGAGATCTGACCCTCCAAGGTGTCGAATCGTTCAGTAAGAGCGGCGGAGGCGGCTTGCTGACGGTCGGACTTTTCGGACAAGTCCTGCAGGAGCTTCTGGATCACCTCCAAAGATGCCTGATTGGGAGAGCTGGTTGCCATAGTGGTGGTTGCGTGGAGTGTATTTGTGTAAGAAATTGGAACTAACGAGAGTCAGGCGATAACTCCCCTCCTTCTAGCGCCAAATGTGAGAACTGAGATTGAACTTCTCCTTCCGAAGTGATTTGAATACGGAGGAGCTTATCGCCGTTGGAGCAGTTCCGAACTGAATTGAGAGAGTTTTTGAGTATTTGAATTTGTATTGCTTTTTTGGAAAAAATGTTCGACCCCTTACAACTGACACCCCCCTTACATATTTATACCGACCAATTTATTACTAAATTAATGCACCATTAATAGGACGCGATTTGCGCGGTCTAATTAATCCTCTTGAATGCGGGAATCTTTGACCGGGCCCGAGCTGCGAGCTGACCAGCACGAAGCATCTCCGCGCTCTCTTCCTTTCTCCGGGCCTGATGGGCCGATCAGTAATTCCCTCTTGGCCCAGTAGATAAGCCCGGCCTAGGCCCTCTTGCCTATTGTCCGAGATGGCAGATCGTGGGTACAACAGTGCGAGCATAGACATTTAGCTTCTTGGAGCCCATCAGGCCCTTGCCCTTCTTCACCTTGTCCGCCAGCACAGAAGAAACCTCACTACCCTCCTGCTGAGCCTCGGTTGTCTTGACAGCTGCATTGGTTTCCACAATATCATCAATACCCATCGGATCATCCGTAAGGTCCTCCCCTGCCTCATCCACCAAGCTCCCAACAGTAGGGTCGCCATTGTCGTCACCATCGACCCCCATTAAATCCTCGACATGATTGTTCCCAGCGGACACCTCCGCAGGCCCACCAGGAGGATCCACTGAAGCAATAGAAGCTACCCCAACAGAGTCCTTCACAGCAATAGTTTCTTGGGTTTAACTCTAAAAACGTTATAAGAGGTAACTGTTTTTTTTTTTTTTTTTTTTCTTGAATGCTAAGTTTTTTTTTTCCTAAAAAGGAGAGAGAATTTGATCGAGGAAGTGATAGAGAATGAGACTTATAAAACGAAAAATTTGAATGCTAAGTTCTTACACTCGTATATTAGAGAGGTCTCGAATTCTTGTCTATTCATTTGTATGTATTTTAATTTTTATATATGCCCAAACCCATAGAAACCTATAAACAACTTCTTTTAGATATTTTGGACTTTATGCTCATAATCTCTTTGAGTGGGGATCTAAATATATGAAATCATTTAGGTCCATAATTAATAGTATATTACATAGTTGTTGATAGTATAATGTAATCTTCTTGTTTCGTCTGTGGATTTGATCTAAACTAGTAGTAGTCTCCTTTGATGAATTGATTCAATCGTTTGAGCTCTCCATTTTGATGGTCCACAATGGCTCTAACCACATCAACCATAGAGATCAGTCCTACTATCTTTCCATCAATCACCGGTACATGCCTTATATGATGGTCTACATCATTTTAAAAAGCAAACATTGAAAAAACTATATTTAAGAGGGATCATTGTAGCTATTGAAGAATTACATATTGGATTCTTGTATATGTATGTGTATAATAAACTACCTGACATAAGCTGCATTGCTTTGATTATGTTTGTTCCAGACGAAACAGTGACCAATTTGCTCTGGTCAAATTAATTCCCACAATTTTTTTAATAAATTTAACTGGATCAGTAATAGACTAAATGTTTCCAAATATTATTAACTTGAGAATGTTTATGTTTATTCTGACCTCATCAGTCATAACTTCTCCAACTTTTGTAAGTTTTGATGATCTTCCGGCCCAAATAATCTTTTTCATATAGTCTGTTTTATTACAATGAAGAATCAACCAATCCAATATAGGTGTAGTTATAAAAATTATTTAAAAAATAACACTTATAAAAGTAACTTAATTTCATGAAATTGAGCCTAACTGTATTTGTTTTATACCTCTCTCTGTCACTATTCCTGCAATATAGTGCTGGTCTCCAGGTTTTAAGACAACCAACGATCCAATATTATGCTTTGCCATCTGCTTTTTGTTTGATTAGAAGAAAAAAAGCTATAACTAAGACATCCCAAACATTAAAAAATATATATATATATATATATACGAAAAAACACCAAAATACTCTACGGATTAGCATTCATTATACAAAATTGAAAGTGGCTAGCAAGCTAAACAAATCTACACACTGTATATGCAACAAATAGAAAGAACTACATAGTCGCGATTGCTAAAACCATTAATCCAAAGACATTGTAATTAAGTATTTCTATACGTGTATGCATGACATAATATACAAACATATGGGCACTATAATGTTATTACATAAAATACAAATACATGTAATCATATGTCTTATTAGCTGGGACACATACAACGTGGAGTAGACAACGAACCTAAAGTACTAAAACTAATCGGCAAATAGAATACTAATATGTAGCTCACTGTTAGACCACATCGATCATAGATGTCAAGTAATAAGTCCTAAATATTTTTAGACTTGTACCCAACTTAAAAATGCTTAGAAATACGTGTATGTAAGTAACGTGATGAGCAAATCATACATTTAACGAGATTATAAAAAGGAGTTGAACGAACATTCTTAACTGCGTCAAAAACAGTGTCGTTTGTACGGCATGAGATCCACGTAGCAACATCAGTCTCCTTTGTGGAGAGCACATCCGCCACCGTCAGATTCTCCAATCCTTTCTCCGGAGGCGGAGGTGAAGTAACGCAACCAAAACCGGCTGATACTTTCCTCTGAATCTTTGGGACCTCATGAGCTCTTGCTAACAAACCTCTCACAAAAGCTTTCATTTTTTTTGTCTTAATAGGCTCTTTTTTGGAAACAAATGAAACAGAAACAAAAACATGAATTGGGTTTTGTAATAAAGGAAGGTGAAAGACTCTTTGCTTCCAAAGAAAGACTAAGACATACCTTGCCTAAACCAAAAGTTAATTGCTTTTAATTATAAATTAAGAAGAAGTTAAAGTTGGATGAAAAAGATCTTGATTGTTTGATTTGATTGCTCCAAGAGGGAAAAGTATGTACATTAAACCACACAAACTTGCAAATAGAAGAATTATAATTGGATATTCGATATGTTTGGTTCATTCGCATACTGGCTTCGTGTCGAAGCTGCTTAAACAAATGGCAAAAGCTTGAAAAGCAGAGATCGGGTAACGATAATCCATAGTGAAAATGTCTTTGCCTATCTTCCCAAACTGTAATATCACTCTATCTTGTTCTTCTTCTGGAATGTTCATGTTCTTCCCTGCTTCTGCAGCAGCTGCCACTAGCTGGAAGTTTTTCACCGAGGCAACTGTGACTCGACCTTTGAAGTTGAGACACCAGCATTGGAGCTGTTCGTGCCATCTCGGCGACTTGTTTTTCAGAACTAATGGCTCTTTTACAACGAATTCTTCTCCCAGGTTCCCTGAGCAGAAATCCATCAAAGGCTTCTTCTTCTTCTTTCCTTGGTTTATGAACTCAGTAGGTGACTGGACTTGGCCGCCTTCTTGAATTGCCGAAACCGGGATACTATGCATGATACATTGCATTCTTCTTGGCCCTCTTGTTCTCAGAACATTCAGCTCATATAAGATGGAAGCTATATTGTAACTACTAGATGTTGATGATACCCATGGAGACACTTGCATTGATGGTGGGAGTTTTCGGTCAAACGGAGGAGGTTGGTTTTCGTAGACTGTGAACTTGGTTCCCAGGAAATTGGATCTGTCCACACACACACACAACAAAAGTTATATTATATTGACATAACGATAATATATAGAACAATGAAGGTGCTAGACTTTAACCTCAGTTTTCCTATGTAATTACTGCTACTTCTTGAGAAGTCATTTCCTGACAAGGATACAACAAACTCTGCACCTGTCGCCCTCCTCACTCTCTTTGCGGATAACAACAGCTTACTCTTGTCACCAGAAAGAGCTGCAATCATATAGAGGAAGATGGGATATAATATAGTCCAAACTCCAAACTCATATCATAAGAGGTTCTGAAGGTGATAATAGTAAAACTAACCAGGGCTTAAACCAAGATAGAGACGGAATATTCCAGTAGCTCGTTCCCGTTTGATAAAGCATTGAATTGGAGCATCTCTAGGACCAGGCTGAGACCAAAAGAATCCAAATTTTTAGACACTGATCATACACAAATCCAAAAGCAGAGTGTTTGAAGAACGCAAACTAACCTGCTTTAAGGAAACAGGAAATGTCAACAAACCAGAGAGCTCAGGAACCTTAACAACTTCTTTAGTCATCTCTCTCCAAGACCTACAAACGGAAGCACAAGCAACGACATCTCTCCTCGCAGGCCAAAGAGTTTGTCCAGACTCAATCCGATGGATAATATCAAGAAGCAACTCCGGAGGCAAATCAACCCAAATACTCTGATTCAAACCTTCATTAGCTGATAATAAAGAAGAAGAAGACAAAGATGATCCTTCTGGTGCAATATGTGACCTCCCTCGTCTACCAATACCTTTGTACTTGTTCTTCACCCTAAACTCTCTTACTATGTTCTTAAACGACATTGCTCTACACTGCTTCTGTATTGAAACCAAACCAAATCAAAACAAAACAAACAAACAAAAAAAACAAAAACCCAAATTTATTTATGTTATATATACCTGAATTTGTTGTCTGCTCCCCCAAGAAATTTCTCAGCTTCGTTAAAGCTTTTTTTTTCAAAGAAACAGAAATGTATCAGAGATTAATCAAAGTATTAAACGACTCAATTCCATGAATATTCATCGAATAAAGCAATTAAAAAAAAAAAATCCCCCAATTCATGAAAAGAGCATGGATCCAGCTTCTCCGGCATTATCGTGAAGACTTCGAGAAAAGTTTTTTTTTTTTTTTTTACAAATGAAAACATCGAGAAAAGAGAAAGAGAGAGAGAGGATTAATGTACCAACAAAAGCGACAAATCCATGGGGAAGCTCAAAAAAAAATCAGATTGAGACAAAGTTTTTTCTTCTTCTTCTTCCGATGAAATTAAAGCTTATCTTCCCAGGAAATGGAGGTGAAAAAAACGAACGGAACCACCACCACCACTACCACCAAACCACCACCTCTCCGATGACGTAACCGTAGCCGACGTGAGTTTCGATTACGGAAAGGAGGGAGGAAGGAAGGAAGGAAGGAAGACGACAGTAACCGCAATAATTTCGAGGAAGAAGAAGAAAAAGAGAAGACGGAGAGTTTTTTTTATTTTTTTTTTATTTTTCTTAATTAATTTATTAAAACGGATAAAAAAGACTAGTCAGCGCGGCTCGTGTTTTTTTTTTTTTTTTTCAATTGAAATTAGTAAATTACTTAAAATAGGATTATGGAAGAACCAATTTACATTTTGCTTTTTAGAGGGTTATTTATTACAACTGGATTTTCAAAATGTTTACTAATTGGGATAACATATCTGAGGTTTTGACTAGGGTTTATTTTATGAATCTAGTAAATGGTTTAAGAAATTAATGGATTATATATATTATAATATTAAAATTGATGGATCAACTCACACTAATCCAATCCATGGATTTAATAAATTGAAATTTGGATCTTCATAGATTTATGGATCAAATGGATGGATTAATAAGTTTAATGATTTGAATTATAATACTTGGATTCTAGGGGTCAAGTTCAACCTCTCTTATTCACCTTCTCTTAGTTAGCCAATCAAAATTTACCATGTTTTTAATTAAATAAACAAAATAGTTAATATTATATAAATAAAGCAATTAAAATAAATCAACATAACTCAATAAGACAAAAAAAATCCTAAATTGCAAAGTTAATGACTCTAATAGTATTTATTGTTTTTAATTATAAAATATAAACTCTAACCTTTTTTATAAACCAAGACGACATGTAATTTTGTTTAACTGTAGAATTTAAACACTAACCACTCTTTTATAAACTCAAACCAACATTTAGGTTTTTTTTTTAAATTGTAAATCTAAACACCAATTCATATTTGTAAATCCAAACCAACATATAATTTTGTTGAATTGTAAATTCAAAACCTCAACCACTGAATTTCATAAATCTAAAACGACATAAATTTGTTTACTTGTAAAATCAAAACCTTAATACTTCTTTATAAGTCAAGACCAACATTCTTTTTTCACTAGCTTTAGGTCGATTAAGTAAACTTTTTAATTAGGCACGAAAACGAATGATAGTACCGTACTCCTTATATTCACAAACGTAAATGTATTTTCATATTCTTTCAGGTCACAAATTATTTTTATTTATTCAGTAGATTCATGAGTTACATTAAATAATATATAAATTAGTTTATAGGAATGAATTTTTGATTACTTGATGAAAATGTTAATATATTTTATTTCATAAATTCTAAGTCATTTAAAATTATTTTTGACATGAGCTAAAATTATTACTTATGAGATACTGAGATATAGAAAAATTAAATTTAGGAAAATGTTGGATTTCAAAACAATTTTATGAATTTTTATACTATTTCTGTTTTGTTAAGTTTTTAATATTTCTAACACTAACTAAGATATATATTTGATATGATGAACAATTCTATTTTTAATATATTTTATTAATTTTATCCATTAGAACAAGTACATCAAATTACAATATGGTTTTGTGATAAAATAAAAATTTAAATTTTATTGAAAAATGGAGTATGTGGTAAAGTTCAAACACTAAGAAAAAAGAAAAAAATAATGTTAGCTTAAAAAAAAAAACTAGTTTTGGAATATTTCTTCTCCCAGACACGAATATCGAGGAGACCCTTTCAACCATTTTCTCCGGCGCCGGTGAGACTCCTTCTCGCCGGCGTCGGGATCCATCTTTAACTTTACCTGCTTATCTGTTAGTCGATCTTGCTAGTAGTTCCTTTTTCAAGTTTTTCTCTCTGTTTTCCTCTTGTTTTAACCCTATTACAACCCTAATAAAATCTTCCACCGATTCAAACCACAATTGCCGTATGCTCCCACCGATCTACACTCCTCTGGAGAGACTCTCTTCGCAAATATCGGGAAACCATTTCTCTCACCCCTCACCATGGCAAATTACTATGAAGATAGGATTTTCCCCAGTGGACTTATCTTCAATCGTCGTTTCTAACCAAGGCCACCGACTGACTCCGCCAAACTCACCTTCACCAGGGATGCTTCCGCTCTCGGGAAAATCTCTGCTACTTTTGGATAGTCGCCTCAACCAGTTCTCACTTTGGCAATCGGTTATGACACTAGGATTTTCTCCAGTGGACCTAGTTACCAAAGACGATCCCTGCTACCACGGCCACTACATGAACCCGCCGGCTCCCCACTCAACGGAGAACCCGTCTGCAACGCAGATCTCTCCGTCCATCTCGGGCGGCCGACAACCCGACCATTCCTTGCGGCGACCTCTTGGAAACCTAGGGTTTCCCTTAGTGGACCTAGGCCTCAAGAAAAGCCCATTAGCACAAAAACATGTCAAACCCATTTATTATCCTCAGGTTGGTCAAAAGAGGAAGCCTAGGCCCTTTACTTCATCGTTTATGGATTTCCAGTGCAATGTACTGCTTCGTTTCCCTTTACTCTTTGGTCGAAGACTCCATTGGAGAAAGGTAATGACAGTACTGATTTGGTTATTCATCTATTTTTCACGGAACCTGGCCTTAGATGCTTCTAGAGTAATGAGATTTGGTTATAAAAGCATATGGATATATGGTATTTGCTCCTTGAACTGCTCTAGTAAAAGTGGTAATCTCGATTTTGAACACATCTTGTTCATTGACGGATACAAACTAAGCTGGCTATTTGATGATTACAAGCATCGTCTTTCAACCACCTCCACCACATGGATCTTGTCCCAACCAGTCCTTATTGTGAATTCACAAAGTGATCCGAACCTTATGCTTTGGGTTTCAAAGCAATCCCTAACCAACTATAGCACCATAGTCACCGGTTTCTTTGCCGTCCTGTTACTGTGGGTTCCTATCGCCCCGGTGGACATTGAGGCACTGATACCTTTGTTAACGTCACAATGTCGGATGACAGTGACTATTCAACCATCCTTTGAAGCCCTCGAAGATGGTCTATCGATGTACCATGATCTCACATGTACCATTAGGCCCTCAAGCCTGTGGCTCATAGCTCTCTTGGACTATACAATCGATGTTTTTCTTTTATCACTCTGTTTATCACCTGTTGGCATTGGGGAATGCTTTTTCTTTGTTGTTTCAAACTCTGCTCCTTGCCTCTTCTATGTACTTGTAATGGACTCTTATATATTTGAATGAATGAAGGCACAAGGTTTGACAAAAAAAAAATGTTAGCTTTAAAATACTACTCCCTCCAGGAAAAACGGCTTTTTCATACCCCGACAATAGGCCTGTGTTGAATTCATACATTTGACTATTGATCTGGCCTAAACATACATTATGTTTATGAATATTTGAATTTCGTACCCCAACTTCAAAATCAATACCCCAAGTATAATTGTTGTGCCATAACATACAAAAATGTGTTTATCGACTAACTCTGTTAAGCTTCCGTTTAACCGTTCTGATGTGGATTCCACGTGTGCGCAGCGATCCAAACGACGTCGTTTTGGCTAAACATAAAAACTAAAATTTTGACCAAAACGTCGTTTTGGTCAATTTCTCTCACAAAATCTCTCTTCATCTATCGCGAAACTCTCTCACGGCAGAGGAACCATAGAATTTGGGCGTTTTCAATTTCGAGTCGACCTGAAAGAGCTGCCTAAACACCTATTTTGGGCTACCTAAACTACTTCAGATCGACTCGAAAATTAAAAATGCCCAAATTCTAGGGTTCCTACCTGCGAGAGAGAGTTTCGGGAGAGAGAAAGAGAGATTTTGTGAGAGAAATAAAAAACGACGTCTTGTTGGTCAAAATTTTAGTTTCTATGTTTAGCCAAAACGACGTCGTTTGGATCGCTGTGCACACGTGGAATCCACGTCAGAACGGTTAAATGGAAGCTTAACAGAGTTAGTCGATAAACACGTTTTTGTATGTTATGGCACAACAATTATACTTGGGGTATTGATTTCGAAGTTGAGGTATGAAATTCAAATATTCATAAACATAATGTATGTTTAGGCCAGATTAATAGTCAAATATATGAATTCAACACAGGGCTATTGTCGGGGTTTGAAAAAGCTGTTTTTCCCACTCCCTCCACACAGATTAAGAAGTGTTTACTTTTAAAATTTTTAACTAATTAGAAACAATAATGCATAATAGAAAATATTAAATTAATCTAAAAGTTGTATAAAAACTTGAAAACATCTTATATTATGAAACAAAATTTTTTTTTCTAAAACATCCTATATTATGAAACGGAGAGAGTATCATCTATAAAAATTTTACATTTATGTTTTACAGAAGAATAACATTGAAATGAAAAAGAAATTAAAGAAATACCATTTGTCCACAGTACTTTTGTCAAAAAGGTAATAAAATTACCAAGATTTATCTTATTCTCTTTTTTTTTTCCTCGGTCTCTTTTTTTTTTTTCACTATCTCCAATGTTGTTCCACCATATTCTTCTTTTCACCATGAAACACCATCATTTCTTCTGTCATAATATGTTACAATTGACTTCACAAACACAACACACAACATCAATTCTTCCTTTCGGTTTCTCTCTTTCAAATTACAGAAAATATCAATTTTCTCTCTCTAGATTTCAAATTCTCTTAGAATCTCCGTCGTTATGTTTTTTCTTATTTAATTTATGACATTTTCTTATATAATTCGCTACCTTATCAAATTACATGTGACAATATAATATCTCTTTTTTAATACGTTATTTTTTAAGTTACACGTTCTTTATTAAAATTACACTAGATTCGGACCCGCACGTACGTGCGGGAAT
Organism: Camelina sativa; assembly: GCF_030686135.1. Classification (NCBI taxonomy): domain Eukaryota; kingdom Viridiplantae; phylum Streptophyta; class Magnoliopsida; order Brassicales; family Brassicaceae; genus Camelina; species Camelina sativa. The sequence continues at coordinate 31,932,025 of NC_141896.1, read as the reverse complement.
GATTTCAGAACCAAAATTTGTTATCATATTTGCAATATATTACGTATATATATATGAAATTATTAATGTAAACATATTTTTTTAAGAATGTTATTAACATTCATAACCCTATCTCATACTATAAGTTTAGTATTCAATTTATTTTTTATTTGGTTAGACAACAAATGATGAGATTACATTGAAAAAATGGTAAGAAAAAAGTGATGTATCTATTTGGGACCGAAAACCCGTCTTGTCCCGCCCCAAGAAATATCAAACCGGGCTAAAATATTAAAACTTCTCAAATCAAATGACCTAAATTGTCTACCTGAATAAATCCAACTCGATAGGCTTGCCCATAACAATTTTGCTATTTTTTCCGTAAAACCCCATAGGAGAAATGTCTGCATTCATCACTTTAAAATTTTGCAAAGCCCATGGATAACATGTGTTTCAATTAAAAAAAAGTTCCAATATAGATAATTATATGTTAAAGGGATTGAGATAAATTTTTCGTTTTTATATTCTCAAACTATCTAAAGTTTACAAAAAAAAAAAACCCAGTTTTTTTCTACCAATCCGAAGTTGACATGTACAGTTAGTCAGATACTCAAAAGAGATTTGAGAATTGAATATAGGTACCCAAAAAGAAATTAGTTTATCCAGATTTTTGTCAGATATTTTATAAAGAATATTTGGATAGTATTTTTTCGTTCCCTTCTTCCATATTTTTTGTATGTCGTGGTCCTTTTTCTGCAGATAATTCGAAATTAAGCTCGGAAATCTCGGCTTAGTTGAATATGTTGAGATTGGATTTGATATTCGTAATTCTTGTTTCAAAATTTATTACAATTAGTTAGAATATTCTTTCTTCCTTAGTATTTAATTTGCTTACAGGTCTGTTTGGATACACTTGTATCGTATACAGTTCATATATTAATTGTGTATGTTTGGCTCTAAGTTATACATATCCTTATTCTGTTTTTAATGGCATTTCATGTAATAAATAATCTTTAACCCTATGTCTACTTATTAAAAATGCTTTCCTTTTAATAGTATTGATTTTTTCTGATATGTAATATGTAAGATATATATTAAAGAAATGGGTGAAAGATTATGACGGATTACTCGTATTTTCATTTTTGATATTCCCAAACTCTATAAAATATTCAAATACTAATTTTTTTTCTTCAAAATAATCATCTTAAAGTAGGCACATACCCATTCTGAAGTTGACGCTTACTCAAATTAAAGATTTTGAGAACTGAATCTAGCTAGCAAAAATGTTTATACTTTAACTTGTTACCCATTTTTTTTACACTATAATATTTTTTATTTTTTGAATTACACGTGTGTATCTTATACCCGCTATAATTAGTCATGATATTTGAAATAAATAGTATGGAGATTTTGAATATATTACACCCGTCCCATTTATCATGAATAGTTTGTCAACATTTTTTATTTTTATATATTCAAAAATAGAAATGTATATGGAAATATTTTTCTGATAGATAAAATTAAAATAAAATATTACTATTTAAGTCTTAAATGTGTAAACATTGTTTTGTTTTGTTTTGTTTGATTGACATAATTTAAATAACGAATAAATTAAATGAAAATAAAACAGATAATGTGAATTTACAATTTCTAATTAGTTTTATAAAATGTATTATTAAACATTTTCATTATGGGACATAAATGTCTACACCTTGTGATATATGTTGTGTTGATGGATACACAAATCTACAATACAATTACATACTATTCTCTTCTATATCTTAAGACTAAACACCATAAACAATAAAAAAATGACATGAGTACATCATATGAAAAGCCAGATTTAATCGACGGTAAATCTATTTGTAAAAAGTTTAGTAAATGGAAAATTGTTTAAATGTTTATAGACAATGGTAATGCTTGTAAATATATAGGATATACGATGACTATATTATGTGTGTATAAATGATCAAATTAACTCATGTACAAAACCTAGATGCATCCTTACACTCTTTAGGTTTAGGTATTATGTATGTCACTTTTTATGTATGTCATCCACTATCTGCAAATACAAAATTCCATATTTAAATATAAATTGACAAAATTGTGAACCTACAATAAAATAAAAATAAGACTCACCCCATATAAAATATAGGAGATTAATGATGGACTTTGGTTACATATTCAACATCATCTGCCGTTTTCTTTTCTAAAACCATTGCACACTCGTATTCCAAGCTATGCAGGGTTAATTTTCTCAGTGGCTGATGAAAATATTCTTTTTATGAAACAATTTATATAGTGTGTGCAACTTTAAGAAGATATATACAGCTCGAAGATAGTTAGGGTTAGTAGGATCAAAATCTCAACAAATAAATACTTAATTGCATATTACTTTAATTTCTCAGGCAAAATAAAAGCTGAATTAACAGCATATCTTGATTAAATATCTTTTAATCAGTATTTTAGTGAATCAATAATTCAAATTTTCTTAAAATTTTGGGAGTTTTTGAAACTATCCAAAAATCCAATCAAATATTTGATCAAGGTATGCTGTTAATTTCGGGAGTAGTAAATTATTTAATTGTTTTTTGCAAATATTTTTTCTTTCGTTATCATTTATAGCATTTTGAAATGATACTACAATTAGGGTTGGTTGAAAGGTATATTAGTTAGTATAATTTAAATATTTCATAATTAAGCAAGTAATTAAATTAAGATCATATTCTAAGATACTTTCCGAGATTTTGGTTTTAATTTCCGAGATTATGTTAACTTCCCTCATAAATTAAACACATCTTTATTATTTTAGAAGATATTGTAAGATTGAATTTTACTAATCGATGACTTAAAGATTATGTTGCTAATTATGTGGTTAGGTTTTAATTGGTTGTTTTAATTCTACTCTAATTATGGGGGTTGATTTATTTAGATTTTATGATAGGTTTAAATTCCTTCCGATTTTTATGTGTTAATGTGTTAAAATCATTTAATATTTGTTCTATCAAACTGTTTGGCTATAAGTATATATATCCTTATTCTTATTTGAGTGGCATTACATGTAATAATCTCTTAATCTATGTCTACTTATTAAAAATGCTTCTCTTTTAATAGTATAGATGTCTTTTAATAGTATAGATGTGATTTTTTTGAAAACATGATTTGTAATATTAAAACACATTGTTTTTCTAAATAATACGCTTCTTTTCCGTATATCATGATATTTTTATTAACTGACACATTTTTTCACAAATAACAATATGTAGCTATACTTTTGTTTTTTGTTGTTTGTTTGTGGGCAGTTTTGATATTTTTTGTATGGTACTTACCTAAATTTTCTAACACAATAATATTTTCTTAGTTCTTTATGAATGTACAATTACTATTACTATCCTAGTTTTAACCCCGCCTATTTTCGCGGACTATCTATTATTCTTTGTTATATCATTTGGTTCGATCTTAGATTAATAAATGTCGGTTTGGTTCACTTCAATTCGGTTTGGTTTATCCTCCCACTCTAAAAAATTTCAGAGGTCAACAAAACAACGAAACAACTCACTCGAGTAAAAAAAAAATCCGTACACATTTAGCCACAGAACGCCTCCATAAACCTTCGCATTTCACAGATTCGTCCGTCTTTGTGTAATCGGAGAATCACAACAAACAAAAGAAAATGGGAACCCTAGGAAGAGCGATTTACACTGTGGGCAACTGGATTCGTGGGACTGGTCAAGCTCTTGATCGCGTTGGTTCTCTTCTCCAAGGGAGCCACCGCATCGAGGAACATCGTAAGCTTCTTCAGATCCTTCACTTGCTTACGCTCTATATTGTACCCTAGATCCAATTCATATCTCTAATTTGTATCTTCTTCAGAAATTTTCCTTTGATTCGAGAAATTTGTGGTTGGATTGAGAAATTTGATTAGAGAAATTTTGTGGTTTGTTTTTGTTTTTTTCAGTGTCGAGGCATCGGACGTTGATGAATGTGTTTGGTAAATCTCCATTGGTGGATAAGGATGTGTTTGTGGCTCCGAGTGCTTCTGTTATTGGTGATGTTCAGATCGGGAAAAGCTCGTCCATTTGGTATGGGTGTGTTCTTCGAGGTGAGGCTTTGATTTTTTTTTCACTAGTCTTAAAGAGATTTTGGTTCCATGTTATTACTCCTGAGAGCCCTAGAAAATGGGAGTATATAGTCTTAATGGTGTTTGGTTCAAACGAAGTACCAAATTTGCAGCTCTATATACTGTGCAACCTCGTGCGAATTAGTCATAGTTTAGTGTTCTGTTTGCTTCAGCTGTTAGTGTTAATCATACAGCATAATACAAACACTAGTCTAGTTTTGTTTGGTAAGACTTGTATGAGTTGTGGGTTGGCCTTTTCATTTGACTAGTTTCAGGAAATGTAAGTTCAGTGACGTTCTAATCTTGTGTTGCTGTTATTGGTTACTGTCTTGATCCTTAGTTCTAGATTTAGTGTAGCGTTGATGGAAATGACATGAAGTAGGTGGAGACCTTTTTTGTATATTGATCTGGGGTTTTCATCTTGTGCAGGTGATGTGAATAACATTAGCGTTGGATCAGGGACAAACATTCAAGACAATACTCTTGTACATGTTGCAAAAACCAACATAAGTGGCAAGGTTCTACCTACTCTAATTGGGGACAATGTAACAGTAGGTAAACCTAAAAAGTGACTTATCAGTTTTAGAATATCTGTTTTATGGAATTGAGCAGGTCATAGTTGCATGATTGTTACTTATAGTGTTCTCTCTTTAACTTATGCAGGTCATAGTGCTGTCATACATGGGTGTACTGTTGAAGATGATGCATTTGTGGGCATGGGAGCTACACTACTCGATGGTGTGGTGGTTGAGAAACATGCCATGGTTGCTGCTGGTTCTCTTGTGAAACAGAACACGCGAATCCCTTCTGGAGAGGTATCTTTCTATTCACCCTTTTTCTGTGGTTTACTACTGCCTACTAGGTTTGTGATAAGACTGAAACCGGAAACTGCTTTATTTCTCTCTAAATTGAAGCAGAACCAGAGAATTAATGGTTACAAGAACCAAAGATAGACCCTTATGTTTTGTTATGTACAACATATAAGCTCTACCAAGTAACCCCAGCTAGAAATGCATTCTATCATTGGCTAGTTATAGTAGACTATAACAAAGGCTTGCACTGCTGAACTTCTCAAGTAGACCCACTGTGTGTCTTTGCTTTACAATTTGGTTGATACATTGTTACTTACTTACTGCAATGCTATGCCGACAAATCATATTGCATTTGTCGAAATCTGAAAACCACTTTCGCCCTCGTTGCAAATCTGCTTGTATCTGAAACAAGGGTGACTGGAGTAATTGGAGGGTGCTTGTGTTTCCATTTGTTTGATGAGGATTAAAAGTCTTGTTTTGCTATTCGTTTGAACTACTTTCTTCAACCATCGACTTGAAAATATATTTACAAGGACAAATCTAATGGGTTTATGTGGCAGGTGTGGGGAGGAAATCCAGCAAAGTTCATGAGAAAGTTAACAGATGAAGAGATAGAGTATATCTCACAGTCAGCAAAAAACTACATCAATCTCGCACAGATTCATGCCTCAGAGAACTCAAAATCATTTGATCAGATCGAGGTTGAGAAAGCGCTTAGGAGGAAGTATGCACGCAAGGACGAGGATTACGATTCAATGCTTGGGATTACCCGTGAAATTCCACCTGAGTTGATACTTCCCGACAATGTGTTACCTGGTGGTAAACCCCCAGCCCAGGTCCCGACTACTCAGTACTACTAATTCCAGTCTCAGGTTGTTTTTGTGTGTTAAATCATTTCAAGACAGGATTGATTCTCTGGAAGGTCGAGAGAGATATTATTTTGGTTTTCACTTTTCTTCCGAGCAAGCAGCGGATTTATCATCCTTGCTCAATAATGTACCGTTGCATTATGAAGTCATTTCTTCGAGGAACAATTGCAGAAAGAGAAACAAAGTTGCATTCACTACCTTTTTGCTCTCTCTTTCTCTCACTGTTCTTCCCCTTTCTATTACCAATTAAACAAAAGAGAATCATATAAGTCTTCATAAGGGACTCTGTTTGGTATTCTCTATTCTTTAAGGTAAATCATTCGAACTTAAAAGGGTAAAAACAGGGAGAAGTGAAACTCAACAATTCTTTTATCCCCACCATGTCTAATGTTCAACCCTAAACGTCTCATTGTTACTCGAGTTAAATCCATTATGTCACAAAGCCAGTTATAAAATGAGTAAAAACCAAAATACTTGGGACATCCAGTGACTTGGAACTTTTTGACACCAAAGAACTAAACAAGAGAACATTGTAACCCCTCAAGTTGATTAGTAAATCCAACTTTAACATATTCTCACTTGCTCACATCTCCATTGGTGCAACATCTTGATCACCTGAACCACCTTGTTCCCCAGTTCCAGCAGCAGCAGGAGCAGCCTCGGGTTCGGCCTCACCCTCACCAGCATCCTCCTCTTCCTCAGGAACCTTCTCGAACGTATCGATCACCTTTTGTATGCTTTCCTGGTCCAAGAAATGAAACGGCTCCTCGACTCCTAGAACAGAAACAGTGCAGAGCGAGCTCTTCAGTGTTTCCCCTTGCAGAGTTTCCCTTATGGCCATAATAGCATCTTTTATCAGATCTTCCCTTGATGATTCTTGGAAGCTCTCGTATCTGCGTTCCAAATAGGTTTTTGCAGCTTGTGAACGTGACCCGATAGCAAATGCTTGATATTCAAAGTAGTTTCCGCTAGGGCAGTTGTAGTAGAGGTGGGCTCCTGACTCGTCCAATCCACCTACCAGTAAACCAACACCATAAGGCCGTTTCCATGACCGTTGCGTGCATACCTGCTCAAGGAGAAGTATGAAGAAGGTAAATGCAAGACCAATAAATGGGTTCACCGATGAACAAATTGAGAGTTCTGTTCAAAGTACAAGACGGATATATGAGGGTTCTTCTCAGAAAACAATAAAAATTGGCAATACAGCCGCTAACTATATGTTTGACAGACATGAAAATGACTAGGACGTAGCAAGCAAAACTCTTTTGAAGTTAAAAACACTACATTAGATGCCAAAAGTAGCGAAAATGTAGCAAAAAAGTTACAGTATATGGAAATCATAAAACAACAACATCTTGCTGAGGAATGGTTCATCATGCAAGTGAAGAGACACGACAAGTAAAAGAGATCAACAAGAACATATACCCATTTTCAACTGCTAAAGAAAACAACTTTCTTCACCAGGCAGAGAATGCCAACAGAAACAACTAATACAACCGAAGGAGAAAACCAGCACATTCACAGTTCTATCGACAAAGAAGATAATTCAATGATGCCAACCAGAAACAACTAATACAAGTTAAGGAGCAAAACAGGACAGTCTAATGCAGGCATCCTCTTGGTATATATTAACCCTTTGCATTCGGATTAAAACAGCTTAGACAAAGCTTTTGGTAAGATAAGAAGCTAAAACTAGCAACATAATTGGAAATGACTAGAATAACCAAACACTCAAGAAGCTCTAATTCAACCATCAAAAAGCTCTAATTCAACCATCAAGAAGCTCTAGTTACATAACCCATACACAACAATTCACTGATCATCTTGACCACATTGCTAAGAAAAAACTTAAACTTCACTCTAATTTCATAAAGCTTCGAACTTTTAGATAACTACAAATCTTATTCTAGGTCAAAATCAAGTATATACGATTACGAGCTCACCCAAAAATCTCAATTTACCTGAGCCTTATCAGCGAGACGAACAACAAGACGACCAACGGGAAGAGGAGACTCGTAAGTAAAAGAGTGATTGATAGACTCAGATCTCATATAACGAGAGAGAACACGACCATCAGCAGTGAGACCAGCGATAGCAACACCGATATGATCATCTACTTTGAAGATCTTCCTCTGATGAGAAGAGAGCTCAGACTGAGCTTTGTTGACACAAGCGAGGACGACATGCGAGCGAGATCTGAGTCCAATTGCGGCCGAGCCTTGCTTCACGGCTTCCATTGCGTACTCTACCTGGAATAGCCGACCTGTTGGACTCCATGTCGTCACATCTGTGTCATACTGGTTCCTGAACATTTTTCTTAGCTTTCTTCTTCGTCTTCTTCGTTAGGAGCTTTTCGTTTGCTTCAAGCTAGGGAGGATGGTCTCTCTCTCTTTAGAAGAAGTAAAGCAAGATGGGCTTATGAGAAACTCAATGGACTTTTGGGTTTTAGTTTTACATCCATTCCTATATAATACACATAAACAATTGTAAATTTATCAATATGTTATTTACTTATTGTATCGTATTATTCCAAATTAATTTAGAGGTAAAGAATTTTTTTAAAGGAAATCCCAAATTTTTTTATAATATAGATATTTTTGTTAAAATCATGTGATTGATTGGGGGAAAAATATGAATAACAAACAAATGGTGATAAAAATACTACTAATAATTTTTACGATGTTCTAAAAGGTGTTTTAAGCTTCTGGAGATTAGTTTTGAGGCCTAAGAAACTTTTAGGATCACTCTTGAATTATTAATAAAAGAGGTGTTCTAAGCTTCAGTTTACGCTTCAACTAAATGCTATAGCGATGCCTAGGTCCTTGTTTTGACTGCTTAAAATCATATACGTAGTTAGAAATATTAATATATGTTATCTGATATGAATAAAATAAAATGTTTTTGTTTAATTTTCGATTATGATTTATTGTTTTTTATATTTGTGTAAATATTTTTGTATACTTTTATATGTAACATCATATATAATGGGTTATGGTATAATTGCCTAAACCATCTAAAATCGATTAAATTTTTGAGTAGACGTTTCATATGTTAGATCTTGGATCATCGCCTAGTCAGTGCTGAACGCTTTTTTGAACATTGGCTACTATTAAGTAAGACTCACAAATTCAAATAATATGTTTTTAATGAATGATGAAAGAAGAAAAAACGCATAAAAGATTACGAAAATAGTCACAAAGTATCTTTACAATTTAATCACCACGACAAACTCAACAAAGTTTTCAGTAAATGTTAGTAAAGCGAGTTCCGGTATTTGCACACAACAATTAAACAAAAAACAATGTTTTGGTAAAAGATGAGGAGGTTAAAATTTGCATGCATAACCTGCATCCAAAGAATTTTAATTGGAAATATGTGTGACAAGAATTTTAGCGTTTAACTAGAAATGAGAGGAGATCAAATTAAGACAAACTTATAATACCTTAGTCTTCAACTAAAAGATATTTGGAACACGAGTTATAAAATCACATTCAATACGTTGTATTGTTGTAATATGATGGTATTGGTAGGAGATCAAATTAGACAAAGTAATCTTAAGGAGAAAAAAAGAAAGCAATCATATCTTATATATAGGAAACTTTTGATTTGGGAATTGGGATGTTTGATTCAATCTCACACGTTTGTGATCTATGAAAGAGAGGAAGAGGTCGATCAAAACAAGCAATGAAATCTAAAAGGTATGTGACGTCTAGCAATAGTCCAAAAACAATGTATTAAAACATGCGTTACTCATACCTTATTTTTAAGTTCACATCAGAAAAAGCAAGCTTTATAGTACATTCAAATCGTGACAATACTACTATGACAACACTAACACAAAACCCACTAAAAACTGGTTGTTGTGTCATATTCCTAAGTCCTAACCCTAATCGTAATCTGTTTATACAAAATTTCAAAAGCAAAATTAATAACATAAAGTTTTATCCTTTTTAATTTTATTTTTGGGTGCATTAATATATAAAAAAGTTGAATTTGGTACAAAAAGATATGAAAAAGAAACGCATTAATGTATTAAAAAAAAGTATTTTGTCATAAGAATTCATGCCTCAGTGCTTGCTGCTGCTGCAACCTGTTTTATCCTCCCTCCACCACAATACAACATTCAGGTACGGCGACGACGACCACACCACCACCACCACCGACAGAATATTCCGATCTCCTCCTCCTCCACCATGGAAAACGACGTGAAGGTCGTCGACGAGAAGGTAGAAGAAGCTGACCGTCTTCTTCCTCATCCACGTCATCCTCAATCTCATCATCACCTTACCTCCTCCGACGATTCCGAATCCGAAGCCGCTTACGAAACAAACGAAAAGATCCTGATCGTCGATTTCGATTCTCCCGACGATCCGAGCACCGGAGACGCAGCACCGCCGTTCTCGTGGCGGAAACTGTGGCTGTTCACGGGACCTGGGTTTTTGATGAGTATAGCCTTCTTGGATCCGGGGAATTTAGAAGGAGATCTACAAGCTGGTGCAATCGCTGGGTACTCTCTGCTGTGGCTTCTAATGTGGGCTACGGCTATGGGTTTGTTGATTCAGATGTTGTCAGCTAGAGTTGGTGTTGCTACTGGTCGTCATTTAGCTGAGCTTTGCCGTGATGAGTATCCCACTTGGGCTAGGTATGTGCTTTGGTCTATGGCGGAGCTTGCTTTGATTGGTGCTGATATTCAAGAGGTTATTGGTAGTGCTATTGCTATTCAGATTCTTAGCCGTGGTGTCTTGCCTCTTTGGGCTGGTGTTGTCATTACGGCTTCCGATTGGTGAGTTCTTCTTTTTAATTTAATTCAGATCATTCTTTAGATGATACTTGACTTAGAGATTTCTATGATTCAATCTGAAATTATGAATCAATCATCTTAGTGAATTTGAGATTGGAACCTGGAAATCAGTAGAAACTTGGTTTAGGGATCTATATGATTCAATTTGAAGTTGAGAAATTTGCTTTTTTGCTTTGGTTCTTTTCTTGTTAAAACTTGGCTAAGATGATCAGTAGAAGATTGGTTTAAAGATCTGTGATTTAAATCTCAAGTTAAGATAATTTTTGTTTTCTTTGTTCTTGGAAATTTTGGCTGATGAATCTCTGTTGCAAACAGTTTTTTATTTTTGTTTCTAGAGAATTACGGTGTGAGGAAGTTAGAAGCTGTTTTTGCAGTTTTGATCGCAACTATGGGTTTGTCCTTTGCTTGGATGTTTGGTGAAACCAAGCCAAATGGAAAAGAACTTATGATAGGTAAAGGTTTCAGATTCTTTTTCTCCTCACTCTCTTCTGCTTTGATTTGACTGTTTAAAAATCAGATCTTTATGTTCATGGATAGGTATTTTACTCCCGAGACTTAGCTCAAAGACAATTAGGCAAGCTGTAGGTGTGGTTGGCTGTGTCATAATGCCTCACAATGTGTTTTTGCATTCGGCTCTTGTACAATCGAGGAAAATCGATCCAAAGAGGAAGTCACGAGTTCAAGAGGCACTTAATTACTATTTGATCGAGTCATCGGTCGCCCTTTTCATCTCCTTCATGATTAACTTGTTTGTGACGACTGTCTTTGCAAAAGGATTTTATGGAACCGAGAAAGCTAATAACATTGGTCTAGTTAATGCGGGTCAGTATCTTCAAGAGAAGTTTGGAGGTGGGCTTCTTCCGATTCTTTATATCTGGGGTATCGGGTTGTTAGCAGCCGGACAAAGCAGTACAATAACTGGCACATATGCTGGACAGTTTATAATGGGAGGGTTTTTGAACCTCCGGCTTAAGAAATGGATGAGGGCAGTAATAACAAGAAGCTGTGCTATAGTGCCAACTATGATTGTGGCAATTGTGTTCAACACTTCTGAAGCTTCCTTGGATGTTTTGAATGAATGGCTCAATGTGCTTCAGTCTGTACAAATTCCTTTTGCTCTTCTCCCTCTTCTAACCTTGGTATCCAAAGAAGAAATTATGGGAGACTTCAAGATTGGGCCTATACTCCAGGTTAATTTCAACTTCTTTTACTAAATGCTCTGAGTTTCCCATTTGTTTATGCGCATCCATTAGAATCAGTATAGTCTATCATTTTATAGGTGCCTCCGTTTGACTTGTGCTATTATAGTACTCTTTTATTTAGATTCGAAGTCCTTGAATGGAACAAAGAAGCATGATGAGTGTTGATTGGATTTATGATTATATTGCAGAGAATAGCTTGGACTGTGGCTGCCCTTGTAATGATCATCAATGGCTACCTTCTGTTGGATTTCTTTGTCTCAGAAGTTGACGGGTTCATGTTTAGAGTTACCGTCTGCGTCTGGACAACTGCTTATGTTGCCTTTATAGTCTACCTCATCTCACACAGCAACTTTTTTCCTTCTCCTTGGTCTTCCTCGTCAATAGAACTACCCAAAAGAGTGTCCATCTCAGATAGCTAGCTGCACAAAAAATAACTACCCTCAAGATACGGTAAACAACTTCACCTTTTATACATACCCCAAAGTGGTGATAAGAGTTATTTAGCATAGCTTTTGTGAATGTGACATCACAGATATTAAATATGTAGTGGCAAAGTCTTTGTTGTACTTTTTTTCTTTTTAAGAGGATGTGCACATTCCAATATGATTGAAAGAGGCTTTTACACGATTACATCATAAACAAAATAGCAGAAAGCGAATCCAATACAAAAGCTAATAATATAACCACTGAAAAATTGGCCAAGCCAAGAAAGGGAGTTTCTTAACTAACGTTAGCAAAAAAATCATTAAACACAATACTCAATAATACTAATCTGCCACTCTAATAACAGATATATACAACTCAAAAAAACTTAGGTACTAGCAATTTCCAATACATAAACTTCATGCTTCTTTTACGCCTTTCCTCTAATGGAAATATCTTCAAAGAATGCAAGAGGAAGCTCAGGTGAAACAGGCATGGTCGCAACGCACTTGTACTGTAACCAATAATAGAAATCAGACAGTAACCATCTAGAAACTTAGTTGCAACATATATTACAAGTTGATGCTATATTATTGTATTTTGTTGAATTTACCTTATGTTGCTTGTATTTATTTCTAACAGCTTCCAGAGTGTTTCCTCTTCTGCTTAGATACAAGTCATGTATGATACCCACACATAGTTGCAGATCAGCTGCTTTGTACTTTGTGTATTCTTCTAACATTTGGTTCTGTTTACATAACCAGAAGAGATTTAGAATACAAGAACTCTTTGTGAAAGAATTAGTAGTGGTTTTTAATTTGCTTACCCAAGGATGCTGTTTTGGACGGATGATGAATCGGGCAAGAAAGACAGCCGAAGCAGCCAAAAGAGATGGCAAATACTTCACACAGGTGTAATCTAACATACTCAATTCTGATAGATAGCAACAAAGGAACTCTATCTCCAATTGTGAGTCCTGAAAAAGAAGGCAAGGAAATAAGAAAAGATTTAACAATCTGACACTTTATAAGATACATATGCAACAGTTCAGAGGTAGATTGGTTTTGAGCTTACATTGAAATCTTCTTGTGCAACCCGTGTAAACCGTCTGCACAAACGCAACAAAAATAAAATAAGCAAAACACTCAAAATGAGGACAAGTAAAACCATACAATCAAAAGCAAGTAAAAAACACCAGACTGATTTATCAGAGTCAAACCTTAGGAATGTTTTGATGGTTGGACTTCCTAATTCAAACTGCAAAGCAAGAAGTATATCTGCTTCCATCGACACCACCTCTTGTTTAGTAAATGTATTATCCGTGATGTAACAAAAATCTTCCACTTTAGGAGGACCAATCTCTTCATATTTCCTACTTTTTTTTAAAAGCAAAACAAAGATTCCATAAGCAGCTACAGACCAAAAAAACAATAACGCAAAAGAGGGTTAAGATGCTTACGACGCAATAAGCATTGCAGAAACTCCCACAAGCTGAAGTTTCTGCCTGTGAATAGGCTTCACAGACAAGAATCTATCGATATAGGATACAGTGAGATAAAGCGTATCCGAGACGAGTTTGTATTCCTCAGCAACCTCAACTAACCAGTCCACCAAAACCGCTCTCATATGAGGCGTTAGATCATTCTGAACCTTTTCAATATAATCAGGAAGAGGTCTATATTTAGGCTTCCCCTGAATTTCACCAATCCAAGAAAACATTAGTTAGTTAGTCCCAAAGTATCCTCAATCCCTAAACTCTTTAAACGTAAACTGAGATTGGACAAACCATAACTGTATTCCAACCCATGAATGCAAGTTGCAACTAGTCAACATCAACTAGTCAATACCAACTAGTCAACAAGTCCCAAACACAGTCCCAATTTCCCAAATGAGATAAAGTGAAACCACAGTTTTGAACTCTTCCAATAGCAAATCGAATTGATAAGCACTAAAATGGGCTAATCGAGAAATCTACTAGAGAAGTTTGTATTACCTCCATTTCACGAAGATACGAACAAATATCATTCGCAAAAGGCTCACACATCTGAGGATCAACAGATCTCGGTTCAATCACTTCGCTCGGTTCAGGAACCACCGCAGGAACCATCAAAGCCTTCTTCTTCATCTGCTTCTTCGCGGCGTTAACACTTGATTTAGCCTTAAGGGTCTCTCTTTCTAGATTGGGTTCCACCGGAACAGCGACTACATTGGACATATTCGGAAGCTCACCGAGGACAACTCTCTTCTTGCTAACTGGGTTTTCGTCCACCGCCATGGAGGAAGCTTTACGTTTCGCCGCCGCCCTCGTCATCCTCGTACAGTTCTGATTCTCCGCCATGGTTTTTTTTTTTTGTTGTTGTGATTTTTCAATGGGAAGAGAGATTTGAGAGAAGGGTTAATGTAGGAGGAAGGTAAAACGAAATGTGTAGAGTAAAAGCGCCATTTTTGTGGGGAAGTTTCGAGATTTTTAGGTCATGGCGCTGCTATGTGTGTAAAATTTCGATTTCGAAAAATTTAGGGATTTGACCGAGTATCCAAATTTTGGGGCTTTTTTTTTTTGGTTTTGCAGATTTCATTTTCCACATTTATTTGGCGGCTGTTTTGCCCAATAATTTCAGAATCCATAACTTATTTACTTTCTTTTGTCTTATATATATATATATATATATAGTAAAACCTCTATAAATTAAGAATATTGAGATTAATATTACTTTATTAATTTATAGTAATATTAATATTTATTATTTTATTAATAATTTATAATTTATAGATATATATGTTAATTGTTTAAATTTTTAAAAATTATTAGTGGAGACAATTTAGCAAAAGAAGATTAGACTTTGGGATGTTATGAATTTCATGGTTTTAGAATTGAATTTGTAATATTTAGAAAATATTATTGACCATATATTACAAATACTATAAGCAATATCACTTATACATATGATATATATATATATATATATATATATTCAAATTTATGAATAATAATATCAAAATGTCGTATTTTAATAGCTTATAAAACTATCAAAATGAAAATGATGCATATCTAGATGATTGAAAACTTAAAAGAAAAAAAAACTATTTTTATGACATATTATACAGTATTTTATATCATTATAGTTTGAAAATACAACATAACAATTGTTTTATAGATATGAGTTTTTGGAAAAAAATTAAAATTTTAAAGCATACATTATTATATCAGTATATATATATGTGTGTGCGTAAAATTACATGATTATTAATTTATGATATTATTGGGACCATATTTTATAAGAAAATTTCAAAAAAATTCTTATCTTATCGAATTTTGCTATTTTTATACTGGTCCGACTTGGGATCAGCAAAATTTATGAATTTATAGAAGTTTAACTGTAGTGTACAATTACTTAATTAAAAAAAAAATATTAAATATATTTCGGAGGATGATTTAATAACAAAAACATATAATATAAGAGAGAAGACTTGGTCTTCTAAATACTCTTTCTAAAAAATGTTCAGTTTCATGAGTAATATAATTTTTTTTTTTTGTTAATGATTATAGTACGTCAAAAGTGTTATGATGTTTGTGTCTTGTTGATGAACTGGCCTCATAAATCCTTGTCGATGAAGTGCCTCATGGAGTCACTTAAGAAAATAATTTTGATCAACTATGGAAAAGAAAGAAAATGCCCTTAAATTGTTCATGCGTGTTCTTTCATGATCCTCCCCATCGACTTTGACGTAGCTATCAAAAATATAGATTACTATGTGAGTGAAAAATATAGATGTTGAACGTAATGAATATTATTAGATCTGTACACATATACATAGCTACATCATACATGAGAGGAGTTAGGTTACAAGTAATGCTAACTATACTAACTGCATTTATATCTTTATACGTCCTCTCAAGATAGAGGTACTCTAGTAGCACCAATCTAACAGACAATGCGAAACTTTGTACGTGGTAGGGTTTGGTGAACATATCAGCTAGCTGATCATGTGTTGACACATGGGAGACGCGAAGCATTCCTTCTTGTATTTGATGTCTAATGAAGTGGTAATCTATCGCAATATGCTTCATTTAAAAGTGGAAGACCGGATTGACACACAAGTAAGTCGCACCATTGTTTTGTCACAGTAGATAACCGGAGCCGTAGGAAGAGTGATTTGTAAGTCCGTTAATTATTTTGTCGCTAACACACAAACAGAGAAATGGGCCATATTCATTTGTTGCTTTGAAAATGCAAAAGGTATTTTGAAAATTCTAATGCATCTTTTGGTTTGACCATTGCTACCTCATTAACTAACTACTAGGTAATAATCTGCACATAGTGCGAAATAAATCTATGCAAATAAAATTAGGATTATGAGTACAATTATTTTCTGAAATCTAAAATTCAATTGTGTAAAAATAAAATATATAACTAAAATTTGTTTATTTTATTACTTCACTCTCATTTTATGTAAGATTATGTTTTATCCGTGAACTATTATATTAATGGTATTTAAAAGTCAATCCCCTATAATAATAATTTTTGTGATAATTTAATTTTGATTTTTTAAATATGTGAAATTGTGAATAGTAATCAGATTTTTTAATAAGTAAATAACTTCGGGTTTTGAAAAATATTTTAAATCTAATAATAATATATTTTAATAATTAAATATGTTATAAAATGATTAAAATATATTTTAAAATTGAAATATTTGGTTAAATATTTGTTTTTTTTTAAAATTAATTGAAAAGGAATATTCCTTAATCATTCAATGAAAATTATATGTAAATATCTATAAAAATAAGGGCAATAAATTCTTTAGTGTCTCGAGCTCTCCAACGCCAACACATCAGCTTTTTTAGAGTGATTCCCTATTAATATATAAGGGATATATGAGTGCTAGGTTCTAATTAAGAACTCCAACTCATGACACTTAAGCCAATGACCCTAGGATATGTGAAGTAGATTGATTTGCAGTTTTGCACTTTTTCATAGCATTTATCCTACCAATTACAAGAGTACGTATCAGCTTCACACACAAGGTGACATGAATTTGAAGCATTAACCTGATTGACCAACTCGTTGAGCATCTCACGTCTCTTTTCCATTTTCTCGCTCTTTAGATTTGATGGGTTTTGTGGAGAGAGTTGCTTTCCTCAATCGTCTTGCGTTCTTAAGGATGTATGTGGCAACTTCAAGCTCATCTTCTCGTTGCCATTCGTATCTTGTCCACACGAATGTCTCAAGATTGAACAACAAACATTCAGGTACACACTCTGGCTGATTCCATTTCCGGTCCACCAAATAATCTTTATTAATATACCATCTGGACTAAGATATCAATGTAATATTTAAGATCATCGATATACCTCAACAAATGAATATACCATTTTCCATTGTTTTTTCGCACCATTGATTTGTTTATACTTATTGTTTTTACCAAAAAAAAAGTCAACTTCGTCTCCAAGAAAATATTTAATTTTACCTAATCACCTTACTCACCTCTAAAGTCTATAAATTCAAGTTCACATTGCTTTCAATCATCATATTTCACAAACACAACACACACCAATGAAAAAGATGTTAACTTCGCTTCTTCCTGTTACACCAACACCACTATAATTTTTAACACCATTCCAAGCCCAATGGTATCTTCAAGTCAAGATTACACACATTTCAAGACAGTTTTAATTTTAAAATAGTGAATTCAAGTTTGAATGATTCACAAGTTCGAATTGTTATTCTCTGTGTAGTGAAATGGGAAAAGATGATTCGTATTATTCAGATGACCAACATATTTATACAAGAGTTTGTCGTTATCACAAACATAACACAAGACTAGATCTTTATACGATAATGACTACATAGATTGAAGCATATCATATCTATACTAATACATTTCCGCAAGATGGACGTCACTTGCAGAGGCCAATCTTGTGACAAAGTGTGTCAAAAAGCTGACGAGGCAAAGGTTTGAGTGACACACAGTTGCTTGGCTTGAACTTGCTCACGAACAAAATGATAATCAAGAGCCAAATGCTTCATGCGGGAGTGAAATACCGGATTGGCAGAGAGGTAAGTAGCGCCGATGTTGTCACAACACAAAACCGGTGTGACAGGTGACTGAATACCAAGTTCAGACATAAGAGAATTGACCCACTTAACCTCAGAAGTAGCAGCAGTAAGAGCCCTATACTCCATCTCAATAGAAGACCGAGCAACACCACTCTATTTTTTATGACCAAGACAAAGGCTGGCGACCAATGTACACAAACTATCCTCCAGTAGACAAGTAATCATCACGACTGCCAGCCTAGTCAGCATCAGACTATGCGTGAAGAGCAGTAGGTGTAGAAGCAGAGAAGAAAATGCCCTTATCTGCAGTCCCAACCAAGTAACGCAACACTCTCTTAACAGCCTCCCAATGCACGGTTGTTGGCTTATTCATAAATTGAGAGAGTCGACTGACGACAAAGGCAATGTCGGGCCGAGTCAAAAAAAGATATTGTAGGCTACCAACCGATGCACGATATTGAGTTCCATCAGACAAGGGAACGCCAGACAAGAGAGTAAGAACATGGGAGGACACCACTGGTGTGGGAACAGGCTTAGCTTCCGCCATGTTAGTCTTGCGGAGCAAGTCAGTGATGTACTTGGTCTGTGTTAGATGGAGACCAGAAGCGGTGTTAGAAGCTTCATACCAAGGAAGTAGGATAGCTCACCAAGGTCCTTGGGAGAGAATTTGACGCCAAGAAAACCAGTGACCCGTTTCAAGGCTGTCATGGAGGAACCATTGATGATGATATCATTGACATAGACAAGTATATAGATATAGGAGGAGCTGGTGCGAAGAACAAAGAGAGAAGCATCGGCATGTGAGTTCTTGAACCTGAGGCTAACTAGAAAATCTTTGAGAGCGTTATACCATGCACATGGCGCTTGTTTCAAGTCATAGACTGCCTTTTTTAGGCGACAAACATGGTGAGATTTGTCTTTATCAACGAGACCTAGAGGCTGGAGCATGTACACTTCTTCATTTTTAGACATTATGGACGTCTAACTGAAGTAGTGGCCAATTACGACCAATAACGGTGCCAAGAACTGCACGAATGGTAGCATGCTTAACGACCGGAGTAAATGTGTCATGATAGTCAAGTCTAGGTCGTTGGTGAAAGCCTTTAGCGATGAGGCGGGCTTTATACTTGTCAACAGAGCCATCTGGTTTGTGCTTGAAACGGAAAATCCATTTAGACCCGACGATGTTCTTTGCAAGAGAGCGATCAACCAAGTCATATGTATCATTTCGCTTGAAAGCATCAGCCTCAGCATGGATTGCCTTTGTCCACTTGTCATCTTTGAGAGCTTGTACATGACTTACCGGTTCGACTTCTTTGAGAACAGCGGTGAGACCATAGCGAGGATTTGGCTTCCGAATGTTGTCTTTGGCACTTGAGAAACGTTTGGAGATCGATTGAGAGAGAGAGAAGAAATAGTTTTCTCTTCGGAAGGGGCTATACAGGTACAAACTACAAAGTGGCTACCTTACCAAAAAAAAAAAAAAAATACAAAGTGGCTAAGGAGGAGAGGAGGACTTCACTCAACATTATCTTTTCGAACCGAACCGTTCGGTTTGAAGAAATTTTGAAGACTAATCTATATAATAATAACAATCTGAATAAATGTCATTAATAGTTGCGATTTTTCATCTAACTTTTCGTTAAATATTTTTTTTTTCTTTAAAAAAAAATCATATGGTTGCGTATGTTCACTGTAGAGTTGTGTCTTTTACCATAAAAAAAATAATATTCTTAGTTCTGTTCATTGTAGGGTTATGTCTTTTCACCATATACTATTTACAATTTTTCGTTCCAATAGTTATGTTTATCTAAATGTTTATGTCTTTTGAACTATATATATAACTAACAAATCAATGAATCATTGTTTGATGACAAATTTTTTTGTTTCATGCTGAATCTAAATAACATGAATTTTAATATTCAATATCCAACATTATTTTATAATCTAACTAAAGATTTTAGAAATGATTATAGTAAAATAGAAATTTAATCAACTTTATTTATGTAACTTATAGTTGCATACTTGCATTTATTTATCGTAACTTTTCGTAACATATATGTTTTTTAAGATTTAACTATTTTATCTTTTATTTTTAGAAGTTATGTATTTTTATTATAATTATTGGTTGATAAATTTTCTCTCAAGATGAAATTTCTTTTATTTTCAAAATTATTTTATCAGAAAATTATATTTATTTATAATCGTTCGTTTGATATTCTCACTTAAAATCACTTCGTCATAATATTTGTTTATGAGTAATATAAATATCAATAACTGTTATGATGCTTGGTACTCTTTACAATAATTTTTCATACAATATCTTATACTTATAATACATACAAATTATTTAATAATTTGCCTCGATACAAGTAGAGTTGCCTCAATTCATTACTACTTTTCATTTAATAAATTTTAACTAGAATTGAGTCTTTTTATCATATTTGTTTTTTATTATAAGTTTTATTTTGATGGTTGTGTTTTATAAACTCACAGTTATATATGTTTAGTATTTATGAAGTTTTAGCCCTACTTATTATTTTCTTCTTTTGATATAATTTTTAATATTTAACATATATTTCAAATGATATTATAATATATAATTTGAAATTTGAAATTTAATCTAACTTGTTTTGAAGTACTTCATCTGCGACATCACGGGAGTCTGGATCCTAGTTCATACAAAGACAGAACCTAATATCGAAACACACCGGTTTTGCTATAAAACCCCACTTGGTAAACCCACTTGCACACTTCTTTTATTTTGAAATAAATTTCCCCCAAATAGAAACCATGTTCGTCCCTAAAATTTATCTATGCCATGATCAAAAATAGTATGTTGAATTATTAAGTTTACAATGGACGATTAATCCGCTGATATAATATCTTGAACTACATAAACAGTAATCTTCTTCATCTTGCGTTTTCCGTCGGATTTTTTTGAAAAAGGTTTACCTGAGTAGTAAGGAACATCCCAAGGCCTATCTTGAATCTTCATCTTCTGACATCGATGAAACCAAGATTCTTTGATAAACGGAATTTGTACAGACAATGCACGACGATTCGTGTTAGCCGTCTGATTTTTTCATTATTGCGGATTCTTTGTTTAATTTTGGTTTAGTGGTTTCTTAGTTTAATTTAGGGGGTGTTAATTTTGGTTTAGTGGTTTCTCAGTTTAGTTATGGGGTGTTAATTTTGGTTTAGTGGTTTCTTAGTTTAATTTCGGGGCACTCACTTTCAGTTTGTTGGCCTTAGAACACTCCTTATCTTGTTTTCAAATAAAGGGACGTGATTCCTGAGTTCCTTCGTAGATGGTGTTAATTTTGGTGTAGTGGTTTCTTAGTTTAATTTAGGGGTGTTAATTTTGGATTAGTGGTTTCTTAGTTTAATTTAGGGGTGATACTTTTTTTTTTTTGACAACAGGGGTGATACTTTTTGTTTATTGGTTTCCTAGTTTAATAAGTTAACCATAATTCAAAAAATAAAAGCTCAATATAGTTTCGTAAACCCAAATAACATTAATATCCACAGAATAAAATTCAAAAAATTATAAATTCAAATAACATTAATATCCATTTTTGAGTCACCAGAAGAATTTTACAGTGATGCCAAGGTAGTTCTTTCCAATGGCCAAGAGGTATCCTTCCATGCACCGTTGCATTCTTTCGGCCAGACTCCCCTTCTTCAAAACAGCGTTATCTAGAGCTGAGAAGATACAACAAAACAAAACCATGAAACTTGAGATTAAAGATATAGCCAAAGACTATGAAGTTGGTTTTCATTCTCTAGTGACTGTTTTCTCATATGTTTACAGCAACAGAGTCAAAAATGGAATCTTGACTAATAAATAAAAGGATTACAATTCATATTATTAAAATTTATTTAATAATTATAGGAAAATTAAAAAATTCTAATAAATAAAATGATTACAATTAATATTTTTGAAAGTACATAAAACTAAAAGTAATCTATTATATCACTAATTCTAATAGGAAAGTTACTTATTAAATTACTAATTTCAATAAGAAAATATGTGCAATTAATAAGGAAAATATTAGCAATTTAATTGTAATTATTATTTATTATAATCATATAGTAAAAATAAATTTATACTGAAAAATGATTAAAGTATGAAAAGGTTTAGTGTGTTAAAATTAGTGATTAACATAATGTAAGTATTTCCACATTTCCACTTGGCACTCAACTGTTATATACTCACCGTTACATAAATAAATAATTTTCTCATAATAACGTCTTTGAATTTTTGATTAATTTTTGATAATGCTGGACAAGTAGTAAAACTATTACTTATGAGATTACAAAATATGAAACAAATATATTCAAGATATTGTTACTTTTCAAATATGAGATAAAATTAGTTTTCAGTTTTTTTTTTGAGAATTATGTTTATTAATTTTTAATTTTTATAAAATATTAAGTAATGTATAATTTGATACAATGCACATTTTTAATATGAAATTTATAAATGTTACTCATTGGGATTGAGTGTATAGAATTAAAATCTAATTTTATTATCATGTAATAATATACAAAAAACTGTATTGCAAGATGGAGTGTGTGAACTCTAAATCCGGTTTAAAAAAAACAAATGAAAGAAAATTAATATTTTGAATACAAGTTAAAAGTCATATATTTTTCTTATATCCACGTAATCTAGTATATTATATAGCTGAGTTATAATTATATTGTTGTCTATGATGCAGGTTCCAGAGGAAGTTCTGGAGAACGGGTGGAACAACGATAAGGTTTGGATAGAAGGGTCTAATCCACAAGTGACGAAGGCATACGCAACGCAAGCGGAGAACGACTTAATAGAGTTCTTGAACAGCCGGAAAGATGATTTTAAGGAAGGTGGATCTTTGTTTATGCTTATAGAGGGTCGCCGTTCTTGGTCATATAACCAGTTAGGTGATGACACTGAATCGAATCGCAAGCATCCTCTCAACATCTACATGGAGCGTGCTTGGGAAGAGCTAATCGACATGGTAATTTATTTATTGAAAATTTATTAAGAGCATGAATGATCTCTTATCATATAATTATCCCAAATTTTCATTAAAAGTCAAAAAACCATTCGGTTATACGATTTTAACCAAACCAAATCTAAGTCGAAATCGTAACAAAAATAACAATCATTAATTATGGTTTGGTTTGGTTTGTTCGGTTTATTTGCCCACCCCTTGACTTTAATTAGTGGCTTCTTCGTTATTGTGGATTCATTCAATGTGGGTTAAGTGCTTCAGCGCTTTCTTTGTATCTCTCATTACACTTATGAAGAAATTATGATTTTCCCCAAAATTTGTTTCTCTCTCGAAATTTAATATTTTCTCTGTTTCAGGATATTGTTGACCCGGTTGATGAGCTAAATGCAGCCATTGTGCCAGAGTTATCAGCGTTGCAACCACTCTCCAACAGCCTCGATTCCATTTTTGAGTCACCAGAAGAATTCTACAGTGATGTCAAGGCAGTGTCGTGTTTAAGTTCATATAAACTTTAGGGCGAAAACAAAGATGGTTTTGTTTTTAAAATAAAAATAAAAATGATCTATACTAGATGCAGAGCCATGCCTAGAAGTTTAGAGGCCATAGGCAAAAAAAAAAGTTTGATATTTGAAATAATTTATAAAAATATAACACTTCTAATTGTACTTTATAATAATTTTATAACCAAAAATATAAAATCATTTTACATAAAAAGTTCAAAAAGATAGGTGGACATAGTATTGTGTCACTATCAACAACAAAAAATCATTTTGGTGATTAGATGAATTTTAAATAAACTGTGGTGTAAAAATGTGATATCTAATTAATACTATAGGAAAATATTAATATGTAGAGATCCTATATATTGCAGTATTGCTCTATATCACTATATTTCCTTATTACTGATATAAATTTCCATAATCTTACTTTGATACATGCATGAAAAACACTAAAAATATGGCTTCTTAAACTTTCTACAAAATTAGAGGTCGGAGGCGAGTGTTTCTTTTTCCACCATGTAGGCACGGCTCTGACTAGATGGTTACATTGAGTATGTATAGATGATATGTATTTTTAATTATTTATATATTTATATTATTTTATGACTATGATAAAATCATCTATATGTATATAAATTATTTGATTGTTTGATACATTGAGTATAGTTTAAATTAAATTCTATATAAATATAAATTTTAGGTGTGATTGTTTATATATGGCAGCAAATTAGTCATTTTTTGGTTCTTTGAAATGTTGAATAGATATTAACAAAAAATAAGCAAAACATTTGCAAAATATAAACAAAACATAAGTAAAATATTTATATATATATATGTGTTTTATAATATACTAGATAAAGTCCGTGTTATTACGCGGGTAAAAATTAGAAAAAAACTATTGAGAATAATTAAGTAGTAATATATTTGTTTTTAGATTTTATCTTATAATATTTTAATATTGAATATGAACCTCTCATATTTCATTTTAATACCCTTTCAGTTCATTATATAAGAGTTTTAAGGCTTTTTTGCTCTATTTTATAATATTTTTTCAAATTTCTATGTACAGTTTTTATTAATATAACATTTATGACTATTTGAACTATGGACTATATTTTTTCTATTGGTTGAAGTTTTATAAATGACATAATATTTATTGTTTATTAATCTTTGTGCTTTTACCTAAAAACTCTTATAGCACAAGGAGTACCATTTAAATATCTATACCATGATAATAAACCATATTTTAAGTTTAATTACACATTTCATTTTAATGCATAGAACTAAATATTTTTTATCAAACACAATTAATACATCATATCAAATCTATATCTTAGTAAGAATTAAAAATTAACAAAATATAATTCGCAAAAAAACTGAATCAACATTATTTAAGATATATTTGTTATGTTGCTATCTCATAAGTACTAATTTTACCTCATGTCATAATCAATTTTAAATGAGTGAAATTTATAAAATAAAAACATATATAAAGATAAAGAGACATTTTCATCAATAAATGAAGATTCATTCCTATAAATTGTAATTTATTTCGAATTATCTTATGTTTTAATATATGCGTTACAAAAATACTGTGTTGAAATTCTAAAAATCAAACATAAAAATGACTAATATTCTTAAATAAATTTGTTTAAAATTATACATATTAATATTTGAAAAAATTTAAATCTAAAATAAATTTCATCGTTAGACATTTAGTTTAGTAATCACATTTAACTATCTATTTCATCGTAAAACCATAATTCACTTCTTCATGGATTAGAGTTAAAAAAAAATTTTTAAAAATAATATGAGCATCATATGAGATAATATGTATATTGGTTAGTATTTTAAAATTAACAATAAAAATAATCAGTAAAAAAATCAGTTAACATCTACAAAATTTTTGGAAATCCAAAAATGTCCTAAATATTATGCTTCTATATGTCATAATTTCATATGTAATACTTTTGTCAATTTTCATCAATTAACCAAAAATTCATTCCTACAAACTCATCTTTTCTATATTTTTTCCAGGTTTCTCATATTACTACGTGCATTAAGATCTTTAAAATAAAACATGTAAAACTATACTAATACACATCATGTATTGATTTTTTTTTTCTTTTCAAGTTCATTTTCTTTCAAGGTTTTGTGTACTTACTTACAATAAAAATTATATTAAAACGATAAATACAGTTTATATGCGACTAAAATTATGTTAAATAACTTATGTTATTCTTTTTAACTTTGTTATTCATTATTTATTGATTAATATACATGCTTAATAAATTAAGTTTTTGCTTACACATGTCAAATTTTATTGAGAACACATGTATAATAAAATTAGCATACAATAGAAATTATATTGATTTTGTTAGTTTTCTTTTTTGATTTAGAGAAATAATTTTTTTTTTTAAATATAAACATGTAAAATCCTGTAAATATAATTAACTGTCCCTACTACGTTTATTAAAAAAAAAATTGACACGTGTCAACATCTAATCAATATATTTGACACGTGTCATGATCTTGTTAATGAGTAACTTTGACATCAAGCTTTATATAATAAGATTGTTTAGTTTAGTTATTCATTTAATAGCTAAAAAAAAAAAAAAAATTTAAACCAATCATATGTTGCTATGTGTATAGGTAGTCTCTCATAAAGTTCTCAAAAGTTTTCATTTGAGAATCGATTCTCACTTCTCACTCATACTTTTTATTATTTTTTATTTTTTTTATTGGTGAGAACTCTTTAGAGAACTCACCACTGTACATGTCCTTACAGGAACACATGGAGTAATTAAAGATCTGATTTAATATAATATATATAGTGTTTCTTCTGGGATATTTAATTTGTTAATCATATTAACTTTTCAGAATATCATACCAAAGATCTTTATTGTAGAATTTTTAGGATTTTCTTTAGGATAACTACGTGTATCTTTATTGTTAAATTATCTGTATGATTTTTTTTTTTTGTTTAGGATTTTTCTTTCTTTAGAATCACAAAATTGTATAATTTACAACATAATAATAAAATTTTATTATTATTTTAATAATCTACAATATAATAAGATTTTCACAAATGTCGCGATCTTATGAATTAGTAACTTTTACAACATAATCATAAGATTTTATTATTATTTCAATAATCTTATTATTTCAACAATCTTATTATTTTAATAATCTAATTGAAACATGTCGCAATCTTATGAATTAGTAAGTTTTGAAACCATACTTTATATAATAAGATTAGATGTTTGAAAGTAAAATAGAAAAACCACATGAAAGTTGAAAATTTGTAACAAAAAGCTAATGTGACAATAAAAAATAGATGGAATGATATTTGAGAGTCTATTTTATGTGTTATTACACATTAGCATGTTGTTAATTAATTAAAAATACCTTTCGTAAAAAATTTTAATACAAATTCTCAATTTTCGTGTGGTTTTTCATTTTACTTTCAAACATTTAATAAATTATATAGTACTCTATTAATGCAAATAAAAGATTAAGAAATATGAAATCAGAAGAATTAATGAAAAACAAAATATCATAGATTTTTAAAATAAAAAGCGTAAACACATTTTCAAACTAAATACATATTACATAACCTAACTAAAAAGATATGTGCCCTACAATTTTTTTCTATTTTGTGGCCTTGTGCAATTGCCCTTTTCAATATAGATGAGGCACGAACCTGTGCCAAGGTAGTTCTTTCCAATGGCCAAGAGGTATCCTTCCACCGTTCCATTCTCTCGGTAAGACTCCCCTTCTTCAAGACAGCGTTATCAAGAGCTGAGAAGATACAACAAAACAAAACCATGAAACTTAGGATTAAAGATATAGCCAAAGACTATGAAGTTGGTTTTCATTCTCTAGTGACTGTTTTCTCATATGTTTACAGCAACAAAGTCAAGCCGCCCCCAAAAGAGATATCTAATTGCCTAGACATGAATTGTTCTCACATGAATTGTCACCCGGCTGTGCAATTTGTCATGGAGGTTCTCTACTTGGCCTCTACTTTCCAAATTCCAGAGTTAGTTACTCGATATCAGATAAAACACTGCCAAACACTTTTAATCTAAACTTCCATTATTATAAGATAATTCCAGAGTTAGTTACTCAGTAAGTATGTCTTTTACATGCTTTTCAGAGTCAGTTATTGGAGATTGTAGATAATATTGGCATAGAGCACATATTAGACATACTTCATATTGCTAGCATTTGTGGGGCGGTTTTCAACAAACTCCTTACTTTATATATTGAGGGTAACAAAAAAAAAGGTTGGCAAGCGATCCCACTTCTACACACTTTAGTCTTCAAGGTATTATCGATTTTCCTTATTGAGATTCTGTTGTTTGTGTTGCCCATTCATTATACATGTCAAACTTGTCTGGTTTCAGGGTCTTGTACATCGAGTAACAAAAAAATGTGGAGATGCATGTGCTTGCATCCCTAAGAAGCGTCAGAGGAAGAACAGCAGGAAGGGGAGGGTTGTGGAGAAGGAGGTTGAGAAATTTTCCTGTTTATGGACATGTCATGTGAAGGTACTAGAAGTTTCAGAGTATGAAGTTTCAGAGCTGAATCAGATGAGACATTTCTTGGGCAAGTTGGAATGTCTTCAAACTGTGAAAGTTGCTCTTGTTGCGGACAAAAGTGAGTTCTTGCAAGCTAATCTGCTGACTCTCCCCAGACTTTCATCAACATGCAACAACATCCAGTTCAGCTGACCTTTTTTTTCTCCCCTCATCTTTTTATCGCTTTGATGTAGCATAGTGAAAGTAACTTTACATGAATATATGGTTATATATATATATATAAATACTGTATATATATATCATTGGAGTGATAATATCTATGCGTTGTACTTCTTGATAGTGTGGAATAAATTACACTCTGATGATCTGAAAATACATAATATGAATACATAACATCCGGTCTTGCTTATTACACCGGTATCGTCTTCTTGCTCATTACACTGGTGTCTCGTCGATGTTAAATTTTGTGACATAATTTTCTCCATACATGATACATGAGGACACTCATAAGTTTTGTGATAACAATTTGATACATAGACGATGTTATGTGACAGGCTTTATGCTATTTAAAAAAAAAAAAAATCAAGTCACACTTCGTTCACCAAAAAAAAACATCATGTCAGATAAGTACGTAACATTTATCATATTGCATAATGTTGTAAATTATATTACTCCAAGTTCCACACTAATTTTGTAAACGAAATGAGATTTGAATAACAACACAACTGCACATAACACAAAATTATTTGCCTTAACCTCTATAGTTTTTACTCCTCTAGCTTCACCTCTTTATTTATCTGTGTCCCTTCCCTTACGACAGTATTTGAGACGATTCAGTAGCATTTGCGATAGATAACAAAACCTTGCCAAAAGAAAGACAGGATCAGATCAAATTAATGGCAACATCCTCCCAAAGGGTCACTGGCAGCTCTGGTGAAACCGGCATGGTCGCAACACACTGGAACTGTATGTTAAGGTATAGAAATGCACACAACAACCAGAACCGCTTGGAATACGCCAAATAAATGATTTTATTCAATCTTATACAAAAGCTCATGTTTCTTACAAGACTTGAAACTCAGCACACTCTTCTATCTATCTAACGCAACACCCTGTGTAGATCTAAAAGAGATAAACAACACTCACCTTTTTATGATTGCTTCAAAGTCACAAATCTCACAAACTATGCTCCCGAGTGCTAACTCTTTGCTGTGGCTAGACCACATCTATTTAACCTTGCACCAAAGACCTCTAACTAAATCTTTGTGCATCCTAACTAAAAGGAAATCCTTCCTTATCCTTTCCTAAATAAATATTCTCTCAATCTTTCTCATATCTTCGAGTATATCCAGCTTGCTCTTCCTTCCATATCACACAGACCATCACCGTGTCCAACAAGCTTATGCCACATCAGCATCCCGTGCCACATCTCACATATGCACTTTCAATCTCCCCCTTTTTGACTGAACTTGACAAACAAGCAACTCTTTCGTCTAAACCTGAAAAACACAACCAACACCAGCCAAGAACACACAACCATACCAACAGAGCATTGCATATCACAGCACCAGCAACAAATAAATCAAACGAGGGGAAACCAACCAAAAGACAAAGTACTTAAGTACTTAAAACTCAAAAGTCTGAAAATCAAGTCTGAAACAAATAAAACAAGAACACAAAAAGAACATAACAGCTCCCCCACAGCTCAAACTTCCCCCTAGAGCATCAGAGTCCGACTCATCTCTCCCTGCTTGTTTGGCACGGATTAGTCAAAAATTTCAAGTAAGTTAAACAAAAGACTAAGGTAGAACCAAGTCACTTACCATTCACCAGTGCCGCTTGCAGGATCTTGATGGCTAACTGGATGGCTTTGCGCTCTTCAGACGACCCACTCGTAGATACCGGCTCTGTAGATCGTGTTGTACTCTTCTTGCCCTTGGACTTCTTAGCGTCCTGAGATTGGAGACTCGGAACAGGATGCTGAGCTTCCAACAGCTGGTAAATGAGGCTGGGAAACGGCAACCAGAAGCCAGATTGAGCTTGCAGTCCCAACTGGATGATCTGATCGTAGATCATCCTCCCAAAATCGAACGGAATGCGATGCATGATCATGTAGATCACCGTTGCTCTGTTCGTCGAGATATAACCGGTGTTCACCGTTGGAGACCAGTTGCTGCAGCATATCTTATGCAGATTCTTGATGACCGGGTTCTTGATCGCCGTTGACACCAGCTTCTTGCAGGACTTCACCTTGCCATCAGAGAGAAACAGTGCCAGATCCTCCTCCAAAATTGCAGCTGTCTGCAACTGTTGCTCGCGCATATCAACGGATTGTAGACCGAACAGGGCATTGATGTGTCTTGGAGAAAATTCATATACCCAGTCTCTGACAAGCACATCAACCGACTCCCCTTCAACCTTAACTACGGGGAGATTTGCCCAGAATTCATAGATCACATCCGAATCATAGGACCCTACCTGAGTGACGGTTTTCAGCAGTCCAGCCCTATCTATTATCTCCCTAGCCTGATCATTCACCTTAGAGAGAAGCAAACCTCTGAAGCAAGAGTTCGCGAAGCAAAAAAGCCATACCTACGAGCAGCTTCGAAGGTCTCGAACCATTTGGGATCAAAATCCTTAGAATTTTCTCCTCGAGAAGTGGAAACGCCCTTATCCTTGGCGAGAGACAGACGCTTGGGATCATGGCTGTCTGCATCAATAGTCGGTTGTTTCTTGTGCAGACGCGATGAGACTCCCTACTTGACAGAGCAGGCATTGGAACGTCACCAGTGAGATCAACAACCGGGAACTGAGACGGCACCTCCCTTGGTGGGGAAGACGAAGAGTCACACGTCTTGTTGTCCACCTCAGTGACTGAGGGTGTGGGCATTGGATTCTCCGGAATAGGGGTCGCTGAAGTCAACTCGTCTCGAGGCTCATAGATGACCATCGCCGTGGTTGGATCAATTGGCACATGAGGTGACGGTGGAAGCAGTGATGATGGCGGAGTGTGAAGCTCCTCATCTGAGCTCGAGTCATAGGAAAAGCCACTGAAGATCGATTTCATGGTGATTAGAGACTACAACATGAAAACAAGAGAGAAGAGGAAGTAGAAGTCTAAGCGACAAGGAGTTGAAATCGCAAGGATGGAGAGGAAAACGCCAAAACCCTAGTTTCTCCTTTTATACAGCTTTGATTGTCTCAATGGGCTGCACAAAATCGGCCCAAAACAAAAAATTGAGGCCCTGAAACCACTTAATTAACCCATTAGTGCACACGGTTCTTTTATCTCATCAATGATACATCACCTAGCAATCACATGCATTTTTTGTTTAAACCGATCATGCACAAAATTAAAGCAACCATTTATTGCGAACATGTATACAAGGACCCAGATCAAAGACAACACCATGTGAGCAATCCTCCTTTTTTTTTTTTGATAACATATAACACTCAAATAACAGAATACACTCCATACATGAGCTATGCCAACCAAGGTTCAGAAGGCTTACCAGGAGCTATCACAACCTTTTGAATTGTTGAAGATCAGGCGTTTGATGCTTGTGGGTAGTCTTTCACACTGGCATACCTTTAATCCGTAGTTCCACCCCAACATGTTAAGGCAGCTGGAGATTATCTCTTTGAAGAGTACATTTTGTTTTTTTTTTTGGTTCCTTTTTTTATATATACTTCCGATGCAACTCAGACTTCTGTTAGTTGCCTCTCAACCCTGTGGATCAGTGACATCACTTGACTTTTCAATCACTAATCCCAAACCAACCATCTATCAGGAACTTATTCCTGATTATGTACATGCACGTCTCTTCACAGCTCTTTGACCTCCTTAAAATCATGACAATATTTCACGGGGTGGACAGACCGGCATGACAGGCACCTATTTACCATAGTTGCTTTCAGAGTGCTGATCTTCTATATATTCCAGGATTTACATGGTCTGTCCTAGCATATGCTCCTGTCTCAGATCAACACAACTCAAACAAAAGATTAGTACTCACAGACACAATGGATTTTCTCAATTTCACAAATCTGTTGAGATCCAAAGGCTTGGTAAACAAATCAGCTAACTGAAATTATGTGCTCACATGATCAATCTCAATCAGTTTCGCCTCTACAAGATCACGAATAAAATGGTGTCTAATGTCAATGTGCTTAGTTCGTGAATGCTGAACAGGATTCTTAAATATGTTAGTTGCACTCAGATTATCACAATAAATTAGAAGAGTATCAGAACCCATACTATAGTCAGCTGACATATGCTTCATCCACAAGAGTTGAGTGCAGCAGCTCCCTAAAGCAATGTATTCAGCTTCAGCAGTTGACAGTGAGACACTATTCTGTTTCTTGCTATGCCAAGATATCAGGTTGTTACCCATGAAGAAACAACCACCACTTGTGCTACGGCGATCATCAACTGAACCAACCCAATCGCACCACAGTACCCACTCAGACTCGTGTTAGTATCCTTGGTGTAGTAGATACCGAAGTTCACTTTTCCCTTGATGTACTTGATGATTTTCTTCACTCCTCGTAAGTGTGACTTCTTGGGTTTAGCTTGATACCAAGCACAGATCCCCACTGACAGACATATGTCCGGACGGCTTGCTGACATATACAGCAGGCTTCTAATCATTCCCCTGTAAAAACGTTCATCTACATTCTCCCCTGACTCATCTTTAGAGAGTTTGCCATTTGTACCCATGGGAATCTTGGATTCTTTACTTTTGCTCAATCCAAAGCGTTGTACCAATTCTTTAGCATAGGTGCTCTGGGACACAAAAATTGCTTCAGCTGATTGTTCCACTTGCACACCTAGAAAAAATTTCAGTTCTCCCACCATACTCATCTCAAATTCATGAGTCATGCTCTCCACAAACTGATTCACCAATGGCTGACAAGTAGACCCAAAGAAAATGTCATCAACGTAGATCTGAACAAACATCAGTTCATTGTTGTTATTGAGAACAAACAATGTTTTGTCAACATTCCCTCGGATGTATCCTTGATCTATGAGAAACGTCGTCAACCTCTCATACCATGCTATTAGTGCCTGCTTAAGACCATAAAGGGCTTTCTTAAGTCGATACACATGCTCAGGATGCTGTGAATTCTCAAATCCTTTTGGGTTGCTCAACATAGACTTCTTCTTGTAGAATTCCATTCAGAAATGCACTTTTTACATCCATCTGATGCAAAGTAAAGTTGAGAGCACAAGCCATTCTGAACAGAAACCTGATAGACTCCAGCCTTGCCACCGGAGCAAACGTCTCATCAAAGTCCACACCTTCGATTTGCGAGTAGCCTTGAGCAACTAACCTTGCCTTGTTTCTCACAATGCAACCACTGGCATCACTCTTATTTTTGAAAATCCACTTCGTTCCTACCACGTTGACATCAGCAGGGCGCTGAGTAAGTTCCCACGCGTCACTTCGTGCAAATTGTTCCAACTCATCTTGCATTGCCGCAATCCAAAATTCATCCAAAAGAGCCTCCTTAAGATTCTTGGGCTCAATAGTTGAGACAAAATAGGCAAACTGAACAATATCAAAGTCCTAAGATACAGTTTTAGGAACAGCCTTCTGCTTCTTTCCTGCTAACCGAGCAAAATCTATCTGCTTTCCTCTGGTAAGTCTGCCCCCTGAATCGCACCTATAACATCATTAGAAGAGTGATTCCAATGTAGCTGAGAGGATGGAGGTAGAACCGCAGTAACCGGCAACTGCTCGATTGTGTCTGTAGGACTGATAGGTTCATGTGAAGACTTCTCATCATCAGTTACCAGATTGTTGTTGGATATAACAGGAACCATTGTCACACGTTGGAACGAAATATCATCAAAACCACATTAACAGTTTCCTGAACCGAACGTGTGCGTTTGTTTTAGACCCGAATGCAGTGCTATGTCCAGAATAACCCAAAAAGATTCCCTCATCAGTCTTGGAGTCAAACTTGCCCAAATGGTCCTTCTCATTCAGAATATAACAGATACATCCAAAGACTTGTAAATAGCTGACTGTTGGAGACTTCCCTTTCCACAGCTCATAGGGAGTCTTATCAGTTCCTGGTCGGACATACACACGATTGATGATATAGCAAGCTGTGTTGACAGCTTCATCCCAGAACCGATGAGGAACTTGATTTCCATGTAGCATGGCACGTGCCATCTCCTACAGAGTCTTGTTCTTTCGCTCAACCACTCCATTCTGTTCAAGAGTTCTCGTGCTGAATACCGATGTGTAATCCCCTGATGAGCACAGATCAAACCAGTCATTTTGGAATTCACCTCCATGATCACTACGAATAGTCTCGATGGCCTACTTCTCAGTTTTGATCTGCAAGGAAAGTATTCGAAAGCACTCCAGTGTGTCCGATTTGTCACGAAGAAATCTCACCCAGGTGTAGTGAGTAAAATCGTCAACCATGACAAAGATGAATCTGTGTCCAAACACACTCTGAACTTGGATGGGTCCCATCAGATCCATATGAACTAGCTGTAATGCATGATTTGTTTGGATATATGATAGTGACCCATGAGACACTTTGATATGTTTTCCCTTGTTGCAGGGACCACATATGAGATGTGGATCACCCCTTAGCTTTGGAATTCCACACACAATCTCATGATTTGCCAATTTAAGATAGTTCGAACATTCAGATGTCCGAGTTTCTGATGCCACAGATCTGGGTCCAACTCAGCAGATGCGTTGAAGCATTGATTTTCTCACTTCCACATGTAGCAGTTATTTCCAGACCATCTTCCTCTAAGTTTTACAGACCCTTTTTGATCAACTGCTCTACAGTCCTTCTTAGTGAAAGTGGCATCCAAACCTTCATCACACTGCTGACTGACACTGATTAGATTTGCCTTCATACCATTAACTAGAAACACATCCCTCAGATGTGGTTGAGATTCACCACCAGTTGTACCTTTGCCTCTATTCGTACCTTTTCCTCCATCTCCGAAAGTAAATCTTCCTCCAGCAACATCTCCACATGTGACAAATTATCAAAGGCACCAGTCATATGTTTGGAGCATCCTCCTGTCAAAGTACCACTTAGCCCGATCAACTTTAGTTTTTTCAACTGTGTATGCCACATGACAATAGAGATCATCCTCCCTGACATACACTTGATGACTTCTTCCCGGATTTGAATAAAACATGTCATGTTGGACTAGATTTGAGACTCGATTCTGGAACCTGTAGCACTGAGCCTTGTACTGATTCAGATGACCGAAATACCAGCATCATGTTCTTCTACTAAGCCGATCAGATCTCTTGGCAGGCTGCTGATAATTGTTTGATGCATATGACTATCTCTGTGATTTCTCCGTAAACCTATTACCGAAAGTAGACGGATACCCATTCTGAGTGTACATACCTCTATGTTCCGTAATCTGCCTCCTTGGAAGCTTACCAGACTGACTGTTTGATGTATGCATTGCCTTGTTCAACTTCGCTTCAGACTCCAATCCTTTGACAAATTGAGTGGGCTTGTTAGAATCAGCTCTTTGATATCCTAGACCCCACTTCACATTGCTCGATCTCCCAGTACTGAGTAAGGTATCTAAATTTTTAGTGCCTTGATTCAGCATCTAAATATTCTTCAGTTGTTCCTCCAGCTGTTTCTCAAGTCTTTGAGACTTGGCCTTTTCTTCATTCAGTTCTTTTGCCAACATTGAAATATTCATCTGCAGTGTATCCCTTTCAGAAATCAAATTGGTGTTGTCTTTAGTTTTCTACAACACAGTTTTGATGAGCAGTTTTATCTGATCCTCAGCTGAAAAGTCTGCTTCCTCTCCATCTGTGTCTGAGTCAGCCTCTCTTTTTCCACCATCTTCCACCATTAGAACCTCATCTTCTTCGTTTTCTTCAATAACACCCAGCAGTGCAACAAAGTTGTTAAGTATCTCGCCCTTGCTATCCTCTTCTGAATCACTTACAGCCATAGCATTGCAAAGGACAATCTATTTTAGTATGTCCATAACCCTTACAGCCATAGCATTGCAGAGAGTTCTTGTGCTTGTTGTTTGGACATTCAGACTTGTAATGTCCGTAACCTTCACATTCAGCACATTGTCGATCTTGTTTGTCACCTTTTCTGAAATCTTTATTTGCATCAGTCTTTCCAAAAGATGTTGATTCCTTCTGCTGACTTCTCTCCATCTTTCGAAAAAACTTCTTAACCAGTAAACCCACTTTTTCTTCATCTGCGGCCTCCTGAGATTCTGCAGCTTTCTCTTCCTCCATAGCCTTGAGTGCAAAGGACTTCTCATTCAGTTTTTCCTTCTTTTTCAGCTATAGTCAAATGCCTGCATCATCCCCACTACTTGATTAAATTTGAGTTCATCAAAGTTGAGAGACACATCTATAGCAGACCTGTGTGGTTGGAATTTATCAAATAGACTTCTAAGAAACTTTTTCACCAGCTTCTTATCTTTGTATCGTTTCCCCAAAACCACAGTTTCTTGTGCAATCCCACTCAATCTACTGATGTAGTCAGCAACTGTTTCATTCTCAGTCATGTGTAGGTTTTCAAAGTCAGATGCAAGATTGTCCAGTCTGGTGCGCTTAACACTGCTTGTGCCTTCAAACATGACCATTAGAATGTCCCACGCTTCCTTGGCAGCCACACATCCCTGTACTTGATTGAAGATATCCCTCGGCAGAGCATTGAAGATAACAGACAGTGCTTCTGAGTTATGCTTAGATTCTGCTTTTTCCTCGGCTGACCATTTCTTCCTGTGCTTAGGAACCAAATCACCCTTCTCATCCTTTTCCATAGGAGGTGACCAGCCATCCTCCACAGCAAACCAAGCTTCCATATCAATGCTTGAGATGGCCTGGTTGACCGTAACTTTCTAGTAACCAAAACACTCAGGATCAAGTTTAAAAGGTTTTGGTAACGCAACGTACCCTAGTGATTTCTCCATACCCTTGCCACAAGATCTCACCTGTTGAAAAGATACCCGAACTTTTATCAGGTGTCTGCTCTGATACCAATTGTTAAGGTATAGAGATGCACACAACAACCAGAACCGCTTGGAACACGCCAAGCAAACACTTTTTTTATTCAATCTTATACAAAAACTCCCATTTTTTACAAGACTTGAAACTCAGCACACTCTTCTATCTATCTAACACAACACCCTCTGTAGATCTAAAAGAGATAAACAACACTTACCTTCTAAGCTTGTTATGATTGCTTGAAGGACACAAATCTCACAAACTGTGCTCCCGAGTGCTAACCCTTTTCTGTGGCTAGCCCACGTCTATTTAATCTTGTACCAAAGATTTCTAACTAAATCTTTGTGCATCCTAACTAAAAGGAAATCCTTCCTTATCCTATCAGATGATGTAATTATGGTGGGAAGATGACATAGTCAAGATGGTGTCATACATCTTTGTGTTGACATAACCAAGATGTTGTCATAAATTTGTATATGACATCATCATGATTTTGTTAGCCAATGTCACTTACAAACTCACACTCAATTTTGTTGCTTATATATATATATATATATACATCCCAACCATGTCTTCACTTCCAATATCAAAACATCTTTCAATTCCCACATTCAAAACATCTCTCATTTCTCACATCAAGACATAGCTACCAATGAGCCAATTAAGGATCTCAGAAGTGACTACAAGAAGGGAACAGAGGAGAAGAAGGTCGGTTTAGAGAAAAAAGCTCTCCCTCGTCGGTTCCCTTCTTCTCGTCACTTCCGAGATCCTTACTTGGTTCGTTGGTTGCCATGTCTTGATGTGGGAAGTGAGAGATGTTTTGAAAGGATATCGCTTATCGGAAGTGAAGAGATGTTTTAGATCTGCGAAGGAAGAATCTCATGATAACGTAAATACACTTTATTAGAAATGATAAAAGAGAGAACCAATGTTTGTAATAAACAAAGATCCTGATCTCGACTTACAAGACTTTAGATTTTAGAAACAACTCCTATAAGCAGAGCAAACACCGTTACAGAGAGATATCAGAAAGAGAGAGAGAGAGATTACAAAATCTTTATTCTTAGAAATTTTGCAATGAAGAAGACGACTGCAACGACTACTCCTTTATAAAGAAAACTTGGACTCTTGTGCTAAAGCTCACATGCGACAGCTCATGTGCGACAGCTCACCAACAACCACGTCAACGTTCCGTTAGCCACAAACAGTCTTCCCACCAGCTTCTAACACGTGTCCATCTTTATTCAACATAAATTCAAATGAGAACTTGTATCATAAGAAACCCTGTAACAGAGCTCCCCTGTTTCGAGAACCTTGTCCTCAAGGTTCAAAGGAGGGAAAACGGTGCTGCAGATCAAACAGGAACTCCCAAGTGGCTTCTTCTTCTCCTTCAGACCCACCAGAACCTTAAGCTGAGAAACATGGAACACGGGGTGAATCAGAGAACCCTCAGGAAGAGCCAGCTTGTATGCGACAGGACCACAGCGATCAATCACCTTATAAGGACCATAGTACTTAGGAGCCAACTTCTCATTTCGACGAACTACCACTAACTGTTGGCGATAAGGTTATAGTTTGAGAAACACATAATCGCCAATGTCAAAGCTTCTCTCAGTGCGATGCTGATCAGCGAACACCCTCATTCTGTGCTGTGCCCTTAGTAGATGGAACTTAAGAATCAAAATCATACTTTCTCGTTCCTGCAAACTCTTGGCGACCACAGCGACTTTGGACTCGCCGGGAAGATAAGGCAAGTGAGTAGGAGGAGACTGACCATAAACAGCTTCGAATGGGGTTGATTGAGTCGAAGAGTGGAAAGTGGTGTTGTACCAATATTCAGCTAGAGGAAGCCACTTACTCCACTCAAACAGTCTGTCACTGCACATACACCGAAGATATGTCTCCACACAACGATTCACCACTTCAGTTTGACCATCACTTT
The DNA here is from genome assembly GCF_030686135.1 of Camelina sativa. Classification (NCBI taxonomy): domain Eukaryota; kingdom Viridiplantae; phylum Streptophyta; class Magnoliopsida; order Brassicales; family Brassicaceae; genus Camelina; species Camelina sativa. The sequence continues at coordinate 31,892,787 of NC_141896.1, read as the reverse complement.
ATGGGTGATAGGCACTAGAAAATTTCAGTTCCACTCCCTGCAGAGTGAACAGCTCCTGCCAAAATGTACTCAGAAAAATCTTATCTCTGCCACTGACGATGGACTTGGGACAGCCGTGGAGTTTGTAAATGTTATCCATGAATGCTTGAGCCACCGTCATTGCCGTGTATGGGTAAACCTGTCCAAAGGAATGAAATGAGCCGCCTTGCTCAATCTGTCGACAACTACCATGATCACATCCTTCCCCGCAGACTCTGGTAAACCGTCAATAAAATCCATGGATAGGTCAGACCACAAAGACTCAGGAATCGGCAAGGGTTGTAGCAGTCCAGGGCTTGCTACCGTCTCATACTTACAGCGCTGACAAACATCACAAGCTCGTATGAAGGCGTGAATGTCTTTCAACATTCCTTTCGATTAAAACAGTCCTTTAACTCGCTGTAGAGTGGCATCGCGACCATAATGACCACTACTCCCAGCACAATGCAACCACTGAAGTATAGAAGATCGCAATTCTTGTTTAGCTGGAACCACTATCTTGGTTTTACGTCGCAGAATCCCTTGAACCCAAGAGTAATGTTTCTTGGCCGTCTGATCATTTTTTAAAACCTCAATGATTTCTTTAACCTCTCTATCATGCTCATATTGATCATGAATCTCCTTCATCAGATCACACTCCAACACTGTCATGGCCATATGAAGAACCTCAGCTCCCTCTACTCTTGACAGTGCGTCCGCAACTAAATTGTCCTTTCCTGCTTTATATTGTATCTCGTAGTCAAACTCCAGGAGCTTTGGCAATCACTGTTGTTGTATTGACGTATTCAGGCATTGTTCTAGCATGTACTTTAAACTCCTCTGATCCGTCTTGATTATGAAATGGTTAGGGAGAAGGTAATGGTGCCATTTCTGTACTGCGAACACCACGGCTAACAGTTCCTTCTAGCTGCTTTCCCTTTAAATGACGGCTAATGTAGGCCAACGGGTGCCCTTCTTGCACCAACACGGCACCGATCCCTTGTGAGCTAGCATCTGTTTCCACCATGAAAGGTTTGTCAAAACGTGGAAGAGCAAGGACCGGAGCTTCACACAAGGCTTTCTTCAACTCCCCGAAAGCTTGTTGAGCTTCATCTGACCACAGAAAAGCGTCTGTCTTGGTTAAGGCCGTTAAGGGACAAGCAATAGTCCCGAAGTTACGCACAAATCGTTTGTAGTAGCCAGCCAAACCCAGGAATCCCCTTAACTGCTTCAGACCCGTTGGTACTGGCCATTCAGCGACTGCTACCACCTTACTTGGATCAGTAGAGACTCCACGGCCTTCGATATAGTGCCCGAGATATTCTACCTTATCGGTTTCAAAACTACACTTACTCTTCTTTGCATACAACTGGTTTTCTTCCATTAATTGAAAGACAGCTCTCAGATCCTCTGTGTGTTCTTCTTTGGAGGCACTGTAGATTAATATGTCATCAAAGAAGATGAGTACAAATCTTCGCAGGTACCTTCAAAACACTGTGTTCATCAAGTTCTGAAACGTCGCGGGGCGTTGGTTAAGCCGAAAGGCATCACCAAATATTCATAATGCCCATTGTGAGTCTTAAAAGCTGTTTTATGCACATCCAGAGGGTCCATTCGCACTTGATGATACCATGCCCTTAGATCGATCTTTGAATATACACTGGATCCTCCTAGTTCATCCAATAAATCTTCAATAAGTGGAATAGGGAATCTGTCCTTCACAGTCAACTCATTCAGGCCCCTGTAGTCGACACAAAGTCGCCAAGTTCCATCTTTCTTCTTAACCAAGACCACTGGAGATGCGTATGGGCTAGAGCTACCTTGAATCGTGCCTGCTTCCAACATTTCACCAACCATCTTATCAATCTCGTTCTTTTGATGGACAGCATAACGGTAAGGTCTTATGTTAACTGGGTTTGCTCCTTCCTTTAATGGAATCTTATGATCGTGGGTGTGTCTGAAAGGAGGCAGTGAAGTAGGCTCCTTGAAGACCTCCTCATACTCCTGTAAAACATTACCAATTTCCTCATCCTCTGTCAGAGACTGATGTTCACCCTTCACACTCCACAACTGCATATCATTCATGTTTCCTCCTTCTGTTGTGTATATCATAGAAATCTGAGCCTCCTAGTCCCTTATTTTTTCAGTTTGTTAGCTTTAACTTCTCGCACAGACCCGGGTTTAATACCATGCAACATTACTCTCTCCTTCCCATATTTGAAACTCATTTCTAACTCCTTGAAATCCCAAGATATGACCCCCAAAGTCCTCAGCCAGTGCACTCCCAAAACCATGTCACATCCACCCAAAGGAATCAATATAAAGTCAGCGGTAAAGGTTGTGTTCTGAAATGTCCACTTGAAGTTGTAAACCGCACCATGAACCATCAACTTTCTGCCATCTGCTACTGACACTCGAGTCATTTGTGACGAATCAACCACACAACCTAGTCTTTCAGCCGAACGAGGATCCATGAAGTTGTGCGTTGAGCCTGAGTCTATCAGCATGAAAATAATCCTCTTCCCATACAACCCTTTCACTCGCATTGTGCCATACTCCTCTACGCCAGACACTGCACTGACTGAGACTCGAGCTGTGATTTCCGTGTTGTCATCAACGTCCTCCTCTTCTTCACTCTCCTCTTCCTCACCCCCTACTTCAATAAGATACAACTGCTTCCTTTTATGTTTCAGGTAATGGTCGGGTGTATACTTCTCATCGCAGAAGTAACATAGTCCCTTCGCTCTCCTTTCACTCATCTCCGCATTGGACAAAAACTTCTTAGATCCCAAACCATCTCCCTTATCTTCTATCTTCTTCTCAGGATAACCACCCGAATAAGGTTCCTTCTTCACTCCCAGGATTCCCTTCCCACTAGTATGACCAACAGATGTTTTAGACGGTGTCCAACTCTGTGTTGTAGGTTTCATCGGGTGAGCCTTCTCGTAGAGTCGTCCGAGCATTAAGCAGTGGTGCACCGTTTGAGGTTGAAACATTCAAACGTGCATTTGAGTATCCACTCTTAGACTTGCAAGGTAGGCACTCACCAAATAGTCCTCGGACATGTTAACCCTTGTTCTAAGCAACTCGAATTTCTGGTGATAATCAACAATACCATCAGTCTCATGTAACTTCTTAAGCTCAGCAATAGGATCTTCTAGCACATCATCAAACCTCTCCTTCAGTTTCATCTTATAAGCATCCCAATCACGCAACAAATGACCATAGAGATTAGACTGTACCAGTGCATGATGCCAATGAGCCGCGTGACTGTCAAAATGCACAGCTGCCATTTTGATTTTCCTCAAGTGTGGTGTTCGATCTAACTCAAAAAATTCCTCCACCTTGAACAATCACTCTTTCACCCCATCACCATCAAAACAAGGAAAATCTATCTTACCGATCCTGGTCAAGGTGTCATAGTTCTCAGATGACTCTATTTTTCCCCTTTCCTCCTGTAGTCTTGATTCTGAGTACACCACCTGAGAGGTTGAAGCAGTCGGTGGGCTCAGATCTCGTTCCTTGGTAGCGTGGATCGGCTCTTTGGAACTGGATAAAAGCCGAATCGCTGCAAACATCTCCTTGATACTACCATCAATCTTCTCGTTCTGTTCCGCCAGCTTCTCTTCCAGAGTGTCGGTGCGTGAGATCATCTTACTGATCTGAGTTCCGATCGCTTCCTCCGCCTCACGTACCACCACACTGGCTTCTCGAGCTATGGTTTCCTTCAACGCCGTCTGAGAACGAGTTTCCGCCATAGTTTCCGAGGATGATTAGCTCTGATACCTTTGATAACGTAAATACACTTTATTAGAAATGATAAAAGAGAGAACCAATGTTCGTAATAAACAAAGATCCTGATCCCGACTTACAAGAGTTTAGATTTTAGAAACAACTCCTATAAGCAGAGCAAACACCGTTACAGAGAGATATCAGAAAGAGAGAGAGAGAGATTACAAAATCTTTATTCTTAGAAATTTCGCAATAAAGAAGACGACTGCAACGGCTTCTCCTTTATAAAGAAAACTTGGACTCTTGTGCTAAAGCTCACGTGCGACAGCTCATGTGCGACAGCTCACCAACAACCACGTCGATGTTCCGTTAGCCACAAACAGTCTTCCCACCAGCTTCTAACACGTGTCCATCTTTATTCAACAGATATTCAAATGAGAACTTGTATCATAAGAAACCCTGTAACATCTCATGATGAGATTTGTTGGAAGATAATTGAGTTTCTTAGTAATGTTTTATTTAAGGTTTTTAAACTCATACATTAAGTATTGTGTCTTTTGGATGTATGAAGAATTACAACTCTTAGTTTGTGTTGTGTCAGTTTATAGACGATGATGTCTTTGTTTTCTAACGCATTCAGTTTTTCAGAATAATAAAGTTGTGTTTTGAATAAAAGAGAGAATATCGCTTGTCATTCTCTGTTCTTCTTCTTTATGAATCAAAGATCAACAAGATTCAGTCTTACTAAAACGAAAGAGAACAAACAACTATGCGTGAAGGAAGATGAGCCTGACGACTTTTTCAAGCTAATGAAAGATGTTTTTAATCACACGCAGTGCGAATTGTTTGCTGAATTTATTATTCTCTTTTCTAGAATCGATGAGGCTTTTGGCAGTGCGAGGATGGCTGAAATCATTAAAGGGCACACGACGCTGTTGTTTAGATTAAGGGGGTGTTATTCAACAAAGGTTTTTAATGGAATTAAAATATTAGTAGATTTCAGAGTCCAATGGTTTTAGAAATGCATTAAACGTGGATTTGGATGTCATTAGCGGATTTGAAAAGCATTACTCATGGTTTTGAAAGTCATTTACTTGTAGATTTTTTTTTTTAATTTTTGAAGGTAAAAAAAAATAACTTATCGATAAATTATTGTGTTGTGAATTAAAACCAAAATAAAACATTACATTACCTTAGTTGGTATTGCAACTGTTAAAATATAAAATTAAACTAATAAAATTATTAAAATCTTACATTAAAAAGTAAATTCATAACAAAATAAATATTTAAACTGCATAAATCATTATTCTCACTTCTAGTTTTCATAACTTGTTCAGCAACATCAGTATCAATAGCTTCCAAAGCAGCCAAAGTGTTGCTCTGTATTTGAATCGGACCTCTGTATTGTCCTTCTCCTCTAATAACACTCAAATCTTTCTCAAACACCAACACAACGAACCCTTTCTTCTTCGCAGCTAAAGCAAACACCAACCCTCCGATTCCACCTCCGGCAACTAAAACCCTCGATTTCTTCTTCTTCTCTGTCCCTGACTCTCGCTTCTCCTCAACTAACGCCGTCGCCGCCTTTACTCCGACCAAACCTCGACGGCTCCTAAACCCTCCTCCTCCTCCTGCTGATTTCCCAGTAAAGGATGATAAATCTAAGTAAAACTGTTTAGAAACAGGACTAAACACATGTGTCCTCGTGAAATCAAGCTTTGATGGAGATGGGTTGATTGAATAGCAAAACGGAGTTGAACCCATCTCGAACTTAAACTGCATCAATCATTATTCCTGAAGAAAATAACGAAAATTTCAGAGTCAAAATAATAACGACGACGATGATGGTGATGACGATGATGATGACCATGATGACGACGATGATGACCATGATGACGACGATGATGACCATGATGACGAATCACCAGATGTTATCGATCAGGAGAGATACCTATGAGAAGTGTGAGAGAGATGAAATACTTAAAAATTGTTAGGATTGTGTTTGTTCATGTTTTGGGTGTAAAATACTTTAAAATCCAAAGTGAAACAAAATCCATTGGAAATAGAATAACAATGATTTTACAAGTGATTTAAAATCATCCAACAAATGTTAAATCCAATAACAACAGATTTTATTGTATTTTTTTAAATACCTAATTAAATAACACTGGATTTTGAAATACATCTAACTCCATTAAAATCCAAGGTTGAATAACACCCCCTAAGTGTCTTGTGAAGGAACAGAGAACGAAGCTGAAAGATATTTCTAATGTCCTATTATATATTACAGAAGCGTAGGCAACAAGCGTAATTAGTAGATATATGCAGAGAATTAGACCATCTCCAATGGTAAAAAAAACTCATCAGGGGTTTTTATCAAATTTTTATTATTAAATTTTGGTTTTGTCAATGTTTAAAACCCCATGTAGAGTTGTTAAAAAAAAAACCTTCTCCAATGGTAGAACCTTCTCTAAGTTGTTGAGAAAATTTATTTTGAAAATAGTTGGTGTTTAAGTGTTGATAAACACATTCAAGGCAGAGAGTTGGTGTCTTGACTTCTACTTAGCCTATACAAATGTTGGTGTGGTTGCAGCTCCTGCAGGCAACTACAGTGAACCGACTCTTGCAGGCAATGCTGGTCTGGTTGCAGCTCTAGAGGCATTGTTGGGTGTGAGATCAACAGATTACAAGCTGAACACAAGTCAGCCAAAACAAAAAAAAATGGAGTCCTAATGCTCGGACAAGGCATGTTTGAATTACATGTTCAATGATGAACTCATAACCTATATAGAATTTAAAAATAGAGCGTGTGAGTGTATTCAAAGCTCATGAACAAGACAAGCCTCAAATTCAATCTCACACTCAAACTCAAATCCATACAGAATCCTAATAACAGAGTGAATATGTAATTGAAAAGCTTTGGTTTTCAATATAGATTCTTGAACGAGACAACAAATTACCTTGTCAGATTCCTCATCTTCCTTTGGACCTTCCTCATAAAACAACCACAAACGTATCACTTATCTCCAGCAGATTTTTCAACATGTAATCCAGTGAAATTCACCATCAGTACAACAAATTTATAAACCCACAAGATTAAGGTACAACAACAATACATATACAAGAAATTTAAAAACTGATCACATATAAAACTCACAGTAGCTACAGACTTGTTTTTGGGGTTTTCCTTCTTGAAAGTCTCACAAAAATCTTTCCCTACAGATCACAAAACATCAACATGAACATGAGTATTAACGGGACACACAAAATAATTGGATCCATCAACAATTAAATCAAAGTATATGCAATAAGAGAGTCGTTGGACTAGCATGATTCATAACCTATGGGATCAATCGCGAACGAGAACACTAATGGTCCAGTTTCAGACCAAACTTTTGTATTCTGACCATTGAACTTTTGTATTCTGACCATTGCCAATAGAGTTAACTAATTTAAGTAGCCTCTTAAAATAATTATTTAACCATCCGAGGTTACAATTAACTTTTTACTTTTTCTTTTTACCACCTAATTTCCTCTTTTACGTCTTTTTATTTTATTTTTTTATAAATAATAATAAAACATTCTCTCTCTTTCTCCGACTCTCAAAATCCATGGTCAACCGAAGCAAGCTTTTCGATTTTTTCCTCCTCTCCTCTGCAAATCGTAAGTTTTTATCTTTTTCTCTACTTCCAAAAAAATGATCTTCCTGTCCTTGGAACTTAAAGGATCAATCTTTGATTCTGGGTTTTTCTCTCTCTCTTTTATTGGTATAATTGCAGAACATTCCATACTAGTGACCCTAAATTGAGTTGTTGGTAGAGAGATTCAGTACAATTAATTTTATGGGTTCTGCTAGAGATTCGATAAGTAATTTGCCAGATGAGATACTTGGCAAAATCCTGTCTTTGCTTCCGACAAAAGAGGCTGCTTCCACATCGGTTCTGTCCAAGAGGTGGAAGAATCTTCTGGGTCTAGTAGACAGCCTTTCTTTTGATGAATCGATGGTTGTGTATCCAAATGAAGAAGAAGCTTTAAGTGGTTCACATCGCTTCTCTGATTTCGTAGAAAAGGCACTGACTCTGTTTAGCAATTCTCCTCCCATGAAGAGTTTCTCTTTGTGTCATGTACCTAGAGATGGCTGCGACGATACATACCGCCGTTGGATTTTGACTGCTATGGAACGTGGTCTATTGGAACTACACTTGCACGCTGATTCATATCTCACTATAGAGACAGAGTTGTTCACGAGCAAGACACTGGTTAAGCTCACACTGTCAGGTGACTATTGTCTTGAAGCTGAGCGTGTGTTTCTTCCTGCCCTCAGATCACTTTCTCTCTTAACTGATTTCGGGATTGATGGTGACAACCATTGTCGGATTCTTGATGGCTGCCCTGCTTTGGAAGAGTTATTCATACGTGATGCTGATCATAGCTATCCGCCATGTTGCAGTTCATTCGTGAAAAATGCATCCATCAAGCGACTTGTGGTTTTTGTTAATCTTCCGGACTCTAAAGAGCATCACGATATGTCTTATTTTGAAGCACCGAGTCTAGTTTACCTTGACTATTCCAGTTATGTCTACGATGATTATGAGTTTGTTCATTTGGATTCGCTTGTCGAAGCCAGGCTGAATCTCAAGTTATGGGATTATGATTACAATTATGATTACCAGTACGATGACGATACTGGTGACTATTATTCTTCTGATGAGGACGGCGGTTCTTACTATTCTTATGTTGATGATGAACCAAAGGAGGCTATATTCGGTGATGTTACAAAACTAGTTGCGGGTATAAGCAACATCACAACTCTTCACTTGTCTCCCGATTCCCTTGAGGTCAAGTTCTACTTTCTTTTGTTGATTGTTTTTTGTTTTGGTTTGTCTACTGCAAGCTAGCAGGGTCTCTCTCACACTTATTATATATGCTTTTTGGTTGTGATGATCATCAGGCGTTTCATTTCTGCTGTAAATCCATGCCGGTTTTCAAGTATCTCCTTAACTTATCTATCGAGAGTAACAAAGATAAAGGTTGGCAAGCGATGCCAGTTCTCCTCAAGAGTTGTCCAATTCTACACACTTTTGTCATCAAGGTATTATCAGTTTTCCTAATTAAGATTCTTTTGTTTGTGTTGCCCATTCATTATACATGTCAAACTGGTCTGGTTTCAGGGTCTTGTACATAGAGTAACAAACAAATGTGGAGATGCATGCTCTTGCATCCCTAAGAAGCGTAAGAGGAAGAACAGCAGGAAGGGGAGGGTTGTGGAGAAGGAGGTTGAGAAATTGTCCTGTTTATGGACATGTCATGTGAAGGTACTAGAGGTTTCAGAGTATGGAGGTTCTTTTCAAGAGCTGAATCAGATGAGACATTTCTTGGGCAAGTTGGAATGTCTTCAAACTGTGAAAGTTGCTCTTGTTGCCGACAAAAGTGAGTTCTTGCAAGCTAATCTGCTCACTCTCCCCAGACTTTCATCAACATGCAACAACATGCAGTTCAGCTGACCTTTTTCTCCCCTCATCTTTTTATCGCTTTGATGTAGCATAGTGAAAGTAACTTTACATGAATATATGGTTATATATATATATATATATATCATTTGAGTTATATATAAATTACACTCTGATGATCTAAAAATACATAATATGAATACATAATATGAATACATAATATCCGGTCTTGCTTATTACACCGGTATCATCTTCTTGCTCATTACACTGGTGTCTCGTCGATGTTAAATTTTGTGACATAATTTTCTCCATACATAATACATGAGGACACTCATTTATAAGTTTTGTGATAACAATTTGATACATAGACGATGTTATGTGACAGGCTTTATGCTATTAAGAAAAAAAAAATCATGTCACACTTCGTTCACCAAAAAAAACATCATGTCACATAAGTACGTAATATTTATCATATTGCATCATGTCGTAAATTATATTACTCCAAGTTCCACACTAATTTTGTAAACGAAATGAGATTTGAATATCTGCACATAACACAAAAATTATTTGCCTTAACCTCTATAGTTTTTACTCCTCTAGCTTCACCTTTTTATAACAGTATTTGACACGATTCAGTCGCATTTGCGATAGATAACAAAACCTTGCCAGAAGAAAGACAGGTTCAGATGAAACTAATGGTAACATCCTCCCAAAAGGTCACTGGCAGCTCTGGTGATACCGGCATGGTTGCAACGCATTGGAACTGTACCAAAAGAAGCAACAGTACGTTAATTATAAAGAATGCTACTAATTATTCGAATGAAATTTCATAAGCTGTAATGTTAATTACCTTTTGGTGCTTGTATTTATTTCTAATAGCTTGTAGACCACCTCCTCTTCTGCTCAGATACAAGTCATGTAGAGCTGTCAAATGGTCCGTCCATGGACCATTTGGGCGAGTCTATCTGGACATTATTTTGCATGGACCAAAGTTGGACAGTTCCAAATGGACAATGGTTCAAAAAGTGTCCATGCCCATTATGACCATTTCCAAATGGTTATGACCATGGACAACCCATTTTTCTTTCTATTGTTATTCACTTATAAAATCTGAGTTTTATTTTTGTTAGTTTCTTCTATGAAATCTAAATTATATTTTTTTTGTTATTCAATATTCACTTATAAAATCTGAGTTTTATTTTTGTTATTTTATTTTATAAAATCTGAATTGATTTTGTTGTTATTCACTTATAAATTCTGAGTTTTATTTTTGTTATTTTCTTTTATAAAATCTAAATTTTATTTGTTGTTTCTTTTATAAAATTCTGATTTCTTTTTGTTATTTCTGTTATAAAATTATGAGTTTGGTGGAAAATTTACGTAATTACATCTTCTCCTCAAAACCAAAATTAGAGAATCCACATTTTTTGTCTAAACCGTAAAACTGCGTTTTCCCGCAAAATCCGTAAAATTGCGTTTTCTCGCCAAAACCGTAAAATTACGTTTTTCCGCCAAAACCGTAAAATTATGTTTTCTCGCCAAAATCCGTAAAATTGCATTTTCTCGCCAAAACCGTAAAATTGTGTTTTCCCGCCAAATCCGTAAAATTACGTTTTTCCGCCAAAACCGTACGTTTTCCCGCCAAATCCATAAAATTACGTTTTTCCGCCAAATCCGTAAAATTATGTTTTCCCGCCAAAACCGTAAAATTACGTTTTCCCGCCAAAACCGTAAAATTGTGTTTTCTCTCCAAAATCCGTAAAATTATGTTTTTCCGCCAAATCCATAAAATTACGTTTTTCCACCGAAACCGTAAAATTGCGTTTTCCTGCCAAAACCCGTAAAATTGTGTTTTTCCGTCAAAAACGTAAAATCATTTTTCCACCAATACAATAATTTATCTGTTTTATGAAAATTAAAATTTATAAATGTTAAATATAGTAATTAAAAATTATTTAGTTATAAATAGATTTTCTCATAAAAATATTTTTAAAATAAAAACATGTTAATTTTGGTATGTGGGCAAGCTCATTGTCCATCTGGTTAAGACCATATGGTCCATGGACAAAAATAGTCTAATGCCCAAATAGACCATTTATTTTTTGGTCCGCCCATGGTCCGCCCATATGTATATGGACATGGGCATGTCAAATGGGCGGGCGCGCCCATTTGACAGCTATAAAGTCATATATGATTCCAACGCACTCTTGTAGATCAGCTGCTTTGTACTTAGTGTATTCTTCAAACATTTGATTCTGTTTTTACAAACATAGGTCATTAGTGTTCTCATTCAAAGGAGTGACTTATATAAATAAGAACCTGAAAGAGATTGAGACAAAAAATGCTTACCCAAGGATGTTGTTTGGGACGGATGATGAATCGAGCGAGAAAGACAGCAGAAGCAGCCAACATAGATGGCAAAAACTTCACGCAACTATAATCTAACATACTCAGTTCTGATAGATAGCAACAAAGAGGCTCGAGCTGCCAGTGTGGCACTTTGAAATCTTCTTGCGCAACCCTTATGAACCGTCTGCACAAGCCCAACAATAAGAAGGTCAAAAACACACACAACATGATACGACCAGATCAGTAATAATCAGTAAAGACATTGTTTTCAATTTTCATCACAACACTAACCTTAGAAAAGTATAGATCGTAGGCCTTCCTAATTCAAACTGAAGCGCAAGAAGTATATCTTCTTCCATCTTCAACACATCTTGTTTCGTATAAGTATTAGCCGTAATGTAACAAAAATCTTCCACTTTAGGGCGACTTCTCTCTTCATACTTCCTATTTATATCAAATGCCAAAAGAAGAAGAAACTTCATTAGCTTCAATAAGACAATGAGTACGTAGCAAAGAGAATAGCATAAAGAGGATGAAAAGATGCTTACGAAGCAATAAGCATCGCAGAAACACCCACAAGCTGAAGCCTTTGCATGTTGAGAGTCTTTAAGGACAAGAATCTATCGATGTGTGAGACAGTGAGATAGAGTGTTTCAGATCCGAGGTTGTACTTCGCAGCAACTTCCACTAACCAGTCTACCAAAACACCTCTCGCGCTTGGTGTTACATCTTGTTGAACCTTTTCAATATAGTCATGTAAAGGTCTTAGCTTTGGCTTTACCTGAATCACCAAACCAAAAAAAAAAAAAAAATCTTCAGAACAAATCCACAAATAAGATTAAACTAGTCAATGTTCCATGTCCAAACAGAGAACAATCTTAGAAACTATTCCGACCAAAATCACTAAATAATCCAACAGAGAACAATCTTAGAAACTATTTAGACCACAATCACTAAATTGACCTAATGAAACTAGTCGATTTTCTAAGTCCAAACACAGAGAAAGTAATAACATCGTCAAAGATTATTACCTCCAATTCACGGAGATACTCATAAATATCAGAGACATAAAGTCCACACATCTGTGGATCATCAGATCTAGTGTCAATGTCAGAGCCTGACTGGATGTTCTCTTGTGATGCAAGTAGCCTATGTCGAAGCTCCGTCCACTCTGCCGTGGAAGCATCTCGACGCTGTCCTTGAGCGTTATCGTAGGCATGGATCTGTTTGTTCTTCTCTGCAGGCAACATATTTGTCGAAGAAGAACAACAAGAAATTTTACAACGAAAAAACCAAATCATAAACGAACTCTCTATTTATTTATAGAGCTCTATCCTTTTAAAGCAAAAATAGGGCAAAAAAAAAAAAATCAAAACCAAAGCCCAAAACGTTAACTTGTCCAACCGAAAGTCCAATAGTTGTCTGACTAAATAAACCCTAATAAACCTTCCAACTAGCATATAGAAATTGCCCTTTTTTTTATCGACTTATTAAACATATCAGTACTTGATTACAAAACCTTAACAGTACTTAAAATATAATTAGGGTTTTACTTTGTCTGAAGAGAGAGGGAGAGAGAGACAACAAGTATGGAAGAATTGTTACCACACGATGTGATAGAGTATCATATTCTGGTGAGACTTTCTGCCAAAACTCTCATCGAGTTCAAGTCTGTATCGAAGCAATGGAAATCTACAATCCAATCCTCTTCTTTCTCAAAAAGACAGCTGATCTACCATCAGAGCCAATCAAAAAGAGATCCAGATGTTCTTTTCGTGTCCAACAAATATCCTTCTGTTCCTCAACCAGACCTTAATGCTCTGAGAACAATGGTGGAGGGGTCAAAAAAATTTGCATATATTACTGCTACCAAGTTTCGAACCAGCAACCTAAACACCTAGAGAAACGTGAGACAACCACTGTACTACAAGGGTTTTTTTGTTTTTGATGTCCCAAAATGTTGTATATATTTTGACGCCTAAAGCCCTTGCTTCATTGCCTTTAGGTCAGGGCCGGCCCTCACGTTTACGTTTGCAATACTAGTTGTGACGGTTTGATATGCCTCTACGAGTATGAATCGCAGAGTATTGTGGTCAATCCGGTCACTCAATTGCATCGAACTTTCCCTAAATGTAACTATCAACTATTAGTCCCTGCCGATTATTTGACCTCACATACCCTACTCTTGGATTTGGTAAAGACAAAATAAGTGGCACATACAAGCTAGTTTGGTTATATAATTCCGCTGAGTTAGGCCTAAACGACAATGCTACTAGTTGTGAAGTTTTTGATTTTGCAACCAATGCTTGGAGGTATGTTGTCCCTGCGTCTCCTCATCTGATTCTTCAAGAACAAGATCATGTGTATTTTGATGGCTCACTTCACTGGTTTACTGCCTCCTCGGAAGAGGGTGAAACCATGGTTTCGTCTATGGATTTTCACACTGAAACTTTCCAAGTCATCGCTAAAGCACCCTTTCTCAAAATTTTGGATGCATATAAGAGGGTCTTGTGCAACTTGGATGATCGTTTGTGCGTATCCGAAAAAAAGTGGCCCAACCAAGTCATATGGTCGCTAGATTCAAATCTCAAGACGTGGAAGAACATATATTCGATAGATCTCATTATCTCAACATCACTGCTCCTTGGTTTGAGGCTACTGGATACGCATCCACACTAGTAGCAGTTTTGGACAAGGATAAGTTATTGTTATATGATCGTCATAGAAAAGCATTGATATTACATGTGTGAAGAACAGAGTCCAAGTTGATGTATCTTTGCAAAAAAGCTTGTTAGGACCAAGGCCCAATACTCTCCCAAAGCCCATAGCCACTCAACGGTTATCTTCATTACACGACAAAGAGACAAGGTCACCATCGCTTACAGACAGTACGGCTATGCAAACGAAGAACCGATTTGCCGTCCCTTAATCGTGCGATGATGGTGATGCCACGTAAACAGTGGTTAGACAAACCTAGAAGCTAGGTCAAGACTTGTGTATCCCTTGTATCCTAATATATAAAGGAACAAGACATTGTAATGAAACTCAAGGATTGAATAACAAAGAATCAATCTTTCTTCTCTCTCTGTTTCTCTGTTTCTTTCTTCATGGTATAAGAGCCATGGATGGAACCATGGAACCCTATTCTTCTCCCTCTCTTCATATCTCAAATTGCGTCACTATCAAACTCACTGAATAAAACTATATCATTTGGAAGTCTCAGTTCGAGTCCTTCCTCCGTACTCAGTCTCTTCTAGGCTTCGTAAATGGTGCTGTTAAACCTCTAGATAAGAAGATTCCCGTACGCAACAACAATGATGAAAAAGTCGAAAATATACTCAACCCAGACTTTGAAAGCTGGTCTAGATCTGACCAAGTCGTCAAGGCATGGCTTCTGGGCTCCATGACAGAGAATGTTCTTCGACTAGTCATCGGTTCTACAACTGCTCGAGAGGTATGGGAAACACTAATCTCTCACTTCAACCGTACTTCCTCCTCTAGACTTTTTGAGCTTCAAAGACACCTTCAAAATGCTGAAAAGTTAGATAAGAGTATGTCAGACTATCTTAGAGGAATCAAGGATATTTGTGACCAACTAGCTTCTATAGAAGATCCGGTTAGTGAGAAAATGAAAATCTTTGCTGCTTTAAGAGGTCGAAGTCGTGAATATGAGCCTATTATCACTGTCATCGAGGACTCTATGGATCGCTTACCCGCACCCACCTATGATAATGTGATATCCCGTCTCACTGGTTACGATGATAGAATTCAAGGCTACTCTGTCTCATCTGAAGTCTCGCCACACCTTGCCTTTCACACCTCAAGAACCTCTAGCTTCCGTGGTCGTGGTAGCATAGGCAGAGGCAGGGGATCTTTCTCTACCCGTGGTCGTGGCTTCCATCAGCAGTTCTCGTCTTCAGGCTCAACCAGAACATCTGTTAATGGGAATGAGAAACCTGTGTGTCAAATCTGCAACAAAGAGGTCACAATGCTTTCGAGTGTTGGTACAGGTTCGATGAAGAATATCAACAACCAGCTCTACCTGCAATAAGTGCTGCAGCTTTCTCAGCCCTTCATATCACGGATGTCACTGAAGACAACAATTGGTACCCTGATTCAGCTGTAACCGCACACATCACAAGCTCCACTCAACGGTTGCAACAGTCTCAACCATATCACGGTAGTGACATGGTAATGGCGAGCGATGGAAACTTCCTCCCTATCACTCACGTTGGATCGGCTAATCTCTCTTCAACATCAGGTAATCTCCCGCTTAAAGACGTCTTAGTATGCCCTGAAATAACAAAGTCGTTACTGTCAGTCTCTAAATTGACCAAAGATTACCCTTGTGCTATCACATTTGATGATCTTGATGTTGTAATTAAGGACAAGCAAACTCTCAAGGTTATGACAAAGGGAAAGGAAAATGATGGACTTTACAAACTGGATGATCCGAAGTTTCAGGTGCTTTATTCCACAAGGCAAATCAAAACAAGTGATGAGGTTTGGCATCAGAGATTAGGACATCCTAATCCCCAAGTTCTTCAGCTTCTATCTGCAAATAAGGCAATTCAAGTCAATAAAAGTACCAATAAGGTGTGTGAATCATGTCAGATTGGGAAGAGTTCAAGATTGTCATTTAGTTCTTCTTCTTTTGTTGCTTCAAGACCTCTAGAGAGAGTGCATTGTGATCTCTGGGGTCCTTCTCCTGTCTCCTCTGTTCAAGGATTCAGATTTTATGCTGTGTTTATTGACAATTATTCTAGATATTGTTGGTTTTACCCTCTAAAGAAAAAGTCTGATTTTTGCTCTATCTTCATCAAGTACCAACATTTGGTTGAGAATTTACTGCAACCAAAAATTGGTACATTCCAATCTGATGGTGGTGGAGAGTTCATAAATCATAGACTTCTATCTCACCTTCAAGAAGCTGGTATACAACATTTCGTCTCCTGTCCTTACACGCCTCAACAAAACGGCATAGCCGAGAGAAAGCACAGACAGTTGACCGAAATGGCTCTTACATTGATGTTTCAGAGTGCAACTCCACAAAACCACTGGGTAGAGGCTTTCTTCACTTCAAATTTTCTCTCGAATCTTCTACCTACAAGCACTCTTAACAACAATATCAGTCCTCATGAGGCACTCTTTGGTAATCCGCCAGAGTATTCTGCCTTGAGAACTTTTGGCTGCGCATGTTTCCCTACTCTGCGATCATATGCTGAAACTAAGTTCGATCCTCGGTCTTTAAATGTGTTTTTCTCGGTTATGGCTGAGAAATTCAAAGGCTATCGTTGCTATTATCCTCCGACTGGATGCATATATATCAGTCGTCATGTCATTTTCGACGAAACGAGCTTCCCTTTTAAGAACTCTTATCAACATTTGCAGAGATCAGCTCCTACTCCTTTGTATACTGCTTGGCTCAAACAGCTTCCTCTCAACTCAGCTTCTGTTGATCAAGAAACTTATTCTAATCCTGCACCTGTAATTCCTGCTTCTGTCATCACCATTCAACATGAAATCTTCCCTCTTGTCTCTGCTTCATCATCTGCTCAAGAAGAAACTATTGCAGCGACAACAGTAGACGCTGCAGACTCAGCTGAGTCTTCACACATGTCCAATGATGAGAGTTCTGGGTGTACGGCAAGCTTAGATCTTGTTCCTATAGGCAACAGCTCTCAGCCATTGGCACCAAGTGTGGAACACTCAGTCACAAATGCGGTTCAACCAGAAAATGCAGAGCATTCTGCAACTCTTCCCTCGACGTCCAATCATCCAAAGCGAACACGTTCCAAAGCAGGAATTTCTAAACCAAACCCACGGTACGCTTTACTCTCACAAAAGGTTTCCTACCCAAAACCTAAGACAGTAACCGCAGCTTTAAAAGATCCATACTGGCCAGCTGCAATGAATGAGGAAATGGGGAATTGCAAAGAAGAAAACACATTTTCCTTAGTTCCTCATATGCCTCACATGCATGTTCTAGGCTCCAAATGGGTGTTCAGAGTCAAACTTAATGCAGATGGCTCCTTGGACAAGTTTAAAGCTCGACTGGTTGCTCAAGGGTTCAACCAAGAAGAAGGCATAGACTACCTTGAGACCTACAGTCCTGTTATTTGAACTGCAACAGTCAGAGCAGTCTTACACTTTGCTACGACAATGAACTGGGAAGTCAAGCAAATGGATGTAAAAAATGCATTCCTTCATGGAGACCTTACTGAAACTGTTTACATGAAACAACCAGCAGGATTTGTTGATAAAGACTATCCAGATCATGTTTGTCTTCTCCACAAATCTCTCTATGGTCTCAAACAATCACCAAGGGCTTGGTTTGATAAGTTTAGCAATTTCTTGCTAGAATTTGGCTTCACTTGCAGCTTAAGAGATCCTTCTCTTTTTGTCTGCTTCAAAGGTAAAAATGTTATCATGCTATTGCTCTATGTTGATGATATGGCCATCACAGGAAATTCTTCAGAACTTCTTACTGACCTTCTCGAACAGCTCAATACTCAATTTCGCATGAAGGATCTAGGTAAGCTCCACTACTTTATGGGAATTCAAATTCAGTATCATGCAGGTGGGATGTTCTTATCTCAGCAAAAATATGTTGAAGATTTGTTAGCAGTTGCTGGAATGTCATTTTGTGCTTCTGTTGCCACTCCTCTTCCTCAGAAACTTACTCGCAAGATACAACAATCCGGCCAACCTGCTCAATCTCCGCTGTTTGCTAATCCAAAATACTTTCACAGTCTAGCTGGACGTCTGCAGTACTTGACTCTAACGAGACCAAATCTCCAGTTCTCAGTCAATTACGTTTGTGAGAAGATGCATGAGCCCTCAATCTCTGACTTCAATCTTCTCAAACGCATTCTGCGATACATCAAAGGAACTACTACTATGGGGATCTCCTTTGATAAGTCCTCGGATTCCAAGCTTACTTCATTCAGTGATAGTGATTATGCTGGCTGTCAGAAGTCCAGTCGCTCAACAGGCGGCTTCTGCACATTCCTTGGCCGAAATCTGATTTCTTTGTCATCAAAGAAACAAGATACAGTCTCCAAGAGCCCTACTGAAGCAGAGTATCGGGCAATGTCAGAAGCCACTTCAGAAGTCACTTGGTTCGTAAACCTTCTTCAAGACTTGGGGGTTAAGCTATTTGCTACTCCAAAACTGTTCTGCGATAATCTTTTTGCGGTCTATCTCACAGCTAATTCCAGCTTCCATGCCCGCACCAAACATTTCGCAACATACTATCATTATGTCCGTGAACAAGTTGCCTTTGGGAATATAATTGTGAATCATATACCTGCAGACTATCAGCTTGCAGATATCTTTACTAAGTCTCTTCCTCAACGACCATTTGAGATTCTTCGATTCAAACTTGGCGTCAGCGTGCCACCGACTCCAAGTTTGCGGGGGAGTCTGAAGAACAGAGTCCAAGTCGATGTATCTTTGCAAAAAGGCTTGTTAGGACCAAGGCCCAATACTCTCCCAAAGCCCATAGCCACTCAACGGTTATCTTCATTACACGACAAAGAGACAAGGTCACCATCGCTTACAGACAGTACGGCTATGCAAACGAAGAACCGATTTGCCGTCCTTGAATCGTGCGATGATGGTGATGCCATGTAAACAGTGGTTAGAAGAACCTAGAAGCTAGGTCAAGACTTGTGTATCCCTTGTATCCTAATATATAAAGGAACAAGACATTGTAATGAAACTCAAGGATTGAATAACAAAGAATCAATCTTTCTTCTCTCTCTGTTTCTCTGTTTCTTTCTTCAACATGATCCCAATACCAAAATCTTATGTTTTTGGTAACACATTTTTACACTATGGAGGTGTTGTTTGTTATTTCCCGAGTTTAATCTCTATTTTGTAACCTTGATTTATTAATGTCAAAACACACAATTTTCAAGGAACAATGCTAAATGCTTAAGCAAAATAAACAAACTCGTGTAAGATAAACACGTATATATTGCAAAATTATATTATTCCAAGTTACACACTAAACAAAATGAGATTTGAACAACACATCAAAACATCTTCACATAACACAAACTTGTTTGCTCCTGCCTTCACTTCTATAGTTCTTACTCATCTAGCTTCACTTGTTGATCTGTGCCCCTTATACTATTTGACACAAGTTTCGGTAATCAAGCCCAGTAACATTTGCATAACATCAGCCAAAAAGAAAGATTGGTTCAGATCAAATGGTAACATCCTCCCAAAAGGTAACCGGCAGCTCTGGTGATACAGGCATGGTTGCAACGGATTGGAACTGTAACGAGAGAAGCAACATATGTAAGTATCAAGAAGGATGCTAGTTAAAATGATTTCATCATTGTAATGTTAAGTACCTTATGGTGCTTGTATTTCTCCCTAACAGCTTGTAAAGCACCTCCTCTTCTGCTCAGGTACAAGTCATGTATGATTCCAACACACACTTGTAGATCAGCCGCTTTGTACTTTGTGTATTCTTCTAGCATCTGATTCTGTTTACATTATCACAACCATAGGATAATTAGTATCTCATTCTAAGAAGACTGAATCAACATTTTTTTACTTGTAAAGGAGTGAGACAGAAATGCTTACCCAAGGGTGTTGTTTGGGACGGATGATGAACCGAGCGAGAAACACAGCAGAAGCAGCCAACATAGATGGCACAAACTTCACAGCTTTGTAATCTAAGATACTCAATTCTGATAGATAGCAACAGAGAGGCTCTAGCTGCAAATGTGGCACTTTGAAATCTTCTTGTGCAACCCTTGTGAACCGTCTGCACAAACACATACAAAATCAGGACAATGAACCATACAAACCCAATAAGTAATGTTTTCATCACAATCCTAACCTCATAAAAGTATTGATGGTAGGCCTTCCTAACTCAAACTGAAGTGCAAGAAGTATATCAGCTTCCATCTTCACCACATCTTGTTTCGTAAAAGTATTATCAGTAATGTAACAGAAATCTTCCACTTTAGGAGGACTAATCTCTTCATACTTCCTATTAGTTCCAATACCAAAAACTTCCATAAGCTTCCAAAACAAAGACAATGAGAAATAACAAAAGAAGGAAGAGATCAAAAGATGCTTACGAAGCAATAAGCATGGCAGAAACTCCCACAAGCTGAAGCCTTTGCTTGTTAACAGTCTTGAATGACAAGAACCTATCGATGTGTGAGACAGTGAGGTAAAGTGTCTCAGATCCAAGTTTGTACTCTTCAGCAACTTTCAACTAACC
Source organism: Camelina sativa (assembly GCF_030686135.1). Lineage (NCBI taxonomy): Eukaryota > Viridiplantae > Streptophyta > Magnoliopsida > Brassicales > Brassicaceae > Camelina > Camelina sativa. The sequence continues at coordinate 31,871,991 of NC_141896.1, read as the reverse complement.
AATCAACCAAAACACCTCTCATGCTTGCTGTCACATCTTTCTGAACCTTTTCGATATAATCAGGTAAAGGTCTTTGCTTTGGCTTCACCTGAAAATTTCACAAACCCAATTGACAACTATTCAGATCCAATCCCACAAACTTAAATAACCAAACAGATTAAACAATCATCAATCCCTAAGTACAAACACAGATCAATTAAAACAAGAGCTATTACCTCCAATTCACGAAGATACTGGTAGATGTCTCCGACATAAGGACCACACATTTGAGGATCATCAGATCTTGAATCAATGTCAGGTTGTGATTCTAGGTCAACAACAACCGGAGCTGTCTTCTTAATCTGGTTCGATGGAGGTCTAAGACTCTTTTTTGGCTTCTGGGTTTCTCTAATCTGATTGAGATTAGCCAAGACATTGACATTAGAGCCATTAAGAAGCTCACCAAGCACCACTCTCTTCTTGCTGACCCGATCTTCATCCATACCCATCGAAGCTTTTCTCTTCGCTGCGGCTCTGGTGATCCTCACACAGATCTCTTGCTTTGTCATGGTTGAGATGGGATTGAAGAGAGAGAGAGATCGAGAGAGGAAGAGAGAGAGAGGATTGAGATTGAGATTGAGAGATTGAGATGAGATGAGTGGAAGAAGTGAAGGTGAGAAGGGGAGAAGAAAAAGGGGAGAACAAAAGCGCCATTTTGGTGAAGTTTTTTCGGAGGTGGCGCCTCTGTTTTCTGTGTTTTGAGTTTTTTTGGGAGTCAAAACTGAAATATTTTGGAGGAACCAACAAAATTATCTGAAATTTTTTGTTTGGGCGGGCTTCTGTTTTTTTGGTTTTTAGATTTGTCCGAAATGTTTTTGACCGGTAAAGAAAGATTGGATTTTTTTCGGAGGGTGGGTTCGATTGGAAACAAATCTCAGATTTTTTAAAATATTTTAAAATTGGTGTCCCTTCGGAGTTCGGTGACATCTCATTAAATTATAATTTTTAAAACTTTAATTAAATATTTATATTTAATAATTCTATAAAGTTTACTGAAAAATTATAGAATTACTTCAGTAAAGTTAATCATGTATTTAATAAAATTACTTAAATATGTAGATTTAAAATTCTATTCATTTATTGAGAAATGATAAAAACTGTTTACGTTAACCTTTTTTTTTGGTTGTCAAAAATTGGCCAACTTTACTTAATTAATTTTTTGAAAAAATATTTAGATTTGTTAAATGTACAATTTGTTTTTTGAACTAGATCATGTTTTCTTTTTTCTTGAACTCATTAGGTCATCTCCACTGGGCTTTATTTCCCCAAATTTTTTTTATTAAAAATTAATAAAATAATACAGAAAGAGAGAGAAATAGAAAGAACTGATGCTTAAAGTGCTTGGGCTAGAATCATTGCTATGAGAATTTCTACATTTGTCTACTTTTCATTAGTTAAATATTAAAATATTAATTATTTTTTTTTGAGTAACGCTGAAAATTTTCTCTAGTGTATATGCTCTTAGATTTAGACATTTTTTTCTAAGTAGTGATTGTTTAAATTTTTGAGTTGGCTAATTTACTTTATAGTTGCATCCGCCTAAAACAAGACAGTTAGTTTCTTATAATATCACAATTATATTGATCCTATCTACCATGTTATAACTCGGTTTCGAGATATGTAATTATGTATAATGTAATTTCTAATAAATCTCTCTATATTGTGTCCAAAAACAATAATTCGAATGTAATAAAGGACAGACGGATGAAGGAATACATATCGTATATAGAGAAGCAAACATATAGAAAATATCTCATGAATGAATCCAATTGAAAATGCTTTATGTTGAAGAAAGTGCTACAACCTTATATTAAAGGTAGAAGTAGTACAGCACGCTTCTTCTCTTCACTTGTTTATCAAACCATTAGATTGGGAAACGGTTACGTAATCTACTACTATCTTCTAATCCAGCTGTAGCCTTTCACACTTCGCCACTCAGTCTTCGATTCAAGACAGTGGTCATCGTTTTTTCCATTGATTTACTCATGGAAACTGCTTCGATATGCTTTGATCTCACAGGTTCCATTATGCTTTATTGCATTTGGCGCATAGCTCTCAAGCCTTTAGTATCGCTTGCATCTATCTACCTATGTATTTTTATTGTCTTTATCTTTGGAGTATGTACTCCTTTGCACTTGTGTAACCTAACCAACTCTACCTGTATGTTGATTTCTATCTAATAGAATGAGATATATGTTTGTCAAAAAAAAAAAATCTACTACTATCTTCTAAGCCCACTAAAAGATCATAGTGTACCTTGGAATTGGATCACCTTTTCACCAGACTCGTAACTAAATCTTTACTCCTCATATCTATTCGGTTTTCTATACTTTAGCTATTCATATCATCTCTAATTAATTTGATACTAGATAGTTTTCTAAATAAAAAATTATCATCTATGATGTCCTAACAAACAATCATCTCTATGAAATTAAAACATTCGGTGGATTTTAAAAGAAAAAATTGAATAGTAGCAAGGTGTCTATTGTTTCATCTCTTTTGCTAGGCCAAAGTTATTTTTTTTCCCCCTGTAAACTAATAAAAGATACAAAAACGGGGTAACATCATTACGATTGAAAAACATTTTTTTTGTTTGGAAGTTAACATTACTCACCATGTGCAGAAAAACACTTCGTTATTAAGTGATGTTTTCACTTTAATGTAGAAAAATTGGAGATTAATTTGTATATTTACCCCTACGTATAACTTATTGTCGAGACAACACAATTCTACTCATCATTATTATATGGGACAATGAAGGAAAACAACGTATAAGTTAATTCCTTTTAAAAGTTTTATACCTTACTAATGTCGATCTTACATTAAATCCTTATTTTCACATCTTCACGAAATATTTATTTATTAGTATATGAATTTGATTTATAAACTGAATAAATATTTATATTTACTGTATTTTTTTTTCCAACGAATGTTTCAAATTTCAAATATTTCCTATATTTTTTTCAGTATCTGATTATTTAATCAAATACTATTATTATATATATATATATATATTTTTTTTTTAATCAAATACTATTATTACGACCGAACCAACTAATAAATGTGTCTGTAAAGCAAACCAAATGTACTTCACGTCTTCTATATACAGTTCGTCACTTCCGTAAACCGACGCCAAAATTGATTCTCTCCTTCCTCTATCGCCACACACACACAAAAAAACAAAAAAATGGCAGAGACCGCCGATACAATCAACACCACGACCTCACCACCACAACCTGAATCCGAAAGCTCCTCAACATTGTCCGCAATGGCAGATCCAACATCTCAAGAAGCCGCATCTAAAGACACAGATCTGACTACGAAAGGATCCGAATCAGAGAAGAAACCTGGAGGCATCTCTCTCCGAATCTGGCCACCGACTCAGAGAACTCGCGACGCGGTCTTGAATCGCTTGATCGAGACTCTATCAACCGAGTCTATCCTCTCCAAGAGATACGGCACGGTTAAATCTGATGAGGCCACGACCGTCGCGAAATCGATTGAAGAAGAGGCTTATGGTGTTGCTTCGAACGCTGTGTCGGGTGATGATGATGGGATAAAGATTCTTGAGCTTTATTCTAAAGAGATTAGTAAACGTATGCTTGAATCTGTGAAAGCTCGATCTGATAATGCTAGTAGTGTTGGGAATGGAACTGAATCTGTTGAAGATGCTTCTGAGGTTTCTAAAGATGATGCTCCTTCTGTGTCTGAGGAGGAGAAGAGTGAGGCTTGAGAAATTTGGTTCTAAGTTTTTGCTCTCTTTTTTTTTACTAGATCTATGTTCTTGTAATGATGATATTAACTTGTGGATTTGGTTATTACTATGCCTATTTGAAGATGTCTTCTTCTTCCCTTAATATGAGTGAGATGTGTCTTCATTTTGTTGCTTTGGTTTATCAGATTTGATGATACTTGGCATATTATGCATCTTTTGTTGGTAAAATTGATTTCCTTTTCTGATATGTTTATTTGTCAATCTTTTGAGTGTTTAGATTGGTTTTTGTTTGATGGTTTTCTCAACCATATCACTTGCTCTGCTGCATTTATTGTGTAGATTTGGTTAAATATAATCGAGTTATGTCTTTGTGAATGTTAAGAGTGATTTGTTTAGTTTCTTCCTACATGTTTGCATCCTTGTTTAGTTACCACTAGTCTCTCTTATGCAGATTACCATTAGGTTATGTAGCGTTTTGTAATCTTTTTGAAGCTTATCATTATGATTAAGTTGAAGTTCTGTATTTCCATGGTGACATGAATTTGTGGTGAGTTGGGACCATGTTTAGTCGATTAGTCTGAAGTTCTCTCGACTTTTTTCAGTGGTGACAGGAACTTGTGGTAAGTTGGCGCATGTATCAGTGTCTTTAGTTTTTAAATCATGAAGTTACTACTTTGGTTAACCTGATTACACCTACAAGTTTCTTTAATGGTGGTCATGGCATAGCTGCTCCTGTCTGTTTTGATATTCCTTCCTTTACTATTGGACTAGATTATGGCTAATTGAATTCCAAGTTAAGTTATGAAGTATGTGAATTCAATTCTTAGTTCTTGTGTTGTTTTTTTTTTTGACAATCTAGTTCTTGTGTTGTTTATACGTATAGAATTAGAGGATTGTTCCACAGTTTATTTTCTCCTTCTTGCTTCTTCCTTTGCATACTCAGGTGGCTATGTATCGAGTTCACAAACCCTTTTGAGCAAAACAAATTGACGTCAAAGAAAAACCATCGCATTAGATATTCTTGTATATTGAAATTATCTCTTAATTGTTTTTACACCATCATATAGATACTTTAAGAAAATGATAAAAGACATAAATGACTATACAACATAGTTGCATCTATACTATGTTTACTAGATTAGGATATACTATGTTTACTAGATTAGGTCCCGCGGTGTACCGCGGGACAAATTATTTATAACTAAAACATTTCAATTATAAGTTTATTTGTTTGGTTATATTTGTTATAATTATATAATAATTGTTAATTTTATGGTTTAAACCATATAATACCGTAATATAATTTATTTTTTACATAATATTTATTTAATCAATATAATTAGATATGTCTATTCTCTGATACCGATAGTGTTAACAAAATAATGAAATGATGTTTTATCAGTGTAACACCAAATTAATAATATTTTAAATTTTGATAAATATCGATAAAACCTGTCCAGCTATATAATCCTGTCCCGAGATATTTAACTCGCACTATAACTATAGGTAAGTTTTAATATTTATTGTTTTGTATTATAAATATTAGATTGAGTTGTTATGTTATTTATTAAGATTATAACCATTTATATTTTATAAGATTGATGCTTCTTATAAATTTTAAATATTATAATACTTATAATTCTTAAAATGGTTGTGTATTTCTCATATTTGAAGTTTTGTAAAAGTTTAAATATATTATTAATATTTTAAAGGTCTTCTAACTTTTTAAAAAGTTGAAATATTTATAATAGTTAAACTTCTTATAAAGTTTAAATATTTATAATATTTGAAATTTCATAAACGTTTAAATATTATTAATATTTTTAACATTTTAAGAACCGGAATAAAACAAATAATATTTTTTTAAAATTTTGAATGTCTAATAAATCAAACTTTCTACTCATTTGTATTCTGAATTATTTTGGTCTCTTTTATAGTATGACTCTAAACCATTGCTCAACTTTTTTAGGTGATGTGAGATATTGAGTAATATATGTCCGTTTTTAAATATTTGTATTACATCATATGCAGGAAAAATTATAATTTTTATTAACTAAATGTATTATAGAATAATTCAAGATTAATTAAATACAAATTTAAATAAAAATGAAAGAGAAGCATATTTTTATATTTGTATAAGATAGAAAGATTTCCTTATTTTTAAATCTTACTTATAGTTAATTTGAAAATTTTGGTAACTAATATTAAAAACAATGCATTAAATGCTAATTATTTCCAAAATGATTTTTGAGCAAAAACTGCTGCAAAAATATTAGTATAGACTTTTTCCTCCGGTTTGGGCAACCAATCTAGGAGTTTTATTTTAATTTAATTAATGTTTGGTTGAAAAAAAAAAAAAAATACTAGTATAGACTAGATTAGGACCCGCGGTACACCGCGGGACAAAATTATTTATAACTAAAATGTTTAAATTATAAGTTGTATTTGTTGGTTAAATATGTTATAATTATATAATAATTGTTAAATAAATCATATAATACCGCAATATAATTTATTTTTTACATAATATTTATTTAATCAATTTAATTAGATATGTCTATTCTCTGATATTGATAGTGTTAACAAAATAATGAAATGATATTTTACCCGTGTAACACCGAATTAATGATATTTTTAATTTATATAAATATCGATAAAACCCGTCCTGTTGTATAACCTGTCCCGATATATTTTAACTCACACTATATCATTTTAATTTTTTATTTTATTGTATCTACCGTATAATATTTATCATATTTAACTTTCAAAAGTTTTAAATATTTTTCATATTTAACCTTTTAAAAATCTTTAAAATAAAGAACCGGAATAAACCAAATAAAAGTTTTTAAAGTTTGAATGGCTGATAAATCAAGGTTTCTACTCGTTTGTATTCAGAATCATTTTGGTCTCTTTTATAGTATAACTCTAAACCATTGCCCAATTTTTTAGACGATGTGGGATATTATTGTACCCGTACTTTTTATTCATCTATTGAGTAATATATGTCCGTTTTTAAAATTTTGTATTACATCATATGCAGAAAAAATCACAATTTTTATTAACTAAATGTATTATAGAATAATTCAAGATAATTTAAATATAAATTCAAATAAAAATGAAAGGGAATCATATATTTATTTGAATGAAGTAGAAAGATTTCCTTATTTTTAAAAATCTTACCTATAATTAATTTTGAAGTTTTGGTAACTAATATTAAAATCAATGCATTAAATGTAAAAACTTTCCAAAAAGTATTTTTGAGCAAAAACTGCTGCAAAAATACTAGTATAGATATGTAAATCACATACAATTTTGATATCGACCAGGACTACCATAATAAATGTAACTCCCCCAAACAATATCATAACCAGATTTAGGAAAAGGTAGGCAACTGTAAAATTAAAAGATAGCCAAACAAAAGAAAAATGAGAAAGGAAAAAGAGTATCTAGGTTTACATCTACATGTTCTCATGTAAGAGCATGGGCATTGGTTAGGGACAATTTTTGGTCCCCCAAATTTAAAAGTATTATTTTAAAAGGTTCTTATTTTTAGTATGAACATTGGTGTCTATTTGTATTTGGTCCCCCAAATAAAATAATAATATTTTAAAAGTTACAAAAATTAACATTAACATTGTTATAACATAAGATTACCATCTAAACAAAGAGGAAACACAAGTGTGAGATTATTTTATAAAATACATACCAACTAAAATCCCAGCTGTGAGATGTAAAAGGCATAAATAAGAATCCATGATGGCTTGTTACCCGATCATTACTATAGAGACCTTTGCAGCACCCTTGCATAAATACAAGAAGAGTAATTCCAAAGTTAGCATCCAGTCTCTTCTAAAAAACAAATCAGATTAACAAAAAAGCAAGAATCTTACGGATTGTGTGTTACTGTGCTCCATTTGTCGGATCAACAAAAGAACCTGTAGGAACGAGACCTAAGTACAATAACAAGTTAAGGAATTCGCTAAAAAGTGTATCCATGTTATGATGGAATGGAAAAAGGTTAGAACATAGGATACAAAAGTGACCATCAATGTATAGTTCACAGCTTTGTTATAATAGACTTCAACGTTTACGGAGGTCGCATTCAGCGCCAAGGGAGAAAAACAATCTCCGTCATCATCTACTGCAGGACTTTACTATGAACTTTGATCTAAGGCCATTGATTCCTTGAGGCATTTCAAAAGCTAACTTTACTACAGTTTGGTGGTTTGAAAGGATAATCGGGAGGGAAGTGAATGGTAACGAGAAACACACCCCCTGAATACGGACTCTCTGCAGGACCCATTATTGTAGCTTGCCAATGAAACATGTCTTCAGCAACTGGACCTATAAATATCAATACAACTCAAGTTCTTCAGTCTGTGACTCAACAAATAAACTGAGACTCGTTATACAATCTTAGATATTCTACATTTCTCAACTCTTCTAACTCTGATTAGTCTGATAATTAAGGAAAAGTAACAACTCATAAACTGTGATTCGTACAGAACCTTAGACAAACATAAGCCAATACATAAGTTAACAACACCACAACACAAAGAAGGATTTCTACATTACTCCTCTAACTCTGAGCAGTCTAATAATTAGCAACAGAGCACCTTTGTAATCTCTAGAACACTAAATATATGGCAGATTTGTGACCGCACATAATGGTTAATCACATAATGATCCAACAACAACAAGAAGAACTAATCAAGATAAAACTAGCTCTCTCTCTCTCTCTCTCTATGCGTTCCAATCAAACTAATCAAGATAGAACCAATCAATCAATCAATCATCAACGATTTTACCTCATCTAATTAAGAAGAAGCGATTGCTCTTCAGTGAGACGTAGCTGGCTGTTCCTGGTGGTGATGAGATGATTTGGAAGGAACCGAAGCTTTGAGAACATCTGGTTGATATACTCTAAAGCTTACGAGTTTGAAGGAGAGAGAAAGATTGCAACACCAAACGGTGGGCGATGACTGCCGGCGACTGGGTTCAGATCGTGTGTGGCCACCGGACCCAAGACGAAGACGGAGACGGAGTCGAGATAGAAGAGAGAATTGGAGAACTTTCTCTCGACGACCAGCTTCCACGTGTCCAAGTACACGGACAAAAAACGTCCCCAAATAAGAACCGTTTTTTCGTAATTGGGCTTTTATGATTTAAATTTAAATCCAAATAAATCAGGGGACGGACCGAAACTACGGCGTTGCCCATGGTCTAAACCCACACACTTATAATTTACCTTGATGGATCTAAGAGCAGGTTTATTAAGTTTCTTCATAAGTATCATTAAACACGTTTCCGGTGACAGTCGATGCGATAATTCGAGTGACGAGCACAAAACTCACCATCATTTGATATAGGGTTGCCGCTATATTCTAGCTTGTACTTATTATATTCTCATTTCCTCTTTAGTAAACGACATATACTTTTTTTTAAACTATAATAAGACACCTCTAATCGAGATAGCAAATTACGATCGTTAAACCGATTAAACCGTTAAATCATGATTACTGTTTCACGTTTGACTTAAACGTTTTTAAACCCGGGACCCGATCCAACCTAATCAAATACTTTCTCTTTTTCACAAAAAGTGTCATTCGGGAGATTTTTCATTGTTTCACAAAGACTGTCACTTTACAATTCCAATGTGTTTTTTACATTAAATTTTCTAATTTACCCTTTAACCTAAAACTCATTTTCATTGAATTTAAACTATTAGTTACTTATTAAATAGAGACAAACATGTATAATTCTATATTTTCTTAATTTGTGTGCATTGTGTCAAAATGACATTCTTTATAAAACATAGGGAGTAAATCTAAACGACTAAATCTAAGAAAACAAAGTCAATTTAGGGATTTAGGATTCTTCAAACCATCTCAATTTCTGAAAATTATGAGCAACTCATCAAATTCAAACACTTCAAGTAAGAAAGATGAGCCGAGTAAGAAGAGTAAAGAAGAGGCTGGTCCATCTACAATTCAAGCAAAAGACACTCACAGACTCACAAGGACCAGATACACTCACACAAGGAAGCAATATCTAGGAGTAATGAAGTCAGATCTAGGGTTAAATGACAAGTAGTTGCAGGTTTTTGTTTGGATTTAGTAGTTGTGTTGCAGGTTTTTGTTTAAGATTCAAATTGTAAACTCAAATTTGGTTTTCAGATATTATTTTGTTAATGTTAGTTGAATGGATGATCTAGGTTGGTTAGCACAAGCCTCACTCAAGCAGGCCAAATTAACAGACCAATTTCAAGAGAAAAAAATTTACACGTAAGAGTAATATAGCTGCTACAACATTACATAATCCAAACAAACAACAACAAAAGCCAATTAACAAAAGTCATAACAACACCTTCCACAACCAGAATAGTAACACCTACACTTTTCCACATAGCCATACAAGTGAGCTCACAATAACAGTTGCAACAACTACCTTCTTCAAAGCTAGCGTAGCCATCTCATGACCCAATTGCTCTTTTACGATCATGACTTGTTTGTCAATCTTCTCATAAATCCTCTTAACAGTCTTCTCAAGGATTTCTTTGTAGAGCTCCAAATTTGTCCTCAGCTCATTGACATCATTGACATCATCTACAGCTCATCCACCATCCTTATTCCGTCTAACAGGCCTTCATCCTCCCTCTTAAACAATTGTTCCTCATTCTCTCTCTAGTACACATACAATCTGGTCAAATTACCATATCAATCAAGAGAATTCAAATTAAAAAGCAAAAAACAGAAACAAATTTACCTTCAATGCTATTGCGCATCGGTAGAATCTTCGGTAAAGGTTATCCTTCGTCTTTGATGTGTACGTGATGATGCTTTCTCCACACCAACAAGTCGTAGGAAAACTCCACGAGGAGCTTCACGATACACTGATGCCCTCTCCACATCAACACGCTTGTATTTGATGAATTGCTCGTTATTTTCAGAAATTGAGATGGTTTGAAGAGTCCTAAATCTCCAATTCGATTTTGTTTTCCTAGATTTAGTTGTTTAGAGTCATATATTTGATTAGGTTGGGACGAGTCCCGGATTTGAAAATGTTTAAGTCAAACGTGAAACAATAATCATGATTTAACGGTTTAATCGAGTTTAATGATCATAATTTGCTATCTCGATTAGAGGTGTCGTATTATAGTTTTTTAAGAAGTACATGTCGTTTTTAAAAGAGGAAATGAAGTTTAGGCTGTTTTATAAAGGGTCAAAAAGTTTGGGTCGAAAAAGTGAGAATATAATAAGTACAGGTTGGAATATAGCGGCAACCTTTTGATATATTATGTTTAAAAGTATACACAATTGGTGTTTGGAAGAAAATCATATAAAATGCTCTAATCTTTGTCCTGAGGGGATTTACCCGCCTAGGCCCTGAATTTTTTAGTAATTAAAAAAAATATATACACGATCTTTTTTTTTCTGTTATATTTATGACGTGCTTTTTGTTCTTTCGGTTCATTGATTATTAAATTAATTATCTATTATTTATATATATAAACAATAAAAAAAATCATGGAAAAGAAAGTTTACAAATCCATGCGATAAAGGTCTAATACTCTAATATTTCGAGTTAAAGAATATTTTTATCAAATCTTGTACTTAATGGACTATAATTTAAAGCAACAACTCTTCGTTAAAGCAAAAAAAAATCCAGTTAAAGTGATTTTCAGTCCTGGAAATATATTATTTCAATGTGGAAAAGAACATAAAAATAATGTAGTCATATACTCCCTATATATCATTTTAATTGATGTGTAGGGTTGTCACACATATTAAGAAATTATTTGTCTTAAAGTTTCTCAAAACTAAAACATTTTATCTATTAATTCAACCAATAGAACACTCTGCAAATTTCGAATAGTCACAATATAGAAAAGTATTATTAATTTGCAATAAAATTTGAAAATAACAGTGAAGTGATCTTAGTGCAGTGGCAGGAGGTAAGTCCATTTGTAGAAGGCACCATCATACCAGGGATCGAGTCCCGCTTCCTACGAATGTAGGAATTTGGCTAATGGACCGGCCAGTTGTGGTCCAATGGTTGACAAAAAAAAAAAAAATTGAAAATAACAAATAATTTGAAGCAATAAGAAAACTTTGTTGTCAAAAGCTAAGTATATGATACAAGGGAAGTATACTTTTACAGAATATAAAGAAAAATATACCACAAAAAATTAAATTTTGGTTAGTTGCTACTATCATAAATAAAAATTAGGTGATTGGCCCACCGCACATGCATGGGAAATTTCGAAAATACAAGTTTAAGAATTTGTGACATAATATCATTGTTAGTTTTGGATTGTTTATAGAAAATAGAAATATGTGTTGAATAATTTTTTTAAAGTTGCTGATCAGTGTTACATCAATAATTAGTAATTATATAGCTTTTAAAATTTTGTTTTTAAAAATAAAATTATTCGATGAACACAATCGAAAAATTGATTGTTTCTTTCAGCTCCATTATAAATCTGCTAAATTGCTGGCAATGTATTTGGGGGAAGTTTCAAGCAGTGGGAGGTTATGCAGGAAATGCGTGTTATGTTTGCAAATATGTTTAGAAAAATAATAATAATAATAAGAGCTGTCTAGAGCCAAATATACTCCAGTGATGATATAATCAGGAATCCAGTTTGTTTGTTTGTTTTTTTTTTTTTTTTATTTACTTTGAATTAAAATGTGTTTTCCTCTGTATTTTTTTTTTTGTACCTTGGGACAAATGTTTACACAATTTGTACTTTCATTTTCTTTACTCTGTTTTGAAGAAATTAATTTTCTTATATTGTTGTAAGGAAGTAAGTGTTTTGCATTTCTTACTTTCGTGTACTATATAATCGTAAAAGCATAAAGCCATAAAGCCACTAACCGATTCTTTGGATTGTATATAATTTTCTCACCGACGCAGGAAGTTGTCTTTACAACTTACTTTGATTTTCATGCTTCACGCGTCGGTATGTTAGAACATAAATGGAAATTAAACTAAATATAAAATATAAAACAATAATATAAAGATAATATTTTGCAGTGTTCAAGAAAGCGCTAGGCGGTATGTAGGCGGTGACCCATTAACGATTAGTCGGGGTTTAGGCCTTTTTAGGCGGTTTAGGTGTTTACATTAAAAAAATATTATATATATAATATTATATATAAAATTATGTAAAATATATTTTAGAATAAATAAATTATAGACTAAAATTAGTAAAAATACATTTATATAATTTAGATTAATAACATATGAACATTTATAAATATGTATCTTATTATATAAAGTTTGATGTCAAAATTACTAATTAACAAGATCATGACATGTGTCAATTGTATCATTCAGATGTTGACACGTGTCAATTCTAAATTTATTAGAAATTAAAAAATAAAAATGTAAAAATTCAAAACTTACCATAAAAAGAACTTATATAAAATTAAAATAGAGAAAAGAAAACCTAATAAATAGAAATTCGAAATTTGAAATTATAATCGTCTCATATTTTTTTCACTAATCAAATAATTTATTCAAAAGACCGTTATTGTATGAGTATGTAAGATTAACGTATGTGTTTTTGTAACTATAAAAATATTAAAGTAAAAAGATATATAATAGGTTATTTAATGTGTTCATCAGTAAAATTTGTTAGTTGTAGTAAAGACTAAAGAGTAAATATTACAAGTAAAACATTTTTGTGTGTACAAATACATTTTAGTGGTAATGTAGATAGTATATTTGTAAATGGATATACATTAGTGTATTATAGCAAAAAAAAAAAACAACTATTTTCTATAACTAAAAGTTTATCTCTTTACTTTTATACATTGTTTTTACTTACGAAAAGAATTAAATATATATTCTTTGTTAAATTTCATTTCCTTTTGGCAACTTTGTTAAATTTCATTTTATTTTAATAACTTTGAACTCATCTACAACTATTTTCTTTAACTAAAAGTGAATCTATTTACTTTTTTTTTCTCAACCAAACAATAAATTAAAAGGAAATTCCTCAGTTAGTTGCCCAAGCCGGAGGGAAGGGGTTTATTAAAGAAACTTCAGAAATAAGAGAACGCAAAACACATGCAAGATACTCCGCCTTCGTATTTGCTGCACGCGGGATCCAGGAGATGAAGAATAGTAGGAAGGACTCCAACGAGTTAAACTCATCGAGCAGGTTGGAGAAAGACGGACAATCTTAGACTGCACCATAATAAGTAACTCAGCACAATCAGTCTCAAAATGTTGACAAGTGATTCCTACAGCACGTATCCGCTCCATGACCCACAACAACTCTTCTAACTCCAAATACAGGGGGAGAGGCACCGTCTTAGACACGAGGTGAAAAACATGGACATGCGAAGATGGAGATGGAGCTGACATGACCACCGTAAAAGAGAGTGCCTCTTCCCAGGCTAACTTATCACCCAAAACATTATCCATTATATCATTTGCCTCAATCTCTAAACTTTGAAAAACTTTTTTGTTTATGGCTTTCCAGATTGTCCATAAAATTCATGGTAATTGAAGAAGTTGATCAGGATCACCCATTTGAGAGGCACCCTTCTAGAAAAAAAAATTCAAATTCGATTACACCGACTCATACGTAAAACCCTCTGACGAGACCAGAGTTGGAGATAAATCCCAAACTTCACACGAGCGAGGACATTCAAAGAAAACATGATTAATAGTCTCAACCGCAGAGTCGCACCTTTTACACCAAATGTCACGTTGGATACCTCGGTGTATCTATTTACTTTTATAGATAGATTACTAAAATATCTACTTTATATTCTTTTAAATTTATTTTTATTTTTCAAAATCTAACCCGCACATCGGGCGGATTCTAATCTAGTATGAATATAAAACTTAAAAATTTAAATATATTTAGTTAAAAATAAAAAATATATATTAAAATAATATTATATAATTTTTATGCGGTTTAAGCGGTTGTCTAGGCGTCTGCTGAGCGTCTAGCGCCTAGACGGCGCCTACGCGGCCGCCTAGACCGCTTTCTTAAACACTCATATTTTGAAACAGAAATAGAAAGGTCTCTCTAAAACTTAAAAACCACCGGAAAGCTCTAAACGCAAAGGATTAAAGATGACTAATCCCTTAATTTATTAGTGATTGAAACACAAATTACGGTTACCAAAAAAAAAAATGTTAAGGATATCAAATCATGAACACACAAATGAAAACTATTTACTGATGGACATCTCGTTTGAAATTGGTTTTGATACGATATTTTCAATGTAGTTTGATGCTTAGAAAAAATATATATATATATATAATCAATATATTTTATCTTTATCAGTTAGTGTGGGTTATTCTTAAGTGGTACGATCCATGTCTTAAACTTAAAATATCTTAGATTTATTTTATTAGTTCATGGTTGTTGACTTGAATTCTCTTTTAAAATTGAATAGAAACTATATTTAAATTTATAAAAAATATATTAGATTTATTTAACCTCATCAGAACCATATCCACCTGGTTCACCTTCCATATTAAACACATTACACCAAACACTGGTTTTTGTAGCTAAAAAGTTATTTATCTAGGTTATGTTAATTCTATGTAGCTAGTTACTAACTTTTATATTAGTAACTGAAAAAATCTTTTGCTTGTGACCTTTTTGTAGTGGACATTTTTCTTTTGCTTTTCTGTCGTTGATTTTGTTTGTAACCCTTTATATTTCATGTGAAAAAAGTCTATATATAATAATAAAAATCAAACCTTTACATGTATAACGACTTGTGCAAACAAAAAGCCAGTAACTAAGCCTCTGATTAGTGAATTACATAGCATTGAATTATATAATCAATGCTTAACAAAAAAAAAACTATTTTTTTCCCTTTGTGATGAAAAAAACTTAGATACGTACACAATCGCTATATATAGTTTATGCAAAGGCAAAAATAAATTTTAAAATAAAGTCAATATCAATGGGTCATTAATACTGATCATTAGTGTCCACGGCCTCTCCTGCTCGGTCCAGACGCTAACCGGAAAGCCAAGCTCCTCATCAAAAGATGGTCTCTCGAACCATTCACCGCCCCCGAGAAAAAGCCAAAACCACCACTCTCTACGGTGCCAGTCGCTTGATCACAGCCTGTCGCCATCTGCTCTGTTCTCAAGGCTCTGCAATCAACTCCTCCAAGAATCGAAAACACCTCCACCAATAAGACGATGCACAACAAGATCATAATCTTCTTCTCCATCGATCGATCTTTGACTTTAACTTTAACTTCAATTGATTACTTCTCTCTGAGTTCTCTCTTTTTAGAATGTTGGCTTTGTGAATAAAGGAGTTGTTGAGATATTGAGTTGGAAGGCTGGTACGTAGGGTGTTATATAGTTGTGTGTAGGTGCGTGTGTAAGGAAAGTGCATTTATTGACCAAATGATAATGTTGGACTAATTGATTTGGACTTCGCGTTCTTTTTATACAAATAGTAAATATATTTTATGTCCTTTGAAAATTTCATGTAGCATATTTTTTAAATGTGTGTATTCAGAACGATTAAAAACTGCTCTCAAACTTTTAATTTGTACATGTTGTGCAAATGTTGTTATTGACTACTTAAATATTCGAACTGTTTTTTATTAACTATATTTATAGATTTTTTCAAACTTTTTAGTTATATATTATAGAAATTTGTCTCTTTATTTCTTCTAATCACAGAAACAAAAAAAGAATTAGAATTATATTTTGTTGTTGTGATTCAATCCATTAGGTTAAAAGAGCTAACTAATTATTTCCTTGTTCAATTTAATATTACCTCTATTTCTAATTCTTAAGTTTGTTTTTTTTAAATCATACCATGTTCAATTAAGGGATTTTTATTGATTCTACCACATTCAGTTAAAATCTTTTCCCAAATACCACATTTTTTTTTCTTTCGAGAACTACCACATTTGAGCTTTCAAGTTGGAATAAAATGACTAATATATCCTTCATATAAAAGTCATGAGATTTGAGATTATACTGTTCTTTTATGACACAAAAGTTGGTGCATTAATGGTTGTGGGTCAGCATAAAATAAAGTTTATAATTTAAATTAAAAAACTGGGAACACGTAGACTTTGTAAGCTGTTTTTTCGTTTAGAGATATGAGAGCAGCATAACACAGTAGACAAAATTGGTCTGATGGACAAGATATAAATTGTATGGACAAGTTGAGGAATATAAACTTGTCTATTAGCTTGAACTAGTTCATTTGTCAAATATATTAGCTAGTAGACAAGTTGTAAATAAAAATTATCTATTAACCGGTATTGTTCTTAGAAAAATTATGCAGTTATAAATTTGTCCATAAAATTAATAAATAAATAAGTGTTCCAAATAGACAAGTTAGGAGAGTTTGGAACTTGTCTACTAGGTAAAATTTTCTTAAAAATGACAGTATAATCTCAAATAGACAAGTTAGGAGAGTTTGGAACTTGTCTACTAGGTAAACCTGAGTCTTTTTTTCCGGCTAATTTTTCTTCCGCTAACCTTAGATCTGAATCCCCTTATTTTGTCCTGCTTGACTTTTGCGCTAGAAACAACCTCTTTAGTTGACTTTCTTTCTTAGGTGTTCTTCCATCTCACAATCTCTCTCTTTGGTTGTAACATATCTCTTTTTGATCTAGATTTTTAGTTGGGATGTTTGGTGCTCGGTCGTTCCGGTGTGGCGGAGAATTGCTTTTGAACGAAGTTTAGGTAGAAGAAGAAAAATGAATACACATACACAGCACATACACGAGTATGAAGATGATAAACTATTAAAAAAAATTATTAAAAGTGAATTGTTGTGCAAACACGTGAGAGAAGTATTTTTTTATTAATAAAAAACAAATAAACACTTTTCTAATTGATGTGTGTTGGAATACAAAATAGAGGCTAGAATAGTCATTTGTATGTGCATATGTGGTAGATTGAAAAATGAATTTCTAATGTGGTAGATTGGAAAAGATTGAGTTTCGAATGTGGTATAATTGTTAGAAAACTCTTCAATTAAACATGGTAAAAGAAGACCATGTGTGTGTATTCATCATATTAGTAACGAAGTTATGAACAGATTTTTCCAAACCTACTTGTTTTGGCCGAGAGAGGTTATTGTTTGACGCTGACTTTGAAAAGAAAATTAAACAAATAGTCGTATTTTTTAAAAAAAATATATGCTAATAAACTATGATTACTATTTTTCAGTAGTCATATTAGTGGAAAAGATTGGATCAGTTTCTCTCAAACCTAACTTGGCTTGGTCGACAGGTATTGTTGGACTCGGACTTTGAAAAGATGAAATGTCATAGCAGAAAATTACAAAACGTTGTAAAAAGTGGTATTTTAAATGTAGTTGTGGTTGTGTCCAATGTGAAGAGACAAAATTGGGGGTTTGAGATTGTTGTTGAACGAATGAGCTAACCAAAAAACAGCGTCGTTCAAAGGAAAAAGTCATAAGAGTGTGTGTTTGTGTTATGAGTTGTCGACTTTTGACTTTTGTCCGACGTTGGGTTTTCGTTATTATGGTGTTAAGAAGTCGCGTTCGTCGGGGGTGGCAAATTTGTAATTTAATAGCGAATCCGTAATCTTTGCTGTCTAGTGATGACGTGGCACCGTCGAATTCACTGTCACTCCTTAACGTGTTTTTTTTTTTTTTTTTTTTTTTTTTTTGCAATATCTGTTCAGAGTTCCGACCGTCTAATATATATATATATATATATATATATATATATATATATATTTTAAATTACAGTTTCCAGAAAAAAGTAAAAAACTATATAGAAATTTTAAAAATATTCTTTGTCAGAAATATTTTCTAAAAATACAACTTCTTCAAGACTTTATTAAAAACTAGATAAGGATTTGCCCGATGTGTAGGTTATAAATTTTGGAAATAAAATTAAATTTAACAAAATATATTAAAATTTGTTGTATGTTATTTATATACTTTTTTTGCTATAATACACTAAATTATATTCATTTACAAAATTTTGATGTATGTTACCATTAAAAGTGTATTTCTTTACACCTAAATATATTGTATGTTTCAAATATATTCTTTACCACCACCTAGAAAAATATCTATATAAATACATTAAGCCAACTATTATACGTCTATTTATTTTCATTTTCGCATAGTTTCTTTAATCACTAAAATTGTTGGTTCAAGAAATTTTTCGAAAAAAAAAATATTACATAGTATGACCAACCATAGAGAGAACCTCGGCTTTGCCCTCCTTTTTTATTGAGAAAACCTTGTGTCCAACCTCCTCCACCATGAAGAGAACCTTCACTCCGCCTTCCTCCTTTGGGGAGATAACCTTGGATGCATCTAACCTCTTCCACCATCGAGAGAACCTTGGTTCTGCCCTTGCCTAATATGTGGAGAGAACATGTTTATGTCTTTTAGCTATCTCAAAGTAACATGATCAGGTAACCAATGAAACTAAAAGCCCTTTTCCAACTTCACAAAATCTTTTGATAGTAACTAATGTTAAATTTCTCAATGTATTTATGGAAGTGTCTTTGACACATCATGATGTAGCATTTATCTCCAAGCTATGGATCTACCAAAAACGGTTTATAGTTTTCCAATCTATCTATCTATGTTTGTTGTAAGCTTGTGTTTGATTAGCCTATTTTATCCAACTATTAGGTGTATTTTTTCACACCCAAGTATATTGTATGTTGCAAAATGCAAATATATTCTTTACCACCACCTAGAAAAATATCTATATAAACACATTAAGCCAACTATTATACTTCTATTTATTTTCATTTTTGCATAGTTTATTTAATCACTAAAATTGTTGGTTCAAGAAACTTCTCGAATAAAAAATATATTACATAGTATACTAATCAATGATGTATCATCACAATAGTGTATAACCAACCGTAGAGAGAACCTCGGCTCCACCCTCCTCCCTTATAGAGAGAACCTTGTGTCCAACCTCCTCCACCATGAAGAGAACATTGGCTCTGCTTTCCTCCCTTGGAAAGATAATGTTGCATGCGTCCAACCTCCTCCACCATAGAGAGAACCTTGGTTCTGCCCTACTCATGTGTGAAGAGAACATGTTCACGTCTTTTAGCTATCTCAAAGTGTCATGCTCTTGCAACCAATGAAACTAAAAGCCATTTTCTAACGTCACAAAATCTTTTGATAGTAAGTAATGTTAAATTTCTCAATGTATTTATAGAAGTGTCTTTGACACATTATAATGTAGCTTCTGTCTCCGAGCTCCTATGGATCGATCAAAAACGGTTTATGTTTTTCCAATCTATCTATGTATGTCTGTTGTAAGCTTGTGTTTGATTAGCCTATTTTATCCAACCATTAGGCTGATAGGGTTCTACTTTTTATCTCTTTTTGGAATTAATGAATGGTAACAATTATGTTTGCATAAAAAACGGTAATAGATGAATTTCAAATCAAAGATGAAAATATAAATAAATAAAATAATCTAAAAATTCTACAATAAAATTTAAAATACAGTATTAGAAAAAGAAGACGCATATATTAATCTTACATTTTTGTTTGGGTTAATATATTAATCTTACCTGTTCCAAACTGAAAAAGGAGAAGTAGGAGAAAGTTTTGGTTTAAAAAAATAAGGAAACTTTACCTTCCCATTAAAACTTTTTGACCAATTGAACAAAATTTAAATCCGTGTTTTTTAATAAATTATTTTATTAGATGAAAAATGTGAGACGATCTATGTTTATATAGAAGTGGGTATTTATAATTTTTAGAATTACTAATTAACTGTATATTTTTCTTAATCCCTTTTCTATTTTTTTGTTGAATCAATAACTTAAAATTAAAAATAAGTTAATAATGTCATAATTTCGAATTTTATGAAATATATAATCTTCTTATATTTTTTTTTTAAAACTGCTTAATTTTTGTAGTTTTTTATAATTATCTTTTTACATTATTAATAATGTTTAAACAATTTTTTTTGTTTTTTTTGTCATTATCTCAAATCTCTCCTATTAAATATTAACATTTACACATGTCAAAATCTCAGATTAATAACTTGACACATGTCAAAATCTTGTTAATAACTAACTTTTAGAACCCAACTTTATATAATAAGATTTTACTAAAAATTTAATATATATTTATCTGGATAAATATATGTGTAATTTTATAAAAATATACACAAGTTAAGTATATATATATGTAAAGTTTTTATATATATTATAGTTACCATATAAATATCTTTTAAAAACCAACCATAATTAATAAAACTTATAAATAGTTAAATCGAGTCTATGAGTAATAGTTTCTCAAAATAATATATTTTAATTATTTTGTTTTTGAAATTATTATGTATTTAACTAATAAATCTAGAAAAACATTAACTTATTAGAAACTGCCACAAGATTGGCCGGCTTTCTCTAATCTCCTAGACGATTTCCACATGCTAAGGGTGACTTTTCCACTATTCTCCTTGTCGAAGATTTCACGTTCCTTAAATCTGAAAGCAGATTGTCTTGCTCGGTCGTCTAGATCTTTAATTTCTGCAAATTCCTTTATAAACTATTACCCTCTAATTTGGACTTCCAACCGTGAAGTTCTTTTCTAAGTAGTGTGTGGTTGACAAAAAAAAGACAGGCATTTCTAACAATTTCTCTTATTTACAAGAATTAAGTTGTCATTTCCTCATATAATTTAACTAGATTAGGACCCGTCCGATGTGCGGGTTTAGATTTTTAAAAATAAAATAAAATTTAAAAGAATATAAAGTAATTATTTTAGTAATCTATCTATAAAAGTAAATAGATACACCGAGGTATCCAATGTGACATTTGGTGTAAAAGGTGCGACTCTGTGGTTGAGACTATTAATCATGTTTTCTTTGAATGTCCTTGCTCGTGTGAAGTTTGGGATTTATCTCCGACTCTGGTCTCGTCAGAGGGTTTTACATATAAGTCGGTGTAATCGAATTTGGATTTTTTTTTCTGGAAGGGTGCCTCTCAAAAGGGTGATCCTGATCAACTTCTTCAATTACCATGAATTTATGGGTAATCTGGAAAGCCATAAAGGAAAAAGTTTTACAAGGATTAGAGATTGAGGCAAATGATATAATTGCTTAGGCTTTGGGCGATAAGTTAGCCTGGGAAGAGGCGCTCTCTTTTACGGTGATCTTGTCAGCTCCATCTCCATCTTCGCATGTCCATATTTTTCACCTCGTGTCTAAGACGGAGCATCTCCCCCTGCATTTGGAGTTAGAAGAGTTGTTGTGGGCCATGGAGCGGATATGTGCTGTAAGAATCACTTGTCAACATTTTGAGACTGATTGTGCTGAATTACTCAATATGGTGCAGTCCAAGATTGCCCGTCTTTCTCCAACCTGCTCGATGAGTTTAACTCGCTGGAGTCCTTCCTACTATTCTTCATCTCCTGGATCTCGCGTGCAGAAAATACGAAGGCGGAGTATCTTGCATGTGTTTCGCGTTCTCTTATCTCTGAAGTTTCTTTAATAAACACCTTCTGTAAGACCCCGACCCTAAAAACTCGTACACGGACGTACCGGCCGATAAAATTTTTTCTTAGGGCCTATAAATTTCTACTCGTTTGTTCGACAAGACTTAGCAGCAAATATGTAAAGCAGGTAATATAACTTAAATAGACGCATTCATTAATTCCGAGGTTCAAATTATCTTTAGCAACATAATTATCCCATGCATGTAACGTACAATCCTTTGAAAATAAATGCCATAATTAAAACTACCCAAAGCCACCATTCTCTTCCTCCCTTGCCTCCGTTACACGAGCTGGTCAACCACTATAATCCTGATCATCGGACCTTTCCTTTCCTGCGTCCATTAAAAGGAGGTGTAAGCAAACAATGTTTGCTTAGTGGAGCGGTTATCCCGTCACACTAGGCTCAGTTCAACGATCTCAAACTAACACAAGGTATATTCCAATCAAGTCACGCAAGTCAAACAATTCACATCGGATAGTTGTCTAAGTCGTTTAGACCAGCCACCATTCATATTGCAATAGAGCACATTAACCATCAATCAAGACAAGCAATTAACAAGATTAAATAAACCGCGGGTCAAGAGAATCAACTATGGAACTCTGCCACAGTCACACACTCACCTTCAGTATCAACCTAAGGTATTGAACTCTCGGTTCCTATGTCCAAATCTGATCCCCGCTTCTACACGGACAGATCAACATCGTTAATATCTGATGTATAACCCATAACCATCGACAGATCAAGGTGGAAGGACACTTACCGTTCCTTTTCTCGACTTAGACTTAGGATCTTTCGGTTTAAGCTTCGATGGAAACTCCTTTCTTTCTCTCGCGGCGGCTCTCGGATGTGTTATGCGAAACTAGAGAATTTCTAAGGGTTTCGTTCCTTATATAGGGTAAACTAAACCTCCCTAAGTCGCCTTAAAACGATAAGCCTTATCGTCCCCTATCTTCCCTTATTTCTCGCATATATCCTTATCCAATCACCTTTGCCTTTTCCGAGAGTTTCCATTTCCCTCGGGTTTCCTTTCCCATGAGTCGGCTTAAATCTTTGCAAGATTACCGAGTCCCTGGGCCATCCATCGGCCCATAGTCTAATCGATCCATCCTCGTCCATCGGTCCGATCCATCGTTCACCGATGCAACCATTTCCGGATAGCCTACTTCACTATCACTATCACTTCAATATCACTATCACTAGGACTTTCACTCCTAATTCTACTCGGACTGTCTCTCGGACTAAGTACCGAAACCTCTCTTCTTTTTCATTCAGCAACTTACAGGCCTGTATCGTCTATGACGAACCGAAGATCCCCTTTCTTCAGTTCAAACGTCTGTTCGCTACTTCAGTAGTCTCGAACTCTCCATTTCCATCCAATCCCCTTAACCTATCGAGTTCTATAGTCGGATTCTACCGACACTGACTTCCACATTCCCTCGGTATTTCTCGGCACTAAGCATCGGCATTTCTCGATACCAAGTATCGGCATTCATCGGCATTTCTCGATACCAAGTATCAGCATTCATCGACATTCATCGACACCAAGTATCGGCATTTCTCGATACCAAGTATCGGCATTTATCGGCATTCCTCAATACCAAGTATCGGCACTTATCGGCACTGACTATCGGCACTTCTCGATACTGGTTCTCGGTAACTCCCGATACTGACTCTCGGTAACTCCCGATACTGACTCTCGGTACTTCTCGACACAGATTCTCGGCAACTCTCGGTACTACCGGTACCGAGGAATCGGGTCATTACACCTTCCCTCTAGGCGTGGGCATTCGGGTACCCGTTCGGGTTCGGTTTTGGTATTTCGGCTTTTTGGGTTTAGAGGTATAGGACCCGTTCGAGTATTTCTAGACTTCGGATTTGGATCGGGTTTGGATCCGGTATTTCGGGTTTGGATTCAGATTATCCAAAGTTCACATAATTCAAAATTTTAGTATCTAATTTAGTCTAAATTATTCAATAATACGCAATTTATCTAAAAATTTAGAGTATTATTTACCCAATTTTACTAATAACCAGTTTAAATACTTCAAATTATCGAAAATATCTAAAAATCTGTATATTTTAGACACTTATATTATTAAAATTATAAATATTACTAATATATTACTACTATATCTTAATAATATGGGTATATTCGGATACCCGTTCGGATTTCGTTTCGGATCGGGTTCAGGTTTGGGTTTTCAGATTTAAAGATTTATAACCCGTTCAGGTATTTTACAATTTTGGATACGGATTCGGATCGGGTTTTTGGATCGGGTTCGGATCGGATCTTCGGATCCGGGTATTTTGCCCAGGCCTACTTCCCTCTAGCTTGGGCAACTAACTGAGGAATTTCCTTTTAATTTATTGTTTGGTTGAAAAAAAAAAGTAAATAGATACACTTTTAGTTAAAGAAAATAGTTATAGATGAGTTCAAAGTTATTAAAATAAAATGAAATTTAACAAAGAATATATATTTAATTCTTTTCGTAACTAAAAACAATGTATAAAAGTAAAGAGATAAACTTTTAGTTATAGAAAATAGTTGTATTTTTGCTATAATACACTAATGTATATCCATTTTCAAATATACTATCTACATTACCACTAAAAATGTATTTGTACATACAAAAATATTTTACTTGTAAAATATACTCTTTAGTCTTTATTACAACCAACAAATTTTATTTATAAACACATTAAATAACCTATTATATATCTCTTTACTTTAATATTTTTATAGTTACAAAAACACATACGTTAATCTTACATACTCATATCTTATATATATATATATTATAATACAGTCTTTTTGAATAAATTATTTGATTGGTGAAAAAAATATGAGACGATTATAATTTTGAATTTCTTTTTATTAGCTTTTCTTCTCTCTATTTTACTTTTATATAAAATCTTTTATAGTAGGTTTTGACTTTTTACATTTTTTTTAATTTATTTTTAATAAATTTAGAATTGACACGTGTCAACATCTGGATGATACAACTGACACAAGTCACGATTTTGTTAATGAGTAATTTTGACATCAAGCTTTTTTGCTATAATACACTAATGTATATCCATTTATAAATATACTATCTACATTACCACTAAAAATGTATTTGTACACATAAAAATATTTTACTTGTAAAATATACTCTTTAGTCTTTACTACAACCAACAAATTTTATTTATAAACACATTAAATAGCCTATTATATATCTTTTTACTTTAATATTTTTTTTAGTTACTCAAACACATATGTTAATCTTATATACTCATATAATAACAGTCTTATGAATAAATTATTTGATTGGTGAAAAAAAATATGAAACAATTATAATTTCGATTTCTATTTATTAGGTTTTCTTTTCTCTATTTTTTATATAAGTTTTTTTTTAATGGTTACTTTTGAATTTTCACATTTTTATTTTTAAACTTTTTAATAAATATAGAATTGACACATGTCAACATCTGAATGATATAATTGACACATGTCACGATCTAGTTAATTAGTAATTTTGACATCAAACTTTATAAAATAAGAGATAATTTTTATTTCTAATTAGTTCAAATATTACTTTCTTACACATATTAAAATTTAATAAATATAGAGAAATACCCTAAAATAGCACTAAAACAAGTTTTATGGACAATTCTAGCACACATTCCATAAATTTCCAAAAATAGCACTATTTAACACATTAAAATATTTAAAATTAATTTTTAGAATTTGTTTTTTTATGTTTGGGTTCCCAATTTCACATTTAGGGTATAGTTTTGAGATGTAGGGTTTAGTATTTTGAATTTAGGATTTAATTTTAAAACATTAAAAGATGCTATTTTTGAAATTTTAGAGATGTTGTGCTAAGTTTGGAAAAAAACTTATTTTAGTGCTATTTTTGAGAATCTCCCATAAATATATGATATCTTTTGTGATTAACAATTTTCTATTAATATATACCAGTAATACTCAATTATTTTTTTTGATATTTATAATTGATTATCACTAATTCTGAAATATTTTTTTATTCTGAAACTTAGATTAGTTAAAAATAGGGGATTGCATATAAATGTTAAACATGATCCTAATGTTTTAACGAAAATCTGACTACCCAATTTAGAAAAGAAATCGATATTAAATATATTGCCATTGGAACAGGCTTGTTCCTCGACAAAGGCGAGCCACTTTTTTCACAATGTCTTTACTAGAATGGTTTTATACGAATTTGGGAATACAAAATGTTATTTATGGTAGTCCTTGGGTAACTTTATTTGTGATGGCTGTGTGGTGGAGTTGGAAGTGGAGATGCAGTAATGTTTTTGGGATGCAGGAAAAGTGTAGGGATAGGGTGCAGTTCTAACCCTCTCCTTGATGTCGATCGACATCCACTCCCAAAACTCAAAATTTGGTTCGCGGATGTTACAATTTTCCTCCTCTAACGAAAAATTCATCCTCGAATCTGCAAAACACCGCTACTCGACTACAAAACTCATTCAACCACCGTTTCAACGGTTCGCACCACCCAACCATCCGGTCTACCGCAACCAAGACACTACTGGTCCACACCAACCTGACTCCCATTGGTCATTCCATCCCGACCCCAACAGTCAACACTATCCCGACCCCACTGGTCCGCACAATCCTGACCCCACTAGTCCACACAATCCTGACCCCACCGGTCCACACAATCCTGACTCCACCGGTCCACACAATCCTTGACCCCACCTAATGCGACCTGGCCAACCGGACCAGACGCATACACAGACACGGACGCGCATGCGGACACGTTCGAGACCAGTTTGGGACAAGGGACCAGGAAAGCCGTTCGAGACCAGTTCGGGACAAGGGACCAACTACAAGGAGCAAAAGTGCTAAGAGGAACCTTTGGATCAAGTGCAACCTGTTTGCCGAATGGTTCCTCCAAGATCATGATCCAGCCGGTCAAGGAACACGACCAAACAACTCGTCTCAACACTCCGAGGTTGTTCGGACGGTCTTCACCATTACCCAAGGGTGAAGACATTAAGACGTTACGAGGCATGGTACTCTTTTTCCTTATTCGGATTTGTCCCACAGGGTTTACTGAGAAGGTTTTAATGAGGCCATGAACTCTAACACATTGCCCGTCCAAGTGACGTGGCAATCCTATCTTCTTTCTTTACTTTGTTTGAATATCTTTCGGACCGTTGAATTTTGCTTATCTTTGTCTTGTCTTTAGGGCCATGATTAAGGCTGGCGTTTGGCCATGTTTGTTTTAGGGTTAAGAGTTCCCTTGCTTAGCTTGCCTGTTTAAGGGCTGTGAACCTCTTTATAAAAGTTAGCCTACCATGAATAAAATTATAAAAGTTGTTCTTTCTCTCTTCGTTCTCTCATGGAAACGAAAACCCTTAATACGCTTTGAACCGGGTTCAAATCGTTTAAGTCTAGCTGTATCACGAGTCCTTACATATCTCGTGTGTCGATACATTAATCCACTCTCCATCCGTTGAGATCGGCTTGGGTCGAGTTACTTACCGAGTCGATCTCCCGCTCCATCGCTACCGGAACCACCGAGTCGAGTTACTTATCGGACAGGTTCTTCCGCTCTACCGTTCCT
Source organism: Camelina sativa (assembly GCF_030686135.1). Classification (NCBI taxonomy): domain Eukaryota; kingdom Viridiplantae; phylum Streptophyta; class Magnoliopsida; order Brassicales; family Brassicaceae; genus Camelina; species Camelina sativa. The sequence goes on along the minus strand of NC_141896.1, from coordinate 31,844,164 downwards.
CGCAAGACCACCGTTCGTTCGACGTCCATTCACAGTTCCGCGTCCATAACCTCGCGTTTGACCGTTTGTTTGTCTCGCTAGGTCGCCGCCCGTTCGTTTGTTCAAACCGTCCGTCTGTTGGTTGACCTAGCCGTCCGTCCATCCGTTCGTTGACCTAGCCTTCCGTCCGTCAACGGAAATATCCGTCTGTCCATACGAACGCTATCCAGGGTCGCATCATTTTGGTATCAGAGCTAAAGGATCCCCACAAGGTTGTATCTTTCCTTTACCTCTTTTTTCGTACATCCTTAATCATCTTTCGTTCCCCTTGTGCTCTAGGTTGTTAGTTTTCTTTTCGTTCTAGCTCGTTCTTGTTTGTTCTCGTTGTTCTTATTGTTCTTCTTTATTGGGTTGTGTTGCTTTTGTTTTTGGTTGTTTTAGGGTGTAGATCGTTAAAATTCTTTGCTTTATCTTGTTTCTCTTGTTAGTAGTGGTCCTTAGACGCGTGTCAGTCCTAGGTTAGCTGTTTTGCGTCAAAGTTCTCTCTTTTTGTCGTTTTGTAGGTTGCTTTTGCTTTTTGTTCTATCATTGGATCCTCTCTTTCAATCATTGAATATTCGTTTTCCATTTGGGCGGCATGAACCGGAACCAAGACCGGCGAGCCCGACCCGACAACAATCAGCTTTAGCCAGCGCATAAGCTCACGGTTCTGACCTTTGCTGGCAAAGTTGATCCCGAAGCTTATCTCGACTGGGAAGGACGCAAGGACCATGTCTTCTCTTGTTACCAGTACACAGACCAGAGGCAAGTCAATTATGCCGCAGCCCAACTTACGGACCATGCCTTAAGCTGGTGGGAACGAGACGTGGCCGATCGAAGGAGAAACCATGAACGGCCCATTCCTACTTGGGACGCCATGAAAGCCACCATGCGTCACCGATACGTTCCTCCTCACTACAGTCGGGAGTTGCAACGCCGATTCTGAAGACTTAGTCAAAGCAACAAAAGCGTGGAGGAGTACTACGAGGAGTTTGAACATCTGCGCAATCGACTCCAAATTGAGGAGACCGAGGAAGCTCTTATGGCTCAATTCCTTGATGGTTTGCAAGATCAGATCGTGCGAAAGGTCGAGAGACTTTATTATGATGGGTTCGACGAGTTGTTACACTTGGCCATCCAAGTCGAGCAACAAATCAAGAGGAAGGCCGCAAGCCTTAGTTGCACACGCAACCAAGGACTCCCAAGTTGGTCACCTAACGCATCCCCCTCAAACGCCAATCAAGACAAGTCCAAGTCAGGCCGGATCGACACTCGATTCAAATCAAAGGAACCAGCCAAGGAAGTGCGTACTGATCCGAGACCGTTACTAACGAAGCAAGGAGCTGGGACATTGTTTGTTTCAAGTGTCAAGGAAGAGGACACTATGCGAGAGACTGCCCAAACCCGAGAGCCATGATCGTTACACCAGCCGGTGACATCGAGTCCCAAGACGAAGAAGAAGGAGAACCGGACAATCATGCGGAGCCGATCGAGCTAGGGGAAGCTATTGCCGAACATGATGTCGGAGAAATGCTCATGATCAGGCGAATGCTTAGCACCAGTCAAGCTTTAGACGACACTAATCAAAGAGACAAAATTTTCCACACACGATGCACTGTAAGTGGGAAAGTTTGTGGCTTGATCATTGATGGGGGTTCATGCACTAATGTTGCAAGCTCTTATATGGTCAAGAAATTATCCCTCCCAACCACAAACCATCCCAAACCTTATAAGCTTAAGTGGTTAAATGACAAGGCCGTGATCCAAGTATCGCAACAGGTCACGGTTCCTTTCAGTGTTGGCCCATATAAAGACCAAGTCTTATGTGATGTCGTCCCCATGAAAGCTAGCCACCTCCTTTTGGGGCGTCCTTGGCAGTTTGATAAGAGGACGTCTCATTGTGGCCATACTAACCAGTATACGTTCATTCATGATAGTAAATGCATTTGTTTGAAACCGTTATCACCAACTCAAGTGAGTGAAATGCAATCTAAACTGGCTAAGGATCCGGACTCTAAAATGAATTTCTTGATAAGTGCCAATGATGTTAGGAGATCACTTAGTGACTCCACTTGTCAAGTGTTATTGATGGTGTTCAAAGATGTTTTGACCGTAGGAAACGTTGAGGATCACGTACCCGGTGAGATCAAGGCCCTTCTAAGGATGTTCCAAGATGTATTTCCCAAAGAGGTCCCACACGGCCTACCACCAGTACGCGGCATCGAACACCAAATTGACCTCATACCCAGAGCTCAACTACCGAACAGACTAGCGTACCGAGTCAACCCTACCGAGGCCAAGGAGGTAGAACGATAAGTGGGCGAACTGATGAAGCAAGGGTACATCCGAGAGAGTCTCAGCCCATGTGCAGTGCCTGTTTTTCTGGTTCCAAAGAAAGACGGCACATGGAGGATGTGCGTAGATTGCCGAGCTGTGAACAACATTACCGTCAAGTACCAGCATCCGATTCCTCGCCTTGACGACAAGCTTGACGAGTTGAGCGGTTCCACCATCTTATCCAAGATAGACCTTAAAAGTGGCTATCAACGAGTGAGGATGAAAGAGGGAGATGAGTGGAAAACCGCATTCAAAACCAAGCAAGGTTTGTACGAATGGTTGGTAATGCCATTCGGTCTATCCAATGCACCTTCTACCTTTATGCGACTCATGAATCATGTTCTTCGTGCTTACATCAATAAATTTGTGGTAGTCTATTTTGATGATATCCTTGTGTATAGTCAAAGTATAGAAGACCATCTTATCCACCTTGAACATGTCTTGAAAACGCTTAGGGAAGATAAACTTTTTGCTAACCTTAAGAAGTGTGTGTTTGGAGCTGTTAAACTTGTCTTTTTAGGGTTCGTGGTGAGTTTGCAGGGACTTAAAGTGGACAATGAAAAGATCAAGGCGATCAATGAGTGGCCAACCCCGACCAATGTTAGCCAAGTTCGGGGTTTCCACGGGTTAGCCAGCTTCTACCGGCGGTTCGTGAAGGATTTCAGTACTATAGCCGCACCACTCACGGCCGTGACCAAGAAGAATGAGGAGTTCAAGTGGGGGCCGGCACATGAAGCATCCTTTCGAGAGCTCAAGAACCGCCTGACCCAAGTGCCGCTTTTGGTCCTACCCGACTTCAACAAAACATTCGAAGTGGAGTGTGATACCTACGGTGTAGGCATCGCAGCCGTCCTGACGCAAGGTGGCCGTCTAGTGGCCTATTTCAGCGAGAAACTGCATGGACCAAGTCTCAATTATTCCACCTATGACAAGGAGCTCTACTCGCTGGTCCGAGCCATGGAGACCTACCAACACTATCTGTTTTCCTGAGAGTTTGTGATCCACACCGATCATGAAACGATGAAACACCTTCGCGGCCAGACCAATCTCAAGAGGCGTCACGCCAAGTGTTTGGAATTATTGAGTCTTTTCCTTATGTGATCAAATATAAGAAAGGGAAAGACAATGTCGTGGCCGACACACTCTCAAGACGACACTCCCTCATCACCACCATGGAGGCACGGGTATTAGGCTTCAAATGGATTAAGGAAGCCTACGCAACTGATCCCGAGTTTGAAGAATGTTATCGTGAACACAGGAAAGGCATCTACCAGCGGTTTTTCATTCATGAGGGGTTCCTATTCAAGGATAGACGCCTTTGCGTACCGGCCGGATCGATCCGCGAACTATTGCTGTATGAAGCCCATGGAGGAGGATTAACCGGACACTTTGGAGTAGCGAAGACCTTGGAGGTTCTGAAGACACATTTCTATTGGCCGAAGATGAAGAGTATGGTGGAACGATTCTGCGGTCGATGTGTCATTTGTCGTGCCGCCAAGTCCACTACACCTTCCTACGGTCTCTATAAGCCGCTACCCATAGTGGAGAGTCCTTGTGTAGATCTATCGATGGACTTTGTTCTCGGTTTGCCGGTTAAAGACAAAAAGGATTCCATTTTCGTGGTGGTCAATCAATTCTCAAAAATGGCTAACTTTATCCCATGCAACAAGGTGAATGATGCTATGGCTGTCGCCAGTCTATTTTTCCAAGAAATAGTTTGTCTACAAGGTCTACCACGGAGCATTGTGTCCGATCGAGATCCGTGTTTTCTCGGTCATTTTTGGCAAACTCTTTGGAGAAAACTGGGAACCAGGCTACTTTACTCAACGGCTTGTCACCTCCAGACCGATGGCCAAACTGAATTGGTAAACCGGACGCTGGGAGCGCTTCTCCGCACAACCATCGCTACCAACACTGGGACGTGGCTAGAGTTACTACTGCTCATCGAGGTTGCCTATAATCAGTCGGTGCATTCAGCCACCAAGAAGTCTCCCTTTGAGGTTGCTTATGGATTCAAGCCCTTGACGCCTCTACACTTGCTACCCCTACCACCAGGCGAAACTGAGTGTCAAGACGGCATCGCCAAAGCCGAGTTAGTCAAGAAGTTACATGCCGAGGTTCGAGCCAATTTGGAAAGACGGACCGAACAGTACGCCTGTAAGGCCAATCATGGATGCAAGGCGATGATTTTTAAACCAGGCGATTGGGTGTGGCTCCATCTTAGGCCATACCGTTTTCTGCAGCAAAGGAAGAACAATATGAGTTCATGCAGAGATGGACCTTTTCGAGTCACCGAACGGATCAATGACAACGTCTACCGACTCGAATTACCAGGTGAGTACCTTACATCTACCTCCTTTAATGTTGCTGATTTGGCCCCGTTTGATGTAGGTGAGGACGAGGATTTTTTGGGCACAAAACTTTCACAAGGGGGAGCGGATGATGCGACCTGGCCAACCGGACCGGACGCATACACGAACACAGACGCAGACACTGACGCGCATGCGGACACATTCGAGGCCAGTTCGGGACAAGGGACTAGGAAAGCGGCCCAAGTACCACGGATCGTTCCAGGAGACACTCCTGATCAAGTGCAACCTGTCCGCCGAATGGTTCCTCCAAGATCATGATCCAGCCGGTCAAGGAACACAACCGAACAACTCTTCTCAACACTCCGAGGTTGTTCGGATGGTCTTCACCATTACCCAAGGGTGAAGACATTAAGACGTTAAGAGGCATGGTACTCTTTTTCCTTACTCGGGTTTGTCCCACAGGGTTTACCGAGAAGGTTTTAATGACGCTGTGAACTCTAACACATTGCCCGTCCAAGTGACGTGGCAATCCTATCTTCTTTCTTTACTTTGTTTGAATATCTTTCGGACCGTTGATTTTCGCTTATCTTTGTCTTGTCTTTAGGGCCATGTGTAAGGCTGGCATTTGGCCACGTTTGTTTTAGGGTTAAGAGTTCCCTTGCTTAGCTTGCCTATTTAAGGGCTGTGAACCTCTTTGTAAAAGTTAGGCTACCTTGAATAAAATTATAAAAGTTGTTCTTTCTCTCTTCGTTCTCTCATGGAAACGAAAACCCTTAATACGCTTTGAACCGGGTCCAAATCGTTTAAGTCTAGCCGTATCACGAGTCCTTACATAGCTCGTGTGTCGCTACATCAATCCACTCTCCATCCCTTGAGATCAGCTCGAGTCGAGTTACTTACCGAGTCGATCTCCCGCTCCATCGCTACCGGAACCGCTGATGCGAGTTACTTATCGGACATGTTCCTCCGCTCTACCGTTCCTTGCAAGACCACCGATCATTCGACGTCCGTTCACCGTTCCGCGTCCATAACGTCGCGTTCGACCGTTTGTTCGTCACGCTAGGTCGCCGTCCATTCGTTTGTTCAAACCGTCCATCCGTTTGTTGACCGAGCCATCCGCCTGTCCGCGAAAATATTCGTCCGTCCGTACAAACGCTACCCAGGGTTGCATCACCACCTGTCAACAAAGCCCTGACCCCACCGGTCAACATTAATCCCCGGGATTGAACCACCATCAACCCTGACATCCCCATTCGGTCTCTATGCTCATCCACACGTCCTAGACATTATTTGCTCCCAACTCATCTATTCTCAGGTCAAAACTGTTGAGGCATACAGATCTCACTCTTAGACCACCGTCCTCGAGTCATACCGTCTCACTCTTGGGTCGTCACCCTTGAGATCTCAGTACTAGGGGAACCACCATCCCCTTAGGAGAACCACCATCTCCCAGGAGACCCACCATCTCCTATGCCGCTCTCAGGGCCCACCACCCCTCAAGCTATCGGTATACCTGGGAACCACCATCCCCTCAGGAGAACCACCATCTCCTATACCGCTTTTCATTTTTAGAAACTTTCCATTTATAAAATTGCATAATCCCTTAATCCATTCCACATCAAGATTCAATAAGAACTAATCATCTTATTAAATCCTCTCCAACCACATTGTCAGTTCCGCAATATGGTCATCTTGGTCTGAGCAAAACCTGTTGCCACACTCACAGCACCCGCTGGACCTCCAGCAACACCTGTGAGCACACCGGCCACAACCTTAGGTGTCACACTCTGGTCAACCGACTCACTAACAGCTGGGACTCTGCCCCTACCACGATCACGACCACGACCGCGTCCCTGACCACGCCCGCATCCACGACCAGCAACAACTCTACCCCTAACCATCTGCACTACCCAGAACAGAAAGCTAAGCACACAATTCAAAACCGCACACAAAACACACATCTTACTGTGAAATCTCATTGAAGGCTCGAAGAGGATGATACTAGGACTCAATACCACATACAAATTAACTAACTACTCATAATCAATTCCATCACACCACAACATACATCCAACAACAGGAAAATAGTTCAACCAATTAAATTCCTAAACCGCTCTAAACCATCCACTTAACCATCCTAGAACCGTAAGGGCTCTCATACCAAAACTGAAACAACCTGGCCTGTTTTTTTATTTTATTTATAATAATAAATACAATACATATAATTAAGCATCCCATACTACTTAATTAAATCAACCCAAACCACAACTCATCATTAACCAGCAATAACCAATAAGAACATCGGAAACATACCAATAATACAAAACCAATACATCATCAATACAATAACATTCCTAACTATTCTATCCAGCAACCTAACAAAATTGTAACCAAGTGATAACTCTATAATTTACATGTTTTTAGCTTCCCTTTTGTCCATATTTTGCATTGTTAAACCCTTACCTTAGCATTTTTAGGTCATTAACTGTAGGAATTCGCATTTAGGCCATTTAGGGTGTTGCATTCTTGCAGTTGCATACTTTGGATGAAAACATGTGCTTTAGAGCCTAAAATGGGGGAAAACAAGGACAAATTCGAGCATGTACCCAAAGGAGCCATCGAGCTGGATGAACAGTCTGAACCCCAACACGATTGAGGAGGATCCAAGAGCAGGAAGAACAACCCGAAGATCTACCCGAGGATTAACCCGACCTTATCCTCGTGCACCCCATCGAGTAGACCCTCGGGCAGGACTGGGAAGCTAGGTCAAAGGGGTTTCCATATATAAACCCACCCTCTTCTTCCTCTCGCCCTAGCACGCCGCAGACCCTCAAACCAGAGAGCGAGAGCTTCTGAGAGAGATCTAGAGCGACTCAAACTCTTTTCCACTTTTGTTAGGAATTTTACATATTTTTGTCATTCTTTTAGATTTCTACTCTATACTCTTCTCTTCTACTTTATATTTTAATACAATGCAATTTTTGTTTGTCTTTGTTTCTATGTTTTCTGCAATGATTTCCGAGTAGTGAAGTAAAGTTTCTAGGGATGGGATAGATGATTTTGTGTTCTTGATCGGTTAGGATGTCTTAGTTTGATTGTTTATGTTTTATAAATTCCCTTCTAGATTGGTGTTCTTAATGCTGTCAACAAACCGAGAGGGTGAGATTAGATCTAGGTTGTTTTACCATCGAGAGGTATAGATGAAATGCTTGAATCAACCAATGCTAGAGATTTACTCACTTAGCCTAAGAGATTAGATGAGTAAGGGGTTTATTGACAATAATGAATCGGTTCATATTGCCTGCTTGTTCATGTTTCTCCAACGAGAGTTGGGTAGAGGAGTGATCAAGGTTGATTGTTTCTATCACGAGAGTGTTTTAAAAAGGTTTTAGAGTTTTATTGTCTAGGGAATATTTTCTTGAGGCATGTAAGACATCTGTATCAGTCAGGAACACTTAGGAGTTGATTACCCCATCCTTAGAAGCTTTCGTATTTTAATTGTTTGCATTTTCATTCATCACTCGATCCCTTTCCCGAACAGGTACACGATCACCAGCTTCGAGTAACCCTTCGAGCTGTTCATACTCATCTAGCTTACTCGATCACCCCACCCGATCCTGTACTCGAATGCATGCATCGAGTGCTTAGGTCGAGTGGTTCCTTGTATATATTCTTTTCTTTTATCATTTTAGGATTGTTAGACAAAACCCTTTTATTGCTTGGCTTGACTTGCTTGCTCCTGATTGCATCCTATCTGCTAGCATAACAACCATTTGGATTGATAACCTTTTGTACTACAACTGCATAGAGAATTGATACCCTGGGTGAAAATCCTGTTATCAATTTGGCGTCGTTGCCATTTGGTTAGGATTTCAGCACTTGCTAGATCAAGTTCTCTTATCTACATTTGTTTTTGTGTTTGTTTGTTTTGCATTGCAGGTACAACCCGAGCACCCATCCGACCCGTCACTCGATCACTTGGATCGGGTTGACCTCCGTGTACTCACTCAGTCACCTACTTGTGCATGCACACACGATCCAAGGGTACCCAACACTTGAGTCCTTTCATCGACAACATCAACAGACCAAGGTTACTCCGACAACAACAAGTTCAACAACCGCAACCAGCAACAGTTGAGGAGACAATGAACAATCAGATCGGTCCACCAGCTCATCAAGCACAGACCAACATAGGAGCAGGGGATGCTCCATCTACTCATACTCAAAGGAATGACATTGTGCCACCTGCTGTCCAGAACAACAATTTTGAGATCAAGAGTAGTCTCATCCAGATGATACAAAGCAACAAGTTTCATGGATTGCCAATGGAGGACCCATTGGACCATCTAGATGAGTTTGATAGGCTATGTAGCCTAACCAAGATAAATGGAGTTAGTGAGGAAGGATTCAAACTCCGGCTGTTCCCATTCTCTTTGGGAGACAAAGCACACATCTGGGAGAAATCACTTCCCAAGGAGTCCATCACCACTTGGGAAGCGTGCAAGAAGGCGTTTCTAGCCAAATTCTTCTCCAACTCTAGAACCGCAAGGCTGCGAAATGACATTTCCAGCTTTGTTCAGAAGAATAATGAGACGTTCAGTGAAGCTTGGGAACGTTTCAAGGGATACACTACCAGATGTCCTCATCAAGGCTTCAGCAATGCTTCATTGCTAAGTACACTATACAGAGGAGTGGTCCCTAAGATACGGATGTTGCTGGACACTGCAAGCAATGGTAACTTCCTCAACAATGATGTTGATGAAGGTTGGGACCTAGTGGAGAACTTAGCTCAATCTGATGGGCATTACAATGTGGAGTACAATCGCACTGTGCAATCTACTAGAGAGGAAGATGTCAAGTACAAGAGGGACATGAAAGCCCTCAATGAAGAGCTCAATAAGCTCCTCAACCAGCAGCAGCATGTTCATGCAATCTCAGAGGAAGAGCAGTTTTTACAACAAGATGGGGAGAATACTTAGCTAGAGGATGTGAACTACATCAACATTAAAGGAGGTTACAACAAAGGGTACAACAACTACAAGCCGAATCCGAATCTGTCATACCGTAACCCGAATGTTGCCAATCCTCAAGACTAAATCTACCCATCAGCAGTTCAAGGGAACCAGGTCCAACAGAAGCCTTTTGTCCAATACAATCAAGGTTATGCTCCTAAGCAGCAATACTCTAGCAATTACCACCAACCCATTGCACCACCTGGATTCCAACAAAAATAAGGCCCGTAGAACCAATCCCAAGAAGCTGACCTACGCAGACTAATTCAGCAGATGATTCAAAATCAGGCATCAGCTGCTATGGACACTGCAAAACGGTTTGCGGAGATGAGCAACAAGATTGATTATGGATACAATGACTTGACTGCCAAGTATGATTCGCTCAACACTAAGCTGAGGTACCTTGAGGGCCACCACAACAACCAACCATCTCCAAAGATCAACCATCTTCCAGGTAAAGCTGTTCAGAACCCAAAGGATTATGCCACTGCCCAAGCCATCTTCCTTGATGATGATTATGAGGATTACCTCACTGAGGACAGTGATGTTCAAGATGGGGAGGATATGGATCACTATGGGATAAATGAGGCCAAGTACTACATATCCGAATATGAACCCGAGCCTTCACCCGAGGAGACTGATCGAGTTGATGATCGAGCACTGGTTCGAGAATCACAAATTAAAGAACCACCCGAGGCAGAACCCGATGACTCACCCGATGATGGTAATCGGATGATACATCGAGTAGATGTTCAGATGAGAGATCAACCTCAACTGCCTGTAGCAGCAGAAGGGGAACTAGAGGAAATGTTCAATGCTGCTCTTGACATCCAACTGGAGGCGCTTGCAGAGCGTATGGCCAAGCGTAAAGCTCCACCTCCTAAGCTTTTGCCACCACACAAACTTCAAGAGGAAATCACCAAGGAGACAGCTCAGCTGGAGATTGAGGTTAAGGAAGCTGTCAAGGAGATTGGGTATGAGATTCTCAGAAGTGGAGTGTGCTTAGATCCTGAGCTGCGAATCGAGGAGAAATTGGAGGATCCTAGCTCTTTTACTTTGCCATGCTCGATAGGACTTCAGATTTTCAAAAATTGCTTGTGCGATCTGGGAGCTTCAGTCAACATCATGCCACTGTCAGTTGCCAACAAGATGGGTTTCAACAGTTCTAAACCGAGTAGTCTGTATTTGGTTCTAGCTGATAGAACAATCAGACATCCGATTGGGATCCTAGAAAACTTGCCTCTCAGGATTGGAAAAGTGGAAGTCCCTACTTATTTTATGATCCTGTATATGGATAAAGAACCAGACGATCCATTGATCCTAGGGAGACCATTGCTGGCAACAGTAGGTGCAATGATTGAGGTGAAACAAGGCAAGATCAGAATTGAGCATGGGAAGCATTTCAAGATGGAGTTTGATGTCAAGAAAGTAATTAAAAGGCCAACCATTGATGGTCAAGTCTTTTCCACTAAGACAAAGCAGAGAATAGTCAAGCATCTTGAAGAAGTCAACACTACATTTGCTGTGGAACCTGGACAAGACTTGGAGAATCCATTGAATCAGCCTGATACAGTGGAGAGGATTCCAGAACACCTCCCTCCTAAATCCCATGCTTAAAGAGCATGAAGAGTCAAGCTTAGTGACTTAAAACAAGCTCACTTGGGAGGAAATCCCAAAGGTATCTTTTATTTTATTTTAATTCTTATTTATTTGTTTTATCTTATTTTCTATTTTCGCATATTTACATTTATAAAAAAAAAAGAGACAAGTGAAAAAGGAAATTTTGGGGAATCCGAGGCTCTACCCGAATCCGTACCCGATGCGCCTGATCGTGTTCCTACTCGGGTGGCGAGTGGAGTCCAAATTCCACAAACCCTAGCCCACTCTCGGAGAAGCCCAAGAAGTCAACCCTCCCTATTTAAGGAGCCTAACCCTCACAACTCCATAAGTTCTCTCTAAACCCTAAAAACTCTTTGTCTTCTTATCCATTCTCTCTCAAACTCGAGTGTTCTAAGATTTTTGGGAACTAACCCTATTAATCTCGAGTTTAGCTTTTCTTTCTTTTTAAGGATCTTTCCAAAGGCACCAAGGATGAATACCTACCAAAAGAAGGGAAGCAGATCAACCTCCATCGCTGCAAGAACCGGAAGAGATGCCGTCGAACCTCGCTGATACACAGGTTTTCACCCAGGGTATCAATTCCCTATGTAGTTGTAGTACAAAGGGTTATCAATCCAAATGGTTGTTATGCTAGCAGATAGGATGCAATCAGAAACAAGCAAGTCAAGCCAAGTAATAATGGGGGGTTTTTTCTATCAACCTAAGGTGAACAAAAATAAGAAAACAGAAAGAACAAAAATAAAGAACAACTCGAAGTACCACACGATGCAGGTGATCGAGTACCTGATCGGGTTGGTGGTCGGGTTGATATAAAAACAGTAAACAATCAAAATACGAAAGTTCCTAAGGATGGGGGTAATCGAATCCTAAGTGTTCTAGACCAGGACGGATGCCTTACATGCCTCAAGCAATTATTTCCTAGACAATGAACCTCTAAGACCTTGTCACCACACTTTCGCACTAGCAACAATCAACCTTGAACACAGTACCACACTGTCGCACTAGCAATATGAACAAGCAGGCATTAAGAACGATTCATTATTGTCAGTAGACTTAAACTCATCTGATTTTGTCACTCAGAGCTAAGTAAACCTCTAGCATTGGATAAATCAAGCATTTTATCTACTCCTTTCGGCCTGTAGCATTGTAAACGCCCTAGATCTAATCTCAACCTTTCGGTCTGTTGACAGCATTAAGAACACCAACCTTGAAGGAAATCTATCAATCATCACAATCAACTAAAGCATCCTAACCGATCAAGAACACAAAATCATCTATCCCATCCCTAGAAACTTTACTACACTACTCAGATCTCATTGCAAAGAACATAAACCCATAAATAAATAAAAATTGCATAATCATAAAGATGAGAAAGAGATAAACGTTTTATTAAAAAGAAGCAATAGCAAAATGTAAACAGAATTCAAGTTGAAAGAAGAACAAAAACATGAAAAGAAATGCTAAGAAAAGAGTAGAAGCGGCTTTCGCCTCCTGCTCGCGAAAATAGGGTTAAGAGGGGGTATTTATAAGGAAACATGTTGACCTAGCCACAACAGCGGCCACGTCAGCAGGTATCCGACCATGCTACACGAGGTGGAACTCGAGCTCCCCTTCGGGTGCATGATCGCCGATTGGCTTCATATCACCACCTTTGGAAAGAGAACTCGATATCATATAACTTTGATGAAGAACTCAGGAGATGAATACCAACGTAAAATCTTCATTCGAGTCGATATTTGCAGGTCTCGTCATGAACTCGATCAGGTGCTATGTGGTAATTATCGGGTGGTATGGTCGGGTGCCTCCTTTTTCCTTCTTGATGATTCTGTATAAATCCTATAAATGTAACCAGTTCCTTCCTTGTAATAGCTGTAACTTGTTAACCCTTCTTTTTGCTCTTTTTAGGCTCTAAAGTACCTGTTTTCATCCAAAATATGCAAATACAAAAATGCAACACCCTAAATACTCTAAAAGTTGATTCTTACAGTAAATGACCTAAAACTGTTAAGTTAGAGGTATGAACAATGCAAAATATAGACAAAAAAGGATGCTAAAAACATGTAAATTAGCATGGAAGGGTACGGTTTGAAAGTGGGGACTCATAACCTTAAGATGCTAACCGAAGGATAGTCCTTAAAGATAGTTTAATGGTGCTAAGATCAATCAACATACTTACAAATATTTTTCTATGCTTATTACCATGCATCGATCTAGCTTAACCTCCAACTAAAGATAAGGAACATCTCTTTCACATTCAATTAAGTGTTTGGCGAGTTCTTGCAAATGGAAGGTGAATCAAGCTCAATCGGTTTCAAGGGTAAGGCTTTTTGGTAAATGTGGTTTCAAACAACTTCTTTAGGTGGTTTTCTCTCAAAAAATTGAGTGCTAGACAGTCATGAAAACTATCTAAGACTGAGAACAATTTGGGCATACAAAGCTTAACTCTTGATGATCTACCCTTTTCTCATTTTTTTTTTTTTTTAAACCCCCTAGAATTAAACTACCCGCATCCTTGATTTTAACCCTTTTTTTTTTATTCCCTAAGGTTTAGACTTTAAAACTTTAAATTCCTAGCTCTTTCTCTCTTTTTTTTTTCTTTTTTTTTTTCTTTCTTTGCTAAACTCCTAATATATATATATATATATCTATATATATATATTCTTTTCTTTCTTTCTAGGAGACTATAGCAAGAACTTTTTTTTTTACTTAGAGACTTAGAGCTAATTAATTCTAACCTGGACTTTCTTCTTCTTTTTTTTTTTTTTTTATATTCCATAACCCAACCCCAAATAAACATTCTAACCACCTATCTTTCAAAACCGAATCTATTTGCTAGTTCAAATCTAACTTAGCTAAATCAAGAGGCAGTTCTTTGTCGTTCTCAATACTCTCAAGGTTTCACAACCTATAGCACAATGAAAAAGGCCTCACTCAACAATTCACAACAAGGTTTGAAAGAAAGGTTTGTGTTCATGGGTAGGACAAATGGATCGGGTTAAACGAAAAGATTGGTAAAAAGTGGAGTGCTAACCCGAGTTTTAGAGTCACCATGAGCAAGTATTCAAGTTCCATAAGCAAGACAATTAAAGTTCAAATTAAATCCAATAATATAGAGATGTTCTAATGTTCAAGCAAGTGGAGGAAGCATTCAATCGACACAAAGGGTCTAAGCAAAGATTTTTCATTTTTTTCCAAAGATTGATCTAGCAACAATGAACTGTGACTACGGGCTATAGCTTCAATCCTAAGGTTTCATTTTTAAACAAGGTGGTTTTAATCATTGTCCCCTAAGATGCATATGCAACAATCCTATATGAAACAAACTAGACACAATCCTAATATGTAAATGCAACTACATGAACACTTTTTTTTTTTTTTCCGAAATTTTTCAATTTTTTTGGGTTTTTAATGCACATAAATGCATACTCAAATGAATATAACTAGCATACAAAAATTTGAAATAATAAAAATAAGAAAATAAAACACAATGTTAAATACATTCTAGGACCCTCCCCCAAACTTAAATTACACAGTCCCTGTGTAAATAAAAGTTGGAAAAGAATCCAAGAATCACACAAAATGAATTAAACTAAATGCAATGGTATATACAAGGTTGGGATGAAATTGGTACCTCATGGGTTGGAGAAGAAGGAGGTTGCAGCAACGTCCATGCTTCCCAATGTACATTCAGGCTTGTTCTCAGCTCTAGTGGTTGCTGGATTTGGCTCATCAGTGAGCTCGTTGATGTCTGCGGACCTGTTGCTCGGACCAGCATCCGAGTCATGCATCGGGTAGGGCATCGGGTACCCCATCGGGTTTGGCATCAGATAGGCTCTAGCTCATTCAAATATCCCCTTAACACTTAATGTTTTTTTTTTTTTTTTTTTATTCCTAGAATTCAAAGACACTAAAGAAAAGAAATCAAAACAACAAAAAACTTAAGCCATATTTAGAATGATACCTTTGGGACTTCCTCCCAAGTGAGCTTGTTTAAAGTCACTAAGCTTGACTTTGCATCTTTCTCATGCTTTGGAAGATTTATAGAGAGGAGATGAAGTCCTCTCTATTCCCTGAGATTTCATTTTTCTTCTTTTTCCAGGATCAATGCTAAAAGTTTTATTCCTGATCGTTATATGCAGTCCTTGCTTTGCTTTCTTTGAGGAAGAACCACTGACTTTCCCTTGAAGTTTCTTGATTTTCCCACTGATCTTCTACACTGTAGTTGTTAACTCCCTCACAGAATCCTTGAGAATGTTAGTAGTTTGAAGTGCTGACAACCCATCAGATACGGGATTTCTTGACTCCAGCTGTTGGGGAAGCTTGAAGATTGAATCTGAGCATTCTGGGAGAGCTGGAGTGTGACCCGACCATAGACCCAAACATGAACCCAAACATGGGGTCGTGTTATGGGGTCGTGCTCCCGCTGGAGCTTCCTCATATGCTGCGAAAATCTCTGCTTTTGGCCCATTTACACCCTCAAAGATTACATAATGATTTTCACATAAATCCTCCCCATCTTGAACTGCATTGTCCCCAATGATTGTAATGTTTTCTTCATAGGCAGGTAACTCGCTTAAGTTGATAGCATGGATAGTAGCCAACTCCCTTTGATGGAGTATTGATGTCCCTGGGAGTTGTCCTGAACAAGGAGAAGCAGCCAAGCTTTAAAGGTGATGAATTCTGGAGGTCAAATCTTCAATATTGAGATTATGGGCATTGTTGATGTAGTCCAGTTTGTTGTTCATCTCTGTAAACAGCCTAGTTGTTTCCATAGCTTGATTAGCTTGACCTTGTAGAACTTGCCGAAGCATATTCGTCAGTTCTTGATCTTGAGCAGGGGCCTGCTTGGGATGTTGTGGAGGATAGATTGGGACCATAAACTGCTCATCTTCACAGAAAACATGTACTTGCTCCTGTTGGGTTAGACGGAGTTTATCTAGCTTCTCAAGCTTCTCATTTAAGGCATTTAGTTCCTTCCTATGGCCTTCCTCAGAATCAACACCTCCCTTTAAGCTGAAATCATATTCCTCACTGTAATTTGCATCACATTGAGCAAGATTCTCTACTAATTCCCAACCTTCAGCTACATCTCTATTCATGAAACTTCCATTGGAGGCTGTGTCTAGAAGTATTCGGATACTGTGAATAACACCTCTATACAAAGTACCCAACAAAGATGCATCGTTGAATCCATGGTGTGGGCATTGTCTCTGGTAGCCTTTGAAGCGCTCCCATGGTTCACTGAAAGACTCGCCATTTTGTTGAAGAAATCCGGAAATTTCGTTCCTCAAACATGCAGTCCTTGAACTAGAGAAGAAATTTGCAAGGAAGACCTTCTTACAATCAATCGAAGAGGTGATTTTTCTAGAAGGTAAAGTCTTCTCCAACTGGGCTTTATCTCATAGAGAAAATGGAAACAATCTCAACTTCAAGGCATCCTCACTAACTCCATTTATATTGGTGAGACTACAGAGCCTATCAAACTCATCAAGATGTGCAAGTGGGTCTTCAGTAGGCAGTCCATGAAATCTGTTGCTCTGAACCATTGCGATCAGACTACTCTTGATTGTGAAGGTTGTGTTGTGGACAGCAGGAGGCACTATGATATGATCGTGGCAAGCACGGAGCCAGAGGCTGCAGAGAAACCGGAGATGGTGGGAAGGATCACTCGTTCAAGAGCTAAGGAGATGGCCAAGGAAGCTCATTCACTCATAGTTGACGGGTCATTCAACCTACCGAGGATCCAAGTCTTCAACATATCCACCTTGAAGACTTCACCCGGTAATGATAACTAGATAACTTAGGTGTGAAGTTTGTACTCTTTTTTCCATAGCTGAGTTTTGTCCCAATGGGTTTTCTCAGTATGGTTTTTAATGAGGCAAATGGATCACTACGTCGAGTTATCTAGAAGTCACTACCAATGGGGAATAATGTACTTCGTTACTAATACAGGAGACTTCTGTACTACTACAGGTCACTTAGACGTTTTGCTGTTTTTCTTATTTCCTTTAAACGTCTTGTTGTTTTAATCTGAACTTCCTGTTGTTTGGAGTGTCGAGCCATAGGGTTAATTATAAAACCCCAAAGCTACACCTCTTTGTTCTTTAGCGAAGAAGTATGTTGAACAAGTATTGTTAAACTTTTTCTCTCAATTCAAAATTCTTGAATGCGTTCTTGATTTCTGGGGTTCTATACACTTTGTGATTCAGAAACTCTTCACTTTATTTCAATCCATACAACCACCTAAACATCTATCTCCATCGTATCATTGTTCTATCACTCGATCATCACTATCTCCATCGTATTTGTCACCTACGCACCATCACTATCGGATCTCATCACTAGCCTCTTGTCTTCAGCCTTTCATCAGAGTTCTATCCTAGGGAGATCGTATTATGTGGTATCAGAGCCAACTCTGTGCCAAAGGCTAAGCGATTCTAAACCCTAATCTCTTGTGTTTTTGCTTAATTTCGTTTGTTTAGTTTTAGGGTTTGAATTTTTGTTAATTCGTTTGTGCCTAGATCGAGTTCTGTGAGTTTAGGATTTAGTTTTGTGTTGTCTCGAAATTAGACTGCAATTAGGGTTTAATTATTTCGCAGTTTGTTCATTATAGGGTTTGGGGTTTTTGATTTTTCTTATTGTTGAGTATCTCTTGTTTAAAATTTCGAGTCTTAGAGTTTATTTTCGTTTATCTCATTCAAGGAACAACTTACTGCGAGTTTCTTCTTTAATTTGCATGTACAATGGAGCTCTCTCCAGAAGCTATGGAAGCTTTGAACCAAGCCATATCTAAGCAAATTGCCGAAGCAAATAAGACAATGTCTACTCAGTTTCAGCAACAGATGGAGCAGCTCAGTAACAAGTTTGAGAAGCAAATCAAAGATATAGCTCAAGCAACTAGCGCTTCAGATCAGAGTTCTTCAGACCCGCCTAGTCCTAATGAAGCCCTTCGTTTAGCTAAAGGAAAGGCTCACGTGGGAGCTTCCTCCAAACACACAAGGATCAGAACAGTTCAGTCACCTACTGGGGGAAGAGAGACTTGTTTCAATCAGAGAAGAAACACTCAAGGCACAGAAAGAGAGCATCGCAGAACTGGTAGAGACCCTACACACGCCCACGACGAGCTGAACAAGTAGCTGGGCATCGAATATAGATTGAGTCAGATAGAGATTATTCTGAAGAAGAAGAAGTTTCAGATCATAGTCAAGAAACAATGAGGAGAAACAAAAACAGAGATCATGGTAGGGATTATGATCCTTTGAGGCAGCAGCTGAAGCACCTCAAGATTCAGTATCCTTCTTTTCATGGAACCAATGATCCAGAGACTTATCTAGACTGGGAAAGGAAAATGGAATCTAATTTTCATGTTCAAGGTACTTATGAGTTGAACAAGGTGAAGATAGCCATATCGGAATTCTATGGCTATGCATTGTTGTGGTGGGAGCAGCTGGGACTTACTAGACATCGACAGAGAGAACCTGCTATCAGTACATGGGAACAGCTAGTCACGCAGATGAGAAAGAAGTTTGTTCCTACACACTACCAGAGAGAGATTCTCAACAAGCTTAGGCGTCTCATTCAAGGTACTAAGTCTGTTAGAGACTACTATCGAGAGCTGGAAACGCTTATGATCAGGGCTGATTTAAGAGAAAGTGAAGACATGGTTATGTCAAGGTTCCTTGGAGGATTGAACAGAGAGATTCAAGACAAGGTAGAGTTGCAGAACTATGAAGATGTGCAAGAAATGGTACATAAGGCAGAGCTGATTGAATCGTAGATCAAGAAAAAGGGAGGGAGGTCAACATTTACACCTAACATGTCCAAGCCAAGAGAGTTCAGTAAACCCGCCTTCACCAAGGACAGCAAACCCGCGACAGCCACAGTCAAAGAGAAATTTAAGATCGATTTCAAGCCCAAGAGTAGCGCCTCTACAAGTCATATCAGGTGTTTCAAATGCCAAGGAATGGGGCATTATTCCAGAGACTGTCCTAACAAGAAGATGTTTCTTCTTCAAGAAGGAGGAGAGATTGTGTCAGTAGACAGTTCAGAGAGTGAACCAGAGTCTGAATTCGGTGAAGAAGGTGAACCAGCAGTCATGGGAGAAATGTTAGTAGCACGCAGAGCTTTAAGTGTTCAGATTCATCCAGATGATAGAGGGTAGCGTGAGAACCTATTCCACACCAGGTGTATGGTTCAAGACAAGGTCTGTACCTTGATCGTTGATGGTGGTAGTTGTACTAATGCAGCTAGTGAAGAGATGGTACAGAAGCTTAATCTCAAGACCACTTCACATCCAAGACCTTACCAGCTGCAGTGGTTGAACAACAAGTGAGCTTTAACAGTTTCGCAGCAAGTGATGGTGAAACTAACGATTGGGAAGTATGAGGATGAGCTGCTTTGTGATGTGATTCCAATGAAGTCAAGTCATATCCTTTTGGGAAGACCATGGCAGTTCGACAGAAGAATATTTCATGATGGCTACACCAACAAGCAGTCCTTTGAGTTCAAAGGACGCAAGGTCACTCTTCTACCACTTACACCCAGCGAAATCTACAAGGACCAGCTTCACATGAACCGCAAGGATACAGAGAAAGTGTCTCACAGCCTGTACATCAATCACAGCGAGTTCAACAAGTTATTTGATCCAGAGATGACCACATTCATGTTTGTGTATAAGGAGACACTCACCAGTACTAAGTCAGCAGAAGAGCTTCCACGCGAGATGATAGAGATTATAGAGGAGTACAAGGATGTATTTCCAGAAGAGATTCCTCCAGGTTTGCCGCCAATACGTGGGATAGAGCATCAGATCGATTTGGTACCAGGTTCAGCACTACCGAACAGACCCGCTGACAGAACTAATCCAGTAGAGACCAAAGAGCTTCAGAAGCAAGTAGAAGAGCTGATGGGCAAGGGACATATCCGAGAGAGTCTCAGTCCATGTGCAGTACCAGTTTTGCTTGTACCATAGAAAGATGGTTCATGGAGGATGTGTGTTGTTGCAGAGCTATTAACAACATTACAGTGAAGTACAGACATCTGATTCCAAGATTAGATGACATGCTGGACGAGTTATGTGGTTCAACAGTCTTCTCAAAGATAGATTTGAAGAGTGGGTATCATCAGATCAGAATGAAGGAAGGAGATGAATGGAAAACAGCTTTCAAGACCAAGCAAGGGCTCTACGAATGGCTAGTCATGCCGTTTGGTCTCACAAATGCTCCAAGCACCTTCATGCGTTTAATGAATCATGCTCTCAGACCTTTCATAGGCATCTTCGTGGTTGTGTACTTCGACGACATACTCATATACAGCAAAGGTCTAGAAGAACACTTAGAACACATCCGCCAAGTTCTAAATGTTCTTCGTTCTCAATCCCTCTTTGCTAATTTTTCTAAATGTTCATTCTGTACTACTGAGGTTGTTTTTCTAGGCTTTGTTGTTAGTGCAGAAAGAGTTAGAGTGGACGATGAGAAGGTCAAGGCTATTAAGGAGTGGCCAACACCCAAAAACGTGGCAGAAGTCAGGAGCTTTCATGGTTTAGCCGGGTTCTACAGGCGATTTGTCCAAGACTTCAGTACTATTGCAGCGCCACTTACAGAAGTTGTCAAGAAGGATGTAGGATTCAGATGGGAGGAAGCACAAGAGAAGGCGTTTTCAACCTTAAAAGAGAAGCTTATCAGTGCCCCTATTCTTTTACTTCCTGACTTTATGAAAACTTTTGAGATTGAATGTGATGCCTCCGGAGTGGGTATAGGTGCTGTTTTGATGCAGGATAGGAAACCAGTAGCTTACTTCAGTGAAAAGCTAGGAGGATCGACGTTGAACTATCCTACATATGACAAGGATCTGTATGCTTTGGTTTGGGCTCTTCAAACGTGGCAGCATTACCTGTGGCCCAAGGAGTTCGTTATTCACACTGATCATGAGTCCCTGAAGCATCTCAAAGGACAACAGAAGCTCAACAAGAGACATGCCAGATGGATGGAGTTCATTGAGACTTTTCCCTACACGGTTAAGTAAAAGAAAGGTAAGGATAATGTAGTGGCAGATGCATTATCTAGAAGGTACACTCTCGTTTCTACTTTGTCTTCTAAGCTAGAAGGTTTTGATGAGATAGTAGAACTTTATGGGACTGACATCGATTTTGCTGAGAGCTATGGCAAATGCCATAAGTTTGCTTTTGAAAACTATTATAGGCAGGATGGATATCTGTTCTTTAAGGATCGATTGTGCATACCAAGAGGATCCATGAGAGAGCTGCTGATCAGAGAAGCTCACGGAGGTGGACTATAGCTGGACATTTTGGAGTGTCAAAGACTCTACTTGGACTGCAAGAACACTTTTATTGGCCTCAAATGAAGAAAGACGTTGAGAAGGTTTGTTCTAGGTGCCATATCTGCAAAATGGCGAAGGGTAAGGTACAGCCCCACGGTTTGTACACTCCTCTCCCTATCCCTTCTCAACCTTGGACTCATATTTCTATGGATTTTGTTCTTGGCTTACCTCGAACCAGAAATGGTAGAGATTCATTTTTTGTTGTGGTTGACAGGTTTAGCAAGATGGCTCACTTCATTGCAAGTCACAAGACGGACGATGCTGTTATTGTAGCTAACTTGTTTTTCAGGGAAGTAGTACGTCTACATGGAATGCCTCAAGTAATCGTCTCAGACCGAGATACAAAGTTTCTAGGACACTTCTGGAGGACGTTATGGGCTAAGCTAGGAACCAAGCTATCATTCTCAACCACATGTCACCCCCAAACAGATGGGCAAACCGAAGTGGTGAACAGGACGCTATCTACACTCCTCAGGACCTTAGTGAGAAACAATCTCAAATCATGGGAAGAATGTCTACCACATGTTGAGTTTGCATATAATCACGCTAAGCATTCTGCTACTCTATTTTCTCCTTTTGAAATTGTTTATGGTTTTAATCCACAATCACCTCTAGACTTGATTCCTTTACCTTTAAGTGTGAAGTGTAGCTTTGATGGCAAAGAAAAGGCTGAACATGTGAGGAGAATACATGCTAAAGCTAAGGAGAACATAGAGAAAAGGACCAAGCAATACGAGAAGCATGCGAACAAGGGCAGAAAGGAGCTCGTTTTCGAAGAAGGAGACTTAGTGTGGATTCACTTACGCAAGGATAGGTTCCCAGAAGAGAGGAAGAGCAAGCTTCTACCACGAACTGATGGTCCATTTGAAGTCATCAAGAAGATCAACAACAACGCCTACCGAATTGATCTTCAAGGTAAGTATACCATATCGTCAACATTCAATGTTTCTGACTTGCTCCCTTACTATGCAGATTTTGATTTGAGGACAAATCCTTTTGAAGAGGGGGAGGATGATATGATCGTGGCAAGCACAGAGCCAGAGGCTGCAGAGAAACCGGAGATGGTGGGAAGGATCAATCTTTCAATTGCTAAGGAGATGGCCAAGGAAGCTCATTCACTCATAGTTGACGGGTCATTCAACCTACCGAGGATCCAAGTCTTCAACATATCCACCTTGAAGACTTCACCCGGTAATGATAACTAGATAACTTAGGTGTGAAGTTTGTACTCTTTTTCCCATAGCTGAGTTTTGTCCCAATGGGTTTTCTCAGTATGGTTTTTAATGAGACAAATGGATCACTACGTCGAGTTATCTAGAAGTCATTACCAATGGGGAATAATGTACTTCTGTACTAATACAGGAGACTTCTGTACTACTACAGGTCACTTAGACGTTTTGCTGTTTTTCTTATTTCCTTTAAACGTCTTGTTGTTTTATTCTGAACTTCCTGTTGTTTGGAGTGTCGAGCCCTAGGGTTAATTATAAAACCCTAAAGCTACGCCTCTTTGTTCTTTAGCGAAGAAGAATGTTGAACAAGTATTGTTAACTTTTTCTCTCAATTCAAAATTCTTGAATGCGTTCTTGATTTCTGGGTTTTTATACACTTTATGTTTCAGAAACTCTTCACTTTATTTCAATCCATACAACCACTTAAACATCTATCTCCATCATATCATTGTTCTATCACTCGATCATCACTATCTCCATCGTATTTGTCACTTACGCACCATCACCATCGGATCTCATCACTAGCCTCTTGTCTTCAGCCTTTCATCAGAGTTCTATCCTAGGGAGATCGTATTACACTATCCCATACCTCTGAGTATAAGTAGTGAGAGCATCACTATCACCAATCTTCCTTCTCCTTAGAAGTTCAGTTTGATCCTGTAGGTTTTCCATTCCCACTTCTTCCTGTTCTACCCTGATACCGTCCTTTGATGTCTTGGTTCTCCTGGCAAACGGTTGGTGTATACAAGTACCCGATCAAGAATCCGAAAGGTCACTCGAGCAGGTGCTCGGGTAGACAGGTTCGGGTAGGGGTTCAGGTGGGGGATCGGGTAAGGGTTCGGGTGGTGGATTGGGTACGGGTTCGCGTAGGTTCACCTGAGATCCAAAAGAGACAAGCAAACAGTCTTTACCGAGAAAATAAGAAAAAGAACTTGATCTAGCAAGTTCTGATATCCTAAATGTAACAAGAAACAATCAAATGGCAACATCGCCAAATTGATAGACAGGTTTTCACCCAGGGTATCAATTCCCTATGTAGTTGTAGTACAAAGGGTTATCAATCCAAATGGTTGTTATGCCAGATAGGATGCAATCAGAAACAAGCAAGTCAAACCAAGTAATAATGGGGGTTTTGTCTATCAACCTAAGGTGAACAAAAATAAGAAAACAGAAAGAACAAAAATAAAGAACAACTCGAAGTACCACACAATGCAGGTGATCGAGTACCTGATCGGGTTGGTGGTCGGGTTGATATAAAAACAGTAAACAATCAAAATACGAAAGTTCCTAAGGATGGGGGTAATCGAATCCTAAGTGTTCTAGACCAGTACGGATGCCTTACATGCCTCAAGCAATTATTTCCTAGACAATGAACCTCTAAGACCTTGTCACCACACTTTCACACTAGCAACAATCAACCTTGAACACACTACCACACTGTCGCACTAGCAATATGAACAAGCTGGCATTAAGCACGATTCATTATTGTCAGTAGACTTAAACTCATCTGATTTTGTCACTCAGAGCTAAGTAAACCTCTATCATTTGCTAAATCAAGCATTTTATCTACTCCTTTCGGCCTGTAGCATTGTAAACGCCCTAGATCTAATCTCAACCTTTCGGTCTGTTGACAGCATTAAGAACACCAACCTAGAAGGAAATCTATCAATCATCACAATCAACTAAAGCATCCTAACCGATCAAGAACACAAAATCATCTATCCCATCCCTAGAAACTTTACTACACTACTCAGATCTCATTGCAAAGAACATAAACCCAGAAATAAATAAAAATTGCATAATTATAAAGATGAGAAAGAGATAAACGTTTTATTTAAAAGAAGCAATAGCAAAATGTAAACAGAATTCAAGTTGAAAGAAGAACAAAAACATGAAAAGAAATGCTAAGAAAAGAGTAGAAGCGGCTTTCGCCTCCTGCTCGCGAAAATAGGGTTAAGAGGGGGTATTTATAAGGAAACAGGTTGACCTAGACACGACAGCAGCCACGTCAGCAGGTATCCGACCATGTTACACGAGGTGGAACTCGAGCTCCCCTTAGGGTGCATGATCGGATAGGTGATCGGGTGGTTCCATTCTTCGATCTGGATGTATATATGCTTACTAAAACAGGAATAACTCTTGAACAGCACATCCGATTGGCTTCAGTCATCTTTGGCTTTATGGAATGAGACTGAACTGATCTCATATCTTCATCTGATTCAATTGGCTCATCCGAAAGAAAGAACACCACCTTTGGAAAGAGAACTCGATATCCTATAACTTTGATGAAGAACTCAGAAGCTGAATCCCAACGTAAAATCTTCATTCGAGTCGATATTTGCAGGTCTCGTCATGAACTCGACCACATGCTATGTGGTAATTATTGGGTGGTATGGTCGGGTGCTTCCTTTTTCCTTCTTGATGATTTTGTATAAACCCTATAAATGTAACCAGTTCCTTCCTTGTAATAGCTGTAACTTGTTAACCCTTCTTTTTGCTCTTTTTAGGCTATAAAGTACCTGTTTTCATCCAAAATATGCAAATGCAAAAATACAACACCCTAAATGCTCTAAAAGTTGATTCTTACAGTAAATGACCTAAAAAGGCTAAGTTAGAGGTAGGAACAATGCAAAATATGGACAAAAAAAGATGCTAAAAACATGTAAATTAAAGTGTTATCACTCGCGTATCCCAAGGAAGAGGAGACATTCCGCATTCCCAACCGCTGGCTGGACGTTTCGCTTCTCCAACCCGATGCTCAACCCGATCCGTCGCCCGATCCGGTGCTCGAGCAACCGATCGAGCAGACCCCAGAGTTCGCTCACTAAGCCCGGTGGCGAGTGCTGTTCGCCGATCTCCTCGACGTAGGGACCTGTCTACATCCAAGAGAACTGTTACCGACCCTATGGAGGTCGATTCTGATGCTGGCGGAGGTGAGCCAGAGGAGATCCAAATGTCGCGGCTAAGGGGCAGAGCTGCGGTTGCAAGAGGAAAGAGACCAGCCTCTGAAAGGGCTGAGAAGGTAGCTGAGAGAGCAGCTGAGGAAGAGGATCAAGACACAGAGGAGGAGAACCGTGAGCGAGAGGAGGAGCAGAGAGAACGCACACGCCAGGCTTCGCGGAGGCTGAAGCAGAAAGAAGTGGAGAATCCATCAAAGCTCTTCAAGGTTTTCCACAAGATGAGTTTCGTCGGTACCCACTACCCTCACCGAGAAACGATGAAGCAGTTGGGCATCGCTAGAGATGTCGAGTTCCTGTTCAACATGTGCCACCTGGGCCATATGATGCGATCCCACCTTGAAGCTTATGAGGAGGGGACGGTTCACTTTCTCTAAACACTACGGTTGCACTACTTTGAGGATCACCCAACCCTACTACCCGATGGGGGATCGGGTTTATCAACTTCTCCGTGCGAAACAAGGAGTACCGGCTTACTTTCAAGGAGATGGAGAAGCTGTATGGTTTCAAGGCTGGGAGTGGAGAAGGCATGGAGGTGCGCAAGGAGGAGATGAAGTCCCTATGGCTGACAATAGGCGAAAAGCTCCCTTACAAGTCTACAAGCTCCAAATCCGCTCAAATAAGGATTCCTGTTTTGAGGTACTTTCACAAGTCCCTTGCTTGCACTCTTTTTGCTAGAAAGGAGACTGGAAATGTGAATGACCATGAGCTCCAGCTGCTAGACATTGCCTTGTGTGGAGTGTTAGACAATGCTAGGGATGGTACACCGCTAGTAGGAGATGTTGCAGACACTATTATGGTCTTTGTGCTGCTCGATCAGTTCCTCTACCTAAAGTCTTGAGCGATGAAAACTGAGAGAAGAGAGGGAGCCGGAGAGATCTCCATAGGAGGACTGGTTACACCAATTTTGGTGGCTTGCGATGTGCTTTTGAAAGGAGTGGTACATGATCCGAGATGGCTGGACGTCGAGTACTTGACACTAGCGAGATATTTGGCTTATAAGAAGCCAAACGACATGCTGCTCTTCAAGTTTGTCTATTCAACTGCCGGAGCCGCCCAAATGATCCTGCCCAATGTAGTGTGCACCAAGGTCCGGCTGGTGGACAACATCGACTTTACACCACCTCTGGAGGAGCTGTACAACCCGGAGGAGGAGTCCGAAGCTGAAGAGAGAGAGCCGACTTGGCAAGAACAGGGAGACAACTCGGAAGATTATGACTTTGAGGAGTATGTCTGCTCATAGAAGCAGCCTGTTGGGGTGAGGGAAGCTCACAAGCGGATCAGATGGCTAAAGAGGATGAACAAGTTTCTGGTTAGGAAGGTGAAGGATCTTATCGGCTCAGTGAAGGTGATGGGAGGTCAGATAAAGGAGCTACAAGACAAGGCAAGCTGTGCCTCAGCTCCCACCTTGGCATATGCACCCACAAGGATGGGGAGAAGCGGACCACTAGGAGGAATTCGAGGACTGAAACCTCTAGAGCCTCACAGAGCATCATCTTACGAGCCCCAGCCAGAGGAGGATGTCACAAGACCCGACAGATCGCGGAGAAGCCACTCAGACGCCTAACCCGATGGGGTACACGATGCCTTACCCGATTTACCCATCGAGTACCTATTAGGGTTAGCAATCGGGGCCTTTCCCTCCGACATATCAAATGCCTTATCCGATGCCGTATTCGATGCACCCTGCGAGTGGCTATACGGGTGATCACTCCGGACCTCTCCCGCCATACCCGTCATACTACCCGATGCCCTACCCGATGAGCTACGCGATGGCATACCCGATAACCCCTCGGATGCTGGTCCGAGCAAGTCGTCCGCGCATATCACCGAGCTCTCTAATGAGCAAATCCCAGCACCTGCTGAAGCCGGTAACGACCCTGGCTACAAATTGGCGACTATTGAGTCTGCTACAACCTCCTTCTTCACCAACCCATGAGGTACCACATTCATCCAACCTTTGTAAATAACATTGCATTTAGTTTTATTTCATTTTGTGTGATTCTTGGATTCTTTCTCAGGCTTTTACTACACAGAAACTTTGTAATTTAAGTTTGGGGGAGGGTCCTAGAATGTATATAACATTGTGTTTTATTTTCTTATTTTCTTATTTCAAATTTTTGCATGCTAGTTTATTCATTTGAGTCTGCATCTATGTGCATTGAAAAAACACAAAAAATTTGAAAAAAAAAAAAAAAAAAAGAGTGTTCATGTAGTTGCATTTACATATTAGGATTGAGTCTAGTTTGCTTCATATAGGATTGTTGCATATGCATCTTAGGGGACAATGATTAAAACCACCTTTTTAAAAATCAAACCTTAGGATTGAAGCTATAGCCCTTAATCATAGTTCATTGTTGCTAGATCAATCTTTGGAAAAAAATGAAAAATATTTGTTTAGAACCTTGTGTCTTTTGAATGCTTCCTCCACTTGCTTGAACATTGCATCATCTCTATGTTATTGGACTTAATTTGAACTTAAATTGTCTTGCTCATGGAATTTGAATACTTGCTCATGATAACTCTAAACTCGGGTTAACACTCCATTTTTGCCAATCTTTTCGTTTAACCCGATTTGTTTTTCCCTACCCTTGAACCCAAACCTTTCTTTCCAACCTTGTTGTTAATTGTTGAGTGAGGCCTTTTCATTGTGCTATAGGTTGTGAAACCTTGAGAGTATTGAGAACGACAAAAAGCTGGCTCTTAATTTAGCTAAGTTAGAATCATTTGGACTAGCTAATAGAATTGGTTTTGTAAGATAGGTGGTTAGCATATTTATTTGGGTTGGGTTGACGAATAAAAAAAGAAAAGAAGTACCTAAGGTTCAGTTCAATTAGCTCTAAGTCTCTAAGTAAAAAAAGAGAAAAAGATCTTGCTATAGTCTCCTAGAAAGAAAAAAAATAAATATATATATATATATATATATACATATTCAGAGTTTAGCAAAGAAAGAAAAAAAAAAAAAAGAGCTAGATGTTTAAAGTTTAAACCTTAGGGATTTGATGTTCATATATTTTACCTTGTTTTCCTTAGTATTTTCACCTCTTTTGCATCATTTGCTATCTAGTTTAGCCATTATTGCATAGCTTTTAGGACTGTTCATGCATTAGAGTATAGTTGCATTGCATTTGCATATTTTCTTGCATAAACAGGTGATTTTGGAGCCTAAGAAGCATGACAGCAATGCTGATGAGAAGTGAAGCTATAAAGAGAAGAAAGCAAGGGAGTCAGAGCTGAAGAATCAAGGTTCGGAGTTCCACTCGACCGCCCACTCGACCAGACACTCGACCGTGTGTGGAGATGGACTCGACCGGATGGAAAAAGCAGAAGAGAGGTCAACTCGACCGGTCACTCGACCGAGCCGCCTAGCTATTTTGTTTTTTAGTATTTTTAGGGCTTCCACTACTTTTTCTATATAAAGCCTTGTACCCTGCAGCCACCAAGGAGAGCCACCTTTGAGAAAATCTAAAAACCTAGTATTTACCCTTTTGGGAATTTATGCTTTTTGCTTTTGACATTTCTTAGATCCTTTATCTACTTTTGAAGAGAAAACAAGAGATTTCTTGATACTTGCTTGTTCAATAACTTTCAAAGTATTAAGAATTCGAGTTTGATTCCTTCTTCAATATTGTAGATCTTTGCTTTATTTTCTAATGATGCAAGTTTCGTCATTTTCTGAGTTTATGATTTCATTGATCATGTTTAGCATTTGTGAGTAGTGGCTTAGGATCTTAAGGGTGGTTTAGGCTGGATTTTGGTTATGGTTTGTTTAGCTAGGTCAACCTTGTTTGTTAAAGATCTCTTCTAGGCTAGATATGGTCTATGCTGACCTTATAACCGAGAGGGTAGGGTTTGATTTTAAGCTTCTTAGCATCACACCAATGTCTAGGTTGCTAGATAAAGCTAGATCTAGAGATTATCATTAAACATGCTAAGAGATTAGATGTTTTGTTTGATTTTTGACATAAATGATCTGTTGTTTAATGCTTGCTTTTATATGATCTTTGCTATGTGAGAACTAGTTTAGAAATATATTTGCTTGATTGTTTTTGCCATGAGAGTGGATTAACATGTTCTAGGAGATCATTGTCTAGAGATTAGCTCATGTTGTTTGAGATTTGTTGACCAAGTTAGATGACCATAATCCAAAGTCCAGCCCATGAATCCATCCTTAGGACCTTCCTTATCTATTGATTTATCCGATCGAGTGCTTGCGAGCTCACCCCAGAGTATCTTGTTTATGCTTTGTGTTTGTCCTGTCTCATTTCCTGTTTCATTTTAGTTTCATTCCTGTTGCATTTGCTTAGTTTTCTATTTGATCCTATTCATTACTTGTCCTGCATTGCTATAGTTTTTGTTTCTGTTTCATTACATCACTGCTTAGATCATCTTGTTCTCTTGCATTTAGCATCTAGTCTTAGTAGCTTTTACTTTCTGCATTTTATATTCATCATTAGGTTGTTAGTGACAAACATCCTTGATAATTGGCTTAACTTAGACAAATATTCACATCCTGATTGCTTGCATAACACTCATTAGGATTGATATCTCTTATACTACAACATCATAAGGGAAATTGAAACTCCTTGCATTCCACCTGTTCATCATCACATCATCTCATTCATCATCATTCAACTACCATAAAAACCAAGTTTCAATTTGGCGCCATTGCCCATTTGAGTGTGTTTTGTGACATTTAGGATTTCTATTAGTCTAAGATTAAGTTCCTTTTTCCCCTTGTTCGATACTAATCTTGATTCTTCATCTGCTTGTCTGTGTTGAGTTTCAGGTACAAACTCGACCACTACTCGATCGAGTACTCTATCGATTCACGGCCCAAATACAATTGGACGTCTCATCTCAGTCAACTCGACCACCCACTCGAGCCTGCGCTCGACCGAGTGTCTGTCCGAGTCTGTACTCGAGTCTGTTGATGCAAAAAAGGTCCAAGGGCCATCACAATCTTCAAAGGCTCCTTGATCACATCAACCGACCACCAAGGGACCTGAGACAGCAGAGAACAAGAATCTATCAAGAACAAGAACAACAGTTGCTAATGGAGCAACAAGCTAATGAAGTTCAAAGGCCAAGGCACATTGGTGCTGGAGATGCACCAAACACACATAACCAAAGAGCTGGTATTGTGCCTCCTGCAGTTGCCAACAACAACTATGAGAGCAAGAGTGGATTGATCTCTATGATTCAAGCAGATAAGTTCCATCGTTTGCCAATGGAAGATCCCCTAGACCACCTTGATGAGTTTGATAGGATATGTGGTCTCACCAAGATCAATGGTGTTAGTGAAGATGGCTTCAAGCTTAGGCTGTTTCCTTTCTCACTTGGAGACAAAGCTCATCTATGGGAGAAGACACTTCCAACTGGAGCAATCACCACATGGGATGCTTGTAAGAAGGCTTTTCTAGCCAAGTTCTTCTCCAATGCAAGAACTGTAAGGTTGAGGAATGAGATTTCTGGTTTTGCACAAAGGAATAATGAGAGCTTTTGTGAGGCATGGGAGAGATTCAAAGGCTTCCAAACTCAGTGTCCTCACCATGGCTTCAGCAATGAGTCTTTGCTCAGCACCTTGTATAGAGGAGTTCTCCCCAAGATAAGGATGCTTCTTGATACAGCCTCCAATGGTAACTTCCTCAACAAAAATGTGGTAGAAGGCTGGGAGTTGGTTGAGAATCTAGCTCAGTTAGATGGCAACTATAATGATGACTATGACAGAACAGTAAGGCTCACCTCCAATGATCAAGAGGAGAAGTACAAGAAAGACTTGAAGATGGTCAATGAGAAGCTAGACAAGATCCTCCTTAGCAACCAAAAGACCAATTTTATTGGTGAAGAAGACTGTCAAGTTCAAGAAGGGGAGAGAGAATTTGCTGAGCTCTGCTATATGCAGAACCAAGGAGGATTCAAAGGTTACAACAAAGGAGGATTCAAGAACAACAATCTCTCCTATAGAAGCAACAATGTAGCCAATCCTCAAGATCAAGTCTATCCACCTCAACAGCCTCAACAGCAAAACAACTATGCACCCAAGCAACAATATCAAGTGTTCCAGCCTCAATTGTGTCCCCCTCCAGCGTTTAAGAGCAATGATGCAAAAACTGTTGATTGGGCAAGCCAATGGAAAGATTGAGGAGGCAAAACAGTTTGCTGAGTTGAACCAAAGGCTAACATCCCAGTATAATGATCTCAACATGAAGTTTGAAGGTCTAAACTCTAGAGTGAAGTATATGGAGAGCAATATTGCTTCTACTTCAGCTCTAGAGCCTAATCAACTCCCTGGAAAAGCTGTTCAAAACCCAAGGGAGTTCACTGCAAAAGCCATTCTTATCCATGAGGAAGCTGTCACTGAGGACACTGAAGTTCAAGCTGGGGGGAATTCATCATTTATTGAAGCCCAGAGTGAAGATTGTGCACAGCAGACTGAATCCGCTAAAGCACTCGACCAGGTACTCGAGCCTGCACTCGACCGAGTGCCTGATCGAGTGGTCGATCGAGCTGAAGAATCTGAAGCTATCAAGCCTGCTAAGTACATTCCTCCTGCTTACAAACCGCCTCTACCATTCCCAGGATGTTTCAAGGCTCAGAAGCTGAAGGAACTAAGGGAAATCATTGAGAAAAAAGAAATGATGGCTTTGCAACAAGAGGAAGTGAAGGTTTTGAAGGAAGAGGTTGTCATTGAGAAGAAAGAGGAAGTGATGGCCATACAAGAGGTTATCATTGCTTACCAAGAAGAAGAGAGAGGGCCTGCTTTGGAACAGTATGCTCCATACCCTCTCTATCAGAATATGCTACTTGAGATGTCAAAGCAGAAAGCTCAGAATCAAGACAAGAAGGATCTTAAAGAGATTGAGGGAGTTATCATCCCAACTAAACTTGAAGATCCAGGTCCATTCTATCTGCCTTGCTCATTTAGCTATCTTCACTACAACCAGTGCTTATGTGACTTGGGAGCATCTATCAGTGTAATGCCTTACTCTATAGCACAAAAGGTTGGGCACACTAAATTCAAGTCCACCAACCTTCACATATGTCTAGCTGATGGATCAAACAAGGATGTGGTTGGTAAGTTTGAAAACCTTCCAGTCAAGATAGGAAAGGCAAGAATTCCTACAGACTTTGTGGTTATATAGATGGATAAGGAGCTTGAAGACCCTATCATTCTAGGGAGGCCATTCTTAGCCACTGTTGGAGCTGTTATAGATGTCAAGGAAGATCTTGTAACCTTGAACATAGCTGAGGGTTTAACCATGAAGTTTGACATCTATAACCCAACCAACCTGCCTACCATTGATGATCAACCTTTTACTATCAAGGACAAAGGTGGTCATGAAGTCTCAAGTGAAGTGGCAACTCCAAAGGCTAAGCTCTCTCCTCATGAGGAATCAGTGGAAAAGCTCAAGGGTTCAGTTCAAGAGTTGACTGATCTGGTGAAGGATCTCCAAGTTAAGCTTAACAAGAGGTCTTTGAAGAAGGCAAGACCAAGGCTCAAGATGAAGAAGAAACAAGGGTTATGTGTTTAGGGTGAAGTGATCAAGGGTCAACTTCACAGTGATCAAAAAGTGCCAGGGAGGATTTCATCACCTCCTTGGTATCTAAACCAAGCCTGAAAAGGCATCAAAAGTCAAGCTAAGTGACTTTAAACAAGCTCACTAGGGAGGAAGTCCCTAAGGTATCTCTGTATATATTGATTAGGATTTTTGGTATTTTGATTTTTGTTTTGGTGTTTTCATGGTCAGGAAAGAAAGGGAGTCCAAACAGAGGAAGAAATGAAGACTCGCGCATCAACTCGACCCACCCACTCGACCGAGCACTCGACCGAGCACTCGACCGAGTACCTGTCGATGGCCATAGTCGAGTTGCCCCAGTCTCCTTCTCCAAGTCAATCACAAGACCCCCACTACACTTATGAGAGCATGAATGAGGATGTGGATAGCTTCTTCCACAATCCATGAGGTAACACTATCACCTTCCTTTGTAAATATCATTGCATATCTAGTTTCAATTTGTTTTTAGTCTTGAATCTTCTTCCAAATTTCTCTTACACAAGGGATTGTGTAATTTAAGTTTGGGGGAGGGTTTGAGCTAGTATTTGATGTTGTGTTTTGTTTCCTTATTTCAAATTTTTAGCATTATCATGTTAGTATTTGCATTGCATCTAAGGCGTAGAAAAAACCTAAAAATTTGAAAATTTTTGCAAAAATCTTCATAAAAAAAGAGTGTTCATGTAGTTAGCATTGCATAATTAGGATCTTGTTTAGCATGTTTCATGTAGGACTATTCAATATTTGCATTAGGGATCTATGATGAGTTTTGCCTTGTTAGCTTGTTTAATTCACTAAACTAGGATCAATGCCCAAGTTAATAGTACTTTGATGCTAGTTGAGTAGTTAGAAGCATAAGATTGAACCAAGCCTTGAATTCCTGCATTGCATTTGGTCTAAATTGAAGCATTTTGTGATTTGATACCATTTCCTATTTATAAGAACCTAATATTGACTTTCAATTATCAACTTGTGCATTGCTTTAAACTCATGGATACCATATACATATTTGGATCATCTTTCTCCTTTTACCACTCTTGTTGATCCAAGTAGCTGATTTCCTCATTAAGAATCAGTTTCCCTACCCTTAACCTATTCTTCTTTCAAGCCATATTTATTCCTGTGTGTGTGAGGCATGTTTTGGGATTGAGCTTGGTAGAAAGTGTTAGGTCTGAACTGGCAAGAGTAAAGCCTTGTGTAGTTCTAGTTGCATTTTTCAAACTAGATAGGACTAGGTGGTTTCATTGTTGGGTTTGGGACTTGGTTGTTTGAAAAAGAAAAAGAAAAGAAAAGAGGAAAAAGAGAAAGAAAAGGTTAAAGTCTTTAGGAGGGGAATGTGTTTAAGAGAATTTAAGCTCTAGTGAAAGAATGGGAAGTATAAGATTGTTTAAAGATGGTTCTAGTCAAAGAAAGAAAGAAAGAAAAGAAGAGTATAGCAAAAAAGCTTTTATGTCTTAAGAAATAAGAAGAAAATGGAACCTTAGCAATAAGAAAGAAACCCCCATTCCACTAGTTGATTCAAGTAAGAAACCTCTCCTAAGGCTTAGAAACAAAAGAGAAAAGGGTATTTGAGAAAAGTTGAAGATGAAGGGTAGAACTAGGACAATTTGGGTTTAGATTGATAGGATAAACACTTTGGGTAGACAAGGTTTTATTCTTGTATGTGTCTAAGTGTTCTTACCTTTAGCCTTCTTCTAAAGCTCAATCCATTTTTATGTGAGAACCTTGATATTGATAAGCCCCACTCTAAAAAGAGACCATCATTGTCTCTAAACCTTTATTACCAAGCCAAATGAGTTTAAGCATTCCATAAGGTTGATTCATGTTCTTGATCAATGAATGTTAAAGGAAATGGTTGATTTGAATGCATGTGGACATCTAAGGCTCAAATCAGTAAAAGTTGTGATAGGCTTGTCTAAAATCTTTAAGTACAGCTCATTCAACTTGCATCATAGTACTAGTAACTTGGACATTGATTCTAGCTAGTTTATTAGCAAACTTTAGGAGCTGAGATCCCATTTTCAAACCTCACCTACCTTCTTATGTCTTGTTTATTTGCTTGAGGGCAAGCAAAGACTAAGTTTGGGAGTGTTGGTGTTCATATATTTTACCTTGTTTTCCTTAGTATTTTCACCTCGTTTGCATCATTTGCTATCTAGTTTAGCCATTATTGCATAGCTTTTAGGACTGTTCATGCATTAGAGTATAGTTGCATTGCATTTGCATATTTTCTTGCATAAACAGGTGATTTTGGAGCCTAAAGAGCATGGAAGCAATGCTGATGAGAAGTGAAGCTATCAAGAGAAGAAAGCAAGGGAGTTAGAGCTGAAGAATCAAGGTCCGGCTCGACCGCCCACTCGACCAGACACTCGACCATGTGCGGAGATGGACTCGACCGGATGCAAGAAGCAGAAGAGAGGTCAACTCGACCGGTCACTCCACCAAGCACCAGGTCGAGTTGACCGAGCCGCCTAGCTATTTTGTCTTTTAGCATTTTTAGGGCTTCCACTACTTTTTCTATATAAAGCCTTGTACCCTGCAGCCACCAAGGAGAGCCACCTTTGAGAAAATCTAAAAACCTAGTATTTACCCTTTTGGGAATTTATGCTTTTTGCTTTTGACATTTCTTAGATCCTTTATCTACTATTGAAGAGAAAACAAGAGATTTCTTGATACTTGCTTGATCAATAACTTTCAAAGTATTAAGAATTCGAGTTTGATTCCTTCTTCAATATTGTAGATCTTTGCTTTATCTTTCTAGTGATGCAAGTTTCGTCATTTTTTGGGTTTATGATTTCATTGATCATGTTTAGCATTTGTGAGTAGTGGCTTAGAATCTTAAGGATGATTTAGGCTGGATTTTGGTTGTGGTTTGTTTGGCTAGGTCAAGCTTTTTTGTTAAAGATCTCTTCTAGGCTAGATAT
Organism: Camelina sativa; assembly: GCF_030686135.1. Taxonomy (NCBI): domain Eukaryota; kingdom Viridiplantae; phylum Streptophyta; class Magnoliopsida; order Brassicales; family Brassicaceae; genus Camelina; species Camelina sativa. Next base: position 31,807,861 of record NC_141896.1, on the reverse strand, counting down.
GCTCTATGCTAACCTTATAACCGAGAGGGTAGGGTTTGATTTTAAGCTTCTTAGCATCACACCAATGTCTAGGTTGCTAGATAAGGCTAGATCTAGAGATTATCATTAAACATGTTAAGAGATTAGATGTTTTGTTTGATTTTTGACATAAATGATCTGTTGATTAATGCCTGCTTTTATATGATCTTTGCTATGTGAGAACTAATTTAGAAATATATAAGCTTGATTGTTTTTGCCATGAGAGTGGATTAACATGTTCTAGGAGATCATTGTCTAGAGATTAGCTCATGTTGTTTGAGATTTGTTGACCAAGTTAGATGACCATAATCCAAAGTCCAGCCCATGAATCCATCCTTAGGACCTTCCTTATCTATTGATTTATCTGTTTAAATCCTGTTATCCGCTTGTTGATTGATTTACTTTTGTCTTGCTCTGTTTTATTTGGTTTGCTCTGTTTCTCGCATTTGTCAACTCGACCTAGTACTCGATCGAGCATCTGATCGAGTGCTTGCTCGAGCTCACCCCAGAGTCTCTTGTTTATGCTTTGTGTTTGTCCTGTCTCATTTCCTGTTTCATTTTAGTTTCATTCCTGTTGCATTTGCTTAGTTTTCTATTTGATCCTATTCATTACTTGTCCTGCATTGCTATAGTTTCTGTTTCTGTTTCATTACATCACTGCTTAGATCATCTTGTTCTCTTGCATTTAGCATCTAGTCTTAGTAGCTTTTACTTTCTGCATTTTATATTCATCATTAGGTTGTTAGTGACAAACATCCTTGATAATTGGCTTAACTTAGACAAATATTCACATCATGATTGCTTGCATAACACTCATTTAGGATTGACATCTCTTATACTACAACAGCATAAGGGAAATTGAAACTCCTTGCATTCCACCTATTCATCATCACATCATCTCATTCATCATCATTCAACAACCATAAAAACCAAGTTTCAGGATTACAACAAAAAAAAGAGTTAAAATCAAGGTTGTGGGTAGTTTTATTCTAGGGGCTTTGATTAAAAAAGAGATGAATAAGAAAATGGTAGATTATCAAGAGTCTAGCATTCCTTCTTTTGAGAGAAAACCACCCAAATAGTATGTTTGAAACCACCTTACCATAAAGCCTTACCCTTGAAACCGATTGAGCTTGATTCACCTTCCATTTGCAAGAATTCGCCAAACACTTAAATGAATGTGAAAGAGATGTTCTTTGGAATTGCAAGTCTTTACTTTTAGTTGGAGGTTGAACTAAATCGATGCATGGTAATAAGCATAGAAAAATATTTGTAAGTATGTTGATTGATCTTAGCACCATTAAACTATCTTTAAGGACTATAGCTTGAATCCTTCGCTTAGCATATAAAGGTTATGAGTCCCCGTTTTTAAACCGCACCCTCCTACTTCCTTGCTAAAGGACTAGCAAAATTTAAATTTGGGGGTCTGATAACTCTCTAATTTACATGTTTTTAGCATCCCTTTTTGTCCATATTTTGTATTGTTTATACCCTTACCTTAGCATTTTTAGGTCATTAACTGTACGAATTCGCATTTAGGCCATTTAGGGTGTTGCATTCTTGCATTTGCATACTTTGGATTTAGACTCTAAAATGGGGGAAAACAAGGACAAATCCGAGCATGTACCCGAAGGAGCCATCGAGCTGGAAGAACAGTCCGAACCCCAGCACGATCGAGGAGGATCCAAGAGCAGGAAGAACAACCCAAAGATCTACCCGAGGATTAACCCGACCTTATCCTCGTGCACCCCATCGAGTAGACCCTCGGGCAGGACTGAGAAGCTAGGTCAAAGGGGATTCCATATATAAACCCCCCTCTTCTTCCTCTCGCCCTAGCATGCCGCAGACCCTCAAACCAGAGAGTGAGAGCTTCTGAGAGAGATCTAGAGCGACTCAAACACTTTTCCACTTTTGTTAGGATTTATTTTACATCTTTTTGTCATTCTTTTAGATTTCTACTCTATACTCTTCTCTTCTACTTTATATTTTAATACAATGCAATTTTTGTTTATCTTTGTTTCTATGTTTTCTGCAATGATTTCCGAGTAGTGAAGTAAAGTTTCTAGGGATGGGATAGATGATTTTGTGTTCTTGATCGGTTAGGATGTCTTAGTTTGATTGTTTATGTTTTATAAATTCCCTTCTAGATTGGTGTTCTTAATGCTGTCAACAAACCGAGAGGGTGAGATTAGATATAGGGTGTTTTACCATCGAGAGGTGTAGATGAAATGCTTGAATCCCCCAATGCTAGAGATTTACTCACTTAGCCTAAGAGATTAGATGAGTAAGGGGTTTATTGACAATAATGAATCGGTTCATATTGCCTGCTTGGTCATGTTTCTCCAACGAGAGTTGGGTAGGGGAGTGATCAAGGTTGATTGTTTCTATCACGAGAGTGTTTTAACAAGGTTTTAGAGATTCATTGTCTAGGGAATATTTTCTTGAGGCATGTAAGACATCTGTATCGGTCAGGAACACTTAGGAGTCGATTACCCCATCCTTAGAAGCTTTCGTATTTTAATTGTTTGCATTTTCATTCATCACTCGATCCCTTACCCGAACAGGTACACGCTCACCTGCTTCGAGTAACCCTTTGAGCTGTTCATACTCATCTAGCTTACTCGATCACCCACCCGATCATGTACTCAAATGCTTGCATCGAGTGCTTAGGTCGAGTGGTTCCTTGTTTATATTCTTTTCTTTTATCATTTTAGGATTGTTAGACAAAACCCTTTTATTGCTTGGCTTGACTTGCTTGCTCGTGATTGCATCCTATCTGCTAGCATAACAACCATTTGGATTGATAACCCTTTGTACTACAACTGCATAGGGAATTGATACCCTGGGTGAAAATCCTGTTATCACCAAGGTTACAATAACATAACCATACATAACCAACATCACACAAACGAGACCCTAGATCATCCTCCTCCTCATCGCCATGATTCCACGTCACATACCTGCACACCACAAACAAAAATTGAGATGCGTAAGTATTATCATAAGTACTTAGTGAGGCAATGCTCCCATCTACTAGGCTATACACACAAGCAACTGAGATTCCAATGTTTAATAAACAACAAACAACACAACAAACCAGGAAAACACGCAACAGACAAGTTGGTGTCGACCGACACCTGAGTGATGTCGATCGACACTGACCCCAACATGGTGTCGACCGACACCGACCCTGCAACACGATCTGCACGAAGCCAAAAGTCAAAGAACCGTTTACCAAAACCTCCAAATCTTCCAAAACTCCTGGAAACTCATAGGAACCAACAGCCAACCACGAAGACACAAGAACACAACACAACCAGCCACAAAACAAGCAAAACAAAGGACTCTTAGGCTTAGATCAGCCATGGTCATGTACTCACCTCTTTGCAGGAAGATTATGACCAAAAGATGACGAATCCAATACCTTAGGAAGCTTCTCCTTCGTCCTTAGCTCTAGATCTCCACTCCACAGGAACAGCTCACCAAAAAAACTTAGAATCTCCAAAATCTCCCAAGAACACTCTCTTCTCTCTTTTCTCTCTAGAAACGGCACAAACACTCCTTTTCCACGACCTAAGTCGAGTTTTCTCTTTTATACATCGGTTAGGAACTTCAATTGAACTAAACCAAACCAAAACAACAATTCAAAACAACCTGGTCGAATCAAAATTGATGGTGCCGATCGACACTCCCCTTGGTGTCGATCGACACCCACTCCCAAAACTCAATATTTGGTTCGCGGATGTTACAAACATACAAGTGGCCTTATTACAACAGTCCATATTGCATCGTCGGACGTCATCGGTTGGCTTGAGGTGAGGTATTTGCCTTGGACAAACCGTTCAACGAAAAGGTTGCACTTGTGCCTCGCATTCCTTGCTACGCAAGTTGCTTCGTATAGTCGCCCCGTGCATGATACTTGAAGCTTGAAGCGACATCCATGATTTATGCCTTGACATGGCCGTGTCCATGTCTGAGGTTGCACCCGTGTCCATGTCCGGTTCAGCTGTCCTAGCTCCATCATCCCCTCCCCTTGCGAAGGTTTTGTCTCCAAAAGATTTTCGTCGTTACCTACATCAAATGGGACCAACTCAACAACGTTGAAAGAAGTCGAAGTTTGATACCCACTGGGCAATGCGAGGCGGTAGGCGTTTTTTTTAATCTTCTCAACGATTCTGAATAGTCCATCTCCGCGGAGGCTGAGTTAATCCTTTCTTCGCTGGGGAAACCTCTCTGACCTTAAATGTAGCCACACCCAATCACCCGGTTGGAAGATCATCGGTTTCCGTCCTTTGTTGGCTTGGTGGAAGTAGTGCTCAGTCCGCTTCTCAATATTAGCCCGAACCTCCTTGTGCAACTTTTTGACTAATTCTGTGCCGTCTTGACTCTCAATCTCGACGGGTGGTAATGGTAGCAAATCCATAAGCATCAAGAGCTTAAATCCAAATGCGACTTTAGAAGGTAACTTCTTTGTGGTCGAATGTACTGCTTGGTTGTATGCAAACTCGATGAGTGGTAAACACTCGGTCTAGGTCCCTTTGTTGCTGGAAATGGTCGTCCATAGAAACGCTCCCAATCCACAAATCAATCTAAGGTTTTCGAACTCTAGCCTAAGCTATTTGAGTGACGAAGGAGTTAGACAAGAAAGAAAGGATAACCTTTTTTATTTTAATCAAGTCTACCTTACAAGAGGATCGTCCAAGCTTTCAAATAGGCTGGTTACTAAAAAGACCTAACCACGCAGCTATGCCAAGGAACATACACTTAGCCGAGGGTACGCTAAAGAGACGCCGCTACGCTAAGGACCACACATGTAGCCTTATTACAACTGTCAAAAAGAAAGTTCAAGAATAAAAGGAAAGAAAATAAGATTGAGTCGCCATGTCACTGGGACGGATGTGGTGATGCGCTAAGGATCATTGCCTCATTAAAACCTCTTCGGTAAACTCAATGGGAAAACCCCGAAGTAGGAAAAAGAGCACAATTCATTTGAAAGACTTTTGTATCTTTATGATTGGGTAAGGATGAAGAAAGTCTCGATTGCATCATTGGACATCATCGGTTGGCTTGAGGTGAGTTCGTGACCTTGGACAAACTGTTCAACGGAAGGGTTGCACTTGTGCCTCAAATTCCTTGTTGTGCTCTTCCTTCGTGTGCTCGTCCTGTGCATGACACTTGGAGCTTGAAGCGACGTCCATGATCCGTGCCTTGACATGGTCACGTCCGTGTCCGAGGTCGGGTCCGTGTCCATGTCCAGTTCAGTTGTCCTAGGTCTTTCACGTATTATCTGTTAAAATGTGTTTATGATCGGGCCCATAACACTTTCAAAATCAAAAGTGAAAAAGAAGTATGTAATAGAAAAAATTAGCATGCAAGTAGATGTAACATCCGCGAACCAAATAGTCAGTTTTGGGGGTGGGTATCGATCGACACTAAGAGGAGTGTCGATCGACACCAACAATTTCTGATCTGACCGGGTTGATTTGGTTCGTCAGTTTGGTTTGGTTTGGTTTAAGTGAAATCTCCAAACCAATGTATGTAAACGAAAAATCAACCTAGGTCGTGGTTTTAGTGTTGTTTGCCGATTCTATAGAGAAACAAAGGGAGAAAAGAGAGCGCTTGAGACTTTAGGGGTTTTTTTGGAGATTTTTGGCTTGTTTGGTAAGATATGATCATGTGGAGTGGAGATATGGTGCTAGGAACGTAGGAGGAGCTTTCTAAGGTGTGGATTCATCTGGTTGAGTCATAAACTTCTTGCAAAATAGGTGAGTGCATGACCATGACTAATCTAAGACTGAGAATCTTTTGTTTTGCTTGTTTTATGGCTGTTGTGGTGTTTTCTTGTATGCTTTTGGTTGTGATAGACTCTTGGGTGAGGATATATTCCCAAAAACACACTTTGCAAGGTTTTGAAGAGGGATGAACGAAATGGTGACGAAGAATGGGTGGAAAATGCAGCGGAATGGAGAGATGAACGGCGGAGAAGGTGAAGAGGTGTAATTGCAGCGGATTGAAGGGAGAGATGCAGCGGAATCGATCTGATTGCCATGGACGTCCAAGAAGAATGTGGCTAGCGTCCATCGGTAGTATGTCGCACATGATCTCGTCCTGATACTTACCATTTGAAAGAGGCACCTTGACTTGTTCATTGACGGACATCTCACCCGCTTCATTAAGCCATTGGAGCGCATATGGTCTCGATTGTTTAAGCACTTCTAAGACAAGCTTTTCAACCATAGTCCTGCTCGCAACATTAGTACAACTACCACCATCAATAATTAAACTACATAAATTATCTTTAACCAAGCATCGCGTGTGAAACAAGTTTTCCCTTTGTGATTGTTCCTCAGCCTTAGTTAGAACACTCAAAGATCTCCTCGCAACAAGCAACTCTCCTTTAGTAGGGGCTTCCAAACCCTCTTCCAAAGAGTCGTTTTCCGAACGCTCTTCTTCAGATTCTACTTCGCCATTATCTCTAAGGACCATGATTCTTTTGTTGGAACACTCGCTTACATAATGCCCAAGTCCTTGACACTTAGAGCATCTAATATCCCTTGCCCTAGTGTTCACCTCCTTACCCTTTCCTTTTGGTCTGAATCTAGCAGTTTTGGCTTGACGAATGGCTTGTAGTCCTTTTGGTAGCTGGGCTTTTCCTCCTTTTTAAAACTTGGTTTCCCTAAACTGTAGTTGGTCTTGGCGGTGCTGTAGCTGGATCGAGAATTCTTCCGTTTGATTTGCTGTTGGAACATGACTGCCTTGTGAAGAATCTCCTCAAGTTCCACATAGTGCTGGGTTTCTAGACGGTCTTGGATTTCTCGGTTAAGACCTCCCATGAATCGCGATATAACAGCTTCTCCATCTTCTTGAATATCAGCTCTTAGCATAAGGGTTTCCATTTCCTTGGAAGTACTCCTCGACTGACTTGCTTCCTTGAACCAAATTCTTCAAGCGCTGATGTAGATCGTGGTGATAATAACTCGGCACAAATCTGCTTCGCATGACGGCTTTCAGCTGGTTCCATGTTTCGATCGGTATATCTTCGATATGTCTGCGGCTGGTAACAAGTTGATTCCACCAACTTAAGGAATGGTCGTAGAAATCAGTAGCAGAAAATTTAACCTTGTTGACCTCAGTTACCTCTTGACAAACAAAGACTAACTCAATTCTGCTCCCACTCCAAGTAAGTGTCCGGGTTGCTGGTTCCATGGAAAGCGGGAATCTTGAACTTTAGACCTCCCAAAGGATCTCTAGGGACTGGACGGTCTCGCGACACCTACGCTGACCACTGTGTGAAGAACCGTGACTGTAATACTCCCTGGTCTCGTCGTCTTGCCTTGGTTCATCAATGGTGCTGCCTTTGATGCTGATTTTGTTCCGGGTTGTCTTGATTCAGATGTAAAGTGCCAAGTTTTTGATCAAGCATGGTTGCCATGGCTGCTGTGACTGATTTCATGATTCTCCTTTCCAGGCTAGATGTAGATAACTCTTCCTCTTCTTCAGACGTCACCATGGTACCTGAAAATCAAATCAAAGATCCCACAAGTAAATAGTTCCAAAAACACGGAAATAGAAACGGATCTGGAAAAATATGAAAACGGTTCAAAAAAATTCGGAAATCAATTTTCAAAAATAATAGACTTAAAGCTGATCCAAATGCAATTGATTTTGTAATTTTTGAACAAGCAAAACATTTTATAAAACTCTTGCAAGATGAACAAAGAATGTGGGAAAAACAGAAAGTGACGATTGGAATTTCAAAACCTGGTTGCAAAGTGGCTCTGATACCACATGATAGAATCCTGGGTGAGGATCTATTCCCATGAACACACTTTGCAAGGTTTTGAAGAGGGATGAATAAAATTGTGAAGAAGAATGGGTGGAAGATGCAGCGGCGGAGAAGGTGAAGAGGTGGAATTGCAGCGGATTGAAGGGGGAGAACGAAGTGTACTTCTCAGAGAGATGGAGAACTCTTGGACTACAAGCTTGATTACAACTTAGATATGACACACTAAGAAGTAAACAAGTTGAGAAGATATTACACACTTCTCTGATTAAACAAGTAGAAAGAAGTTTTTTGATTAAAATGTTTGATGAAAAAGAAATGAGAACTACATTGTTTTTTTTTGTAGGAGAAGGAGGACGAAGGAGAAGAGGATAGAAGGGAGAAACATGCAAGAGCATGCACAAGATCGAGCTCATGCAAGGACATGCAAGAGTCCACACTCATGCAAGCTCATGCACAATGTCTTGAAAATAACAAAAGCAATAAATGCAAAAAGATAGAGAAAATAGGCCAAGGCTTTGTAATGGGTCTTGGACCACGACATGGGCTGGCAAAGGGGGTCTTGAAAGTGTTACTTAGGCCTCATTAAAAACTTTTTCAAGAAAACCCAATGAGACAAAACTTGACAAGGGAAAAAGAGTGCATAAGCAACACTTAATCCTTTACCGAGCACCTTGAGCTGTGAGCATCGTCCAAATGGTTTGAACCACGTCTTCCTGCTTCTTGTCCAGCTCCTTAATTAGTCCATTGATAGCTTGGTTGAACCTCCTGGATTTTGACCTTGTTAGCGGACCCGCCGGAACGATGAACACTTCCTCCGATGCTTCCGCTGGTACAAGCTGATCCTCCGGTGCTTCCTCTGGTTCAAGCTGCTCCTCAGGTCCGTTTGGTTTGGTTGAGCTGTCCATGGTCTCATCAGGTTGGTTCGTGCTTCCCATGAGTTTCTAGGAATTTTGGGTCAGTTGTAGAGTTGGAAAACGGTTCTTCGACTTTTGGCTTAGAGCAGAACGTGTCTGCGGAGTTGGTGTTGATCGAAACCAGGTGGGTCTCGGTTGACACCAAGGTGTTGACGGCGCGGAGACTTCGCGAGTGTCGGTAAAGGGTTTCCGGGTCGAGGAGGGGTGTTGGTCGACAATGAGGAGCAGTGTCGGTCGATACCAAGGAGCAAAAACAACTATCAGCCGCCTGCTGAAAGGGTTGGTGTCGACCGACACCTGCCTGGTGTCGACTGACACCTGCTGGTGTCAACCGACACCTGTCGACCGACACTGCTCCTTGGTATCGACCGACACTGCTCCTCATTGTCGACTTGGAATCAAGGCAATGAAGAAGAGGATGTTCTAGAGGCTTGATTGTTTGTTCTATGTTGCTGTTAGAGCATCTCTAATGGTCCTCTATTTTTGACTCTAAACTCTATTATAGAGTAATTTTCCAATCAATCTCTATTTTCACCTCTATGAGGCTGCTATTTTTTTCTCTAGATATAGAGGAACTCTACCTTTTCCTCTATAAATAGAGTTGAACTATTTTATTTGCAAAGTTGTTCTCTTAATCTTTAACTTCTTTTATTTATGACCAAAATAAATAAAATAAGTATTTTTAAGAACTAATACTATAAATTTAAGTATAAATATTTATTCTAAAATATTGAGACTACCATTTGCAAAAGATAATTTTATGAAAGTGTTACAAAATTTAAAGTAAAATGGGTTAGTTTCCAATTTTTATAAATAAAAGGTGTTACTTGTAAAATAAAAATAGAATCTACTTGGAATATTCTTTTATAGAGGAAAAAATAGGGAAAACCATTGCAGAAAAATTATCTCTATTATAGAGATCCTTTATTATAGAGGAAAAAATAGGGAAAACCATTGGAGATGGTCTTAGGTGGCTAGAATGGAATGTAGTGGTCTAGGACGGATGTTTAGATTTTGGGTTCATTGTTCTATAACTTGGTTTATGATATTGGTATTGATGGTTAGGTGTTATTGTATTATTATTTGATTATTTATTTCATTGGTTTATTGTTTGGTTATTTTTGCTGTTTAGTTTGAATGTGGTTAGGTGGTTAGTGAATATGGAATCACTAGGTTATTATTATTATTATATTAAAAAAAACGGATCGGATCGTTTCAGTAAAGCATAGTATTATAGGACATAAGCAGGTGACTCCGCAATTTTAAATCGACTACAATTTTATGTCCATAAGCAGGTGACTTTGGCGGACAAAACCCATGACAGATGTAGGGTTAACACTTAGAAGATGACCCGCTACATTTTCATACATATATTATCCTATTTTTCTTCAGATAATTAAGAGGTTATCCGCTTACATCTATATATTATCTCAAGCCAGGAATCTTACAATTTTATATAGTTTTCTCTTAAATGTTATTTGAACTGGTGACTTCTAGACTTTACCGGAGAGTCTTTATCAATTGAGTTATTATCACTTGATATATCATGAAAGCATGAAGATTTCTTATGCTACAAGATGGTGGTGTAGGACTCGGGAAGATGGTTTCGCGCCTTGAAGAAATCATGGAAATTGGATGACGTGGCATTATGTTTGAAGACTGCTTGATTGGATGACAAGATATTATCGTATCAACTAGAAGATTTACACTTATCCTTGTTTAGGAAACTAGGTTATAGGAGGGTTCCTATATATTGGTTTGTAAAGGCAAACATGTTGTTTGGCCGTCAAGAGAGATAGTTTGAGACTTAAGAAAATATAAGTCTTGAGAGCTTTTGTATTAGAGAGTTATTGAGAATTGGTCAGTGACAAGTCTTAAGCAACTGTGTGTAAAACTGATTAAACACATCTTGTAAGGTGGTTTAATATTAGAACAAGTTTTGTTCATTACTGGCTTTGCTTTGTTTTTACATATTATGCTATTTTGATATGGGTAAATGTTTTTGTAAAAAACACAAACTTATAAATATATTAAAAATGTATGAATTTGACCTATTTTCATATTTTTATTGACTGATAACTTATAGGTATAGTGATTTTAAATCCATTTTCACATCGAGTTTTGAGTCTTTTAAGTATTAAAACAATACAGCTTTTTTTGTGAGTCTTATTACGATTTGGACCTGTACGAATCAAGGAAAGAGTTTTAGAAGAGAATTGGATCAATATACGCCAAAATAGGGGAAGAATTAAGATGGCGACTGATCGGTACTCTACGCTACTGACTAATTTTGGAGGCACATTGCCACTAATCAATGGAGAAGGCGCCGTATAACGATTGGTGGAGGTTAGGAAATCTAGTTTTGTGTCTAAAATTTAATTGCAATATTGGATACATTTTGTAATCATAATAGCACTTCCAATGAAGGGGCTTTTAAGTGAGTTTCTTAACATCAAATCATCAAAAATAATTAAAATGAAAGAAAGAGAATAGAGATGGGTTCTTAAGTTTCTCATTTTTATAAACAAGGGTTAAGCCCAAATGCCACATGTCTTATTCCAATTTGTTAATTTTTATTTTTCATTTAAAATTTAATTAAATAATAAAAATAAACTAAAAATAATATTATTATATTAATGAGTATCTAGTCATTGGAGATGCTCTAGTGACGTTGCTATCTATGAGACAAATACAAATACTACTCTTTTTTATTATTCAAAGATAATAATAAACTTTCATATCGTATGGTTTTAAATGAAAATCTCTTCTGAAGTCATATTCAAATTAAAATGACAAAACATTTAAACACGTATGATTCAATATTTATGGGTGCATTTTGATTCAACCCATTTAACTTTTTTTTCCTTAAAAATAGTTGAATAAACTATAAGTATGTAGAAAATAATATGTAAAATAGAAAAAATAATATTTCAGATTTATGTTAATTATGTTTTTCAAAAATAGTCAAAATATTAATGGATAGTCTTGGATACATTGAATAGAAAAAAATCTACAAGTTTTTAATGACTAAATCTTTATGTCTACGGTGGAGATTCATCTGACGGTTATTAATCCATATCGTTATGTGATTATAAATAGAGGATTATCTTTCTATCTACCACAACTTCACACATCCAAAAAAAAAATTTATGTACACTACTTCAACCATTTTCCATTCGTAACTTTCTTCTCTCCGTTTCTCTCCTCTTATCTCTACCCTGCTGCTTGTTTTTGTAAACCATCTATCTCATTTCTTAGATTGTAAAGGTATGTTATGCTGATTTGATTTGCAGTGTCACTATTTAACTGTTTTATATACAATTTTTGTTGAAGAATATATATATATATATATATATATATACTCACTTTAATTTTATATTCAAGCTATGATTATTTTATGTTTTATTTATTTGATTAATTTGTTGAGAGGAAAGGTCAGAGTAAGATAATTTTCTAATGTTATTTTTTTTGTTGATGTCAAAATGAAATTATATTTATACTTATATGTATGATATTTCTACACGATATATGTTTTCTCTGTCCCATTGTTTGTGAAGACTCCAATTTGATTAAGAGTTCTTCTTAATCCAGGGGATGTCATCACTATAGAATTCAGATCTGAACATAGTGTTATGCAATTGACTTATACTATGTGGTTTGAATATCGTCAAGCAATAGTTTTAAACATCTCCTTTTAAAACCCTAATTATATATATACATCAGTTCAAGTCGTTTTTTTTTGTTGCTTGATAAGAATAATTTAAGTCTCGGAATCGAGTCTCCAAATGCATTTTACCCTCGTTGCCCTTGAGTGATTAAAAAAAAATACTTGAGCGCATCATCGAGTGTCTACATAGTTGATTATAATTTTAGGGTTCCCATAAATCTCAGTTTTACGGAGGACCAATAGTGAGTGGACTCTTTCACTTATTAGTGTTGCACAAAAAAAAGTTTCGTTAATTCTTTTTTTTTTTAATCATTATAAGAAAAGGAACGAATGTCTTTTTGTTTGTATAATGTTATCCACAACCATATTTTTGTAAACCTATCGCATTTTGACTAATCTATGGCTTATTACTTTTGTATACTGATAGGATTTGCAATGGATAACCTCATCAACATCCCAAAAAACCCATCACCATCAACCTCCGGCCTTCCTCCTCCTCTACATGTCACACCACTACGAATCATTAGACCATCTGATGACTTCAACAACTACTCCTCTGGTATTGGTCCAAGTACTGCTCCAAAAAAACAAGGACGTGGTCGACCAAAGGGTTCCAAAAACTTGAAGACCCCAGTGGAGAAGCCAAAAACAGAAGATCCCAAAAACAAAAAGGTGCTCTCTCCCCGAAACTTTGATTCAGGGATAACCGAAGCAGAAAGGGAAACCGGAAATCAGGAGATAGTTGAGTTGGTTTTGAAGCGGTTTGACGCGGTAAGACGGAGATTTTGCCAACTAAACCTCCAGAAAGACATCCTTACAACAGCGAACGTTAATTGTAGGACTATGGGGGTCCAAACTAATATGAGAAGGAGGATTGGTCTTGTTCCTGGAGTACAAGTAGGTGATATTTTTTATTACTGGGGTGAAATGTGCTTAGTCGGGCTTCACAAACAAACGGTTGGCGGCATTGATTATATGACGGCTAATGATGGCGCAGTAGAACCTCTTGCAGCAAGTGTGGTTACATCAGGACAGTACAATGATGAAACCGAGGATCTTGAATGCTTGATTTATTCTGGATATGGCGGAGCGGATAAGAACGGTTTACCTCGTGATCAAACTATGGACAAAGGAAACCTTGCACTAGATACCAGTAGAAGAATAGGAAATGACGTTAGAGTCATCCGAGGTAGACGCGACCCCAATGATGACACTAGAAAGGTATACATTTACGATGGACTTTATCTAGTTTCTGAGACGTATTCTGTGATAGGAAAAAGCGGGCGTAAAGAGTTCAAGTTTAAAATGGTGAGGAAACCAAATCAACCTAATTCTGGTTATGCAAACTGGAAATTAGCTGAAGAATTGAGGATGCACGACCCGAGGCAGGGTTTTATACTTCAAGATCTTTCTTTTGGAAAAGAGGTTTTACGAGTGCCGCTGGTTAACGATGTAGATGAAGATGACAAAACAATTCCTGAAGAATTTGAATACATCACATCTCAGCATCACTCAGGAATGATGCTTGATTTAAACATCGATCCCCAAGAACTTGGATGCCAGAATTGTCAAGGTCAGCCATGCTTTCATCAAAGTTGCATTTGCATGCGAAGAAATAGTGGCGAGTTACCGTACCATAACTCCATTTTGGTTTGTCGTAAACCATTGATTTATGAGTGTGGTAAATCTTGTTCATGCTCCAACGACTGTGAAAACCGATTGGTTCAAAACGGTTTGAAGTTACACATGGAAGTGTTCAAGACGACAAATTGTGGTTGGGGTTTACGTTCTTGGGATCCAATCCGAGCCGGGACTTTTATCTGCGAGTTTGCTGGTGTGAGGAAGACAAAAGATGAAATACAAGAAAACGATAATTTCTTGTTCGACTCATCTCGATTTTATATGAGGTTTAAGTGGAACTACGAACCTGAGCTTGTGTGTGAGGATGTATGGGAAAGTGTTCCTGAGGTTTTCAATCTTACGACGCAAGTATTGATAAGCGCCAAGGAAAAAGGGAACGTTGCTCGATTCATGAATCACAGCTGTAAGCCTAATGTTTTCTGGCAGCCTATTGAATCTGATACATACGTTCGCATTGGGCTTTTTGCGATGAAGCATATTCCTCCAATGACAGAGTTAACATATGACTATGGAGTTTCTTCTGTAGAGCGTATTGGAGAAGATGAGAGGCTTTACAAAGGCAACAAGATTTGTCTCTGTGGTTCAGTCAACTGTCGTGGCTCTTTCGGCAGATTTGTACTCTATATATCATCATTTGGTTCTTTTGTAATTTGTTTCTTCTAATTTCCTTTTTTTTTGTCATTTGATTTCTTTGTTTTCTCTGAGAACAATGAAAAAAAAAGTCCTTTGTTTTCTTTCCTACAATTTAGAACAAAAAAAAAAAAGTCCTTTGTTTTCTTTCCTACAATTTATTCTTACCTTGTTCAACAATTGAACTGAAGTTTAGAATAACCATGAGAAAACTTAATAAATAGGAAAATCTCAGTCACTTTGAAACTTGGATTTGAACTTAGCTTTATTAATTGGAACGTAGAACTTGGACTTAAGTTATCTCACCTAGGGGCTTGATAATCGTGTCATGGGATTATACATTCGAAGTTTTTTTTTACCATTTTTATCGCTTTTGCTAACTCTGAATGGCTAGACTATATTTTAATCTAGTACCAATCCTAACCTTAACCACTTTTTTTATATCTTGTGCATTCTTGTGCTTATATTGACATGTGAATATATTTTGACCAAAATATATATTTATATATATATTGACATATGAATATATATGCAAAAGTTATGAAGTATACTAATCAACAAAGCTGATTTTTATTAGGATTATAGATGTGGAAAGAATGGAATGGTTAGAGAATGTTTATGAGGCTTTTGAATTTTTTTTCCTTGATATTAAAGTTGAGAGAAAACAGGTTCTTATCCTCATTGTATAATTCTTCCCAACAAAAAAAAGGAGGAACCAATATTTTTGTGTAACTCTTCCACTACCACTTTTTAATATGTCCATGTCTTCTCTTGGCCCGTGAGCTCACCCTTGATTGACGGTCTGTATCACCATATTCTAGAGGCTTTAAAGATTTTTTATCGACCTTACAAATCAACAAATGATCGGTGCTACCATATTCTAGAGGTTTTAAAGATTTTTTATTGACCTTACAAATCATCAAATAATCTTTCTTCATATTGTTTCCTCACTTTGCACAATACAGAAAATCATTTTCTGGTAGGTCACTCATCCTGAAATTGCTCCAGTCCAAATGTTTAACTATTAAAATTTTCTCATAATGTTTGACCAAAAAATTTAAGTGCAATTTCATAATGCAGATACCCAAATCAAATATGTTGGGCTCATCTCAAATACCACATTATTTTAATATAGTTTTTTTTTGTCAACTGATTATAGCAAGTTCTCGGCTATAATAGTACTTTTGCAGCATTTTTTGCTCAAAAATATGTTTTTGAAAACATTTTTTTATTGAATGTCATTAAATCTTTATATTCATATCCAAAAAGTTTAGTTAACTCTCTCTACTATCCTTATAACCAAACACATTTAAAATATTTTAAATATCCATATATACAATGTTCTACAATTAATATATATATTTAGAAGATTTATTCCAGATTAAAAAATTTATTCTCCTATCATCTCTTTTTTATTTTAAAATTTAAATGTAAAGAATCATTATATTATACATAATGTTAATGAAAATATATATTTTTCTGCATATATTGTGATTTAAGTTTTTTTAAAAACAAATATATATTACTCAATTAATATAAAAGTGTTTGTTCAACATACATATATAGTAAATTTACCGTATATAATAAATTATAAAATTTTAAGAAGTTTATAATTTAGAACTGAAATATCTAAACTTAATAATTTTTTTAAATTATGAATATTTAAACATATTAAATTTCAAAATAACACAAACGAGTTATATTACATATCGGGTGATATGACATAACATGATTGAATTGATAATACTTAAAGATAAAATATTATTAATATGATATTTCAATACGGGGAAAATCATCATTTTCCTGAACAACACCAATATAAAATATATCGAATCATACAGATTTAATTAAAATTGTATTAAACAAAAGTTGTTGTGCTGCGTATTAAAATAGGATATTAACAAAAACGAAGAAAAATAACTTGTCTCGCGGTATACTACGGGTCATAATCTAGTTTATTTATTAAGTTCATCCAAATTTTAAATGAATTTATATATTATTTTGAATATTACTTGATACAAAAGTTGAAAAAACTTTATGCAAACCAATGATAATCTTTTATAATAAGCTTCTACTATATTCTAATCTACGGTACAGCGTGAGACAATTTTATAACTAAATTCTTTTAATATTAAGTCGTAATTATTTTTAAAATTTTATTTTGTTTTATTTATTTATGTATAATTGTATTTTGATTGGTTAATTCTAGGATTTAATCCGTGGTATATGGAGAAACAATTTTTTACATAATTGTAATTAATCAAGTTAATTAGATATGTCTAATTGTATAATTCATTTAAGAAAATAATAAAATAATAATTTGAAAAATGAAAAAGGAATAAATAAAAAACAAAAACGCTCGCTCCTCTCTCCTCCGTCCAGTTCGCCCTAGCCGTCAAAAGAGCATCTGCTCTCTAGCAATGGTGTAGCTATGGCTCGCCGGCGTTGGATCCTGCTTGTGTGTTGCTGCTCCGTCTCTCTCCCGTCAAATTCAAGCTCGTCTTGATTTAAGATCTCGTTTAAACCGTACTCCTGGTTCAAATCCGGCGTTACTTCTGCCGTGGTCTGTCTTCTCTTTTAGTCTCTGGCGTTCAACTTACGGGTCCACCGGAATCACTTCGTCTACCGGATTCTTCCCCGGCGCTTGCCCAAGTGTTGTCGTGTCTCATCATGGATATGGGCCTAAGACCATCTCCAATGGTTTTTCCTATTTTTACCTCTAAAATAAAAGAACTCTATAATAGAGGTGACTTTTGCTCCAATGGATACCTCTATTTTTTCCTCTAAAAATGAATATTCCGTAGAGATTCCTTTTTATTTTACTATTAATACCTTTTACTTATAAAAGTTGCAAACTAACCTATTTATTTTAGTATTTGTGAAACTTTCATAAAATTATGATATTATTTAAATTTTTAACATTCATAAATATTATTTAAATATCACATTTATTAAAAGAAATACATTGCATCATATAAAATAATAAAACATAGTAGATTTTTTTAACCATCGACATTAGTGTATTTTTCCCACAAATGTTCAATTAATGTATTTCGAAGTGAAAAATGAACTTCTTTATCTTTGATTTTTCTAAATCGACCTAGATATTCTTGGGATCGGATATCATGAATACAAGAAAGTATACTTTTCTTCGTGAGTTTCCAAAAGAGTTATATAGAAAGTATAAACCAAAAGAGAATGAAGAATATTAAAATATAATACTATGCTAATAAAGGGAGGCAAAATAATCTTACGTGTAACATAAGTTGTTGGTCAGAGACTGAAGTCCATCAGCGGTGAAGTTGTTCTCATCCCAAAGAACGTGGTAATGAGCAGGTCGAGAAGTGCCATGTTAATGTAATTTTGATTAGTTAAACACTTATTAAATCTCACCCACACAATCACATGAGATTATGGGTGTTTCACTTGTATATTAGATTTCCTTTTTTCCACAACGGGAATGTGTAATTTGGACGCCACATGCTTAAGGTACAATATCGGTCAAACACAAGATTCACGAACAATTTAATTGTTAAAGTTTTTTGTCCGGTCAAATACAACATGCACTGGCCTCGATTATACCATGTCTTGTCAATCCAAACATTCACAAACCCAATTAAAATTTGATCTTTTACAAACATTGTCCATTAATAATTTACACATGCATTGGTTAATTATTTGAGTTTGACCGAAGGAAAACATGCATTAGTTAAAAATATGCATAGACAAACATTAAACTATTTAAATATATATTTTATTTATTTTGATCGTAAATATAAAAGTGTTAAAAGTTTAAGGACCATTTTATAAATAAAAAAGTTCAACTCTATTATACAGGAAAAAATAGAGTTCCTTTATATATAAAGGAAAAAATAAAGATCTCTATAATAGAGGTAGAAATAGAGATGGATTGGAGTAGATTTTACTCTAAAATAGAGTCAAAAAGCAAATATAGAGGTGGGCTGGAGATGTCCTAAGTCTCTCTCAATGAATTTTGGGAGAGCCCTTCTCTCCTAGTCTGCTGCTAACCTTCTTCTGGTGATTTCCTCACCGGTTCTCCCTCCCCTTAGCTTCTCCATCAACCTTGCTTCCGGCTCTTTAGCCATCCCATAATATCAGGTTATGCTGGTGTCTTCCGGTCTATCTTTTGCTCCTCCCCGTCCTATCTGCCGCCATGATGTTTTCTCGCTTGAGCTAAGTCTTGTGCGGAGGAACCTAAAGCTGTTTCTTTGATGGGCCTGGTCCAATACTTCTTGGACATGTGGGTGTGTTTTCTCCTTAGTGGGCTTACGTTTTTGGCTCATTAATAGAGTATGTCTTAACTGCCCAACCATGTTTCTTGTGTGGCTGTTCGGTGTGTTCTTCAAGGTTTGATGGGAGTCACCGGCTAGGTTTTGCATTGCTGAATTTAGAAGACCTTTTGTTGGACATACTTCTGTCCATCGCTCTTGTTGGAGGGGATATACTTCTATACTCCTCCCTGATTTTGGTTTTGCTTCTCTTTCCAGGTTATTGGAGAAAAGCATTCCACCGTCATCCTTGCTTCCATGACGCTTGTATATTCAACCATCTTGGTGCCCTGTCACTTTTGTCTTCTCATCCAATATTATGATTGTCTTGTCTGTCTCAGTGGCGAACTAAATCTCGACCAATATCTTAGCTTGTGTATTTCGTGTTGTCCAAAGTGTCTTCTTACTTATTCGCTATATTGTTTTAAATTATCAAAGTTTCCGCGACTACAGTTATTGTCTAAATGTTAGGATTGCTTTGCTCTTCATTCTATTTGCTTGTATCTTGTCTTTGGACTTGCTTTTGGATCAAGGAGTTGATTAGTGTGGTATAAAATCTTGGTGTACAAAAAAAGAAAGAAAAATAATTTATCCATATTGTAGCACAGATTAATGATATTTTAAATTTATATTAATATCAACTAAAACTTCTAACATCCATGAACCAAATTGTAGATTTTGGGGATGGGTGTGATACCAGGGTAGTGTCGATCAACACCAGCAATTTTTGGTTCGACCAGATCGTTTTAAATCGTCCAATTGGAGCTTTTTGGCTTAAGTGGAATTCCAAACCGGGATATATAAGTGAGAACTCGACCTGAGGGTTTCGGGAAAATCACTTTGTGCCATATAGAGAGAGAAATAGAGAGAAAAGATAGAAGAGAGAGTGTTCTTGAGAGATTGTGGTGATTCTAGGCTTGTTTGAGAGATATATTCTTGTGGAGTGGAGATCTAGGAACAAAGGAAAAGATTTCTAAAGGTTGGATTCGTCGTCGTTGCGCCATAACTTTTTGCAAAAGAGGTGAGTGCATGACCATGGGTGATCTAAGTCTGAGAATCTTTTGTTTTACTTGTTTTGTGGCTGTTTGTGTTGTTTTCTTGTATGTTTGTGGTTGGTTGTTGGTTCCCTTGAGTTTCTAGGACCTTTGGGTGAGTTTCGGGCGATTGGAGGTTTTGGGCAGCGGATCTACGACTTTCGGCTTCGAGCAGAACGTGTCTACGGAGTCGGTGTCGATCAACACCAAAAGGATATCGATCGACACTAAGGGGTTGGAGGAGAGGTGGTGTCGACCAACACCAAGGGGTTGGAGAAGAGGTGTCGATCGACACCAAGGGGTTGGAGGAGAGGTGTCGGTCGACACCAAGGGCCAGTTCGTTCGACACCAACCTGTTCAGCAGACTCAATTGTTGTTAGTGGTGTGCAAGTATGTGACGTGGAATCATGACGATGAGGAGGAAGATGATCTAGGGTCTCGGTTATTGTGTTATGGTTATGTTATTGATGTTGGAACCTTGGATAGAGTTATGCTAGGTTGTTTGATAAAATGGTTAGGGATGTTATTGTATTGATGATATGGTTGTTTTGTGTTGTTGGTATGTTTCCGCTGTGCATATTGGTTGTTGTTGGTTTATTGATGAGTTGTGGTTTGGTTAGTTTAATTAAGTAGTATGGGATGATTAATTATATATTGTTATTATTAAAAAAAATATCTGGTCGGAATGTTTCAGTTTGGTATCAGAGCCCTTACGGTTCTAGGATGGTTAAGTGGATGGTTTAGAGCGGTTTAGGAATTTAATTGGTTGAGTTATTTTCCTGTTGCTTGATGTATGATGCTGTGTGAGGGAATTTATTATGAGTAGTTAGTCGATTGCAAGTGGTATGGAGTCCTAGTATCATCCTCTTCGAGCCTTAAATGAGATTCGACGGTAAGATGTGTTCTTTGTGTGCGGTTTGTTTGTGTGCTTAGCCTTCTGTTCTGGTAGTGCAGATGGTTAGAGAGGGTGCTGTTGCTGGTCGTGGACGCGGACGTGGTCGTTGTCGTGGTAGGGGCAGAGGCCCGGTGGTTAGTGATACCACGGATCAGAGGGTGACAACTGAGGGCGTCGGCGAGTTGCAGCGCTTCTAGGAGGGGTTTATGAGTGTGGCCGGTGGAGGTGCCGATAGGACCGTAGGCGCCGAAGAAGTCGGTGTGGACGGTGTCGGTGCCAGGGTGGCCGGCGATGCTAGGGTTCCGGGTGCGGAACTCCCAGCAGGTGGAGCCCCTTGGGGAGGTTTTGACCTGGCAGGCTTGTTGACGCAGATATTTGAGCGGTTGCCGGAAGTTTTACTGGCACAGGCTTAGGTGGTTCCGCTAGTGGTTGGTGGACAGGGACTAGTGGTGCAGCCTGTGGCTAAGGTGCATGCATGTGTGCAGCCGGGGGCCGAGGTGGTGGATGCACAATATCTTAAGATGTTGGTACAACTACGGCATGTGGGTGCAGGATTTTTCTCGGGAGGCACGGATCAGAGTGTGGCGGATGAGTGGAGAGAGCGGATGGAGGATATTTTCCAGTCGCTCTGGTGACTGACCAGTATCGGGTGGACTTGGCAGTGCACTACCTGTCGAGAGATGCACATGTGTGGTGGAGGTCGCTGACATGCAGGAATATCGTCGATCGTGTTATCATAAAATAGAGTTCTTTTGGAGTTTTGACTTGTGTGTCATGTGGAAAAAGAAATTTGCACGAGATTTCTAAAAATGGGAAGTTTCCATAAATAGAAAGTTTCCAAAAATGGAAAGTTTTGCATGAGTTAGAAGTTGTCTATTTATGGAAAGGGTGTGTGTGAACATCCAAAGTGGTTGGGATGTTTTGGAGTCTGGCCTAGGAGTGGCCACAGTGGAGGTGACGTTCCGGGAGGGAATATGGTGGTTGGTAGGACATTGTGATGCCTTACGCGGATCACGGGGGGTGGTCATGGTTGATGAAATGCTTATAAACGTTATGAATGTTTGTTGTAGGGGCGGGGGTCCTAAACAACTCATGAGGAGATGAGGGTTCTCCTGAGGGAACACGGGGTTCCCTAGATACCGATAGGTCGAGGGACTGCGGTTCTGAGGGTGGTAGAGGAGATGGAGGTTTTCCTGAGGAGATGGGGGTTCTCCTATTACCGAGATCTTGAGGGTGACGACAGTGTGGCTCGAAAACAGAGGGTCTGATATTGTGATTGGTATGGCTTGAAGGTTGCGACCTAAGAGCAAATGAGTTGGCGGCAAAAGTGTCAAGGACGTGGGAATAAGCATTGTAACTGGATGTGGGTTTTAGGAGATTGATGGGGTTCAATCTTAGGTTTTTGGTTGAGACCGGATGCGGATCTCGGGGTTGATGGGGGTTTAGTCTCGGGGGTTATGTGTGTTGACCGAGAGGCTTAAGTTTATGCTGGCCAAGGGGCAGAGTTTTGTTGTTTGGGAAACTCTAGTTTGGGGTTGTCCGGTGGAGTTTGGTTTGTGCTGACCAGTGGGGACAAGGTGTATGGACCACTGGTTCAGGTTGTGGTGTGAACCGTTGCGACGGTGGAGATTTTTGTAGTTGGGGTGCGGTGTTGCGGGATTTGAGGACAAATCCTTGTTGGTCGGGGAGAATTATAACATCCGTGAACCAAATTATGGATTTTGGGGAAGGGTGTCGGTCGACACCAGGGTAGTATCGATTGACACCAGCAATTTCTGGTTCGACCAGATCATTTTAAAACTTCCAATTGGAGCGGTTTGATTTAAGTGGAATTCCAAACTGGGATATATAAGTGAGAAGTCGACCTAAGGGTTTTGGGAAAGTCACTTTGTGCCGTCTAGAGAGAAAAATAGAGAGAAAAGAGAGAAGAGAGAGTGTTCTTGAGAGATTGTGGTGATTCTAGGCTTGTTTGAGAGATATGTTCATGTGGAGTGGAGATTGTGCTAGGAACAAAGGAGAAGACTTCTAAAGGTTGGATTCGTCGTTGTTGGGACAGAACTTTATGCAAAAGAGGTGAGTACATGACCATGGCTGATCTAAGCCTGAGAATCCTTTTTTTTTGCTTATTTTGTGGCTGTTTGTGTTGTTTTCTTGTATGTTTGTGGTTGGTTGTTGGTTTCCTTGAGTTTCTAGGACTTTTGGGTGAGTTTCGGGCGATTTGGAGATTTTGAGAAGCGGATCTAAGACTTTCGGCTTTGAGCAGAACGTGTCTGCAGAGTCGGTGTCGATCAACACCAAAAGAGTGTCGGTCGACACCAAGGGGTTGGAGGAAAGGTGTCGGTCGACACCAAGGGCCAGTGTCGGTCAACTCCAGAAGGGTGTCAGACGACACCAGAAGGGTGTTGGTCAACACCAACCTGTTCAGCAGACGGCTGATGCTTGTTTTCCTGGTTTGTTGTGTTTGCTTGTTGTTTGTTAAACATTGGTTTCTTAGTTGTTTGTGTGTATAGATCAGTAGATACGAGTATTGCCTCACTAAGTATTTTTGATAATACTTACGCATTGATATGTATATATTTTACACTCTTTCATCATGCATTTGTTATTCATTTATTTTTCTTAACTCATTGTTTTGCATTGTTTTTAGTCTTTTTTGCATAATATGCATATATAGGTAGTCTTTGCATTGATCCTGCATACATCTTGCATATTGTAGTTATTTCAGGTGTTTAGGAGATGTCCAGGCTGTTGGAACCGAATGGAGGTTGAGACATGCGGCTCAACCAAGCATGCCTGGAATGGACGTCATGTGACTCGACCGATATGCGACTTGGATGCACTCCCAGGAAGAAGTACCAGTATCCCACTCGATCCATCATGCCTGGAATGGATGTCATCAACGCTCGAGCCACGCTCCAACATCAACGCTCGAGCCACGCTCCATCATCAATGTTCGAGCCACGCTCCAACATCCACGCTCTAGCAGCATTCCAAACTCCCTCACTCGAGCCGCTCGACAGCCGACGTTCCGAACTCCCTCTCTCAAGCCGACTTCGTCTCCCGTTTGAGCCTCACCAATCGAGCCAACCGCTGAACTCAATCGAGCCAATTTCACTCACGCGCTCGAGCCACCATTCGAGCCACCAGTTGAGGGATTTAGCTTTCGACGTCTTCACCAAATTTGTAGGGAATTGAGTCATCTTTCCAATGCCATTTATTTCAAGCCAATCGGAGGTATGGTTCAAGAGTTATAATCGTTTTAGTGGATGCGTATACACCCAGCTCGAACCAACACCACTCTGGATCGAGCCAACACCACTCTGGATCGAGCACTTCTAAGACAAGCTTTTCAACCATAGTCCTGCTCGCAACATTAGTACAACTACCACCATCAATAATTAAACTACATAAATTATCTTTAACCAAGCATCGCGTGTGAAACAAGTTTTCCCTTTGTGATTGTTCCTCAGCCTTAGTTAGAACACTCAAAGATCTCCTCGCAACAAGCAACTCTCCATTAGTAGGGGCTTCCAAACCCTCTTCCAAAGAGTCGTTTTCCGAACGTTCTTCTTCAGATTCTACTTCGCCATTATCTCTAAGGACCATGATTCTTTTGTTGGAACACTCGCTTACATAATGCCCAAGTCCTTGACACTTAGAGCATCTAATATCCCTTGCCCTAGTGTTCACCTCCTTACCCTTTCCTTTTGGTCTGAATCTAGCAGTTTTGGCTTGACGAATGGCTTGTAGTCCTTTTGGTAGCTGGGCTTTTCCTCCTTTTTAAAACTTGGTTTCCCTAAACTGTAGTTGGTCTTGGCGGTGCTGTAGCTGGATCGAGAATTCTTCCGTTTGATTTGCTGTTGGAACATGACTGCCTTGTGAAGAATCTCCTCAAGTTCCACATAGTGCTGGATTTCTAGACGGTCTTGGATTTCTCGGTTAAGACCTCCCATGAATCGCGATATAACAGCTTCTTCATCTTCTTGAATATCAGCTCTTAGCATAAGGGTTTCCATTTCCTTGGAAGTACTCCTCGACTGACTTGCTTCCTTGAACCAAATTCCTCAAGCGCTGATGTAGATCGTGGTGATAATAACTCGGCACAAATCTGCTTCGCATGACGGCTTTCAGCTGGTTCCATGTTTCGATCGGTATATCTCCGATATGTCTGCGGCTGGTAACAAGTTGATTCCACCAACTTAAGGCATGGTCGTAGAAATCAGTAGCAGAAAATTTAACCTTGTTGACCTCAGTTACCTCTTGACAAACAAAGACTAACTCAATTCTGCTCCCACTCCAAGTAAGTGTCCGGGTTGCTGGTTCCATGGAAAGCGGGAATCTTGAACTTTAGACCTCCCAAAGGATCTCTAGGGACTGGACGGTCTCGTCGACACCTACGCTGACCACTGTGTGAAGAACCGTGACTGTAATACTCCCTGGTCTCGTCGTCTTGCCTTGGTTCCTCATGGTGCTGCCTTTGATGCTGATTTTGTTCCGGGTTGTCTTGATTCAGATGTAGAGTGCCAAGTTTTTGATCAAGCATGGTTGCCATGGCTGCTGTGACTGATTTCATGATTCTCCTTTCCAGGCTAGATGTAGATAACTCTTCCTCTTCTTCAGACGTCACCATGGTACCTGAAAATCAAATCAAAGATCCCACAAGTAAATAGTTCCAAAAACACGGAAATAGAAACGGATCTGGAAAAATATGAAAACGGTTCAAAAAAATTCGGAAATCAATTTTCAAAAATAATAGACTTAAAGCTGATCCAAATGCAATTGATTTTGTAATTTTTGAACAAGCAAAACATTTTATAAAACTCTTGCAAGATGAACAATGAATGTGGGAAAAAGAGAAAGTGACGATTGGAATTTCAAAACCTGGTTGCAAAGTGGCTCTGATACCACATGATAGAATCCTGGGTGAGGATCTATTCCCATGAACACACTTTGCAAGGTTTTGAAGAGGGATGAATAAAATGGTGAAGAAGAATGGGTGGAAGATGCAGCGGCGGAGAAGGTGAAGAGGTGGAATTGCAGCGGATTGAAGGGGGAGAACGAAGTGTACTTCTCAGAGAGATGGAGAACTCTTGGACTACAAGCTTGATTACAACTTAGATATAACACACTAAGAAGTAAACAAGTTGAGAAGATATTACACACTTCTCTGATTAAACAAGTAGAAAGAAGTTTTTTGATTAAAATGTTTGATGAAAAAGAAATGAGAACTACATTGTTTTTTTTTGTAGGAGAAGGAGGACGAAGGAGAAGAGGATAGAAGGGAGAAACATGCAAGAGCATGCACAAGATCGAGCTCATGCAAGGACATGCAAGAGTCCACACTCATGCAAGCTCATGCACAATGTCTTGAAAATAACAAAAGCAATAAATGCAAAAAGATAGAGAAAATAGGCCAAGGCTTTGTAATGGGTCTTGGACCACGACATGGGCTGGCAAAGGGGGTCTTGAAAGTGTTACTTAGGCCTCATTAAAAACTTTGTCAAGAAAACCCAATGAGACAAAACTTGACAAGGGAAAAAGAGTGCATAAGCAACACTTAATCCTTTACCGAGCACCTTGAGCTGTGAGCATCGTCCAAATGGTTTGAACCACGTCTTCCTGCTTCTTGTCCAGTTCCTTAATTAGTCCATTGATAGCTTGGTTGAACCTCCTGGATTTTGACCTTGTTAGAGGACCCGCCGGAACGATGAACGCTTCCTCCGATGCTTCCGCTGGTACAAGCTGCTCCTCCGGTGCTTCCTCTGGTACAAGCTGCTCCTCAGGTCCGTTTGGTTTGGTTGAGCTGTCCATGGTCTCATCAGGTTGGTTCGTGCTTCCCATGAGTTTCTAGGAATTTTGGGTCAGTTGTAGAGTTGGAAAACGGTTCTTCGACTTTTGGCTTAGAGCAGAACGTGTCTGCGGAGTTGGTGTTGATCGAAACCAGGTGGGTCTCGGTTGACACCAAGGTGTTGACGGCGCGGAGACTTCGCGAGTGTCGGTAAAGGGTTTCCGGGTCGAGGAGGGGTGTTGGTCGACAATGAGGAGCAGTGTCGGTCGATACCAAGGAGCAGTGTCGGTCGACAGGTGTCGGTCGACACCAGCAGGTGTCAGTCGACACCAGGCAGGTGTCGGTCGACACCAACCCTTTCAGCAGGCGGCTGATAGTTGTTTTTCTTGGTTTGTTTGTGTTTGTTTGTTGCTCGTTAGACATTGGAATCTCAGTTTCTTGTGTGTATAGCCCAGTAGATGGGAGGATTGCCTCACTAAGTGTTTATGACAATACTCATGCATCTCAATTTGTGTTTATGGTGCAGGTAAAGACAAAGTGTGATCGTGGAATCAAGGCAATGAAGAAGAGGATGTTCTAGAGGCTTGATTGTTTGTTCTATGTTGCTGTTAGAGCATCTCTAATGGTTCTCTATTTTTGACTCTAAACTCTATTATAGAGTAATTTTCCAATCAATCTCTATTTTCACCTCTATGAGGCTGCTATTTTTTTCTCTAGATATAGAGGAACTCTACCTTTTCCTCTATAAATAGAGTTGAACTATTTTATTTGCAAAGTTGTTCTCTTAATCTTTAACTTCTTTTATTTATGACCAAAATAAATAAAATAAGTATTTTTAAGAACTAATACTATAAATTTAAGTATAAATATTTATTCTAAAATATTGAGACTACCATTTGCAAAAGATAATTTTATGAAAGTGTTACAAAATTTAAAGTAAAATGGGTTAGTTTCCAATTTTTATAAATAAAAGGTGTTACTTGTAAAATAAAAATAGAATCTACTTGTAATATTCTTTTATAGAGGAAAAAATAGGGAAAACCATTGCAGAAAAATTATCTCTATTATAGAGATCCTTTATTATAGAGGAAAAAATAGGGAAAACCATTGGAGATGGTCTTAGGTGGCTAGAATGGAATGTAGTGGTCTAGGACGGATGTTTAGATTTTGGGTTCATTGTTCTATAACTTGGTTTATGATATTGGTATTGATGGTTAGGTGTTATTGTATTATTATTTGATTATTTATTTCATTGGTTTATTGTTTGGTTATTTTTGCTGTTTAGTTTGAATGTGGTTAGGTGGTTAGTGAATATGGAATCACTAGGTTATTATTATTATTATATTAAAAAAAATGGATCGGATCGTTTCAGTAAAGCATAGTATTATAGGACATAAGCAGGTGACTCCGCAATTTTAAATCGACTACAATTTTATGTCCATAAGCAGGTGACTTTGGCGGACAAAACCCATGACAGATGTAGGGTTAACACTTAGAAGATGACCCGCTACATTTTCATACATATATTATCCTATTTTTCTTCAGATAATTAAGAGGTTATCCGCTTACATCTATATATTATCTCAAGCCAGGAATCTTACAATTTTATATAGTTTTCTCTTAAATGTTATTTGAACTGGTGACTTCTAGACTTTACCGGAGAGTCTTTATCAATTGAGTTATTATCACTTGATATATCATGAAAGCATGAAGATTTCTTATGCTACAAGATGGTGGTGTAGGACTCGGGAAGATGGTTTCGCGCCTTGAAGAAATCATGGAAATTGGATGACGTGGCATTATGTTTGAAGACTGCTTGATTGGATGACAAGATATTATCGTATCAACTAGAAGATTTACACTTATCCTTGTTTAGGAAACTAGGTTATAGGAGGGTTCCTATATATTGGTTTGTAAAGGCAAACATGTTGTTTGGCCGTCAAGAGAGATAGTTTGAGACTTAAGAAAATATAAGTCTTGAGAGCTTTTGTATTAGAGAGTTATTGAGAATTGGTCAGTGACAAGTCTTAAGCAACTGTGTGTAAAACTGATTAAACACATCTTGTAAGGTGGTTTAATATTAGAACAAGTTTTGTTCATTACTGGCTTTGCTTTGTTTTTACATATTATGCTATTTTGATATGGGTAAATGTTTTTGTAAAAAACACAAACTTATAAATATATTAAAAATGTATGAATTTGACCTATTTTCATATTTTTATTGACTGATAACTTATAGGTATAGTGATTTTAAATCCATTTTCACATCGAGTTTTGAGTCTTTTAAGTATTAAAACAATACAGCTTTTTTTGTGAGTCTTATTACGATTTGGACCTGTACGAATCAAGGAAAGAGTTTTAGAAGAGAATTGGATCAATATACGCCAAAATAGGGGAAGAATTAAGATGGCGACTGATCGGTACTCTACGCTACTGACTAATTTTGGAGGCACATTGCCACTAATCAATGGAGAAGGCGCCGTATAACGATTGGTGGAGGTTAGGAAATCTAGTTTTGTGTCTAAAATTTAATTGCAATATTGGATACATTTTGTAATCATAATAGCACTTCCAATGAAGGGGCTTTTAAGTGAGTTTCTTAACATCAAATCATCAAAAATAATTAAAATGAAAGAAAGAGAATAGAGATGGGTTCTTAAGTTTCTCATTTTTATAAACAAGGGTTAAGCCCAAATGCCACATGTCTTATTCCAATTTGTTAATTTTTATTTTTCATTTAAAATTTAATTAAATAATAAAAATAAACTAAAAATAATATTATTATATTAATGAGTATCTAGTCATTGGAGATGCTCTAGTGACGTTGCTATCTATGAGACAAATACAAATACTACTCTTTTTTATTATTCAAAGATAATAATAAACTTTCATATAGTATGGTTTTAAATGAAAATCTCTTCTGAAGTCATATTCAAATTAAAATGACAAAACATTTAAACACGTATGATTCAATATTTATGGGTGCATTTTGATTCAACCCATTTAACTTTTTTTTCCTTAAAAATAGTTGAATAAACTATAAGTATGTAGAAAATAATATGTAAAATAGAAAAAATAATATTTCAGATTTATGTTAATTATGTTTTTCAAAAATAGTCAAAATATTAATGGATAGTCTTGGATACATTGAATAGAAAAAAATCTACAAGTTTTTAATGACTAAATCTTTATGTCTACGGTGGAGATTCATCTGACGGTTATTAATCCATATCGTTATGTGATTATAAATAGAGGATTATCTTTCTATCTACCACAACTTCACACATCCAAAAAAAAAATTTATGTACACTACTTCAACCATTTTCCATTCGTAACTTTCTTCTCTCCGTTTCTCTCCTCTTATCTCTACCCTGCTGCTTGTTTTTGTAAACCATCTATCTCATTTCTTAGATTGTAAAGGTATGTTATGCTGATTTGATTTGCAGTGTCACTATTTAACTGTTTTATATACAATTTTTGTTGAAGAATATATATATATATATATATATATATATACTCACTTTAATTTTATATTCAAGCTATGATTATTTTATGTTTTATTTATTTGATTAATTTGTTGAGAGGAAAGGTCAGAGTAAGATAATTTTCTAATGTTATTTTTTTTGTTGATGTCAAAATGAAATTATATTTATATTTATATGTATGATATTTCTACACGATATATGTTTTCTCTGTCCCATTGTTTGTGAAGACTCCAATTTGATTAAGAGTTCTTCTTAATCCAGGGGATGTCATCACTATAGAATTCAGATCTGAACATAGTGTTATGCAATTGACTTATACTATGTGGTTTGAATATCGTCAAGCAATAGTTTTAAACATCTCCTTTTAAAACCCTAATTATATATATACATCAGTTCAAGTCGTTTTTTTTTGTTGCTTGATAAGAATAATTTAAGTCTCGGAATCGAGTCTCCAAATGCATTTTACCCTCGTTGCCCTTGAGTGATTAAAAAAAAATACTTGAGCGCATCATCGAGTGTCTACATAGTTGATTATAATTTTAGGGTTCCCATAAATCTCAGTTTTACGGAGGACCAATAGTGAGTGGACTCTTTCACTTATTAGTGTTGCACAAAAAAAAGTTTCGTTAATTCTTTTTTTTTTTAATCATTATAAGAAAAGGAACGAATGTCTTTTTGTTTGTATAATGTTATCCACAACCATATTTTTGTAAACCTATCGCATTTTGACTAATCTATGGCTTATTACTTTTGTATACTGATAGGATTTGCAATGGATAACCTCATCAACATCCCAAAAAACCCATCACCATCAACCTCCGGCCTTCCTCCTCCTCTACATGTCACACCACTACGAATCATTAGACCATCTGATGACTTCAACAACTACTCCTCTGGTATTGGTCCAAGTACTGCTCCAAAAAAACAAGGACGTGGTCGACCAAAGGGTTCCAAAAACTTGAAGACCCCAGTGGAGAAGCCAAAAACAGAAGATCCCAAAAACAAAAAGGTGCTCTCTCCCCGAAACTTTGATTCAGGGATAACCGAAGCAGAAAGGGAAACCGGAAATCAGGAGATAGTTGAGTTGGTTTTGAAGCGGTTTGACGCGGTAAGACGGAGATTTTGCCAACTAAACCTCCAGAAAGACATCCTTACAACAGCGAACGTTAATTGTAGGACTATGGGGGTCCAAACTAATATGAGAAGGAGGATTGGTCTTGTTCCTGGAGTACAAGTAGGTGATATTTTTTATTACTGGGGTGAAATGTGCTTAGTCGGGCTTCACAAACAAACGGTTGGCGGCATTGATTATATGACGGCTAATGATGGCGCAGTAGAACCTCTTGCAGCAAGTGTGGTTACATCAGGACAGTACAATGATGAAACCGAGGATCTTGAATGCTTGATTTATTCTGGATATGGCGGAGCGGATAAGAACGGTTTACCTCGTGATCAAACTATGGACAAAGGAAACCTTGCACTAGATACCAGTAGAAGAATAGGAAATGACGTTAGAGTCATCCGAGGTAGACGCGACCCCAATGATGACACTAGAAAGGTATACATTTACGATGGACTTTATCTAGTTTCTGAGACGTATTCTGTGATAGGAAAAAGCGGGCGTAAAGAGTTCAAGTTTAAAATGGTGAGGAAACCAAATCAACCTAATTCTGGTTATGCAAACTGGAAATTAGCTGAAGAATTGAGGATGCACGACCCGAGGCAGGGTTTTATACTTCAAGATCTTTCTTTTGGAAAAGAGGTTTTACGAGTGCCGCTGGTTAACGATGTAGATGAAGATGACAAAACAATTCCTGAAGAATTTGAATACATCACATCTCAGCATCACTCAGGAATGATGCTTGATTTAAACATCGATCCCCAAGAACTTGGATGCCAGAATTGTCAAGGTCAGCCATGCTTTCATCAAAGTTGCATTTGCATGCGAAGAAATAGTGGCGAGTTACCGTACCATAACTCCATTTTGGTTTGTCGTAAACCATTGATTTATGAGTGTGGTAAATCTTGTTCATGCTCCAACGACTGTGAAAACCGATTGGTTCAAAACGGTTTGAAGTTACACATGGAAGTGTTCAAGACGACAAATTGTGGTTGGGGTTTACGTTCTTGGGATCCAATCCGAGCCGGGACTTTTATCTGCGAGTTTGCTGGTGTGAGGAAGACAAAAGATGAAATACAAGAAAACGATAATTTCTTGTTCGACTCATCTCGATTTTATATGAGGTTTAAGTGGAACTACGAACCTGAGCTTGTGTGTGAGGATGTATGGGAAAGTGTTCCTGAGGTTTTCAATCTTACGACGCAAGTATTGATAAGCGCCAAGGAAAAAGGGAACGTTGCTCGATTCATGAATCACAGCTGTAAGCCTAATGTTTTCTGGCAGCCTATTGAATCTGATACATACGTTCGCATTGGGCTTTTTGCGATGAAGCATATTCCTCCAATGACAGAGTTAACATATGACTATGGAGTTTCTTCTGTAGAGCGTATTGGAGAAGATGAGAGGCTTTACAAAGGCAACAAGATTTGTCTCTGTGGTTCAGTCAACTGTCGTGGCTCTTTCGGCTGATTTGTACTCTATATATCATCATTTGGTTCTTTTGTAATTTGTTTCTTCTAATTTCCTTTTTTTTTGTCATTTGATTTCTTTGTTTTCTCTGAGAACAATGAAAAAAAAAGTCCTTTGTTTTCTTTCCTACAATTTAGAACAAAAAAAAAAAAGTCCTTTGTTTTGTTTCCTACAATTTATTCTTACCTTGTTCAACAATTGAACTGAAGTTTAGAATAACCATGAGAAAACTTAATAAATAGGAAAATCTCAGTCACTTTGAAACTTGGATTTGAACTTAGCTTTATTAATTGGAACGTAGAACTTGGACTTAAGTTATCTCACCTAGGGGCTTGATAATCGTGTCATGGGATTATACATTCGAAGTTTTTTTTTACCATTTTTATCGCTTTTGCTAACTCTGAATGGCTAGACTATATTTTAATCTAGTACCAATCCTAACCTTAACCACTTTTTTTATATCTTGTGCATTCTTGTGCTTATATTGACATGTGAATATATTTTGACCAAAATATATATTTATATATATATTGACATATGAATATATATGCAAAAATTATGAAGTATACTAATCAACAAAGCTGATTTTTATTAGGATTATAGATGTGGAAAGAATGGAATGGTTAGAGAATGTTTATGAGGCTTTTGAATTTTTTTTCCTTGATATTAAAGTTGAGAGAAAACAGGTTCTTATCCTCATTGTATAATTCTTCCCAACAAAAAAAAGGAGGAACCAATATTTTTGTGTAACTCTTCCACTACCACTTTTTAATATGTCCATGTCTTCTCTTGGCCCGTGAGCTCACCCTTGATTGACGGTCTGTATCACCATATTCTAGAGGCTTTAAAGATTTTTTATCGACCTTACAAATCAACAAATGATCGGTGCTACCATATTCTAGAGGTTTTAAAGATTTTTTATTGACCTTACAAATCATCAAATAATCTTTCTTCATATTGTTTCCTCACTTTGCACAATACAGAAAATCATTTTCTGGTAGGTCACTCATCCTGAAATTGCTCCAGTCCAAATGTTTAACTATAAAATTTTCTCATAATGTTTGACCAAAAAATATAAGTGCAATTTCATAATGCAGATACCCAAATCAAATATGTTGGGCTCATCTCAAATACCACATTATTTTAATATAGTTTTTTTTTGTCAACTGATTATAGCAAGTTCTCGGCTATAATAGTACTTTTGCAGCATTTTTTGCTCAAAAATATGTTTTTGAAAACATTTTTTTATTGAATGTCATTAAATCTTTATATTCATATCCAAAAAGTTTAGTTAACTCTCTCTACTATCCTTATAACCAAACACATTTAAAATATTTTAAATATCCATATATACAATGTTCTACAATTAATATATATATTTAGAAGATTTATTCCAGATTAAAAAATTTATTCTCCTATCATCTCTTTTTTATTTTAAAATTTAAATGTAAAGAATCATTATATTATACATAATGTTAATGAAAATATATATTTTTCTGCATATATTGTGATTTAAGTTTTTTTAAAAACAAATATATATTACTCAATTAATATAAAAGTGTTTGTTCAACATACATATATAGTAAATTTACCGTATATAATAAATTATAAAATTTTAAGAAGTTTATAATTTAGAACTGAAATATCTAAACTTAATAATTTTTTTAAATTATGAATATTTAAACATATTAAATTTCAAAATAACACAAACGAGTTATATTACATATCGGGTGATATGACATAACATGATTGAATTGATAATACTTAAAGATAAAATATTATTAATATGATATTTCAATACGGGGAAAATCATCATTTTCCTGAACAACACCAATATAAAATATATCGAATCATACAGATTTAATTAAGATTGTATTAAACAAAAGTTGTTGTGCTGCGTATTAAAATAGGATATTAACAAAAACGAAGAAAAATAACTTGTCTCGCGGTATACTACGGGTCATAATCTAGTTTATTTATTAAGTTCATCCAAATTTTAAATGAATTTATATATTATTTTGAATATTACTTGATACAAAAGTTGAAAAAACTTTATGCAAACCAATGATAATCTTTTATAATAAGCTTCTACTATATTCTAATCTACGGTACAGCGTGAGACAATTTTATAACTAAATTCTTTTAATATTAAGTCATAATTATTTTTAAAATTTTATTTTGTTTTATTTATTTATGTATAATTGTATTTTGATTGGTTAATTCTAGGATTTAATCCGTGGTATATGGAGAAACAATTTTTTACATAATTGTAATTAATCAAGTTAATTAGATATGTCTAATTGTATAATTCATTTAAGAAAATAATAAAATAATAATTTGAAAAATGAAAAAGGAATAAATAAAAAACAAAAACGCTCGCTCCTCTCTCCTCCATCTAGTTCGCCCTAGCCGTCAAAAGAGCATCTGCTCTCTAGCAATGGTGTAGCTATGGCTCGCCGGCGTTGGATCCTGCTTGTGTGTTGCTGCTCCGTCTCTCTCCCGTCAAATTCAAGCTCGTCTTGATTTAAGATCTCGTTTAAACCGTACTCCTGGTTCAAATCCGGCGTTACTTCTGCCGTGGTCTGTCTTCTCTTTTAGTCTCTGGCGTTCAACTTACGGGTCCACCGGAATCACTTCGTCTACCGGATTCTTCCCCGGCGCTTGCCCAAGTGTTGTCGTGTCTCATCATGGATATGGGCCTAAGACCATCTCCAATGGTTTTTCCTATTTTTACCTCTAAAATAAAAGAACTCTATAATAGAGGTGACTTTTGCTCCAATGGATACCTCTATTTTTTCCTCTAAAAATGAATATTCCGTAGAGATTCCTTTTTATTTTACTATTAATACCTTTTACTTATAAAAGTTGCAAACTAACCTATTTATTTTAGTATTTGTGAAACTTTCATAAAATTATGATATTATTTAAATTTTTAACATTCATAAATATTATTTAAATATCACATTTATTAAAAGAAATACATTGCATCATATAAAATAATAAAACATAGTAGATTTTTTTAACCATCGACATTAGTGTATTTTTCCCACAAATGTTCAATTAATGTATTTCGAAGTGAAAAATGAACTTCTTTATCTTTGATTTTTCTAAATCGACCTAGATATTCTTGGGATCGGATATCATGAATACAAGAAAGTATACTTTTCTTCGTGAGTTTCCAAAAGAGTTATATAGAAAGTATAAACCAAAAGAGAATGAAGAATATTAAAATATAATACTATGCTAATAAAGGGAGGCAAAATAATCTTACGTGTAACATAAGTTGTTGGTCAGAGACTGAAGTCCATCAGCGGTGAAGTTGTTCTCATCCCAAAGAACGTGGTAATGAGCAGGTCGAGAAGTGCCATGTTAATGTAATTTTGATTAGTTAAACACTTATTAAATCTCACCCACACAATCACATGAGATTATGGGTGTTTCACTTGTATATTAGATTTCCTTTTTTCCACAACGGGAATGTGTAATTTGGACGCCACATGCTTAAGGTACAATATCGGTCAAACACAAGATTCACGATTACAATTTAATTGTTAAAGTTTTTTGTCCGGTCAAATACAACATGCACTGGCCTCGATTATACCATGTCTTGTCAATCCAAACATTCACAAACCCAATTAAAATTTGATCTTTTACAAACATTGTCCATTAATAATTTACACATGCATTGGTTAATTATTTGAGTTTGACCGAAGGAAAACATGCATTAGTTAAAAATATGCATAGACAAACATTAAACTATTTAAATATATATTTTATTTATTTTGATCGTAAATATAAAAGTGTTAAAAGTTTAAGGACCATTTTATAAATAAAAAAGTTCAACTCTATTATACAGGAAAAAATAGAGTTCCTTTATATATAAAGGAAAAAATAAAGATCTCTATAATAGAGGTAGAAATAGAGATGGATTGGAGTAGATTTTACTCTAAAATAGAGTCAAAAAGCAAATATAGAGGTGGGCTGGAGATGTCCTAAGTCTCTCTCAATGAATTTTGGGAGAGCCCTTCTTGGACATGTGGGTGTGTTTTCTCCTTAGTGGGCTTACGTTTTTGGCTCATTAATAGAGTATGTCTTAACTGCCCAACCATGTTTCTTGTGTGGCTGTTCGGTGTGTTCTTCAAGGTTTGATGGGAGTCACCGGCTAGGTTTTGCATTGCTGAATTTAGAAGACCTTTTGTTGGACATACTTCTGTCCATCGCTCTTGTTGGAGGGGATATACTTCTATACTCCTCCCTGATTTTGGTTTTGCTTCTCTTTCCAGGTTATTGGAGAAAAGCATTCCACCGTCATCCTTGCTTCCATGACGCTTGTATATTCAACCATCTTGGTGCCCTGTCACTTTTGTCTTCTCATCCAATATTATGATTGTCTTGTCTGTCTCAGTGGCGAACTAAATCTCGACCAATATCTTAGCTTGTGTATTTCGTGTTGTCCAAAGTGTCTTCTTACTTATTCGCTATATTGTTTTAAATTATCAAAGTTTCCGCGACTACAGTTATTGTCTAAATGTTAGGATTGCTTTGCTCTTCATTCTATCTGCTTGTATCTTGTCTTTGGACTTGCTTTTGGATCAAGGAGTTGATTAGTGTGGTATAAAATCTTGGTGTACAAAAAAAGAAAGAAAAATAATTTATCCATATTGTAGCACAGATTAATGATATTTTAAATTTATATTAATATCAACTAAAACTTCTAACATCCATGAACCAAATTGTAGATTTTGGGGATGGGTGTGATACCAGGGTAGTGTCGATCAACACCAGCAATTTTTGGTTCGACCAGATCGTTTTAAATCGTCCAATTGGAGCTTTTTGGCTTAAGTGGAATTCCAAACCGGGATATATAAGTGAGAACTCGACCTGAGGGTTTCGGGAAAATCACTTTGTGCCATATAGAGAGAGAAATAGAGAGAAAAGATAGAAGAGAGAGTGTTCTTGAGAGATTGTGGTGATTCTAGGCTTGTTTGAGAGATATATTCTTGTGGAGTGGAGATCTAGGAACAAAGGAAAAGATTTCTAAAGGTTGGATTCGTCGTCGTTGCGCCATAACTTTTTGCAAAAGAGGTGAGTGCATGACCATGGGTGATCTAAGTCTGAGAATCTTTTCTTTTACTTGTTTTGTGGCTGTTTGTGTTGTTTTCTTGTATGTTTGTGGTTGGTTGTTGGTTCCCTTGAGTTTCTAGGACCTTTGGGTGAGTTTCGGGCGATTGGAGGTTTTGGGCAGCGGATCTACGACTTTCGGCTTCGAGCAGAACGTGTCTACGGAGTCGGTGTCGATCAACACCAAAAGGATATCGATCGACACTAAGGGGTTGGAGGAGAGGTGGTGTCGACCAACACCAAGGGGTTGGAGAAGAGGTGTCGATCGACACCAAGGGGTTGGAGGAGAGGTGTCGGTCGACACCAAGGGCCAGTTCGTTCGACACCAACCTGTTCAGCAGACTCAATTGTTGTTAGTGGTGTGCAAGTATGTGACGTGGAATCATGACGATGAGGAGGAAGATGATCTAGGGTCTCGGTTATTGTGTTATGGTTATGTTATTGATGTTGGAACCTTGGATAGAGTTATGCTAGGTTGTTTGATAAAATGGTTAGGGATGTTATTGTATTGATGATATGGTTGTTTTGGGTTGTTGGTATGTTTCCGCTGTGCATATTGGTTGTTGTTGGTTTATTGATGAGTTGTGGTTTGGTTAGTTTAATTAAGTAGTATGGGATGATTAATTATATATTGTTATTATTAAAAAAAATATCTGGTCGGAATGTTTCAGTTTGGTATCAGAGCCCTTACGGTTCTAGGATGGTTAAGTGGATGGTTTAGAGCGGTTTAGGAATTTAATTGGTTGAGTTATTTTCCTGTTGCTTGATGTATGATGCTGTGTGAGGGAATTTATTATGAGTAGTTAGTCGATTGCAAGTGGTATGGAGTCCTAGTATCATCCTCTTCGAGCCTTAAATGAGATTCGACGGTAAGATGTGTTCTTTGTGTGCGGTTTGTTTGTGTGCTTAGCCTTCTGTTCTGGTAGTGCAGATGGTTAGAGAGGGTGCTGTTGCTGGTCGTGGACGCGGACGTGGTCGTTGTCGTGGTAGGGGCAGAGGCCCGGTGGTTAGTGAAACCACGGATCAGAGGGTGACAACTGAGGGCGTCGGCGAGTTGCAGCGCTTCTAGGAGGGGTTTATGAGTGTGGCCGGTGGAGGTGCCGATAGGACCGTAGGCGCCGAAGAAGTCGGTGTGGACGGTGTCGGTGCCAGGGTGGCCGGCGATGCTAGGGTTCCGGGTGCGGAACTCCCAGCAGGTGGAGCCCCTTGGGGAGGTTTTGACCTGGCAGGCTTGTTGACGCAGATATTTGAGCGGTTGCCGGAAGTTTTACTGGCACAGGCTTAGGTGGTTCCGCTAGTGGTTGGTGGACAGGGACTAGTGGTGCAGCCTGTGGCTAAGGTGCATGCATGTGTGCAGCCAGGGGCCGAGGTGGTGGATGCACAATATCTTAAGATGTTGGTACAACTACGGCATGTGGGTGCAGGATTTTTCTCGGGAGGCACGGATCAGAGTGTGGCGGATGAGTGGAGAGAGCGGATGGAGGATATTTTCCAGTCGCTCTGGTGACTGACCAGTATCGGGTGGACTTGGCAGTGCACTACCTGTCGAGAGATGCACATGTGTGGTGGAGGTCGCTGACATGCAGGAATATCGTCGATCGTGTTATCATAAAATAGAGTTCTTTTGGAGTTTTGACTTGTGTGTCATGTGGAAAAAGAAATTTGCACGAGATTTCTAAAAATGGGAAGTTTCCATAAATAGAAAGTTTCCAAAAATGGAAAGTTTTGCATGAGTTAGAAGTTGTCTATTTATGGAAAGGGTGTGTGTGAACATCCAAAGTGGTTGGGATGTTTTGGAGTCTGGCCTAGGAGTGGCCACAGTGGAGGTGACGTTCCGGGAGGGAATATGGTGGTTGGTAGGACATTGTGATGCCTTACGCGGATCACGGGGGGTGGTCATGGTTGATGAAATGCTTATAAACGTTATGAATGTTTGTTGTAGGGGCGGGGGTCCTAAACAACTCATGAGGAGATGAGGGTTCTCCTGAGGGAACGCGGGGTTCCCTAGATACCGATAGGTCGAGGGACTGCGGTTCTGAGGGTGGTAGAGGAGATGGAGGTTTTCCTGAGGAGATGGGGGTTCTCCTATTACCGAGATCTTGAGGGTGACGACAGTGTGGCTCGAAAACAGAGGGTCTGATATTGTGATCGGTATGGCTTGAAGGTTGCGACCTAAGAGCAAATGAGTTGGCGGCAAAAGTGTCAAGGACGTGGGAATAAGCATTGTAACTGGATGTGGGTTTTAGGAGATTGATGGGGTTCAATCTTAGGTTTTTGGTTGAGACCGGATGCGGATCTCGGGGTTGATGGGGGTTTAGTCTCGGGGGTTATGTGTGTTGACCGAGAGGCTTAAGTTTATGCTGGCCAAGGGGCAGAGTTTTGTTGTTTGGGAAACTCTAGTTTGGGGTTGTCCGGTGGAGTTTGGTTTGTGCTGACCAGTGGGGACAAGGTGTATGGACCACTGGTTCAGGTTGTGGTGTGAACCGTTGCGACGGTGGAGATTTTTGTAGTTGGGGTGCGGTGTTGCGGGATTTGAGGACAAATCCTTGTTGGTCGGGGAGAATTATAACATCCGTGAACCAAATTATGGATTTTGGGGAAGGGTGTCGGTCGACACCAGGGTAGTATCGATTGACACCAGCAATTTCTGGTTCGACCAGATCATTTTAAAACTTCCAATTGGAGCGGTTTGATTTAAGTGGAATTCCAAACTGGGATATATAAGTGAGAAGTCGACCTAAGGGTTTTGGGAAAGTCACTTTGTGCCGTCTAGAGAGAAAAATAGAGAGAAAAGAGAGAAGAGAGAGTGTTCTTGAGAGATTGTGGTGATTCTAGGCTTGTTTGAGAGATATGTTCATGTGGAGTGGAGATTGTGCTAGGAACAAAGGAGAAGACTTCTAAAGGTTGGATTCGTCGTTGTTGGGACAGAACTTTATGCAAAAGAGGTGAGTACATGACCATGGCTGATCTAAGCCTGAGAATCCTTTTTTTTTGCTTATTTTGTGGCTGTTTGTGTTGTTTTCTTGTATGTTTGTGGTTGGTTGTTGGTTTCCTTGAGTTTCTAGGACTTTTGGGTGAGTTTCGGGCGATTTGGAGATTTTGAGAAGCGGATCTAAGACTTTCGGCTTTGAGCAGAACGTGTCTGCAGAGTCGGTGTCGATCAACACCAAAAGAGTGTCGGTCGACACCAAGGGGTTGGAGGAAAGGTGTCGGTCGACACCAAGGGCCAGTGTCGGTCAACTCCAGAAGGGTGTCAGACGACACCAGAAGGGTGTTGGTCAACACCAACCTGTTCAGCAGACGGCTGATGCTTGTTTTCCTGGTTTGTTGTGTTTGCTTGTTGTTTGTTAAACATTGGTTTCTTAGTTGTTTGTGTGTATAGATCAGTAGATACGAGTATTGCCTCACTAAGTATTTTTGATAATACTTACGCATTGATATGTATATATTTTACACTCTTTCATCATGCATTTGTTATTCATTTATTTTTCTTAACTCATTGTTTTGCATTGTTTTTAGTCTTTTTTGCATAATATGCATATATAGGTAGTCTTTGCATTGATCCTGCATACATCTTGCATATTGTAGTTATTTCAGGTGTTTAGGAGATGTCCAGGCTGTTGGAACCGAATGGAGGTTGAGACATGCGGCTCAACCAAGCATGCCTGGAATGGACGTCATGTGACTCGACCGATATGCGACTTGGATGCACTCCCAGGAAGAAGTACCAGTATCCCACTCGATCCATCATGCCTGGAATGGATGTCATCAACGCTCGAGCCACGCTCCAACATCAACGCTCGAGCCACGCTCCATCATCAATGTTCGAGCCACGCTCCAACATCCACGCTCTAGCAGCATTCCAAACTCCCTCACTCGAGCCGCTCGACAGCCGACGTTCCGAACTCCCTCTCTCAAGCCGACTTCGTCTCCCGTTCGAGCCTCACCAATCGAGCCAACCGCTGAACTCAATCGAGCCAATTTCACTCACGCGCTCGAGCCACCATTCGAGCCACCAGTTGAGGGATTTAGCTTTCGACGTCTTCACCAAATTTGTAGGGAATTGAGTCATCTTTCCAATGCCATTTATTTCAAGCCAATCGGAGGTATGGTTCAAGAGTTATAATCGTTTTAGTGGATGCGTATACACCCAGCTCGAACCAACACCACTCTGGATCGAGCCAACACCACTCTGGATCGAGCACTTCTAAGACAAGCTTTTCAACCATAGTCCTGCTCGCAACATTAGTACAACTACCACCATCAATAATTAAACTACATAAATTATCTTTAACCAAGCATCGCGTGTGAAACAAGTT
The DNA here is from genome assembly GCF_030686135.1 of Camelina sativa. Lineage (NCBI taxonomy): Eukaryota > Viridiplantae > Streptophyta > Magnoliopsida > Brassicales > Brassicaceae > Camelina > Camelina sativa. The sequence goes on along the minus strand of NC_141896.1, from coordinate 31,765,684 downwards.
TTCCCTTTGTGATTGTTCCTCAGCCTTAGTTAGAACACTCAAAGATCTCCTCGCAACAAGCAACTCTCCATTAGTAGGGGCTTCCAAACCCTCTTCCAAAGAGTCGTTTTCCGAACGTTCTTCTTCAGATTCTACTTCGCCATTATCTCTAAGGACCATGATTCTTTTGTTGGAACACTCGCTTACATAATGCCCAAGTCCTTGACACTTAGAGCATCTAATATCCCTTGCCCTAGTGTTCACCTCCTTACCCTTTCCTTTTGGTCTGAATCTAGCAGTTTTGGCTTGACGAATGGCTTGTAGTCCTTTTGGTAGCTGGGCTTTTCCTCCTTTTTAAAACTTGGTTTCCCTAAACTGTAGTTGGTCTTGGCGGTGCTGTAGCTGGATCGAGAATTCTTCCGTTTGATTTGCTGTTGGAACATGACTGCCTTGTGAAGAATCTCCTCAAGTTCCACATAGTGCTGGATTTCTAGACGGTCTTGGATTTCTCGGTTAAGACCTCCCATGAATCGCGATATAACAGCTTCTTCATCTTCTTGAATATCAGCTCTTAGCATAAGGGTTTCCATTTCCTTGGAAGTACTCCTCGACTGACTTGCTTCCTTGAACCAAATTCCTCAAGCGCTGATGTAGATCGTGGTGATAATAACTCGGCACAAATCTGCTTCGCATGACGGCTTTCAGCTGGTTCCATGTTTCGATCGGTATATCTCCGATATGTCTGCGGCTGGTAACAAGTTGATTCCACCAACTTAAGGCATGGTCGTAGAAATCAGTAGCAGAAAATTTAACCTTGTTGACCTCAGTTACCTCTTGACAAACAAAGACTAACTCAATTCTGCTCCCACTCCAAGTAAGTGTCCGGGTTGCTGGTTCCATGGAAAGCGGGAATCTTGAACTTTAGACCTCCCAAAGGATCTCTAGGGACTGGACGGTCTCGTCGACACCTACGCTGACCACTGTGTGAAGAACCGTGACTGTAATACTCCCTGGTCTCGTCGTCTTGCCTTGGTTCCTCATGGTGCTGCCTTTGATGCTGATTTTGTTCCGGGTTGTCTTGATTCAGATGTAGAGTGCCAAGTTTTTGATCAAGCATGGTTGCCATGGCTGCTGTGACTGATTTCATGATTCTCCTTTCCAGGCTAGATGTAGATAACTCTTCCTCTTCTTCAGACGTCACCATGGTACCTGAAAATCAAATCAAAGATCCCACAAGTAAATAGTTCCAAAAACACGGAAATAGAAACGGATCTGGAAAAATATGAAAACGGTTCAAAAAAATTCGGAAATCAATTTTCAAAAATAATAGACTTAAAGCTGATCCAAATGCAATTGATTTTGTAATTTTTGAACAAGCAAAACATTTTATAAAACTCTTGCAAGATGAACAATGAATGTGGGAAAAAGAGAAAGTGACGATTGGAATTTCAAAACCTGGTTGCAAAGTGGCTCTGATACCACATGATAGAATCCTGGGTGAGGATCTATTCCCATGAACACACTTTGCAAGGTTTTGAAGAGGGATGAATAAAATGGTGAAGAAGAATGGGTGGAAGATGCAGCGGCGGAGAAGGTGAAGAGGTGGAATTGCAGCGGATTGAAGGGGGAGAACGAAGTGTACTTCTCAGAGAGATGGAGAACTCTTGGACTACAAGCTTGATTACAACTTAGATATGACACACTAAGAAGTAAACAAGTTGAGAAGATATTACACACTTCTCTGATTAAACAAGTAGAAAGAAGTTTTTTGATTAAAATGTTTGATGAAAAAGAAATGAGAACTACATTGTTTTTTTTTGTAGGAGAAGGAGGACGAAGGAGAAGAGGATAGAAGGGAGAAACATGCAAGAGCATGCACAAGATCGAGCTCATGCAAGGACATGCAAGAGTCCACACTCATGCAAGCTCATGCACAATGTCTTGAAAATAACAAAAGCAATAAATGCAAAAAGATAGAGAAAATAGGCCAAGGCTTTGTAATGGGTCTTGGACCACGACATGGGCTGGCAAAGGGGGTCTTGAAAGTGTTACTTAGGCCTCATTAAAAACTTTGTCAAGAAAACCCAATGAGACAAAACTTGACAAGGGAAAAAGAGTGCATAAGCAACACTTAATCCTTTACCGAGCACCTTGAGCTGTGAGCATCGTCCAAATGGTTTGAACCACGTCTTCCTGCTTCTTGTCCAGTTCCTTAATTAGTCCATTGATAGCTTGGTTGAACCTCCTGGATTTTGACCTTGTTAGAGGACCCGCCGGAACGATGAACGCTTCCTCCGATGCTTCCGCTGGTACAAGCTGCTCCTCCGGTGCTTCCTCTGGTACAAGCTGCTCCTCAGGTCCGTTTGGTTTGGTTGAGCTGTCCATGGTCTCATCAGGTTGGTTCGTGCTTCCCATGAGTTTCTAGGAATTTTGGGTCAGTTGTAGAGTTGGAAAACGGTTCTTCGACTTTTGGCTTAGAGCAGAACGTGTCTGCGGAGTTGGTGTTGATCGAAACCAGGTGGGTCTCGGTTGACACCAAGGTGTTGACGGCGCGGAGACTTCGCGAGTGTCGGTAAAGGGTTTCCGGGTCGAGGAGGGGTGTTGGTCGACAATGAGGAGCAGTGTGGGTTGACAGGTGTCGGTCGACAGGTGTCGGTCGACACCAGCAGGTGTCAGTCGACACCAGGCAGGTGTCGGTCGACACCAACCCTTTCAGCAGGCGGCTGATAGTTGTTTTTCTTGGTTTGTTTGTGTTTGTTTGTTGCTCGTTAGACATTGGAATCTCAGTTTCTTGTGTGTATAGCCCAGTAGATGGGAGGATTGCCTCACTAAGTGTTTATGACAATACTCATGCATCTCAATTTGTGTTTATGGTGCAGGTAAAGACAAAGTGTGATCGTGGAATCAAGGCAATGAAGAAGAGGATGTTCTAGAGGCTTGATTGTTTGTTCTATGTTGCTGTTAGAGCATCTCTAATGGTCCTCTATTTTTGACTCTAAACTCTATTATAGAGTAATTTTCCAATCAATCTCTATTTTCACCTCTATGAGGCTGCTATTTTTTTGTCTAGATATAGAGGAACTCTACCTTTTCCTCTATAAATAGAGTTGAACTATTTTATTTGCAAAGTTGTTCTCTTAATCTTTAACTTCTTTTATTTATGACCAAAATTAATAAAATAAGTATTTTTAAGAACTAATACTATAAATTTAAGTATAAATATTTATTCTAAAATATTGAGACTACCATTTGCAAAAGATAATTTTATGAAAGTGTTACAAAATTTAAAGTAAAATGGGTTAGTTTCCAATTTTTATAAATAAAAGGTGTTACTTGTAAAATAAAAATAGAATCTACTTGGAATATTCTTTTATAGAGGAAAAAATAGGGAAAACCATTGCAGAAAACTTATCTCTATTATAGAGATCCTTTATTATAGAGGAAAAAATAGGGAAAACCATTGGAGATGGTCTTAGGTGGCTAGAATGGAATGTAGTGGTCTAGGACGGATGTTTAGATTTTGGGTTCATTGTTCTATAACTTGGTTTATGATATTGGTATTGATGGTTAGGTGTTATTGTATTATTATTTGATTATTTATTTCATTGGTTTATTGTTTGGTTATTTTTGCTGTTTAGTTTGAATGTGGTTAGGTGGTTAGTGAATATGGAATCACTAGGTTATTATTATTATTATATTAAAAAAAACGGATCGGATCGTTTCAGTAAAGCATAGTATTATAGGACATAAGCAGGTGACTCCGCAATTTTAAATCGACTACAATTTTATGTCCATAAGCAGGTGACTTTGGCGGACAAAACCCATGACAGATGTAGGGTTAACACTTAGAAGATGACCCGCTACATTTTCATACATATATTATCCTATTTTTCTTCAGATAATTAAGAGGTTATCCGCTTACATCTATATATTATCTCAAGCCAGGAATCTTACAATTTTATATAGTTTTCTCTTAAATGTTATTTGAACTGGTGACTTCTAGACTTTACCGGAGAGTCTTTATCAATTGAGTTATTATCACTTGATATATTATGAAAGCATGAAGATTTCTTATGCTACAAAATGGTGGTGTAGGACTCGGGAAGATGGTTTCGCGCCTTGAAGAAATCATGGAAATTGGATGACGTGGCATTATGTTTGAAGACTGCTTGATTGGATGACAAGATATTATCGTATCAACTAGAAGATTTACACTTATCCTTGTTTAGGAAACTAGGTTATAGGAGGGTTCCTATATATTGGTTTGTAAAGGCAAACAGGTTGTTTGGCCGTCAAGAGAGATAGTTTGAGACTTAAGAAAATATAAGTCTTGAGAGCTTTTGTATTAGAGAGTTATTGAGAATTGGTCAGTGACAAGTCTTAAGCAACTGTGTGTAAAACTGATTAAACACATCTTGTAAGGTGGTTTAAGTGAATCTTAATATTAGAACAAGTTTTGTTCATTACTGGCTTTGCTTTGTTTTTACATATTATGCTATTTTGATATGGGTAAATGTTTTTGTAAAAAACACAAACTTATAAATATATTAAAAATGTATGAATTTGACCTATTTTCATATTTTTATTGACTGATAACTTATAGGTATAGTGATTTTAAATCCATTTTCACATCGAGTTTTGAGTCTTTTAAGTATTAAAACAATACAGCTTTTTTTGTGAGTCTTATTACGATTTGGACCTGTACGAATCAAGGAAAGAGTTTTAGAAGAGAATTGGATCAATATACGCCAAAATAGGGGAAGAATTAAGATGGCGACTGATCGGTACTCTATGCTACTGACTAATTTTGGAGGCACATTGCCACAAATCAATGGAGAAGGCGCCGTATAACGATTGGTGGAGGTTAGGAAATCTAGTTTTGTGTCTAAAATTTAATTGCAATATTGGATACATTTTGTAATCATAATAGCACTTCCAATGAAGGGGCTTTTAAGTGAGTTTCTTAACATCAAATCATCAAAAATAATTAAAATGAAAGAAAGAGAATAGAGATGGGTTCTTAAGTTTCTCATTTTTATAAACAAGGGTTAAACCCAAATGCCACATGTCTTATTCCAATTTGTTAATTTTTATTTTTCATTTAAAATTTAATTAAATAATAAAAATAAACTAAAAATAATATTATTATATTAATGAGTATCTAGTCATTGGAGATGCTCTAGTGACGTTGCTATCTATGAGACAAATACAAATACTACTCTTTTTTATTATTCAAAGATAATAATAAACTTTCATATAGTATGGTTTTAAATGAAAATCTCTTCTGAAGTCATATTCAAATTAAAATGACAAAACATTTAAACACGTATGATTCAATATTTATGGGTGCATTTTGATTCAACCCATTTAACTTTTTTTTCCTTAAAAATAGTTGAATAAACTATAAGTATGTAGAAAATAATATGTAACATAGAAAAAATAATATTTCAGATTTATGTTAATTATGTTTTTCAAAAATAGTCAAAATATTAATGGATAGTCTTCGATACATTGAATAGAAAAAAATCTACAAGTTTTTAATGACTAAATCTTTATGTCTACGGTGGAGATTCATCTGACGGTTATTAATCCATATTGTTATGTGATTATAAATAGAGGATTATCTTTCTATCTACCACAACTTCACACATCCAAAAAAAAAATTTATGTACACTACTTCAACCATTTTCCATTCATAACTTTCTTCTCTCCGTTTCTCTCCTCTTATCTCTACCCTGCTGCTTGTTTTTATAAACCATCTATCTCATTTCTTAGATTGTAAAGGTATGTTATGCTGATTTGATTTGCAGTGTCACTATTTAACTGTTTTATATACAATTTTTGTTGAAGAATATATATATATATATATATATATACTCACTTTAATTTTATATTCAAGCTATGATTATTTTATGTTTTATTTATTTGATTAATTTGTTGAGAGGAAAGGTCAGAGTAAGATAATTTTCTAATGTTATTTTTTTTGTTGATGTCAAAATGAAATTATATTTATATTTATATGTATGATATTTCTACACGATATATGTTTTCTCTGTCCCATTGTTTGTGAAGACTCCAATTTGATTAAGAGTTCTTCTTAATCCAGGGGATGTCATCACTATAGAATTCAGATCTGAACATAGTGTTATGCAATTGACTTATACTATGTGGTTTGAATATCGTCAAGCAATAGTTTTAAACATCTCCTTTTAAAACCCTAATTATATATATACATCAGTTCAAGTCGTTTTTTTTTGTTGCTTGATAAGAATAATTTAAGTCTCGGAATCGAGTCTCCAAATGCATTTTACCCTCGTTGCCCTTGAGTGATTAAAAAAAAATACTTGAGCGCATCATCGAGTGTCTACATAGTTGATTATAATTTTAGGGTTCCCATAAATCTCAGTTTTACGGAGGACCAATAGTGAGTGGACTCTTTCACTTATTAGTGTTGCACAAAAAAAAGTTTCGTTAATTCTTTTTTTTTTTAATCATTATAAGAAAAGGAACGAATGTCTTTTTGTTTGTATAATGTTATCCACAACCATATTTTTGTAAACCTATCGCATTTTGACTAATCTATGGCTTATTACTTTTGTATACTGATAGGATTTGCAATGGATAACCTCATCAACATCCCAAAAAACCCATCACCATCAACCTCCGGCCTTCCTCCTCCTCTACATGTCACACCACTACGAATCATTAGACCATCTGATGACTTCAACAACTACTCCTCTGGTATTGGTCCAAGTACTGCTCCAAAAAAACAAGGACGTGGTCGACCAAAGGGTTCCAAAAACTTGAAGACCCCAGTGGAGAAGCCAAAAACAGAAGATCCCAAAAACAAAAAGGTGCTCTCTCCCCGAAACTTTGATTCAGGGATAACCGAAGCAGAAAGGGAAACCGGAAATCAGGAGATAGTTGAGTTGGTTTTGAAGCGGTTTGACGCGGTAAGACGGAGATTTTGCCAACTAAACCTCCAGAAAGACATCCTTACAACAGCGAACGTTAATTGTAGGACTATGGGGGTCCAAACTAATATGAGAAGGAGGATTGGTCTTGTTCCTGGAGTACAAGTAGGTGATATTTTTTATTACTGGGGTGAAATGTGCTTAGTCGGGCTTCACAAACAAACGGTTGGCGGCATTGATTATATGACGGCTAATGATGGCGCAGTAGAACCTCTTGCAGCAAGTGTGGTTACATCAGGACAGTACAATGATGAAACCGAGGATCTTGAATGCTTGATTTATTCTGGATATGGCGGAGCGGATAAGAACGGTTTACCTCGTGATCAAACTATGGACAAAGGAAACCTTGCACTAGATACCAGTAGAAGAATAGGAAATGACGTTAGAGTCATCCGAGGTAGACGCGACCCCAATGATGACACTAGAAAGGTATACATTTACGATGGACTTTATCTAGTTTCTGAGACGTATTCTGTGATAGGAAAAAGCGGGCGTAAAGAGTTCAAGTTTAAAATGGTGAGGAAACCAAATCAACCTAATTCTGGTTATGCAAACTGGAAATTAGCTGAAGAATTGAGGATGCACGACCCGAGGCAGGGTTTTATACTTCAAGATCTTTCTTTTGGAAAAGAGGTTTTACGAGTGCCGCTGGTTAACGATGTAGATGAAGATGACAAAACAATTCCTGAAGAATTTGAATACATCACATCTCAGCATCACTCAGGAATGATGCTTGATTTAAACATCGATCCCCAAGAACTTGGATGCCAGAATTGTCAAGGTCAGCCATGCTTTCATCAAAGTTGCATTTGCATGCGAAGAAATAGTGGCGAGTTACCGTACCATAACTCCATTTTGGTTTGTCGTAAACCATTGATTTATGAGTGTGGTAAATCTTGTTCATGCTCCAACGACTGTGAAAACCGATTGGTTCAAAACGGTTTGAAGTTACACATGGAAGTGTTCAAGACGACAAATTGTGGTTGGGGTTTACGTTCTTGGGATCCAATCCGAGCCGGGACTTTTATCTGCGAGTTTGCTGGTGTGAGGAAGACAAAAGATGAAATACAAGAAAACGATAATTTCTTGTTCGACTCATCTCGATTTTATATGAGGTTTAAGTGGAACTACGAACCTGAGCTTGTGTGTGAGGATGTATGGGAAAGTGTTCCTGAGGTTTTCAATCTTACGACGCAAGTATTGATAAGCGCCAAGGAAAAAGGGAACGTTGCTCGATTCATGAATCACAGCTGTAAGCCTAATGTTTTCTGGCAGCCTATTGAATCTGATACATACGTTCGCATTGGGCTTTTTGCGATGAAGCATATTCCTCCAATGACAGAGTTAACATATGACTATGGAGTTTCTTCTGTAGAGCGTATTGGAGAAGATGAGAGGCTTTACAAAGGCAACAAGATTTGTCTCTGTGGTTCAGTCAACTGTCGTGGCTCTTTCGGCTGATTTGTACTCTATATATCATCATTTGGTTCTTTTGTAATTTGTTTCTTCTAATTTCCTTTTTTTTTGTCATTTGATTTCTTTGTTTTCTCTGAGAACAAAAAAAAAAAAAGTCCTTTGTTTTCTTTCCTACAATTTAGAACAAAAAAAAAAAAAGTCCTTTGTTTTCTTTCCTATAATTTATTCTTACCTTGTTCAACAATTGAACTGAAGTTTAGAATAACCATGAGAAGACTTAATAAATAGGAAAGTCTCAGTCACTTTGAAACTTGGATTTGAACTTAGCTTTATTAATTGAAACGTAGAACTTGGACTTAAGTTATCTCACCTAGGGGCTTGATAATCGTGTCATGGGACTTATACATTCGAAGTTTTTTTTTACCATTTTTATCGCTTTTGCTAACTCTGAATGGCTAGACTATATTTTAATCTAGTACCAATCCTAACCTTAACCACTTTTTTTATATCTTGTGCATTCTTGTGCTTATATTGACATGTGAATATATTTTGACCAAAATATATATTTATATATATATTGACATATGAATATATATGCAAAAATTATGAAGTATACTAATCAACAAAGCTGATTTTTATTAGGATTATAGATGTGGAAAGAATGGAATGGTTAGAGAATCTTTATGAGGCTTTTGAATTTTTTTTTCCTTGATATTAAAGTTGAGAGAAAACAGGTTATTATCCTCATTGTATAATTCTTCCCAACAAAAAAAAGGAGGAACCAATATTTTTGTGTAACTCTTCCACTACCACTTTTTAATATGTCCATGTCTTCTCTTGGCCCGTGAGCTCACCCTTGATTTGACGGTCTGTATCACCATATTCTAGAGGCTTTAAAGATTTTTTATCGACCTTACAAATCAACAAATGATCGGTGCTACCATATTCTAGAGGTTTTAAAGATTTTTTATTGACCTTACAAATCATCAAATAATCTTTCTTCATATTGTTTCCTCACTTTGCACAATACAGAAAATCATTTTCTGGTAGGTCACTCATCCTGAAATTGCTCCAGTCCAAATGTTTAACTATAAAATTTTCTCATAATGTTTGACCAAAAAATATAAGTGCAATTTCATAATGCAGATACCCAAATCAAATATGTTGGGCTCATCTCAAATACCACATTATTTTAATATAGTTTTTTTTTGTCAACTGATTATAGCAAGTTCTCGGCTATAATAGTACTTTTGCAGCATTTTTTGCTCAAAAATATGTTTTTGAAACCAGTTTTTTTATTGAATGTCATTAAATCTTTATATTCATATCCAAAAAGTTTAGTTAACTCTCTCTACTATCCTTATAACCAAACACATTTAAAATATTTTAAATATCCATATATACAATGTTCTACAATTAATATATATATTTAGAAGATTTATTCCAGATTAAAAAATTTATTCTCCTATCATCTCTTTTTTATTTTAAAATTTAAATGTAAAGAATCATTATATTATACATAATGTTAATGAAAATATATATTTTTCTGCATATATTGTGATTTAAGTTTTTTTTTAAAACAAATATATATTACTCAACTAATATAAAAGTGTTTGTTCAACATACATATATAGTAAATTTACCGTATATAATAAATTATAAAATTTTAAGAAGTTTATAATTTAGAACTGAAATATCTAAACTTAATAATTTTTTTAAATTATAAATATTTAAACATATTAAATTTCAAAATAACACAAACGAGTTATATTACATATCGGGTTATATGACATAACATGATTGAATTGATAATACTTAAAGATAAAATATTATTAATATGATATTTCAATACGGGGAAAATCATCATTTTCCTGAACAACACCAATATAAAATATATCGAATCATACAGATTTAATTAAGATTGTATTAAACAAAAGTTGTTGTGCTGCGTATTAAAATAGAATATTAACAAAAACGAAGAAAAATAACTTGTCTCGCGGTATACTACGGGTCATAATCTAGTTTATTTATTAAGTTCATCCAAATTTTAAATGAATTTATATATTATTTTGAATATTACTTGATACAAAAGTTGAAAAAACTTTATGCAAACCAATGATAATCTTTTATAATAAGCTTCTACTATATTCTAATCTACGGTACAGCGTGAGACAATTTTATACCTAAATTCTTTTAATATTAAGTCGTAATTATTTTTAAAATTTTATTTTGTTTTATTTATTTATGTATAATTGTATTTTGATTGGTTAATTCTAGGATTTAATCCGTGGTATATGGAGAAACAATTTTTTACATAATTGTAATTAATCAAGTTAATTAGATATGTCTAATTGTATAATTCATTTAAGAAAATAATAAAATAATAATTTGAAAAATGAAAAAGGAATAAATAAAAAACAAAAACGCTCGCTCCTCTCTCCTCCGTCCAGTTCGCCCTAGCCGTCAAAAGAGCATCTGCTCTCTAGCAATGGTGTAGCTATGGCTCGCCGGCGTTGGATCCTGCTTGTGTGTTGCTGCTCCGTCTCTCTCCCGTCAAATTCAAGCTCGTCTTGATTTAAGATCTCGTTTAAACCGTACTCCTGGTTCAAATCCGGCGTTACTTCTACCGTGGTCTGTCTTCTCTTTTAGTCTCTGGCGTTCAACTTACGGGTCCACCGGAATCACTTCGTCTACCGGATTCTTCCCCGGCGCTTGCCCAAGTGTTGTCGTGTCTCGTCATGGATATGGGCCTAAGACCATCTCCAATGGTTTTTCCTATTTTTACCTCTAAAATAAAAGAACTCTATAATAGAGGTGACTTTTGCTCCAATGCATACCTCTATTTTTTCCTCTAAAAATGAATATTCCGTAGAGATTCCTTTTTATTTTACTATTAATACCTTTTACTTATAAAAGTTGCAAACTAACCTATTTATTTTAGTATTTGTGAAACTTTCATAAAATTATGATATTATTTAAATTTTTAACATTTATAAATATTATTTAAATATCATATTTATTAAAAGAAATACATTGCATCATATAAAATAATAAAACATAGTAGATTTTTTTAACCATCGACATTAGTGTATTTTTCCCACAAATGCTCAATTAATGCATTTCGAAGTGAAAAATGAACTTCTTTATCTTTGATTTTTCTAAATCGACCTAGATATTCTTGGGATCGGATATCATGAATACAAGGAAGTATACTTTTCTTCGTGAGTTTCCAAAAGAGTTATATAGAAAGTATAAACCAAAAGAGAATGAAGAATATTAAAATATAATACTATGCTAATAAAGGGAGGCAAAATAATCTTACGTGTAACATAAGTTGTTGGTCAGAGACTGAAGTCCATCAGCGGTGAAGTTGTTCTCATCCCAAAGAACGTGGTAATGAGCAGGTCGAGAAGTGCCATGTTAATGTAATTTTGATTAGTTAAACACTTATTAAATCTCACCCACACAATCACATGAGATTATGGGTGTTTCACTTGTATATTAGATTTCCTTTTTTCCACAACGGGAATGTGTAATTTGGACGCCACATGCTTAAGGTACAATATCGGTCAAACACAAGATTCACGATTACAATTTAATTGTTAAAGTTTTTTGTCCGGTCAAATACAACATGCACTGGCCTCGATTATACCATGTCTTGTCAATCCAAACATTCACAAACCCAATTAAAATTTGATCTTTTACAAACATTGTCCATTAATAATTTACACATGCATTGGTTAATTATTTGAGTTTGACCGAAGGAAAACATGCATTAGTTAAAAATATGCATAGACAAACATTAAACTATTTAAATATATATTTTATTTATTTTGATCGTAAATATAAAAGTGTTAAAAGTTTAAGGACCATTTTATAAATAAAAAAGTTCAACTCTATTATACAGGAAAAAATAGAGTTCCTTTATATATAGAGGAAAAAATAGAGATCTCTATAATAGAGGTAGAAATAGAGATGGATTGGAATAGATTTTACTCTAAAATAGAGTCAAAAAGCAAATATAGAGGTGGGCTGGAGATGCCCTAAGTCTCTCTCAATGAATTTTGGGAGAGCCCTTCTCTCCTAGTCTGCTGCTAACCTTCTTCTGGTGATTTCCTCACCGGTTCTCCCTCCCCTTAGCTTCTCCATCAACCTTGCTTCCGGCTCTTTAGCCATCCCATAATATCAGGTTATGCTGGTGTCTTCCGGTCTATCTTTTGCTCCTCCCCGTCCTATCTGCCGCCATGATGTTTTCTCGCTTGAGCTAAGTCTTGCGCGGAGGAACCTAAAGCTGTTTCTTTGATGGGCCTGGTCCAATACTTCTTGGACATGTGGGTGTGTTTTCTCCTTAGTGGGCTTACGTTTTGGCTCATTAATAGAGTATGTCTCAACTGCCCAACCATGTTTCTTGTGTGGCTGTTCGGTGTGTTCTTCAAGGTTTGATGGGAGTCACCGGCTGGGTTTTGCATTGCTGAATTTAGAAGACCTTGTGTTGGACATACTTCTGTCCATCACTCTTGCTGGAGGGGATATACTTCTATACTCCTCCCTGATTTTGGTTTTGCTTCTCTTTCCAGGTTATTGGAGAAAAGCATCCCACCGTCATCCTTGCTTCCATGACGCTTGTGTATTCAACCATCTTGGTGCCCTGTCACCTTTGTCTTCTCATCCAATATTATGATTGTCTTGTCTGTCTCAGTGGCGAACTAAATCTCGACCAATATCTCAGCTTGTGTATTTGGTGTTGTCCAAAGTGTCTTCTTACTTTTTCGCTATATTGTTTTAAATTATCAAAGTTTCCGCGACTACAGTTATTGTCTAAATGTTAGGATTGCTTTGCTCTTCATTCTATCTGCTTGTATCTTGTCTTTGGACTTGCTTTTGGATCAAGGAGTTGATTAGTGTGGTATAAAATCTTGGTGTACAAAAAAAGAAAGAAAAATAATTTATCCATATTGTAGCACAGATTAATGATATTTTAAATTTATATTAATATCAACTAAAACTTGTAACATCCATGAACCAAATTGTAGATTTTGGGGATGGGTGTGATACCAGGGTAGTGTCGATCAACACCAGCAATTTTTGGTTCGACCAGATCGTTTTAAATCGTCCAATTGGAGCTTTTTGGCTTAAGTGGAATTCCAAACCGGGATATATAAGTGAGAACTCGACCTGAGGGTTTCGGGAAAATCACTTTGTGCCATATAGAGAGAGAAATAGAGAGAAAAGATAGAAGAGAGAGTGTTCTTGAGAGATTGTGGTGATTCTAGGCTTGTTTGAGAGATATATTCTTGTGGAGTGGAGATCTAGGAACAAAGGAAAAGATTTCTAAAGGTTGGATTTGTCGTCGTTGCGCCAGAACTTTTTGCAAAAGAGGTAAGTGCATGACCATGGGTGATCTAAGTCTGAGAATCTTTTGTTTTGCTTGTTTTGTGGCTGTTTGTGTTGTTTTCTTGTATGTTTGTGGTTGGTTGTTGGTTCCCTTGAGTTTCTAGGACCTTTGGGTGAGTTTCGGGCGATTGGAGGTTTTGGGCAGCGGATCTACGACTTTCGGCTTCGAGCAGAACGTGTCTACGGAGTCGGTGTCGATCAACACCAAAAGGATATCGATCGACACTAAGGGGTTGGAGGAGAGGTGGTGTCGACCAACACCAAGGGGTTGGAGGAGAGGTGTCGATCGACACCAAGGGGTTGGAGGAGAGGTGTCGGTCGACACCAAGGGCCAGTTCGTTCGACACCAACCTGTTCAGCAGACTCAATTGTTGTTAGTGGTGTGCAAGTATGTGACGTGGAATCATGACGATGAGGAGGAAGATGATCTAGGGTCTCGGTTATTGTGTTATGGTTATGTTATTGATGTTGGAACCTTGGATAGAGTTATGCTAGGTTGTTTGATAAAATGGTTAGGCATGTTATTGTATTGATGATATGGTTGTTTTGTGTTGTTGGTATGTTTCGCTGTGCATATTGGTTGTTGTTGGTTTATTGATGAGTTGTGGTTTGGTTAGTTTAATTAAGTAGTATGGGATGCTTAATTATATATTTTTATTATTAAAAAAAAAATATCTGGTCGGAATGTTTCAGTTTGGTATCAGAGCCCTTACGGTTCTAGGATGGTTAAGTGGATGGTTTAGAGCGGTTTAGGAATTTAATTGGTTGAGTTATTTTCATGTTGCTTGATGTATGATGCTGTGTGAGGGAATTTATTATGAGTAGTTAGTCGATTGCAAGTGGTATGGAGTCCTAGTATCATCCTCTTCGAGCCTTAAATGAGATTCGACGGTAAGATGTGTTCTTTGTGTGCGGTTTGTTTGTGTGCTTAGCCTTCTGTTCTGGTAGTGCAGATGGTTAGAGAGGGTGCTGTTGCTGGTCGTGGACGCGGACGTGGTCGTTGTCGTGGTAGGGGCAGAGGCCCGGTGGTTAGTGATACCACGGATTAGAGGGTGACAACTGAGGGCGTCGGCGAGTTGCAGCGCTTCTAGGAGGGGTTTATGAGTGTGGCCGGTGGAGGTGCCGATATGACCGTAGGCGGGGGCCGAGGTGGTGGATGCACAATATCTTCAGATGTTGGTACAACTACGGCATGTGGGTGCAGGATTTTTCTCGGGAGGCACGGATCAGAGTGTGGCGGATGAGTGGAGAGAGCGGATGGAGGATATTTTCCAGTCGCTCTGGTGACTGACCAGCATCGGGTGGACTTGGCAGTGCACTACCTGTCGAGAGATGCACATGTGTGGTGGAGGTCGCTGACACGCAGGAATATCGTCGATCGTGTTATCATAAAATAGAGTTCTTTTGGAGTTTTGACTTGTGTGTCATGTGGAAAAAGAAATTTGCACGAGATTTCTAAAAATGGGAAGTTTCCATAAATAGAAAGTTTCCAAAAATGGAAAGTTTTGCATGAGTTAGAAGTTGTCTATTTATGGAAAGGGTGCGTGTGAACATCCAAAGTGGTTGGGATGTTTTGGAGTCTGGCCTAGGAGTGGCCACAGTGGAGGTGACGTTCCGGGAGGGAATATGGTGGTTGGTAGGACATTGTGATGCCTTACGCGGATCACGGGGGGTGGTCATGGTTGATGAAATGCTTATAGACGTTATGAATGTTTGTTGTAGGGGCGGGGGTCCGAAACAACTCATGAGGAGATGAGGGTTCTCCTGAGGGAACGCAGGGTTCCCTAGATACCGATAGGTCGAGGGACTGCGGTTCTGAGGATGGTAGAGGAGATGGAGGTTTTCCTGAGGAGATGGGGGTTCTCCTATTACCGAGATCTTGAGGGTGACGACGGTGTGGCTCGAAAACAGAGGGTCTGATATTGTGATCGGTATGGCTTGAAGGTTGCGACCTAAGAGCAAATGAGTTGGCGGCAAAAGTGTCAAGGACGTGGGAATAAGCATTGTAACTGGATGTGGGTTTTAGGAGATTGATGGGGGTTCAATCTTAGGTTTTTGGTTGAGACCGGATGCGGATCTCGGGGTTGATGGGGGTTTAGTCTCGGGGGTTATGTGTGTTGACCGAGAGGCTTAGGTTTATGCTGGCCAAGGGGCAGAGTTTTGTTGTTTGGGAAACTCTAGTTTGGGGTTGTCCGGTGGAGTTTGGTTTGTGCTGACCAGTGGGGACATGGTGTATGGACCACGGGTTCAGGTTGTGGTGTGAACCGTTGCGACGGTGGAGATTTTTGTAGTTGGGGTGCGGTGTTGCGGGATTTGAGGACAAATCCTTGTTGGTCGGGGAGAATTATAACATCCGTGAACCAAATTATGGATTTTGGGGAAGGGTGTCGGTGGACACCAGGGTAGTATCGATCGACACCAGCAATTTCTGGTTCGACCAGATGATTTTAAAACTTCCAATTGAAGCGGTTTGATTTAAGTGGAATTCCAAACTGGGATATATAAGTGAGAAGTCGACCTAAGGGTTTTGGGAAAGTCACTTTGTGCCGTCTAGAGAGAAAAATAGAGAGAAAAGAGAGAAGAGAGAGTGTTCTTGAGAGATTGTGGTGATTCTAGGCTTGTTCGAGAGATATGTTCATGTGGAGTGGAGATTGTGCTAGGAACAAAGGAGAAGACTTCTAAAGGTTGGATTCGTCGTTGTTGGGACAGAACTTTATGCAAAAGAGGTGAGTACATGACCATGGCTGATCTAAGCCTGAGAATCCTTTTTTTTTGCTTATTTTGTGGCTGTTTGTGTTGTTTTCTTGTATGTTTGTGGTTGGTTGTTGGTTTCCTTGAGTTTCTAGGACTTTTGGGTGAGTCTCGGGCGATTTGGAGATTTTGAGAAGCGGATCTAAGACTTTCGGCTTTGAGCAGAACGTGTCTGCAGAGTCGGTGTCGATCAACACCAAAAGAGTGTCGGTCGACACCAAGGGGTTGGAGGAAAGGTGTTGGTCGACACCAAGGGCCAGTGTCGGTCAACTCCAGAAGGGTGTCAGACGACACAAGAAGGGTGTTGGTCAACACCAACCTGTTCAGCAGACGGCTGATGCTTGTTTTCCTGGTTTGTTGTGTTTGCTTGTTGTTTGTTAAACATTGGTTTCTTAGTTGTTTGTGTGTATAGATCAGTAGATACGATTATTGCCTCACTAAGTATTTTTGATAATACTTACGCATTGATATGTATATATTTTACACTCTTTCATCATGCATTTGTTATTCATTTTTTTTTCTTAACTCATTGTTTTGCATTGTTTTTAGTCTTTTTTGTATAATATGCATATATAGGTAGTCTTTGCATTGATCCTGCATACATTTTGCATATTGTAGTTATTTCAGGTGTTTAGGAGATGTCCAGGCTGTTGGAACAGAATGGAGGTTGAGACATGCGGCTCAACCAAGCATGCCTGGAATGGACGTCATGTGACTCGACCGATATGCGACTTGGATGCACTCCCAGGAAGAAGTACCAGTATCCCACTCGATCCATCATGCCTGGAATGGATGTCATCAACGCTCGAGCCACACTCCAACATCAACGCTCGAGCCACGCTCCATCATCAATGTTCGAGCCACGCTCCAACATCCACGCTCTAGCAGCATTCCAAACTCCCTCACTCGAGCCGCTCGACAGCCGACGTTCCGAACTCCCTCTCTCAAGCCGACTTCGTCTCCCGTTCGAGCCTCACCAATCGAGCCAACCGCTAAACTCAATCGAGCCAATTTCAACCACGCGCTCGAGCCACCATTCGAGCCACCAGTTGAGGGATTTAGCTTTCGACGTCTTCATCAAATTTGTAGGGAATTGAGTCATCTTTCCAATGCCATTTATTTCGAGCCAATCGGAGGTATGGTTCAAGAGTTATAATCGTTTTAGTGGATGCGTATACACCCAGCTCGAACCAACACCACTCTGGATCGAGCCAACACCACTCTGGATCGAGCACTTCTAAGACAAGCTTTTCAACCATAGTCCTGCTCGCAACATTAGTACAACTACCACCATCAATAATTAAACTACATAAATTATCTTTAACCAAGCATCGCGTGTGAAACAAGTTTTCCCTTTGTGATTGTTCCTCAGCCTTAGTTAGAACACTCAAAGATCTCCTCGCAACAAGCAACTCTCCTTTAGTAGGGGCTTCCAAACCCTCTTCCAAAGAGTCGTTTTCCGAACGCTCTTCTTCAGATTCTACTTCGCCATTATCTCTAAGGACCATGATTCTTTTGTTGGAACACTCGCTTACATAATGCCCAAGTCCTTGACACTTAGAGCATCTAATATCCCTTGCCCTAGTGTTCACCTCCTTACCCTTTCCTTTTGGTCTGAATCTAGCAGTTTTGGCTTGACGAATGGCTTGTAGTCCTTTTGGTAGCTGGGCTTTTCCTCCTTTTTAAAACTTGGTTTCCCTAAACTGTAGTTGGTCTTGGCGGTGCTGTAGCTGGATCGAGAATTCTTCCGTTTGATTTGCTGTTGGAACATGACTGCCTTGTGAAGAATCTCCTCAAGTTCCACATAGTGCTGGGTTTCTAGACGGTCTTGGATTTCTCGGTTAAGACCTCCCATGAATCGCGATATAACAGCTTCTCCATCTTCTTGAATATCAGCTCTTAGCATAAGGGTTTCCATTTCCTTGGAAGTACTCCTCGACTGACTTGCTTCCTTGAACCAAATTCCTCAAGCGCTGATGTAGATCGTGGTGATAATAACTCGGCACAAATCTGCTTCGCATGACGGCTTTCAGCTGGTTCCATGTTTCGATCGGTATATCTCCGATATGTCTGCGGCTGGTAACAAGTTGATTCCACCAACTTAAGGCATGGTCGTAGAAATCAGTAGCAGAAAATTTAACCTTGTTGACCTCAGTTACCTCTTGACAAACAAAGACTAACTCAATTCTGCTCCCACTCCAAGTAAGTGTCCGGGTTGCTGGTTCCATGGAAAGCGGGAATCTTGAACTTTAGACCTCCCAAAGGATCTCTAGGGACTGGACGGTCTCGTCGACACCTACGCTGACCACTGTGTGAAGAACCGTGACTGTAATACTCCCTGGTCTCGTCGTCTTGCCTTGGTTCCTCATGGTGCTGCCTTTGATGCTGATTTTGTTCCGGGTTGTCTTGATTCAGATGTAGAGTGCCAAGTTTTTGATCAAGCATGGTTGCCATGGCTGCTGTGACTGATTTCATGATTCTCCTTTCCAGGCTAGATGTAGATAACTCTTCCTCTTCTTCAGACGTCACCATGGTACCTGAAAATCAAATCAAAGATCCCACAAGTAAATAGTTCCAAAAACACGGAAATAGAAACGGATCTGGAAAAATATGAAAACGGTTCAAAAAAATTCGGAAATCAATTTTCAAAAATAATAGACTTAAAGCTGATCCAAATGCAATTGATTTTGTAATTTTTGAACAAGCAAAACATTTTATAAAACTCTTGCAAGATGAACAAAGAATGTGGGAAAAACAGAAAGTAACGATTGGAATTTCAAAACCTGGTTGCAAAGTGGCTCTGATACCACATGATAGAATCCTGGGTGAGGATCTATTCCCATGAACACACTTTGCAAGGTTTTGAAGAGGGATGAATAAAATGGTGAAGAAGAATGGATGGAAGATGCAGCGGCAGAGAAGGTGAAGAGGTGGAATTGCAGCGGATTGAAGGGGGAGAACGAAGTGTACTTCTCAGAGAGATGGAGAACTCTTGGACTACAAGCTTGATTACAACTTAGATATGACACACTAGGAAGTAAACAAGTTGAGAAGATACTACACACTTCTCTGATAAACAAGTAGAAAGAAGTTTTTTGATTAAAATGTTTGATGAAAAAGAAATGAGAACTACATTGTTTTTTTTTGTAGGAGAAGGAGGACGAAGGAGAAGAGGATAGAAGGGAGAAACATGCAAGAGCATGCACAAGATCGAGCTCATGCAAGGACATGCAAGAGTCCACACTCATGCAAGCTCATGCACAATGTCTTGAAAATAACAAAAGCAATAAATGCAAAAAGATAGAGAAAATAGGCCAAGGCTTTGTAATGGGTCTTGGACCACGACATGGGCTGGCAAAGGGGGTCTTGAAAGTGTTACTTAGGCCTCATTAAAAATTTTGTCAAGAAAACCCAATGAGACAAAACTTGACAAGGGAAAAAGAGTGCATAAGCAACACTTAATCCTT
The DNA here is from genome assembly GCF_030686135.1 of Camelina sativa. Taxonomy (NCBI): domain Eukaryota; kingdom Viridiplantae; phylum Streptophyta; class Magnoliopsida; order Brassicales; family Brassicaceae; genus Camelina; species Camelina sativa. Next base: position 31,745,703 of record NC_141896.1, on the reverse strand, counting down.
TACCGAGCACCTTGAGCTGTGAGCATCGTCCAAATGGTTTGAACCACGTCTTCCTGCTTCTTGTCCAGTTCCTTAATTAGTCCATTGATAGCTTGGTTGAACCTCCTGGATTTTGACCTTGTTAGAGGACCCGCCGGAACGATGAACGCTTCCTCCGATGCTTCCGCTAGTACAAGCTGCTCCTCCGGTGCTTCCTCTGGTTCAAGCTGCTCCTCAGGTCCGTTTGGTTTGGTTGAGCTGTCCATGGTCTCATCAGGTTGGTTCGTGCTTCCCATGAGTTTCTAGGAATTTTGGGTCAGTTGTAGAGTTGGAAAACGGTTCTTCGACTTTTGGCTTAGAGCAGAACGTGTCTGCAGAGTTGGTGTTGATCGAAACCAGGTGGGTCTCGGTTGACACCAAGGTGTTGACGGCGCGGAGACTTCGCGAGTGTCGGTAAAGGGTTTCCGGGTCGAGGAGGGATGTTTGTCGACAATGAGGAGCAGTGTCGGTCGATACCAAGGAGCAGTGTCGGTCGACAGGTGTCGGTCGACACCAGCAGGTGTCAGTCGACACCAGGCAGGTGTCGGTCGACAGGTGTCGGTCGACACCAGCAGGTGTCAGTCGACACCAGGCAGGTGTCGGTCGACACCAACCCTTTCAGCAGGCGGCTGATAGTTGTTTTTCTTGGTTTGTTTGTGTTTGTTTGTTTCTCGTTAGACATTGGAATCTCAGTTTCTTGTGTGTATAGCCCAGTAGATGGGAAGATTGCCTCACTAAGTGTTTATGACAATACTCATGCATCTCAATTTGTGTTTATGGTGCAGGTAAAGACAAAGTGTGATCGTGGAATCAAGGCAATGAAGAAGAGGATGTTCTAGAGGCTTGATTGTTTGTTATATGTTGCTGTTAGAGCATCTCTAATGGTCCTCTATTTTTGACTCTAAACTCTATTATAGAGTAATTTTCCAATCAATCTCTATTTTCACCTCTATGAGGCTGCTATTTTTTTCTCTAGATATAGAGGAACTCTACCTTTTCCTCTATAAATAGAGTTGAACTATTTTATTTGCAAAGTTGTTCTCTTAATCTTTAACTTCTTTTATTTATGACCAAAATAAATAAAATAAGTATTTTTAAGAACTAATACTATAAATTTAAGTATAAATATTTATTCTAAAATATTGAGACTACCATTTGCAAAAGATAATTTTATGAAAGTGTTACAAAATTTAAAGTAAAATGGGTTAGTTTCCAATTTTTATAAATAAAAGGTGTTACTTGTAAAATAAAAATAGAATCTACTTGGAATATTCTTTTATAGAGGAAAAAATAGGGTAAACCATTGCAGAAAACTTATCTCTATTATAGAGATCCTTTATTATAGAGGAAAAAATAGGGAAAACCATTGGAGATGGTCTTAGGTGGCTAGAATGGAATGTAGTGGTCTAGGACGGATGTTTAGATTTTGGGTTCATTGTTCTATAACTTGGTTTATGATATTGGTATTGATGGTTAGGTGTTATTGTATTATTATTTGATTATTTATTTCATTGGTTTATTGTTTGGTTATTTTTGCTGTTTAGTTTGAATGTGGTTAGGTAGTTAGTGAATATGGAATCACTAGGTTATTATTATTATTATATTAAAAAAACGGATCGGATCGTTTCAGTAAAGCATAGTATTATAGGACATAAGCAGGTGACTCCGCAATTTTAAATCGACTACAATTTTATGTCCATAAGCAGGTGACTTTGGCGGACAAAACCCATGACAGATGTAGGGTTAACACTTAGAAGATGACCCGCTACATTTTCATACATATATTATCCTATTTTTCTTCAGATAATTAAGAGGTTATCCGCTTACATCTATATATTATCTCAAGCCAGGAATCTTACAATTTTATATAGTTTTCTCTTAAATGTTATTTGAACTGGTGACTTCTAGACTTTACCGGAGAGTCTTTATCAATTGAGTTATTATCACTTGATATATTATGAAAGCATGAAGATTTCTTATGCTACAAAATGGTGGTGTAGGACTCGGGAAGATGGTTTCGCGCCTTGAAGAAATCATGGAAATTGGATGACGTGGCATTATGTTTGAAGACTGCTTGATTGGATGACAAGATATTATCGTATCAACTAGAAGATTTACACTTATCCTTGTTTAGGAAACTAGGTTATAGGAGGGTTCCTATATATTGGTTTGTAAAGGCAAACAGGTTGTTTGGCCATCAAGAGAGATAGTTTGAGACTTAAGAAAATATAAGTCTTGAGAGCTTTTGTATTAGAGAGTTATTGAGAATTGGTCAGTGACAAGTCTTAAGCAACTGTGTGTAAAACTGATTAAACACATCTTGTAAGGTGGTTTAAGTGAATCTTAATATTAGAACAAGTTTTGTTCATTACTGGCTTTGCTTTGTTTTTACATATTATGCTATTTTGATATGGGTAAATGTTTTTGTAAAAAACACAAACTTATAAATATATTAAAAATGTATGAATTTGACCTATTTTCATATTTTTATTGACTGATAACTTATAGGTATAGTGATTTTAAATCCATTTTCACATCGAGTTTTGAGTCTTTTAAGTATTAAAACAATACAGCTTTTTTTGTGAGTCTTATTACGATTTGGACCTGTACGAATCAAGGAAAGAGTTTTAGAAGAGAATTGGATCAATATACGCCAAAATAGGGGAAGAATTAAGATGGCGACTGATCGGTACTCTATGCTACTGACTAATTTTGGAGGCACATTGCCACTAATCAATGGAGAAGGCGCCGTATAACGATTGGTGGAGGTTAGGAAATCTAGTTTTGTGTCTAAAATTTAATTGCAATATTGGATACATTTTGTAATCATAATAGCACTTCCAATGAAGGGGCTTTTAAGTGAGTTTCTTAACATCAAATCATCAAAAATAATTAAAATGAAAGAAAGAGAATAGAGATGGGTTCTTAAGTTTCTCATTTTTATAAACAAGGGTTAAACCCAAATGCCACATGTCTTATTCCAATTTGTTAATTTTTATTTTTCATTTAAAATTTAATTAAATAATAAAAATAAACTAAAAATAATATTATTATATTAATGAGTATCTAGTCATTGGAGATGCTCTAGTGACGTTGCTATCTATGAGACAAATACAAATACTACTCTTTTTTATTATTCAAAGATAATAATAAACTTTCATATAGTATGGTTTTAAATGAAAATCTCTTCTGAAGTCATATTCAAATTAAAATGACAAAACATTTAAACACGTATGATTCAATATTTATGGGTGCATTTTGATTCAACCCATTTAACTTTTTTTTCCTTAAAAATAGTTGAATAAACTATAAGTATGTAGAAAATAATATGTAACATAGAAAAAATAATATTTCAGATTTATGTTAATTATGTTTTTCAAAAATAGTCAAAATATTAATGGATAGTCTTCGATACATTGAATAGAAAAAAATCTACAAGTTTTTAATGACTAAATCTTTATGTCTACGGTGGAGATTCATCTGACGGTTATTAATCCATATCGTTATGTGATTATAAATAGAGGATTATCTTTCTATCTACCACAACTTCACACATCCAAAAAAAAAATTTATGTACACTACTTCAACCATTTTCCATTCATAACTTTCTTCTCTCCGTTTCTCTCCTCTTATCTCTACCCTGCTGCTTGTTTTTATAAACCATCTATCTCATTTCTTAGATTGTAAAGGTATGTTATGCTGATTTGATTTGCAGTGTCACTATTTAACTGTTTTATATACAATTTTTGTTGAAGAATATATATATATATATATATATATATATACTCACTTTAATTTTATATTCAAGCTATGATTATTTTATGTTTTATTTATTTGATTAATTTGTTGAGAGGAAAGGTCAGAGTAAGATAATTTTCTAATGTTATTTTTTTTGTTGATGTCAAAATGAAATTATATTTATATTTATATGTATGATATTTCTACACGATATATGTTTTCTCTGTCCCATTGTTTGTGAAGACTCCAATTTGATTAAGAGTTCTTCTTAATCCAGGGGATGTCATCACTATAGAATTCAGATCTGAACATAGTGTTATGCAATTGACTTATACTATGTGGTTTGAATATCGTCAAGCAATAGTTTTAAACATCTCCTTTTAAAACCCTAATTATATATATACATCAGTTCAAGTCGTTTTTTTTTGTTGCTTGATAAGAATAATTTAAGTCTCGGAATCGAGTCTCCAAATGCATTTTACCCTCGTTGCCCTTGAGTGATTAAAAAAAAATACTTGAGCGCATCATCGAGTGTCTACATAGTTGATTATAATTTTAGGGTTCCCATAAATCTCAGTTATACGGAGGACCAATAGTGAGTGGACTCTTTCACTTATTAGTGTTGCACAAAAAAAAGTTTCGTTAATTCTTTTTTTTTTTAATCATTATAAGAAAAGGAACGAATGTCTTTTTGTTTGTATAATGTTATCCACAACCATATTTTTGTAAACCTATCGCATTTTGACTAATCTATGGCTTATTACTTTTGTATACTGATAGGATTTGCAATGGATAACCTCATCAACATCCCAAAAAACCCATCACCATCAACCTCCGGCCTTCCTCCTCCTCTACATGTCACACCACTACGAATCATTAGACCATCTGATGACTTCAACAACTACTCCTCTGGTATTGGTCCAAGTACTGCTCCAAAAAAACAAGGACGTGGTCGACCAAAGGGTTCCAAAAACTTGAAGACCCCAGTGGAGAAGCCAAAAACAGAAGATCCCAAAAACAAAAAGGTGCTCTCTCCCCGAAACTTTGATTCAGGGATAACCGAAGCAGAAAGGGAAACCGGAAATCAGGAGATAGTTGAGTTGGTTTTGAAGCGGTTTGACGCGGTAAGACGGAGATTTTGCCAACTAAACCTCCAGAAAGACATCCTTACAACAGCGAACGTTAATTGTAGGACTATGGGGGTCCAAACTAATATGAGAAGGAGGATTGGTCTTGTTCCTGGAGTACAAGTAGGTGATATTTTTTATTACTGGGGTGAAATGTGCTTAGTCGGGAACAAAAGTCCTTTGTTTTCTTTCCTACAATTTAGAACAAAAAAAAAAAAAGTCCTTTGTTTTCTTTCCTATAATTTATTCTTACCTTGTTCAACAATTGAACTGAAGTTTAGAATAACCATGAGAAGACTTAATAAATAGGAAAGTCTCAGTCACTTTGAAACTTGGATTTGAACTTAGCTTTATTAATTGAAACGTAGAACTTGGACTTAAGTTATCTCACCTAGGGGCTTGATAATCGTGTCATGGGACTTATACATTCGAAGTTTTTTTTTACCATTTTTATCGCTTTTGCTAACTCTGAATGGCTAGACTATATTTTAATCTAGTACCAATCCTAACCTTAACCACTTTTTTTATATCTTGTGCATTCTTGTGCTTATATTGACATGTGAATATATTTTGACCAAAATATATATTTATATATATATTGACATATGAATATATATGCAAAAATTATGAAGTATACTAATCAACAAAGCTGATTTTTATTAGGATTATAGATGTGGAAAGAATGGAATGGTTAGAGAATCTTTATGAGGCTTTTGAATTTTTTTTTCCTTGATATTAAAGTTGAGAGAAAACAGGTTATTATCCTCATTGTATAATTCTTCCCAACAAAAAAAAGGAGGAACCAATATTTTTGTGTAACTCTTCCACTACCACTTTTTAATATGTCCATGTCTTCTCTTGGCCCGTGAGCTCACCCTTGATTTGACGGTCTGTATCACCATATTCTAGAGGCTTTAAAGATTTTTTATCGACCTTACAAATCAACAAATGATCGGTGCTACCATATTCTAGAGGTTTTAAAGATTTTTTATTGACCTTACAAATCATCAAATAATCTTTCTTCATATTGTTTCCTCACTTTGCACAATACAGAAAATCATTTTCTGGTAGGTCACTCATCCTGAAATTGCTCCAGTCCAAATGTTTAACTATAAAATTTTCTCATAATGTTTGACCAAAAAATATAAGTGCAATTTCATAATGCAGATACCCAAATCAAATATGTTGGGCTCATCTCAAATACCACATTATTTTAATATAGTTTTTTTTTGTCAACTGATTATAGCAAGTTCTCGGCTATAATAGTACTTTTGCAGCATTTTTTGCTCAAAAATATGTTTTTGAAACCAGTTTTTTTATTGAATGTCATTAAATCTTTATATTCATATCCAAAAAGTTTAGTTAACTCTCTCTACTATCCTTATAACCAAACACATTTAAAATATTTTAAATATCCATATATACAATGTTCTACAATTAATATATATATTTAGAAGATTTATTCCAGATTAAAAAATTTATTCTCCTATCATCTCTTTTTTATTTTAAAATTTAAATGTAAAGAATCATTATATTATACATAATGTTAATGAAAATATATATTTTTCTGCATATATTGTGATTTAAGTTTTTTTTAAAAACAAATATATATTACTCAATTAATATAAAAGTGTTTGTTCAACATACATATATAGTAAATTTACCGTATATAATAAATTATAAAATTTTAAGAAGTTTATAATTTAGAACTGAAATATCTAAACTTAATAATTTTTTTAAATTATAAATATTTAAACATATTAAATTTCAAAATAACACAAACGAGTTATATTACATATCGGGTTATATGACATAACATGATTGAATTGATAATACTTAAAGATAAAATATTATTAATATGATATTTCAATACGGGGAAAATCATCATTTTCCTGAACAACACCAATATAAAATATATCGAATCATACAGATTTAATTAAGATTGTATTAAACAAAAGTTGTTGTGCTGCGTATTAAAATAGAATATTAACAAAAACGAAGAAAAATAACTTGTCTCGCGGTATACTACGGGTCATAATCTAGTTTATTTATTAAGTTCATCCAAATTTTAAATGAATTTATATATTATTTTGAATATTACTTGATACAAAAGTTGAAAAAACTTTATGCAAACCAATGATAATCTTTTATAATAAGCTTCTACTATATTCTAATCTACGGTACAGCGTGAGACAATTTTATAACTAAATTCTTTTAATATTAAGTCGTAATTATTTTTAAAATTTTATTTTGTTTTATTTATTTATGTATAATTGTATTTTGATTGGTTAATTCTAGGATTTAATCCGTGGTATATGGAGAAACAATTTTTTACATAATTGTAATTAATCAAGTTAATTAGATATGTCTAATTGTATAATTCATTTAAGAAAATAATAAAATAATAATTTGAAAAATGAAAAAGGAATAAATAAAAAACAAAAACGCTCGCTCCTCTCTCCTCCGTCCAGTTCGCCCTAGCCGTCAAAAGAGCATCTGCTCTCTAGCAATGGTGTAGCTATGGCTCGCCGGCGTTGGATCCTGCTTGTGTGTTGCTGCTCCGTCTCTCTCCCGTCAAATTCAAGCTCGTCTTGATTTAAGATCTCGTTTAAACCGTACTCCTGGTTCAAATCCGGCGTTACTTCTGCCGTGGTCTGTCTTCTCTTTTAGTCTCTGGCGTTCAACTTACGGGTCCACCGGAATCACTTCGTCTACCGGATTCTTCCCCGGCGCTTGCCCAAGTGTTGTCGTGTCTCGTCATGGATATGGGCCTAAGACCATCTCCAATGGTTTTTCCTATTTTTACCTCTAAAATAAAAGAACTCTATAATAGAGGTGACTTTTGCTCCAATGCATACCTCTATTTTTTCCTCTAAAAATGAATATTCCGTAGAGATTCCTTTTTATTTTACTATTAATACCTTTTACTTATAAAAGTTGCAAACTAACCTATTTATTTTAGTATTTGTGAAACTTTCATAAAATTATGATATTATTTAAATTTTTAACATTTATAAATATTATTTAAATATCATATTTATTAAAAGAAATACATTGCATCATATAAAATAATAAAACATAGTAGATTTTTTTAACCATCGACATTAGTGTATTTTTCCCACAAATGCTCAATTAATGCATTTCGAAGTGAAAAATGAACTTCTTTATCTTTGATTTTTCTAAATCGACCTAGATATTCTTGGGATCGGATATCATGAATACAAGGAAGTATACTTTTCTTCGTGAGTTTCCAAAAGAGTTATATAGAAAGTATAAACCAAAAGAGAATGAAGAATATTAAAATATAATACTATGCTAATAAAGGGAGGCAAAATAATCTTACGTGTAACATAAGTTGTTGGTCAGAGACTGAAGTCCATCAGCGGTGAAGTTGTTCTCATCCCAAAGAACGTGGTAATGAGCAGGTCGAGAAGTGCCATGTTAATGTAATTTTGATTAGTTAAACACTTATTAAATCTCACCCACACAATCACATGAGATTATGGGTGTTTCACTTGTATATTAGATTTCCTTTTTTCCACAACGGGAATGTGTAATTTGGACGCCACATGCTTAAGGTACAATATCGGTCAAACACAAGATTCACGATTACAATTTAATTGTTAAAGTTTTTTGTCCGGTCAAATACAACATGCACTGGCCTCGATTATACCATGTCTTGTCAATCCAAACATTCACAAACCCAATTAAAATTTGATCTTTTACAAACATTGTCCATTAATAATTTACACATGCATTGGTTAATTATTTGAGTTTGACCGAAGGAAAACATGCATTAGTTAAAAATATGCATAGACAAACATTAAACTATTTAAATATATATTTTATTTATTTTGATCGTAAATATAAAAGTGTTAAAAGTTTAAGGACCATTTTATAAATAAAAAAGTTCAACTCTATTATACAGGAAAAAATAGAGTTCCTTTATATATAGAGGAAAAAATAGAGATCTCTATAATAGAGGTAGAAATAGAGATGGATTGGAATAGATTTTACTCTAAAATAGAGTCAAAAAGCAAATATAGAGGTGGGCTGGAGATGCCCTAAGTCTCTCTCAATGAATTTTGGGAGAGCCCTTCTCTCCTAGTCTGCTGCTAACCTTCTTCTGGTGATTTCCTCACCGGTTCTCCCTCCCCTTAGCTTCTCCATCAACCTTGCTTCCGGCTCTTTAGCCATCCCATAATATCAGGTTATGCTGGTGTCTTCCGGTCTATCTTTTGCTCCTCCCCGTCCTATCTGCCGCCATGATGTTTTCTCGCTTGAGCTAAGTCTTGCGCGGAGGAACCTAAAGCTGTTTCTTTGATGGGCCTGGTCCAATACTTCTTGGACATGTGGGTGTGTTTTCTCCTTAGTGGGCTTACGTTTTGGCTCATTAATAGAGTATGTCTCAACTGCCCAACCATGTTTCTTGTGTGGCTGTTCGGTGTGTTCTTCAAGGTTTGATGGGAGTCACCGGCTGGGTTTTGCATTGCTGAATTTAGAAGACCTTGTGTTGGACATACTTCTGTCCATCACTCTTGCTGGAGGGGATATACTTCTATACTCCTCCCTGATTTTGGTTTTGCTTCTCTTTCCAGGTTATTGGAGAGAGAAATAGAGAGAAAAGATAGAAGAGAGAGTGTTCTTGAGAGATTGTGGTGATTCTAGGCTTGTTTGAGAGATATATTCTTGTGGAGTGGAGATCTAGGAACAAAGGAAAAGATTTCTAAAGGTTGGATTTGTCGTCGTTGCGCCAGAACTTTTTGCAAAAGAGGTGAGTGCATGACCATGGGTGATCTAAGTCTGAGAATCTTTTGTTTTGCTTGTTTTGTGGCTGTTTGTGTTGTTTTCTTGTATGTTTGTGGTTGGTTGTTGGTTCCCTTGAGTTTCTAGGACCTTTGGGTGAGTTTCGGGCGATTGGAGGTTTTGGGCAGCGGATCTACGACTTTCGGCTTCGAGCAGAACGTGTCTACGGAGTCGGTGTCGATCAACACCAAAAGGATATCGATCGACACTAAGGGGTTGGAGGAGAGGTGGTGTCGACCAACACCAAGGGGTTGGAGGAGAGGTGTCGATCGACACCAAGGGGTTGGAGGAGAGGTGTCGGTCGACACCAAGGGCCAGTTCGTTCGACACCAACCTGTTCAGCAGACTCAATTGTTGTTAGTGGTGTGCAAGTATGTGACGTGGAATCATGACGATGAGGAGGAAGATGATCTAGGGTCTCGGTTATTGTGTTATGGTTATGTTATTGATGTTGGAACCTTGGATAGAGTTATGCTAGGTTGTTTGATAAAATGTTTAGGGATGTTATTGTATTGATGATATGGTTGTTTTGTGTTGTTGGTATGTTTCCGCTGTGCATATTGGTTGTTGTTGGTTTATTGATGAGTTGTGGTTTGGTTAGTTTAATTAAGTAGTATGGGATGCTTAATTATATATTGTTATTATTAAAAAAAAATATCTGGTCGGAATGTTTCAGTTTGGTATCAGAGCCCTTACGGTTCTAGCATGGTTAAGTGGATGGTTTAGAGCGGTTTAGGAATTTAATTGGTTGAGTTATTTTCCTGTTGCTTGATGTATGATGCTGTGTGAGGGAATTTATTATGAGTAGTTAGTCGATTGCAAGTGGTATGGAGTCCTAGTATCATCCTCTTCGAGCCTTAAATGAGATTCGACGGTAAGATGTGTTCTTTGTGTGCGGTTTGTTTGTGTGCTTAGCCTTCTGTTCTGGTAGTGCAGATGGTTAGAGAGGGTGCTGTTGCTGGTCGTGGACGCGGACGTGGTCGTTGTCGTGGTAGGGGCAGAGGCCTAGTGGTTAGTGATACCACGGATCAGAGGGTGACAACTGAGGGCGTCGGCGAGTTGCAGCGCTTCTAGGAGAGATTTATGAGTGTGGCCGGTGGAGGTGCCGATAGGACCGTAGGCGCCGAAGAAGTCGGTGTGGACGGTGTCGGTGCAAGGGTGGCCGGCGATGCTAGGGTTCCGGGTGCGGAACTCCCAGTAGGTGGAGCCCCTTGGGGAGGTTTTGACCTGGCAGGCTTGTTGACGCAGCTATTGGAGCGGTTGCCGGAAGTTTTACTGGCACAGGCTTAGGTGGTTCCGCTAGTGGTTGGTGGACAGGGACTAGTGGTGCAGCCTGTGGTTAAGGTGCATGCATGTGTGCAGCCGGGGGCCGAGGTGGTGGATGCACAATATCTTCAGATGTTGGTACAACTACGGCATGTGGGTGCAGGATTTTTCTCGGGAGGCACGGATCAGAGTGTGGCGGATGAGTGGAGAGAGCGGATGGAGGATATTTTCTAGTCGCTCTGGTGACTGACCAGTATCGGGTGGACTTGGCAGTGCACTACCTGCCGAGAGATGCACATGTGTGGTGGAGGTCGCTGACACGCAGGAATATCGTCGATCGTGTTATCATAAAATAGAGTTCTTTTGGAGTTTTGACTTGTGTGTCATGTGGAAAAAGAAATTTGCACGAGATTTCTAAAAATGGGAAGTTTCCATAAATAGAAAGTTTCCAAAAATGGAAAGTTTTGCATGAGTTAGAAGTTGTCTATTTATGGAAAGGGTGCGTGTGAACATCCAAAGTGGTTGGGATGTTTTGGAGTCTGGCCTAGGAGTGGCCACAGTGGAGGTGACGTTCCGGGAGGGAATATGGTGGTTGGTAGGACATTGTGATGCCTTACGCGGATCACGGGGGGTGGTCATGGTTGATGAAATGCTTATAGACGTTATGAATGTTTGTTGTAGGGGCCGGGGTCCTAAACAACTCATGAGGAGATGAGGGTTCTCCTGAGGGAACGCGGGGTTCCCTAGATACCGATAGGTCGAGGGACTACGGTTCTGAGGGTGGTAGAGGAGATGGAGGTTTTCCTGAGGAGATGGGGGTTCTCCTATTACCGAGATCTTGAGGGTGACGACGGTGTGGCTCGAAAACAGAGGGTCTGATATTGTGATCGGTATGGCTTGAAGGTTGCGACCTAAGAGCAAATGAGTTGGCGGCAAAAGTGTCAAGGACGTGGGAATAAGCATTGTAACTGGATGTGGGTTTTAGGAGATTGATGGGGGTTCAATCTTAGGTTTTTGGTTGAGACCGGATGCGGATCTCGGGGTTGATGGGGGTTTAGTCTCGGGGGTTATGTGTGTTGACCGAGAGGCTTAAGTTTATGCTGGCCAAGGGGCAGAGTTTTGTTGTTTGGGAAACTCTAGTTTGGGGTTGTCCGGTGGAGTTTGGTTTGTGCTGACCAGTGGGGACAAGGTGTATGGACCACTGGTTCAGGTTGTGGTGTGAACCGTTGCGACAGTGGAGATTTTTGTAGTTGGGGTGCGGTGTTGCGGGATTTGAGGACAAATCCTTGTTGGTCGGGGAGAATTATAACATCCGTGAACCAAATTATGGATTTTGGGGAAGGGTGTCGGTCGACACTAGGGTAGTATCGATCGACACCAGCAATTTCTGGTTCGACCAGATCATTTTAAAACTTCCAATTGGAGCGGTTTGATTTAAGTGGAATTCCAAACTGGGATATATAAGTGAGAAGTCGACCTAAGGGTTTTGGGAAAGTCACTTTGTGCCGTCTAGAGAGAAAAATAGAGAGAAAAGAGAGAAGAGAGAGTGTTCTTGAGAGATTGTGGTGATTCTAGGCTTGTTTGAGAGATATGTTCATGTGGAGTGGAGATTGTGCTAGGAACAAAGGAGAAGACTTCTAAAGGTTGGATTCGTCGTTGTTGGGACAGAACTTTATGCAAAAGAGGTGAGTACATGACCATTGCTGATCTAAGCCTGAGAATCCTTTTTTTTTGCTTATTTTGTGGCTGTTTGTGTTGTTTTCTTGTATGTTTGTGGTTGGTTGTTGGTTTCCTTGAGTTTCTAGGACTTTTGGGTGAGTTTCGGGCGATTTGGAGATTTTGAGAAGCGGATCTAAGACTTTCGGCTTTGAGCAGAACGTGTCTGCAGAGTCGGTGTCGATCAACACCAAAAGAGTGTCGGTCGACACCAAGGGGTTGGAGGAAAGGTGTCGGTCGACACCAAGGGCCAGTGTCGGTCAACTCCAGAAGGGTGTCAGACGACACCAAAAGGGTGTTGGTCAACACCAACCTGTTCAGCAGACGGCTGATGCTTGTTTTCCTGGTTTGTTGTGTTTGCTTGTTGTTTGTTAAACATTGGTTTCTTAGTTGTTTGTGTGTATAGATCAGTAGATACGAGTATTGCCTCACTAAGTATTTTTGATAATACTTACGCATTGATATGTATATATTCTACACTCTTTCATCATGCATTTGTTATTCATTTTTTTTTCTTAACTCATTGTTTTGCATTGTTTTTAGTCTTTTTTGCATAATATGCATATATAGGTAGTCTTTGCATTGATCCTGCATACATCTTGCATATTGTAGTTATTTCAGGTGTTTAGGAGATGTCCAGGCTTTTGGAACCGAATGGAGGTTGAGACATGCGGCTCAACCAAGCATGCCTAGAATGGACGTCATGTGACTCGACCGATATGCGACTTGGATGCACTCCCAGGAAGAAGCACCAGTATCCCACTCGATCCATCATGCCTGGAATGGATGTCATCAACGCTCGAGCCACGCTCCAACATCAACGCTCGAGCCACGCTCCAACATCAATGTTCGAGCCATGCTCCAACATCCACGCTCTAGCAGCATTCCAAACTCTCTCACTTGAGCCGTTCGACAGCCGACGTTCCGAACTCCCTCTCTCAAGCCGACTTCGTCTCCCGTTCGAGCCTCACCAATCGAGCCAACCGCTGAACTCAATCGAGCCAATTTCACTCACGCGCTCGAGCCACCATTCGAGCCACCAGTTGAGGGATTTAGCTTTCGACGTCTTCATCAAATTTGTAGGGAATTGAGTCATCTTTCCAATGCCCTTTATTTCAAGCCAATCGGAGGTATGGTTCAAGAGTTATAATCGTTTTAGTGGATGCGTATACACCCAGCTCGAACCAATACCACTCTGGATCGAGCCAACACCACTCTGGATCGAGCCAACACCACTCTGGGTCGAGCCAACACCACTCCACTCGACCCTGCTTGATCAAACACCCCTCCACTCGACCCAGCTCGACCGACGCACTCGCAGGATTGACGACACCCGACTTGGACAACCCGATTCCCGAACCGATGCTCTATCTTGTCGTTTTATGTTCTAGGGCTTTCCATGTTTTTCTATAAATACATTTTGTTAAGTTTTTACAGAGAAAATTTTTTTTATCTACGTTTCTGTTATTTTTTTTAAGGTTTTACCTAGCCACCAAAATGTTTTGAGACTTTGTAATCCGACATCTTTGAGATTATTCAGTTTTTGCATTTGATTTCTTCTACAAAATTATTCATCTTATTTTTATCTATCTAATAGATGCTTGATTCAATTTTTTCTACGTTTTTATCGTTGATGATGATTTCTAGATCCGAGTAGTGTTAGAGTTCTTGAGGATAGGATAGATTAGGTGGAGGATCTTAGGATGTAGGGTGTTTAAGCTTTGATTTGTATGATTCCCTTATGGACTAGAGTTCGAAATACTAGTTTCTCTCTGATCAATTAGAACTAGGTCTTAGACATTTCCACACCCATAAGGTGTTTGATGAAATGTCTGACCAACTATTGCCAGAGACTTACGTTCCTAGCCTACGAGATTAGTTGTCTAGGATGTTTGTTGACGGGAATGAACTTGTTTGTCATGCCATGCTTGATCATGTTTCTCTAGCGAGAGCTAGGTTTGGAAGTGGTTGAGTCTGAGTAGCTTCTGTCAAGAGATTGGATTAGCTAAGTCGTGATGTTCATTGTTTAGTTCATGCATAGACTCGTTTCTGTTTTCATTCATTTTCGCTTCTTGTCATGCATTCTCGTTTCTAGTTCTGTGACTCATTTCCGTTTTGCATTTTGATCATTCTAAGATTGTTAGACAAACACTCTTTTTGAATTGGCTTGACTTGTGATTGCTTGATTGCATCTTGATTATTAGCAACATCCCATTTGGATTGACACCTTAAGTACTACAACACATAAGGTTAATTGAACCTGCTAGGACATACAAAAATCCTAGTATCATGCATCTCAATTGTTGTTTGTGGTGTGCAGGTATGTGACGTGGAATCATGGCGATGAGGAGGAGGATAATCTAGGGTCTCAGTTATTGTGTTATGGTTAAGTTCTTGATGTTCGAACCTTGGATAGAGTTATGATAGGTAGTTGGATAGAATGGTTAGGGATGTTATTGTATTGATGATATGTTGGTTTTGTGTTGTTGGTATGCTTCTGCTGTGCATATTGGTTGTTGTTGGTTTATTGATGAGTTGTAGTTTGGTTGGTTTAATTAAGTAGTATGAGATGTTTAATTATATATTGTTATTAATTAAAAAAGCTGGTCGGGTTGTTTCAAAACTCATTCCGGTGTATAGCTCCATCTCAAAGTATTTTTATCGATAAATGTTTTGAAAACAGTGAGAGGAAGCTTGTAACGCGAGGAATCATAAAAACAACCATGTTTGCCAAGAACTATCGTGGACACAAAGATCGTGCACCTAGCACACTACAAAAATTTACATGTGTGCTAAGGCGGAATTATAGCTTCACTCCTCACACCCTTTTTACATGTGTTAGACTCAAATAAATTGACACTTGTTTACTTCCAAAAGCTACACCCCTCACACCTTTATTACAATCAACTCTACATAATGTTTATCTCAATGATGATGTCTTAGGGAACTCCAAGACATGGTCATTACCATGTTTTACTTGATGAAGATAACTAAAACTATATGTATACAATAATTGATGTGAATGTAACTGAGACTGGTGGGCTTTAAGTGGGCTAGCTGAATAAAAGAAGTGTTAAAGGTATTGATTCTGATTCAATTTTTAGTGGCTGGTTTAGTCATTGGTTTGAGAAGATTTGATAACCGTTCTGGAGCTTAATGAACTGGAATTGAAGAAGCAAGAGATACCTTCTTTTCGCGAGAGAGAGTTTGTTGTTTTATGTCGGTGTTGGTATAAATACCGAAGAACGATTCATCTTTTTCTCTAACGTTTTCATTCTTGTAATAGTAACTGAGAGTGACTCCATTGTTGTAGAGCTCTGCCCTGAGATTGTATTCATCACTTTGATATAGTGGATTGCCGAACTGATTCGCCCTTAGACGTAGACTAGATCACATCGATATGGTTAAATTGGGTAAACAAACTCTTGCGTGTTCTTGCGTTCGTTGTTTCTTGTTTAAGTATTTTGCTATTCGTTTCTTGTGTTGATTAGAGTTGTTATTTGGCAATTGATTACGATTGGGTTGTGAATCGGAGGCTTAGTTCTTAACAAGAAGGAAGTGTCAGCTTTAAACTAGCTTAAAAAGTTATGGTCCTTGTTCAATTTTCAGAAAATAAGCCTTAATTACATTGAAACAAATTTACAAAACTTTTTTTGACCTTAAAATAAACTATTTTTATGTTAATTTAATATGGTCCCAGTGCAAATGTATACCTTGCACCCCTGTCGCATGCAATAGTCATATTAGGCCTTTTATCGAAATACATCTGGACAATGTTTCTCTTTTACCTTTGTCTCTTTTCCTCTTCATTCCTTCTTCTGACTTCTAGCCTCAATCTCCATCTCTATTTCTTCTGAATCTCATCCCTTTCCTTGTTACTCTCTTGATAAGCCCCATTCTGAGCTTATCAATAATCTAATTTCAATGACGATCCATTTCAGTTCAATTTGTAAAACATAGGTGGTTTTTTCGGATTAAACATGGTAAATTAGCAATTAAGGAACAAATTCTGTAAGTTGGCTATTATTCAAATAGGTAGTCAGATCCAATGGCCAAAGAAAGGTACTCCACACAAAAAAGGTTATGTTTCGAGTTTTTTTTGGTATAATATGTTAATTCGAAGTGTTAATTGCGATGTTGGAGGTATAGTATTCTAATTATACACTTTGTATATTTCTTAGCAAGATCCAGTTTAAGCTAAAATGACCGGATGTAATACACATGATGAATATTTGTAACTATAGTATCAACGTTCCCAAAAAATTTGTATATCGTTAATGTTGTTTTCTTGTTTTCTCTGTTTTTGCTAGTAATTATGATTGTGAGTGTATAATATAGTTTTATATAAATCGACCAAAATAGAAATTGTAACTCTTGTATCAACGTTTCCAAATTTTTTGTATGTTGTTTTCCTTTTCTTGCACATAATTCGATTTTTTTTTTTTATCAAATTAGATAATCCGCAAATTAAGCTCGGAACCTCTCCTGCTGAATTGAATGTGTTGAGATCGGATTTGATATTCGTAAGGTAGCTCGAAAAACAAAAATGTTGTCACTCGAACTCGTTGGATTAAAATATATATCTATGTCAACTTCAAATATTTTCGAGCTACCTTACGAATGGCCAAGCACGCAAGCACGTTCATGGAACTTGATGTTACACGTATATGGATTATTGTACGTTAAAGAGCCCTTAAACAAACCTCTTCAGTCTTTTTTTTTTCTTTTTTTCTTTTTTTTTTCTTTCGATGAATACATCTACGGACAAATTAGTTGAATGTTGTCCATCCATAATTAGAAAAACATATGTGTTGGAAGGACGAACAGTTTTCTTATAGGTTTTCCCTTTCCATATCATATCTAATTTATGCTTCTAATATGATGATTTTATTATTCTAAACGGATTATTTATTGTTTAAATTCTACAACCAAGTGGTGATAATTCATTTAAACCCAAATTATCAATTCAATAAGTTCATAAATTGGGTTAGATTGAGTTTACCCATTATATTTTGCGGTGAAAATATGTATTTTTAAAAATGTTGATTTGGTTAACAATTTAATATGTTCTGTTAAAAAACAATTTAATATTTGGAAAGAATAAACTTTTTAAATAGCTGCAAAGATTGTGGAAACAAATATTAGAAAGAAAAAAAAAATTCAAAGAAAAATTCTAAAATACTGAAAAAGGAATTTATATAATTTTTAATTCAATCTTAGGAAAAACTGTATTTCTGTGGTCCATTGACTCCATTCTATCACATGGTTAAATCAACCATATGAACATGGTGCAAAGTGAACCACATATATATTACATAACACGAATTTTGTTGCTGTAGGTAGAATCATTTGTCATAAGAAACTGTATAAATGATTTGCTGGGTGAAAAGTAAGTTGATAATTTGTAATTAGATAGAAAGAAATTACAATATCTTCGTATCATAGAGTTAACAATGACCAAAAACAAGTTTTAAAAAGAAAAAGTTTACCCCTCTAATAATATAGGAGAAATTTTAGGGCCTAAGCCCAAACTTGTTAACAGTTAACACATCCTTAGTTATTTAAACAAAAAAAAAGTTGACTATGTCCACCCAAAACTTTATTGGGCCATAACTGGACTTACGGTTATATTTATCTTGTTAATATTGTGAATGTAACCTAGGTTAATGGTACTCGATGTATATAAGCCGCTTAGGCATAATCAATAAACGAAAAGAAAACCTTTTACAACCTCATAGGTTTCTTGACATGGTATCAGAGCAAAGATCTTGACTTCTCTTTGACCTCGTTTGATTGAAATTCTTTTACCTCCAATTTTTATTTCATCATGGCGTCTTCTCCATCTTCCGCGATTTCGATGAGTTCATCGGTTCGAGCTACCACTGAATCTCGAAGAAAAACGATTTCACCCTATGATCTCTCTTCAGGTGATAATCCGGGCATCGTCATCCCCAAACCTTTGCTGTGTGGTCCGAATTATGATGCATGGGCAACAAACATGCGATTGGCTCTTACATCTCAGAAGAAATTTGGGTTTGCTGATGGATCGATTCCCAACCCAGGAATCGATTCAGAAAATTATGAGGATTGGATTGCAAATAATGCTTTGGTGGTTTCCTGGATGAAGTTGACAATTGCAGATACCATCTCGGATTCAATGTCTCATCTCGATGATTCATACCAGCTTTGGACACATATCCAAAAACGTTATGGTGTGAAGAACGGGCAGCGTGTTCAGCGATTAAAGACTGAACTTGCTATGTGTCGACATTAAGGTGTGTCTCTAGATGAGTACTACGGCAAATTGTCTGGTCTATGGAAGAGTTTGGGCGATTACCAACAGGCCAAAACAATGGAAGAAGTGCAAAAAGAGAGAGAAGAGGACAAGCTGCATCAACTTTTAATGGGTCTCGATGAATCCGTTCATGCAACAGTGACGTCCTCTCTCCTCTCTCGAGTTCCTTTACCTTCTTTAGAAGAGGCGTATAATGTGTTGCAGCAAGAGGCAGAGTCCAAGTTGGCGAGTCAGTTTCATAACGAACGGGTTGATGCTGTCAGTTTTACGGTTCAAACGCAATCACGTTCGTCGCCGTCTCCGATGGAGTATCGTAATCACACTTACAAAATTTGTGGAAAGATTGGACATTTTGATGATAATTGTTTTCGAAAAATTGGCTATCCTGCTTGGTGGGTAGAAAAGCCAAAGAACAAGAGTTCCTCTGGAACAAATGGTGGTCGTTTCACTAGTCCAGCTCCGCTTCAGACCTCTCGTCCTCGTGGTTCCAATGAAGCTCCTCGTGGTGGATAAGCTAACACTGCAGTGGTTTCTCGTCCGCTTGGTTCAGCTCTGCACACAACGGCTCTTTCTGACGTTGATCGTGTGGGTCTCACCGGTCTCAATGATCATCAATGGAAGTCGTTAACTGCTTTCTGAATGCAAGTCTACCTCCCCCGATAACCTCAATGGTAAGTGGTTTTTTGAGTCTTGGATTATTGATACTGGTGCATCTAATCACATGACTGGCTCTTTGGATTTTTTAAGTGAGGTTTCTGATATGCCTCTGATTCTCATTAAGCTTCCTGATGGTCGTTTTACTATGTCGACTCGTCAAGGAACTGTTCGAATGGGTTCTTCTCTATGTTTGCAAGCTGTGTATTTTGTAGAGGAACTCAAATGTCACCTTATCTCAGTCTGTCAGTTAACTCGTGACAGTGGTTGTGTCTTTCAGATAACTGATCGGCTGTGCGTGGTTCAGGAACGCACTTCGGGGATGGTGATTGGTGCAGGTGAACAACGACACGGTTTGTATTTCTTTAGAGGAGTGGAGATTGCTTCAGCAGTTCGAGGGACGGATTTGCAGTCTTTGGAGCTGTGGCATAAGCGTTTAGGACATCCTTCCTCTAAAGCATTGGATTTTTTGGAGTTTTCTAGAAATAGCAGTTCCTTTGATTCTCATTCATGCCAGACTTGTATTAGAGCAAAACATACTAGAGATTCTTTTCCTTTGAGTACTACTAAATCTCAAAAGGCTTTTAATTTAATACATTGTGATTTTTGGGGTCTTTATCACAAGTCAGCTCTTTGTGGATCACGGTTTTTCTTAACTATTGTTGATGATTATTCCCGTGCGGTATGGATATACCTTCTTACTTCCAAAACAGAGGCTCCAACGCATCTGAAAATTTTTTTGGCTCTTGTTGAGCGACAATTTTCTGCTAAGGTTCGGACGATCCGCAGTGACAATGGATCGGAATTTATTTGTCTTCGTGATTTCTTTGCTTCCTCCGGCATTATTCATGAAACCTCTTGTGTCGGAACTCCGCAACAGAATGGTCGGGTTGAACGGAAACATCGACATATCCTCAATGTTGCTAGAGCACTTCGTTTTCAAGCTGCTCTGCCTATCGAATTTTGGGGATACTGTGCTCTCACAGCGGGTTACCTTATTAATCGAACTCCCACAAAGCTTTTAGATGGCAAAACACCATTTGAACTGATTTACGGTCGACCTCCTCCACTTCAACATTTACGTGTTTTTGGTTGTTTGTGTTTTGTTCACAATCAAAAGCATGGAGGTGATAAATTTGCACCAAGGAGTAAGCGATCTGTTTTTTTGGGTTATCCCTTTGCAAAGAAAGGATGGAGAGTTTATGATTTGGACACTGGTCTGGTTTCAGTTTCTCGCGATGTTCTCTAACAAGAAATAGAGTTCCCCTTTCTCGCCCTTGGTAGCGCTATCTCTCCATCTCTACCGGTATCGCCTTCTCCTGGTTGTTGAATCTCTTATTCCGGACGACGATGGTTTCAGTATGGTTCAAACTGCACCAAATTCTAGATCATCACCTTTGGTTGTGGCTCCTCCGTCGACATCAGTCTCGTAAACAGAGGATGCTCTGCCTGCTTCATCTCACACGTTCTTGGATGATATCTCAACGGATTTATTTGCTCCGTCGGTGGAAAGCACACCATCCTCACCGTCTGCGTTATCTCCGTCGTCGACACTAACAGACACGTCGACTGATCCTTCTCTTTCTCCCTCTCTGTCAAGTTATGTTCCTTCGTCTTCTCACTCCGACATCGAACATCTTTGGCGTGGGTGTCGGATCAAGAATCCTCCGGTGAAACTTGCAGATTACGTTACTACTCTACTGCATCGACCATATCCGTCTGCCACACCTTATCCCATTGATCAGTTTCTTTCTAGCTCAAGATTTTCGGATACGTATCAGGCATTTCTCTTGGCTATTACTTTCAGTCATGAACCCACATCCTACAATGAAGCAGTGCTTGATGAGAATTGGAGGAATGGTGTACAAGATGAGATTGTCGCACTTGAGGATCGCGGTACGTTCACCGTTTGTACTCTTCCGCCTGGTAAGAAGGCATTGGGGTGTAAATGGGTGTTCAAACTTAAATACAACTCTGATGGCACCTTAGAGAGACACAAAGCTCGATTAGTTGTTCATGGGAATCATCAAAAGGAGGGAGTTGATTTCAGTGAGACTTTTGCACCAGTGGCTAAGATGGTCACACTTCGGGCATTTCTACAACATGCTGCATCAAATAACTAGGAGGTTCATCAAATGGCTGTTCATAATGCGTTTTTGCATGGTGATCTTGATGAGGAAGTATACATGCAGTTCCCTCCGGGTTTCCGCACCGCTGATAAGACTCAGGTTTGCCGGCTTCACAAGTCTTTATATGGTCTAAAACAAGCCCCTCGATGTTGGTTTGCAAAATTAGGGTCTGCTTTAAAAGAATACGGGTTTGAACAGAATATTTTGGACTACTCTTTGTTTACATTCTCTGATTCTTCATCGTCTCTCCATGTGCTTGTGTATGTTGATGATCTGATTATTTTGGGTAGTTCTCTCGCCGTCGTTGACAAGTTCAAACATTATTTGAGTGATTGTTTTCACATGAAGAATCTTGGTCAGCTTCGTTACTTTCTTGGAATCAAAGTGGAAAGGAATTCGACTGGTTTTTATCTTTGCCAGCGCAAGTACACGCTTGACATCCTCACCAAAACAGGTTGTCTTGGCGTTAAACCTGTATCTTTTCCTGTGGAGCAAAACCACAAACTTGCATTGGCCAAAGGAAAAGATTTTGCCCTTCCTACTCGTTATTGCAGTCTTGTGGGACAGTTGATTTATCTCAGTGTTACTCGGCCTGAGTTGTCTTATGCGATCCATGTTTTGTCGCAATTTATGAGTAAACCGAAAGAGGCACACTGGACTGCTGCTCTGCGTGTTTTGTGTTACTTGAAACACAGTCCGGGTCAAGGTATTCTTCTCAAAGCTAATACGCCTTTGGTTCTCACTGGCTGGTGTGATTCTGATTATAGCAAGTGCCCTATCACTCGCCGATCTCTCACGGGTTGGCTTATTCAACTGGGCGATTCTCTGATCTCATGGAAAACTAAGAAGCATGATGTTGTTTCTCGTTCTTCTGCTGAAGCGGAATATCGTGCGATGGCTGACACGGTCTCGGAAATCTTATGGCTGCAAGGTCTGTTACCATCTCTTGGCATCGATTGTTCAGCTTCTACGGTTTTGTATTCCGATAGTCTCTCGACGATTTTCTTGGCAAAGAATCCCGTTTACCATGCTCGAACAAAGCATATTGAGAATGACTGTCACTTTATTCGTGATGAGATTTTGCATGGTGTCATTACACCTATTCATGTGTATACTTCTCAACAACTTCCCAATATTATGACCAAAGCTTTGGGGAAGAAAGAGTTTGATGCTTTCCTTGTCAAGATGGGTGTTTGTAATCTGCACACTCCATCTTGAGGGGGGATATTGGGCCATAATTGGGCTTACGGTTATATTTATCTTGTTAATATTGTGAATGTAACCTAGATTAATGGTACTCGTTGTATATAAGCCGCTTAGACATAATCAATAAACGAAAAGAAAACCTTTTACAACCTCCTAGATTTCTTGACAAACTTTCTGCCCATATTAGTCTTACTGTTTTATTTTTCTTAAATGTTCCAAATATGAAAAAATTGTAACGTTCCAAAAATATACAAGCACTAATGAACTGTATCAATAAGCACTTTACGCTGAAGTATCCTAGGGAAAGAGTCATACTAGGATGTGCAACGCATCCATGTTGCAACCCTTTCTTAAACCGAAAGAAAATAACAAAGAACTGTTATACATAATTTCAAAACTGTTGAACTATGAATGGATATTGGTTGCAAGTAGTGTGGTTTCTCATGGTTGACTGGAGGATGGAGGTGGGTAGGTACAACAAGGCAGTTCACCGTTTTCTCAGAGTTGAACGTTCACCGTTTGTACTCTTCCGCCTGGTAAGAAGGCATTGGGGTGTAAATGGGTGTTCAAACTTAAATACAACTCTGATGGCACCTTAGAGAGACACAAAGCTCGATTAGTTGTTCATGGGAATCATCAAAAGGAGGGAGTTGATTTCAGTGAGACTTTTGCACCAGTGGCTAAGATGGTCACACTTCGGGCATTTCTACAACATGATGCATCAAATAACTGGGAGGTTCATCAAATGGATGTTCATAATGGGTTTTTGCATGGTGATCTTGATGAGGAAGTATATATGCAGTTCCCTCCGGGTTTCCGCACCGCTGATAAGACTCAGGTTTGCCGGCTTCACAAGTCTTTATATGGTCTAAAACAAGCCCCTTGATGTTGGTTTGCGAAATTAGGGTCTGCTTTAAAAGAATACGGGTTTGAACAGAATTTTCGGACTACTCTTTGTTTACATTCTCTGATTCTTCATCGTCTCTCCATGTGCTTGTGTATGTTGATGATCTGATTATTTTGGGTAGTTCTCTCGCCGTCGTTGACAAGTTCAAACATTATTTGAGTGATTGTTTTCACATGAAGAATCTTGGTCAGCTTCGTTACTTTCTTGGAATCAAAGTGGAAAGGAATTCGACTGGTTTTTATCTTTGCCAGCGCAAGTACACGCTTGACATCCTCACCAAAACAGGTTGTCTTGGCGTTAAACCTGTATCTTTTCCTATGGAGCAAAACCACAAACTTGCATTGGCCAAAGGAAAAGATTTTGCCCTTCCTACTCGTTATTGCAGTCTTGTGGGACAGTTGATTTATCTCAGTGTTACTCGGCCTGAGTTGTCTTATGCGATCCATGTTTTGTCGCAATTTATGAGTAAACCGAAAGAGGCACACTGGACTGCTGCTCTGCGTGTTTTGTGTTACTTGAAACACAGTCCGGGTCAAGGTATTCTTCTCAAAGCTAATACGCCTTTGGTTCTCACTGGCTGGTGTGATTCTGATTATAGCAAGTGCCCTATCACTCGCCGATCTCTCACGGGTTGGCTTATTCAACTGGGCGATTCTCTGATCTCATGGAAAACTAAGAAGCATGATGTTGTTTCTCGTTCTTCTGCTGAAGCGGAATATCGTGCGATGGCTGACACGGTCTCGGAAATCTTATGGCTGCGAGGTCTGTTACCATCTCTTGGCATCGATTGTTCAGCTTCTACGGTTTTGTATTCCGATAGTCTCTCGACGATTTTCTTGGCAAAGAAGCCCGTTTACCATGCTCGAACAAAGCATATTGAGAATGACTGTCACTTTATTCGTGATGAGATTTTGCATGGTGTCATTACACCTATTCATGTGTATACTTCTCAACAACTTGCCGATATTATGACCAAAGCTTTGGGGAAGAAAGAGTTTGATGCTTTCCTTGTCAAGATGGGTGTTTGTAATCTACACACTCCATCTTGAGGGGGGATATTGGGCCATAATTGGGCTTACGGTTATATTTATCTTGTTAATATTGTGAATGTAACCTAGATTAATGGTACTCGTTGTATATAAGCCGCTTAGACATAATCAATAAACGAAAAGAAAACCTTTTACAACCTCCTAGATTTCTTGACAAACTTTCTGCCCATATTAGTCTTACTGTTTTATTTTTCTTAAATGTTCCAAATATGAAAAAATTGTAACGTTCCAAAAATATACAAGCACTAATGAACTGTATCAATAAGCACTTTACGCTGAAGTATCATAGGGAAAGAGTCATACTAGGATGTGCAACGCATCCATGTTGCAACCCTTTCTTAAACCGAAAGACAATAACAAAGAACTGTTATACATAATTTCAAAACTGTTGAACTATGAATGGATATTGGTTGCAAGTAGTGTGGTTTCTCATGGTGGACTGGAGGATGGAGGTGGGTAGGTACAACAAGGCAGAAAATAAATAAATTTACATGCCATCTTGATACTATGTCCAACCTGCTGTAGCCATCATGTCTCTCGCTCCATTAAAAGCATGTGAAGTGATTCCGTGATTAATGAATCGTTTACAGATCGGACTTATATGGTAGATTAAACAGTGAAATAACGAAATAGCTGAATAATTGTTAGCAGAACAAAATAAGTTAAGTAAAAATTTGTGAATTAATTATAAAATGATAAAAAGTAATCTTAGTCGTGCGTGTCTTATATTTTCTAATTATATATTTCTATAGCCGAATTATGTCTTGATAAGATGAAAACATAACTAAGTGGTATGCCACTCATATTTTATATATATCAATTATGACCATTGGAGAAGAGTTCTCCTTTAGACTATGAGTTTTTTCTTTTGTTTGTTAAAGAGACTAGGAGAGTAGGAGATTTAGTTGTGTCTGGATTGTTTTGGCCATACGTGCACACTTGTGCAATAGCGTAGAATAATAATCCGTTAACTCTAGATATGTTGTCAATAGCGGACCTAGGACTGTTTTTTACCCAGGTCAGACTTAAGTAAAAAAGAAAAATTAATGGCTACCAAATGTATTTTTACTTGTAACAATAAAGAAATTTTTGAAATTTGGGGAGGTCAAATGACCCCCCTTTCATGTACGTAGGTCCGCCGGTGTATGTTGTAAATTATTATTTTCATTTTTATTCTTCAGCAATAATCATATAAAGTCATCAGTATGCACGTAAATGAGTGAGTTTTTTTTTTTTCTTTCTTTCTTTGTTCAATATGACTTATTTTATATGTAACTCTCGTTTACATTATCTCTTTTCAGTGAAACAGACGGCAAGAAAGGCAAGTAATCTAATCTCACAAGCCAACTGCTTCTTCAAACCATTTTAATTTAAATTGTTTCGAGTGTGCCAAATAAATTATAGAATTATTTGAGTCTTTTAGTTTAGGAAGGAATCATAATAATAGAGACATGTCTACAATAATGTTTATTTCTTATCGGTAACTTGTAAGACTTTAGATCCATCCATAGTAGTATCACAAATAACTCAATAAGAATCTCGCGTACATAATCAATCCTATCCACGCGCTGAATCTGACGCGCTCCAATTTGTGTGGACATGACATATTTTGGTTTGCCAAATCAAACCACACTGACGTCTCATCTCTTCCTTCCCCATATTTTGTCTAACCAAAACCAATAATTGTGGCCATCACATTTAAATCTTTTCATTTTTACACTATTGTTTTTTTAAAACTTATTTGTTTAACCGCCTTAACTTTTGAAAATATCTCTACCAACTCTGAAATTAATTAGGATTTTAAAACCGGATTTTGGTCTCAGAAATTTTTATTTTATCTTTAATAATGGTAATAACAAGAATAAATATACGATACATATGTATTAATTTAAGAAGAATTTGATTAATTTTTCCTAGTAGAAAGGTTTGAATAACAATTTCGGCCTAGTGTTTTTTCAATTAAAAAAAAAAACTGAAAATGACATGAATTTAAAAAAAAATTAGAAAAAGGGATATGCGAAAAAGGATGATAATTATTAAAAATAATTTGTTTTGGCTTTATTTCTCTCAGTTTTTTCTAACATAGATCAACAAGTTAATATCATTTTTTCATTATATAACCTTTTTTTCCTAATAACACAATTTATTTATCCTATTTTCTACATCTTAAACTTTAGTTCACTATAGAGTTATAAAAATTTCCAACCCCCATATGATATCTTATCTACAAAGAAGCCCATACATGAATTATCTTCATTTATATTAGATCCCTTATTTGTTTCTTTTTTCGGTTTAGATTCCGTTTCAACTTGTTTGATGCACACATAAGTTTTTCTTGTTTCGCTACCTGTTCAAAATTCATTTGGATTTTTCCTATCTATTTTCAACTTTCTAATGAAAAATTTGGAACAAGTCACCATTATTATTTTAGAAATGAAATAATAGTGACAAACGAAAACATAAAAAATAGGAAAAGAAACAATTATTACGCTTATCTCATTTGGCTTTAAATATACCCCACCACCATAGCTTGTCCATCATACAATCGTCTTCTTCATCTTTTTCTCTTCTTCTTCAACAAGAAAACACTTGAAGAAGAAATGGGTTACCTTAAGCCAGTCATGGCGATCCTTTTCCTAGCGATGGTCGCAGTTTCATCGGCCATGGACATGTCAATCATCTCCTACGACGAGAAGCACGGGGTCTCCTCTTCCGGTGGCCGGAGCGAAGCAGAGGTTAGGAGTATGTACGAGGAGTGGTTGGTGAAACACGGGAAGGTTCAGAACCAGAACTCTCTTCTTGGTGAGAAAGATCGGTTCGAGATCTTTAAGGACAATCTCCGTTTCATCGACGATCACAACGAGAAGAATCTTGGTTATAGATTGGGGTTGACTCGTTTTGCGGATCTTACCAACGATGAGTATAGATCCATGTACCTTGGAGCTAAGACGCACAAGAAAGGTGAGAGAAGGACTAGCCATCGGTACAAGGCTCGTGTCGGTGATGAGCTACCGGAGTTTGTTGACTGGAGGAAAAAAGGAGCCGTGGCTGAGGTCAAAGATCAGGGAGGCTGCGGTAAGTTTCAGTTCACTAGATCTAACTCTAACCAATCATTTTGTATTTTACTCTAGTATAGTAATATTCTTATAATATCTCTCTGATTTTTTCAAAAAGTATTGGAACTTCTGAAAATGACATAATTGCCCCTTCAGGAATGAGGGTGGTCTGTTGGCAAAACATAACTCAGTTAATGTTATGAAATGAATTTAAGTTGACAAATCATCAGAAGCGTAGAGGTTATTACTTTATTAGAGACTTGTTTAAATTGACAAATATTTGTAGCTTTGTGGTTTGTATTAGTACTTTAGTAGTCGTTGTGACATTTAGCCTGGGTTCAAATATGCAGATTACAGATGAGGTTTTGTTCGGTTGGGAAATCTTGAATATATTCATTTTGATTATATGTAATGCGTAGTCAAAATTATCAAAGAAATTGCCAAAAGATCGAGTCGGTCGGTGGGTGATTGTTTATTAGTAGAAATGTTCTGTTTGATATTAATGGTTTATCTTGTAAGCTGATATAGATGACATAAATGAAGTAAAGTAACTAATTTCATCTTGTTTGTTTTGTTCCTTTGGGTAATTAAGGGAGTTGTTGGGCGTTCTCAGCCATTGGAGCAGTGGAGGGGATAAACCAAATCGTAACCGGAAACTTAACAACCTTGTCCGAACAAGAGCTGGTCGATTGTGACACTTCATACAATGAAGGTTGTAACGGAGGTCTCATGGACTATGCTTTTGAGTTCATCATCAAGAATGGTGGAATCGATACAGACAAAGATTATCCTTACAAGGGTCTTGATGGACGTTGTGACCAGATCAGGGTAAGTACATTGGTTTTTGTTTTGATCAGGAATTACATTTGATCACTAACAACTTATGATTCTTATATCAATCCCCTCGTGGCTTTCTTGTTTCAGAAAAACGCTAAAGTTGTCACAATCGATTCCTATGAGGATGTTCCTGTTTACAGCGAGGAATCGTTGAAGAAAGCAGTTGCTAATCAACCCATCAGTGTCGCCATTGAGGCTGGTGGTCGTGCGTTCCAGCTCTATGTTTCGGTAACTAAATAAGCCATCTTCTCGTAGTTATTAAGTAGCTTTTTTTTATCTCAAAATGTTCATAGTGCTACTCACTTGTGTTCTAATGTGTTGATGTGTTATTTTCCTCTTTAAGGGTATATTTGATGGAACTTGTGGAACACAAGTAGACCATGGAGTTGTGGCGATTGGATACGGAACTGAGAACGGCAAAGACTACTGGATTGTGAGAAACTCATGGGGTAAAAGCTGGGGAGAGAGTGGATACTTAAAGATGGAGCGTAACATCGCCTCTTCATCAGGAAAATGTGGTATCGCAATTGAACCTTCATACCCGGTCAAGAATGGCGCAAACCCGCCAAACCCGGGACCTTCACCTCCATCTCCCATCAAGCCACCAACCCAATGTGACAGTTACTACACTTGTCCTGACACCGCTACTTGTTGCTGTCTCTTTGAGTATGGAAAGTATTGCTTTGCTTGGGGATGTTGCCCATTAGAAGCAGCCACTTGCTGTGATGACAACTCTAGTTGCTGCCCTCACGAGTACCCGGTTTGTGACATTGATCATGGAACCTGTTTAATGGTAAGTTCTGATTCTCTTACTTTCAATAACACATACAATTTTAAAACGGTAATGCTTGAATCTCACCTAATCCTTTTTGGGAATATGTCATTTGCAGAGCAAGAACAGTCCATTAAGTGTTAAGGCCTTAAAGCGTAAACCCGCAACGGCATTCTGGTCCCTAGGAAGGAAGAACATTGCGTAAAGAGAAGATGAAGGCAATGAACAATTGCTTCTTCAGAGAGGACGACTCTGACTCACACATGAGAGAAGAGATATCTCTGAAGGGATTTATCAGATGTTTTTTAATGTTTGTTGTTTATGCCATAACTAGATTACATAAAAAACAATGCAGCTGTTGGGTTTCGTGTATATAGAAAAAAACACCCTAAGTTTCATAGTTGGGTTTCATTGATACAGTAAATTTATTGTTAATTCAAGAAAGTTTAATATTCATGGCTATGTTATGGAAGATCCCTTTGCTTCTATGAAATAAAGTTCCACATTCCGTCCAGATCATTTTTGCTTTTAATTTAGTAGGATCTTTGGTTGTTACGAAGTCATCAGGCATGGCCTAACTTTTTTAATCTATAACACGATCTAGTGGAGTTAAACTCCATTAAAAAAATCAGAGAAATGAACCGTTAACTATTTGATTTTCCCCTAAAAAAATTAACTTTTTAGTTTTCGTTTTAACAAATTAATTATTTAATTTTGATTTTGTTTTTGAATTTTTTTTTTGTTTTGTTTTGAAAGGTTTTTTATGTGTATCCTTTAGAACCGGTGAATTTTGTCTTTTTAATTAATCATAGTATATATATTTTTTTTTTCAAATTTAAACTATATATTTCTTAATATTATTATTATTATATACAAGGCTCTTCATATCTCAAATTGAGTTGTTCTAAGGTAACATTGATACTATGCATTCAGGCTCCAATATAGTCTCTTATTCAGACTTTCAGAGCCGACCATGACTAAGTTAGCAAAAGCTTAGGCTTGCGGCCGCTTAAACATACACCTATTTAATCAATACATACTTTTTTGCACTATATTCGGTAGCTCTGTTAGTTAAAAGTGAATTTTTTGTTGGATTCGACCCTCATAGAGGGAGGTAATGTTTTTTTTTTAATAGTTCATAGATAATTATTTGGTCAAAATTCTTTTTTTTTTGGTATACGGCCATCGATCACATAGCACCGCCTCTAGCTATATTTGGGACAGAAGCACATGAAGTTTGGGAAGTATAGTGTTCTTTATTGACTGAAATAAGCAAACTCCAACATAAAACGAAAATTCCAAAATTTCTAATTTATATTTATTGAACTTTACCAACTTTCACCAAAACTAAACCTTTTCTGGGTATTTTGAATAGTCTCTGATAGTATATATTTTAATTAATTATGTAGACTAAAAAATTCAAAATCATAAAAAAAGAAAAAGAATTAGTAAAACAAAGAAGTCCAAATGAGAATTTCAAAATTAACCTTTTTAAAAAATGTTCCCTAATTTTTAATTAAAAATGTCACAAAAAATATAATATTTATCCAATATTTGTGTAAGCTTATAAAAATATACACAAACTACATATATATTGTATATTTTATAGAGACCTCTTAAAAACTTTAGAAAAACTATGCAAACTTATTCTCAATTAATTAGGTTGTTCAAAAAAAAAAAAAATTCTCAATTAATTAAAGTTTAAAGGTAATAATTCTAACTTGTCCTTTTCCTTTTAAAATATAATTTGTTGATTCTCTTCTTTATTTATTTTAGATGTTACTTTCTTAATTAAATAACATAATAACAATACCAATTAATAGAGTAAAAGAATCAATAAATATATTAAAATCTTCCTCAGTTTGTTTCCTCTAAAATGGGTTCTAGAAGAGAACCATATTGTTTTGAAAAACTTAAAAACAAATACAACACCATATTATAACTAAAATAATAATCACACAACCCAACAGAACAAACCGAAACAAAAACAAATAAAACAATTTCACACTCTTAAGCAACAGCTTCCCCAAAACTAATTCTCAACCTTTCCCTTTAAATTAAACCAACGCTCAAATCTCTCACTAACCGACAATAACCAAAATATCAAAATCAAAATCAAAATTCTCCTCTCCGCCGCAGACGACGACGACGACTACGACCATCGGAGACCTTCGTGGATGGGCCAATCAACCTCCGCCGCCGGCAATTCAATCCTTAATCAACGGAGAACCAAATCGTTCTCACTAAAATTCCCGATTCAATCGCTCGAATCTGAGATTTCACAACCTGACTACACATCGTATTTACCCGACGAGTGCTTAGCTTTAGTCTTCCAGTTCTTAAACTCCGGTAACCGGAAAAGATGTGCTCTGGTTTGTCGACG
Organism: Camelina sativa; assembly: GCF_030686135.1. NCBI lineage: Eukaryota > Viridiplantae > Streptophyta > Magnoliopsida > Brassicales > Brassicaceae > Camelina > Camelina sativa. The sequence goes on along the minus strand of NC_141896.1, from coordinate 31,713,744 downwards.
GTGGATGATCGTTGAAGGACAGAATCGTTACCGTCTCTCTCTCCATGCTCGTTCAGATCTGATTACTTCGGTACCTTCTCTCTTCTCTCGATTCGATTCCGTTACGAAGCTCTCGTTGAAATGCGACCGTAGATCTGTTAGTATCGGAGACGAAGCGCTTGTTAAGATCTCTCTCCGGTGTCCGAATCTGAAGAGGCTTAAGCTTAGAGCTTGCCGTGAGCTCACCGATGTAGGTATGGCTGCTTTTGCTGAGAATTGTAAAGGTTTGAGGATATTCTCTTGTGGATCTTGTGATTTTGGAGCTAAAGGTGTGAAAGCTGTGCTTGATCACTGCTCGAACCTCGAGGAGTTATCGATTAAGCGTCTCCGTGGATTCACCGATGTAGCTCCCGAGTTGGTTGGTCCTGGTGTTGCTGCTTCGTCTCTTAAGTCGATTTGCTTGAAGGAGCTTTATAATGGTCAGTGTTTCGGTCCGGTGATCGTTGGTGCGAAGAATCTTAGATCTTTGAAGCTTTTTAGGTGTTCTGGTGACTGGGACATGCTTCTTCAAGAGATGGCTGTTAAGGATCATGGTATAGTTGAGATACATTTGGAACGGATGCAAGTGAGTGATGTAGCTCTCACTGCGGTATCGAATTGCTCGAGTCTTGAGATTTTGCATCTTGTGAAGACACCTGAATGCACGAATTTCGGATTAGCTGCGATTGCAGAGAAGTGTAAGCGTTTGAGAAAGCTTCATATTGATGGTTGGAAAGCGAATTTGATTGGGGACGAAGGTCTTGTGGCTGTGGCTAAGTTTTGCTCTCAGTTACAGGAACTGGTTCTGATTGGAGTGAATCCAACTACGTTAAGTTTAGGAATGTTGGCTGCGAAATGTCAGAATCTCGAAAGATTGGCACTTTGTGGTTGTGATACGTTTGGTGATCCTGAGCTTTCTTGTATTGCGGCAAAATGTCCGGCTTTACGTAAATTATGTATCAAGAACTGTCCCATTTCGGATGTGGGAATCGAGAATCTTGCAAACGGATGCCCTGGTTTAACCAAAGTAAAAATCAAGAAATGCAAGGGAGTTATGGGTGGGTGCGCAGACTGGTTAAGATCGGTTAGGCCTATGCTTTCGGTTAACGCAGACACCGTGGAACCAGAACATCAAGAAGAAGAAGCAAGCAATGATGCTGTAGGAGACTTGCAAGAAAACAGAATCGAGTTCCCTCATTTGAACAGCCAGATCATGGCACCAAGTATTGCGTCAAGCAGTAGAAGCCGTTCAGGGTATTTCAAATCAGGCATTGGACTGTTCAGCGGAATGAGTTTAGTAGCTTGCACTTCGAGACAACGACGGGCAAGCAGGTGATTGGCTGCGCTCAGCCAATATTGTGTTAATTACTTGATCATGTTGTTTCTTACAAACGCAATTGTATATATATGGGAGTAGATTGTTTGTTGCATTACTCAACTGAATATTACTTCGTGACTGATCTATCACGTGGCCAACACTTGATAGAAACATCACATCCGCAATATGGTTACCAAAACTGAAGACTTACCAAGACTCCATTATCTGTAACTTCTTCGGTTATAACTCTTAGAACTAACAGTGTTCTCCTCCAGGTTGTAGAAGAAACACAAAGTATTAATTGCAGCCATATTCTTCCACGAAGGCGGCAAAAGTAATATGAGCTTCACCCATTCTTTCTTCATTGCATTCTCGAAAACTCACAGCTCACAAGATGTCGCTAATATTTTTCTATCTAAAATTTGTTTCTCAAGTCTCATTATCTATTAAAAATGTATCTATTAAAACGCAGTAGCGGATAGGTAGAACTGTAGAAGTAAGCCAAATAATATGAAGAAGAATAATAAGATCAATGTCATTGAGAGTTTAGACAACATCAGTAAAGCAAGGATCAATTGAAGTGGAAATATAGTAAGAGTTAGAAACGATACAAGCGAAACGAAAAGAAGAAAAAAAAAAACTATTAGAACCAAATTAGTGAGCAACCTCAATGTTGTTGCAGAAACATCAGATTCTCAACATAATTTTGTGAGGAAGAATAATGATTCATGAGGATCTTGACCCGTGGATACTTTGTCTTTCATTCCTTTGATTTCAACTCTTGGAACATGCTCTATCACTGGATTGTAGAAGTTAACATACAGTATAATGGATCGGTCAAACGACTTGATGACCTCCAAACAATTTCACCCGTATCACTTGCCCAGATTGATTTCTTAATGTCCCCAATAGCTGAATAAGGCTAATACTTTTCTATGTAAAATTTGTTTCTCAAGTCTAGGTAATCTTTAAGTGATACATATTTACACTAAAAAAAAAGCAGTAGCAAGCAGACCAATATGAGCAAGAATAACAAGATCGATGTCATTGAAAGAGTTTAGACAATGATAAAGTGAAGTGGAAATATAGTAAAAGCTCAGAAAACTATTAATTAGAATCAGACCCCCATGATCAGCCGCCTCAATGTTATTTCAGAAACATCACATTCTCAATATAGTTTGGAAAGATGAAGAATTCAGAAGGGTAATGTCCATCTTGACCCATCAATACCTTGTCTTCAATTCCTTCGATTGTAATTCTCCTAACACTCTCTTTCGCCAGATTATAGTAGGAAACATAGAATGGACAGGTAGAACGACTTGACGCACACAAAATGTCACCCGTATCAGATACCCTTATAGCCTCAAAGGTTGTATTTGGAAAAACAAAGTTTTGCTTCGACCATTCCACTTTTTTGGTGTCATCTAGAACCCATAGCTGAGCAAGACCAGTGTGAGGAAAAAGCACTAGGACACCTAATTTTCCCTTATAGTTTATTAGACACAAAAGGTCGACATATATTTTTATTTGTATAAAACTAAATTTCTCAGACCTAACATCAAAACATACTGTTAGGGGTTGATCCACACCCCAAACAACAGGCTTGGCCCAGAAAAAGCCCATGACAAATCTCCAGAGAAAAGGAGGGTACTATGGTCTTTTTGTATAAACGAACCGACACGATTCCCTATAAAGGGAGACGTACGGTCCGCAAAAAAGGGATGGAGAAAAAAGGGAAAGAATCGAGATAGCAAGTACAAAAAGCCTCAGCTCGTCCAAGTCAAATCTACAGTTTAGACCCAATAGCTCGGAGGATCGATGAGATAGCAGCTCATCGATTATCCACGTTTGTACTTGTAACTCGTTTAAATCGAGTTGTAATCCGTCCTTTTGTGTTTCGACATCAATATAATAAAAGAGAACTTCGACCCTCCTTTGACCGAACTAAACATACTAATTGTGACCGATCTGGACATCAACAATTTGGCGCGCCAGGTAGGGGGAGCCAAGTCAAAGTTTTCTAAAAAATTGAAGAACGGACCTACACCGATTAGACGAGATGACAATAACTGACAAGGAAAAGAGCAAGGAAGGAAGCTCGTCGGGGGAAACGACTACCCCGGCAATGGAACAGACGGACCAGGCAGTCCTCCCCACGCCAGACGCTCCAAGAAAGGTCGTGACGGTCGACAGCCCGGAAACTTTTGTCATAGCTACAAACCTCATGACCCCGGCGACCGTAGAACCAATACAGGTCCCAACGCAGCTTACTTTGCTCAACAGTCAGCCCGTCTCGAGCATTGACGAACTGTTCCGCGGAATCTTAACACGCCTTGACCAGCAAGAAGAGCGAACCAATAGCCGATTGGATGCACTCACCACGGCACAGTTTAACTCACAAGATGAAATCAACCATCTCAACAACGCTCGGCTCAACCCAGTGAACTTCACCTCGGTGAGAACGACGCCAGGATCGTATGTGCAAACCAGCGGGTTAGGACGTAATCCTGCTCAGCACCCTATCGAGCGAAGTAACGACGTAACTGATCTAACGAAGGACGCCGAGCTAAAAGAAATCAAAGAGCAAATGAAAGAAATGGCCGCAATGATTCAAAAAGCAACGGACAAGGCACCCCAAGTCGGACTTATGCTCGAAGCAACACAGCGAACTCCGTTCTCTCGAAGACTCGCTACAACGACGGTCAGACGGGCAGTCAAACCACGGTTGGGTCACTATGATGGAACGGTCGACCCGCGAGATTTCTTACTCACCTTTGGCGTAGCCCTCGGCCCTTTACAGTTCAGCCCGGCGGAATACGATGCTGGAGCTTGTCAAGTTTTCGCCGAGCATCTAACAGGAACCGCATTGAGCTGGTTCTCGAGACTCCCACCCGGATCAATCGATAGTATCAGAGAGTTGATAACCGAATTTTTGAAGCAGTTTTCTAGTCTGTTCGAGGATAAGAATTCCCATGCCGACTTATACGCCTTAACTCAGCACAAGGGAGAATCGCTTCGGTCCTTTATAGGGCGATTGAAGGAAGTTTACGTCAACATTTCAATTCCGGACGCGGCCGCAATTGTCGCACTTCGAAATGCACTCTGGTATGAATCTCGGTTCAAGGAAGAGCTGTCTTTAACGCACATCGAGACCGTCGCCGAGGCATTACTCCGAGCTGCAAAACACATTGGACTCGAGGAAGAGAAAGCTATCAATGCTAAGAAGCATTCTTCGGAAGCAAGTGCGATACCCAAACAGCCAGTAGCCGCAGCTCCAAAAGTTGACTACGTCGAGCCTCGACAACATTTCATCAAAAACCAAGATCGAACTCGCCGAACCTTTGCGATCGGCAAAAATAAGTATATACGGAAGGAGGGAGGCGAGAATAGTGCAACCCCGTACTGCGACTACCATCAGAGTACCACCCACGCAACTGACGAGTGTCATTACCTCCAGAAGGTCTTGATGGAGCGATACAAGAAAGGGGCAATAGTCGTCGAGCCCGACAGAAGCAAGACAACCCGACCGGGACGAAGCGACGCCAAGCGCGCCGAGTATATCGCTCGAAAATTCGTCAAGGACTCAAAAGTACTAGCCGACCAAAGCGAAGACGAGATGGAAATTCAAAACCTACTCACCGAACGGCGCGAAGACAGCGGTAACGAAAAACGACCGCATACAGACCGCAAGCCCGACCAACGTCCTCCGACAATACGACGAATCAACATGATAATGGGCGGGCTAGCCGGATGCAACGATTCGGTCAGAGCGATCAGAGATTATACTAAGAAGGCTGAAATGACAAAATCTTGGCCGTCAAGGTTCGAGGCCGAAGGCATGCCAATCACTTTCGACGGAAAAGATCTAGAAGGTTTGGATCTACCGCATAACGATCCATTGGTCGTCGAGCTCTTAATCGGTGAAAGTGAGGTGACGAGAATATTGATCGACAATGGAAGCTCAGTCAACGTCATTTTCAGAGACGTGTTGGCCAAAATGGAAGTCGGCGAACGAGACATTATGCCAGAATGTCACTCTTTAACGGGCTTTAACGGAGATCATCTTATGTCCGTCGGCACCATCACTTTACCGATCTTCGTTGGGGGGATAGCCAGATACTTCCGATTCGCAGTTATTGACAAGCCGACAATCTACAACGTCATTCTTGGAACCCCATGGCTCCACAAGATGAAAGCCGTCCCGTCAACATATCATCAGTGCGTTAAGTTCCCAACTTCGAAAGGAATATACACACTACGTGGCAATCAGCAAACCGCGCGGGCCTGTTTCCTGATCGAGCATAAGCTTCGCACCGGAAAGAAATTATAGCAATCAAAGCAGTGGGTCGGCGACAGTAGCACGTCACCGACAGACGGAAAGCCGACTGCCGTCCAGCAGGGCATTGCCGCGGTCGAGGAGGTGAACCTAGACGAGAACGACAAAAAACGATGCGTAAACATCGGCACAGAGATAACATCCGCCATGAGGAACGAGTTGATACTCTTCCTCAAAACCAACATCTCAACGTTCGCATGGAGCATGACCGACATGAAAGGAATCGACCCAAGTGTCACGACCCATGAGCTTAATGCCGACCAAACGCATAAGCCGGTTAAACAGAGACGGCGCAAGTTAGGCCCTGAACGATCACAAGCAGTGAACGACGAAGTTGACAAACTCCTCGGTGCCGGGTCAATCGTAGAAGTAAAGTATCCAGAGTGGCTAGCTAATCCGGTGGTCGTCAAAAAGAAGAATGGAAAGTGGCGAATTTGCGTCGATTTTACCGACCTTAATAAGGCTTGCCCAAAGGATAGTTTCCCATTGCCAAGAATCGATCAGCTCGTCGAAGTGACTGCAGGCAACGAGCTGTTAATCTTTATGGACGCCTTCTCCGTTTACAACCAGATTTTAATGCACAAGGACGACCAGGAAAAAACATCATTTATCACAGATAGAGGGACGTACTGCTACAAGGTCATGCCTTTCGGCCTGAAAAATGTGGGAGCAACGTATCAGCGATTAGTCAATAAGATGTTTGCCGAGCAACTCGGCCGGACTATGGAGGTCTACATCGACGATATGCTCGTCAAGTCGCAGCACGCAAAGGATCATATCACTCATCTGCGACAATGCTTCGATACCCTTAATAAGTATGGGATGAAGCTTAACCCGGCCAAATGCACATTTGCAGTCAAATCCGGCGAATTCCTTGGGTACCTGGTAACCAGACGAGGCATCGAGGCGAACCCGAAGCAAATTAAGGCGATCATTGATCTACCACAACCAAAGAACGCCAGAGAAGTACAACGATTAACTGGACAGATCGCTCCTCTAAACCGTTTTATATCCAGATCAACCGACAAGTGTCTACCATTTTACCAGCTTCTCAAAACAAAGGGCAAGTTCGAGTGGACCGAGGCCTGTCACAGCGCGTTTAACGAGCTAAAGAACTATTTATCGACCCCACCGATCTTAGCAAAACCGGAGCTCGGCGAAATCTTATTTATTTATATCGCGGTCTCAGAGTCGGCCGTCAGCGGTGTACTCGTTAAAGACGATCGAGGAGAACAACGACCCATCTTCTATATAAGCAAATCACTCGACGACGCGGAAACTCGTTACCCGACAGTCGAGAAGGTTGCCCTAGCAGTCGTCACGTCCGCAAGAAAGCTCCGACCGTATTTCCAGTCGCACACTGTCGCTGTCCTGTCCAACCAACCTTTACGATCTATACTGCACAGCCCGAGTCAATCGGGCCGACTAACAAAATGGGCAATCGAACTTAGCGAGTACGACATTGAGTATCGAACTCGTCCAGCTGCAAAGTCCCAAGTACTCGCTGACTTTCTGATCGAACTACCGTTCGGGGAAGCCGAACCAACACCCACTGACCCGTCAGATGACCGGTGGACCCTACATGTGGACGGGGCATCCTCTCATCTTGGATCAGGGATAGGGATTCGACTAACTTCGCCGACTGGAGAAATTTTGGAGCAGTCCTTCCGTCTCCGATTCCAAGCAACCAACAACGTCGCTGAGTACGAAGCACTCATCGCCGGGCTTAAGCTCACTAACGGAATGCAGATCAAACGGATACGAGCTTTTTGCGATTCTCAGCTTGACACCAACCAGTTCAGCGGCGAGTACGACACTAAAAGCGAACCCATGGCAGCCTACCTCGACGTCGTCAAGATTCTGGCAAAACGTTTTGACGAATTCGAGCTCATCAAAATCCCCAGAGGGGACAACGCTCCGGCCGATGCTTTGGCAGCACTCGCTTCGACGTCGGATCCCGAGCTGCGACGAATCATCCCGGTAGAAAGCATTAACACGCCGAGCATAAGTGAAACGCATTCCGAGACTTGTCTCGCACTCCACCAGCCTAATGAAATCAGAACCACCTATCGAACGATGAGGACACACCGAGGGTGCGAACCTGCATCTGACAGCGACGCGACAGATTGGCGAGTTGAAATCCGAGCATACCTAGCTGACGGCGACGTGCCGACGGACAAATGGGCTAAGCGGAGATTAAAGGCTAAAGCCGCCCACTACACCTTGATGAAAGATCATTTGCTTCGATGGACGGCGTCAGGAGCCCTTTTGCTTTGCATACACGGCGACGACACTGAACGCGTGATGATGGAGACACATGAAGGAGCTGGGGGAAATCACTCAGGTGGCCGAGCCCTAGCACTACGAATCAAGAAGCACGACCATTATTGGCCAACTATGATATCCGATTGCGAAAAGTTCGTCGCTAAGTGCAAAAAATGCCAGCGACACGCCCCCATTATTCATCAGCCGACTGAACTCCTACGAGCCGGAATAGCTCCTTACCCTTTCATGCGTTGGGCAATAGACATCATTGGACCACTACCAATTTCCAGACAAAAGCGATACATACTCGTCCTAACCGATTATTTCACCAAATGGGTCGAAGCCGAATCTTATGCAAATATCAAAGCTCGGGACGTCCAACTCTTCGTCTGGAAATACGTCATCTGTCGCCACGGTCTCCCATATGAAATAGTCACTGACAACGGATCGCAATTTATCTCCCTGCAATTCGAAAATTTTTGTGCGAGATGGCGGATCAAACTAAGCCAGTCGACGCCGCGGTATCCTCAAGGCAACGGCCAGGCCGAAGCTACCAACAAAACCATACTCGATGGTCTTAAGAAAAGGCTAGACGCCAAGAAAGGTGCCTGGGCCGACGAGCTCGACGGAGTACTTTGGTCCTACCGAACAACACCAAGGACGTCCACTAACCAAACCCCATTCTCCCTAGCCTATGGGATGGAAGCAATGGCACCCGCCAAAGTCGGTAGTTCCAGCCTCCGACGAACAATGCTCGTCCACAACACCGCGCTCAACAGTCAGATGCAAATGGATAGGCTCGACGAGTTGGAAGAAGAACGAGACAAAGCACTCCTACGAATCCAGAACTATCAGCTTGCCGCAGCCAAATACTACAACAAGAGAGTCCATAATCGGTATTTCGACGAAGGCGACCTCGTCCTCCGTAAGGTCTTTGAAAATACCGCCGAGCCGGACGCCGGAAAAATGGGGGCAAATTGGGAAGGTCCATATATAGTGTCGAGGGTCGTCCATCCCGGCGTGTACGAACTACTAACAATGGGCGGCAAACCAGTGCCGAGATCTTGGAATTCGATGCATCTCAAGCGTTACTACTATTAAAAGTTACCAAACGAGCTCGGCTATATCCAGCTCGTCCTTTCTATAATTGAAATAAGTATGTAAATAAGAACTACGATCGGCTTGATCCCTTCTGATCGAGGGGTATGTAGGCAGTCCCGTTTTACAAGACGCAGCCGCCGAAAAAATAAAATTTATTTTTCAAGAATGAATTGTCGTTTATAAGTTATTTCAGTCGTTATCCTGGCCCGGTAATGACCCGACGTTCCGACGTATTTTTTAAGCCGAGTCGCACTCGCACTCAGGGTAAGCCGACTATTAGCGGTCGCCCCTGCTTATTTTAAGTCGAGTCGTCACTCGCACTAAAGGGTAAGCCGACTATCAACAGTCGCCCCCGGTTATGTCAAGCCGAGTTTAACTCGCATAACAAAGATAAGCCGACCGTCATAAGTCGCACTTTTTCAAATTAAAAAAAAAAAGAGAGAAGAGTGTAAAAGTCAAACTCTCAAACATAACATGAAATCTGATTTATTCCAAAGGGGGAATACAATAGCCTGATGTGGGTGCCGACCCCATTACGGCACAAACCAAAAAAAAGAAAGAGCTACACCAAAGGAAAAACAAGTCATTCAAGTCCTAGATCGGCGTTCGAAGGCTCGTTAAATTCCAACCCGCCGATTGTCGTCTGCCAATGGCGGCATGATTCCTTCACATCCTTCAGCAGATCCGTCGGAACAGCCATGCCTCGTCTAACCATGTCTTTGAGGTACGCGCAGGTCCCTTCAGCACGACTACTTTCGCTAAAGTAGTGGCTTGTGCTCTCCAACTGATTCACGTAACGACGAAGCACGTCGATACGATCACGACAAGCTTCGATCTCCTCCCGCTCCTCGAACGGCCTCCGACAAAGGATATCAAGGTCACCCTGCTCAAGTGTGGGAACTACCACTTCCGCACATAAATCTTCGCGCCGGGTACGCTCTTCCACCAAACGGTCCCATCGCCACTTCGGGAAGAAGAGCCCTTCGTCGATCAGCGGTTCAAGACATTCCACGACCCTGTCAACACGACAAAAATTGTAGTAACGATCGAACGAACGACGGGTGGCAATGATGTAAGCTCTTAGCCGTTGGATGCGAGCATTGTAATAGTCAAGTTCTGACTGAATCACCTCGTCAGACCTAACGCCGAGCTGTGCCCGCGTCCTACGCAACCACGCTGATCTAGTCGTCACCGGCATCAGAATAACTTCTTTCTTCCTGCCAACAAAAAAAACAACAAACCCAACAAAGACAAGACTGAGGAAAGGGAAACACTGAGCCTATTTATAGAACGAAAGGCACAAGTCCCAACAGGAGCAAGTTTCAAAACAGAAAACGCATTTTCTGACACCAAAAGCAACGTTTCGAAAAATAGGACATTAAATGACACCCTCAGTTAATGCCCCAAAGGTACGAATAACGTTTTCCAAGGGAGCCGACCCCTATACACGGCGCATTAAAATACATGGGAGCCGACCCCAAACACGGCGGAAAGTAAGATAGTCTAAAGGAGCCGACTATCAACACGGCAAGTGAGAGAATAAGAGCAATTATGACACCGAATCAGCAGTCGGCGACTCGTGACCAGGAGTCAAAGGACGGGGCAGCTCTTCTGTAGGACGGTCGACGGTCTGCTCTTCGATTCCACCCCCAGGACGATCGTCGTCCCTCTCCTGTTCGCCTACGTTACCTTCAGGATCCCCGCCTTCAAACCCGCCTTCTTCCTTTCCGTCGTCACCACCTTCAGCATCGCCGCTAAGGGGGGAAGCAACCCACTCTGGAACCGGAGGAAGGGGCTCGGAATAAATCCTGGACACGTCGAAGTCAGCGTCGGTGATGTCTGGGAGATCGACACCCTTAATTTCACTTTTCAGCTGATCCATCACGGCAACGACCTTGTCCTTCAAACCCTCCTCAAGCACAGTGATTTGCCCTTTGTCGACGAGCGTCTCGAGCATTTGAACATTTCCGATGGCTTGGTTGTACTCGAGAAATTTCCCCATCGACGCTTTGACTGCATCGGCGTGATTCTTATGTTTGGCCGGCAACTTCTGTACGCGCACAGCCATTTCATTAAAGGCTTTAATTCTCTCGTGATAGCTGAAATCCTCCCGCCGGTCTCTGAGTCTCTTCGTCTCTGAGTTAAGAGTAAGATGCATCCTGTTGTAAGCGGCATTTGACGCCTCGAGCTTTGCCTTCAGATCGTCCCAATCCGCGATCCACTTGCGTCGTTGACTCTCAAACTTCGACGCTTCATCACTAAGCCTCTGGTTGGACCGAACAGCTTCCCCAAGCTGGGCCTCGAGACGTTCAATTTTCTCTGTGAAGGTTAACGCTCCTGACCGGTCGTCCTCCAGATCACGAATACGGCGCTCGTAGCGTGAGGTTAAGCGGTTGGTTCGGGCAATAAGCTGTTCAGGAAAGGAGGATAAGAACAAAAGAAGAGACGAAACAAAACCAAAAAAAAAAAAAAAAAAAAAAAAAAAAAAAAAAAAAAACAAACCTCGAAGGAGGCTTGCGCCACGTCGGCAACTGCATTCGCTTCCCTCATCCGGTCAACCGAAGGCAAGCGACCAGCCCCGAAATGAACCTTCCGGAAAAGTTCAGAGCAAGCTGCAGAGTCGTTTGGGAAAGGACGAGCTTCGGAAGAATGAGAGAAACTCCAACCAAAATCCAACGTCCTTTGCTTCTTTGACGAATCAGGTCGTTCCATGCCAGCATCGTCTTTTCTTTTTGGAGGACCCTTTACACCCTCCGTATCACGACCAGACCCCTCAGAACGATGAACTAAAGGAAGGGACTGGGAGTGATGCCTCGGCGGTGTGTCAGACGACTGACGTGACCGAGAGGAAACCTTCCCGGCCGGACCAGCACCGGAGGACGAGACATCACGGCGACCATCCAATTGGGAAGTTGGACGGGGAACGGAAGACGGATCCGACGCTCGGCGATAACGAGCAGACGCGTTGGGAACACTCAAATTCAGCTTACCCATCGTCTCGGCTACAAAAAAAGAGGAAAAGGAGAGATTAGTCAAAACGACGGAATTAATCTACAATTCGAAGAATAGCAAGAATTGGATCAATCGCACAAAGATTACCTGTCTTTCTTCGAGGACCCAGTGGTTTCTTTGGACGATCCTTTCTTGATTCGGTACCCGGCCAAATGTAAGGACAAAAGACTTTGATCGCGTCAATCTCAGCTTGAAGAGCAGGAGGATACGGAACCAAACACCTCGGAATAACGACTAAAAAAAAAAAAGGGGGTAGAAGGGTAAGCGAAACAAAAAATACAAACAAACAAAAGTGAGTAAAGCAAAGAACGGTCGGCTACCGGGTGAAGGGTTCCACCCAGAAAATAAAGGAATAGACGGATCCTCAAGGACCCCCGGGACAACTTCCAGAAAGAAGTACGAGCCCTTCCAATTGTACGTCTTTCCTTTGGCACCTTCGACAAGAGTCATCTTCTTCGATGAAGCTAAGTAAAAAAGACCGGGAGTCTTCGTCTTATTCGACGGGTTAAGGTTCGTCAACTCCTCCAAATGATCGCAAGTTAACCTGACGTTCGCAGCATCGGCCATAATCGAGAGACCGACTGCGTTGCGGAAAGTCGACGGGGCAAATTGAGAAATAGCCGCCTTACGACGAGCGAAATATGTCATTAGGAAGGAGGGAAGAGGAAAAGTGAGCCCGCACTCGGTAAAATATTTTTCCGAAAGACATATGAATTCGGGAGGAGCATCCCAGGGTCGTTGAGCTGGAGCCGGGATCACAATGTTCGGTTCGACAGTCAATTTCCTGATACGAACTGCTATAACAGCATCATCTTTCTTCAGCGTTGATCGACCTATGTGAGAAAAAAGATTCTCGGTCGGTGAAGGAACGACGTCTGTGCTCAAAGGGAGAAGGTCGTCAGATAACGACTCGTCGACTAATGAGGGAATCCTACAGGGAAATCCCGACGAGCTAGGAACAGCCGTCTCAAGAAAGAAACGGCGATGGGCTTCTTCATATTGGGCAGCGTCAGAATCTGACGTCGACGAATCAGAAGAGCTTTGACAGCGGGCCCTACGGCGAGCCGATCTGACGGAATCGCTGGACTCAGAAGTAGCTTGCCGAAGATGACTCTCGCCGGAAGGATCGGAAGACATAGACCGAGACATAACAGAAACACGAAAGAGCTAGCAAGAACAATAAACGACGAGACAAAAAAGAGAGAATACCTGAGCGATGAGAAGCACCAAAACTTGATAAAGAAAAAATGAGAAGGGAGAACGGTATTTATAGGAGAGGAAGGAAGAATCTAGAAGCGTAATCATTACAACACGCGCTTTGTGACGATACAACTTCCGGATGTCACGCGCAACAAAGCAAAAGGAGGGTAGTATGGTCTTTTTGTATAAACGAACCGACACGATTCCCTATAAAGGGAGACGTACGGTCCGCAAAAAGGGGGATGGAGAAAAAAGGGAAAGAATCGAGATAGCAAGTACAAAAAGCCTCAGCTCGTCCAAGTCAAATCTACAGTTTAGACCCAATAGCTCGGAGGATCGACGAGATAGCAGCTCGTCGATTATCCACGTTTGTACTTGTAACTCGTTTAAATCGAGTTGTAATCCGTCCTTTTGTGTTTCGACATCAATATAATAAAAGAGAACTTCGACCCTCCTTTGACCGAACTAAACATACTAATTGTGACCGATCTGGACATCAACACATACTATCATAGAATTAGAGTGTTTGTAATATAAAACGCCATTGGTGCATACGGCGTTGCTTTTTCGAGGATAATGCGGAAACGAACATTCAATATTTCTCCAGGAGAGTTCTCCTCCAGTCCCTAGTGTCAAAACTTGATGCTCTTTGGAGGATGACCTTGAATTCTTTCTCAATAGGATCATACCCGAGAAACCTTTTCGAATGACTATCCGACACTCCCAATTTAGGTAAAGGTATCTGCTGACCCGTGCAAGGGTTCCATATCACAGAAATCTTATCTATCTTTCCGTTTAACCTCCTCTTCCTATGGTTCAGATAGATAAATCCATGGACAGATTAAAAACTTCGCATGCACCAAATTCCAGAAAACTCGATATGATAGTCAGTTGCTACAACACTAATTACATTCTCATCAAAATTTCGAGGCTGAGGGGATAGCAAGAGGTGACACTTGCTGCCAGATCTGAAGGTGAACAAAAGACGCGGCCGAGGTAATGACCTGATGAGGAAAGATTCAGCGAAATCCGGACTTCGAAGTATGGACGACCATTGCTTTGACACTAAACGACATATTGCGATGGAATTTGTAGGTAATCTTGAGAGTATCTCGATGATGATATCGGTGGGAAGCGTCTCTATTACATAAGTTGAGTCCGATGATTTTGTGTAGCGTCGGATGCGTTTATGGTGAAGCACTGAATCGTTCTTCTGCCTTTTCATGGCGTCGTTTACTCGACAAATTTTGCGCTGCTCGATGAAGACATTTTACTTGGGGATAAAGTCAATCGTGTGATACGACTTTACGCGAGGAAACTAGGTTTAGTGGTTATAGAAAAAATATTATGATCTATACCTTTTTAGAATGTTTCCTATTTAAATCACTAGGATGTCGGCCCGTGCGTTGCCGCACAGGAAAGTAAAAACTTGAAATGACTAGCGTTGTTAATTTCACATTTAGAATGGTAATTCTTTAATTGTATAATATAAAAATCAGAAATAATGACTAAAATAAATCAACCAAATTAATTAAATAATTTTTGTTTTGTATATATAAAAATCAATTCAGTGACAATAAAAGAATAATGTTAAAGATATATGAATCAAGGTTTGCTGAATCATACTCAAATAATCAATTTTGAAAGATATTCAAATAAAACAAAATTTAAATTATTATTCTATCTAAATTTACAAAAAAATAATAAGAGAAGCAGGGAGAAAGAGCTCATAGATGCAAGTCTGCAACCAACCAAATTGTTTAAAAAGATAAATCTATAAAAAATTATAAATCACAATCAATTACCTAAATTAATACTTGGAAGATATGATCGATGTGGGTATTAGATAGAAAATGACACCAAACAAAAGTTAGATGAATGAATCAATAAATAAAACAATCCAAATTTAAACAAAGATGAGTGAATAAATGTTGATTAAAAAATTGGAAAAAAATAATAGTCATAATTTTTAAAACTTGGAGGTGTGAAACAATACTCAAAAAAACAAAAACTCTTTTCAAAGTCCATAAAAATCTATATATATAAAAAATAAAGAGGTGTGAAAACAAAGATATGTGAAATAAAAAAGTATGAAATAAAAGGTGTGAAATAAAAAGGTGTGAAACAAAAATGTGTGAAAACTACCAAGTGTAAACATCAAAAGTTAGGAGTACGACGAATAAATATTTCAAAACATTGCAACTTTTGAGATTATTAACAAATCTAACTGTTAGATGAGACAATAAAAACAATCTCATCCGTTTGATTTAAATTACCCCTTAAAAGTGGGTTTGCTATTATATATACATTTTTTAAAAAAATACACTCCAATTCTTTGATTTTATTTATTAACTTGTAAGTTTAAAATTAAAATAATACTCAGAAAACAATAAAATCAAAACTTGTTTTAATAGTCCATAAAAATCTATATATAATAAACAAAGAGGTGTAAAATAAAGAGTTGTAAAACATAGAGGTGTGAAACAAAAAGGTGTAAAAATTAATAGGTGTGATTTTTGAAAGATGGAGGTACGATGAAGAAACACGATTATTGGAAAAAAAAATCTTGCATTTGTTGGGATAAATAATAATTCTAAACCATTAGATGAGATAATAGAAATAATCTCATCCGTTAGAATAAAGTTGACTCCAAAAGATGAGTTTATTAGAAATAGAACAATACAAAAAAAAGAATAAATTAAACTTTGTATGCCTGAAGGTTTATGTCTTTATAGATTATTAATGTTACACTCTTTCCGAACTATATGACCACACATATAATAATAATAATTTAAAAGAGAAGAAATTAACTTTATTCATATTTAACTGAATGGACACTAACAAGTTCATAAGTAGACACCAACAGGTTCATTAGTAAGCTTTTGTCATTGGTTCGGTGAGTTTCATAAATCTATCTATATCTATTACAACACAACACAAATATAAAAATACCTTGAATTGAAGATTGATGCAAGTTAATTAAAAAACACTCCAATAAAACAAGTCTTTGATTTTATTTATTAACTTGTAAGTTTAAAAAATACTCAAAAAACAATAAATTTCAAACTTGTTTTTGTAGTCTATATATAATAAACAAAGATGTGTAAAATATAACCGTGTAAACATAGAGGTGTGAAACAAAAAGATGTCAAAATTAAGAGCTGCGATTTTTAAAAGATGGGGGTACGACGAAGAGATGCAAAAATTAATAGGTTGAATTTTTAAAAGATGGGGGTGCGACAAAGAGACACAATTATTTGAAGGAAAAAAACTTGCAACTGTTGGGATTATTAATAATTTTAAACCGTTAGATGAAATAATAGAACTAATCTCATCCGTTGGATTAAAGTTGTAACATCCGTGTTCCGGGAACAGAGTTTGGGTTATGTTGAGTAAACCAAAAGAGTGGATTTTAATTAATTTTAGTTTAATTAAATCCTGGTTTAATCTAATTAAACCAAAAACGCCTAATCTCTTTCTTAACTCACGCCTCCTCTCATGCTTTTGTGTTTTGGTCGATATTTTCATCTGAGAGAGGGAGAGAAAGACAGTTAAGTGTTGGTTATTTGGTGCATAAGAGAAAGAGAAGGAGAACAAGCTTTTTCCTTAGTGTTAAGAGAGAAACAAAACTGTCAGGGTTTGGGAGAAGGAGGATTCGACTGGTCAAATCGTTTTGAAAGGTACTGATTTTTGGTATGGTTGTAGCTAAGAGATTTTCGTACACTCGCCTTTCTACAGAAGTGAATTTGGATTAATATTCTAGGATGTATTGGCAGTTTCAAGGGGCGTTTCTTCTCATTCGCGGATTGAGACCAGCGGGTGTTACGGGATCGATTGTTGTTTCATCTAGGATCCGATCGTGCTGAAATTTTGGGCAAAGCTTCTTGACGTATAGACCTTGCTTTTCACCGGAGGGATTAGTAAGTAAACGGTTCGTTTTGATTTCGTGGTTTCACTTGTGAGGTTGTTCTTTTCTGTTTTTTTCTGGCAGTTTGTTTTCAATATTTGTTTGATGTTGTGATTGATTGTAGGAACAAGTTTGGTTGTTCTTGTATATTGGAAAGCCTCTCATTTGGTTGTATTTAGTTTTGTGAATCACTTGTTAAGGTAAGTGCAGGACCATGGCTTATCTAAGCTGGAGATTTCTCTAATCTGCTTGTTTATGTGTTGTTTGGCTTGTTGATTGTTGATTGTTGATTGATGATTGTTGGTTGATGTTAGAGATGTCTCTATTGCTTGTGTGTATAGCCCAGTAGATGGGAGGATTGCCTTACTGAATGTTTATAAAATATTCATGCATTGCAATATGTGTTTGTGGTGCAGGTAAAGACAAAGTGTGACCGTGAAATCAGACAATGAAGAGGAGGATGTTCTAGTGGTTTGCTTGGTTGTCTAGCTTCTGTTAGGTTGCTAGAGTTGAGTCCTAGAATGTTGCTTAGGATTGCTGGTTCACTGGTTTATATTGTTTGGATCATTGGTTTATGATTGGAATTATACTGGATATTATTCTATTGGTTATTATATTTCTTATTTATTATTTTAAAAAAAAAGGTCGGTCCTTTCATTTTGGTATCAGAGCCCTTACGGTTCTAGGTTTGGGTTCGCTAGGTTTCTGTTGTGATGTTTTGGATTGCATGCTTTGATTGATTATGTGAGTTAGTCAATTGTGTGTGGCATGGAGTCCTAGAACATCCTCTTCGAGCCTTCAATGAGATTCCACGGTGAGTTATTGTTATGTTTCTTTGTGTGGTATTGATTTGTTTTCTGCTTGTTAGCCTCTGTTCTTGGAAGATTAGTGGTTAAGGTGTTTGAGTTGTTGGTTGTGGACGGGGACGTGGTCGTGGTCATTGTCGGGTGGGTCCCGAGGCCAGCGAGTGTGTGGTCCAGAGATCCACGAGGAGGTACGTCAGAGGGTCGCAAGCGTATCAGGAGGGACCAGAGGAGGTTAGCCGGTGAGCGTGCCGGGGGTGCTGGGAACCCAGGTGTGGGGTTGCAGCAGGTGGAGCCAGGGTCGAGATGATCGCTTGGCGGATCTGTTGGCGTGCTGTTGGAGCGGTTACCCAGAGGGGTACCAGTGTAGGCTCCAGTTGTGCCGCATGTGGCGGGGGTGCAGCCAAGGGCTGCAGATGTTGAGGACTTTCCACCTTATGTTAAGAGGATGGAGCGGTTGTAGATGACCGGTATGAGATTATTCTCAAGAGGTATCAGACCTAGAGAGGCAGATAGGTGGACATATGTAGTTGGAGCAGATATTTCTCTGTTTGGGGGTTAACCCAGTTGGATATTAGAAGTTTAGTGGGCAGGTGTAAAGTTGCAATGTTATACTCGAACCACATGAGGTACTTTGTGTCGAGAGATGTTTATAGTCGTTAAGGATTGTTGCTCCTAAGGGGATGGTGATTCCCCTGAATACCGATAGCTCGAGGGGCTGAGGGGTCCGAGAGTGGTAGAGGGGATGATGTTCCTCTGAGGGGATGAGTAGTTCCCCTGATACCGAGATCTTGAGGATTGTGGTCCAAGAGTGAAACGGTATAACTCGAAGACGCTGGTCTGAGAGTGAGATCGGTATGGCTCAAAGGTTGCGACCTAAGAGAGGAAGAGTTGGGAGCAAGCAATGTATAGAACGTGAGTATGAACATAACGACGGAATGTAGACCTCGAGAGTGATGATGGTTTAATCTTGGATTTTAGGATTATGTTGGCCGTGGGCCAGGGTTTTATGACCGGAGTGGTCAAGAATGTGTGGCTGATGTGCCAGGATTGAGTGGCCGGTGGTGCCGGAGTCCCGGGAAGGAGAGCTGCAGCAGATATGAGCCGGTAAGGGCATGGTTGCCAGGTACATAAGATTCACGAGAAGCCTTCATGGCAGGATAAACTAATCGTTGCGACGATGGTGGATGAAGTTCATTGGAGATGGACAAGGTTACTAGATTTAAGGTTTTGGTAAGCTTGCTGGGGGGAAAAAAGTCAAGTAGGTTAAGTTGGCGGTCTGCAAAGCATTTGATACAGTGAATCGGAATATGCGAACGTATGGTACTTGTTTGTTTTATTACGCTCGTATTGATGATTTGCTGTGGAGAATAGCTAAGCGGAAAGCTAATTTTGGATTAATCTATCTTGTGGAAGTTTTCCCTAAGAGACAAGTTACTAGAGGATCTTGGACGGACAAGAGGGTTGACATTTAGGTGGCTTCGAGTTGATGTCGGCATACTTGAGTGTTTGTTTGGCAGAGCTGAAGAAGCAGCTAGAGGATTTGTTGAGTAAGGGATTCAACCGTCCTAGTGTATCATTGTGGGGAGCGCCAGTGTTATTTGTCAAGAAGAAGGATGGGAGTTTCCGGGTGTGCATTGATTATCTGGGTTTGAACCGGGTCACTGTGAAGAACAAGTACCCTCTTCCTAGGATCGATGAGTTGTTGGATCAGTTGAGGGGTGCTACTTGGTTCTCTAAGGTAGATCTGGCGTCAGGTTATCATCAGATACCGATAGATGAGGCAGATGTGAGAAAGACGGCTTTCAGGATGAGGTATGGGCATTATGAGTTTGTGGAGATGCCTTTTTGGGTTGACTAACGTACCAACAACGTTTATGAGATTGATGAACAGTGTGTTTCAGGAGTTTCTGGACGTGTCTGTCATCATTTTCGTCGACGATATCCTGGTATTTTCTAAGAGTCCTAAGGAGTATGCAGTGAATTTGAGGGCAGTTCTGGAGAAGCTGCTGGAGCAGAAGTTGTTTGCTAAGTTGAGCAAGTGTAGTTTTTGGTAGCGTGTTATGGGTTCTCTGGGTCACATCGTTTCTGTAGAGTGAGTTTCTGTAGATCTGGAGAAGATTCAGGCTATCAGGGATTGGCCTAGACTACAAAATGTCACTGAGATCAGGAGTTCCTTGGTTTGACAGGTTACTACAGGACCAGGAGATGAAGTCTCTGGTAGGAGAGATCAGTGCGTTGAGCTTGTGTGCGGTTTCTCGAGAACCATTGGGTTAGGAGGCGGCTTATGGAGCGGATCTTCTGAGCAGGGTGTTGTTGGCTCAGGAGAAGGATTTGGGGCTGGTGAATGTCTCTAAGGATATTGATTCAGAGTATCAGGTCCCAGCTAATGGTACTATCTTGGTGCGCGGTCGGATTTGTGTGCCCAAGGATGAGGATTTAAGATAGGAGATCTTGAGGGAGGCTCATGCGAGCATGTTTTCTATTCATCCAGGAGCAACTAAGATGTACCGTGATCTCAAGAGGTACTATCATTAGGTCGGGATGCAGAAGGTTGTAGCTAGTTGGGTCGCGAGGTGCGACGTGTGTCAGCTGGTGAAGGCTGAGCATCAGGTTCAAGCGGATTACTAAAGAGTCTATCCATTCCAGAGTGGAAATGGGATATGATCACGATGGATTTTGTAGTAGGATTGCTAGTGTCACAGACCTTTGATGCTATATGGGTCATTGTGGACCGGTTGACTAAGTCAGCACATTTTCTGGCCATTAAAAAGACTGATGGAGCAGCGGTCTTGGCTAAGAAGTATGTGAGGAAGATAGTCAGATTGCATGGGGTGCCGGCGAGCATTGTGTCTGATAGGGATTCTAAGTTCACTTCGGTGTTCTGGAAGGCATTTCAGGCAGAGATGGGCACTAAGGTGCATATGAGTACAACTTATCATCCCCAGACAGATGGACAGTCTGAGAGGACGATCCAGACACTGGAGGATTTGCTGAGGATGTGTGTGTTGGATTGGGTGGCCATTGAGCGGATCACCTGAACCTGGTAGAGTTTGCTTACAACAACAATTATCAGGCGAGTATTAAGATGGCTCCTTATGAGGCTTTGTATGGGAGACCATGTCGTACACCGTTATGCTGGACTCAGGTGGGGGAGAGGAGCATGTTTGGTGCTAGTTTTGTTCAGGAGACCTCAAAGAAGATTCTGGTTCTCAAGCTGAACATGAAGGAGGCTCAGGATAGGCAGAGAAGTTATGCTGATAGGAGGAGGAGAGATCTTGAGTTTCTGGTAGGAGACAGAGTGTACCTCAAGATGGCCATGTTGCGGGGTTAGAACAGGTCATTGTCAGAGACTAAGTTGAGTCTGAGGTATATGGGCCCATTCAGAGTGATTGAGCGGGTTGGACCAGTGGCATATTGACTGGAGATTCCCGAGGTTATCCGTGCATTCCATAAGGTTTTCCATGTGTCTATGTTGCGGAAGTGTCTCCGTGAGGGTGATCAAGTTTTGGCTAAGATTCCTGAGGATCTTCAGCCTAACATCATGACATTGGAGGCGAGACCAGTGAGGGTTCTCGAGAGGAGGATCAAGGAACTTCGGAAGAAGAAGATTCCTTTGATGAGAGTCCTGTGGGACTGTGATGGTGTTGAGGAGCAGACTTGGTAACCTGAGGCAAAGATGAAAGCAAGGTTCAAGAAGTGGTATGAGAAACAAGCCGCGACTTTAGCTTATTTAGCCTGGTTCCATCTGGAATCCGTGGCTGGAGCGGGAATGGAGTATTCCAGCCCATTTCTCTTGTTACTCGGTTGCTTGGGGTGGTTGGTTGTGCGACTCAGTAATAAGATGAGGTGGTGTTCGGGGTACAAAGTTTCCGTGAGGCAGGGTTTTTGGAGGAAAGTTTCCTGGAATAGGAGTTTCCAAAAATGGAAAGTTTCCAAAAAATGGAAAGTGCTAAATATGGAAAGTTTTACGGGAGTTAGAATTTGTCCATTTTAGCGGTAGAGAGCCTTGGAGGAGCTTGTGTGTGGCCTTAGTGGCGGACTTTCGAGTCAGTGTGCCTATGTGTGGCAGTCTTTTAGACATTGTGTTGCCTTTGTGGCGGGCTGTTTAGCCGTTGTGTGGCCTTTGTGACGGGCTGTTTAGCCAATTTCATGGCCTTTATAGTGGGCTGTTTAGCCAGAGTGTCTTTGTGACGGTCCTTCGGGACAGATGGTCTTTGTGACGGTCCTTCAGGACAGATGGTCTTTGTGACGGGCTGTTTAGCCATAGTGTCTTTGTGACGGTCCTCTTTAGGAAATTTTGTTTGGCCTTTGTGGCGGGCTGTTTAGCCAGAGTGTCTTTGTGACGGTCCTTCGGGACAGATGGTCTTTGTGACGGTCCTTCGGGACAGATGGTCTTTGTGACGGGCTGTTTAGCCAGAGTGTCTTTGTGACGGTCCTCTTTAGGACATTTGTTTGGCCTTGGTGGCGGTCCTCTTTATGACATTTGTTTGGCCTTGGTGGTGGTCCTCTTTAGGACATTTTGTTTGGCCTTGGTGGCGGTCCTCTTTAGGACATTTTGTTTGGCCTTTGTGGCGGCCCTTGTGGCATGTATATGATCCTTGTGTGGTCATGAGGTATTCCAGTGAGGGGATATGTGGTTGGTAGGACATTGAGATGTTTTACGCGAGCCACAAGAAGGAAACCTGGATAGGGATAGGACTCAGACGTGTTCAGAAATGTTTGCTCGCGACTCTTGGAGGACTTTGGTTCTCCTAGTATTGCCATATTCGGAGACTTTGTGACTTTGGAGTATGGTTGGTATATCGACTTCGGACGACGGTCCGGAGGCGCGCTGTAGGGTGACGACCCGAGAGACGAGTTTGAATTTTTCCTTATATATTATGGCATGCGGGTTTAGGCCCGATGAGGAGCCAACATTAGCATGCAGACTTAGGTCTGATGAGGAGCCAATGAGACTCAAGGTTTAAGCCTATGAGAAAAAGGAAAGTCCAAAAGTCGAGAGCAAATGACGCCTAGAGCGTGAGTCTATTGCCTAGAGGTGACCTTCTGTAGATCAGTCGGAGGAGTGCGGGCCGTGGAGACGGTTGCACGGGAGTCCTTGGCTGATGGTCATCCGAGATTCGAGGACGAATCTATGTTGGTGGGAGAGAATTGTAACATCCGTGTTCTGGGAATAGAGTTTGGGTTATGTTGAGTAAACCAAAAGAGTGGATTTTAATTAATTTTGGTTTAATTAAATCCTGGTTTAATCTAATTAAACCAAAAACCCCTAATCTCTTTCTCAACTCACGCCTCCTCTCATGCTTTTGTGTTTTGGTCGACATTTTCATCTTAGAGAGGGAGAGAAAGACAGTTAAGTGTTGGTTATTTGGTGCAAAGGAGAAAGAGAAGGAGAACAAGCTTTTTCCTTAGTGTTAAGAGAGAAAAAGAACTGTCAAGGTTTGGGAGAAGGAGGATTCGACTGGTCAAATCGTTTTGAAAGGTACTGATTTTTGGTATGGTTGTAGCTAAGAGATTTTCGTACACTCACCTTTTTACAGAAGTGAATTTGGGTTAATATTCTAGGATATATTGGCATTTTCGTGGGGCGTTTCTTCTCATTCGCGGATTGAGACCAGCCGGTGTTACGGGATCGATTGTTGTTTCATCTGGGATCCGATCGTGCTGAAATTTTGGTCGAAGCTTCTGGATGTATAGACCTTGCCTTTCACTGGAGGGATTAGAAAGTTAACGGTTCGTTTTGATTTCGTGGTTTCACTTGTGAGGTTGTTCTTTTCTGTTTTTTCTGGCAGTTTGTTTTCAATATTTGTTTGTTGTTGTGATTGGTTGTAGGAACAAGTTTGGTTGTTCTTGGATATTGGAAAGCCTCTCATTTGGTTGTATTTAGTTTTGTGAATCACTTGTTAAGGTAAGTGCAGGACCATGACTTATCTAAGCTGGAGATTTCTCTAATCTGCTTGTTTATGTGTTATTTGGCTTGTTGATTGTTGATTGTTGATTGATGATTGTTGGTTGATGGTTAGAGATGTCTCTATTGCTTGTGTGTATAGCCCAGTAGATGGGAGGATTGCCTTACTGAGTGTTTATAAAATACTCATGCATTGCAATATGTGTTTGTGGTGCAGGTAAAGGCAAAGTGTGACCGTGGAATCAAGGCAATGAAGAGAAGGATGTTCTAGTGGTTCGCTTGGTTGTCTAGCTTCTGTTAGGTTGCTAGAGTTGAGTCCTAGAATGTTGCTTAGGATTGCTGGTTCACTGGTTTATGTTGTTTGGATCATTGGTTTATGAATGGAATTATACTGGATATTATTCTATTGGTTATTATATTTATTATTTATTATTAAAAAAACAAAGTCGGTCCTTTCAAAAGTTGACACAAAAAAGTGGGTTTGCTATTATATATAGAAAACCATAAATTTGAAACTTGTTTATGTAGCCCATTAAAGTTTATATATAATAAAGAAAGATGTATAAAATATAAAGGTGTAAAACATAGAGGTGTGAAACAAAAAGATGCCAAAATTAATAGCTGCTATTTTTGAAAGATGGGGGTACGATGAAGAGATGCAAAAATTAATAGGTGCAATTTTGAAAAATGGAGGTACGACGAAGAGAGCATATAATTATATACTCTAATGTGTCTTCAGAAAGATGGATCGGACAAAAGTTTTTTTAACGGAAACGGAGGTTCTTGAATGTTAGGCAATTTGACACGCCCTTGTTTACAATATATTGTAAATAGAGGTCTTTTTGTTTGCCGATCCTTTGCAGTACTTTCCTTAGGCCATACTAACGTATCACAGTCCCCACACCTTATTAATTGATTCCGTTTCAATTTTTTTGATGATACAGGTTTTTTACCTACATTTAAATAACCAATTTGTTTATTAATTACCGCATGAAACCGTAAAACTGAAAACGCAAAAACAAACTACTCAGATTTGCTGAATCAAGAGAAAAAAAATTAAGAGAGAGAGACGAAGCGGAGAGCTCTTATGGAGAACTTTAGCTCTGTAGTGGTGAGAAGTTTATTTCCGTATATCCACCATATATTAGGAATTGATTTCCCACTTCTGTCTATGAATCGGTACCATCATGTTCTTCAATAAACGACAGCGAAAACGAAGTCGATGTGGTGAAACAGGTGATAATAATATCTCACCTTTTGATGTTCTCTTCATTGAGCTAAACACTAATTTATAAATTTCTTGCATTTTTTTTTGGCAGATTTCAGATTCACTCTAAAGGTGACTGTTATACATTATATTTTTAAAAAGTTGTTTATACAGATTAGAAAGTCATCAAAGACTAAATAAGTTACCTTTAGTAGATCTTTTCTTTCTAACTTAATTTGTCATTTGGTCGTGCTTACGCTTTCTAGAATTTGATTTTGTGTTGTCACAAGTATGTCTGGCTTTTTCTTCGGTACTCTCTATTTTCATGCTCATTTGTAATATTTCTATATATTATCAAAATGTTTGATACACAGAAAGTAAAAGAAATTATAATTCAACTAAAATTTTTAAAAACTTTATTTACAAAAAATGTAAACTAACCTGGATCATGAACATCTAATGGACATCCTAACAAAAAAAAAATTAACATTTATACCATGTTTGTTAGAAAAAATAAATAGGTTAAATAAAAACATATATAAAATTATAATTATACCATGTTTGTTAAAAAAATTTGGCTTATCCGTAGCTCTAGCATCACTGCATATCATCATGCCTCTCGTATCTTGGTTTTGGTTTTTCCAGAAAGTCAAAAAATAAAATCTGCACATTAAGAATCAAAAACATTAGCCATGCAAAAAATATGGCACACATACTTAATAACATTAGCCATGCAAAAACATGAAAACCGGAAAGGCTAAAAGTTTTGAAGAAACTAAAAGTTAACAAAACTAAGATTAATGTATGAACTTAATAGTGTCGACTAACAGTAATAATAATCTAACCGAGAAACACTACAGGTCATTCGCAGCAGAAATATTAAATTACCTTGAATTAGAGATTGATGCTTGAAAGTTAAAAATCACTTCAATAATACAATTCTTTAGTACTCAGAAAACAATTTCTTGAAACTTGTTTATGTAGTCAAGAAAAGTTTATATATAATAAACAAAGAGGTGTAAGACATAGAGGTGTGAAATGTAAAGGTGTAAAAATTAATAGATGTGAAACATGGAGGTACAACAAAGATGTGTGAAATTAAAAGGTGTAAAAATTAATGGATGTGATTTTTGGAGAAATCTAGGACAATCTCTTTGATATTTTTACCAAGACATGTATTGATCCACGAGATGACTTTATCCTCTACACCAAGATGATTGATAACCAAAAAGAATCTGTCAATCTCCGATCCTTTGTATTGGTTGAATACTTTTTCGTTGATGCCAACATCTAACTGACTACGTCTTCTTAGATTTCATGCCAATGTATTCCACTGAAATCGAGATTAAGAGATAATATATCTGATTTCTTAAATCTTTTGGACAGAATTCGATTTCGTAAAAGAAATTGCAGTGGAAGCAACTTAGACATGATGTGCTCCACTAGATTGTCAGGAATTTTTTTAAGTTTCATGATCTTCTTTGAGGATCCTTCCATTTCTCTTCTCTTAGAAGGAGAAGCCATGGATTTCACTAGTAATAAGATATGATATATATATATATATAAATATTATATATATATATATATATTATAGGAAAGAAAGAAATATAGATATATCATGTTGCTTTTGTTTTAGTCAAACCTAAATTTCTTTTCTTTTGTCATTTAAGAAATATAATAATTACGTCATATTATAAATTTGACTTTTATAAAAAGACTTGTTTATTTTTAGAAGAAAGATAAAAACTTTAAAGCTATTTGTTACCAATAAAATTAATATTTTCTATAGAAATTGTCTCCATGTTAACTATATAAAACGTTTTCCATATATTATTAGTTTTATTACTAACTTAATTCCAATATGTGTCAAAAGAAATTATTATTTTGACAGATAAAGTTTTTTACATTGTAATTTGAACTAATAAATTAGAAATTTGATTTTTCTATTTTTTTTAAAAACAACAGATTTTTCTGTTTTTTTAAATTGTGTATATGAAATAAAAATGAGAATTTGTTAGAAATACTTTTTTTGAAATATTCTTTTTCAAACATACATCTTTTATTGGAAAATTTTTATTTATGCTTTTCTTTAGTTTTTAATGACCATTTTATCCCCACTTAAAATATTTTAGTCAATAAAATGAAAAACAAAATTTTCCGTCAAAACAATTTCTGACATATTTTCCCGCCAAAAAATTTTCTGTCCAAAAAATATTTAGAAGACATTTATAAAGTTTTTATAAGTTGAAATCTTATAAAAACATTATAAAAAACCTTATAAAATCTTATAAAAACCTTATAAAAACTTAAAAAAGTTTGCAAATTTCTTATAAAAACCTTACAAAAACCTTATTAAAATATTATAAAAATCTTATTAAAATCTTATAAAATCTTATAAAAACCTTATTAAAAAACTTCAAGGTTTTATAAGGTATAAATTTCTGAATTTTTGACGGAAAAATCCAACTTCTATAATTTGGCAAAAGCTACAATTCAAATCTTAAATAAAAGAAAGAGCAACAAGAATTCATATAGAAGATAGACAATAGAGAAACAAAGCAAGTTCAAATTAGAGAGAAGATCATAAGAAAAGAAAAACAAATTGTATCTCAGAGCTGTGATGTTTCAAACACACCAAACGAGCAACGATAGTTTAGCACAGTTGGGAACAGCCTGAGTTCAAACTTCGGTAACTTTGATCCCATGAAATATGCTCTTAATAAAATTTATCCTTGCATAATCTGGTACGCAAGCATTGTTCTTTGCGTTTTTAGGTATCACCAACTTCAACTTCACTAGAGATGGTGCGTGATAAGCTCAAATTAATCCCTAGAGCTACTCTCTCAAACAAGAGATCAATGTAGTACTTAGGGGTTGAATCCACAGAGACTCGAGATCAAAGACAATGGATTATAGAGTTTTGTTATTACGCTAAACAAGTTAATTTAATTATTGAAAAAGCAATGCATATATTCAAATAAAAGTGTTGTGAATTCAGAAAATCAAAAGGTTAAGCCTAGGAAATTTCTCAGGTAATTATGAAATATTAAATCAATAAAATAATTAAGGTTCAAGCAATGAAAATCAGATCTAGAACTCTAAAACTTTTGGTAAAATAAATCAGTTCTCACTGCAATTATTATCTAAATTTAAAACCAGACAATCCAAATCTCTTTGTAAAATTTTAAGTTAAAAATCAGTTTTAAGAACAGGTTTAGATAAGTTCACAAACTAAATCAAATCTCTTTGCAGAAAGTAATTTTGCTCATCAATGGTTTAATGAGGAAAACAATTATACTCTCATATCAATTTATTTCCCTAAGATAATAATTCTAGGTGATCAATCAAGAATTATTATGAAGAACAACCAAGGATGAAGATCATAAAAGATTAAGAACCCTAAAAATCACAGATCTAATAAATCATAAAAACCCTGTGAAAAACCCTAAACCTAACAAGCAAATTACTCAGACATGTTTAATGAAGAACAAATCATAATTCTGAATAACATGCAATAGATATTGAAAAGTAAAAGAGGGAGTTCAATAATCTTCTCTCTACAGATGAAATCAGATCTATCTCTCCCAAAGCTCTCACTAATCTTTCTCTCAAAAACTGCTAGAAAATAACTTCCCGGTTTGTAAAAAACCTAAAAATACGATATATACATCCTAAAACACGTCCAATGGCTTATGTTGCAATTGTAGAAGACTTTGGGCAAATTTGTAAATCTTCCAATTCTTGTTCTCTCGTCGGCTAAACACGGGTGTCGATCGATGCTCATGTGGTGTGGATCGACACCATCACTCTAATCCGACTCCAAGTTGATTTCCTTTGGTTAAATGCTCCAAAAATGATCCAAATTGCTCCACATTGCTCCATCCGTGCCAAATTCCTAGATAACCTGTAAAGACTCAAAAACAACCTAGAAACAAATCAAAAGACTCAAAAAGCACACTTATATCATGGTTAAAAACCGTAAGAACCATGATATATCAACTCCCCCAGACTTAGCTTTTGCTTGCCCTCAAGCAAAACAGAAACTTAGACCTGTGAAAGAGGTTTGAAAACATGGAATTCACTGAACTGCAGGTAACTGATCTTCGCACTCTTTATCGCCTTGACTCTCAAGAACTTACTTCATATACTTTGTCAATTGAAAAGCATCAACATTCCTTACTCAAATCTCACAATCGTCTGGAATCTCTAGTCTCACCATTGTCACAGTGGCATATGGACTCCCTTCAGGCCAAGACATTCTTCTAACATCTCCTTTCCTCTCCCTTTTCTCACTTCCAAAGAGTTGATTTCTCTCAAATTTTTTTTTTTCTGAATCAAAGGTGTAAGCGAATACCGGGGTCATCGGTAATTTACCTACCCCTCGCTTCCAAGCTTTGTGTGATCATTTGACTCAAGAGTAGAATACTGAGGTCACAGGTAATTTATCTACCTCTCTAAACTGATCAAAATCATCTCATCTTTTTTTTTTTTCTTTTTTTTTAAGCACTGAAGGGAAGAGAGAGGGGAGACATATTTTGAAAAATTGCACTGTCTTGTATGACCTGAAGAAGAAGTCTAGTCCACTGATTTCCAACCCCAAAGTAAGAGAGTAAGTCCGGTTAAAATCATGATAAAAGTTGAGACAACGTTAGTTTAACCAGATATCTTTTGGATATGGGCTTTCGGGATTGTTGATACAGCTCATAGTCTTTTCCACACTTCAGTTCTGAGGTCAAACTTAGTCAAGAATCATTAGAGTGTTAGCCAAAGAACAAAAACCATTAGTTAGAGATCATAATTTCAAACAAAAAATTTTGAAAAATTTGACTCAATAAAAACAAAAATACGGTTTTGACACAATAAAACAAAAACTAAGTTAGTAGTTAGTACTAACCTCCCCCAGACTTAAACAACACTGTCCCCAGTGTTATCAAGCAAGGGAAAGGTTAAGAAAAAAAAATGTATTGAAAAATTGTAAAGAAAATATGAACTGTTCGCAGGTTACCCATCGGTGTCGACCGACACCATTGTAGTGTCGATCGACACCCTCAGCGAATGGTGAATTCTTGGCCGAAACTCCTTGTTAGTTGTGTTCATGTGCTGTTGGATCAATCCTTTGATGTAAATTCTGTTAAGAAGCACTCAAACACAAACACAAGTTAAAAGCAACATGATAGCTAGATAGATAGTTCATAGGTTCAAACAGATTTCAAACACAAACTGACTCAATGCAAGAAGAAAAATGACTCAATCCTAAAAAGGGGAAAAAGATAAAAGAAAACCATAATCGAAAGCTAAGCATCAGCAGCAACATCATCATCAGAGACATGATCAGCAGGTGGTGAAGATGGCGAAGGTGATCTGCGCCTAGTAGGACGAATGCAGCCACACTGAGACATTTGAGCCATGCCATTCCAGATGGCACGCAAAGCAGAAACCACATACGTCTGATGAGCTCCCTGGTCTATAGTGGCAGGATCCTGCGGAAGCTCTGGAAACTCAAATGTCGCGGTCCCAGAAGAAGAACCAATCTCAAAATCCCCATCAGGGTTAGCAGTAGGTGCAGCAGCAGTAGCAGTCCGCGGAGTGCGATGGCGACAGGAAGGAGGACAAGCAACATAGTCATTAGCAGAAGGGAGAAAACGTAACTGCTCAGGATCACTACCAATGGTAGTAAGATCAGGTAGCGAAAGGCGAATAAAGTGCTCCCCTGCATCATCAACAAACCTCCACAACAAACCCGGTTTCAGCCAATGTGTACTCTTCAAATACTTCTCATCCATGAGAACTCTCTTAGTGACAACGCTGTAACCATCAAAAGGGATTCTCCTGATCTAAAGAATAGCAGTGATAAGGCTCCCTACACTCTCTGTCTTAGTGCCAGTACCCAGAAATGGCTTAGTCTGCAAATCAACCAAGTGGCGGGCCAAAATAGCCCCAAAGTTGAGGTTCATAGGGTCACGACGCTCATCAAGAGACAGAGAAGGAATCAAGCTGCCAACACCAACACTCAAAAAGTAGAGCTCTGCTGCTCTCATCTTGTTAGGCTCCATCTTGCACTGAAAAGTGGTACCAAGATCCCGAAGGATATACCTGAGCACAGGATGGCGGACTTCTGTCTGAAGCATCTTCTTGGAATCATACTCTCCAAGTCCTATGTAAGACCACAGAGTAGAGAGATCCTCATAATGCTAGGGCAAAGCAACTTTTTGATACCAACGGATCCAGCCAAAGCAATCACAAAGCTCAGCAAAAGTTATACTACAAGGTACTCCATTTGGTGCCTGCTCATTTCGGTAAGTTATCCTAACAGTAGCCATGAATTGTCGCACTAAGTCCGGATACAAATCATACTGCCTATTACAGATGGTTCCCATTTTCATTTTATACAGCACATCCAAAACCTCATCATAAATTCCCATTCTACGAAGAACAGCAGGATCAAAAAATTTGTAGGCTCCATGACAACATCTAACCAAGCATTATACAGCATTGTCTCATAATCTCCCCAAACACCTAGTGGCCTATTGATGAATTCAGGCTTCCCAAGCTCAATAAGAGGCTTATCTGGCCATTCTCTCTCAGTTGGAATTGGTTTACCTTCCTCCTTTGGCCATGGGAACCGAGATTGGATGGGAGATGGAAGAGAGAGGTCAGGCAGAGTGGTCGAGGCTGTCGTCAGAGGTCGCGGAGGCGGAGCAGAAGTCGCCAGAGCTGACGGATGCGGGTGGCCTCGACCACTTCTCATACACAAGATCAGCTCGGTTGTAGTCAGCAATGGTCCTGATCAGATCCTGGTTTTGATCCTGTCTTCGAACTGTGTTCTGGACGTGGTTGGCAGCTCCACGTACGTCTGCTGCAGGTGGGTGTCGATCGACACCCTCTGGATGGTGTCGATCGACACCAAGATTTGGCTCATCAAAGATAGCAGCTTACTGGTTGACAACAGGTTCATCAATCACATTGCCTTCTGCATCAAGCTTTTGGCCATGCTCATTGCGCAAGTGGCCCTCTTGATCCCTCAAAGAACCATCCTCATCTCGCATCAGAATGATTGGGTTAACCATCTTTAAGGATTTGGTTGCTCTTCTGTTCTCACGCTCAAGTTTTTCCAACTCTTGGTTTGAAAGATTCACAGTAGGATCAGTCTTGTTGCTCCTTGTGTGAGGTCTAGGAGGCATGCACCTGAAACACCAAAGAGAAGAAAAACCAAAACGTGTAAGTAGAAAATAAAAAGAAAAATTTAGACGAAATTAAAAACTCAAATCTAATGGTAGATCAAAGAGTCCCCAGCAACGGTGCCAAAATTTGAGAAGCTCAAATTAATCTCTAGAGCTACTCTCTCAAACAAGAGATCAATGTAGTACTTAGGGGTTGAATCCACAGAGACTCAAGATCAAACACAATGGATTATAGAGTTTTGTTATTACGCTAAACAAGTTAATTTAATTATTGAAAAAGCAATGCAAATATTCAGATAAAAGTGTTGTGAATTCAGAAAATCAAAAGGTTAAGCCTAGGGAATTTCTCAGGTAATTATGAAATATTAAATCAATAAAATAATTAAGGTTCAAGCAATGAAAATCAGATCTAGAACTCTAAAACTTTTGGTAAAATAAATCAGTTCTCACTGCAATTATTATCTAAATTTAAAACCAGACAATCCAAATCTCTTTGTAAAATTCTAAGTTAAAAATCAGCTTTAAGAACAGGTTTAGATAAGTTCACAAAATCA
Organism: Camelina sativa; assembly: GCF_030686135.1. NCBI lineage: Eukaryota > Viridiplantae > Streptophyta > Magnoliopsida > Brassicales > Brassicaceae > Camelina > Camelina sativa. The sequence continues at coordinate 31,680,931 of NC_141896.1, read as the reverse complement.
CTAAATCAAATCTCTTTGCAGAAAGTAATTTTGCTCATCAATGGTTTAACGAGGAAAACAATTATACTCTCATATCAATTTATTTCCCTAAGATAATAATTCTAGGTGATCAATCAAGAATTATTGTGAAGAACAACCAGGGATGAAGATCATAAAAGATTAAGAACCCTAAAAATCACAGATGTAATAAATCATAAAAACCCTTTGAAAAACCCTAAAGCTAACAAGCAAATTACTCAGACATGTTTAATGAAGAACAAATCATAATTCTGAATAACATGCAATAGATATTGAAAAGTAAAAGAGGTAGTTCAAGAATCTTCTCTCTACAGATGAAATCAGATCTATCTCTCCCAAAGCTCTCAATAATCTTTCTCTCAAAAACTGCTAGAAAATAACTTTCCGGTTTGTAAAAAACCTAAAAATACTATATATACATCCTAAAACACGTCCAGGGGCTTATGTTGCAATTGTAGAAGACATTGGGAAAATTTAAATCTTCCAATTCTTGTTCTCTCGTCGGCTAAACACGGGTGTCGATCGATGCTCATGTGGTGTAGATCGACACCATCACTCTAATCCGACTCCAAGTTGATTTTCTTCGGTTAAATGCTCCAAAAATGATCCAAATTGCTCCACATTGCTCCATTCGTGCCAAATTCCTAGATAACCTGTAAAGACTCAAAAACAACCTAGAAACAAATCAAAAGACTCAAAAAGCACACTTATATCATGGTTAAAAACTATAAAAACCATGATATATTAGTGCGTTCTTGGCGAAGTATGAATTACGGTAAATAGTCTATTTGCGTGCCTTTTACCTTTGTTTATGATGCACCCAGATAAGACACCTGGGCGAGATGGAATGACAACTTTGTTCTTCCAGAAGGCATGGAGGGTTGTCAAGGCGGATCTTGTGTCCATGTTAATTGGTTTTTTGAAGAAGGTGTTTTTGATAACAGTTTAAATAGAATGCATATCTGTCTAATTCCAAAGGTGGGAAAGCCAACCCGGATGGTAGTTGCGTCCTATTAGCTTATGTAATGTGGGGTATAAGATCATTTCCAAAATCTTATGTCAACAGCTTAAAACGGTGTTGCCAAGTCTTATTTCGGAGACTCAGTCAGCCTTCGTTTTGGGCAGGTTGATCTCTGCTAACATTCTGATCGCTCAGGAGATGTTTCATGGCCTCCGTACAAATTCTTCCTATAAAGGAAAATTTATGGCGATCAAAACGGATATTGCTCAATTCATATTAGTTCAGACATTCTATCGAACACTTCTTATGCATAGAAAAACCTAGAATCTAGAATAAGGTGATCAATCATATTCTACCATTTAGAACATATGAATCAAAGAACCATAAAGAATTAGAATTCCTTATAAACCAATTAAACCATGAAATCATTGAATCTCCTACTTAGAACTCTAAAACCCAATTGGAAAACTATTCACACATAACAAAATTAACAGAAATCATAGATGAAGAAAATATGATGAAATTGCAGGAATAATAAGAAAGGGTTTAGAAATCTTATCTAAAGTGTCAAAGATGATGAATCTCTAGAATCTCAAAATTCTGGCTTACAAAAAAGTCTCAGGATGCAAAAAGAAAACATACAATGAAACTTAGCGTTTTTCTTCCAACAAATCAAATGTATTTACAGAGTTCTCAAAATAAGGTAAAAATATAACAACCTAAATAGGACATTTTCTCAGCTAGGCGGATTTTTCAGATAGGCAGGTTGTAACATGAAACTTACTGGTTTAGACTTTGTTTCTTAGCTAGACAGATTTCTCGGATAGACGGGTTTTAACGTGAAACTTTCCGATTTAGACTTCGTTGCTTAGCCAGTCTGAGTCTCTTAAACTGGCGGGTTTCTACGTGAACCAACATTCATCTCATAAGCTTGTTTTTATCCAGAATGGCTCATTTTCCTCCAAACTATTCAAAAACCTGTAAAACTCGATAAAAAAAAAAAACTAAATGACTCCAAAAATATGCTTTGACTCAATAAAAGATATAAAATGAAAAAGAAAATAAAAATACAAAACCAATAATAACACCATATATCAACGTTTTATAGTTCAAATAGGTAAATCCATGAACAGATTGACAAATTTCCTTGTACCAACTTCCAGAATAACCCATATGATACTCTGTTGCCACAACACTTACATTGTCACCAAAATCTTGAGGCTGAGGGGATGAGATATAGTGCCACTTACTGCTAAATCTGAAGGTAAACAAAAGACGTTTACGAGGCAGTGACCTTGTAAGGAACAATTCTGTGAAATCTGGACGTTGAAGTAAGGAAGCCCATTCCTTCGACACAAAACAACATATTGCAATGGAATTTACAGGTAATCTTGACAGTATCTCGATGACGAGATCGATAGGAAACGTCTCTCTTACATCCGTTGAGGCCGATGATTGTGTGTTGCGTCCCGTGTTATATGGCGAACCACCGAATCATTCTTCTGTGTGCTCATGACGTCTCGTTACTTGGGATAAATGTTAATAAGAAGGTACGGTTATTAAATTAGTGGTTAATATAAAAACCAAAAATTATTACTTACAACAATATGATGCTTCCTTCCTATTGAATCTTTTTTCTTTCTAACGCAGTTCATTAACAGAATTTTAGGGTTTTCTTGTTAAGTATCATGCCTTTTACCGTAATTTTATTGTAAGACTATTTAATCTAATGAATTATCTATTTAATCTTTTTCATTGTTACATAAAAAAAAAGTATGAACTAACCTATAAAATAAGGAAACTGCACGCAAAATTTTGTTTTCTGTTTTGGAGTCCGAATCGGGATTGGCACCGAAATTTTTAGAATCTCGCTTCCATAGCGCTTTCGAAAATCCATTAGGAAGCTGGTTGAAAGCTTACGCTTCAATTGCAAAAAAATTAATGTCAAACTAATAAGAAGAAAAAAGAAATTTTTATACTAGAAAAGTCAAACAAATTTTGCATTTAGAAAATTTGCATATTCTTTTTAAAATTATTAAGATCATGCTTAGAATTGACCCAAAAAATAAAAAAGATCATTCTTAGAATAATGGCAATGACATGAATTATATATGTGAGAGATGTTCAAAGTGATTTAAGTTTGATGATATTTTTACCAACATCACAAAACTTGGCACGATTTTATTTGATGAAATTAAGAAAAATAAGGATAAATGGCTTCGCTCAGCCAAATAAATTTGTATACATATCACAGAAACCCTATCTATCTTTCCATTTAACCTCCTCTTCCTATGGTTCCGATAGATAAATCCATGAACAGATTGAAAACTTCGCATGCACCAATTTCCAGAAAACTCGATATGATAGTCAGTTGCTAGAACACTACTTACGTTCTCATCAAAATTTCGTGGCTGAGGGGATAGCAAGAGGTGACACTTGCTGCCAGATCTGAAGGTGAACAAAAGACGTGGCCGAGGTAATGACCTGGTGAGGAAAGGTTCCGCGAAATCCGGACTTCGAAGTATGGACAACCATTGCTTTGACACTAAACGACATATTGCGATGGAATTTGTAGATAATCTTGAGAGTATCTCGATGATGACATCGGTGGGAAGCTTCTCTATTACATAAGTTGAGTCCGATGATTTTATGTAGCGTCGGATGCGTTTATGGTGAAGCACTGAATCGTTCTTCTGCCTGTTCAATGTTCATGGCGTCGTTTACTCGACAAATTTTGCGCTGCTCGATGAAGACAGTTTTACTTGGGGATAAAGTCAATCGTGTGATACGACTTTACGCGAGGAAACTAGGTTTAGTGGTTATAGAAGAAATATTATGATCTATACCTTTTTAGAATGTTTCCTATTTAAATCATTTTTTATTTTCGCATTTCACCAAATGATTTTTTTAGGGCTTTTACCGTAATCTGTTTTAAATATCGAATCTATATCTATATATACATTTTCCAAGTACATTTAGCAAATAAATCCTGAAGTTGCCACCTATTTACAAGACTGCCATTGATATTAATTATTAATTTGTTTTTCATTTTATTAATTAATATTAAGTTTCTATTTTTGAAAACAAGATTTCCCATCCTAAATAAATTTTCAAAACAATTGAAACAACTCCATTTAACATTAAATATTAAGTTTATAATTGATTTAATTAATATTAAGTTTCCAATTTTACAAAACAATATTTTCTCCATACATAAATTTCCTAAACAATCGGCCTAACCAAGAAACCAATTGATTTTCGATCTTGGAGGAGGATCTGTGGCCGAGATTTTTGATCTCAACGCATTGATTTCCCCCTAAAATATATGTTCAAAATCAAATATAAAATATATCATTCAAAAAAACTAACAATATGATTTTAAAAGGTAACAAACATATTTACCATTCAATTTGATATCTTATTCAAAGAATAATAATAAAATATAAAAGATATTGCTTGCTCACAGATTTATTTTTATTTTGTATTACATATTTAAAAATATTTTTTTATTTTCACAGGTTTCATATGATGAGTTTTCACGGGTTTCTCGCCTAGCATGGTGGGTTTGGAATATAGAACCAATACTAAAACTATTAGTTTATCTCATATATACTATAGATTTGTAATCATAGTTTTGAAAATTAACTTATAAATTATTTAGTATATGAACTACAAAATATTACACATACTATAACACATTCTTAATATTCCAAAAAAAAATTAAATACACATAAAAATATACACTAGCATACTATTAGGCATATAGCTTTGTTTAATTCTCGAAAACAAAACAAATCTAGAATTTTATATTCTATCTAATAACAAATTTTATGTAATTAGGTTATAAACTTTATAAAACGTAAGAAGAAGAAAAAAACTCTAAACAAAATTCTAAATTAATTAAACAAAAATTTAATTAATTGATAATTTGAAAACTAAATAAACTAAAAAATATTATTTAAAATACAGTAATTTAATGAATGAGAAATTAGACAAAATTAAATGGAGAAAACAAAGAAATTAAATGGAAAAAATAAAAGACAAAATTAAATGGAGAAAACAAAGAAATTAAATGGAAAAAATAACATTTTTATTAGATAAAGTTAAGTTGAAAAAACAAAGAAATTAAAGAACAGAAAAAAAAATCAAAGAAAACCAAGAACATTTTTTATTAGACAAAATTAATTAAAAAGAAAAAACAAAGAAATTAAATGGAAAAAAACGGAAATTAGAGAAACAAATTACAAAAGAACCAAATAGTGATATATAGAGTGCAAATCAGCCGAAAGAGCCACGACAGTTGACTGAACCACAGAGACAAATCTTGTTGCCTTTGTAAAGCCTCTCATCTTCTCCAATACGCTCTACAGAAGAAACTCCATAGTCATATGTTAACTCTGTCATCGGAGGAATATGCTTCATCGCAAAAAGCCCAATGCGAACATATGTATCAGATTCAATAGGCTGCCAGAAAACATTAGGCTTACAGCTGTGATTCATGAATCGAGCAACGTTCCCTTTTTCTTTGGCGCTTATCAAGACTTGCGTCGTCAAATTGAAAACTTCAGGGACACTTTCCCATACATCTTCACACACAAGCTCAGGTTCGTAGTTCCACTTAAACCTCATATAAAACCGAGATGAGTCGAACACGAAGTTATCCTTTTCTTCTACTTCTTCTTTTGTCTTCCTCACACCAGCAAACTCACAGATAAAGGTCCCAGCTCGGATTGGATCCCAAGAACGTACACCCCAACCACACTTTCTTGTCTTGAACACTTCCATGTGAAGCTTCAAACCGTTTTGAACTAATCGGTTTCTACAGTCGTTTGGGCATGAACAAGATTCACCGCATTCGTAAATCAATGGTTTACGACAAACCAAAATGGAGTTATGGTACGGTAACTCGCCACCGTTTCTTTCCATGCACATGCAGCTTTGATGAAAGGATGGTTGACCTTGAAAATTCTGGAATCCAAGTGCTTGGAGATCGATGTTTAAATCAAGCGTCACTCTTGAGTAATGCTGAGATGTGATGTATTCAAAATCTTCAGGAATAGTTTTGTCATTTTCATCTACTTCGTTAACCAGCGGGACTCGTAAAACCTCTTTTCCAAAAGAAAGATCTGGAAGTATAAAACCCTGCCTTGAATCAATCGGGTCGTGCATCCTCAAATCATCAGCTAATTTCCAGTTTGCATAACCAGAATTAGGTTGGCCTGGTTTCCTCACCATTTTAAACTTAAACTCTTTACAGCCGCTTTTTCCTATCACAGAATACGTCTCATAAACAAGATAAAGTCCATCGTAGATGTATACCTTTCTAGTATCATCGTTGGGGTCGCCTCTGCCTCGGATGACTCTAACTTCGTTTCCTATTCTTCTACTTGTATCTAGTGCAAGGTTCCCTCTTTCCATAGTCTGATCTTGAGGTGCACCGTTCTTATCCGTTCCCCCATATCCAGAATAGATCAACCATTCAAGGTTCTCAGTTTCATCATTGTACTGTCCTGATGTAACCACGCTCACTGCAAGAGGTTCTACTTCACCATCATTAGTCGTCATATAATCAATGCCGCTGACAGTTTGTTTGTGTAGCCCGACTAAGCACATTTCACCCCAGTAATAGAATATATCCCCTACTTCTACTCCAGGAACAGGACCCGTCCTCCTTCTCCTATTAGTTTGGACCCCCATAGTCCTGCAATTAGCGTCTGCAGTTGTAAGGATGCCTTTCTGGAGGTTTAGTTGGCAAAATCTCCGCCTAACCGCATCAAACCGCATCAAAACAACCTCAACTATCTCGTGATTCCCGGTTTCTCTCTCTGTTTCGGTTATCCCTGAATCAAAGTTTCTGGGAGAGAGAACCTTTTTGCTGTTGGGATCTTCTGTGTTTGGCTTCTTCGCCGGGGTCTTCACGTTTTTAGAACCCTTTGGTCGACCACGTCCTTTTTTTTCTGGAGCAGTACTTGAACCGACACCATATAAGTAGTTGTTGACGTCATCAGATGGTCTAACAGTTTGTAGTGGTGTGACATCTAGAGGAGGAGAAAGGCCAGCTGTTGAAGCAGTACTTAGACCATCCCCCGCAGCATATGAGTAGTTGTTCAAATCATTAGAGTTTCGAATGGTTTGCACTGGGGCTACCATCACAGGAAGATAGCCGGCTGTTATGATGTGGGTTTCATCGTTACTTGGACCAACATCTGCCTCGGAAGAACGCATGTTCGAATCATCAAATGGACTAATGTTTGGAAGCCGTGAGACCACCAGAGGAGGGGATGTTGATGATGTGTTTTTTGGGATGTTGATGAGGTTATCCATTGCAAATCCTATCAACATACAAAAATAAGAAGTCATAGATTAGTCAAAATTAAATAAGTAGACAAGATATAGCGAGAGGTTTACAAAATATGGTTGTGGATAACATTATAAAAAGGTTTTGAACATTCCAAAAGTTAACTAAGAAACAAAAAAAAACCGTCGTTGCCTTTTTTTTTATAATGATAAAAGAATAAAAAAACAGTTGTTTTTATGCAAACTAATAAATGAAAGAGTCCATGCATTCATTTACTACAGCTCTATAAACGCAAAGCTGAGAATTATGGGAACCCTATAATAATAATAATCAAGTATGTAGACAGACACTCGATGATGCTATTGAAACAAGGACACAACAATCAACATTTCGCAAATAATCTTTAACCTCTCAAAGGCAACAAAGGTAAAATGCATTTGAGACTCGATTCAGAAAGTTGAAATTATTCTTATCAAGACACAAAAAAACGACTTGAAATGATGTATATAAAAAATTAGGTGTTTGAAAGGAGTTTTAAAAACTATTGTTTGACAATATTCAAACCACATATTAGTATTCAGTTGCATAACAATGTGTTCAGATCTGAATTCTGTAGTGATGGCATCCCCTGGATTAAGAAGAACTCTTAATCAAATTGGAGTCTTCACAAACAACGAGACAGAGAACATATCTTGTGTATATATGTATATATATATCATACATATATAATTCAATTTTGACATCAACAAGAACAAAAACAAAAACACAAAAAATTATCTATTATATATGACCTTTCATCACGACACATTAATCAAACAATTAATACAAAAAAAAATCATAGCTTGATGATAAATTAAAGTGTGTCTATATATATATATATAATCCTCAGCAACAATTATATATAAATTAGTAATAGGGACACAGCAAAGGTACCTTAACAACCTGAGAAATGAGATTGAGGGTTTACAAAAACGAGTAGCGGAATAGAAGTAAGAAGCAGGAGAGATACAGAAAAGAGGAAAATTAAGAATGAAAAATGCTTGAAGTAGCGTACATGAAAATGGTTTTTGGATATGTTAGTGTGTGGTAGATAGAAAAATAATCCTCTATTTATAATCATTATATGAAATGGATTAATAACCAAATCTCCATAGTAGAAATAAAGTTTTAGTCATTAAAAATCCTAGATTTTTTTTATTATTCAGTGTATCTAAGACTACCCATTAATCTTTTGACACTTTTTTGACAAAAAAAATTAACATCAATGTGAAATATCTTTATTTCCTATTTGAAATATATTTTTCTTCGTATGTGTAGTTTATTCAACTATTTTAAGAAAAAAGTTAAATAGTTATCTAGAACCAACAGGAAGAAAGCTCTTTTCTCTCTCGAAGCAGCTCCTTTTCTGGGGAAAAAAAAAAAAAGGATTTCTCTTTCTTCTGAACAGCGATTACTCCGTTGTTTTAAAAATAGCAGTTGCAAGCTTCTTCTCATCGATGACTGAGGCTCTGCCTCCCCTTCCTCCTCCGGTTCCACCGGATCCATCTTTACTTCACTCTGAATCTCCAAATCCGGTTCAATCTTCTTTTCCAATTGATGTGGTGATGTCGGATTTGTCGTCTTCTTCCTTCTCTCCTCCCTCAAATCTGCAAAATCAAGCTATTCCCTCTAAGAAAGGTCTTCTTGGAGTGGCCCCTTCTTCTTTGGGTAAGGACAAATCTTCTTCTCTCTCTTTTGTCTCTACTAAGGCCTCGTCTCCTCCAGTTTCTTTGCCTAGTGTTGCTGAGTCAGGTTTCAATTGGGCAAAAAATCTTATCTCTTCGGAGAAAATTCCGGTTTCTTCGGCTGATGTTTCTATATCTTCAGAAGGTCGTCCTCGTGTCAAGGTTCCTAATTCAGTTTTTGAAAGAGGAGCGAAGATTCATGAAGACTTCATTGTGGGAATTTTCTATGGAAAGGCTCCATCTTATGGAAAAATTTGGGGTGTCTTGAACTTCCTCTGGGGGAAAGATAAAAGAGTTACGATTCATAAATTGACATCAAATGCTTTTCTCTTCCATATTCCTTCTCCTTCATTAAGGAATCGGGTGTTGCAACACGAATTGTGGCATGTAGGTGATTCTCCGTTTTTTGTCACGGCTTGGAAATCTGAGTTTAGTTACAACCCTCCTTCGTTGGAGAAAGCTCCAGTCTGGGCTACTATAAAGGATATTCCCTTTGATCTAATCACTCGTGAGGGACTAAGTTTCATTTGTAAGCCGTTGGGTCGAGCAGTAGACCACAAGCCTCTCACTAGTATTAATTCTGCAGAAGTTAAAGTTATTGTAGATCTTATGAAACCTCTTCCTTCTGTGTTGGAGATTGAGCGAGAGGATGGTCATGTTTTGCTTCTCACAGTCTCGTATCCGTGGTTGCCTCCTCTTTGTTCTTTTTGTAACGAAATTGGACACAAAGCTTCTCTTTGTCCTATTGCTCCTCAATCAAATGCTTCTGTGGTAGGTTCTGAGAATAACTCGCCTACTGGACCAACAGTTAAGCTTTCTTCGACATCTCCTGTTGGAAAAAAACAGGTATGGAAACCAGTTCCTAGTCGTTTTGCTACAGGTGATAATGGTGTTTCTGTTGAAACTCCTCCTCCCTTGGATAATTTAAAAGAACTTACATCTACAACACCTATGGAAACCCAAACTCCTTCTTTAGAACGGAAGTCTTCATCAGTTTTAGCTACTACGGTTAGTGACAAAACCCATGTCTTCACCTCTGTTCCAGAATCAACATCAAACTTACCAAACACTAACTCTGCTGATCAGTCTTTTGAATCGGCCACTCATACCACCCACTCTTCTGCTTTACTCGTGGATGTTCCTCCACTTACAACAACCTCAAACCGTTTTGATATGCTATCAATGGAGGTAACTGCGACAGTTTCCGGAGGGGAGTCTTCTTCGATGGTTCTCTTTGATCCTTCTTCCTCTTCTTCAGTTCCCTCTAAAGGGAAGAAATCGAAGAGGAAGAGGTTTGATCATCTATCACCTGTTCAAGGTGGCGTTCTCTCCATACAAGGAGGGAAGCGTCACATCCTATAATCTGTTTATGTCGAATAACTTTTTTTGGAATGTGCGAGGTCTTAACGAATGGTCAAAGCATCAGCCTCTTTGCAACTGGCTTCGTTCTCATCAAGTTTCTTTTGGAGCCCTTTTGGAGTTGCATGTTAAAGAAGCAAATAAGAACCATATTTTGTCATCTTTTGGTCCAGAGTGGACTGTTTTATCTAATTACCAGTTTTCAGATTTGGGAAAGATTTGGATCATTTACAAAGCCCCTATTACAGCAAGAGTACTTTCAATGGACCTTCAGTCAGTTACTTGTGAAATTTCATTAGAGGATGGTTCTGAAATTATATATTCGGCAGTTTACGCTTCGAACGAAGAGGAGGAAAGGAAAAAGCTTTGGAGTTCTCTTCGAGATACAGAGGTGAATTTTGGTTTATCAAACAGGCCGTGGATGATCATTGGGGATTTTAATGAGATCCTTAGTGTAACTGAAACCTCAAATGTTAATTTTCTGAGTTCTACACGTGGTATGAGGATGTTTGGAGACTGTTTAGCAGATTTAGGCTTGTTTGATCTTCCTTTTAGTGGTCCTAAATTCACTTGGACAAATAAAAGATCTGTAGATCCTATTGGAAAGAAATTGGATCGTTGCTTAGTGAATGGGTGTTGGCTGCTTAATTTCCCTACTAGTCATTGTACTTTTGAGGCCCCAGAGTTTTCAGATCATACACCTTGCTCGATCAAGCTCCACACGCCGCCTCCTTCTTATGGTACCAGACCATTTAAGTTTTTCTCATTGTTAACAAAACATCCGAAGTTTATGGATTCAGTGATGGAAGCTTGGGTTCAGGTTGGAATCTCAGTATCTTCTCTTAAAGATTTTTGTTACAAGCTCAAGAAAATGAAAGGCCCTATGAAGTCTTTGATGAAAGAAAATTTTAGCGATCTAGAGAAGAGGGTTATTCAGGCTCATGCTAAGCTTAATGCCCTTCAGTTGTTAGCTTTGAATGACCCATCTCCTTTCAATATTCAGAATGAAACTGAAGCAAAAGAGCTATGGTTGAGTCTTAGGCTAGCTGAAGAAAGTTTGTTTAAACAAAAGTCTCGTCTAAAGTGGTTGGGTGAGGGTGATTTTAATACTTCTTTCTTCCATAAAGTGTCTGCAGCTAGAAATGCAGGGAATGCCATAAAGCTCTTGTTTAAAGAGGATGGTTCCACCACTTCATCTCTCAAGGAAGTCCATGATCTAGCTGTGGAACATTTTACTGGGGTTATGTGCACTATCAAGGGGAGGTTCATTCCTCAGTTGCCTGATTTTCTAAAGTCTGTAATCTTAGCAACTTGTACAGTGGAGCAGCAGTCTTCTCTGTCCTCACCTTTCTCTGATGAAGCAATTAAATCTTGTCTTTTCAAAGTGCCTCTAAATAAAACTCCAGGTCCAGATGGTTTTTCTGCAGAGTTTTTTAAGGCTAGTTGGTCTATTATTGGGAAGGATTTAACAATGGGAGTGAGACAATTTTTCCTGGATTCCTTTATCCCATCAGCCCTAAACGCTACTTCTCTTGTTCTTATTCCGAAAAGACCTGGGGTTGTTGATTTGAAGGATTTTCGACCTATATCTTGTCTTAACACAGTTTACAAGATCATATCTCGCCTCTTGAAAAACAGGTTAAAGATTCTGCTACCGGAGCTTATACTTCCAAATCAAACCGCCTTTGTCAAAGACAGATTGCTAATGGAGAATGTATTATTGGCCTCAGAAGTGGTGCAAGGCTATCATCTTAGTTCAGGAAAACCGAGAATTACTCTTAAGGTGGACATTTCAAAAGCATTTGATTCAGTTAGATGGGACTTTCTCCTCAACTCTCTTCGGGCTTATCAAGTTCCCCAGGTTTTCATTAATTGGATTAGAGCTTGTGTTTGTTCCCCATCTTTCAGTGTTAGTATAAATGGGGTTACATCAGGTTTCTTCAAAGGAAAGACAGGTTTGCGCCAAGGAGACCCATTATCCCCAATTCTGTTTGTTATGGTCATGAATGTTTTGTCTCTAATGTTGAATAAAGCAGCAGAAGAAGGATCGTTCAATTATCATCCTGGTTGTGAGGCTCTTAAACTTACTCATCTTTGCTTTGCTGATGATTTATTGATCTTCCTCGAGGGTTCTGAGCTTTCTTTAAGGGGAGTTATGTCAGTTCTTGCAGATTTTGCAGAAATTTCTGGGCTAACAATGAATATGGAGAAGACATCCATGTTTTGTTCTGGTCTGAATGAGAGTTGTGTGTTGAGGCTACAAAGCCTATTCAATCTAAACCTGGTCTCGCTTCCAGTTAGATACTTAGGTCTCCCTTTATGCTCCAAGAAGTTTTCAGTGACAGATTGTGATCCTTTGTTGTCTCAAATAAGAAAGAAACTCAATTGTTGGACTCACAAGTTTCTGAGCTTGGCGGGAAGGTTAACACTTATATCTACAGTTATTTCGGGCATTGTAGGTTTTTGGACTAGTGCTTTCTTCCTTCCTAAGCAGGTTATTCGGAGGATCAATGGCCTTTGTAGCTCTTTTCTTTGGCATGGAAAGGTAGATATACCCTCAGGGGCTAAAGTGTCATGGTATGACATATGTTTTCCAAAATTGGAGGGTGGACTTGGATTAAGGCACATTGGTACTTGGAATGAGACTTGTGCCTTAAAAATCTTTTGGTTGCTGTTTTTCAGAGCTGGTTCTTTATGGGTAGCATGGATAAGAAGTAAGTATCTTTCTACATTTCCTTTGTGGGCGCTCAATGAAAACAATGCTGCTTACGCTTGGAATTTTAGAAAATTACTTAAGTTACGTCCCAAAGCTCTTAAGTTTCTCAGCATCAATATTGGAGACGGTGATTCTACCTTCTTCTGGTGGGATCCTTGGACTCCCTTTGGTCCTCTTTACCAATTTCTTGGTTCAGATGGCCCTTCTCACATAGGGATCCCTCTGTTTTCAACTGTCGCTGAGTTGAGAAATGCAGATGGGTGGTCTCTCCCTAATGCCAGATCTGAGAGACAAGTTCTTCTCTACTCTTTCATCTCTACCATTACCATGTCATCATCAAATGATACTCCGGTTTGGGCAATTGATGGTATTCCTTACAAGTTTTTCTCTTCAAAAGCTGTGTGGAATGCTGTTAGGATTTCAAATACAAGAAAATTTTGGGCTCCGCTTGTGTGGCACAAAGCAGTCATTCCAAAACATGCTATTACGTCTTGGCTGTTTATACTTAATCGTAACCCTACTCTTGATCGTTTGTCTGCTTGGGGATATGATGTTGAGTTAGATTGTCTTCTTTGTGGGCTAGCCTGCGAATCTAGAGACCATATGTTCTTTCAGTGTGCTTTTTCTGCAGAGGTCTGGAGTTTGATAATGCAAAGGCTTCAAATCTCTTCTCCTCCATTTCTCTGGGATCAGATCCTCCTTTGGCTGCCATCGATATTAGTATCAAAGCAAAAAAAACTTGCTCTCCTTCAAGGCTGGCAAGCTGCGATTTATGAATTGTGGCGTGAGCGAAATCGACGTTTCCATGACGGTCTCTCCCTCTTCCCAGTTCAAGTAGCAAGGCACATTTTTTCCTCCATGGAAAATAAGTGTAATGCAATGATTCAGCTTGGATTAAAGCGTGGGACATCAATTCTTCAATGCTGGGTTACATAAGGCTGTTTGAAAGTTTTAAGTTTAGGCTTGTTTCTCCTTTCTTATTCAGGCTTCCTTTGCTTGGATCCTTCTTCCCTTAGTACTTAGTAGCTAGTAGTTTTCTTTCTTCTTTCTGTTTGTAATGGTTACATCTTGTTCGTTGTACTCTTTGCCTTCTATTTAAGAAAACCTTTTAACAAAAAAAAAAAAGTTAAATAGTTTGAATACATGCACTCAAAAATATTGAACCATATATATTGAATGTTTGGTCATTTAAATTTGAATATGACTTTAGAAGATATTGTCATTTAGAAATATAATATATGAGAAATTTATTATTATCTTTGAATAATAAAAAAGAGTAGTGTACATGGGCCCATAGATAACAGCGTCATTATGATTACAAAATACAGTATATCCAACATTGCAGTTAAATTTTAAATCTATATTATGAAAGATGGCCAACTCTCTCCATCTGAGTGACACATCAGCAGTGGAGAGAGTGCCATCTGTCTATCCTCATTAAAAGCAAAGAGACATATTTATGTATTTTATTCTTTTCTATATCAAAAAAACGTTTCAATATTTACATAAAAAAATTAGAGAGGTTTATAATATGTCCCAAGAAAGTAGATGCATCATTGAAAGACAAAAAAGACATCGGGATTGAATCAAAGAGCCACTTCTTCCTCTCGGCGTAAACCATGAATCTATGGATATATGGTTTAGGAGTTACAATTTTGTCAATAGTTTGAAGAGTTACAGCAGTGGTAGAGATATTTGTTAGTATTGTAGAGAAATTCATGATAGTTTGTTCCCAAAAAAACATTTTTATAAAGAAGATTGGAGTTTTGTTCACTATCAAATGGAAGATAATTGAATAAAATTGTAGAATGTTGGTTTAGCAAAATACAGAGACAAAGAAGAAGGGGTTTTCATATTCTAATATTTAGAAGTTGTCAAAAAGAAAATTAAATGAAATTCTTATTAAAACAAAAATTCTAGAAATATAGGAATAAGAAGGTTTTTCAAGGAATCGAGGCAGAGCCAATTGATATTATAAATCAAGCATCAAACGATAAACTTCTTTGGGAGGAGGCCAAGTCCTTCTCTGCGAATTACTTGGCTCCTCAGTCATCCCTGGAGGTTCGGGAATTTTCTACTCGATGCCAGGTTGATTGGTCCTGGAAAGGTTCGGATCCATTGGTGGGTTTGGGATGGTGGTATGGTAATTGTGAAGATAGGACACTACTTATGGGAGCACGCAGTCTTCGACGTAGTCCTTCACCTCTTCATTCGGAGTTTCAAGCATTGATATGGGCTATGGAGTCTCTTCGGGCGGTGGGGATAGATTGTCAGAATTTTGAGTCAGATAGCTCTGAGCTGGTGACGATGGTGCAGACACCCGACGATTGGCCAGCCTTCTCGAATTTACTGGAAGATTTCCATTCCCTCAGATCTTCCTTCTCCTCCTTCACCCTGACCCTGATTCCGAGGACGTCAAACGTGCGAGCAGACTGTCTGGCTCGCTCTTCTAGATCTTCAGTTTCTGAATTTTCTTTTGTAAACTCTTTTCCTCCAGTTTGGGCAACCAATCTTGGAGTCACCTTTTAATTTAATTTAATGTTTGATTGGAAAAAAAAACAAAAAACAAAAATTCTAGAGTTATATTCAAGAAATTGAAGAGCTAACATGAAAGGAAGATGACTATCTTAATTATATATATTAAAGAGTTAACCAAGCTGTAATCTTGATAAATTAAAATGTTAGTATTTCATAGTATATAACTAAGAAGCTAAAAAATTCTTTGTTACAAAATATGCATCCTTAGATCAAGCCTTCATTTGGAATATATTTTTATAAGTTTTAGACAAGAATTGTAAAATGTTTAAGCTCTCAAAACAAAATTGTTCATATATCTAATAATTCAATTGCAAAATGAAAAAAAACTATTTGAAGTATTAAAAAATATGAAAATCAAAATTATATTTTTCAAGATTTCCACAATTAAAAAATAGATAAACTCTACATTAAAAAACTAAATAGTAGCAAAAAATTTTAAAAAACGGTAAGTTGTAAGCCCGCGCATAGCGTGGGTATTCATCTAGTACAAAATAAAAACGCAAACTAGAAGCAGGCGAGAAACGTCAGTAGGCCAAATGCTCAAGTCATGTATGTAGAAAATTAAAACTTGCATTATAAATTAACAAAGCCCATGGTTCGATGTCCATGTCACATCACCACAATATGTTATCGTATGTACATTATCTATGAATATGAAGCGCTTGTTGCAATTCTTCCCTGTATATACCATGTGTTTGCCATAACGCATACAAACCAGTTAGGCTTGTTGCAATTCTTCCCAATATGAAGCGCTTGTTGCAATTCTTCCCTGTACATATATGATGAAGTTGTCGAATGGATATATCTTGATATTTTGCTGCAACAAAAGTGAAGAAATTTAGGTAGAAAGTTTGATCTGAGAACTGAACCAAGAATTCTCTTTCTTATCATCAACTGAATCACTGCTTGCGAGTCACAATATTTCGAAGACAATTGGATATAAAAAACACATATCCTGATTGAGATTAGGAGATTTTTCCTACGGAAAAATGGTCATAGAGATGATGTACTTTCTTCATAGGGGTTATTATAGTTAATTAAATGCTATAATAGTATATTTAATTACGTAAATCTTTTTACCAGTGGAAGAAGGAGTCCTCAGCTACAACCGCCTGAGTCGCAACCAACCACATAAGATATTCTTGAAGACTCCATAATTTTCATGTTGTTATAAACTAGAGGATTTAGGGACGAAATCTCTTGTCTTATTAATGATCAAACTCGAGGTTACAACATATATATAGTACATTACAAGGCCTTAAACATAAACCGACATAAGACTAAGGATCGCTGACGGGCTTCAGCTAATGGGCCTAATGCGCGCGGACTAAGTATGGCCGATAGGCCGAGTATGGACGGACTGGATAATGGGCCGGTCGATGGAGTCCACTAAGTGTTTTACAACACTCCCCCTTGGACGATATGACCGTGCCTATGCTTGGACGGGATCGCTGCAATGTGCTTAAGGGATGCTGCCTCATTAAAACCTTACCAGGAAAACCCATTGGGACAAAACCTTGGTGAAGGAAAAAGAGTACAACACACATTGCTCCCCCTGTTCCAAACATCACTCCAAGTCCTTAAGCCTCCGCATTCCAATCTGGTGCGTGAGCTTCCTGAATGTTGTTGTCGGTAATGCCTTGGTGAAGAGATCGGCTGAGTTGTCGCATGACTGAACTTGCACCACTTGAACTTCTCCGAACTTTGGTAGAATGTGCTTCGTCCGATCTCCCTTGATGTAACCTTCCTTGAGCTGTGCGATGCAGGCTGTATTGTCTTCATAGATTACGGTTGCTTCCTTGTTGTCTTCGATCATACCGCAATCCATCCTGATATGTTGAGTATCCAACCTCAACCATACTTAATCTTTCTTTGCTATAACCTGCATCAGCAAAAACCAACTAAAACCTTCTTTGTTATAGTTAGTATAATATAAACCCAAATTTAAATGTTCCTTGTTGGTAACGTAATTAATACTTAATTTCACTTCAGTGCCTTTGAGTCTATCAAGAACTAATTCTTGCTTGGAGGTTCACGGCAAACTTATCTCTGGTCTAGTGTGGCTAGCCAAGAATGTTAATACTCCTATAGCACTGAGGTGTGGCATTTTAGGATCAAGAATTTCTTCATTGTCCTTCTTAGGAGCAAATGGATCTTTTATCCACTTGTGTACTTCTCACAACCATTGGGCTAGTCAATGAGTGAGCTTGCTCCATATTAAATCTCTTGAGTACCTTTTTCTGTATATGCCCTTTGATGCACAAGGTTTTCATCATCAATATACTCAAGTTGTAATCCCAAACAGAATTTTTTCTTCTTCTTGCCTAGGTCTTTCATTTTGAATTATCTCTTGAGATATTCTACTGTTTGGGTGATTTCCCAGAGGTTCTTAGGATATTCAAATTATCCTCATATACTGCTATGATTACAAATCCTTTGTTTGCAAACTTCTTTATAAATACATGGACTGATGGGATCATTTTATAGCCCTCTTTGACTTGGTACTTACTGAATCTATTGTACCATATACACCCATTTTGTTTCATTCCAGTAAGGGATTTGTCTAGCCTTATGCAGTATTTTCTCGAGAACCACTCTTATAATTGAACTCTATATCCTCTGATAATCTTTTATTTTCCAGTGGACCATATAAGTATGTGGTTACAACATCCATTAACCACAAATTACAGCCAGACTTATTATATATCTAAAAGTCGTTGCATCCATCACAAGGGAGTATGTCTCCTCATAATCTTTGCCAGGTCTTTGAGAGAATCCTTGTGCTACAAGCCGTGTTTATATCTCACGATTTCATTACTCTCATTTCTCTTTCTTACAAAGACCTCTTTATGTCCAACTGGCTTTAAATTCAGGTGTTATCCTTAAGGTCGGACCAAACACACTACTCTTCTTGTAAGAGTTAAGCTCCACGTCAATAGCTTCTTTGCTTTGAGTGCACTCTAATATAGACGTGGACTTTAGATCCTCATTTGTCTCAAGTGCTACCTTGTATGCATAATATTTCATTTAATGTCGACATCTTTGCAGTTCCATTATATTCCAGACATGATATAGTTTATTGAGATCTCATTGTTGTCAATACCTTTAGGTCCTTGAGGTTTAGCGTCCCAAACCTCATTTTTGGTACCTTAGGAGTTTCTGTGACAATGTCTGGCTTCTCTATAATTCCCTTAGCCTCGGTCTGATATGCACCTCTTTTACTTTTCCGAGGATTCTATATTTGGAACCTTTCTGTAGCAACTTGTTTATTGTGTTCCTTGTGAACATCAATACGTACTGGTGCATTACAAGCTGGTATGTACGATTTTATTACTCTCTTTGGGTCAAATGGAATCTGGCAATTTATTAGCTAGCTTTCGCATATATATAATTCTTTGGACCTCTGCATCTCATGCTAGAGTCCGAGGATCTTGCCAATTTAAGGATGTTCGATTCCATATTAATTCTTTGACCAGCTTGTTAGTCTCTCCACCCTACATAGGGAATTCAGATTCTGTAAACTTACAGTCCACGTATCTGGCCACAAGTAAATCACATATGGTTGGCTCAAGATACTTTATAATAGTGGGAGACTCATATCAACATATATTCCCATTCTCCTTTGAAATCCCATCTTAGTTCTCTATGTGGATGCAATATAAACGGCACACCCGAATATTGATTTAGATGGGATATGTCTGGCTAATGACCCGTTGGAAATATCTATTCTCACTAGATGGCCTGATGCGTATAAGTTCTGTTGCATGTAAGACTGCGTGTCCCCAAGCCGACACAAGGAGCTTCGATCTCATTTACAATGGTCGAGCTATCAATTGTATTTGTTTAATGAAGGATTCAGCTAATCCGTTTTGTGTATGAACATGTACCACGGGATGTTCCACACTCACCCCCATGGACATACAGAAATCATTAAACGCTTGGGATGTAAAGTCTTAAGTGGAAAGTTCGGAAAATGTGCTCATAATCAAATGATTTGAGCTAAGAGCCTAGCAAATGCTAAGTTTCTCGTGGATAACAAGCATACGTGGGACCATCTGGTTGATGCATCTATCATCACCATGAAATATCGGAATGTCCCACTAGGTGGGTGTATTGGCCCACATATGTCACCTTGTATCCTTTCCAGAAAAATTTCTTTGCTGACTTTTACTTGTGATGGTCTTATAATAAGTTTCCCTTGTGCACATGCTACACAAGTGAGATTTTAGGGAAAACTTTTCTTTCTTTGAGGATGTGCCCTTTCGAACTCTTAATTAGTTTACGCATCATGTTCGAACCCGGCTGGCCAAGCCGGTCATGCCATAAAGTGAATTACTCGTTGAACATTTTCTTTCTTTGCTTTGCCAGTTAGCTTCTATCATGTTAATTTTAGCATGGTATAAACCAGAGGCTAGTGCAGGTATAGTCTCTAGGATCTTGTTTTGTCCTTTCACATTTTCTGTAATGTAGAGGAACTCTTTAGATCCTTCACCCTTGGTTTCAATATGATAACCATTTGACCTTATATCTTTAAAGCTCAATAAGCTTCTCTTAGAGCTGGGTGAGTATAAGGCATCACTTAGTTCAATATGTGTGCCATTAGGCAACAAAATGTGAGCCTGGCCGTAGCCTTCACATAAAATTGCTATACCCGCAATTGTACTAACATTGGCACTTTTATTATATGTCCTTGGCCATTTCTATAAATGGGACAATAATTTTATGTTTTAAACTTGCAAATATATAATGAAGGAAATAGTAATTCAATCAAATTCAAAGCATAGAAATTAAATTAATACACCACATGAGTTTAATTATTTTTCTTTAGGCAATTACAAATCTCATAATCCAATTTAGTCATCATTCTCATGGTTGAAATTTCCTTCACCATCGAGATGAACCAGGTTAGATTTCTGGATTTATTTTCTTTATTTCAAATTCTCTTAGTAGAGATCAACAAGGTGCTTTAGGAGTTCTGCATGTTTTTATCTAATGGTTTTCTATACCATAGTTATTATTACAAGTGGACTTGGTCTTATGTTGCGGGTTTAGATAACCCGCGGCCTCTACACCAACCAAGGCCGAAGCCTAATCGGTTTCTATGGCCTTGACCACCATAATTATTTCCTTGGTAAGTCCACACGACCTGTACCAACATGTCCGCGGCCTCCTCGGCTAGCCTGGCCTACTCGACCCCCACGTCCTCTGCCACCACGGCCGCAGCCGTAGTGTCTTTCTCTGTGGACGTAGTTGGTCTCATTAGGCTCTTTAGGCTCTTCAGGATTTTTCTTTGTAATGTCAACCTTGTGAGCTTCATTGCACTTTTTCATTGATAATTGCTCATTGTTTTGCTCAGCAAGTAGCAAACAAGAGATGAGGTCTGCATAGGTCTTAAACCCCTTAGTGTGATAAGCCGAGAATGTCTTCTCTAGCAAATCCTTAGTAATCTCAGTACCACACCACCTTAGGATAGAGACAATCTTAAAAGCTCTGAGTTATACTCATCCAAGGATTTGAAGTCCTGGATCCTTAGGTTTTTCTAATCAAATTGAGCCTTTGGTAGGAGCACCATCAATTGGTGTCCATATTTGTTTTTCAACTTTTTCCAAAGGTCAATAGGATTTTCTATGGTGAGGTACTGATTCTTGAGACTCTCAACAAGGTGTGCATATGCATAATCACCTTATATATATTTTCTTAGTGCAATCATTATCATCCTTAATGCACTCACATAGGTCCTTTGATTTTTAGGTTAATACAGAACATGCACCCGATTATATCATGCGGTTTTTAAGACCGAACCATGTAATTAATTTGGATCATGCCATGTGGTATTTAAGACCAAACCATGGAACTGTTTTTAGTTTAGGCCATGCGGTATTTAAGACCGAACCATGCCATCAATTTCTTCTAAGCCATGCGGTATTTGAGACCGCACCATGCCTATAATTTAAACTTAGGCCATGCGGTATTTGAGACCGAAACATGCCTTGCCTTACTCATATTTTCGTGGCTTATATTTATGCATGCAAGGACAACAAAAACAAATAGATGATGCATGCTACAATTTCCTTATTTCTAGATATGATTTCCTTTTCTATGTTTTCCTATTCCGTCTAGGATTTAGTAATTATTTTCTTAAGAGTTTTAGATAATTACCATAATTAATTAGGAACTTATCCTAACCAATATTTTTATTTCCGATTTCATGTTTTAATTATATAGAAACTTAACAAAAGTTTTAATCTTAATCGGATATACTCTTAGAACATTAAAGTTAATTTTACATAAATTTTAGGATAATGATTAAGGTTTATGGGAGTTATCCTAATTGATCCTAGACAAGTTCATGCTCGAGTTCTATGGCTTTCCTGGCCGAAAAATACAGGAAATCTATGCTAAAGTTTTAGCTTAAGGAATCCTAAGATTAATTCATGCAGCCGAGTTCTACAATTCTTAATCGATTCTACATGATCGGATTTCTATATGATGCATGAATGATCCAAGTTTTAATTTCCTAGAACAATCTGTTTTAATTTGACCCTTATGAATCTAAATTAGTTCTAGGTTCTTATGCAACAATCAATCAAGCAATCAAACCAAATTAAACTTGATATCTTTTGGTGCAATTTAACAAGTAATCTATCAATCCTATGCGAATCAGTTTTTAAGTTTTACAGGATTATAGATCTTAAATTTGTTTGTTGTTTACTTGGATATTTTAGGGTTCCATAGGCTTTATGTATTGAGTTGAATTCATAGGTTCTAAGGGAGTTTTAGATCTTATTTACCTTTCACCAATTAGGGTCTGACTGGTTTTGATCTGGGAGCTAAAAACCTCAGATTTCACTCACGAACCTCGATCAGAACTGCTATCGACCCAATCCTCGTACCATTCTTGAACTGCTCTCGGACTGCTCTCGGACAGATCCTCGCATCGCCTACGTACCGCTCTTGAACTGCTTCCGGACTGCTCTCGGACAGATTCTCTCGATCAGCTTCTCGCGAACTCACCCCCGAACCGCGCACCAACGAACCTCGATCGGGTTTTGAATAGAACTTGATCACGAGCTAAGTATGCTCGTGAATCAACAAGAGATCTCCGAGACAAAGAAGATGAGTCTCGAAGAAGGAAGAAGATCAAAGGCGGTTTTAGGGTTTTTGTGGGCGGCGGCTTTAGGGTTTTGTGGTTAGGGTTTTCTCAGTTGGTTAGAGCGTCGTGCTGATAACGTGTTATAAACTAGAGGATTTAGGGACGAAATCTCTTGTCTTATTAATGATCAAACTCGAGGTTACAACATATATATATAGTACATTACAAGGCCTTAAACATAAACCGACATAAGACTAAGGATCGCTGACGGGCTTCAGCTAATGGGCCTAATGCGCGCGGACTAAGTATGGCCGATAGGCCGAGTATGGACGGACTGGATAATGGGCCGGTCGATGGAGTCCACTAAGTGTTTTACAACACATGTTAATTAATTTTACTACTGTATATAGAAGTTCGAGTAGATCCAACTGTTTAGAAAAAATATAACAAAACTAAAATTGAGAAAGAAAAGGAATATTTGCAAGAAAAATGACTTAAGAATTTATACACTGATATCAATCTGTAAAAAAAAATTATAATTAGACCTAAGACCTAGTTCCCTCAAAACTGAGTATTCCCTTTTGAAGAAAAACGCTATCCTGAGAAGGACGTATATGAAAGCTATAGCAGAGGCACGGGAAAACAATGATCCTGCCTCAGTCAACCCATCTCCTCCCAGTACCATAACTGAGACACCTCCCCTCCTTGCAGTTCTAGTGGCGATTGAAGTGAAGATTGATGCTGCGTGGATTGAATCCAGCCGGCTCTGTGGTATAGGCTGGATAGAAACGGATCATCATCAAGGTACTTGTTTCTAATGATCATCATCAAGGTACTTGTTTGTAAGGATCATCAGCACTCACAGGAGAAGCTTTACGTACGAATGAAGTTTACTCTATTATCGGCCTTTGGCCATCTCACGGGGCTACTCCTCGGTTGTAATCAAGTCGGACTTAAAAGTCCTGGTGGACCACGTCAACTCAAAGCAACTGTAAATTAGCTAGTGGGTCTCCTCCATGATTTATGATCCCTAGTCCTGGAGTTCTCTGCTTTGTCTTTTGTGCATCACAGTTATATATAAGTCGTACGTAACCGTTGGTACTTGTCGCAACTGACAACTTGAAACAACACATCTAATTGCACACCCGTAAATACACACCTCTTCACTTAATTACAGACACATTAATTTATCTAATTCTATAACATAATAAGACCAAACTCAATTATAAACTAACAACGATCAAATGAAATGCAAATAGTAAGAGTTAAAAAATAATCTGTAGTAAAGAAAACTATTTAAAACTAAACCTGTGTTAATATTAATCGTTATTAAATAATAAGTCGAGTTTAATATTGCCGTAAAAAAAAAAGTCCAGTTTAATACTATAAATTATAAACTAGAATTGGACTATGCTAGAGCACGGGTTAAAATTTCTTTTGCTTATTTTGTAATTTTTATTTAAATCATTATATATGTGATTGTTTTATTTGTTTTAAAAGTTTTTTTCTTTTACGATGAAACACTATGGTATGAAATCATATTTTGAATATGATTTATGGAAATAACATCTATTTTGAAAGATCTACTCTAGTGGATTTAGATTTTGACCTGTGGTACACTGCGGGTTAAGTTATTTGTTAAAAGAAATTAATTTTTGTTTGTTAAGTTTATTTGATTTGTTTAGTGATTAAAATTATATATTGTATTTTGATTGTTAATTCTATGACTTAAACCCACAGTATACCACATATTAATTTTAGGACCAAATATGTAACATATGTTTGTCAAAATCATCTTAACCGAGAAATACCAAACAACATTATTCCAAACTTTAATTTAATCTGAGAATTCATATTTCTTGAAATTTCAACCCGTGCTATAGCAAGAAATCATATTTCTTGAAATTTTTCATATCATTAACTCGTGCTATAACAAATCAAATTAGAGTATCTATAATTTTAAATTTTTGATCTATCATATATTTATGATATTCTTAAAAGTATCAAATTAAACTATTTTAAATACTTCAAATTAAATTTTTAATAACTTTATTATATTATATAAAATTATACAATTCAACAAAAGAAATATATAAAATTGCATTTAAATATTCAAATTTTGACCCGTTATTCAGTCAAAATTTTAGTTGAAAAGATATTTTTTTAAAGAATAAAATTATTAAAGCTTGAATATTTTATAGATTGAACCATTTATATTCGTTTTAATAGTATGACTTTGAAGTATGACTTTATAGTATGACTTTGAAGTATGACTTAATAGGATGATTTTAATGCCTGATAAATTAAGGTTCATGCTCATTCATATTCGGAATCATTTTGGTCTTTTTTATTTATAGTATGACTTTGAATCTTTGCCTAGTTTTCTTAGACAATGTGGTTGAGACATTTTATATATTTTTTATTCATCAGTTGAGCAATATATGTCCGTTTTAAAAAATTAAATTACATCATATGCAGAAAAATCATGAATTTTATTAGCTAAATATATTTTATAATAATTTAAAATAATTTAAAAATAAAATCAAATAAAAGTGAAAGAAGAATCACATATGTTTGTTTTAATTAGGTTGAATGATTTCTTTACCTTTTAAATGTTACCTAGAATTAATTTTATATGTTACTACAATTGACTAAATTCATATTATCCTTAATTACAAAAAATCAAACTAACACGTATATTATGACACACCTAAATCATGAATGTCATAAGTATATAACCAAAAAATCATATATATATATATATATATATATATATATATATCTATTATATAGTCTAAAAAAAAGTCATGTACTTCTAAAATACTATAGTAGGGATATTTTTAACTGATTAAAATCAGAAATTATTTTGTTTAATTAAAAAATAACAATAATGATTGATATCAACACAGGTGTATGCTCTTATTTCACCTGTGTTAATTGCTGGAAAGTTACATTCTATCATAATATCGTAAACTCCTAACAACGCTGTCGTAAACCATATTTTAACACAATACTATATATATATATTTATATATATATTTATTTATTTAAACACGTGAGGTTAAATTTAATGTTGTTTAGTGATTCCATATATAACATCCGTTAATGGTTGTCAAACTGCATGTTTAAGTTCAAATCAAACCCACCAACAATTCAAATATGAAGTATTTTTATAGATAAGTATATTTAAATGAGGTATTTTTCTTCTAACAAAAAAAGTTAAGGTATAAAACGTCAATAAAAAATATTTCTTGTTAAAATATAGCATCTTTTACTAATTGCATAACACCTATTAATGACCGATAAGTTGGGGGTTTGAATTCACCAACAATTCAAAAGATTAAAAAAAAAAAATAATTAAATGAGATATATTTCTTGATTTTCTCGTTAATGACTTACTGCAACATTACAAGGACAAGCCAAAGACAGTTAATTAAAAGGACAAGCTAACGACGGCGGTTATCAGATATAATAGATTGGTGATGCTTGGTGGTTGATTGTGGCATATGTATGAAGAGTATCATAAAGCTGCTCCAAGAATATCATGATATTAGCTTCAAATCTTTGTACTTTGGTTCAAATTACCATAGTTTTGCATCATTTATGTAAGCGACTCAAGTGGTGATCGGCTGAAATAAAATATTTGCAGTGGTATCCACAATCAATATTAATATGTACTAGGTAACAATCCGCACTATATGCAGGAAAAATCAATTTAAAGAACATAATTATAAGTAAAATTATTTTTAGAACCAAGATCTGTTTGTGTCAAACATAATATGTAACTAAAGTTTTTTATTTATTTATTCAGAATTACGTTTTTCGTGTAAAAATACGTTTTACCTATAAAATCTTTGATTTTGTAAGAGGTTTTATAGTGGAGAAAATATTGATAAAATGTTACTATTTATTGCAATATGTCTTTTATGTGGTTTAAAAATCAAATTCATATCTTCTTATGTTTTATTTTGTAATCATAACAATTTTGTATGTTTCTTATGTAATCATAACAACATATATTAAAATTACTTGGTAGTTTAATTATTTATTTTTTATTATATGTTAGTAACAATCAGATTCTAAACTAAATTTTTTGAAGATAATCTAATTTATTGATTTAATATTTTTGATTAGGATATTTAAATCTTTTGAGTTAGTCGGTTTGTTAATATTTTCTATAAATGACGGATTATTACCAAAAAACCATTACGAAAAAATTAATGAAATTCCAAAATCAACATATATGTATAAAATTACATTTCACCAGTGAAATATGTAAACGTGGTAAAGAAAATATTTATAAACTGTTACAATTTATGGTAATATATATATATTTTTGTGTGTTTTAAAAATTAAATTTATATTTATGGTTTATCGAATTACTATAACAATTTTGCATAATCTAATAATCACTCATTTCAAATATATTATAATTTTTTGGGTACTAAGTTTATTTATAATGATAAGGGTTATTGTCTCATTCCTTTATAATAGCACATAGATGAATATACAGTTAGAACGTATATTCCTATTCAGTTATCAATATTTCCATTTTTCAATGAATAATCACACTAAATGTTGAGATTAATTAGTTTACATATTTTGATATATATAAATAATCATACATCATGATATATATCCCCTAATTTGTTGTCATTTTATATTTATTTATGAATATATATAATCTATATTTATTTGGAATTAAGTTTCTTTACTGAATCTATACTATTAATTGGGGAGTACACTTAGGGTTAAAAAAATACATAAAAACGAGTATTCCGTATCTTGCCCTCACGCAGAAA
Source organism: Camelina sativa (assembly GCF_030686135.1). Classification (NCBI taxonomy): domain Eukaryota; kingdom Viridiplantae; phylum Streptophyta; class Magnoliopsida; order Brassicales; family Brassicaceae; genus Camelina; species Camelina sativa. Next base: position 31,653,422 of record NC_141896.1, on the reverse strand, counting down.
ATAAAGGAAGAACAGAAAAAAAAAATTTAAGGGCATATATGTAATCAAACTGGGGCCAAACACGCGGATCCTTATTGTTAGGGATTATATTATTTGGATCTTGATATGTTGGTGTTGTATCCAAACACTCTCTTCTTCCTAAACCTATAAGATATATAAGATCCAAACGACATTAGATGATAGCAAATATTAAACAAAATTGGCAACTACGTTAATTCAATTACAAGACAATCTCGATCATATCAATCTAGAACAAAAAACGGCAACTACGACATTAAATGATATCAACTCTACGTTAATGCAATTACGTAAATGTAAAATATATCAATCAAATCAAATAAAATTGGAAACAAAAATATTGATATCCCTAATCATACTCTCTAATACTAATTGAATAGAATATTACAGTTGTACATGTAAAATATATCAAAAACGGCAACTACTTAAATACGTTCCATTATCAATCTCTTCCATATCATATCAAATAGAACATAAGTTCAAAATATTAACTGAAAATATTGTGATCGAAACTTTACAGTTGTACATGTAAAATATATCAATCAAATCAAATAAAATTGGAAACAAAAATATTGATATCCCTAATCATACTCTCTAATACTAATTAAATAGAATACATGTATAATATATCAAAAACGGCAACTACTTAAATACGTTCCCTTATCAATCTCTTCCATATCATATCAAATCGAACAACAAAATTGGCAACTACGTTAATTTGGCAACTACGTTAATGCAATTACGTTAATGTAAAATATATCAATCAAATCAAATAAAATTGGAAACAAAAATATTGATATCCCTAAACACACGTATCTTAAACTACTATAAAAACCATATGATAGAGCGTTACAAACAAACAAATCAAAATTCTAAATTAATAGTTCAGAGAATCACCTTCGTAGAAGAGATGGGACAGCTACTTATGGTTTGACTCATGTCTCCAAACTCAAAGCCTTCAAAACAACATGGAAGATTTGTGTTGACTATTAACAATGACTATTAACAAAAATCAGGGAAAGTCATTGGATTATGTTGGATTGTATTTGCCTAGGCCATGTTTTTCACATGGTCAGCTTTATGTTGCAGTTTCAAGAGTGACTTCTAAAAAAGGTTTAAAGATTTTGATTTTGGATAAAGAGGGAAAACCTCAAAAGGAAACCATGAATGTGGTATTCAAAGAAGTATTTCAGAATTTGAAATGAGCCTCTTAAGATAAGAGAAAAGGTTTGGCAAGGTAACTATTATCTTCTTTCTTTTAAGCTTATTGAGTAAAGCAATGGTACAAATTTCTCATTATTTTCAAATACATAATTCAATTTGTGGTCTAATTATAGGATTTTCAGAAAGGATGAAAACACTGTCGACGATGCTGAAGATAGGCTAAGTTACGGAACATAAACTTTGTTTGGAAGGAGTATTGTCGATTGATAATAAGGATTATGTTGTAATAATTTAGTATGGTTTTTTAAAGTTTGAACTAAACAGACGGTACCAACTTACGGTTTAGTTTCAAACTTTTTTCCGTACTAAGGATCATTTTCTTTGTTTAAATTTAATATGTAGACTTTGCTAATATTTGAGAAATTGGTAATATTACCATACTATTTTCCTAAATAACTTTACTAAACTATATGCAATCAAAAAACAGAGAAAAGTAAAAGCATAAAAAAAAAACTACTGAATTTGAATAACTTACCAGTATATATAGTATAGATTTCTTCGTAAATTCCACTCCTATTTTGAAAGTTTAGCTTATGTCTCCCTCTAACAGTAATTACCTTGGCAAAAACAAAATCCAATTTCACATTAGACTTGATTTAAATGAAAAATACAGTCTTTATAAACTAAACAAAGATTCAAATTCTTATCTTTAATTCGTAAACTACTTGCAAGGGAAAACAAATCCAAAACTCCGGTTTCTTATAAGTCAACCTTCAACACATTTGTTCCCGAATAATCGTCTTACTGAAAGTAATTTTAGCCTGACCAAGTAAAATTAAACATTAGAGTTCTAAAAAATTGTAGTAGAGGCATCTACAAATCAAGAAGAGGGTTTCGTTACTTATCTTTGATTTAGTGATCTTCATTAGTTTTCCTGACATTTACCAAATGAAAACAATTAGGACAAACTTAAACTTGAATAAACATATAAACATGTATCCATGTAAACAACAACAAAATTCAAAATCAATTTTGAAAAAGATTCAAACCTTTCAAAGAAAGACTCAATTCGATTGTATATCTTCAAGCTCCACTCAAAACCTATAATAATACATCAAAGATCAAATAAATGATAAATATAAATCATTTGATAACTATCATGCAGAATTAGAAAGAACAAATATAGATATTACCTTAGTGATCCATTGTAGACGAATTTTTTCCCTACTTGCCAGGTAAAAGAAATCCAAAACTCCGGCTACTTATAAGTTAAATTACAATCCAATTGTTGTCTCTAATCATCGTCTTCTTGAAAGTAATTTAAGCCTGACGAGGAAAGTTTAAAAATTAGAGTTTTTAAAACTTGGATCATAGGTATTTAGAAATGAAGAAATGGGTATCGTTACTTATCTTTGGTTAATTGTTCTGGATCCAATTTCCTGACTTTCCACAAAATCAGATAATTAGGACAAACAGAATCTTGAATATAAATCTAAACATTAAAAGATGTAAACAACAACCAAAAGAAGATGTAAACAATAACCAAAAATTCAACACCAATTTTGATTAATATTCTAACCTTTGAAAGAAGACCCATATTCGTTTATAGATTTTCAAGCTTTACTAAAACGCTGGAATCAGACAGAAAAGAACAAGTAAGAATCTTAACAGTTTGTGAGCTATAATCAGAAATAGAACGCAAAAATCAAATCTAAACAGTTTTCAATGTTACCTCACTTACCCATTGAAGATGACATCGGAAACTCCAAAAACACAGATAGATTATGGATCTTCAGCTGGATTTTCCAATTCGAGAAAAGGAATTGTCTGATCGATTATCGATTGAATCTGATCTATTTTGTCGAATCCACTTTTGCTTTCGAGAAAACCCTTTTTTGTGTTTCACAATTTTCAGATGTTTTACTCTTTTCGTTTTTTATTCCAGCGTCTATTATTTTGGGTTGGCAAACATTTGAGAACAGAGAGTCTTTTATTGAATGCTAATATTGGCCTGGACACCATAAAACCCAACAACTATAACATTTTCTATTCACCTTTTCTGGTCCATTAATATTTGAGAACAGAGAGTCTTTTATTGAATGCTAATATTTTAATTTCAACAAATATTGCAAAATCAAACAGAAATTTATATGAACAAAAAAAAAAAAAATTTCCGCACATACGTGCGGGTCATCCTCTAGTTGGAGATAATTCAGTGGTAATATACTTATTTTTATAATCAATTATAATAACTATTGAAACTTGTTATTCAAATTATTATGGTAATAATACTAACATAAAAAATAACATTTCGTTTTTATATGATTATATTAATAAGTTATATGTTCTTTATTTTTATTAACTTTATATTAATTGATATGTTTTTATAGCCTTTTTAGAATATTGTACTTATATTGATTTTAAGAAATCAATATAACTTTGACTTTTATATTTGTAAGTAAATTTTAGTGAAATTTTACTTTCAAATAGTATGTAACTATTTAATTAGTTTTTATATGTGATATTTAAATTTGTGTGAGAAATGATAGCATATCTAACTATTATTCAGTTATTTTTTTAATATATATGTATATAATAGCATATTAATGTAATTAAGTAGAAAATTTAAGGCTATTTTGCTAAAAGGTGCATCGAGCTCTCTAGCGGCGACACATCAGCTTTTTCAAGAGTGTGCTTCTCTATTAATATATAGGGGATTGGTTACAAAAATGATAATTTTATATCATTTGTAATAAAAACAATGATGTAAAGTTGGCACCAGTTTATTAATATGACTTTAAATATTGCATCAATTATCTAATTAATGTAAAATCATATTTGTATAACAATGACGTAAATTAATATATATATATATATATATATATATATATATATATACGTCAAAAGTTAATGAAGCGATATCAAATAATCAATAGCAACATTAATTGTTGTAATTGATGTAAATTAGATATTTTGCATCAACTATCCCTACTATTAATCGTAAAATATTGTCTGAAAGAAACCTTAGTTTTGTAAAAATTTACAATACAATGCCATTGTAATTATGTTCAAATTTTCGATTTTAAAAAAGGATACAAAGAAAATTTCCATACCCATGTAAACGGATAAAGACGCGGATCTTTTAGACCCATTTACATTATTCTGGATCTTATACTTTCATCCTCACCGTTCAATAAATAAACATCCTAGCCATTTTTTTTTTAGTACGAAGCCAACAAATGGATCATGCGGCCCATATTAAAAATCCTAGATACGCTATTTAGAATATACCGTAAATATTAACTACTGATCCACTAATTAAGCTGTAAATATATGGAAGTTAAATATCTCACTAGCCATATTTGTTACGTATTTAAACCACTAAAATTATCGGAATAAATATATCAAATTATGGTAACCGAATATAGTTATGGAATATACCTTAGACTCTGTTAGTCGAGAGATTTATGAAAATCTCTTTAAAATCACCGTAATTATGGTAAAATCAACGTTTATATTTTAAAAAATAAAAGAAATCTAATATGTTTTATTTAAACCACAACTTATCTGACTGATAATATGATTACCAGTTTATATATGCTTCGGTCGCATTCTAATTTCTCGCACTACATCTCATTAGATATCCTTCAGTTCATTTGAAACCATATGAAATACTAACGTTGGGATCCTTCAAAACAAAAGAAACTAACATATTTTTAATAAACCACAACTTATCTCACTGAAACTATGATGTCTTGATATATATGCTTCGGTCTCATTCTAATTTTTGGCACATGTACTGTATAAAATGTAAAGGACAACAAATTAATCATAAACGATATACTGGAAATATAAAGGATTTGAGAGATTGAAGTTCAAGTCGTGTTTTTGTTTGTTTGATCGAAGGATTATATTAAAATTAATTTACCTGTTAACGAGATTGGATATTAAAAATTAAAAAAAAAAATCAAAAAGGCAAAAGAAGCCCAAATCATAAAATACCTTCAAAATTAGATACAGACCCAATTCTAAAATGTATAGAGAACAATTTAATACCCAAATTATGATACTTAAAATTTAAATGGATCATGCGGCCTAATTTAAATGGAACTATCGAGTTGAAATAACAAAGATACGCTAAATTACTTCCCAAATTAAAATATACCGTAAATGTTAACTACTCATCCAGTAATTAAGCTGTAAAAATATGGAAGTTAAATATCTCACTAACCATATTTGTTACGTATCAAAACCAATAAAGACAAAAAATATTTTAGTATCCATATATATCCCTCTTCTGTAAAATTATCGGAATAAATATAACAAATTATGGTAAACGAATCTGGTTATCGAATATACCTTAGACTCTGTTAGTCGAGAGATTTATGAAAATCTTTTTAAAATCACCATAATTATCGTTTTTGTAACACCCGCAAACCAATTTTTGGTAATTTGGTAAGGGTGTCGATCGACACCTTCTAGTGAGGCATCGATCGACACCAGCTGTGGCCGGTTTGGTCGGTTCAATTTTAATTGTCCGGTTTGCGTGGTTGGTTTAGGGAATCCCTAAAATCAAGTTTTAGAGGTAGAAAACGACCTAGAGTCGTGTTATTTTGTGTTATTCGCCGTTTTTGAGAGAAAATCAAAAGAGAGAGTGTTCTTGAGCTTTTGGGAAGAGATTGAGAGATTTCTTGCTGTTCTTGGGAGATCTAAGGCTGGGAAGGTGTTAGAAGCTTGCTAGGAGTGAGGGAATTCGTTCTTGTTGGTCAGAATCTTCTTGAAAGAGGTGAGTGCATGACCATGGCTTATCTAAGCTAAGATCTCTAGATTCTATGTGATTTGGTGCTTATGTGGTTGTTTCTTTGAGTTCTCTATGGTATTTCGTCACTGTCTGGACTGGGTTTGGCTTCTGGGAGTGCATGGAGCGGATTGGAGAAGATTAGAGGCGAGATTCGGAGTTTCTGATCGAGGAAAAATCGCTGCTCAGCATCGGTGTCGGTCGACACCAGTTGGGGTGTCGGTCGACACCAACGCGAGGACGGCTTGGGACTTTGGCGAGTGTCGATCGATGCCATGTGGAGGTGTCGGTCGACACAAACTAGGGTTTTCGGGAGTGTCGGGCAGGGTGTCGGTCGACACCAGTTTGGTGTCGGTCGACACCAGATAGTCAGTGTCGATCGACACCATCTGGTGTCGGTCGACACCCCTCTTCCAGTTACGATGGATGTTGCATGCTTGTATATTGCCTGGTTTGTTTTATTGATTGTTGTTTGTGGCATGTAGAGATCTTATTGCTTGTGTGTATAGCCTAGTAGATGGGAGGATTGCCTCACTAAGTATTTGTGATAATACTTACGCATCTCAATTGTTGTTTGTGGTGTGCAGGTAAAGGCAAAGTGTGATCGTGGAATCCAGGCAATGAAGAGGAGGATGTTCTAGAGACTTGATTGGATGTTGTCTGGCATTGTTAGGTTGCTAGAGTTGAGTCATTAGAAACATTGTTAGGTTGCTGGTTTCATGTTTTCTGATGATTGATTATTGGATATTGCTTATGCTATGGTATTGGTTATATTATTGGTTTATTATTGGTTATTGGTATTGAGTATTCCGCTATTGAATGTGTTTGTGGTTAGGTGGCTAGTGGGTATGGGACCACTAGCTGTAGATTATTTTATTATATTATATTTATTATTTATTATTAAAAAAAAAAAAAAGGTCGGTCGTTTCAGTTTTAAATATTCGTTGCATTATTCTGAACATTATTATAAATAGTCGGGTCAAAATGTTAATACATAAACAACAAACACACAACAAGCCAAAATGTTAGCCTCTCCTCTCCCCATTTCTCCTCTAAAGTCTCTCAGGCCCTATCGAGTCATCTGGCTTATAGATGTCAGAATTTTGCATCTGTGGAGGCAATACAACATTAAACTTGGAGAAACCATTGAAATATTTTTAGTAGATTCTGCGGTTAGTAATCATTCTTTATATTCTTATATTATTCATATAATTATACTACTTCTAATTTTTTTTTTTATATAAATATTTTGTAGGGTGATAAGATAGCAACTACGGTGAAGAAGGATCAGATAATGAACTTCCAGCATAAACTTCAACAAGGAAATTAGAACCTAATTTCAACTTTTAATTTATCTCCTACTTATGGGTCAGTCAAGCTATCTGAATTGAAATGGAAGATTGTCTTCACATCCAGGACAAGTGTTAACCCTTCTGATAACATATCTGATGATATGTTTCTTTCATTTGCATCTTATGATGTTGTCCTCGCTGGGAAACAAAATGAAAATTTGTTATTTGGTACGTTTATTATATTACATTTAAGAATGATATATCCTATTTTGTTGTTCTAATCTATCCAATATGTTTTATCTCAGATTTCTTTGGTCAAGTTGTCGATTGTGGTGAAATCAAAGAAATAACTACAACTGTAACATCCGTGAACCAAAATCTCGGTTTGGGAGTTGCATCGGTCAATGCAGATGATGCATCGGTCGATGCAAGGTCGAGTTCCTGCGTTTTGACTTAAGTCAAATACTGCGTTTTGGGTAAAGGAAAACCCTTAAGCTTGGGTTTTGTCTCAATAGGCGTTTTTAGCCGCTTTTGAGAGAAACGAAAGAGAAAGAGAAGTGTTTTTGGTGTTCTTGGTGATTCCTGGAGATTTGAGGCTGTTCCTGTAGAAATTTGTAGCTAGGATCGTTGTAGGAGCTTCCTAGAAGCGTTTTCTTCTTGTGTTTGGGTTCAGATTCGTCTTGGCAAAGGTAAGTGCAGGACCATGGCTTATCTAAGCTAGAAAACTCTTTAATCTGCTTGTTGTGCGATGTTAAACTTGTTAGATTGTTGCTATGGACGTTAGGAAGTTTTCTTGTGGCTTGGGATCGAGTTTTGTGGTTGTAGGAACGAAGAACCGGCAAGAAGATTCGGAGGAAAACGATGCTCGGCATTGCATCGGTCGATGCACTTTGTGCGTCGGTCGATGCAGATGCGAGGACGGCGCGTAAACTCTAGGGTTTTCGTGTTATGTCGATGCATTGGGAGCATCGGTCGATGCAAGTTAACCTTGCATCGGTCGACGCAGATCTTGCGTCGGTCGACGCAACCTCCATTTGGTGTCGGTCGATGCATGTTGGTGTCGGTCGATGCAGAGTCCTGGTTTGTTATTGTTGATTGTTGATTGTTGTTTGTTGGTTAGAGATGACTCTATTGCTTGTGTGTATAGCCCAGTAGATGGGAGGATTGCCTTACTGAGTGTTTATAAAATACTCATGCATTGCAATATGTGTTTGTGGTGCAGGTAAAGGCAAAGTGTGATCGTGGAATCAAGGCAATGAAGAGGAGGATGTTCTAGGGACTCGGTTTTATGTTGTCTGGCATTGCTAAGTTTCTAGATTTAGGTCATTAGAACATTGCTAGGTTGCTGGTTCTATGATTTCTGTTATTTGGTTATTAGATATTGTTGATGTTATGAATATTGGTTATTATATTTATTAGATATTATTTATTGGATATTGGTGTTGTTATTCCGCTGTTGGTTGTGATTGTGGTTAGGTGGCTAGTGGGTATGGGACCACTAGTTGTAGTTTATTTATTATTTTTTTTTTAAAAGTCGGTCCTTTCAGTTTGGTATCAAAGCCCTTACGGTTCTAGGTTAGGGTTCACTAGGCTTTGTGCTGTAGATGTTTGGGATTTGCATGCTTTGATTGATTATGTGAGCTAGCCAATTTTGTGTGGCATGGAGTCCTAGAACATCCTCTTCGAGCCTACAGTGTGATTCCACGGTGAGTTTCTGTTTTTGTGTTTTTGTGTTATGTTAAGCTTGCTTGTTAGCCTCTGTTCTTGGAAGTGTAGTGGTTAAAGGTGTTTGAGTTGTTGGTCGTGGACGGGGACGTGATCGTGGTCATGGTCGGGCGGGTCCCGAGGCCAGCGAGTGTGTGGTCCAGAGTTCCACGAGGAGGTATGTCAGAGGGTCACAAGCGTATCAGGAGGGACCAGAGAGGGTTAGCCGGTGAGAATGCCGGGGGTGCTGGGAACCCAGATGTGGGGTTGCAGCAGGTGGAGCCCAGGGTCGAGATGATCGCTTGGCGGATCTGTTGGCGTGCTGTTGGAGCGGTTACCGAGAGGGGTACCAGTGCAGGCCCCAGTTATACCGCATGTGGCGGGGTGCAGCCGAGGGCTGCAGATGTTGAGGAGTTTCCATCTTATGTTAAGAGGATGGAGCAGTTGTAGATGACCGGTATGAGATTATTCTCAAGAGGTACCGAGCCTAGAGAGGCGGGTAGGTGGATATATGCAGTTGGAGCAGATATTTTTGTAGCTTGGTGGTTAATCCAGTTGGATATTAGAAGTTGAGTGGGCAGGTGTAACATTGCAATGTTATACTTGGACCACAGGAGGTACTTTTGGTCAGGAGATGTTTATAGTGGTTAAGGATTGTTGCTCCTGAGGGGATGGTGATTCTGCTGAATACCGATAGTTCGAGGGGCTGAGGGTTTCGAGAGTGGCAGAGGGGATTATGTTCCCCTGAGGGGATGAGTAGTTCCCCTGATACCAAGATCTTGAGGATTATGTTCCAAGAGTGAGACGGTATAACTCGAAGACGCTGGTCTGAGAGTGAGATCGGTATGGCTCGAAGGTTGCGACCTAAGGGTGGTGATTTTGGGAGCAAGCAATGCCTAGGATCGTGAGTATAAACATAACGATTGAATGTAGACCTTGAGAGATTGAAGGTGGTTTAATCTTGGATTTTGGATGTGTTGACCATTGGGACAGGGTTTAATGACCAGAGCGGTTATGAATGTTTGGCTGTGCGCCAGGATTGTGAGGCCGGTGGTGCTGGAGTCCCGGGAAGGGGAGTTACAGCAGGTTTGGGCCGGGAAAGGCATGTTTGCCAGATACATAAGTTCATGAGAAGCTTTCATGGCAGGATAAACTAATCGTTGCGACGATGCTGGATGAAGTTCATTGGAGATGGACAGGGTTGCTAGATTCAAGGTTTTGGTAAGCTTGTTGGAGGGAATAAGTCAAGTGGTTTGAGTTAGCGGCCTGCAAAGCAGTTGACGCGGTGAATCAGAATATGCGAACGTATGGTACTTGTTTGTTTTATTACGCTTGTATTGATGTTTTACTGCAGAGAATTGCCAAGTGGAAAAGCTATTTCTGGAATAAGTTATCTTGTGGAAGTTTCCCTAAGTGGCAAGTTACTAGAGTTTCTTGGACGAACAAGGGGGTTTATATTCAGGTGGCGGCGAGTTGATGTCGGCATACTTGAGTATTTGTTTAGTTGAACTGAGAAAGCAGCTAGAGGATTTATGGAGCAAGGGATTCATACGTTCTAGTGTATCACTGTGGAGAGCACCGGTGTTATTTGTTAAGAAGGAGGATGGGAGTTACCGCTTGTGTATTGACTAACGGGGTGTGAACCAGGTCACTGTCAAGAACAAGCACCCTCTTCCCAGGATTGATGAGTTGTTGGATCAGCTGAGAGGTGCTACTTGGTTCTCCAAGGTAGATCTGGCGTCGGGTTATCATCAGATACCAATAGATGAAGCAGATGAGAGGAAGACGGCTTTCAGGATGAGGTATTGGCATTATGAGTATGTGGTGATGCCTTTCGGGTTAACTAATGCAACAGCAGCGTTTATGAGGTTGATGAACAGCGTGTTTCAGGAGTTTCTGGACGTGTCTGTCCTCATTCTCATCGACGATATTCTGGTATTTTGTAAGAGTCCTGAAGAGCATGCACTGCATTTGAGGGCATTTCTGGTGAAGCTGCGGGAGCAGAAGTTGTTTGCTAAGTTGAGCAACTGTAGTTTTTGGCAGCGTGAGATGGGCTTTTTGGGTCACATTGTTTCTGTAGAGGGGGTTTCTGTAGATCCGGAGAAGATTCAGGCTATCAGGGATTGGCCTAGACCGCAGAATGCCACAGACATCAGGAGTTTCCTTGGGTTGGCAGGTTACTACAGGAGGTTTGTGCAGGGTTTTGCAAGTAGAGCACGCCCTATGACTAAGTTGACAGGGAAGGATGTTCCTTTTGTGTGGTCACAGGAGTGTGAGGAGGGCTTTGAAAGCCTTAAGGAGATGTTGACTACTACGCCAGTGTTGGCTTTGCCTGAGTAGGGAGAATCCTATGTGGTTTATACTGATGCATCCAGAGTTGGTTTGGGGTGTGTGCTGATGAAGCATGGGAAGGTGATTGCCTATGTTTCGCGGCAGTTGCGGAAGCATGAGGGCAACTATCATACTCATGATTTGGAGATGGCTGCTGTAGTTTTTGCCCTGAAGATTTGGAGGTCTTATCTTTATGGTGCAAAGGTACATGTGTTTACAGATCATAAGAGCCTGAAGTATATGTTCACTCAGCCTGAGCTGAATTTGAGACAGAGGCGGTGGATGGAGCTTGTGGCAGATTACGATTTGGAGATAGCCTATCACCCTAGTAAGGCTAACACGGTTGCATATGCTATGAGTCGGAAGAGGGTAGCTTCGGCTCAGGAGCAGGAGATGGAGTCTCAGGTGGGAGAGATCAGTGCTTTTATCTTGTGTGCTGTTTCACAGGAATCGTTGGGTTTGGAAGCAGTTGATAGAGCAGATCTTCTGAGTAGAGTGCGGTTGGCTCAAGAGAAGGATTTGGGGCTAGTGAATCCCTCTAAGGATGTGGATTCAGAGTATCAGGTCTCAGATAATGGTACTATCTTGGTGCACGGTCGGGTTTGTGTGCCCAAAGATGAGGAGTTGAGACAGGAGATCATGAGTGAGGCTCATGCGAGCAGGTTTTCTATTCATCTAGGAGCGACTAAGATGTATCGTGATCTCAAGAGGTACTATCATTGGGTTGGGATGAAGAAGGATGTGGCTAGTTGGGTTTCGAGGTGCGATGTGTGTCAGCTAGTGAAGGCTGAGCATCAGGTTCCTGGCAGTTTACTGAAGAGTCTACCTTTTCCTGAGTGGAAGTGGGATATGATCACTATGGATTTTGTGGTAGGATTGCCAGTGTCACGGACTTTTGATGCTATTGGGGTCATTGTGGACCGGTTGACTAAGTCAGCACATTTTCTGGCCTTGGTGACGGTCCTTTTTAGGACATTTGTTTGGCCTTGGTGGCGGTCCTGTTTAGGACATTTGTTTGGCCTTGGTGGCGGTCCTGTTTAGGACATTTGTTTGGCCTTGGTGGCGGTCCTCTTTAGGACATTTTGTTTGGCCTTGGTGGCGGTCCTCTTTAGGACATTTTGTTTGGCCTTAGTGGCGGCCCTTGGGGCATGTATATGATCCTTGTGTGGTCATGAGGTATTCCAGTGAGGGGATATGTGGTTGGTAGGACATTGAGATGTTTTACGCGAGCCACATGAAGGAAACCTGGATAGGGAGAGGACTCAGACGTGTTCAGAATTGTTTGCTCGCGGCTCTTGGAGGACTTAGGTTCTCCTAGTACTGCCATATTAAGAGACTTTGTGGCTTGGGAATATGGTTGGTATATCAACTTCGGATGACAATCCGTGGGCAAGCTGTAGGGTGGCAACCCGAGAGACGAGTTTTGGATTTTTCCTTATATATATTATGGCATGCGGGTTTAGGCCCGATGAGGAACCAACATTGGCATGCAGACTTAGGTCTGATGAGGAGCCAATGAAAACTCAAGGTTTAGGCCTATGAGTAAAGGAAAGTCCAAAAAGTCAAGAGAAAATAACGACTGGAGCGTGAGTCTATCGCCTAGAGGTGACCTTCTGTAGATCGGTCGGAGGAGTGCGGGCTGTGGATACGGTTGCACAGGAGTCCTTGGCTGATGGTTGTTCGAGATTCGAGGACGAATCTAGATTGGTGGGGGAGAATTGTAACATCCGTGAACCAAAATCCCATTTTGGGAGTTGCATCGATCGATGCATCATCGGTCGATGCAGATGATGCATCGATCGATGCAAGGTCGAGTTCCTGCGTTTTGACTTAAGTCAAACGCTGCATTTTGGGTAAAGGAAAACCCTTAAGCTCGGGTTTTGTCTCATTAGGCGTTTTTAGCCGCTTTAGAGAGAAACAAAAGAGAAAGAGAAGTGTTCTTGGTGATTCATGGATATTTGAGGCTGTTCCTGTAGAAATTTGTAGCTGGGATCGTGGTAGGAGCTTCCTAGAAGCGTTTTCTTCTTGGGTTTGGGTTCAGATTCATCTTGGCAAAGGTAAGTGCAGGACCATGGCTTATCTAAGCTAGAGAACTCTTTAATCTGCTTGTTGTGCAATGTTAGACTTGTTAGATTGTTGCTATGGACGTTAGGAAGCTTTCTTGTGGCTTGGGATCGAGTTTTGTGGTTGTAGGAACGAAGATCCGGCGAGAAGATTCGGAGGAAAACGATGCTCGGCATTGCATCGGTCGATGCACTTTGTGCGTCGGTCGATGCAAATGCAAGGACGGCACGTAAACTCTAGGGTTTTTGTGTTATGTCGAGTATGCGTCGGTCGATGCATTGGGAGCATCGGTCAATGCAAGTTAACCTTGCATCGGTCGACGCAGATCTTGCGTCGGTCGATGCATGTTGGTGTCGGTCGATGCAGAGTCCTGGTTTGTTATTGTTGATTGTTGATTGTTGTTTGTTGGTTAGAGATGACTCTATTGCTTGTGTGTATAGCCCAGTAGATGGGAGGATTGCCTTACTGAGTGTTTATAAAATACTCATGCATTGCAATATGTATTTGTGGTGTAGGTAAAGGCAAAGTGTGATCGTGGAATCAAGGCAATGAAGAGGAGGATGTTCTAGGGACTCGGTTTTATGTTGTCTGGCATTGCTAAGTTTCTAGAGTTGGGCCATTAGAACATTGCTAGGTTGCTGGTTCTATGATTTCTGTTATTTGGTTATTAGATATTGCTGATGTTACAAATATTGGTTATTATATTTATTGGATATTATTTATTGGATATTGGTGTTGTTATTCCGCTGTTGGTTGTGATTGTGGTTAGCTGGCTAGTGGGTATGGGACCACTAGTTGTAGTTTATTTATTATTTTTTTTAAAAAGTCGGTCCTTTCAACAACAAACAAACCAACTACAAAAATCGACTTCCACATGAGAAATTCTGAGTACGTTTTTAAATATATATTTTTTCATTTTTTTGGCTACCTGACAAATATAGCAAACCACCATATACTTATTTTTAAATATTCCCAATCTCACAGGGATACACGTGTTTTGTGTACTCTTTGGGGTACCTGCTCCCAAATAATTAGTAAAGCTTGCCACGAGTCTACCGATGGTATTGTTTTCTGCTTAATAAGGTTTGCTAAAGTAAATCAGTACAACGGTAAGTATTTATCCATTATACTACATATTCACGTTCTAAAATGTTTTTTTTTTAATTAGTTTGAATGACAATTAATATAGATGCTTGTAGTGTTCAAAATCACTGGGACTGTTCTCAAGTTATAATCAATCCAGAAATTACTGAAGCTGAAGATCTAAGAAAACTGTGAATTTTTTTTCTTCAAATTGATCATATATATTGTTATTTTTTATCAACAAATACAATAATAACGTGCTACATGAATCTTAGGCTTACCAATGATGGCCTGCAATTGACAATCATGGATTCATTGCAAAAGAAAGTGTTTTGGGGAAAACCTAAAAAGGAAGAATTAGAAGAATACCCTGTTAAAACTATCGAAGAAGTCCTCCATGCATTTGAGGTATATTTTCGCCAAACAGTCTATTATCCATTGTATTGTTATAAATTTATAAAATTTAAATAGAAGTTGGACTTTATAGGTAGGGATGTGTCGCACTACCTGTACAGTAGCGGAAGTCGATAGAGACAACTCTTGGGTCTACATTGCGTGTAAGAAATGCAACAAAAAGACCATCTCGAGCAAGGCATTAAGTTAGAAGATGAAAAGCATAAACCAGCACCAAAGTTCTATTGTGAGGTTTGCTGTCAGTATGTAAAAAACGTCTCTCCTAAGTAAGTTACTTATACATATTTCCTATTACGATAATGGTTTTGTTGGTTATATAATTTTATGATAATAAAAATCTTAAAATTTTTTAAAAAACTATTTTTAGGTTCTGGATTTATCTTAAAATCAAAGACAAAACTGGAGAAGCAAAATGTATGGTGTTTGACAGCTTCGCTGGGGATATGGTTGGAATGCATTCTTCAGAACTCCTTAACAATAGATACGATTTGGTAGTTACGCATCTTTCTCGTAGTATATTTCTTTATAATTTTCTATACGGTAAATTTCACTTGCTTAAACCATTGCATTATAAACAATCACTTTACTTATATCTATAATAGCTTGAGGATCCTGAAGCTACCCCTTTCGACGTTAAAGCTTTAGAAGGGAAAACATTCGATTTTCTCCTTTCTATCGAGTTGAAAAATATTAGGGGGAGCTCCATCATTTACAACGTCGCTGCATTGTGCGATAAAGGGTTGAATTCTGATTTTGAGATTGTCCCTTCAGATACTTATATAGATCCCTCTTCCATGTTGTATGGTAGTCAGGTATTAATATTTTTATTGTTTATATAATTTGTCTGGAGAAGATTCATATTAGGTTTCATATTAGACGTTAATGTTTACTACATTGTAGGGTTCTTTAATGATTACTGATGGAAGTGAGCCATCAGATGTGGATGCTTCAACCTCTTCCACTCCATCATAAAAAAGAGGTTCATCAAACATAGTCGAAGGAGATGACCAATCATCTACCTCAAAAAAACATTGCTCTAAATTGGCTCAATTGGAAGATGCTACTGCTGCTGGTGTTTCTAAAGAACTTAACAAATTGATGAGTTAATTTTCTTTTGATTTTTGCCATCTATCCACTTTGACACTTTCAAATTTCAACATTGGTTTTGGCTTATGGTTTTTATTTTTATGAGTTTATTATTCAATAAAATTAATACTATAATTATATAGTATTATTGACTCGAAATGTTTTTCATAACTGTTTACATCTTTTCTATCTTCTATCCAATTTCTAATAAAAACTAATAAAATTGATACTTTAAAAACTAAAACAGTCGTGTTTCTGTAAAATGATTGTGTTAAAACCTTAACGTCTCTTAATTTTTTTGGATTTGATTATTGACTAAAGTTGCAAGAACGGTATTATACTATATCTTTTATTCAAACCATGAATACAGATTTTTGCATGTGATACAATTGTAAGATGAGAACTCTATATGAATAACACATATACAAATAAATCTACATATGGGTTCGTTCTCAATTGTCATGTCGTTGCTTTTAAAAACTTCACAAACAGTTTCACATATCACAATATTTTTAAAAATTGAGTCACATGCAAAATGTTTAGCACCAAAAATTGTATCACATAAAAAATAGTTATAATTTTTAGCACCATACAATTAGAACTGTATCAGATCAACTATTCAACACATTTTCACACATCAAAAATCTATTAATTCAGTTTTTTTTTTTTGCTTTATAACTTTAATATAATTGATTTGACAAGTCAATCAATTTTCAACTAATATCCTAATATATCTCATTGTTTATAAATATAAAACCAAACAGAATCAATTCAGTTCTTTTTCAGTTGTTGATTTGTCTTTATCTGTAACTAGACTATTATTTTAAAAACAAATCTAACACTTCTAATAATATAATTATTTATATAATCAAATAATATTAACTAAAGAATCTGTAATTGACGTACAGCTATATCTTAGGGAATCTGCTACAATTTTAACTTTCCAACTACATCAGGATCCGCGGTACACCGCGGGACAAATTTTTATTTTATTTTTTATAAATATAATCTAAATATTATTAAAATATAATTTGTTTCTAAGTTTAGTGTATAATTACTTTCAAAAATCTATTTATCTTGCATCATTGTGTGACTTAATAATATGAGTTCATGTATATAACTGAATGATATTATTTAAGTTTATGTATATTCTAATCTAATAATATAGACAATTTTTGCCTAGTTTCTGTTAATCTAGTAATTATATTTTTACTTGATCTTATTGACTTGATCTTATTTTACTTGTTGGACTTTATTGGGCTATTGTTTTTTTTACTTGATCTTATTTTACTTGCTGGACTTTATTGGGCTAGCAAAATTTTAAGAAAAAACAAAAAACAAATGATTTTGAGAAAAAGATACAGACTTGAACGTGTATTCTGTTCATTTGGGCTTTTATTGTTTTCGTATTTTGTTGGGCTCATGCCTTTGCTTCTGTTTTGTAATGTTTAATATTACCTTAATAAAATCGTTTATGAGAAAAGAAAAAAAAAACGTGTATTCTGGTTTTGTTGTTCTTCCAGATGCCACCAACATAGAAAAAAAAAAAGAAAAAAAAAACCAAACTCATCAGCTTCCAATTCAGTCCCAAGCAATTTCACAAACCGAATTGAAAAAGACATCGATCTTGGTTCTTTGTATTTTCTCTACTGCCGAAGAAGATTAGATCCTGGTGATTTTTTGTCAAGGCGAATTGGGATTGTAGAAATGGAAGAGGTAAAATATCAGCTTTGATAAAATTGTTATTTTGAATGCTCCGATAATTTAATCAATCGTCCACACATAATTTTGTGATTAACCTTTGACATATTTTTAGTATCCCTCATTAAGCGTTCTATCATTAGTGCTACGAAGATACTTCTGAAAAAACAAACAATCAGTGTTTTTTCCTTTTGCTTAGTTGTTGACAATGAAGAAGAGGAAAAATGATGAATTGAATCGTAAAGTATCTTCGGAAAATCAAGTCCAAAGTCCAGATACAGTTTCAAAGATGCCTCAAACTGTAGTCAATATTAATTCTGTTTTTGGTAGAGTTCTAAATAATATTACAAATCCGCCATCTTCTCACGGATTTTCTTCTCCAAGTACAAGTAACACACCTTCTGGTATTGTTCATCTCAATTTCTTATTTACATTTTTATTTATTCAATATATAAACTATATTAACTTTACAAACTAAATCCCAGCATATTTTTTATTTTGTGATTTAGGTGTAGATTATAGAACACCATCTTCTACCTTTGCAAATGAAGGCATATGTAACAAAGAGAATTGCTCTAATAATTTTAATGGTAATTTTTAAAAATCTTAAAGTCATTTTTCAAATTAAAATTATAACTCATCTTCTTATTACTAAGATCATTACTTTAAAATACACGTACCAATTTTTTTTTTTTTCAGGAAGTAAGCCCAATAACGAAAAATGGACGTGGAAACAAAATTGCAACACAAGGACTCACTAATCTACCACTCCCATAGTTGACTCTATAGCAAAAATGGGACGAAGAACATCAACTCCATTAGGTCTATTAATCTAACATATTTCTATATTTATTTTTATTTGGATATTATATAGTAAACTAATTATTTCAAACCTTACAACTTATAGACAACCTGGTGCCAAATAACCATCAGAGTAATCAGGCAAAGAATTACCGGTACAATCCAACACTTTCAGATGTTACTAATATACCAGAAAGGATTAACAGACACTCAGCTCAGGAAGAGATCAGTCCAGATAGAACTATAACTAGAGGTTATTCGTAATATGTGTAACCCATTATTTTAACTATCTGAAAGTATTTGCAATTTTTATTAACTCGACATTTATACACAGATCGAGTGTCCACTCAAGCATCAAAAAACAACATTTTTAGAAGAAATGTTTCAAGCGTTCAAAAATGATAAATTTAGACGAAGATGAAGACAATGAATATGAGCAGGTTGACTCAGATAACGGTATAATTTCTTCATCCAATAATAAAATTCTATTATCTATTGTTAGATATTTATTCATCAAAATAATCAATCAATGTTTTGCAGATATTGAAGAAGAATATGATGATCAGGTATTTTATTGTAGTAGTCAAGGAGAAGATGATTCATCATCATCTGAATATGCTGATGATGATGAACATGTTGTTGATCAAATTATACCATAATTTCATCTGCTAATGATGCTAAACTACGTTATGATATGCTGACGATGTTTGAGGCAAGTTTTAAAAAAGTTTTCGGAACCCCAACTATTACTACAAAGAAGACAGTTAATTTATGGGCAGGTATAATTTTATTGATTATATTTTAATTTTATTTATAAACAAGAAGAAATTTGAAAGTTGTGGATGATACATTAAATATTTGCAGGATATGCAGATGATGATGATCCTGGATATAGTTGTCCTCATTGTGGTGCAATTTTTTGGTATGGAGAGAGGTTGTGGAGGACAGTAAGAACTAATAATCCATTCTATACTGGATGTTGTATGCAAGGACAAATTGTTCTACCTATGCTAAAAGAGTCTCCAGAAATATTATGGAATCTACTAACAAATGAAAATGATTTGTCACGTCACTTCCAAGAGAATAGTAGACCTTACAACATGGTTTTCTCTTTTACATCTGAAACAACCCAACCCCTTTTTTTTTTTCTTTTTAATAATTAAATACAAGATATAATTAAGTATCCCATACTACTTAATTAAACAAACCAACCCACACACGGTAACCAACCAATAATAAACCAACATCCAATTACATGCACAGCGGAAACATATCAATAATACAAAACCAATACAATAACACTTCTATCCATTCTATCCAGCAACCTAACATATCTCTATCCAAGGTTCTATCCTAAATAATATAACAAAGACCAACAACACACAAACGAGACCCTAGTTCATCCTCCTCCTCATCGCCATGATTCCACGTCACATACCTGCACACCATAAACAACAATTGAGATGCGTAAGTATTATCATAAATACTTAGTGAGCCCGTCCTCCCATCTACTGGGTTATACACACAAGCATATCAGACCATCAAGTTTAAACAAAACAAACAACACACAACAATACATCAAACCAGGGAATCAAGTCTCGACTGAGACCAGTGTCGACCGATGCCTCACGGTGTCGATCGATGCTACAAACAATGGTGTCGACCGATGCTAAACAGTGTCGACCGATGCCACTCCAAATGGTGTCGACCGATGCTTCCTAGTGTCGATCGATGCCTCCTCTGCAGACACGATCTGCGCGAAAACGAACATCGAACTCTCCTTCCCAATCATCTCGAATCCGTCTCAAACTCACCCAATTACCTCAGAAATCACTGGGAATCACAAAAACAACGAACCCAAGCAACAAAACAACACAAACAGCAAAGAAAACACACAAACAAGAGAGATCTCATGCTTAGATCAACCATGGTCAAGCACTCACCTCAAGAACAGGAAGATTGGATTGAGAAACGTGGAAAACAACACCTCCAGAAGCTCCCCCTTCGTTTCCAGCAACAGCTAACCCTCCTACAGCCTCAGATCTCTCCAAAAACCCCAAGAACAAACCCAGAAAGTCACAGAAACGTTTTCTCTCTTTTCTCTCTTTCTCTTTCTCTCAAAAGCGGCAACTACCAACAAAATAACACGACCTAGGGTCGTTTTCCCCTTTTACACACGATTTAGGGATTTTAATTGAACCAAACCGAACCAATCGACAATTAAATCAAACCCGACTAAACCGGAAAAACATGGTGTCGATCGACACCCACACCAAATTTACAAAAATTGGTTCGCGGATGTTACAATTCTCCCCCACCAATAAGGATTCGTCCTCGAATCCCGCAAAACCGTCCAACTGTCAAAGACCTCCGTGCCACCGTCAACACGGCCCGCACGTCCCCGACCGGACTAAATACCGTCAGCTAAGGTTTCCCGTGCACTGTCGCAACAGCCCGCACACCTCCGACTGAACCACGAGGTCTCCCTCTAGTCAATATACTCACATCAAAGACACTATTTGCTCACAACTCAGTGCTTCCCTTGTCCGTGGTCGCAACCAACGAATCATGCCGGCTCGCTATCAGGCCAACCGCCTTAAGCTACGGCATCCAGGAAGTCACTCACACACACACTCCCCCCGCTCTCAGGTCGCAACCTTCGAGTCATACCGGCTCACTGCCAGGCCACAGCCTACAGCTACGGTATCCAGGGAGTCTCACACGCCCACTCCCCCCCGCTCTCGGGTCGCAACCCTCGAGACATACCGGCTTACTGCCGAGCCACGGCTCACAGCTACGGTATCCAGGGAGTCTCACACGCTCACTCCCCCCGCTCTCGGGTCGCAACCCTCGAGACATACCGGCTCACTGCCGAGCCACGACTCACAGCTACGGTATCCAGGGAGTCTCAAAATCCCGCTCTAAGGTCGTCACCCTAAAGCGCGCTCACGGATCGTCATCCAAAGCAAACATACCACTCCCACTCTCTGGCCACAAAGTCCATTGAGCTATCGGTATCACATGAGTTGGGCTCACACTATCCTGAGCAAATAAGTCCGATGTCAACGAGTATCTCCCGACTAGATCTACCTCAACACTTTCCATTTCTGGAAACTTCTATTTTTAGAAACTTTCCATTTATAGCAATCTTCTATTTATGGAAACTTTCCATTTATAGACTCCCGTGCTATTTCCTTTCTAGTGATTTTTCACAAATCCCAAAACCAAAGAACTCCAACTTTTATTAGAACCTCAAATGCAATAATCGTTTACAACTCCAAATGAAAATACATAATGAAAGAAAGAATACATAAGCTAAAACTAAGCGCCGGAATGGACACCCGGTCCTCCCTTCGGCTGCGCTGCAACCTCCATCATCTGCCTCCTCTTAGGACAGAAAGGCCTGATATGCCCTTCCTCCCCGCAATGATAACACACTCGACGGTACTCCTGCGAATCACCTCCCCTGGCCCCGCTTGCCGACACGTGATCCATGCTCCCGCTCCCATAACCTCTCTGGCCACCTTGGTTCGCCACTGTCGTCTCTTCCCGCTTCCTTTTATGCCTTTGCTCCAACTGCCTATCCTTGTTTGGAATGCTCTGCTCCAATGTCTCCTCTCAACGAACCGCTGGACTGACCACCACTAACTGTGACCTCAAGTCATCCTCTATCCCAGCTGCAACCTCAACCAGCTCCGCCCTCGTGGCATAGCTCCTCACTCTGCACCGTGTCCTCAAATCATCTCGCAAAGCCAGCAAGAACCTCCGCACCTGAGCCGACTCTGGCTCCCAAGCCCGGCTTGCATACCCCACAAGCCGACTGAACTCTGCATCCAGTTCCCGCACTGTACGGTCCCCCTGAGTCAAACCCAAGAACCGTGCCTCCATACGATCAAGAGCCTCCTGAGGAAAATACTTGGAGTTAAACTCCCCCACAAAATCTCCCCAAGACATACCCTGCTGCACCCGCCGTGCTGTCACCGACCTCCACCACACACGAGCATCTCCTGACAAGTAAAACACTGCCAGATCCACCCTGTACCGGTCGGGACACCTAAGTGAAAGGAAAATATCCTCCATCCGCTCTCTCCACTCATCCGCTACACTCGGATCGGTACTTCCTGAGAAATACCCGGCTCCCACATGCCGCAGCTGCTCCATCATCCGCACATACTGTGCATCCACTACCTCGGCCCCCGGCTGCACACTTGCCTGCAAACCCGCCACAGGCTGCACCACTGGACCCTGCCCACCACCCACTGGCGGCACTACTGGACCCTGCCCACCAACCACTGGCGGCACTACTGGATCCTGCCCACCAACCACTGGCGGCACAACTGCTGGAAGTCGCTGCAAAACCTGAGCTAGCAAGTCCATCAAGACATCCTCCCTGCCTGGAGCACCTCCCGCTGCAACCCCCACACCCGAGGCAACACCGTGACCGACACCGGGCCCATCCGCGCTGCCGTCACCCAAACCAGCCTGGTCTCCAGACACACTAGGATGAACCTGTGACTCCGCCACCTCCTCACTGGCCATGCTCTAGGCTACACTAACACTGGCCTCAGGAACCTGACCTCGTCCCCGACCACGACCACGACCATGCCCACGACCACGACCGCGACCCACAGCACCCTCTCTAGCCATCTGCACTACCCAGAACAGAAGGCTAAGCACACAATTCAAAAACCGCACATAGAGTACACATCTTACCGTGGAATCTCATTGAAGGCTCGAAGAGGATGATACTAGGACTCCATACCGCAAACAAATTGACTAACTACTCATAATCAATTCCATCACACAACATCATGCATCAAGCAAAAAGGAAAATAATTCACCCAATTAAATTCCTAACCGCTCTAACCATCCATTTAACCATCCTAGAACCGTAAAGGCTCTGATATCAAAATGAAACAACCCGACCCCTTTTTTTTTTCTTTTTAATAATTAAATACAAGATATAATTAAGTATCCCATACTACTTAATTAAACAAACCAACCCACACACGGTAACCAACCAATAATAAACCAACATCCAATTACATGCACAGCGGAAACATATCAATAATACAAAACCAATACAATAACACTTCTATCCATTCTATCCAGCAACCTAACATATCTCTATCCAAGGTTCCATCCTAAACAATATAACAAAGACCAACAACACACAAACGAGACCCTAGTTCATCCTCCTCCTCATCGCCATGATTCCACGTCACATACCTGCACACCACAAACAATAATTGAGATGCGTAAGTATTATCATAAATACTTAGTGAGGCCATCCTCTTATCTACTGGGTTATACACACAAGCATATGAGACCCTCAAGTTTAAGCAAAACAAACAACACACAACAATACATCAAACCAGGGAATCAAGTCTCGACTGAGACCAGTGTCAACCGATGCCTCACGGTGTCGATCGATGCTACAAACAATGGTGTCGACCGATGCTAAACAGTGTCGACCGATGCCACTCCAAATGGTGTCGACCGATGCTTCCTAGTGTCGATCGATGCCTCCTCTGCAGACACGATCTGCGCGAAACCGAACATCGAACTCTCCTTCCCAATCATCTCGAATCCGTCTCAAACTCACCCAATTACCTCAGAAATCACTGGGAATCACAAAAACAACGAACCCAAGCAACAAAACAACACAAACAGCAAAGAAAACACACAAACAAGAGAGATCTCATGCTTAGATTAACCATGGTCAAGCACTCACCTCAAGAACAGGAAGATTGGATTGAGAAACGTGGAAAACAACACCTCGAGAAGCTCCCCCTTCGTTTCCAGCAACAGCTAACCCTCCTACAGCCTCAGATCTCTCCAAAAACCCCAAGAACAAACCCAAAAAGTCACAGAAACGTTTTCTCTCTTTTCTCTCTTTCTCTTTCTCTCAAAAGCGGCGACTACCAACAAAATAACACGACCTAGGGTCGTTTTCCCCTTTTACACACGATTTAGGGATTTTAATTGAACCAAACCGAACCAATCGACAATTAAATCAAACCCGACCAAACCGGAAAAACATGGTGTCGATCGATGCCACCAAGGGTGTCGATCGACACCCACACCAAATTTACAAAAATTGGTTCGCGGATGTTACAACATTTTTGGGTGGCAAGGTAGATCATTCTGTTAAAAAGGACGCGGTCTATCCATGTTTGCTTTGCAAGGTGAAAACTATCACTTTATGGGTTCTTTAAAACCAAAGGCTGGTGATTATGCAAAGTTTCAACAGCTTTTTATTGTTGACACTCAAAATGAAGTCCAAAATAGAGTGAATGTTATGAGGTAATAAAACCAGAGATTTAGTTTTTTTAAAATGGACTATTATATATCTTATAATTGACTGGTCCAAAAGTTACTTATGAGATATTTTTATAAAAATGCAGCAAAGAAGGTCGTGAACTCAAAGTCGATGGGAAGAAAAAATTCAGGCCAAACCTTGTGGAAAGCTTCATTAAATTGATGGACGAAGTTAATCCTCATGTAAAAGCTTTTAGAATGGCTAGAGATAGGTTTGATATGGAGAAAGAAGAATCAAACTTCCATATGAGGATTATCTCAAGTCGCAAAACTGATGGTAGGGAATACAACATCCCTACAACAGTTTATTGTTGATGCCTAAACGATGATCGAAACAAATAGGCTAAGGTATTTCAAAAAAAAAAAGAGACTTAGAAGGACATACAAGGAAGATTTGAGGAAAGTAGCAGAAGCTGGAGATGACAATCTAAACAATCTAGGAGACTCTTTCATGCTACCCGCTTCTTTTACTGGAGGACCAAGCTATATGAGACAGAGCTACCTTGATGCAATGGCTACATGTAAGAAGTTTGGGTTTCCAGACCTCTTTATTACATTCACATGCAATCCTAAGTGGCCTGAAATTGTAAGATTTGTGAATGAGAGAAAGCTAAAGGCTGAAGATAGGCCAGACACTATTTGCAAACTATTCAAGATCAAGCTTGAGAATCTAATGGATGAAATCACAACAAAACATATTTTTGGGAAAACAGTTTCAGGTTTAAATTCTTTAACTTTTTTCATTTTTAATTAAACAATTACACTTTCTTTTATAACATTACATATTAATATATAACATTTATATTATTGTGCAGCTATGTACACAGTATAATTTCAAAAAGGGGTCTTCTGCATGCTCATATTATAGTTTCGATGGATCCCAAATGCAAGTTCCCTACTGCAGACGAAATTGACAAGTTGATTTGTGCTGAAATTCCAGACAAGGAAACAGATCCAGAACTATACAATATAATATCAGAATGTATGATTCATGGTCCATGTGGTGCTGCTTACCCATCATCTCCTTGCATGGAAGAAGGTAGTTGTTCAAAATTTTACCCAAAACAGAATGTTAAAACCACCAGCATTGACAAGGAAGGTTATCCTGTTTATAGAAGAAGAAATGATGGTCGTTTTATCGAAAAGAATGGTTTCAAATGTGATAACCGATATGTTGTTCCTTACAATCGGTTTTTGTTGCTTAAATATCATGCTCATATAAATGTGGAGTGGTGCAACCAAACAGGTTCAGTGAAGTACTTATTTAAGTATGTTCACAAAGGTAATGATCGAGTTGGTGTCATTGTTGAACCTCATAAAAAAAAAGGAATTGAAGAAGGTCAGAAGAATCTTCAAAATGAGAATACGCCAGCATCAAAAGACGAAATACAAGATTACTTCGATGGCAGGTAAATAAATTGTATTCCTTCGTTCAATTTGTGTTTATATAATTCATTCTAAATCAGCTTCTTTCCCTCTTTTGAAGATATGTATCTGCATGTGAGGCTATGTGGAGGATTTTAGCTTACCCAATACATTATAGGCATACCGCTGTTGTCCCACTCACTTTCCGTGAGGAAGGCAAACATCCTATTTATTTTCGGGAAGGTGAGTCTGCACAGGATGTCATGGATCGTGATTCTCTTGATGAATCTCAGTTTCTTGCTTTATTTGAACTTAATAAGCGTGATGAAGAAGCTAGAAAGTTATTATACGAAGAAATTCCAAGCAAGTTTATATGGGATGGGAAGGAGAAAGTTTTTTTCAGAAGAAAAACAAGAGCATTTGCTATAGGGAGAATTAACTATGTTCCTCCGACGATAGACGATGCATATCATTTGAGGATCCTTCTCAATTCAGCCAGAGGTCCTACCAGTTTTGATTACATTAAAACAGTGAATGGTGTTATACATAAATCGTATCATGAAGCATGTTACGCTCTTGGGTTGTTAGATGATGACAAAGAATATATTGAAGGTATCAAAGAAGCACACTTCATATGTTCTGCGAAACACTTCATGTGTTCTGCAAAGTTCGTTCGTAAAATGTTTGTGAGGATGCTTCTCTCTGCCGTGCTAAGTGCTCCTCATATTGTGTGGGAAGAAACTTGGACTATGTTATCTGAGGACATATTAAGGCGTAAAAGAGAAGAATTAAAACGACCAGGTTCATTACATTTACTATCTTTTTAAGATACATTTTAAAAAAAAATGATGTTAGATGTAGTATATAAATTAACAAATCTTATTTTACAGAGCTTACATTGAGTGATGAAGAAAGGAAAATATTTTGTCTACAAGAGATAAACAAACAGTTGAAAAGAAATGGTTCTTCACTTAAGTCTTTTAATACTCTGCCCCAGCTACAGAATGAGAATATTCCTGTCTTAAACCAGTTAATAGCTGATGAGCGTAGATTCATCAATCAAGCTGATTTTAAAAAGAATCATCTTGAGTGGTTAAATATGCTTACTGAAGAGCAGAATAAGATATATGATGAGATCATAGACTCTGTTTTCAAAGATAAAGGTGGAGTATATTTCTTATATGGTTTTGGTGGAACTGGTAAAACATTCATTTGGAAATTTTTATCTGCAGCTGTAAGGATCAGGGGCGAAATAGTGTTAAATACTGCATCTAGCGGGATAGCCTCTCTTTTGTTAGAAGGTGGCAGAACAGCTCATTCAAGGTTTGGCATTCCTCTTGAAGTTCATGATACATCTATGTGCAGAAGGTCAAGGTCTTCTGATTTAGGTGAATTAGTCCAAGAAGCCAAGTTGATAATTTGGGACGAAGCTCCAATAATGAGTAAATAGTGTTTTGAGACTTTAGATAGAAGTTTGAAAGATATAATGCGTGATCCAGAAGATAAACCTTTTAGGGGAAAGGTCATTATTTTTGGTGGTGATTTCCGTCAGATACTTCCTGTTATT
The DNA here is from genome assembly GCF_030686135.1 of Camelina sativa. Lineage (NCBI taxonomy): Eukaryota > Viridiplantae > Streptophyta > Magnoliopsida > Brassicales > Brassicaceae > Camelina > Camelina sativa. The sequence goes on along the minus strand of NC_141896.1, from coordinate 31,625,713 downwards.
GTTGGTGCTGGTCGAGAACAAATTGTTAACTCATCGCTTAACTCATCTTACCTTTGGAATCAGTGTAAAGTGTTAAGGCTAACAAGAAATATGAGGTTGCTGCAAAAGATAACTCCAAATGAAGCCAGGGAGATTGAAGAGTTCTCAAAATGGATTCTTGATGTTGCAGAAGGAAGACTTAATGAGCCAAATGATGGAGTTGTTGATATTGACATCCCAGAAGAATTGCTTATCACAGAAGTAAACTCTCCAATTGAATCGATCGTTAATGCAATGTATGGTAATTCGTTACATACTCCCAAGGATTCCAGCTATTTTCAAAGCAGAGCTATTTTGTGTCCTACAAATGATGATGTCAACACTATAAACGTGGCGTTTCTGGATTTTGACATCATCAATTATTCATAGTTTTGTTTCAATCGTTGATTTTGTTACAGGTGAGGAAAGGGTTTACTTAAGTTCATATAGTATTGATCCTGCAGATAAAAAGAATAAAGACAATCCTGCATATAGCTCGGATTTACTAAACTCAGTTAGGATTTCAGGAGTGCCAAACCATGCTCTTCGTTTGAAAATCGGTTGTCCAGTAATGTTGTTACGCAATATTGATGCTCATGGAGGTCTAATGAATGGTACAAGACTACAGATTACACAAATGGCTGATCATGTTATACAAGCAAGAATCATCACAGGTACGAGAGTTGGTAAAATTGTTCTTTTACCAAGGATGGTATTAATACCATCAAATACCCGTTTGCCTTTCAAAATGAGACGTAGACAATTTCCGATAAACGTTGCTTTTGCAATAACTATCAACAAAAGTCAAGGTCAGTCTCTGTCAAATGTTGGTTTATACTTTCCTAGACCGGTTTTCTCTCATGGCCAGCTATATGTAGCCATGTCCCGTGTAAGCAGTAAATCAGGATTGAAAATTCTCATTACTGACCCAAAAGGAAAACCTGAAAAGAAGACAAGGAATGTCGTCTTCAAAGAAGTTTTCCAAAACATTTGATCCACAAAAATGCATTACTTCATAAGACTCTGTTTTTACTCTGTTTCCATTCTGTAAATCTATATATACATTTTGCAAGTAAATTTAGCAAATAAATCCTGAACTTGCCACCTATTTACAAGATTGCCATTGTATTAATTATTAAATATTAACTTGATAATTAATTTAAATAATACTAAGAATCTGATTTTTGAAAACAAATTTCCAAAAAATCTTTGTAATAAATAATCTATTAATTGCTAAAAAAATCAGCCGAGATTTTCGATTTCCAAACATTAATTTCGATTATTTTACCTTATAAGATATGTTAACAATCAAATTAAAAAAATAAATTTAAATACCAAAAGATATCATATCCCTACCATATTCCTACAAAAACAAATTACAATGATTTACTCCCTAATTAGTTATTAAATCAGATTTTTTTTTGCTTGGAAAGGTTTATTTCCTCAACCTAATGTTATCCCTATAAATACTATACACCTAAACTCTGATTATATATCAACAACCAGAACTACGTAATTGTTAAACCCTCTTTTTCATGATTTTTAGATCTGTATCAACATATGTTGACTCGTGAATCTGTCTCCAAATCTTGGAAATCTTTATAAGAAAAAAAATAATGATAGAGAAACAATAGAGTGTTTATTATACTTTTTTTTTTCTTTTTGGATTACAAAGCACTATCAATATTTTGTAATATCATATACTTGGAATTTTTATAATGTAGTTATTTTTTTTTTGTCATGGTGTTTATTTCAGTTCTCAAATATAAGGTTTTCTTATACAGTTAAAGTCATTATTGTTTATTTTACTTTATTATTCTCAAATTATTCTATATTTTTTTAGATAATAACTATAGTTATTTATCTATATTAAAATTACATTTTAATTTGTTGATAATAAAAAACATCTCTAATTAAAAAATTCAGTAATTACAATTAAAATCTTTTATGGTTATAATTAATTAGTTTCCAAATTAGACAATTTATAACAAAAGATAGTTAATGTGATAGCTAAAATCTTGCAATTAAAGCAAAATAAAAACGTGATTATGAATAATTATTTTATACTAGAATCTAATTAATTTAAGAAAACTCTACAAAAATCTAAATTATTTAATGTAATTTCGTTTAATGTCATATCTTCCTATAAATATTCACTTCAGATTTTTTTTTTTTCAACCAAACTATATAAAAATTAAGATAGAACTCCATGATTGGTTGCCCAAACAGGAGGATACGAGTTTACAAAGGTAGAATCTGAAGGTAGAGATCGTGAAGATCGAGCTAGGCAATCGGCTCTGACATTGGCATCTCGAGAGATCTTGGTTAGGGTGAAGGAGGTATAAGAACTTCGAAGCAGAGAGAAATCCTCCAACAGATTAGAAAAAGCCAGCCAGTCTTCCGGCGTCTGCACCATCGCCGTTAGCTCTACGCTATCCGTCTTGAAAGCCTGACAATCGACTCCAGCCACCAGTAAAGACTCCATAGCCCAGATCAACGCTTGTAATTCTGCATGTAAAGGGGACATACTCCGACGGTGACTCCGTGCTCCCAACAGGATCGTTGTAAGCTCTCCACTGCAACACCACCAGCCCGAACCCTGGTATGGGTCTGTACCTTTCCAAGAACCATCAACTTGGCATCGGGGAGAGGAACCCCTATCCTCCGAAGAAGACGGAGGATCCAGATAATTCACTGAGTAAGACTTGGCCTCCTCCCACAACAATTTATCCGTAGCCGCTTGATTCAAAATCTCAAGAGATTCTCCCTCAATACCCTGGAAAACCTTTTTATTCCTATCTTTCACTTCAGATTTTTTTGTCTCTATATATATAAAAGAAAAGTACAAATTCAAAAATTGCTCAAAATTTCCCATATTGCCATTCAATTATGCATAAAAGAGAATGTTTATTGAAATCTGAAGGGGTAATTTTGTCAAAAATCTAAAATCACCCGTTTAATAAAGGATCCGCGTCCTCTACAAAAAAACCCGTTTAATCAAAGGTCCGCGCGTTTTACCAAGCCCGACATGTTGGTGGATCGGGTCAGCAAAATCAGATTATCTAACCCAAAATAAATTCAATTTGGTTCAATTAAAATTTGTGATTAAATTTTAAACATCTTCCTCCTGCAAAACACGAAAGGAATATTCTTATCGTATATTCGAGTAGTTTAAAACATTCCTAATCAATCATATACTCAATCAATCACGCCCTAAATAATATCTTCGTAATCTCAAAAATATCCTAAATTGTTACGATCATATATTGAATCTTTCCCGTAAATCAATCATCATTCATTCTAAATTAGCGAACTATCCTTTTCTGTTTAGCGTATCCAAGATTTTTTTGTGGAAACATTAGTACTTTTTAACCTAAACCATAAACTACTATTCATCGATAAATATGGTGATCAAACACACTCTGAAAATCATCAAAACACTTACCAGTCCTCCTTTAAAAGTCGCTAAGCACACAAAAAGTATTGGCAATGGCTGCATCCTTTGCATTTCTCCGAGATGATAAGCCTTACCAGAGATCATAACGATCTTTCAGTCTTCAAATATCCTCTAATCTTCCTTAAACTATGATATCTTCATTCCACTTTTAATTTAAAAAATCCTTAAACAGTTGATCGTATCTAAGATATTGAGCTTCCTCTCCAAGTTTTCAATCAACGCTCAAAGTAATAACCTAATTATCTAAGTTCTCTATAAATATAGAATATCATTAGATATCCTAACTCATCAAGCCATCAACTTACCTCAGAGTAAAAACTTTTTCAATTCTTCTTTTCATAGTAATTAACAATGGCGACTCAGTCTGTGGCATTCCTCAATGACGTGAACCCGTACAAGACGTTGTGGCGTGTGAAAATGAAGGTCCTCCATACCTGAAATACATACACAACAAGATTTGGTGGAACATTCGACATGGTGCTTAGTGATGTGAAGGTAATATACATCTTCTTATAATATTATCTCACCTTTTAAAACTTTTATATCATGTAGAAATACTCACGTTAACTTTCGTTTACAGGATATAAAGCTCCATGCATTCGTGAAAAAGAGCATCTCAAAAAATTTTGAAAAACGTTATTTTCTAGGACAATGGAGAATGGTGCTGGTAAGATTGTTGTTTTTTTGTTTGGTCAGATTTACTCGCTTTAAACTAAACATCTACTTGCGTTTTCAGTTTTGATAGATAAGCAATGCTCAAATGATGAATGAAGCGATTAAACTGAAGACTGAAAGCGTGAATTGTGATAAATTGGATGGAGGGAAAGCTAGATAATTGCAAGATGAAGAATTAGAAGATGGATGAGTGAGAAGAAATACAAGTCTTTTTTTATTTGGTTTTAGTTGTTGCTTTCTGAACTTTATAATATAAAATTTGTTTTTTTTTGTTTCATGTTGGTTATATTGGTGTACTCATGTTTGATCATGATCATCTAATGAATAATTTGGTTTTTCTTTTATTTCGAGAAGGGTTGTTTTTACTAATTGTGACTGCATTTTTTTGCAGAGTTAGTACTTTGCCAATTTTCTTATCTTAAAATATCAAAGAAAGATCACAAAATTCGATCAAACTATCCAAAATTCTATCGTAGAAACATAAATTTTATAAACTAAATTACCTTTGCTGGTGTCTTTAAGAATTGAACTGAAGTATGTAGTGTTCAATTCAATGGCTTTCTCTGTTTGATCGACTATTTCCCGCAGAATCAAGCGCGAGTCCAAGGAAGAAGACCCTAACGTGTGTGTTGCCGACAAGAAATTGTTTCTTCGATAGTAACTAAGAAGATGTCGTTTTAATAATTTAATCAACAATTTAATAGAAAAGTTTAATAATTTAATCTATATTCATCTATAGAATAAATCAATCAAAAATTTAATAATTCATCTATATTCACTACAACCAACTTAATTTAATAGAAAATTTTAAAACTAAATAAAATTTTGATACTTTAACCAAATAAACCAATATATAATTCATATAAAATATCATTCATAAAAATTTTAAAGTATAAAATATGGTTATTGAGTAAATATGAAAACTAGGATTAGTGTTTAAAACTTTATTTACAATAAATTATTAATCAGATATTGTAATCAAACATACATGTTAACAAAAGTATACAAATATATTTGTTAAATGGCTTTTCGGGCTGGCCTGAGCCCGGTCGGACTAAGCCCGAAATACCCTATAGCCCAAACGGGTTGAGCCCGAAAGACCCGATTTTTTCTGGACATATATATTTAAGCTCGAGCCCGGTGTTTTTCAGGGCTGGGCCGGGCCATCCCGCGGGCTTTGGCCCTAATTGACATGCCTACAATATATTATGTTTTTACAAAGTGAAACTATAAATAATGATAAAAATTCTATCTTCTTTTTTTTTTTTTTTTGTCGACAAAAGATCAGCTCAGACGAGCCAATGTGAAGGAAAGTTGTTTACAAACAAAACATGATGCGGGGAGGTACGCGCTTGGCGTGCCAAGGAATCCGCACGAACATTAGCGTTTCTTGAAATTAAATATAAAGAAAAGGATAAAAATTCTTCTCTATCCATCTTGATGTCCTCCAGGTAAGTCGCGAAGGCTGGCCAATCAGAAGGAGAAGACACCATCTTCACCAAATCGGAGCAGTCCGTATAGAAGGCCACGTCTCGGAAATCATGTCCAATCATACACCTCATCGCCCAGAGAAAAGCTTCAACTTCAGCATGTAGTGGTGATAGACTTTGACGGAAACTCCTAGCGCCCATCAACGGTGTCACAGCCTGGAACGAGGTACAAAGCCATCCATCACCTGCAAATTGGTCTCCTGCTTTCCAAGAACCATCTATAAAACAACGGTTGCCCGAAAATACGGACGGGAGTGAATTTGAATTCTCTCGACCCGATGAAACTACAGGGATAGGGCGAGAGATGTCTGCATCATCCTCCAATTGAGCCTGCTGCCACCCTGTAGCTTCTCCTTCTGCAACCCTAACAATATCCTCTAGTTTCTCCACAATATCTTCAAAAACTCGTGCATTCCGGGCTTTCCAAATATACCACATGAGCCAAGGAAAGGCTTCAACATGATCCCCTGGGTTATGCTGTCCTAAGAAGTGATCCACATTTGCATACACCGATTCTGTCGGAAAGGATATTGGGCCTACCGGCACATGGGCTAAAGCCCATACCTGACGAGCTGGGGGACAAAGAAAAATGGCATGATTTATTGTCTCCTCCTCCGCTCCACATCGAACACATCCTAAATCACATGCAATACCACAACGTCCCAGATTAGCCGAGACCGAAATACAACCAGATAACACCTGCCACATAAAATGTTGAATTTTTGGAGGACAACGGACCCGCCAAACGCTAGCGAGAAGGGGTGTTATGTCTGGCCCAGAGCCACGAGCCATGAAAGGCTGATTTACATCAAGTCGTGCTGTGTGATACCCCGATTTAACTGTATATCGCCCTGATTTTGTGAAATGCCAACCGAAAGGGTCTCCCCTTTGGTTTCCTCCCAATGGTATAGCCTGGATCAAATCCACATCAAGTGGATCAAAATGCTCATGGAGCATGTTCAGCCGCCACGTGTTTGTCTGATGATCAATTAAATGATTCATTTGAAGAGAGAGGTCCTTTACCGGGCCCCTACTTAAACCTGGTCTCGGGGATTGAGCTGGCACCCAAGGATCAGACCATATAGAAATGGTGTCCTTGGAACCAACCCGTTTAATAAGTCCTTTATTAACCAGAGAGCGAGCAGAACATATACTTCTCCATCCGTAGGATAGGGAGTAAGACCTAATAGGATCCAAAGGATGTGTATTCCTGTAATACCTACTTTTAAAAACCCTGGCAAACAGTGAGTCCGGAGCATCAATCAGACGCCATAGCTGTTTAACCAAAAGGGCCGAATTAAAGTCGTCCACATTCCGAAAACCAAGACCACCGAGTTGTTTGCTGACACATAACTTTTCCCAAGCAAGCCAATGCATACCCCCTGATTGACCATTAGTGCTCCACCAAAAATTCGCCACTGCACTTGTGAGCTTAGATGTGATAGTCTTTGGTATCCTAAAGCAAGACATCACAAAAGTCGGGACCGCAGTAGCCACAGATTTAATCATTACCTCTTTTCCCCCTTTCGAAAGCAAATTTGCCGTCCAGTCATTTGTTCGACCCTGAAGTCGTTCACAAACAAAGGAAAAAACTTTTGTTTTTGCCCCACCCAAGCTTTCCGGTAAACCTAGATATGACCCCATGCCACCCAAGGTGGTGATCCCAAGAACATCTTGTAATTGCGACTTCTTTGTGTCATCAATCTTATGGCCAAACTGAATCGATGATTTGACAAAATTTATTTGTTGCCCCGAAGCCGATTCATACTGTTTTAGAATATCTAAGATGACCCGACATTGTTCCCTATCCGCCTTACAAAAAAATAGGCTATCATCTGCAAACAACAAATGCGTAATAGGTGGGCATTTATTTGCCACTTTTATCCCAGTAATAAGCTTGTTCATTTCTGCCTTCCGGATATTTGCAATTAAAACCTCTGTACATAAAATGAACAAATAGGGAGATAAGGGATCCTCCTGCCGCAACCCCCTCTGAGGAATGATCAAGCCATTGGGCTGGCCATTGAGGAGAACTCTATACTCAACCGAAGAGACACAAAACATTATCCACGATACCCATACCGCTGCAAATCCCATTTTGTGTAACAAAGCCGCAAGAAAGTCCCACTCAACCCTATCATAAGCTTTACTCATATCTGTCTTTATTGCCATAAATTTCCCTTTACAAGACGGGTTGGTACGCAACCCGTGAAACATCTCTTGTGCAATAAGGATATTATCTGAGATCAATCGGCCAGGAACAAAAGCCGATTGGGTCTCAGAAATAAGGCCCGGTAAAACTCTCTTAAGTCACTGGCACAATATTTTTGAAATAATTTTATAACCCACATTACATAGGCTAATCGGACGCAATTCTGTCATCCTAGTTGGCTTTGCCACCTTAGGAATGAGACAAATATGAGTTCGATTAGGGTTTTATCAAAAACTCCCTCCACAAAAAAAACCTATTAACCAAATCCACCAGATCCAATTTCACTATATCCCAGGCTTTCTGAAAAAACAAAGCGGTCATCCCGTCGGGACCTGGGGCTTTATCCGGGTGCATCATAAACAAAGCTGACTTTACCTCAGCCTCTGTTACTGGACCTATAAGCCGCTCATTCTCCTCATATGTAATTACTGGGTTTACCTCCCTCAAGATTTCCTCCAAAATGGCCGGATTTGTTGAAGTAAATAGCTCCTCGAAATATGCTACGGCCGTGTCACAAATGTCCCCGTCCTCAGTTGACCAAATATTATTTTTAGAAAACAATCCGGTAATCCGATTGCGTGCACGTCGCTGCTTTGTTAGGGCATGAAAGTATTTTGAATTTTTGTCACCCAAGCACATCCACTTATTCCGACTCTTTTGATACCAGTAAGTTTCTTCATCCTCGTATGCTTGACGCAACCTATTCTGTAAATCGGAGATCTCAGAAGATGATATTGAATCATCCTCCAGAGCTCCAATTGGAAGAGGGTCATGAGCAAATCCAAGGTCTGGAACGGGCCCTAGAGAACGAGGGGGATCCAGGGCGGCGTGGGGAATTAAGCACGCGCCTGGATCAGGCCATTAGGGCCCAGGAGCGCCAACTCCACTTGGTTCGAAGAGCTGATTCCATTCGGGATAGGCAAATCGCCCTAATTGATGTTTCAAATCGTCAATGGTTTCCCTCCCAAAAGGAACTTGTGATTTGCGCCATTGGGAGATTGCCCTGCGGCAATTCACAATTTTATCCACAAAGGAATCTGAACCTGGGTCCAAATCCCTGTCCCAGCCCAAATTAATCGCATCCATCAATCCCGCCTTCCCAATCCAGCGACGGTCAAAAATAAAGGTCCTTTTCCCCCTCGGCCGCTTGGCACCAATATTAACCACGAGAGGCTTATGATCCGATGCTATCATCGGCAAATATTCAGTGACTGTGTCCGGGAACAACTCATGCCAATCTTCATTCCCTAACGCTCTATCCAAACGACAACGGATAGGTTTTTTGTCTCGCCAACCTCTCCAGGACAAACAATCACGAAGAGAGGGGAACTCCAAAAAACCACAATCCTGAATCATTCCATTAAAAGCGAGAAAAGAGGAAGGATGTCGTAACTTCCCCCCACGCTTTTCATGGTTCCCTTGCAGCTCATTAAAATCTCCAACCACAAACCAAGGAGAGGACCGAGTAGTACTAATTCGTACAAGACGTTCCCAAACCAAATCCCGATTCTTGGGAACTGGATCACCATATATAAAAGTTAAATGTATTATCCGTCCTTTAAAAACCGCTTCAATATCAATTAACCGATTAGACTCGAACAAAATCGTTACCTGAAAATCAGTTTGATTGTAAAAGAGGGCCATACCCCCACTACAACCAACAAGTTCAATTGTTTTTAGATTCTTGTATCCAAAATGACCCACAAATTTTTCTAAAACAAAGTGCGATTGTTTTGTTTCCATAAGGAATACCAATGGTGGCCTTGTTACCTAGGCCTTGACAATTCCAACTTACTATATTCATATAAAAACTTTAAACTTTTTGGGGGGGGAAGCCGCCCACACTGATCTCTTCCCACCCTAAGGAAACGGAGACCATGACCCGACACACCACTAAACCATTGCACCCTATCCGGTAAAAACAAACACCCCTGAAATCCCATAAAATTATAAAGAAAATGGAAGGTATATATACACCCCATATAAACGTAAAGGGCCACAACCTTTGAACAACACCCAATATATTTAAGAAAGCCCAACCATTTGAGGCTACACCACCAAAATAATAAATCTGTATATTTGAAAAAGGAAAACATAAGCCCAATAAGGGTCCATGAACCGATAGCCACCTGAAACACACATTACAACACAGACCAACAACGTACATAACCAAATACCAAAATAAACATAAGAACGAAACATGAAACCAAAATAAGGGCCAACAGGTTTTATTAAATACTTGAATACCGGAAGAACAGCGGGTACAACCCAGAAAAGTACAAGACAAAAACAGCAATAACAACCAAAACATAAAGAGATTACAACCATATGGATCAACCATTGGTGCCTTATTCAAGCAAAACCGAAAAAGAGAAAACAAAAACCACCAAGGAGCCCAGACCAATGCTCTCACCACCATGCTGCCCTCTACTTGCGATACACATTAATTACCCGGATGGTGTGGAGGTTTTCCTCCTTGGTGAGGACCGACTTTCCCATTCAGTCCACCCCCTTTAGTGACAATCCTCTTACGCGGGGAAGTCAAAGAAACCATGTTCCTCTTTTTTGTGCTAGCACCTGGAAGAGAACCCTTTTGTTTCCCCACTTTGGCCTGTGCAGGAGGCACCAAACCTTCAACTGTTTTGCTCTGTGCCGTAACTTCAGAGACATCATCCTTATTACCAGTAGCATCCTCATTAGAGACTTGATCAGAGTTGACCACCTCCTCAGTACCCTCATCGTCCTCCCCTTCCTCCGTTAATGAAATATCCTCCTGGGGAGACACCACACCTTGCTCCTCTATTATAGTGTCCATGAAACCCAGGTATGGTGCATCCCTTGTCGGAAACCCCTGTCCCAACAGATTCCCGAGGTCCTCAGAAAAGAGAATCTCCTGTTGTGATAATTCCATAGAACCGGAAGCTGGAACACTGGGGAACAAATTCTTGCACACCCTTTTTTCAGTTTCCCGCACAGTAACCATATTGGACTCGCCCGATTGATCACCCACAGCTACAGCCACCTCACCTTGAGGACCCAGGAAAACATCTAGCAGCTTCTGCTCAGAAGGAGAGAGACTGATTCCCACATTACTAGAAGGAGGTTGAGTTATACTTGGCTCTGAAACAACAACCTGAGAGGTTGTAGCAGGAGCAAGAGTAACAGTTGCATCCTTCTGCACAAACCTACCATCCACAGAAGAATTCTTTTTACTCTTCCTCCACTTACTACCAGAACCCTGATTCGACCGATGATGCCCAGCCTGTTGCCCTACACCACGGCCACTCCCATGGGCAGAACCTTGAACAGACGCCCCTGAACCAGCACCATTTAGTCCCGAACCAGTAGCATGAACCCCACCATTCACCGTTGCACCCTTATAACTCTGGAGCTTATCGTCTTTTGTTGAATCAAAACCATTGTCAAGTCGCTGCTTCCCCTTATCACCAAATAGTGGGCAACGGCTTAAATCATGGCATAAGCTGTGACAACGCCGGCAATACCCATACAGACGCTCATATCGCATAGAGATGGTTGTCTCCTCACCACTGTGAAACTCAACAGAGGCTTCAAAAACCAAAGGTTTGAAACCATTCAACAAAATCTTCACCCGACCATTATCCAGATCAACTTCCTCGACCTCTCCTAGATCAGCTCCAATAGTACGAAAACTCTCATCAGCCCAGAAATGCAGTGGGACACCCATTATATGAACCCAGAATTTAATGAGACAAGGGTATCGTGGATCCACCACCGGCTCCCATCGGACCAATGAAAGCATCCAATGATCGAAGTGGTATGGTTCCATCTTCAAAACCTCCTGAATGTCCTCCTCTTGATCAAAATCAAACTGAAAGCGCCCCAAACCGAGATCAGCCCCAACCACTCTCTCCTCCATCTTCCATAGCCGGGGAAGCATGAAAAGCAAAGCTTTCATGTCCTGCATAACCGGATTCATGCACCGACCAATCAACGTTTTGGAATAACCCTCTATCAATGCTATGTTATCAAAATGTGGGACCTTGATCTTCAGCTTGCTCCCAGAACCCGAAGAGCTCCCTGTCAAACCCTAAAGCATCAGACCACTTTGTGACATCTCTAGCTTCGGAGAACACACAGAAAAAGAGAAACCGAGTGGAAAAATCAAAAGATGGTTATACTTGAAAGAAACCCAAATAGCTCGCAAAATGAATGAATGAGGAGAGAAAAACACAAACCATGGGTAGTGTTTATAGTCCAAGGACCAAATCTCCTCAACCCAGAAATCCAGTTCCGCAAAGCTGGAAAAAATCCTCATCCCTTGAGAACCGCCTTTGAGATCCCCAAAATCACGACCCCGAGTTATTGCCCCTGACGTGACACATTCAGCAGAAAAAAACTCCAAATGAACCCGTAAAAAATAACCCCTGATTCCCTAAAATAACGCCCACTCCCACCAAATGAATCCAATGATATCGAGATCCTCGCGAACACGAAACCCATGAGAGCTTGAATTAATCGCCCGTATCACTCCCCATGAAACCAGAGAAAATCGAAGAAAAGCCCTTATACTGTATCCAAACATCTGAGATCCCCATCGCAGATCCGCAAGATCAAAACCCAAAAAAACCAAATCAACCAGATAAAATCTCGAGACAAGATCCACCCTCATCAAAAGCCCAATCAAAAACCGAAATCAAAACCAATTCAAAAACCCTGAAATCCGAACTCCATAGATACGAGAGAGAGTTTTTCTCGAGCCTAACTAACGTAACATTGAAAATTCTTAGTTAAGAAAATATTAATTAAATAAAAATATTATGTGAGATTTGAGATACGATAAAAATTCTATCTATTATTTCTTTTATTACATTATGTGTAAATTAATAATATATATTAGATATATGTTTGTAAATTGAATACACTACATAAAAATAAAATACTGATTAATTCTATTATATTAATAAAATTGTACTTACGAGTTACGAGTCAGGTAATAATTTGGATGTAGCGGATCGAGTAACGGGACATATAGTAAAAAATCAATACCCGATGGTAGGTTTTTACCATGAGTAATTGAATATAATATCTATTTATTTATTGGTACTATTATTCTTCAAAATGGTTAAATGCGGATAACAGGTATTGCTTTGCCCTAACTTACTAAACTAACATCATTTTACTATACTAATATAAATTAACACATTTACTAAGCAAATACAACCACTAAAAAACATGTCTATAATATTAAACTATATAAATAATTATGTGAGCTAAACTAATTACAAAATTCTATTGTAAATTTAAAAACTGAATAAACTAAAAATTATTATCGCAATAAATTAAAATTTATCATGCGGTGTACCACGGGTTATAATCAATTTATTAATATGTAACTAAAATAATGAGTAAATATAAGTAACTAACATATATAATTTTTAAACAATATCCACTAATAATAGTATTAAAAAGTAACATCTTATTAAAATCACATAAATAGTATCAAAATTTATAAACAAACTCTTCACTAAAGAACATGAAAAACAAATAATATAATATAAAAATTTTTGTCCCGCGGTGTACCGCGGGTTCAAACCTAGTTATTATGGTAGCCTCAGGATAACCAAATCGTTTTTTTTTACGTATGATTGGCCATTTTTAGCCAGATAGTCCTACTTAAAGAAAAGAAAAGTTATATATATTTTTTTTTGTCAACAACAGATCAGCTCAAACGAGTCAATTGGTAGGAAAATCTTTTACAAACAATACTTGGTGCGGAGATGTACGCGCTTGGCATGCCAAAGAATCCGCCCTTACATTAGCATTTCTAGGAATTAAAGATAAAGAAAAAGAAGAGAATTCCTCCCTATCAGTCTTGATGTCGTCAAGGTACGCCGAGAACGCTGGCCAGTCGGAAGGAGAAGACACCATCTTCACCAAGTCTGTACAGTCAGTATAGAAAGCCACCTCTCTGAAGTCATGGCCGATCATGCAGCGCATCGCCCACAGGAACGCTTCAACTTCAGTATGTAATGGAGATAGACTTCACCGGAAATTCTTGGCTCCCAAAAAGGGCAACGTTGTCTAGATCGAGGTACAGCACCAACCAGCACCTGCATACAAATCTCCTGCTTTCCAAGATCCATCTATGAAGCATCAATATCCCGAAAAGACCGAAGGAAGGGAAACCGTAGGCACCCTAACTGGCAACTCCGAAACTACTGGAAAGGTGGGACTGGTCACTAGATCATCCTCTATCTGAGCCTGCTGCCATGCTGCAGCTTCACCCTCTGCTACTCTAACAATATCCTCCGGCCGCTCGGCAATATTGTCAAAGACACGTGCATTCCTTTCTTTCCAAATAAACCACATGAGCCAAGAAAAAGCCGCAATATGGGCCCCCAGATTCTGCTGCCCTAAAAAGTGATCAACATTTGCATATACTGATTCCGTCGGGAAGTTATATTAATTAAAGAAAAATAATGTGAATTTGAGAAGAGAGCTCTTTATAGGTGATAAACTTTCCATATAATTCATATTGTTTGTATATTTTTCACTAATATTTTCAAGACAGTTAAGTTATTTACTGAAACTGATATTTGGCAAAATCTTTTATCATACAAAATCAATCACGATAAACAATATTATCTATATGTGCATGTACAATCGAATATTTTTCCATTTAGTTATATAAAATAATTGTCCACGGGTCATTCTCTAAGTTTTGAAAATGATACATTGTATAATATTTCTCTATATATTCTTTTGGTATATTTATCTATTTATTTATTTCACATATTATCATCCAACTAAAATTATACAATCTAAATAATCTATATATACATTTGGAGAAGGTAAACTGTTGATAATAAATTTAATTTTTAAAAAATTTGGGGTCCGAACTAACACAAATTGTTAAAAAAAAATTACTTCTCCAAATCAGCATAAATTAGGAAGAGAGTTTACCTTCTCCAAATCAGCATAACTTAGGAAGAGAGATTTTATTAATAAATATACTCTTGCGGGGCTCGAGCTGACACAAATTGTTATAAAAAAAAATGTATATATAGATAAACCACTATATGTAGACAATAGAAATTATATATACACTACACAATGTATTGATGTAAAACTATAGTAGATTAAAAATACAAAATATATTATATACATATATAGTTAATATAATAATGAAATTTTATTTTGCATTTCTAAACAAAAAATATAGTCTCGCGGTGTACCGCGGGTGAATATCTAGTTAAATACATTTGTTCTTCGATTTAATTATTTGATCATATATATTTTTTTTTGGTTTTGCAGGGTTTCTTATTTAATTTCACCTATGAAATAAATTTTTAAATCCCTACTTTGTTTATGTTCTCCACAAATTACTTTTTATCATGCTTATAAACATATTGAGTTTTGTTTATTTAATTTGATTCACATATTTATTATCTTTCAAATTCTACTACTATATTTTATTAATTATATAACCATGTATAAATTATATATAATATCAGAGAAGTTCAACAAATAGGCACATTCATTAAATTCGTTATAAATTTGGTTTACTCTAATTGTCCAAGTTTTAAAATTTACAATTTTTAAAAAATATTTACACATTTATAATAACATAATATTAAGACTACAGCTACTACAGGAGAACATAGTACCAAGGTTATTAGATATCCGGAACGAGACGATAGAGTCAGAATAGAGGCCAGAGTTAATTATATTAGAATGCCTTAGAACCAATTTAAGTGCCTCATGATATTGACACTGACATAGACCCCTTTCCATTCTAATATAATTAACTCTGGCCTCTATTCTGACTCTATCATCTCGTTCCAGGTATCTAATAACCTTGGTACTGTATTCTCTTGTAGTAGCTGTAGTCTTAATATTATGTTATTATAAATGTGTAAATATTTGAATTCTCCGGTAGTAGCTGTAGTCTTAATATTATGTTGTTTAAATTGGTTCTTTTATTTGCTTTTCAGTTTATTTGAAACAACCCTTCCCGTTTTTTATAATAATAATTACAGTATATAATTAAGCATCCCATACTACTTAAATAAACCAACCCAAACCACAACTCAACATTAAACTAGCAATAACCATTAAGCACAGCGGAAACATAACAATAACACAAAACCAAAACATCATCAATACAATAACATTTCTAACCATTCTATTCAGCAACCTAACATAACTCTAACCAAGATTCCAAAATAAATAATATAACCAACAACACACAAACGAGACCCTAGATCATTATCCTCCTCATTGCCTTGATTCCACGATCACACTTTGCCTTTACCTGCACACCACAAACAACAATTGAGATGCGTAAGTATTATCATAAATACTTAGTGAGGCAATCATCCCATCTACTGGGCTATACACACAAGCATTTGAGAATCCAATGTCAAGCAATCATCAAACAATAACAATCAAACCAGGAAACAAGCAATTATCGACCAACGAAGGTTGGTGTCGACCAACACCATACCATTGTCGATCGACACTGACATCCTGGTGTCGACCGAAACCTCCTTGGTGTCGACCGACACCTCCTCGACACCTCCCAAAAACCCTAGTTGTGTAGACCGACACTCCACATGGTGTCGATCGACACTCCACAGAATTCTCAAACCGTCGTTGCACTGGTGTGGACCGACACACTAATGGTGTCGATCGAGACTGATGTCAAGCATCGCCTTCCTCAACGCTCTCTTGCAGATCTCCGCTTCCGAACGCTTCGCAATCATCCCAAACTCATCCATAAGCCACATAAGGACGTAGACACACCAAAACAACCACAAGCAAGCAAGCAAGCAATCAAACAACTCAAAAATCACAAAACATAGAATTCTCAAGCTTAGATAAGCCATGGTCATGCAGTCACCTCTTTTGCAGGAGATTCTGACTCAAAACTGACGCCCACACACTCCTAGCAGGCTTCTAATGCAATCCCAACAACAGATTCCTCAAGTAACCACCAATTATCTCCCCAAGGCTCAAGAACACTCAACAAGCTTTTTTTTCTCTTTTTCTCTCTTGGAACGGCGACCAAACTTTCCCTCAAAACATTAAGTCAATGTTTCCTTATAAATGTTGGTTTTTAGGGATTCCTAATTGAACCAAACCGAACCAAATAGCAATCAAAACAAACTAGTCAAAACTGGAATTGTTGGTGTCGATCGACACCAGGGTGTGTCGATCGACACCCCAACCAAAAATGCCATATCTGGTTCACGGATGTTACATTATTAGTTTGGCCTTGCTTTGAGATAGACTTTATTGGTGTTCAAGCTCGATCCACAAGGGTCTGTGTTGTTTCTTTATTAGTGACGCAGCACTTACTAACATACATTGAGCTTCGTTTTATTTGTTCTCTCAGCTTTTGCCAAGTATTTGAGTTTTAGCTTCTGTTAGTCTATAATAATGATAACGATGGGATGGAATTTATTTTATGCGGGTTTTTTCTAGAGTTGATCTTAATGTTTTCAGCTGTATCTGTATATGTTATTTCTACAAAAAAATAGAATTGGAATTAAGGAAAATATACATTTAATTATTAATTCTAAATTTTGTAAATACTTACTTCTATATAAACATAAATCGTCTCATATTTTTTATCTAAAAAATTATAATAAATATTATAATTTCAATTTTGTGAACTACATATATACCTGTATAATCTTCTTATAATTATTTTTTTTTAAAAATAATTTTTGTAATTTTTAACAATTATCTTTTTACATTATTAATATTGTTTAAAACAAAATATTTTGTTTTTTTGTTGTAATCTCAAATCTCTCCTATTAAATAATAACTTTTACACATGTCAAAATCTCAGATTGATATAAACTTGACACATGTCAAAATTTTATTAATGGCTAACTTTCAAAACCCAACTTTATAGAATAAAATAAAATATAATTCGTGGAGGTTTGAAATCCGTTGCGATCTTGTCCCTTTTATACCTTGTTTTCCATTCCTTTGATTTCAACTCTTCTAACATTATTTCTCTCGATATTGTAGTAGAACATATATAATGGATCGGTCCAAGGACTTCACACCTAAACAATTTCACCTGTATTAGTTGCCCACATTGATTTCACTACACTGTAACTTATATTTGGCAAAACCAAGATGTGCTTCGACCATTTAACTTTGTTGGTGTCATCTAGAACCCATACCTCAGCATGACGTCCACCAAGATTATTAAAATACACTAGGACACCTATACACTAGAACTGTTGTGGATTTTTCTGGACCTCCTGTGACGAAAGAGGCTGTCGAGGCTCACGTTGTTGGTTCACCGAGGTCTGGAAAAGCGTCTGTGGCGGTGGATAGTTGCGTGATAAGATCATAACTGAATCAAACCAGAGAAGAGAAATGAAGAAACAAATGCTAAGTGGGTTCCTTAGTTTTAGGGTATCAAATCCACGATTCCATATTCCCATAGTTTCTAGGGTTGGGTATCAATCTGTTTTGTTTTGTTTGTGTATTTGAAGACTTCAATGTCACGTTAATGGAATAGACTTGAAATTTGACAAAACAGAGTTTATCTCTTTAGTTACTTGTTCATGTGTTAGACATAACACATCCTTTCGCTTTGAAGAGGTACCATTCTATCATTGCGGATCTGTGGTGTGGTGCTGCTGACGTAGAGCGTCTAGAGAAAACGTGGTCTTGCTTTTCCGGTGATTGAGGATGAGGTAAATCTGCTGCCGGCATAAAGTTGTATTGACTCGGAAAAAGGTTTGGTCTTCTCGCTTCCTTGATGGGGGTGGACCCTTCGGTTCTTTGAAATACATTAGACCATCATTACTGGTTAAAGTCATAAACGTTACTCAAATAAAAAAAAATTAATAATATTTTAATTGAAACAAGTAGAAACCAATAACAAGTTGCCATGTGTAAGAATAGTATAGTAATCGTTTCTTCCGGGAGTAACTTGAGGAACGCTTCTCTCCTCTCTCTTGTCTTTTTAATATTTTTTATTATTTATTCATTAAACTTTTGAATAAAGCAACGATATGAGTAACCATTGGTAATGATGCTCTTAGAAACCATTTTTCTCTTTCGTCCTCGCTTACTTGGAGCTTTAGTTGGAACCTTAGTTGGAGCCTTAGTTGCAGACTTTGATGGAGCCATCGTGAGATGCTGAGATTCACCGAAAAAGAATCAATTATGAGATATTGGAGCAATGGATTTGAAGAAGAGAGATGAGAGATGGATGAGAGGATTCGGAAAAGAGAAAAGAAGAGATGAGAGATGGATGAGAGGATTCAAAGGATTTGTCTGCAGCGATGGATAAGAAAATATCGGAGATGGAGGAGAGGAATCAAAGAGGAGAAGAAGATACAATCATAAGTAATTAGGGTTCTCTAATTTGATAAAAGGGGCAAAAGATGATTTGGTTTCCCACAATTAATTTTGGGTTCCCGGGTAAACCCAAAAAAAAATCAAAGGTTTTTGGTTTTCCTGGGTTTAATTAACTCAACCATTGGGATTAATTGGTTTCCCAGATAAAATTAATTCATTTTTTTAATTTAGTCTCTAATTAATCGCCAATCAGTGGCAATAGGAATTAAACCAAAAAATTGAATTTTAGTCACTAAATAACAGCTAATCAGTCACAACATATATATATATATATATATACATATATAAAATCAATTTGATATAAACATATTTACTCAGTTTGATAGAAGCATAATTTACAATTTAATATAAACACATAATTATCTAATTTGATACTAACATAATTATCCAATATATTTGATACAAGCATAATTATACAATTTGATACAAATTTTACACCAGCGTAAATAAAGTTTTTAATTAGGAGGATCTTCGTCTTCATCAAGTTCATCGTCTGAAGATGAACTAATATACGATTACCTTTACGACCCGCCGATAATGTCGCATAATAGTCGACTAATTGGTGACTCGTATGCGTCTACCGCTTTAGTCGTAAATGAGCTGTTATATAACGACAATACTACGACTGCATTTATATTCCTATATAATAGACATAACTTAGTCATTAAATTTCGACTAATATTAGGACTATAATGAATTGTCGCAATTTAGCGACTAATTTATGATCGATAATATTTAGTCGTAACCGTGTCGTATCTAAGTGGCTATATAGTCGCCAAATTTAGCAACTGCATAACAGTCGTAAAATGTAGTTGGGAATTGCCGGTTGTCTTGTAGTAAATGAGAGATTGCAATGGACTTTGCTGGTAATCTTGTGAGTATCTCGTTGATGAGTTCGATGGGAAGCGTCTTTGGATCTTCTCCGGATAATTCTGTGTTGGGTCCGATGCTGCGAATCGCCAAATCGTTCTTCTCTCTATTCATGGTGTCTTCTTTACTTGGCAAGTTTTGCTCTGCTCCACGAATAGAATCTTTTTACTTGAGCCTTGATTGGAAGAGCATATGAAGAAGTTTTTTTAATTTTATCATCCAATCAACATTTATTAGGAGAGCATATAAGGGAGCATTTAGAAGCTGCAGATGCTTTCATATGCTCTCTTTCTATATGCTCTCATTTGAAGCATTTCTCAAGCATTTAACTATAAATTTTAATATATATTAAAATAATTTTAAATAATTAATTTATTTTGTAAAAATAGAAAATTATGATTTCATAAAATATAAAATTATTTGTTTTAAGATAATATATATGTGAGAAACTACTTAATGTTATTATTTAAAATAATAGAATAATTTATTTAATACATTAAAATATTAATGTGGATATAATGTTTATAATAAATATTATTGTTCTATTATAGTTTAATGTGTTATATTATATATATTTTAAAATTTTATTGAAATTAAAAATGTAAATATAGATATAAAGTTTTATAAAAAACTTATAATATATATTAATTATTTTGTATTAATGTGTTACATTATAAATATATATAATTGAAAATTATTAAATTACATATTTATATATAACAATTTTTAGTATTAATAAATATAAAATATATTAAAAATATTATATAGCAATGAGTGAGTGATAATTAATTTTCTTAATGAAACACATTTAAATTATATTTATTTAATTAATATCATATATTAAATATAAATATCATATATAATACTCAGTTACTCACTGTTATACCAATCAACTAAATGTGTTATATTAATCAGAGCATACAGCTTATGCACCTTAATGCTTACGCTGCACAATGCTAATGCTCTAGTAGTATATGTTGTTCCAATCAAGCCCTTGAGATAAAGGTTGTTTAATTTGTTATAGACGCATAATTCTATATTTTTTTTTACTTGGGGACAAAGGTTGTTTTTGTAGAAGTGTCTTGAATAAGTTAAATATCCTTGAGAATATTTCTCATATAATCCCATTTAGGTATTTGTGTACAAATTGTCAGCTACTCCCTCTGTTCCTTGCAAAAGATTTCCATGTTCCAAAAAGTTTGATTTTCTACAATTTTGAATTAATTAAAGTTCATATTTTGTAAACTTAAAGAAATAATCATTGAGGATATTTTTAGATAATTTTTGGTCTAAAATTAAATAAGATCTTTTTAACGAGAGAAAATAATATATTTGAAATTAGTAATTATTGTTATGTGTAAAAACTTCCAAACATCAACTTTTTATGAATAGAGGGAGTATATTGCTTCTTGGAATCCTCAAAAACTCACAGATCACACAACCCACAAGGATTAAAATGATGTGGCTAATATTTTTTTCTATGTAAACTTTGTTTCTTCACTCTACGTGATCTTATGATACATAAAAAAAAAGTAGTAGCTAGAAGATAAACAGTAACAAGATCAAGGTCAATGTCATAGATCGACAACATCCATAAGAAAAACAGTGATTAATAGAAGTGAAAATCTAGTAAGAATCAGAAACGACTAAGTGAAGATAACAAACAAACTAGTACTGACACGCCTTAAAAGTGTTATATTACTTATTACAAAAACAACACATTCTCAATATGGTCTATAAAGGTGAAATGCGCTTCGGGGCGATCTTCTATACCAATCAATAATTTTTCTTCGATTCCTTTGATTTGAACTCTTCTAACACACTTTCTCTCCGGGTTGTAGTAGAAAACGTAAATTGGACGGGTCCATCGACTTAGCATCCAAACAATTTCACCTGTATCAGTGGCCCAAAATGATTGTTTTATCTCATGATCCGTATTTGGCATAATCAAGATACGCTTCAGTCGTTTATCTTTATCGGTATCATCTTGAACCCATAACTCATCTTTACCACCATACACCTGTATAAGGACACCTAACTTTCCCATGTAGTTCATCAGCCCCGAAATCCAAGTTAACTTAGTCCCCTTTTCTGTTTCTATGAAACTAAATTTCTCAGACCTAACATCAAAGCATGCTACCAAAGTAGTCATGTCGGACCGAGCTATGTAATACAAAACACCATTGATACATATCCCATTGCTCTTCTTCTCAGGATAATGCGGAAACAAACATTTGATCATTCTCCATGATAGTTTTCCCTTCCCTAAGGTCAAAACTTGATGCTCTTTGGAGCTAGTTTGACTTCTATAATTTGTCACAGTCATGCACAAAACCTTGAACTGTTTTTCGATGGGATCATACCCAAAAAAGCTATTTAAATAAATATTTCTTGCTCTCACTTTAGGTAAAGGTAGGCGCTGACCTGTGCTAGGGTTACATATCACAGGAACCCTATCTATCTTTCCCTTTATTATCTGTTTATCGAAAAGACAGATAAATCCATTGGAAGATAGACAAACGTCCTTGTTCCATTCTCCAGAGACACGCATATGATAGTCGGTTTCAACAACACTTACATTTTCATCGAGATTTCGAGGCTGAGGGGATGAGAAGAAATGCCACTTTCCGTTAAACTCGATGGCGAACAAAAGACGCCGTCGAGACAATGAACATGTCAGGTACAGTTCCGTGAAATCTTGACGTCGAAGTAAGGACGACCACTGCTTTGACACACAACGACAGATCGCTATAGATTTTGCAGGTAATCTTAAGAGTATCTCGATGATGAGATCGAGGGGAAGCGTATTTGTGTTTTCACTTTCTCCTACGTACGTTGAGGCTGATGATTGTTTGTTACGTCGGACGATTTTGCAGCGATCCATATTTGTGGCAAATTGCTCTGCTCCAGCCTCTAGGTATACCGTTCTTTCCACTTAGGAATACAAAATACTGAGATTTACTATAATCTTCTCAAAATCAATATTTTTTTGGCATATCTTTTCAAAATCTTTAGTTTCCAAAACAAAAAAAAAAAAAAAAATCTTTAGTTTCCTATATATTTTAATATTATTTTTTCCCCGAGCATTCATCAACAGAATTATGAGTTTATCTAAGGATATCTTGGTTTTTGCCGTAATCTTCTTTAAAATATTGAATCCTCGATGAGATTTAAAATTTTTAAATATGAAATAAATTTAAATATTAAAGATGAATCTATATATAATAACAATCTAAAAAATGCGAAACGGTTATATTTTTTCAATCGTACCTTTTGGATATTTTTCGAAAAGTCGTGATGGATCATTAAAACGGTTATTTATGAAAAGTTACAACTGTTCACTGTAGAGTTGTGATTATTGGAACATTCGTATTTTTGATATCTATATATATTTGTCTGTTTGAACTATTTCATTTTTTGTTCATGACACAAAATCAACTAAGATTTCAATCTAGTCAAGAAATTCCTCTAATTTTTGATTTAACAAAAGATTTTTGGAATGATGAACATAATAGCAATCCGAATAAATGCCACCAAAAATTGTGTTTTTTCAATCGAACCTTTTAGAAAAATTTCCAAAAAAAATGTGTAAAAAAAAATAAATTATGTGTTTTACAAAACGTTGCGATTGCTCATTGTAACGGTTTTTTTTTGTAAAGTTGCAACTGTTCGTTGTAGAGTTTTGTTTATTCGAATATTCTTATCTTTTCAAATCTATATATATTTGTCTGTTTGAACTGTTTTCATTTTTTTGCCATGACAGAAAATAAAATAAACTTTCAATCTCAACGGTTTTTACAGCTTTCTAAATTATTCTCTAGCATTCATTCTTTTAAAAGTAAAGAAATTCCTCCAATTTTTGATTTAACAAAATATTTTTGGAATGATGAATCTAATTTACAATTTTAGTTAATTTTAAATAGAAAAAATTAATAAAAATACCTGGAGTTTTTTTTTCCAAGAGTTAGATGGATCATATAGTGAGTTTTTGAATTTGACTGTTCAATATGGTAATAAAGATGTCTTCTATTTAAAAGCAGTTTATATGGCTTATTAGATATAAATATAATCAAGTGTAGACACAACAATTGCGATTTTTCGTAGTACATTTTCGTAAAATTTTTATTTTTATTTGTTTTTTTGAAAAAAAGAATTGAAACGGTTATATATGTTCATTGTAGAATTGTTTTTTTTTTACTATAGTTTATTTATATTTTTTCATCACAACTTTTCGTTCTAATAGGTGTGTCTATTAAATAGTCGTGTCTTTTGAAGTTTCTTTATACTTATCTCTTTATTAGTACCTAACAAGTTCGTTGAAACAAATTTTCCATTTTATGTTGAATCTAAATAATCGAATATTAATATCTAATATTCAAGTTATTCTATAATCTAACTAAAATTTTAGAAATTGTTATATGGTATGTCTATATTTTGTCTCTCCTTAACATGTTTTATTCATGCATTTAGCTAGGATAACTCATTATTTTGCATCATTATCTGGTCTCTTCTATACACTATGCATGTTTAGGTAGTTCTTGCATCATCTTTGCATACATTGTGCATTTTGGAGTATTTCAGGTGTTTAAAAGATGTCCAGACTGTTGGAACCAAATGGAGGATGAGACATGCGACTCGACCAAGCATGCTCAGAATGGACGTCATGCGACTCGACCTACACTACCCAGCGACCCAACCTTCTACGTCTTTGATCGAGTCGAGTGAAGATTTTTCTTTGGGATTCAGCTTTCGACGTCTTCATCAAAGTTGTAGCGAATTGAGTTATCTTTCCAATGCCGTTTATTTCAAGCCAATCGGAGGCGTGGTTCAAGAGTTACCACTGTTTTAGTGGATGCATATACACCCAGTTCGAGTCGACACCACTCCTGATGTGAGCACCGGATCAGACACTCGACCAGGAACGTTCGCACCAGACCCAGACAACATTTGGACACTCGTATCACCCGCGGGACTACTCGGAGCCAGCATGCCTAGGATCACTCCCGGTGCAACCAAAGCTCATCCAGGAACTCCAAGCACAAGATCAAGCGTTTCGTCCAAGCCTTTGTCCAAGAAGACCAAGAGATCGACTCGGCCAAGGCAACCATCGGCGAGACCGTTCGTACGGCCTTCGTCCTTACCCAAGGATGAGGGCGCCAAAGACGTCAGGATCATGATTCGTACTCTTTTTTTTTTACTTCGGGTTTTTCCCCTGGGATTTATCGAAAAAAGTTTTAACGAGGCGACGTGTCCTGACGCACAACGCCGCGTTTTAAAGTCAATGACGTGGTTCCCGCGTTCAGCCTAAGGACGTGGCCTATTTTTTCTTTTTCTCTAAGTTTTGCGTTTTGAACCTTTTCTATATTCTTCATTTATGAACGTTGGGATAGTGTGACGTGTGTGACCTTGTTTAAACCACGTAGAGGGGCGACGTGTTCACCGTCTGTGGAGACGCGTCAAGAGCAAACGTGTGCGGACCATTGCGAGTCTGCGTGTCCCTAGTTCCCTCTAAACCCTTACACTATTTAAGCTCCCAACGCAACTTGCTTAGACTCTTTAGACTTGAATGAAATCATAATTTTCCAAAGAGTGAATCTTTGCTTCTTGTCTCAAATCTCTTTCTCGCAACATAGTCCGGGACTGGGCTTGAAAGAAACCCTAGAAGAACCGATCCGGGATCGCTCTTCTTCTAGCCGGCGTACGACGCTACCCACCGCTCGTGTACACCGCCGTTCGATCCATACCGTCTCTATCGCACCGCGTTCATCCGATCGTTGGTTGTGTTCCACTTCGCCCCATCTTTCTCTAGTGAATCGAGGTCGAGTTTCTTACTCGGTTCGCTAGCTGCCGTCCAATTCCACTGTACCGTTCATCCGCTAATGCGTTCATCCATCCAAAAAACCACTATCACGCAGCTGCTCAACCGAACCCGCGTTCCACTCATCCGTTTGCCCTCAAAACTTGATTCCATCGTCCATCCTCGTTATACTTTCACCGTGTTTCTTTTGGTTTGAGGAAAGTCACCGTTTTCCTGAGCTTCCCACGACTCCGACCTCCGTCCGAGCCGCTTAGCCGTTCGGCGCTCACATCAAATCCACTCGACCCAGCTCGAGTCGACGCCACTCCACTCTAACTAGCTCGAGTGGACACCACTTTAATCGACCCAGCTCGACCCGACGCACACCGACTTGACCGCACACGTCAAGAAGAAAGACGCTCCGACTTAGCCAACCCGATTCCCAAACCGACGCTTTATCCTGTTGTTTTATGTTTTAGGGTTTTCCATGTTTTACTATAAATATATTTTGTTAAGTTTTTACTCAGATATCTCATTTTTTTTCCTTAAGGTTTTACCTAGACACCTGAAACGTTTCTGATTTTGTAATCCAGATATCTTTGAATTTATTTAGTTTTGCATTTGATCTCTTCTACAAAGTTATTCATCTCATTTTTATCTATCTTATGATGCTTAATTCAATGTTTTCTGGGTTTGCATCCTTGATGATGATTTCTGGATCCGAGTAGTGTTAGCGTTCTTGAGGATGTGATAGATTAGGTGGAGGATCTTAGTATGTAGGGTGTTTAAGTTTAGATTCGTATGATTCCCATCTGGACTAGAGTTAGAAATACTAGTTTCTCTCTGATCAATTGGAACTAGGTCTTAGACATTTCCACACCCAAAAGGTGTTTTATGAAATGTCTGACCAACTAGTGCCAGAGACTTACATTCCTAGCCTAAGAGATTAGTTGTTTAGGATGTTTGTTGACGTGAATGAACTTGTTTGTCATGCCTGCTTGATCATGTTTCTCTAGCGAGAGCTAGGTTTTGAAGTGATTGAGTTTGAGTAGCTTCTGCCAAGAGATTGAATTAGCTAAGTCGTGATGTTCATTGTTTAGGATAGTTTGCTTGTGGCATGTTAAACACTCTGTAGACTAGGAGACTCCGCCGGCATCAATTACTCCCATCCTTAGGACTTCTATCTTTCTGATTGTTATTGCATTGCTGAGACTGTTTCGATTCTTGCTGTTTAGTTCATCCTTAGACTCGATTCTGTTTTTACTCATGTTTACTTCTTGTCATGTATTTTCGTTTCTAGTTCTGTAATTCATTTCCGTTTTACATTCTGATCATTCTAGGATTGTTAGACACAAAACCACTCTTTGAATTGGCTTGACTTGTGATTGCTTGATTGCATCTTGAGTGATAGCATCATCCCATTTGGATTGACACCTTAAGTACTACAACTACATAAGGTTAATTGAACCTGCTAAGATAGACATACAAAAATCCTAGTATCATTATAGCAATAGAAAAATTTAATACAACTTAATAAAGAATTTACATTTGCATCTATTTAACGTAAATTTTCTTTAAAAAAAATTAATATTTAAAAATAATAATAACAATCTGAATAAATGCTAACAACATTTGCAATTTTTCGTAGTATTTTTTGTAAGAAAATTGTTTTTATTTGTTTTTTTAAACTCAAACAGTTGTATCTGTTCATTGTAGAATTGTGTCATTTGACTATATCTCTATTATATTATTTGAGTAACCCTTTAAACAATTAACACTACTTCATGTGGTATATTACATAAAATGCCACTGTATTTAATTACAAAATATAATGCCACTGTAACCAGAAAATGAATACCCAAATAAATAGCAGAAAATAATACTTATAAACCAATTAAAAAACAAACGACACACAAGTAAATATTTACCAGAAAATTGTTGTAACCAAAAAATTATTTTATAATGTTTGTTAGTTATAAAATAGATAAATATCCGTTAGTAATTTTAGTTATTAATTGCCTTAGTTATTAATTTTAACAGATATTTATCTATTTTATATATATAACAAATTGTAGTATTATTAAATTGTAACAATTTTCTCGTTAACAATTTTTGTGGGTAACAATTTAACATTTATATCCACATTTTGTGTAATTTACTAGAGCATTGCTTAAACCAAATTTAGATTCATTCTATCAACTTTATAAATTACCTTGGTAAATTTATAAATTGTCTTAGTTATTAATTGCATAAATTTTGTAGATATGCTGATTCCACCTTAATATATCTATCTATTTTTCTAACCTCTCACGTCAGGTGATTTAGAATTAAACCAATTTAACAAAATAGAAATATTAAATTGTTGTAACCAGAAATTTGTTACCCACAAAAATAGTAATTGAAACAAAACCTATTATAATAAAATGTTTGGCTTTGCAATACGTATTCAACTTGCTTTTGTAATGATTTTGTAAGATTTTAATATTTTAAAACTTGTAAGATTTAGGAGATGTTTAGGAGATTTGATTGTGTTTTAGATTTATTTTTATTTTTCTTTTAAGAGAATAAAATGTGATTCTATCAGATTCTATGAGATTTTATAGTAAATTTTGTGTGATTTTAAAATATTTTGTTATAGATTTTTATTAATCGCTTATTTGTGAAGAACTGTCTATCTAAACGAGAACAAAAACAAAATCAGAGTAATTAAGCTAAAAAGCTACACGGCCACTGTTTTTCGTGTTACCGAGTCTTTTTTGTTCATCATGACTTCCACCTTCCAGCTTCAGCATGTTTTTTCTAGCTTAATTAATCACTAAACTCTAAAGACTGTCTATCTAGACAAGAACAAAAACAGAGTAAAAAGAGAGAGAGAAGCAAACGTGAAAGAGAGAGAGAGAAGCAAACATGATAGAGAGAGAGGCAAACTTGAGAGAGAGATAAGCAAATATGAATGTGAGAAAAAAAATAGAAACAAACTTGAATGTGACAAAAACCAAAACAGAGGAATCGGAATCAAAGTGTTGTGAATGAAAACAATCTAAACTTTGTGTGATTTTAAGATATTTTACAACACAAAAAAGAAAGAAAAAATCTGTCGCTTATTTGTGAAGTTGTAGGAGATGAAAACGTAAATTTGAATACACAGTTACATGGATGGGCTTGGTTAGCCAGGTTCCTTAACAAAATCTCAGCCAACAACAGAGTTACTGCAACAGCCTTAAACGCCTTTCTCCAGGTCCTTAGAAAGCACCGATTTTAATTGTTGATTGTAAATGAATAAAAAATCCGTCTGCAAATCATAACTGTGATATCTGTTTGTGTGTGTGTAGACGGCAGGGTTTGGTCTTCATCAGCGGTACAAATCTCAGTTTGTGAAAGTTGTGAATGTCATGAGAGAACATTTCTCGCAGAGATTGAGGGCGAAAAAGGACACGTCGGATCTACAACTGATCATAGCCGATATCATGGCGTACTTGGATGAAAAAATGTATCTCAAGGAACCTGAAGGAAGAACTATGAAGGCGAGTCTCCTGTCAATGGAGTTTACTGCTGAGTTTAATCATCCGCAGAATAACAATCAATATTACCAGAGGAATAATTACAGAGACAACTACTATTGATTTGATGTATCATTTGGCTAGATAAAATATTGTACCTTTCTCAATTTTTATTACACTGTTGTAACATCTCTGATCACATTTGTCAAACCAATCTTTGAAAAATCAAAAT
The DNA here is from genome assembly GCF_030686135.1 of Camelina sativa. Taxonomy (NCBI): domain Eukaryota; kingdom Viridiplantae; phylum Streptophyta; class Magnoliopsida; order Brassicales; family Brassicaceae; genus Camelina; species Camelina sativa. Next base: position 31,596,089 of record NC_141896.1, on the reverse strand, counting down.
ACAAGAAGCTTTCTTCTTCTTTCACTGTCAAGATTACTATTGTTTTCATTTTAGATATAGTATTAAAGAATTGGAACGAGTTCAAGGGTTGTCTTGTATGCCGAGACTGAGTTTAGTCCTCTGTAATCTACAGAACTGTCGAGAGATTACAGAACTGTCGAGAAGCAAGAGAAGGTGTACTATTGGACATATTTCATAACTACTCTTACTGTAGTACAAACATTACATAGCCAAATTAAATCATATATTTAATGGTGAAGAACTTGAACAAGGTCAAGAGCAACTTCATTTCCGGTGATGATCTCCTTGGCTTCTTCCTTCTCCATCAATCCCCAATCAAAGAAGTAAAGCAAGTTCAATAGGGAGAGAGATAGAGAGAGAGATAGAGAAGCAAATGTGAATGTGAGAAAAAAATAGAAACAAAGAGAAGCAAACATGAAACAAACAGAGATGGTCTGCGGAGAGTTGCCGGAGTTGTCGGAGTTGCCGGAGTTGACCTGCGGAGAAAGTTTACCGAGATGGTGGTTTTGCAAGTGTGTTTATTTGTTTTGTTTTTAATGAATTCCTTTAAATTCTACCTCAAAAGGTATGATTTTGAGATAAGTATTTTTTAACTAAAAAGCAAAAAAAAGTCTTTTAAAATCATTCAAACTAGCATTCTAAAAAAAAAGTTGTGATATTTTGAATAACAGAAGATTTTAGGTTAGTTGTATAAATCATTGATTGAATAACAAGAGATTTTGAGTTATTTTAAAGGATTTTATAAAAATCTTAGTTGAATAACATAAAATTTCATAAGATTTTTTAAAATTCTCCATTGAATAACAGAAGATTTTAAAAATACTTTAAAATCCTTTAAAATGTTAGGTTAAATATGAAAAATATTTAAAACTTTTAAAAAGTTAAATATGAGAAATATTATACCGTAGATACACAATAAATATTAAAAATTAAGATGATTTAGTGTGAGTTAAAATATTTCGGGACGGGGTTATATAACGGGACGGGTATTATCGATATTTATATAAATTAAAAAATATCCTTAATTCGGTGTTACACGGAAACATCATTTCATTATTTTATTAAAACTGTCGGTATCAGAGAATAGACATATCTAAAAAAATTGATTAAATAAATATTATATAAAAATAAATTATATTGTGGTATTATATGGTTTATTTTACAATTATTATATAATTATAACATATTTAACCAATAAATACAACTTATAATTTAAATATTTTACTTATAAATAATTTTTCTCCGCGGTGTACCGCGGGTCCTAATCTAGTAGTACTATATTATATAACAAGTGAATAAATGATACAACATAATTATAATCTTAAAAAATAAAAACAAATAACGAAATGAAAAAATTCTCCATGCTACCAGCGCGGATCGTTATCTAGTTTTATTCATATTTTCCATCACAATTTTTTATTCTAATAGGTGTGTCTATTTAAATAGTCATGTCTTTTGAACTTTCTATATATTTGTCTCTTTATCCATAACTAACAAATCATTGTTCGTTGAAATAAATATTCTGTTTTATGTTGAATCTAAATAATTTGAATATTACTATCTAATATTCAACGTTATTCTATAATCTAAATTAAATTTAAGAAATTATTATAGCAATACAGAAATTTTATAAAACTTAATATAGAATTTACAGTTGCGTCTATTTATCGTAACTTTCGCTAAAAAATATTTTCATTTATTTTATTTTGTCTTTAAAAGTTGTGTATTTTAATTTTAATTTTTTGTTGATACAGTTTCACTCACTATTAAATATATTTTTAATTATAATTATTTAATAGAATATTATATTTACTCATTACAACCATTAGTTCAATATTCTCATTTAGGATCACTTTATCATAATGATTTTTTTATTTTACCTTTTTACCATAATTGTTCATAAAATATCTTATATATTTATCATACTTTAAACAATGTTTTTTGCAAAGTTGCGTCTATTCTATGTAATATTTTTTGTTAAAAGTTTTCATTTTGATGGTTGTGTTTTTAGTAATAGTTTATGTTTAATGTTTATGTATTCAAACTATTCTATTACATTCAAATGATTTTGTAATGTATAATTTAAAATATTAAATTTTATTTACTTTTTTCTAAAATATTTCCACCGCGACATTGCGGAGGGTCTGAGTCCTAGTAATAAATAGTTTCATTTTCATTCACTTTTTGAAAAGATTAAATATTTAGACTTTTTAAAAATTGTAGTTACTATATATGGATCTACTAAAAATATCTACTATATATCTATCTATTAAAACTAGAAAACCATCACATTGGTTTTTTATTTTTAGTGTATATATATTCATATTATACTGTTATATATTTTATTAATTAAATTGAGGTCAAATGATATTATTTATCTGTAATTCGTTTAATACTTAAACAGAGAAAAATCGAATTATGAGACATTTATTGGAATATAAGCTTTCAATTAGACCAATCAATATAGTGGGAAAAGCCGGTACAAATAAAAGCAAAATTTTTGTTGAATCACTATTGTCATTGTTAGTTCTTTTTATTTTTCCCGAGAAAACATTATTGCTATTTTATTCGCTAAATTTTGTTCTAATCATTTCGTATCGCTAAAATCGAATCAAACTATTAAATAAACGAATAGCGAGCACATATATGATATGTCAGTGGCAGAATTAAACCAAAAATACTTTTTACATATATTGATAATGTTAAGATTCAAGTGGTGACTAAGAACGATTGACGTAAGAGATAAGAAAATGGAAGATGGAAGCTGATGGTGATTTTCTGTCGGCCAATATTTGGGTTTATCTTTAACCCATTTCTCTACGTGTCCCATCTTTTGTTTTTATCTTAAGTGACGTGTCCTCGTTATAACTTACATTAACACTATATTTCCAGAAATACGTTTTGATTCTTTGGCATTTTTAATCAAACAATAGACTTTGTTTTTGATACGAATCAAACAACTTTTCATTTTTTTCCTTCTCTTTTGAGTTAGATGATGCACGCAACTGCGAAAAACGAGCAATGGTTAAACTAATAAGCCCCGATCCGTTCATATTCTAGCTAGCACGGTTGCACCAGTATTTTGATTGAATCAAACTAAATGGAGAACTGGACCACAACCAAAACATTTGATTTAATGAACAAAGCATCTTAGCTTAAAAATAATACTTAAGTTTGTGTGGTCCTGTAATATATACAAACATTCAAGTCTCTCTCATAAACACGGGTATGTCTTAATAAGCAACTTTGGAATAGTTGACAAGAAAAAAAAAAGCAACTTTGGACTACTATATCAAACAATCATCATCTATGGAAATAAAATACCTATATTATCAGTTTGAATGATTGAATTAAAGGTTTTTTTGCAAAAAAAAATGCCTTCAAAAATCGCTATTTTATACAAGTTTCCCTTTTATCAGTAAATATATATATATATATATATATATATCAATTACACGACGTCAAAAAATAAGAAATAATTTAGGTATATTATATATGACTGTAGTGTTTTCAAGATTTTAAAAATATAATATATATGACTATAATTTTTTTTTAAATAAAATCCTAATATGATTAGACTCAATTCAACAGAATATGACTAGAATTCAGTTGAGAGAGAAAAAAAAAAGACTAGAATTCAGTATTTTCATAATGAATTGACGGAAGGAGGAACACATAATGTTTTAAAACATTTCATTAAGTTTTCATGTGAATAATAATATTACAAGGACTCACTTACATAAAAAAAAAAACATACGTTTTCTATAGTAAAATAACAAAAAAAATTGTAAATGATACTTCTAGACATAAACCTAACTTATAAATTTAAGTATCCACGAAATATTGACATAATGTTTTCACAATTTTAAAAATATAATATATATGACTGTAACTTTTTTTTTTTTATAATAAAATCCTAATATGATTAGACTCAATTCAACAGAATATGACTAGAATTCAGTATTTTCATAATGAATTGACGGAAGGAGGAACACATAATGTTTTAAAACATTTCATTAAGTTTTCATGTGAATAATAATATTACAAGGTGATAGGCTCAAATTAATCACTAGAGCTACTCTCTCAAACAAGAGATCACTGTAGTACTTAGGGGTCGAATCCACAGAGACTCAAGATCAAACACAATAGATTGTAAAGTTTTGTAAATTACGCTAAACAAGTTAAATTGAATTAAAATAAAGCAATGCAAATATTTAAATAAAAGTGTTGTGAATTCAGAAAATCAAAAGAGCTAAGCCTAGGGAATTTCTCAAAAAATTATGAAATATTAAATCAGATAAATTAATTAAGGTTCAAGTAATAAAAATCAGATCTAGAACTCTAAACTTTTGGTAAAATAATCAGTTCTCACTGCAATTATAATCTAAATTTAAAACCAGAAAATCCAAATCTCTTTGTAAAATTCCAAGTAATAAATCAGCTTTAAGAACAGGTTTAGATAAGTTCACAGAATTATTAATTCAAATCTCTTTGTAATAAACAATTCTGCTCATCAATGGTTTAATCAAGAAAACAATTATATTCTCATATCAATTTATTTCCCTAAGATAACAATTTTAGGTGATCAGTCAAGAATTATTGTGAAGAACAACCAAGGATGAAGATCATAAAAGATTAAGAACCCTAAAAATCTCAGATCTGATAAATCATAAAAACCCTATGAAAAACCCTAAACCTAACAGGCAAATTACTCAGACATGTTAAATAAAGCACAAATCATAATTCTGAATAACATGAATAGATATTAAAAGTAAAAGAGGGAGTTCAAGAAATCTTCTCTCTACAAAAAATTCAGATCTATCTCTCCCAAAAGCTCTCAATATCTTTTCTCTCAAAAACTGCTAGAAGATAATTTAAAGGTTTCTAAAACCTAAAAATAATATATATACATCCTAAAACACGTCTAGGGGCTTATGTTGCAATTATAGAAGACTTTGGGCAAATTTGTAAAACATCCAATTTCTTATTCTCTCGTCGGGTAAACATTAGTGTCGATCGATGCTCCTTTGTGTGGTGTTGATCGACGCTCGTACTCTGATCCAACTCTAACTTGACTTCCTTCGGTAAAGTGCTCCAAAATGATCCAAATTGTTCCATATTGCTCCATCCGTGCCAAATTCCTAGATAATCTGTAAAGACTCACAAATAACCTAGAAACAAATCAAAAGACTCAAAAAGCACACTTATATCATGGTTCAAAACCGTAAAGACCATGATATATCACAAGGACTCACTTACATAAAATAAACTATAACATACGTTTTCTAAAGTAAAATAACAAAAAGATTGTAAATGATACTTCTAGACATAAACCTAACTTATAAATTAAGTATCCATCGAAATATTGACAACGTTTCTTACAAAAGATTCTTGATTCTTCCATCATTATAATTCTGATTTCTCTTTTTGGGCGAATACACAAGAAAAATTTAGTCGGTCTCATAACAATCAATGACAAAGTTAGTGATAAATTTAGTAAAGAGATAAAAAGTGAGAAGTACGAGGTTACTTGGCAATTTCTACAAAAACAATACTTATAAGCGACCGTATTTTTTTAGAATTCAACATAAGCCACCGTACTTTATAAACTTCCACTGCCCCCAAAAAGTTTTGTCTCTTTATCAATGGAAGGAGAACAAGAAGAGTCTACGATGCGAAAGAGAAGACATCCATCTCAAGAAGAAGTGGCTAGGAACGTGGCTACGAGGAAGCCATACAGAGGAATACGGAGGAGGAAGTGGGGTAAGTGGGTGGCTGAGATTCGTGAGCCTAACAAACGCTCACGTCTTTGGCTCGGCTCTTACACAACCGATGTCGCCGCCGCTAGAGCCTACGACGTCGCAGTCTTTTACCTCCGTGGTCCCTCCGCACGCCTCAACTTCCCTGATCTTCTCTTACAAGAAGAGGACCACCGATCAGCCGCAGCTGCCGCCGACATGCCCGCCGCTCTTATAAGGGAAAAAGCGGCGGAGGTTGGCGCTAGAGTCGACGCTCTCCTCACTTCTGCTTCTAAGTCACCGCCTCCTCCGACGGCTAAGTCCTCTCTGTCGGTAATAAAACCCGATTTGAATCAAATACCCGAATCCGGAGATATATAGTCAAGAGACTGAGAAGTACACACAATATATGTAGTTTGTTTTGGTTTGTTTAGAAGATTACATTTACTACATATACGATACATACAAGAATACATGAAGATATAGGTATGTATACATGCATAAGTATTATATATGAATCAACAAATTGTTATAGACTTTTATTAGTTCCCCGGAGACAAACCCGGCTAAGAGCAATCCTTGAGAAGCGAGTTTTAGTTCAAGTTGTAATACTATGTACATTAATTTTTAGGTAATTTTGTTTAAGAATTTGTAGTTCGTTTCCTCTTACTAGTTTATTAATATTTGAACTCCAAATTTTGATATTATAAGCTTGATGTAATCTTTGGATCCGTAATCCCAATAATGCTTATTTACGTTATCATGAGGATATTGGTAGAGAATTTAAACCGAAACTTGTACTTTACATCAAAGATCTATCTTTAATTATCTTTATGTGCTTTCAACGTTCGCTCATCAATGAATTAATTAATTTATTGTATGATTCGCCGATATTCCGATGACTGTACTAGCCTTATTTAAGGCGTGCAAGGAAAAATTTGTTTGTGGTTTTTTTACCTTTTTTTTTTTTTTTTTTTGGAGAAAGTCAAGTTAGCAGTAAACAAATCCTTAGATTTCGATAAAGTGGCACAGCATTTCTTTTGTCTGATCAATATAATCTATACAGGAAAGCATTTTTAATAAGTAGACATAGATTAAGAGATTATTACATGAAATGCCACTCAAATTAGACTTAATTATCTAGCCAAACAGATATTGAATGAGTTAGGATTGTCAAACAAATTGGAGCCAAACATATATTATTTTAGGCCTGGGCAAAATACCCGGATCCGAATATCCGATCCAAACCGATCCAAAAAATCCGATCCGAATCCGTATCCGAAATTGTAAAATATCCGAATGGGTTCTAAATCTCTAAATCCGAAAACCCGAATCCGATAGATTATACGATATTAAATTGTCATTTAAGCTAAACAAATAAAAATCGTAGCCAAACAAGATGGTTACACGATATTAAATTGTATATTTTCCTAAAAGCTAAATAAATCTTTCCACGTAATTACCATAAATACCAATAATTACAAGATAATTTTCTAATTTTGAAATTATTATCCTATAACAGCGGAATCAACAAGATAATAATTATCTAATGTTTATGGAAATTGAATTAAAAATAATAACAATTACCTAATATTAACAGAAATTATTTAAATTTGTTGTCATAAAAATCGGAGTCTTAAATTCAAAATTACATATATGTAAATATATTTATGGTGGCGAAATTTGTGGACGAACAATTAGGAAATTTATACAATATTTTGGACAAAAAATATCTTAACAATAAATAAAAAATCACAAACCGATATTTAATATATGTCATACGATATCATAACAATAATGAAATAATTGTGTTTAAAGCCTAAGATTGTCCCTTTTTGTTTTTCAATTTCAGTAGCACATATTTTTTTCTTTATATTTGCTAATTGAAGTAGAATCTATTTTTGAGTTTTTTTTTATTCTTGATTTCAGCGTTCGAATGGATCAGCGTTTAAATAGAGCATGGAGACATTTGTTTCTCCATCTTGTGTGTCAGTATCTCTTCAAAACTATGATACTTTGATATATTTATTTTTGAATATTACTTAGTTTGTTGATTTGGTGGATTTTATACTATGTTAAGTTTGATCTTCATTTTGCATGACACACCCTTTGATTGAAAGAGTTTATAAATAGATTTATTAAATCATCAAAAAAAGTTACCAGGATATTGAGAAGAGCAGGAAGGGCTGTTCATAGAACATGGATCCTCAAAGCAACTCATTGAACTGTAATTATTTTTGTTAAATAATGATGTAATTTTGTGGTTATTATTGAGTTTTAAATTGATTTTTGTGTATTATTAATTTGTGTGCTTTGTTTTTGTAGATGGTAAGCTTTGGTTCAATATTTTGGACTTGGGAATCAAACTCATAGGTATGTAGTACACATAAACATTAAGATTCTAATTGTTGTTAATTTTTATTGTTTTTTTTAAATAGCTAATAATTTGGGTGTGTTTGTGCAGGGTTAAACGTCATCATAGTCGAGAAGCCTACAAAACTGTCTTTTTCTAAACAAAATTGTATTTTAATTTTATGTTAATAAATCTTTATATTCATACAGAGAATAAATGACTACTAAACCTGAAAATTTTGTACAATTCCAACTCATCCTAAGACAAAGATTACACAAAAAGAAAGTATGAAAATCATTTCAAAATAGCTTGGCTGCAGTCATCAAACGCACATAAGGATGTCCATATTTTTTGTGAGATTAGGAGTGTGAAGAAGAAATCATGTAGGTTGAAACATGGAGTAGTAAAATCAAGGGACTTTAATTATGACGTGAAGAATATATTTCACTTGTGATTGATTTTATTGTATTTAGACTTTTGAACAGGCAAACAATATGTTGTATAGAAGATTTCTGTATCCATCCACACATTTAGTGTAAGATATATATGTGTGGTATAAAATATAAAGTGTTTATTAATATATTTTACAAAGACATTGTAAGTTCACATTTTTTGTTTTCTATTTTACCAAGTGTATAATAATATTATTGAATGAAGGAAAAAAAAAACCAACTCCTGGTTTATCAACAGTTTTATACCCAATATTTTTGAAAATCATTTTAAAAAATTGTGAACATATCAGGTTATTAAAAAACATATCCTATATATGTAAACTTATTTAATTTGATGGTATATTATGTTTATAAACATAACTTCACACATGTAATATATTATAAATCTAATCAGTGTTGGCTTAGCACATGTGTGGAGGGTGCAAAAGATTTATTCTTTTACATGTTATCATTTTTTTTAATATAAATAGTATATATTTAGGTATTGTTTTTGAAATTGCACTGGGTCTATATTAAATTTGAGCCGGCCCTGAATCTAATAGCAATCTTAGTTTTTGAAATCAATACCGCACATACGTGCAGGTCCGAATCTAGTAAGAGATAATTGGAAACAAAGGATCACTAAAAAAAAGTTTGTTCATATACATTTTTATTTTAAAATTGTCATTTTTACCTAAAATATTCATACAAATTAATAAACTCAAATTTAACAAGTTTTAAGTAGTAAAAGCTAGGTGTATATGTAGATATACAATTTTTTTTTTTTGAATTGAATGTAAAATTAATTCAAAGCTAAAAAGACTGTTTTTACAATGGATGTGTACTGGTGTTTAAAGAGATCCTAAAACTGGATGTTGAGAAAATTTTGATTACAGGAAAAGTAAACTTCTAGTATCAATTATGGCCTTGTTGCAAACCATTGGACAAGCCCGCCATCGTAGGAGTAATCTCCTTGATTGCGGATCAAGATGAATCTGTTGCGAATAGTCTTGTCAATGCGCTTGACTAGCTGTGCAGAAGGAGTAGAAGGTTCACCGTGACGTCGTTTATTGCGTTCTTGCCAGATGTGATATACAGCAGATTGGAAACAATACCGGAGAGTGAATAAGCGCGTGGTGCTATATTGGTTGGTGTGAAGCAGAGTGAGGATGGGATTCCACTGAGAAATGTAGTCTGCACCAAGGAACACTGCGACAAGCGTTGAACAAACAGAGCCTGTCTAGGAACAAGAAAAGAACAGATGATCCCGGGATTCCGCAGAGCCGCAGAAAATACAGGAAGGATTATGAGCAGAATTCCAACGACAGACGCGGTCACCAGTGGAGAGGCGATTGCGGATTGTTAACCAGACAAAGAATGAGTATTTAGGCGTGGCCTTTTTGAACTAAACATCTTTAAACCAGTCGACCTTTTGAGTTGTTTAGCGAATGAGAGCTGCCGTGTCTTTGGTATTAAAATCCTCTGTGTATGTGTTTCTCGGTCCCTTCCAGAGAGAGAGATCAACGGCCTCTGTGAGCGTGAGATTGGCGATCAAAGTCTCAATGTTATTCAGGGCAGTGTTGCGATGATGTTTCCTGTGATGAGTAGCCTTCCCAGAAGTGATGGTAGCTTGGGATGGGATACCAAGAGCAATATGTCCCGGAGATTCAGTATACTCAGAGAGACGACCCAATGAGCTCCAAATATCATGCCAGAAAGATGTGGACTGGCCATTGTGCACCTCTACTCTATGGAACTGTTGCGCCAAATGTTGGTATTTCAACAGTTTCCTCCACATCCAAGACCTCTGGGATGTAGTAGCTTTGATTTCCCAGAAAGATCTCTGCTTCAGAAGTGTCCCTAGAATCCAGCGATGCCAAAGAGAGTCTTTCCCCGACAATATTCTTCATATAAGCTTGAGACAGCTTACCTTATTGGCTTCTTTAATCGAAAGCAGACCGAGACCACATTCATCACGGGGCCTACAAACCTCTATCCAGGAAACCTTTGCCATGTTAGTTTTAAGCTCCAGTCCAGACCAGAGAAACGCAGAACAGAGCCTGTCAAGTTGGTTGATACACTCACTAGGGAGGTGGTAAGTGGAAGTCCCAAAATTCAGTGTGCCAGCAATTACTGAACGAAGCAGCTGTAGGCGACCTGCAAATGATAGATAGCATGCGCGCCACGAAGTCATTCGTGAACGAATACTCTCGATAAGAGGAAGACAGTCAGCAAGCGTCAGTTGCTTCGTTAATAGTGGTAACCCCAAGTAGCGAACAGGGAGATGACCAGTTGCAAAGGGAAAATGTTGAAGTATATCAAAATGACTTGTCTCTGGAACCCCAGCCATATATAAGGTGGATTTCTCCACACTTATCCGGAGACCTGACATGATAGCAAACTCACCAAATATCCCCAAAATAACTTCAACAGAAGCTTTTTGACCATCCACAAACACCATTAGGTCATCAGCAAAGCAGAGATGAGTGAGTTGAATGCGCTAGAATTTAGGATGGTATCCAATACGTCCCTCAACAGCAGCCTTATCTAACAATGTTGATAACACATTCATGAAGATAACAAATAGATATGGGGAAAGAGTGCAACCTTGGCGCAATCCCCTTTCACTCCTAAAGAAACCAGCAAGTTCTTCATTCACCTGAACCGAGAAAGATGTTGTGGTAATTCAAAGTTTAATCCAGTGAATAAATGTGTCTAGTAGACTCAACGCCCTAAGACCATTCAAGAGAAAATCCCATTGTACAGAGTCAAATGCCTTTGAAATATCGATCTTCATATCACAACGGGTGAGATTGTGCCATACGGTAATCTGTGACTACTTCAGAAGCTAGCAACACATTTTCCATCAGCAACCGGTCCATCACAAACGCAGACTGATTAGAAGCAATAAACTTAGGCAACAACACCTTCAGTCTATTGGCAAGTATCTTTGATATGACCTTATAGATCACATTGCAACAAGAGATAGGCCTATAATCCTTCATCATCGTGGCTGAATCCGCTTTTGGGATCAATGCTAGAATGGTAGTTATTGATGTCTTTAGGGAGGAAACCTTTTTCAAAGAAAGACTGAATGGCCACTGTAAAATCACCTTCCACTGTTGACCTTACTTCTTGAAAAATTCACAAGTGAACCTGTCTGGTCCTGGTGACTTGTTAGACGGCAGCGAGAAAAGGACCGATTCGATCTCTGCCGTCGTAACCGGTGCAATTAAATGTTCATGATCCGCAGTAGAGCATCAAAAACTCAATATTGTAAGTCCTCCACAGATAGACCCTGATAATCCGTTGGGATATTTGTTAAAAACTCTTTAAAAAACCGCTCTGCTTCCTCCTTGATGTCGCATGGCTGATGTAGAACATCCCTTTTCTGAAGTTGTGATTTGCCTAATAGTATTCTGCGTCTTTCTCATCTCTGCACTTTGGAAAAAATAAGCAGTATTCTGATCTCCTACATTCAGCCAGTGAAGTTTCGACTTTTGTTTAAGATATCCCTCCTCTAGTTTAGCCACAAAATCCCACCGTTGAAATGCATTTTTTTCCTCCTCCATCCGAGCCGGTGATGTATTAGCCAAAGTGGCTTCTTGCTTGCTACAGAGGTCGTCTTAAGCTTCCTGAGTGCGTCTAGAGATATCTGCCTGATTTTCTCTACCCAGGCGACGCAGAATTGGCTTTAGACTTTTGAGTTTTTTTGAGAGTCGAAACAAAGCAGAAGTAGAGGAGAACAGAGAAACAGAGCCCTACCAAGTGGTCCTTAACAGTGGCCTGGAATTGTGGAAGCAAGGTTAGGAAATTCGAAAATTTAAATGGCTTCTTCCCATGCTGATTGACAACATCAAGGCTAATCTGTCCGCGAGAATGGTCAGAACAACCTCCTGAATCAAACACACAGTATGAATGAGGGTAACACTGCAACTAAGCTCTGTTAACTAATCCCCTATCCAGTTTTTTTACAAATAGGATCCGTGTCCCGCTTATTGCTCCAGGTGAACTGAGGGCCATGTTGTTTCAAATCAACAAGGGAACAGTGATTAAAAACATCCTGGAAATCACGCATCCCATACCACATAATTGGACAGTCCACAAAAGTAGAATGCTCACTTCCATCAAGAGTCTCATTGAAATCCCCACATAACATCCAGGGTTTGTTCTGAAACAACGGAGAGTTATGGTGACACTTAATATCTTCCCATAGTTCTCTTCGACCTTCATCTGTGTTATAAGCATACACAAAAGAACACAAAAATTCCTCCTCCGCTCCGGCCAGCAGAATCAACCAGGTGATCATCTGACTACTCTTGAACACCGGTGTTACCCTGACACTATCCTTCCACACCACCCAGATACGACCAAGGCGATGATGCTCATAATTAGACATAAAAGACCAAGATGAAAAAACTTTATTTACAAGGCTAGGCGCTATATCTTCCTTAACCTTTGTTTCTAACAAGAAGCCAAACTGCATGTTCTTACTATTGATCCAACTCTGAACGACCGAGTGTTTAGATATTTTATTGAATCTTCGAACATTCCAAAAGAAACCTGACATTAAGGTTTCTTCTTAAGACCTTTCTTCTTCCCAACACCAGAATTGGTTGCTTTAGAAGCTTGGGAAACCGTTGTTGAGAGATACTTGTGTAACTCTTACGAACCCCTTGGGAGTGAAGGCCGAATACTAAGCTCTGCCTACCGTATTTCATCCGTTACCACCACGGTTGCGGTTTCCTGCTCACCCTCAGTATGGACTTGAGTATTCGAGGCAAGGATTTCGCCTTCCTCGACATCCTTAATTGGTTCCTCCTCCGTTTTGGTATGTCCTTCCTCTCCCAGCACAGCAAACCGGGAAGGCGACACAGAAATGCCCTGAGTAACCATAGGATATATATTCTCCAACAACCTGCTTCCCTTTGATGGAGATACCGAACACCATTCTCCATCCACACCCGATCTCTCCCCTGCATTGGCATGAGTATGTGACTTATCACCCTCCACTACTTTCTCTGACAACCCTTGTACCGACTGAACAACTGCCCCCAAATTTGGAACTGGAAACATGACCTTCTCCAATGCAGCGTTCTGAATATTAGTCCCTGCATCCCAAACCAATTCCTTAGTAGGATCCTCTACTTCCGGTGAACAGGTAGTACCCTCAAGACGAACAACCGCCGACCCTTTTTCAACCCTGCAGACTTCCTTCAAATGTCAACATTATACAATTATACAATTATAGAGTTAATACAATTTTTTACAAAAAAAAGAATAATTTATAAGTTATTTTTTCGAGAGAGAAAATTTGACACAAAATATTTAGAAAACGTTCTTACTGTTCTGAACATACCGGATTTTGTATTATAACATTTTGTACATGTTATACTAATTTCAGAAAAGGTTTTTGTTCTAAATAGTTTAGTAGTCCGAAACAATAATTATCGGAACCGGATCCATCACAATAATTTCAGAAAAGGTTTTTGTTATAAAGGTTTCATGTTATACTAATATTTTGTATATTTGTATTTTTTATCCAATTATCAGAAACAATAATTATCGGAACCGTATCTATCACATACCAGAGCATGATGAAGGAAAATAAAGAATAATGAGAAAGACGATGACGAATTGGATGTTCAAAAATTAAGTTCTGGATATCTCTGTTGATGTGAAGAACAAGGTGAAGAATAAGGTGAAGAACATGTAAATCCTTTTTGAACAAAGTGAAGAACAAGACGAGTAGAAAAAAAAAAGGTTTCATTTTTTCTTTGATGATAATGATATGGAATGATGACATGGAATGATTCATCTGACGTAAATTTTTAGGTTGATGAAGTGGCAAGTAAGCTACCAAACTAACATGTAAATCAGCCTAATAAACCAGCCATCAAACAAAACTATAAGTCAGTCGCAACATGAATACTATTATAGTAATTAAAAAACGAAAAAACAGTTGTCCAATTTAGCCATTTAATATCGTAACTCAACTAAATTTTTTTAACTCAGTCGTATCATTTTCATAAATCGGCCGTAATTGTATGATATTCTAGTAATTAATCTTTCGCTGCTAATTCAGCCGTAAAATGGCTGAATTTTCTGATAATTCAGCTCATTACAGCTGATTTATGACACTTACACGTAAATCAGCCGTAACGACATCTCATAAGTAAGCTGTTGTTAATAACTCAGCCAGCCAGAAAAAGTTAATTTAGCCGTGTTGAAGTATTAACTCAGCCAAAATTTTGACAAATCAATGATCGGGTAAAAAATTAGCCATAATTAAAAGCTGAATTATGCTCAGAACTCAGCCATTTTCTCATAACTCAGACAGATTTCATTAAGTCAGTTGTAACTTCAGACTGAGTTATGCTCGTAAGTCAGCTGTTTGCTCATAATTCAGCCATTTTCCTTAAATCAGCCGCAACATACAATAACTCAGCCAGCATGGCCGCTGTAGCGCTTTACGGCTGAGTTATTTAATACACGTCAGCGATTTCTTATGTGGCGACGCATTTTATCTGATGTGACAATGATATTTTTTGTAATTACATTTTTTTCTATAACATGCAACAAGGGTACGATGGGTATGGAAAATGTACTTGAAATATGATAGTAATAAAAATGATTTGCATGGTTCTTGTAATATTACTTAGGGTTCGAATGGTAACCGCGGTTTTGGTTGTGCGGAGAAAGCGGTATTACAGTGCGGTACGGTTCAACTGCGGTACATGCGGAAGAAATATATTTGCGGGACAAGTGCGGTTTGTACAAAAGGAGCGGTACAGAATAATGTTTGATTGGTGAAAAAAACTACTTGCGGTGCAGATATATATATATATATATATATATATATATATATTAATACATATTTTTCCTTATTAATAAATAAACAATAACATATATTTATAAACCACTAATACAAAAATTGATCAAAATATAAATTTAATTTTTAACATACATATTGTTAAATGCGTTGAATAGTTATATCATTTAAAAAAATACAACACATTTAAAAAGTATTTATTTATTACTTTGATTCTCCCATAACATATTTGCAATATTGTCTCTTATTTGCGTCATATGTTCTCCATCTGTTATCTTTGTTGCTTCTATGTCACCTAAATCATGTTGCGAGAGCTAGGTTTGGAAGTGGTTGAGTTTGAGTAGCTTCTGTCAAGAGATTGGATTAGCTAAGAAATGATGTTCATTGTTTAGGGATGGTTTGCTTGTGGCATGTTAAATACTCTATAGACTAGGATACTCCACCGACATCAATTACTCCCATCCTTAGGACCTCTTTCTTTGTGATTTTTATTACATTCCTGAGACTGTTTCGTTTCTTGCCTTTTAGTTCATGCTTAGACTCGTTTATGTTTTTATTCATTTTCGCTTCTTGTCATGCATTCTCGTTTCTAACTCCGTGACTTATTTACGTTTTGTATCGTCATCATTCTGGGACTGTTAGACAAACACTCTCTTTGAATTGGCTTAACTTGTGACTCCTTGATTGCATCTTAATTGTTAGTAAAGTTTCCCATTTGGATTGACACCTGAAGTACTACAACTACAAAAGGTTAATTGAGACCTGCTAGGACGCACAAAAATCCTAGTATCAGTTTGGCGCCGTTGCCATTTGGGATTCGTTTTGCTACATTTAGGATTTCAAATTTTGCAAGATTAAGTTCTGTTACACTTATCATTTTGGGTACTGACTTGCTTTGGTTGTCTGCTTATTTGTTTTGCATCTCAGGTACCTGTTGATTGCAACCTTGCATGCACACCAGATCAAGAGGGCATCAAAATCTCCTTCCTGTTATCGACGAAATCAATCGGTTGCAACGACCACGACAAGCTCGTCAACTCACTGATCATCCCACACCCGTCACTATGGAACAAGCGAATGGACCACATCCGGGACCGCGAAACATTGGTGCTGGGGATGCACCGAATACTCATACTCAGCGTGCTGGAATCGTCCCTCCTGCCGTGCAGAACAACAACTTCGAAATCAAAAGTGGTCTGATCTCCATGATCCAAGGAAACAAGTTCCACGGGTTGCCTATGGACGATCCACTCGACCACTTGGACGAGTTCGACCGTCTGTGCAGTCTCACCAAGATCAACGGCGTGAGTGAGGATGGTTACAAGTTGCGCCTCTTCCCATTCTCCCTGGGAGACAAGGCTCATCAATGGGAGAAAAACCTTCCCAAGGGATCCATCATTACCTGGGATGGTTGCAAGAAAGCATTCTTGGCCAAGTTCTTCTCCAACTCCAGTACAGCACGTCTCAGGAATGAGATTTCTAGCTTTAATCAGAAGACCTCAGAATCATTCTGCGAAGCCTGGGAGCATTTCAAGAGTTACCATAGCCAATGTCCCCATCACGGATTCAGCAACGAGTCATTGCTGAGCACTCTCTACCGTGGTGTGCTACCAAAGATACGTATGCTGCTTGACACTGCTTCAAACGGCAACTTCCTGAACAAAGACGTTGATGAAGGTTGGCAACTCGTTGAAAATCTCGCCCAGTCTGATGGCAACTACAATGAAGACTTTGACCGCACAGTTAGAGGCGACGCTGTTTCTGAGGAGAAGTACAAGAGGGACCTCAAGAACGTCAATGAGAAGCTTGACCGCCTGTTGCTCAATCAACAGAAGAGCGTCCACTTCGTATCTGAGGGTGAACATTTTCACGTCCAAGATGGGGCGGGTGAGCAGTCTGAGGAGATCAGCTACATCCATAATCAAGGTGGAAACAATAAGGGTTACAACCCCTATCAGACGAACCCCAATTTGTCTTACCGGAGCACCAACGTTGCAAATCCACAGGATCAGGTGTACCCTCCTCAGCAGCAACAACAAGGTCAACAAAAACCTTTTGTGCCTTACAATCAGGGATTCGTCCCTAAACAACAGTTCCAACAAGGTTACCAAGCTCCCTCAGGACCACCACCAGGATTCCGCCCACAACTAGTACAGCCTACTCCAGCCCCAGATCAAGAAATGAAGCAAATGATGCAACAACTTCTTCAGGGTCAAGCTAGCGGATCTCTGGATACTGCTAAGAAGTTTGCTGAACTCAGTCAGCGAATGGAGTGTTCATACAATGATCTTAATGTCAAGTTTGAAGCTCTTAACTCCAAGATGAAGTACATGGAAGGCAAGACTGTTTCTACTTCTACCCCAACACTTGGCCAACTACCTGGAAAAGCAGTTCAAAATCCCACGGACTATGCTACTATCCATGCCATCACCACCCAAGCTGTAGATGTACGGCTCACTGAGGACAATAAGAGTTTAGATGGGGAGGATTTTCTTCAAGATGTAGTTCAGATAAAGGATCCCGTCGAGGTGCTCAAGGATCCAATTAGGTCAGCCAAGCAATATGATCCTGAAGCTACTAAAGAACCCGCTGCTCCCAAGGACAAACCTGTGAGATTCATTTCTCCACCATACAAGCCACCTCTACCATTTCCAGTGAGGTTTAAGAAGCAGCTTACGGAGAAGTATAAAACTCTGTTTGAAAACCAAGTCAAGGAGATTGAACTTAGGATGCCTTTGCTTGATGCATTTGCACTTGTGCCTCAATATCAAAAGTTTTTAACTGATTTGGTAACAGAAAGGACCAAAGAGAAGGAGGAGATAGCTAAAGGAGTTCAAGCTAAGGCTCTAGAAGATGAGAGGGTAGTGCATGACATAGGTGAGGTTATTCATGAATGCAAGGCTGTTATTCAGAAGATGATTATCCCAAAGAAGCTAGAGGACCCTGGTTCTTTCACCTTTCCCTGTTCTCTAGGTCCATTGGCCTTCAAAAAGTGCCAATGCGACCTTGGTGCTTCAGTAAGCCTCATGCCACTCTCTGTAGCTCAGAGGCTAGGATTCAAAAAATACAAGTCATGCAACCTATGCTTAATACTGGCTGATATGACTACTAGATTGCCTCATGGTGTATTAGAGAACCTGCCCATCAAAATTGGACAAGCTGAGATTCCTACTGACTTTGTGGTGCTGGGAATGGATGAAGAGCCTAAAGATCGACTAATCCTGGGAAGGCCTTTCTTAGCTACAGCTGGAGCAGTCATTGATGTCAAGAAGGGGATGATTGATCTCAATCTGGGTAAGAATTTCAAGATGAAGTTTGATATCAAGGATGCTAAGAAGAAGCCAACTATTGATGGGCAGACCTTCGTGATTGAAGAGAAAGATCAGAAAGTTGGGTTTGACATCTTTGAGGGTGTGAATGAGGCAGAAACAGAAGTTTGGGTAACCAAAGAAAAAACTCGAAGGGGCACTCGACCGTGTTCCAACTCGAGTGCAGTTGTTGCTCTTCCTAAGCGTCATGACCTGCTTCCTAAACTTCACCAACCGCAAGAGACAAGTCCTCCCGCGCTTGACATTTTGTCTGAACCCCAAACTACAAAGATTTTAGGGGATTCAGTGAGAGAGTTAACAGCTATGGTGAAGGAGATGAGTGGGCAAATCAAGAAGCTCCAAAGTACAATGAGAAGTTCTCCTCCAAGGAAATTAAGGAAGAGGTTTGGGATAATGAAGAAGAGCAGTTCATTTGTTGATCAATTCTAGGTGATCAATCAAGAATCAATATGAAGAACAACCTAAGATAAAGATCTAGATAGATAATGAATCCTAAATAATCAGATCTAATAATTCATAAAATCCCTATGAAAAACCCTAAACCTAACAAGCAAGCTACTCAGACATATTCAATAAAGAACAAAACATATTTTTGAATAATAAGCAATAGAGATTAAAAGAGTAAGAAGGAGTTCAAGAAATTCTTCTCTCAAAGCAGTTCAGATCTCTCTTCCAAAAGCTCTCAAAATCTCTTAGGGTTGCAGGAAAAATAAAACTTGATAGAATAAAACTTAAGGGTTTGGAAAACCTAAAAACACTATTTATATGTCCTAAAACACGTCAGGGACTAGTCTTGCAATTATGGAAAACTTTGGGCAACTTTGTAAAACTTCCAAATTTGGCTTCTCTCGTAGGCAAACAAGGGTGCCGATCGATGCTAAGGCAGTGTCGATCGACACCATCTCCTATGATCGATTCCAAGTTGATTTCTTCCAGATTATTGCTCCAAACTGATCCAAATTGCTCCACTTTGCTCCTTTCATGCCAAAATCCTAGAAAACCTGTAAAGACTCAAAAACATCCTTGAAAACAAATCAAAAGACACTAAAAGACTCTTTATATCATGGTTAAAAACCACAAAAACCATGATATATCAACTCCCCCAGACTTAGCCTTTGCTTGCCCTCAAGCATGGCATGAAAAACAAGTTCATTCACGTCAACAAACATCCTAGACAACTAATCTCTTAGGCTAGGAACGTAAGTCTCTGGCACTAGTTGGTCAGACATTTCATCGAACACCTTTTGGATGCGGAAATGTCTAAAACCCAGTTCCAATTGATCAGAGAAAAACTAGTATTTCTAACTCTAGTCCAGAAGGGAATCATACAATCAAAGCTTAAACACTCTACATCCTAAGATCCTCCACCTAATCTATCCCATCCTCAAGAACTATCACACTACTCAGATCCGAAAATCATCATCAAAGATACAAACTCATAAAACATTGAATCAAGCATCCTAAGATAAAAATGAGATGAACAAGTTTGTAGAAGAAATCGAATCAAAATACTGAATAAATTCAAAGGTATCGGGATACAAAATGTCAAGCGTTTTAGGTGGCTAGGGTAAACCTTAAGGGAAAGAACAAAAACGAGATAAAAGCCAAGATCCCCGAGTGAAAACTTAACCAAACGTATAGGAAAACATGGAAATCTCTAAAACATAAAACGACAATGTAGAACGTCGGTTCGGGAATCCTTCTCGGATGCGTCTTCCGGACATAACCAGGACATCGGTTTAAGAGCGTCGATCGAGTCGCATCGTGAGAGTGTTGATCGAGTCGTGACGTAAGAGTGCTCAGAAACTGTCGATTGAGTCGCGACATGAGGGTGCTCAGAAACTGTCGATCGAGTCGCGACAAGAGGGTGCTCAGAAATTGTCGATCGAGTCGCGACGTAAGAGTGCTCAGCAACTGTCGATCGAGTCGCGATGTGAGGGTGCTCATCTTGAGGGTGCTTAGGAGCCATCCTGGGACGTCTTGGTCGAGTCGCTGCTAACATCCGATCGAGTGGGAGCTCTCCTTTGCGTGCGGGTCGAGTCGGATTTCTGAACGTACATGCGTCCACTAAAACGGAGATAACTCATGAACCACGACTCCGATTGGTTTGAAATAAACTGAATTGGAAAGATGACTCAATTTCCTACAGCTTTGATGAAGACGTCGAAAGCTGAATCCCAAAGAAAAATCTTCACTCGACTCGATCAAAGACGTGGAGGCTTGCGTCGCTGGGTAGTGTAGATCGAGTCGCTTAACTGCTTTCCTGATCCTTGTTTGCATTTGATGGTTTGGATACCTCCTAAAACACCTGAAACAACTCCAAAATGCAAGATGCGTGCAAGACCAATGCAAAGACTACCTAGATATGCATGTTATGCAAAAAGGACCAAAATCAATACAAAACAATGAGTTAAGAGAACAAAATGAATGACAAATGCATGATGAAAAGGTGTAAAATATATACATATCAATTGATCACCTAGAATTAATAGTTTAGGAAAATAAATTGATATGAGAATATAATTGATTTTCCTGATAAAACCGTTTGATGAGCAAAATTATTTCTTGCAAAGAGATTTGATTTAATAATTTTGTGAACAATCTAAACCTGATCTTATTGCTGATTTTTGACCTAGAATTTTACAAAGAGATTTGGATTTTCTGGTTTTAAATTTAGATATTATTTGCAGTGAGAACTGATTTAATTTACAAAAGTGTTTAGAGTTCTAGATCTGTTCTTAATTGTTTGAATCCTAATTTATTGATTGATTTAATATTCATAATTTCCTGAGAAATTCCCTAGGCCTAGCTTCTTGATCTTCTGAATTTACAACAGTTTTATTTAATATTTTGCATTGCTTTTATTTTAATTCAAATTAATCTGTTTAGCTTAATTATAAAACTCTATAATTTATTGTGTAATCTTGAGTCCTTGTATAATTTATTGTGTAATCTTGAGTCCTTGTAAAACTCTATATAAATCCCAAGTTTGCTTTTTTTTTTTTTGGGATACTTTAGTTTAGTAAACAGAAGAAGACAATAGCAGCTCTTGAGATGGAATTTAGTGCAGCAAGGAAAGAACGCTTTGTTTCAAAATCTCAAACATACTAATGGCATTGAAAGTAAGAAAAGAATCTGTGGGTACATCTTGTTTTCTTGTTGGTGTGGGTACAAGAATTACCATCTTGTAGTCTTGTTGGTGTGGGTACGTGAATTATAAAGTTTTTGTTGCATTAACATGTTGTCTAAGACAATTATGGTTAAAAGTTCACTAAGGTTTTTTGTTGTATAAATGGATTTTAAACAGGTTTGGAGATTGGATATCAAGGCTAGAACCAAGTGTTCAAGATTCTAAGAGGAAACTCACAAGGATGAAAGCCATGTGTGAACAAGTCTACTGGAGGTATTACATAGCTCTCCTACTTTCTTAAAAGTAAAAGCGATGAAGGATGAGGATGGTGTGGCTAGAGCCGTGACGATCTGGTTGTTGGTGTTACCAAATTCAACGCAAGATCTAGTTGGTGGCACTTAGGATGTTAGTTTTATTTTATTTCAATATTTGGCTGCAATTAAGATATTAGTATAATACTTGGTATGATTTTATGTATGCCATCTTTTTGGTTAAAATATTTATATTATATATATATATATATATGATTTATGAAATATGAAATTTATATATAAACAAATTTTGCAAAATAAATTGTTTTAATAGAGCTACAGTAGAAGCTCCTAACATAGCATGAAAAATGACTTATTACATTAGTTTAAAAATTTATAAAAACGCAATAACAAAGCATTTCACTACTGCTATGGTAGAAGACTCTAACGTAGCATTTGTATCTGGCACTATTGTATGTGTGGTACCTACGATAACAAGAGCTTAACATAGCGTTTGTGAAAAGCTATAAATGGCGTATTATAGCTTTTCTCTACTGCTATCAATGTAAATATTTGTTGTAGTGCGGAGACCCATGAATTTTTTGTTTCCCGTGATGCTATCTTTAACAAAGACGTCTTTCTGCATTGTACAACTAAAGTATTAGATTTGCAGGTTGCTTCTCCTATCATGACAATGACTTTCGTTTCGGATGATGACTCGGTTGATGAGAATTCACCTACGACTTTTGCAAACAGGGGGAGTCTCTCAGCAGATCCTTCCTCCTTACAGCCATCGGTCTAGTCTACTTATATCAATACTACTCCTGCTCCAGTTCTTGATTCTACTCATGCTATTGTTCTTGACTCTACTCCGGCTCCTGTTATTGATTCTACCAAGGCTTAGAAAAATGATTTGGCTGTTCCTGTAACATCCACAAACCAATTAATCGGTTTTTGGGATGGGTGTCGATCGACACCAACTTTTTCTGGTTTGACCAGTTCGATTTAATCATCGATTTGGGTCGGTTTGGTTTAAGGAAAACTATTAAACCAAGATACTTAAGTGGGAATCGACAAAAATGGGTTTTGGCAAGTTTTGTTTGTCGCCGTTTCATCGTTTTGAGAGGAAAAGAGAGAAAAAGCTGTTCTTGAGTTTTTGTGAAGAGATTGGTGAGATTGTTGGCTTTTCTTGGGAGATTTGAAGCTAGGAAGAAGCTACAAGCTTGCTAGGAGGGTTGGATTTGTTGCTCTTGGTCAGAATGTTCCTGCAAAAAAGAGGTGAGTGCATGACCATGGCTTATCTAAGCTAAGATCTCTAGTTTAACTGTGATTTGGTGCTTATGTGGTTGTTTTTTTGAGTTCTTTGTGGTTATTCTTGGCTGCTATGGCTGGGTTTTGGCTCCTAGGATGCATTGAGCGGATTGGAGAAGATTGGAGACGAGATTCGGAGTTTCTGATAGGAGGAAATCGATGCTCGGCATCAGTGTTGATCGACACCAGTTGGGGTGTTGGTCGACACCAACGTGAGGACGGCTCGGTAACTTTGGCGAGTGTCAATCGACACCATGTGGAGATGTCGGTCGACACAAACTAGGGTTTCGAGAATATCGAGCATGGTGTCGGTCGACACCATATTGTCAGTGTCGGCAAAACGGAAATGAGTCACAAAACTAGAAACGAAAATGTATGACAAGAAGGGAAAATGAATAAAAACATAAACGAGTCTAAGCATGAACTAAAAGGCAAGAAACGAAACAGTCTCAGGAATGTAATAAAAATCAGAAAGAAAGAGGTCCTAAGGATGGGAGTAATTGTAAGGTTAGAAAGAACTACTAAGAGTAGAACAAGTGATCGAGAAAGAGAAGAGAGTCGTAGAGTGTAAACAAGAGAGAGAGAAAGAGAGTGTGGAGTGTAAAAGAATATTGAGAAGAAGAATTCTTACTTCTTACTAAAATTGGTTCCTAGTTACAATCTATTTAAAGACTATACAAAGTAGAATATTCTCTATAGATCCTATGCACAAGTTACATGACTGAAAGTGACATGTCTTCCTTAAACACACATGTGACTCCTATTTGACTTCTCTTGCTTCCCACTTGTGTAATGTCGACAACGGCTAGGTTAAGGATGGTTCTAGATCCTTTGTGACCGTTGGAGACTCTAGCTTGTGGACTGGACTCGCTGATCTTCTAATGTGTACGGACGGCCCATCATGAGTTGGTTGTACGGACGTACGGACATGTACAGACATTGTGTGAGTTCTTATACTCCCCCTCAAGCTTGATCGAGTATGATCATCAAGCTTGGACTCACGAGCACCCACCTCATTAAAAACCTTAGTATAGAAAACCACTTGGGAAAAACTATACATAAGGGAAAAAGAGTGTAGGTGCCGAGGTGGTGAACCTCATGGCCGAGTGAGATCTTTAAGCCCGAGCTTAGGGTGAATATACTCACACACTTGTGGACTTGCTGCCTTTGTAAGAATATCGGCTAGTTGTTCTTTGCTGTCGGTGTGACATGGGAGGGTGACACCGAGTTGAATTTTCTCTCGCACCTTGTGACAATCAACTTCAATGTGTTTCGTTCTTTCATTTCTTCCCATCCATATGCCTTGTCTCGGTGATCCTTTGATGTACTTGAGGATTCGATTTACCATGTTTTAGTGATGTCTAGTTGGGTTTTGCATAGGTTGACTTACCTGGTTCACAGCAAAACAAATATCATGTTTAGTAATAGTTAGATATATAAGCTTACCTACTAGACGTCGATATCGTGTGACATCTTCAAATGGAGCTGCCTCAAGCTCCCCCTTTCCGGCTGTCTTGTAGTTTTCCTCAAGCGGTGTAGTTACAGCCTTTGATCCAAGCTTTCCTGCTTCACTTAAGAGATCAAGTGCATATTTTCTTTGTGATAAGAATAATCCTTCATCAGATCAATATACTTCTATCCCAAGGAAATACTTAAGCTCTCCAAAATCTTTAATATCAAAAACTGATTTAAGAAACTCTTTAGTATCTTGAATGCCTACCTTGTCACTTCCAGATATGATGATATCATCAACATATACTAGAATGACTACAATACCTTTGTCACTTGGTAGTGTGAAGAGTGTGTGATCTGATTCGGACTTCCGGAAGCCTCTTCCAAGTAAGGTTGTACTCAGTTTGTGGTACCATGCTCTTGGTGACTGTTTAAGGCCATATATAGCCTTATTGAGCTTCAACACCAATAGTGTCTTCTAACCCGGGTGGTGGCCTCATATAAACCTCATCTTCAAGCTCGCCTTGTAAGAATGCATTCATGACATCCATTTGCCAAACCTCCCAATCTAGATTCGTTGCCAAGGAGAGAACGACTCTAACCGTATGTAGCTTGGCCACCGGAGCAAACGTATCTCGAAAGTCCTCCCCGTACGTTTGTGTGAACCCATGTGCAACTAGGCGAGCCTTATGGCGTTCGATCTCCCCGTTACTCTTGTACTTAATAGTGAAGATCCAGCGTGATGTGACAGCCTTTTTTCCTTTTGGTAAGTCAGATTCATCCCATGTATGCTTTTTCTCCATAGCCGTTCGCTCCGCTTGAACCGCATCACGCCATACCTTTTGGTCTTTGGCCTCCTCATATGTCTGGGGAACCCAATGATCATCAATTTGGCTAAGAAAGGCTTGGTGTTCCGCCGGAAAGTGAGCAAGAGTACAAACTGCTTGAATCGGATGTGCTACCGCTGCATTGTTATAGTACACGCGATTGTTCTGCGAGGCAATCTGTTGGCTGTGTCTTAATGGTGTTACTGCCAGGCGTTGGCTACGTCGTAGTGGGATGACCTCCTCATGATCATTTTCCCTCATCTCCAGCTTCGGTTGGTGTGCTTTTGTCCTCACTTTGCACCTCAGTTTCAACATGTTGTAACGTATCTTCATCGGCGTGTGTTGCGTCTATCGGATCGGAGACTGGGTCAGGATCGGTAAATTGACTTGGTTTAGCTTCATTAGGTAGACTAGGCTCTCTTGGTAAGTTTGGCTCAGCTTGTTGTTGGTTGGTCTGATCATTTTCCACACCTAGCCGTTCAAGGATGATCCGGAGGTTTCTAGCCTTATCGGAAGCCGAGATAGATAAGTCTTGAAGATCTTCCCAATTTCTCTTATCATAAAAGCCTTGATGTTCGACAAACTTCACATCACGAGAGACTAGAACTCGCCTTGCCTCTGGATCATAACATTTGTAGCCCTTTTGAGTGGTGGAATAGCCAATGAACATTCCTTTGGTACTCTTGGCCTCAAGCTTATCCCGTAATTCTCCTGGTCTTAAGACAAAGCAAACACAACCGAATACTCGAAGGTGATCAAAAGTAGGTTTCTCTTTGTTTAATACCTTGAATGGAGAGACATCTCGCAAAATCTTTGTAGGCGTCCGGTTGATGAGATAACATGCGGCTAGAACAGCATCACTCCAAAAACGTTTTGGTACATGAGTATGAAACATCATAGACCAAGCCACCTCCATGAGATGTCTATTCTTCCGTTCGGCGACACCATTTTTTTGGGAGGGGTATAAGGGCAGCTGGTTTGATGAATTATCCCATGTTTATTGAGATGTTGTTTGAAAACATGACTTGTATATTCTCCACCATTATCTGATCTCAAAATCTTAATCTTGGCATTATAATGGTTAGTCACATAATTTTGAAAATTAATAAAAGCTTCAAGAACCCTATCTTTAGAAGGAAGCAAAGTTAGCCAAGTATACTTAGATTTTTCATCAATAAAAGTCACAAAATATTTCTGATTTTCTCTAGATAAACATGGAGAGGTCCAAACATCGGAATGAACAAGATCAAAGCAATTATCATAAATAGTTAATGACTTGGAAAAAACAGATTTGCAATGTTTACCAAGAATACAAGCCTCACATTCATCATTTTTAAAAGAAATATTTGGAAACATAAGTTCTAGAGCTCGAGAATGAGGATGTCCTAGTCTAGCATGCCAAATAACATTGTTTGCATTACTAGAAATTGAACTAAAACAAGAGGAATTCGGAGAAGATAAGTTTAGGTCCTTAAGCAAGTAGAGATCATCTTGAGTAGAACCTTGACCAAGCACTTTACTTGTCTCAATATCCTGAAAATAAACCTCATTAGGACCGAATATTGCATAGCAATTTAAATCAGTTGTAGCCCTTTTAACGGATAGGAGATTAGAAGTAAAACTGGGCATGTAAAAAGCTTTAGATTCTTTATCAAAAAAATTTAAATTTCCTATTCCCTTAACCGGTATTTTTTCACCATTAGCAATAATCACATTTCCTAAGGCAGGTTTAATGTCACTAATCAACTTAGAATCACTAATCATGTGATGAGATGCGCCATAATCAACTATAAGGGGTTTATTCGGTGTTAAAGGAGTTACCGGAAGCCTCCTTGAGGGCTTTGATGAGTGCATCAAGGTCGGATCTCCTTACTAGCTCAGATGAAGCTGCTAGGGCAGTTCCATTTCCTTCGGATACTTGTTGGTTTGGTTCGGAGGTTGTTGCTTTGGTCACCATAGTCGCTTGATGAGCTCTTGGTCCTCCACGGTTATTCATTGGTCAATTCACACGGAGGTGAGGGTGAAGGATCCAGCATCGGCTCTTGAAATGTCCAATTTTCTTACAATGCTCACAAACAGGTGGATTCTTGTCATCGTGTTTGAAGTAGCCTTTGTTCGCGGAAGCTATCTCCACCTTGTTGGCCGTTGCAAGCTCCCCTTTGTTCCCAAACAAGCCTATTGAACCGTGTTCTTTCTGAATCTGGCTACACACATCATCAAGGTTTGGTAGTTTGTCCGACCTCAAGATGTGTTTGATGAGGTCGTTGTAGGAAGGATTCAGAGTAAGGAGTAGGCCGAACACCCTGTCGTGTTCTCGCCGCTCGTTCAAGATGACCGGATCGAGAGTGGCCGGCCGAAGCATCTCAAGTTCAGCCCAAAGAGATCGAAACTTCCCAAAATGTTTGGTGAACTCCATGTCTTCTTGGCTAAGGTTTTTAATGGCCCTCTTGATCTCAAATACTCGGTTTAAGTTCGTAGTGTTACCGAACACATTTTGCAAGGTGTCCCATAGATCCTTGGCCGTTTGGCAATACGAGTAGGCTTCGAGTATTGGAGCATCAAGGGAGTTTTGTATGATTGCGAGAACACTTTGGTCTTCTTGGAACCATTTTTCCTCACCACTTGCGGCTACAGCTTTGCCGTCTTCGTTTAGCTCTTCTTTTGGAGCTTCACTTGATGTAATATGGGTCCAAAGCCCTCGGCTGCATAGTGCCGTCTTTGTGGTTTTTGCCCACAACAAATAGTTCTCTCCTTTGAGAGTAACTGGAACAATTAAGGTTTTAGACCCTTCCATGTCGAAATAACCGTTGGGTAAAGCTATTCTCCAACGGATAAAGAGACTTGACTTTCAAAGTCGAAACAGAAAATGGAAAGAGAGATGAAGTGGAAGTATTTGGTGGGTGTCATATTTAGAATGAGGAGCGTAACCGCTCTGATACCATGTAAGTTTAGAAAGAACTACTAAGAGTAGAACGAGTGATCGAGAAAGAGAAGAGAATCGTAGAGTGTAAACGAGAGAGAGAGAAAGAGAGTGTGGAGTGTAAAAGAATATTGAGAAGAAGAATTCTCACTTCTTACTAAAATTGGTTCCTAGTTACAATCTATTTAAAGACTATACAAAGTAGAATATTCTCTATAGATCCTCTGCACAAGTTACATGACCGAAAGTGACATGTCTTCCTTAAACACAGATGTGACTCCTATTTGACTTCTCTTGCTTCCCACTTGTGTAATGTCGACAATGGCTAGGTTAAGGATGGTTCTAGATCCTTTTTGACCGTTGGAGACTCTAGCTTGTGGACAGGACTCGCTGATCTTCTAATGTGTACGGACGGCCCATCATCGAAGGAAATCGATGCTCGGCATCAGTGTCGATCGACACAAGTTGGGGTGTCGGTCGACACCAACGCGAGGATGGCTCGATAACTTTGGCGAGTGTCGATCGATACCATGTGGAGGTGTCGGTCGACACAAACTAGGGTTTCGGGAATATCGAACATGGTGTCGGTCGACACCAGATTGTCAGTGTCGATTGATACTAGGATTTTTGTATGTCCTAGTAGGTTCAATTAACCTTATGCAGTTGTAATACTTAAGGTGTCAATCCAGTTGGGAAACTTTACTAACAATTGAGATGCAATCAAGCAATCACAAGTCAAGCCAGTTCAGAGAGTGATTTTATTTCTAACAATCCTAGAGTGATCAAAATGCAAAACGGAAATGAGTCACAGGACTAGAAACAAAAATGTATGACAAGAAGCGAAAATAAATAAAAATAGAAACGAGTCTAAGCATGAACTAAAAGGCAAGAAACGAAACAGTCTCAGAAATGTAATAAAAATCAGAAAGAAAGAGGTCCTAAGGATGGGAGTAATTGATGTCGGTGGAGTATCCTAGTCTATAGAGTATTTAACATGCCACAAGCAAACCATCCCTAAACAATGAACATCACTTCTTAGCTAATCAAATCTCTTGACAGAAGCTACTCAAACTAAACCACTTCCAAACCTAGCTCTCGCTAGAGAAACATGATCAAGCATGGCATGAAAAACAAGTTCATTCACGTCAGCAAACATCCAAGACAACTAATCTCTTAGGCTAGGAACGTAAATCTCTGGCACTAGTTGGTCAGACATTTCATCGAACACCTTTTGGATGCGGAAATGTCTAAAACTTAGTTCCAATTGATCAGAGAGAAACAAATATTTCTAACTCTAGTCCGGATGGGAATCATACAATCAAAGCTTAAACACTCTACATCCTAAGATCCTCCACCTAATCTATCCCATCCTCAAGAACTACCACACTACTCAGATCCGAAAATCATCATTAATTATTCATACACAGAAAACATTGAAACAAGCATTATTGGGTAGATAAAAATAAGATGAACAACTTTATAGAAGGAATCAAATGAAAAATCTGAATAAATCTCAAAGATATCGGAATACAAGTCTCAGAACGTATTTTGTGGCTAGGTTAAAACCTTATGGGAAAGAAAACAATACTAGATAAAAGAAAAGATGTCCCCGCAGAGACTTAACAAAAAGTATATATATTAGTCCAACATGGAAAGCCCTAAAACTTAAAATGACAAGGTAAAGAGTCGGTTTGGGAATTCCCTGAAGCGTGTGAGACCAAACGTCTTTCTTTCTGACATGTGCGATAGAATCCGTGCGTGTCGAGTGGAATGCAATGTCATCGTGGCTCGACCTAGGTGGCTCAAGTGAAGCCAGCTGGAGTGTTTGGAGAGTGAGAGTGGCTCGGTCAGACCGTTGGCATGCTTGGCGAGTGAGAGTGGCTCGGTCGGACCGCTGGGGTGCGTGGCGAGTGAGAGTGGCTCGAGCGTGGTGTATACGCATCCATTAAAACGATGATAACTCTTGAACCACACCTCCGATTGGCTTGAAATAAATGGCGTTGGAAAGATAACTCAATTCGCTACAACTTTGATGAAGACGTCGAAAGCTAAATCCCATTCGAGTGGAACGGCTCGAACGGATGGCTCGGTTGACACTTCATGGGGATGGCTCGGTTGACGCTTCCCGGAGATGGCTCGGTTGATGCTTCCTGGAAATGGCTTGGTTGACGCTTCACGGGGATGGCTCGGTTGACGCTTCTGAGAGTGTTGTGAGATTGGCTCGAGAGACGGTTCCCGGAGTGTTGTGAGAGTGGCTCGAGAGAAGGTTCTGGGAGTGTTGTGAGATTGGCTCGAGAGACGGTTCTGGGAGTGTTGTGAGATTGGCTCGAGAGACAGTTCCGGGAGTGTTGTGCAGCGTATGGGTCGAGCGATGCATCCCCGACGTCTCCTAGATACCTGAAATACTCCAAAATGCACAATGTATGCAAGGATGATGCAAGAACTACCTAGACATGCAAAGTGTATAGAAAGGACTAGAAAATGAAGCAAAACTATGAGTTATCCTAGCTAAATGCATGATAAATATATGCTAGCGAGAGACAAAATATAGACATATCAACTCCCCCATACTTAGTCTTTGCTTTCCCTCAAGCAAACGATCAAGAACAAAGTATGGAAGAGAGGTGTGAAGATGGGGTCTCAGAACCTAAAACATGCTGAATAGAGTAGTTAGAATCAAGATCTTTGTTTTTAGTACTATGATGCATGGTGAAGGGACTTTATTTAAAAGCTTTGTTGAAACGATTCTGATCTTTAATCTACACATGCAATCCTATCAATCATTTCCTTTAACATTCATTAACAGAGAACCGTGAATCAAGCTAAACAATGTCATTGAACTCATTTGGCTAGGGTAAAAGGTCAGAGACAAAGATGGTCTCCTTCTCAAGTGGTTTTATCAATACAGAACAAGGTTCTCTCACGAAAAGGAGTTGAGCTTAAGAGAAGGCTAAAGGTTGAAACCAACTGATACATACAATAGCAGTGCCCTGTCTACCCAAAGAACATTCCAAACCGAAGTTGGTCCTATCTCTACCCTTCATCAGAAACATCATCTCAAACCCATTCTTTCATTCTTTACACTTGGTCTTAGGAGGAGTTCACTTCTTATCTAACTAGCGGATTGGAAAATCTTTATTATCAGTAAGGTTCTTTTTCTTTTCTTCTAAGGACTCTAGACATCTTAAACATTTTACTTTCTCTTCTTTGTCTAATCTTTTCGTTTTATGCCCAGAACCAATAACTAATTATTTTGCTTAACCCAAATCCTTTACTAGACTTGTAAACTTTGAAAACACGTCCCCCTCCTAAAGACTTTCTACCCTTACTTTCTTTTTACTCTTCACTTTTCTGCACAAATCCATACCCAAAACCCAAAATCGAGTTCTCACCTATTCCTACTAGTCTGGATACCGCGAACTAGAACTACACAGGATCCTACTCTTGTCGGTTAGAACCTAACACTTTCTAACAAGCTCAATTCGGAAAAAGGCCTGACACTCAAGAATACAATTGGCTTGAAAGAACGGTTGGTTAAGGGTGCGGGAACTGTTCCAAAGATGGGAATCAGCTACTTGGATTGACAAGGGTGGTAAAAATGTGAAAAAAATCGAAGTATGTATATGGTATCCATGAGTTCAACTTTAATGCATAACAGGATAATTGCAAGTCAGGATTAGGTTCAGGTAGATAGGGAATGATATCAATTCAAAATATGCTTCAATCTTAAATTTTCAAGTTCAATCAACAAGCATCAAAGAACTAATAACAATGGCCTTGATTGTATCATATTGAATCCAGCATGCTAACAAGGTTACAATCATCATCAACCCCTATGCTAAATGCAACAAACCTATGTGAATAACACTAGACTCAATCCTAATATGCAAGTGCAAACTACATGAACACTCTGTTTTTGTGGAAATTTTTGATTTTTTTTTTTCAATTTTTTTTTCTATGCAAGTAGATGGATGCAAAGGCAAACATGATATGATGCAAAAATTTGAAATAAGAATCACAAAACACAACATCAGATACATCATCTCAAACCCTCCCTCAAACTTAAATTACACAGTCTCCTGTGTAAAAAAAAATTTGCAGAAGGATTTGAGAATCACAACAAAAGCAATGCATGAATGAAATGGTATATACAAAGGAAAGATAGGAGTACCTCAGTAGTAGAAGAAGGAGTCTGTGCTCGCCCAAGGAGGAGCGTGAAACTGACTTTGTCCTTCGCCTTGTTCGGGATCCGCGGGAGTGAACTCAGCTGGTTGGTTGACGTGTTGCTCAACCGCTTGCGTGTTCTGATACATTTTCGGCTGCTCGACACACTGCATGTCATCGATTCTGGACTCACCATGGTCCGATACCAATACAACAACCTCCGTAGGCTGATAATCACCTTGATGTTCGATTTGTTGCTCAACCCCATGCATACCCTGATGATCACCCTGAGCTTCAACTCGCTGCTCAACCACAACCTCATGCTCATCTCGAGCTGCAGAACGACGCACTGATCGATGACTAGAAGAGGCTCTGGAACCTCACAAACTGCATCTCCTTCTCTCCCCGGACTCATGTGACGAGTGGCGTGAAGGAGCGGGTGAAGGCGGACGCTCCCGTGATACATATGAAGATTGACGTGCTGGGGAGGGAACCGGAGAGAGTGTTCTCTGACGAGTTGGCTCGATGGAGACTTCGTGTGTGGCTCGAGAGAGGGGCTCAATCGGGTGTTGGCTTGAGTGGCTCGAGCGTGGTAGTTGCAGCGTGTGCGGAGTGAGATTGGCTCGAGCGTGACAGCGGAGGTGTGGCTCGAACGAGTGCAGAGTGATGAACCTTACAGGATGGATCGAGT
This sequence comes from Camelina sativa, assembly GCF_030686135.1. NCBI lineage: Eukaryota > Viridiplantae > Streptophyta > Magnoliopsida > Brassicales > Brassicaceae > Camelina > Camelina sativa. Next base: position 31,562,639 of record NC_141896.1, on the reverse strand, counting down.
CTGATTCCACGCCGTCGTTGAACCTTGCTCGAGTCTACAATGGTTGAGAACGCACGGTGGTGGTTGAGCTCTCTATGTCGCATCGCAGTGCCTTCTTTTGACTTATACTTTCACTTTTTTTTTTGGTTGCCCATACTCCCTTTTGCAGATTCCTGAGCACCAGAAAACTAAAAATAAAAATCAAAAATACAAGGATCCTAAAAAATATTTACAGTGATACCTTTGGGACTTCCTCCCACGTGAGCTTGTTTAAAGTCTCTGAGCTTGACTTTGCATACTCCTTATGCTTTGGAAGATTCACAGAGAGGCTTCAGAGACCCCTCTAGAATGTCTTGTCTAGCCAGATACTCTTTAACATTCTGCCCAGGTTCAACAACAAATTAACTGCTCTTCTTCATTATCCCAAACCTCTTCCTTAATTTCCTTGGAGGAGAACTTCTCATTGTACCTTGGACCTTCTTGATTTGCCCACTCATCTCTTTCACCATATCTGTTAACTCTTTCACTGAATCCCTTAGAATCTGAGTATTTTGGAGTTCATACAAAGTGTCAAGCGCGGGAGGACTTGACTCTTGCCGTTGGTGAGGTTTAGGAAGCAGGTCTTGACGCTTAGGGAGGGTAACGACTGCACTCGAGTTGGAGAATGGTCGAGTGACACTTTGAGTTTTCTCTTTGGTTACCAAAACCTCAGTTTCTGCCTCATTCACACTCTTAAAGATGTCAAACCCAGCTTTATGATATTTCTCTTCAATCACGAAGGTTTGCCCATCAATAGTTGGTTTCTTCTTAGAATCCTTGATTGCAAACTTTATCTTGAAGTTTTTACCCAGATTGAGATCAATCATCCCTTTCTTGACATCAATGACTGCTCCAGCTGTAGCTAAGAAAGGTCTTCCCAGGATTAGTGGATCTTTAGGCTCTTCATCCATTCCCAGCACCACAAAGTCAGTAGGAATCTCAGCTTGTCCAATTTTGATGGGCAAATTCTCTAGTAGAACATGAGACAATCTAGTAGTCCTATCAGCCAATAATAAGCGGAGGTTGCATGACTTGTATTCGTTGAATCCTAGCCTCTGAGCTATAGAGAGTGGCATGAGGCTTACTGAAGCACCAAGGTCACATATGCACTTTTTGAAGGCCAATGGACCTAGAGAACAAGGCAAAGTGAAAGAACCAGGGTCCTCTAGCTTCTTTGGGATAATCATCTTCTGAATAACAGCTTTTCATTCATGAATAACCCCACATATGCCATGCACTACCCTGTCATCTTCCAGAGCCTTAGCTTGAGCTCCTTTAGCTATCTCCTCCTTCTCTTTGGTCCTTTCTGTTACCAAATCAGTTAAAAACTTTTGATATTGAGGCACAAGTGCAAATGCATCAAGCAAAGGCATCCTAAGTTCAATCTCCTTGACTTGGTTTTCGAACAGAGTTTTATACTTCTCAGTAAGCTACTTCTTAAACCTCACTGAAAATGGTAGAGGTGGCTTGTATGGTGGAGGAATGAATCTCACAGATTTATCCTTGGGAGCAACGGGTTCTTTAGTACCTTCAGGATCAGATTGCTTGGCTGACTTAATTGGATCCTTGAGCACTTCGACAGGATCCTTTATCTGAACTTCATATTGAACAAAATCCTCCCCATCTAAACTCTCAGTGTCCTCAGTGAGCCGTACATCTACAGCTTGGGTGGTGATGGCATGGATAGTAGCATAGTCCTTAGGGTTTTGAACTGCTTTTCCAGGTAGTTGGCCAGTTGTTGGGGTAGAAGTAGAAACAGTCTTGCCTTCCATATACTTGATCTTGGAGTTAAGAGCTTCAAACTTGACATTCAAATCATTGTAAGAACATTCCATCCGCTGACTGAGTTCAGCAAACTTCTTAGCAGTATCCAGAGAACCACTAGCTTGACCTTGAAGAAGTTGTTGCAGCATGTGTTTCATTTCTTGATCTGGAGCTTGAGTAGGTTGAACTTGTAGAGGTAAAAATCCTAGTGGTGGTCCGGAAGGAGCGTGAGAACTTTGCTGGAACTGTTGCTTAGGCACGAATCCTTGATTGTAAGGAACAAAAGGTTTTTGCGGACCTTGGTGTTGCTGCTGAGGAGGGTACACCTGATCTTGTGGATTTGTAACATTGGTGCTCTGGTAAGACAAATTGGGGTTCGTCTTGTAGGGGTTATAACCCTTGTTGTATCCACCTTGATTTTGGACGTAGTTGATTGCTTCAGACTGCTCACCCTTCACATCCTGAACTTGAAAAGGGTCATCTTCAGATACAAAATGGATATTCTGCTGCTGACTTAGCAAGAGGCGGTCAAGCTTGTCATTGACATTCTTAAGGTCCCTCTTGTACTTCTCCTCAGACCCAGCATCACCTCTAACTGTGCGGTTGTAGTCTTCATTGTAGTTACCATCAGATTGGGTGAGATTCTCAACCAGTTGCCATCCTTCATCAACGTCTTTGTTCAGGAAGTTACCGTTAGAAGCAGTGTCAAGCAGCATGGGAATTTTTGGAAGTAGACCACGGTATAGAGTGCTTAGCATTGACTCATTGTTGAAACCATGGTGTGGGCACTGGCTGTGATAACCCTTGAAACGCTCCCAGGCTTCACAGAATGATTCTGAGCTCTTCTGAGTAAAGCTAGAAATATCATTCATGAGACGTGCTGTTCTGGAGTTGGAGAAGAACTTGGCCAAGAATGCTTTCTTGCAACCATCCCAAGTGGTTATTGATCCCTTGGGAAGGTTTTTCTCCCATTGATGAGCTTTGTCTCCCAGGGAGAATGGGAAGAGGCGCAACTTGTAACCATCCTCACTCTTGCCATTGATCTTGGTGAGACTGCACAGACGGTCGAACTCATCCAAATGGTCTAGTGGATCCTCCATAGGCAACCCATGAAACTTGTTTCCCTGGATCATGGAGATCAGACTACCTTTGATTTCGAAGTTGTTGTTCTACACGGTGGGAGGGACGATTCCAGCACGCTGAGTATGAGTATTCGGTGCATCCCCAGCACCAATGTTTTGCGGTCTCGAATTTGGTTCATTATGTTGTTCCATAGTAACTGGTGCGGGATGATCAGTGAGTTGTCTAGCTTGTCATGGTCTTTGTAACCGATTGATGTCGTCGATAGCAGGAAGGAGGTTCTGATGTCCTCTTGATCTAGTGTGCATGCAATGTTGCAATCAACAGGTTCCTTAGATACAAAACAAACAAGCAGACAACCAAAACAAGTCAGTTTTCAGAATGATAAGTGTAATAGAACTTAATCTTGCAAAACTTGAAATCTTAAATGTAGCAAAACGAATCCCAAATGGCAACGGCGCCAAATTGAAACTAGGATTTTTGTATGTCCTAGCATGTTCAATTAACCTTATGCAGTTGTGATACTTAAGGTGTCAATCCAGTTGGGAAACTTTACTAAGAATTTAGATGCAATCAAGCAATCACAAGTCAAGCCAGTTCAGAGAGTGATTTTATGTCTAACAATCCTAGAGTGATCAAAATGCAAAACAAAAATGAGTGACAAAACTAGAAACGAAAATATATGACAAGAAGCGAAAATGAATAAAAATAGAAACGAGTCTAAGCATGAACTAAAAGGCAAGAAACGAAACAGTCTCAGGAATGTAATAAAAATCAGAAAGAAAGAGATCCGAAGGATGGGAGTAATTGATGTCGGTTGAGTATCCTAGTCTATAGAGTATTTAACATGCCACAAGCAAACCATCCCTAAACAATGAATATCACTTCTTAGCTAATCCACTCTCTTGACAGAAGCTACTCAAACTAAACCACTTCCAAACCTAGCTCTCGCTAGAGAAACATGATCAAACATGGCGTGAAAAACAAGTTCATTCACGTCAACAAACATCCTAGACAACTAATCTTTTAGGCTTGGAACGTAAGTCTCTAGCACTAGTTGGTCAGACATTTCATCGAACCCCTTTTGGGTGTGGAAACGTCTAAAACCTAGTTCCAATTGATCAGAGAAAAACAAGTATTTCTAACTCTAGTCCAGAAGGGAATCATACAATCAAAGCTTAAACACTCTACATCCTAAGATCCTCCACCTAATCTATCACATCCTCAAGAACTACCACACTACTCAGATCCGAAAATCATCATTAATGATGCAAACACAGAAAACATTGAAACAAGCATTATTGGGTAGATAAAAATAAGATAAACAACTTTGTAGAAGGAATCAAATGCAAAATCTGAATAAATCTCAAAGATATCGGAATACAAGTCTAAGAACATATTTTGTGGCTAGGTTAAAACCTTCTGGGAAAGAAAACAATACAAGATAAAAGATAAGATGTCCCCGTAGAGGCTTAACAAAATGTATATATATTAGTCCAACATGGAAAGCTCTAAAATTAAAACAACAAGGTAAAGAGTCGGTTTGGGAATTCCCTGAAGCGTGTGAGACCAAACGTCTTTCTTCCTGACATTTGCGATCGAATCTGTGGTTGTCGAAGTGAATGCAATGTCATCGTGGCTCGACCTAGGTGGCTCGAGTGAAGTCGACTCGAACGGTGATGGTGTTGGCTTGATTGAAGCCAGCTGTAGTGCGTGGCGTGTGAGAGTGGCTCGGTCGGACCGCTGGGATGCGTGGCGAGTGAGAGTGGCTCGGTCGGACCGCTTGGGTGCGTGGCGAGTGAGAGTGGCTCGAGCGTGGTGTATACGCATCCACTAAAACGATGATAACTCTTGAACCACATCTTCGATTGGCTTGAAATAAACGGCGTTGGAAAGATAACTCAATTCCCTACAACTTTGATGAAGACGTCAAAAGCTAAATCCCATTCGAGTGGAACGGCTCGAACGGATGGATTGGTTGACACTTCACGGTTGACGCTTCCTGGAGATGGCTCGGTTGACGCTTCCCGGAGATGGCTTGGTTGATGCTTCATGGGGATGGCTCGGTTGACGCTTCTGGGAGTGTTGTGGGATTGGCTCGAGAGACGGTTCCTGTAGTGTTGTGAGATTGGCTTGAGAGAAGGTTCTGGGAGTGTTGTGAGATTGGCTCAAGAGACGGTTCTGGGAGTGTTGTGAGATTGGCTCGAGAGACGATTTCGGGAATGTTGTTGAAACAAGATTTTGTATGTGTGAGTGAATGATGATGAATGTATGTAATGGTGAGATATGAATGAATGGATGGTAAGGTGTTTCAATTCCCCTTATGCAGTTGCAGTATAAGAGGTGTCAATCCTATCTGAGTGTTTGTGAACAATTAAGACATGTATATGAGACTAAGTCAAGCCAAATGTAAGGGTTGTTTGTCACTAACAATCCTAAGATGAAAATGAAAAATGCAGAAAGTAAACTACAAGAACTAGATGCTAAATGTAAATGGAACAGAATGATTATGACTTATATGAAGCTAGAACAGAAATAGAAACTACAATAAATAAACTAATGCAAGACAATAATGAACAGGACAATAAGTAAATGCAACAGAAATGCAAACAGAATGAGACTAGAGATAAGACAGGACAACTATAAATCATAAACCAGCTAGGGAAGGACTCGAGCAAGCACTCGATCGAGTGTAGATCGAGTGCAGGGTCGAGCTGGACTAAACGCAAAAACAGAGCAACACAATAAAAACAGAGCAATGCAGAAATGAATCAAACAACAAGCAAGCAACAGGATTAAGACTTAAAAATCAATAAACAAAGAAGGTCCTAAGGAGGGATTCATGGGCTGAACTAATCATTGTGGTTATCTAACTTGGTCAACAAATCTCAAGCAAACTATGAGCTAATCTCTAGACATATAAATCTAAGACAAGTTTCATCCACTCTCATGGCAAGAAACAATCAAACCTATGCATCTCTAGACTTGTTCTCACATAGTAAAGAGTCTACACAAGCAGGCATTAAGCAATACATCTCAAACCAAACAAGACCTCTAATCTCTTAGCAAGCCTAATGGTAAGCTCTAGATCTAGCCTTATCTATGCTTCTTAAACATTGGTGTGATGCTAAGAGAAATCAAACCCTACCTTCTCAGATATAGGATCAGCATTAAGAACATCTAGCCTACAAGAGATCTACAACAATCAAGATTGACCAAATCAAACAAACCACAAGATCAATCCAGCCTAACCCATCCTCAAGATCCTAGAGAACTACTCACAAGAACACATGATGAACAAAGTCAAAAACCCAGAAAAATACGAAACTTGCATCATTAGAAAGATGAAACAAAGATCTATAATATTGGAGAAAGAATCAAACTCGAATTCTCAATATTAAGAAAGTTATGGAACCAACAATATTGAAGAATTTAGTCTTTTTTCCTTAAAAACAAGTACAAGATCTAAGAAAAATAAAAGTGCAAAAGGAATAATTCCCAAAAGGGTAAAAACTAGTTTTAGAGAATATCTAAAAAGCTGGACTGGTGGCTGCAGGTACAAGACTTTATATAGGAGAGGGAGTGGAAGCCCTAAAAATACTAAAAGACAAAACAGTCAACGGCTCGGTCAACTCGACCTGTGCTCGGTCGAGTGGCAGGTCGAGCTGGCTTCTCTCGTGCATCCTCCACTCGGTCGAGTCCTCTTCAGCACACGGTCGAGTGTCTGGTCGAGTGTGCGGTCGAGTTAGACTCTGGACCTTGGTTCTTCAGCCTTAACTCTCTTGCTTTCCCTTCATGATTGCTTCACTTCTCCTCAACATTGCTTCCATGCTCCTTAAGCTCCAAAATCACCTGATTATGCATGAAAAGATGCAAATGCAATGCAACTAAACTCTAATGCATGATTAGTCCTAAGGCTATGCAATAATGTTGAAAATGGCTAGCAAAAGATGCAAAAGATGTGAATAAACTAAGGGAAAACATGGTAAAATATATGAACATCAACACCCCCAAACTTAGTCTTTGCTTGCCCTCAAGCAAATAAACAAGACATAAGAAGGTAGGTGAGGTTTGAAAGTGGGATCTCAGCTCCTAAAGCTTGCAAATAGACCATCTAGAATCAATGTCCAAGTTGCTAGTACTATGATGCAAGTTGAATGAGCTGTACTTAAAGACTTTAGACAAGCATATCACAACATTTACTGATTTGAGCCTAGGATATCCACATACATTCAAATCAACCATTTCCTTTAACATTAATTAATCAAGAACATGAATCAATTCTATGCAATGCTTAAAACTCATTTGGCTTGGAGATAAAGATTTTGAGACAATGATGGTCTCTTTTTAGAGTGGAGCTTGTCAATATCAAGGTTCTCTCATAAAATGGATTGAGCTTTAGAAGAATGCTAAAGGTAAGAACACTTAGACACATACAAAAACAAAACCTTGTCTACCCAAAGGTACCCAAAGTGTTTATCCTATCAATCTAAACCCAAATGATCCTAGTGCTACCCTTTAACTTCTTCTTTTCTCTTTCACCCTTTTCTCTTTTGGTTTTCAAGTCTTAGGAGAGGTTTCTTATTTGATCTTTCTAGTGGGATGGGGGATTCTTACTTATTTGCTATGGTTCTCTTTTCTTCTTATTCTTAAGACATACAAGCTTTTTGCTAGACTTTTCTTTTCTTTCTTTTCTTTTCTTTAACTAGAACCATCTTCAACAATTTTTTACTTCCCATCCTTTCATTAGACTTTGCTTAAACACATTCTCCTCTTAAAGACTCTACCTTTTTTTCTTTCTCTTTTTCCTCTTTTCCTTTCAAAACAGCCAAGTTCCAAACCCAACAAGTGAACCACCTAGTCCTATCTAGTTTGAAAAATGCAAACTAGAACTACACAAGGTTTTACTCTTGTCAGTTCAAACCTAACACTTTCTACCAAGCTCAATCCCAAAAATAGGCCTCACACACACAAGAATAAACATGGCTTGAAAGAAGGGTTGGTTAAGGGGTAGGGGAACTGATTTTAAAGGTTTAATCAGCTACTTGGATCAACAAGAGTGGTAAAAAGGAGAAAGATGATCCAAATATGTATATGGTATCCATGAATTTAAAGCAATGCACACATTGATAATTAAAATTCAATATTAGGTTCTTATAAATAGGAAATGGTATCAAGTCACAACATGCTTCAATATAGACCAAATGCAATGCAGGAATTCAAGGGTTGGTTCAATCTTATGCTTCTAACTACTCATGGCATTGATCCTAGTCTAGTGAATAAGCAAGCTAACAAGAAAAACTCATCATAGATCCCTAATGCAAATATTACACAATCCTATATGAAACATGCTAAACAAGATCCTAATATGCAATGCAAACTACATGAACACTCTTTTTTTATAAAGATTTTTGCAAAAAAAATTTAAATTTTTAAGGTTTTTCTATGCCTTAGATGCTATGCAAATACTAATATAAAGATGCTAAAAATTTGAAATAAGAACACAAAACAAAATGTCAAATGCTATCTCAAACCTTCCCCCAAACTTAAATCACACAGTCCTTTGTGTGAAAGAAATTTGTAAGAGGATTCAAGATCAAAAACAAAACATAATATGAGATGCAATGGTATTTACAAGTGAAGGTAATAGTGGTACCTCAAGGGTTGTGGAAGAAGTTGTCCACATCCTCTTGCATGCTGTCAAAGGAGTAGTTGGGGTCTTGTTGGTGACTTGGAGATGGAGATTGGAGCAGCTCGACGACGGCGATCGACCGGCACTCGGTCGAGTGCGTGCTCGAGTGGGGGGGTCGAGCTGGACCGCGTGTGTCCCTCTCCTCTTCTGTTTAGACTCCCTTGCTTTCCTGACCATGAAAACACCAAAACAAAAGTCAAAATACCAAAATCCTAAGCAATATATATAGAGATACCTTAGGGACTTCCTCCCGAGTGAGCTTGTTTAGAGTCACTAAGCTTGACTTTTATAGCTCTTCAAGCTTGAGGGGCATCCTTGAGAAGCATTGTGCACTTCTCATGTGTCTCCTTCTCTCCGAAATATTTTTTAACTCTCTGCCCATTGACTGTAAACTCACTACCATCTTTGTTGAGAAGTGTGACAGCTCCATATGGTAAAATCTTCTTTATTTCAAAAGGACCTCCCCATCTACTTTTCAACTTCCCAGGGAATAACTTGAGTTTTGAATTGTAAAGCAAGGCTTGATCTCCAGGCTTAAAGTCCTTTATGAGAATCTTCTTATCATGGAAGGCCTTAGTCCTTTCCTTGTAGATTTTGGAGTTTTCATAAGCTTCCAATCTAATCTCCTCAAGTTCATGCAAATCAAGGCTTCTCTTAGCTTGTGCTGTTTCAAGATCCAAGTTCAGAAGTTTGATTGCCCATAGAGCCTTGTACTCAACTTCAACTGGAAGGTGACAAGACTTTCCATACACAAGCTGGAATGGGGTTCTTCCTATAGGAGTTTTAAAAGCTGTTCTATAAGCCCAAAGTGTTTCATCAAGCTTACTAGACCAATCCTTCCTTGTTGCTCCTACTATTCTTGATAGAATGGTCTTGATCTGTTTGTTTGACACCTCAACTTGCCCACTTGTCTGAGGGTGATAGGCTGTAGACATCTTGTGCTTAACTCCATATTTCCTTAGCATTCCATCAAAGATCTTGTTGATGAAGTGTGTTCCTCCATCACTTATCACAACCCTTGGGATTCCATACCTTGGGAAGATTATAGTTTTGAAAAGTTTAAGAACTACCTTGTGATCATTAGTGGGGCGAGCAATGGCTTCCACCCATTTGGAGACATAGTCCACTGCCATTAAGATGTAGACATTCCCATTTGAAGGGGGATTATAAGGTCCCATGAAATCAATTCCCCACACATCAAATATCTCAACTTCAAGAATTGGATTTTGAGGCATCTCATTCCTTCTTATGATATTTCCCATTCTTTGGCAAGCATCACACTTTATGATGAACTTATGAGTGTCCTTGAATAATGTAGGCCACCATAGGCCAGCTTGCAAGACTTTCTGTGCTGTCTTGAAAGTTGCAAAATGTCCTCCATAAGCAGAGCCATGACAATATCCTAACACTCCTTCAACTTCTTTTTCTACTATGCACCTTCTAAACAATCCATCTGATCCCTTCTTGTATAAGTAAGGTTCATCCCAATAGTATCCATTGATGTCTTTGAGGAGCTTCTTTTTCCTATAGGGGTCCATGTCTGCTGGGATTTCCTCACACACCTTGTAATTGACAATATCAGCATACCAAGGCAGATCCTCACTCTCTAGTGTCATCCACTCTTCCATCTCGTCCTGCTCGATCGGGCACCCGAACAGACTCGGCCGAGTGCCTGTTCGAGTGGTTGGTCGAGTTGTGAGCCGTGTTGCCCCAATCAGCATCAGTTTTTCCTCAGGCATTGAATCATCAGTTGGAATCTCCTCTTCTATCCTCATCCTGGACAAGTGGTCAGCTACTCCATTCTCTATCCCCTTTTTATCAACTATTTCCATGTCAAACTCTTGAAGAAGCAAAATCCATCTCAACAACCTTGGTTTTGTATTCTTCTTTAAGTAGATGTGCCTTAAAGCAGCATGATCAGTGTACACAATTACCTTGGACCCTACTAAGTAGCTTCTGAATTTTTCAAAGGCAAATACCACTGCTAGGAGCTCTTTCTCTGTTGTTGAATATCTTCCTTGAGTTTCATCCAAGGTTCTACTTGCATAATGGATCACATGCAGCCTCTTGTCTTTTTCTGTCCTAGGACTGCTCCTACTGCAAAGTCTGAAGCATCACACATAATCTCAAATGGAAGATCCCAGTTAGGAGCTTGGACTATTGGAGCTGAAATCAAAGCAGCCTTGATCTCCTTGAAAGCCTTCAAGCAATCTTCATCAAAGTTGAACTCAGTTTCCTTGCAAAGCAACCTTGTCAAATGGCCTAGCTATCTTTGAAAAATCCTTGATGAATCTTCTATAAAACCCAGCATGACCAAGAAAACTCCTTATGTCCTTGACTGTTTTTGGTGGTTGAAGTTGAACCATGACTTCAATCTTTGCCTTATCAACCTCAATCCCTTTCTCTGAAATCTTATGACCAAGAACTATCCCTTCTTCAACCATGAAGTGACACTTTTCCCAATTCAAGACTAGGTTTGTCTCTTCACATCTTTTTAAAACCCTGCATAAATTATCAAGACAAGAAGAAAAGGAGTCTCCATAGACAGAGAAGTCATCCATAAACACTTCAACAACATCCTCAATGAGATCAGAGAAGATAGACATCATGCATCTTTGAAAATTTGCTGGAGCATTACATAATCCAAATGGCATTCTTCTATAGGCAAAAGTACCATATGGACATGTGAATGTTGTCTTCTCTTGATCATTAGGATGAATAGAAATCTGGAAAAATCCAGAATATCCATCCAAGAAACAGTAGTGAGTGTGATTAGCTAACCTTTCTAGCATTTGATCAATGAAAGGAAGGGGAAAATGATCTTTCCTAGTAGCTGAATTAAGCTTTCTATAATCAATGCACATTCTATGCCCTGTAATGGTTCTAGTTGGAATTAATTCATCATGATCATTCTTTACTACAGTGATTCCTCCTTTTTTTGGAACACAATGTACTGGTGAAACCCAAGTACTATCAGAGATAGGATAGATTACACCAGCATCAAGCAACTTAAGGATCTCTTTCTTAACTACTTCTTTTAGGTTGGGGTTTAACCTTCTTTGGGGTTCAATGCTGGAGTAAGATTCATTTTCAAGATGGATTCTATGCATGCAAAGACTAGGTGAAAGGCCTTGAATGTCATCCAAAGTATAACCAATGGCTCTCCTATACTTCCTTAGCTCAACAACTAGCAAATCAAGTTTTTTCTTACTCAATTTAGCATTTACTATAACAGGATAAGTAGAGTTCTCACCTAGAAAAACGTACCTTAGCCCAGATGGGAGAGGTTTGAGCTCTACTTTTGGTGCCTTTAGTTCGGACCAATCATCTGCGTAGGACTTGGCGTTGCACTCAGTCGAGTGGCTTTGGTGCTCGGTCGAGTGCGTGCTCGAGCTGACGGTCGAGCTATCTGAAGTTGCTATTTGAACTGACCAGACTTCCTCTCTTTGTGCAGGTAATCCCTCAAAAACCTCTGGATGATCTGATTCTCTACAGGAGTCCAATATTTCTTCATAGGCCTTGGTTTCCTTATGAATGAATCCTTCCTCTCCACTTTTTGTTAAAGCAGTCCTAAGGTGATCTTGTTCAGCTAGTTCTTCCATCAATTCTCCTGATAATTTTTCCATCTCTTCAGTCCAAAAGACTTGCCCTCCAATGGTTGGTTTCTTCATAGCTTCTACAATGTCAAATGTCATTTTGAGGTCCTCTCCCAGGTTAAGATCAATCTTCCCTTGTCTCACATCAATTATTGCTCCTGCTGTAGCTAGGAAAGGTCTCCCTAATATCAAAGGGTCTTTTGGTTCTTCATCCATTTCCAAGACTACAAAGTCTGTTGGGACTTCTACTGCTCCAATTCTAACTGGTAGGTCCTCCAAAACACCATGTGGTAGTCTTATTGATCTATCAGCTAAGATCAAGGATATATTGCATGGCTTGTACCTTGTAAACCCTAGGCGCTTAGCAACTGATAGAGGCATTAGGCTTACTGAGGCTCCCAAATCACATAGGCATCTGTTGAAGGTTAAAAGGCCTATAGAGCAAGGTAGAGTAAAGGAACCAGGATCTCTTAGCTTTTGAGGATTCACTTGCTTTGTGATGATAGCACTACACTCTTGGCTAAGAATCACCATCCCCTGAACTTCTTTGATCCTTTCCATCACAGCATCTTTCAAGAATTTCTGGTAAGGAGGAATCATCACAAAGGCATCTATTATAGGCGATCTAAGCTCAATCTCTCTAACTTGTTTGTCAAACAATGCCTTGTATTTCTCAACCATCTGCTTCTTAAATCTTCCTGGAAAAGGTAGTGGAGGCTTGTAAGGAGGAGGAATGAACCGGACTTCTTTTTCGTTGGAAGTAACTGGCTTAGTTTTTTCCAGAGAGGCTGCTCGATCGGGTACTCGATCACACACTCGATCGAGTGAGTGGTCGAGTAGCTGGTCGAGTTCGACATCGTTTTCATTTTGAGTCTCTTCTTGTTGAAAACTCTCCCCTTCTTGATCACCACTGTCCTTAGTGTCTGGTAACGCTCCCTCTCTTGTTGGTAGAAACCTTCCACTGCGTAGATTGATAGCATGTGCAGATTCTATAGAGTGCATAATGGCCTTGCTTTTGCTGTTTGGGGCATTAGCTAGTTGGTTCTCCATGGTCTCAATCCTGGAAGTTAGTGTGTCAAACTTGGCATGGAGTTCATTGTAAGCATCTGATATCCTCCTGTTTAACTCAGCAAATCTGTTTGCTGCCTCAATCTTTCCTTGTGTTTGCCCAATCAACAACTGTTGCATCATAGCTCTTAAGTCTTGTTCTTGGCCTTGGTTAGTCTGAAACCCTGGTGGGGGACACAACTGAGGCTGGAACACTTGATGTTGTTGTTTGGGGACATCGTTTTCATTTTGAGTCTCTTCTTGTTGAAAACTCTCCCCTTCTTGATCACCACTGTCCTTAGTGTCTGGTAACGCTCCCTCTCTTGTTGGTAGAAACCTTCCACTGCGTAGATTGATAGCATGTGCAGATTCTATAGAGTGCATAATGGCCTTGCTTTTGCTGTTTGGGGCATTAGCTAGTTGGTTCTCCATGGTGTCAATCCTGGAAGTTAGTGTGTCAAACTTGGCATGGAGTTCATTGTAAGCATCTGATATCCTCCTGTTTAACTCAGCAAATCTGTTTGCTGCCTCAATCTTTCCTTGTGTTTGCCCAATCAACAACTGTTGCATCATAGCTCTTAAGTCTTGTTCTTGACCTTGGTTAGTCTGAAACCCTGGTGGGGGACACAACTGAGGCTGGAACACTTGATGTTGTTGTTTGGGGACATAGTTTTGTTGCTGTTGAGGCTCTTGAGGTGGATACACTTGGTCTTGTGGATTAGCTATATTGGTGCTCATATAGGAGAGGTTGTTGTTCTTGAACCCTCCTTGGTTGTAGCCTTTGAATCCACCCTGGTTTTGCATGTAACAGAGCTCAGCAAATTCAGTCTCCCCCTCTTGAACTGGAACCTCTTCTTCACCAATGAAGTGAATAGACTTTTGTTGGCTAAGAAGGATCTTGTCAAGCTTCTCATTGACCATCTTCAAGTCCTTCTTGTACTTGTCCTCTTGATCAGTTGATGATGACCTTATGGTTCTGTCATAGTCCTCATTATAGTTGCCATCTGACTGAGCAAGATTCTCAACTAATTCCCAGCATTCTTCCATATTCTTGTTAAGGAAGTTGCCATTAGAGGCTGTGTCAAGAAGCATCCTGATCTTGGGAAGCACTCCTCTATACAATGTGCTAAGTAGGGACTCATTGCTGAAGCCATGGTGAGGACACTGAGTCTGAAATCCTTTGAACCTCTCCCAAGCTTCACAAAACTTTCATTGTTTCTTTGAGCAAACCCAGAAATTTCATTCCTCAATCTAGCAGTCCTTGCATTTGAGAAGAATTTTGCCAAGAAAGCCTTCTTGCAAGCATTTCATGTGGTTATTGCTCCAGTAGGAAGAGTCTTCTCCCAAAGGTGTGCCTTGTCTCCAAGTGAGAATGGGAAGAGCCTCAACTTGAATCCATCTTCAGTCACTCCATTAATCTTGGTAAGACCACAGATTCTGTCAAACTCATCAAGGTGATCTAGTGGATCCTCCATTGGCAACCCATGGAACTTGTTGGCTTGAATCATGGAGATCAATCCACTCTTAGTCTCAAAATTATTATTAGGAACTGTAGGAGGCACAATACTAGCTCTTTGGTTGTGTGTGTTGGGTGCATCTCCAGCACCAATGTGCCTAGGTCTCTGCTCATGGTTTGCTTGTTGCTCCATGATGACTTGATCCTCTTGCTGAACTTGAACTACTCTTCTTCTCTGATGTCTCAAACCTTTTTGCAGCCTATGGATGTTGTCAAGAGGCTTTTGAAGATTGTCTTTCCCATTAGACCTTGTGTGCATCAACAGACACAAGTACAGACTCGAACAGGTACACAGTTGAGCTCAGGCTCGTGTAGGCGGTTAAGGCGACTGGGAAGTGGTGTCCAAATAGAGACGGCTTTTGACTCGATCAGGTGCTCGATCACTGCTCGGTCGAGTGGTGGTCGAGTGGTTGGTCGAGTGGGTACCTGAAACTCAAGACAACCCAGCAACAAAAGATTCGAATCCAGCAACTTCACAAGTGTATAAACGAACTTAATCTTAGACTAATATGGATCCTAAATGTCACCAAAACACACTGAAATGGGCAACGGCGCCAAATTGAAACAAGGATTTTTGTATGTGTGGGTGAATGATGATGAATGTATGTAATGGTGAGATATGAATGAATGGATGGTAAGGTGTTTCAATTCCCCTTATGCAGTTGCAGTATAAGAGGTGTCAATCCTATCTGAGTGTTTGTGAACAATTAAGACATGTATATGAGACTAAGTCAAGCCAAATGTAAGGGTTGTTTGTCACTAACAATCCTAAAATGAAAATGCAAAATGCAGAAAGTAAACTACAAGAACTAGATGCTAAATGTAAATGGAACAGAATGATTATGACTTATATGAAGCTAGAACAGAAATAGAAACTACAATAAATAAACTAATGCAAGACAATAATGAACAGGACAATAAGTAAATGCAACAGAAATGCAAATAAAATGAGACTAGAGATAAGACAGGACAACTACAAATCATAAACCAAAGTTCTGGGGAAGAACTCGAGCAAGCACTCGATCGAGTGTAGATCGAGTGCAGGGTCGAGCTGGACTAAACGCAAAAACAGAACAACACAATAAAAACAGAGCAATGCAGAAACGAATCAAACAACAAGCAAGCAACAGGATTAAGACTTAAAAATCAATAAACAAAGAAGGTCCTGAGGAGGGATTCATGGGCTGAACTAATCATTGTGGTTATCTAACTTGGTCAACAAATCTCAAGCAAACTATGAGCTAATCTCTAGACATATAAATCTAAGACAAGTTTCATCCACTCTCATGGCAAGAAACAATCAAACCTATGCATCTCTAGACTTGTTCTCACATAGTAAAGAGTCTACACAAGCAGGCATTAAGCAATACATCTCAAACCAAACAAGACCTCTAATCTCTTAGCAAGCCTAATGGTAAGCTCTAGATCTAGCCTTATCTATGCTTCTTAAACATTGGTGTGATGCTAAGATGCTTGAAATCAAACCCTACCTTCTCAGATATAGGATCAGCATTAAGAACATCTAGCCTAGAAGAGATCTACAACAATCAAGCTTGACCAAATCAAACAAACCACAAGATCAATCCAGCCTAACCCATCCTCAAGATCCTAGAGAACTACTCACAAGAACACATGATGAACAAAGTCAAAAACCCAGAAAAATACGAAACTTGCATCATTAGAAAGATGAAACAAAGATCTATAATATTGGAGAAAGAATTAAACTCGAATTCTCAATATTAAGAAAGTTATGGAACCAACAATATTGAAGAATTTAGTCTTTTCTCCTTAAAAACAAGTACAAGATCTAAGAAAAATAAAAGTGCAAAAAGAATAATTCCCAAAAGGGTAAAAACTAGGTTTAGAGAATATCTAAAAAGCTGGACTCTTTTGGTGGCTGCAGGTACAAGGCTTTATATAGGAGAGGGAGTGGAAGCCCTAAAAATACTAAAAGACAAAACAGTCAATGGCTCGGTCAACTCGACCTGTGCTCGGTCGAGTGGCAGGTCGAGCTGGCTTCTCTCGTGCATCCTCCACTCGGTCGAGTCCTCCTCAGCACACGGTCGAGTGTCTGGTCGAGTGTGCGGTCGAGTTGGACTCTGGACCTTGGTTCTTCAGCCTTAACTCTCTTGCTTTCCCTTCATGATTGCTTCACTTCTCCTCAGCATTGCTTCCATGCTCCTTAAGCTCCAAAATCACATGATTATGCATGAAAAGATGCAAATGCAATGCAACTAAACTCTAATGCATGATTAGTCCTAAAGCTATGCAATAATGGTGAAAATGGCTAGCAAAAGATGCAAAAGATGTGAATAAACTAAGGGAAAACATGGTAAAATATATGAACATCAGTTGTGCAGCAGATGGGTCGAGCGATGCGTTCCCGACCTCACCTAGATACCTGAAATACTCCGAAATGCACAATGTATGCAAGGATGATGCAAGAACTACCTAGACATGCAAAGTGTACAGAAAGGACTAGAAAATGAAGCAAAACAATGAGTTATCCTAGCTAAATGCATGATAAATATATGCTAGGGAGAGACAAAATATAGATATATCTGGTGAGTTTTCTGTAATTTTGTGCTTATGTGGTTGTTTTTTTGAGTTCTCTGTGGTTATTAGTGGCTGCTATGGCTGGGTTTTGGCTCCTGGGGATGCATGGAGCGGATTGGAGAAGATTGGAGACGAGATTTGGAGTTTCTGATTGAAGGAAATCGATGCTCGGCATCAGTGTCGATCGACACCAGTTGGGGTGTCGGTCGACACCAACGCGAGGACGGCTCGATAACTTTGGCGAGTATCGATTGACACCATGTGGAGGTGTCGGTCGACACAAACTAGGGGAATATCGAGCATGGTGTCGGTCGACACCCTTCTTCAGTTTCGACGGATGATGCGATGCTTTGTATATTGCCTGGTTTGTTTATTTGTTTGTTATTTGTGGCATGTAAAGATCTTATTGCTTGTGTGTATAGCCCAGTAGATGGGAGGATTGCCTCACTGAGTGTTTATAAAATACTCATGCATCTCAATTTGTGTTTGTGGTGCAGGTAAAGGCAAAGTGTGATCGTGGAATCAAGGCAATGAAGAGGAGGGTGTTCTAGGGACTCGATTGGATGTTGTCTGGCATTGCTAGGTTGCTAGAGTTGGATCATTAGAGCATTGCTACGTTGCTGGTTTTACGTTTCCTGATGATTGGTTATTGGATTATTGTTATACTTTGATATTGGTTATTTATTATTGGATATTTGTTGATTAATGTTATTGTTTCTGTTATCCGCTGTTGTGTGTTTGTGGTTAGGTGGCTAGTGGGTATGGGACCACTAGTTGTAGAGTATTTATTATTATTATTTATTATTTTAAGAAAAAAAAACGGGTCGGGTCGTTTCAGTTCCACTTAATGACTCCGCTGCTATCTCAGATGAGAGCTCTAATGAATTTGATCTTCGTACTGAACCGTTTGGTCGTGGTCTTCGAAAACCACGTTAAACCTTATGTTACTTACTCAACACGTCACGTTAAAATCCTCATCTCTCTCAAGCCTACGTCTTCTCCAGCATCTTCAGGTACTTTTTTCTATCCTATATCACATTATGTATCATGTGACAACTTTAGTTCTGACCATCAAAAGATTCTTGCAGCTTCGACTATGGTCGATGAACCTGTTACTTATAAGGAAGCTGTTCAAATACTAGAATGGCGTGAAGGTATGCGCAAAGAGATAGAACTTAACGAGATTTGGGCGCTTGAACGTCTGCCGCCTGGCATTAAAGCTCTTGGTTCTAAATGGGTGTATCGTCTTAAGTTTAATTCGGATGGTACACTTGAATGGTATAAGCCGCGGTTAGTTGCACTTGGTAATCACTAGAAAGAAGGTGTTTATTTTTCCGAAACGTTTGCACCTGTTGCTAAACTGTCAACAGTTCGTACCTTACTTGGTGTTGCTTCGGTTAAGAATTGGGAACTTTACCAAATGGATGTTCACAATGCTTTCTTACATAGTGATCATGACGAGGACATCTACATCAAACCACCTCCGGTTTTCCTTCCAGCTGATCCATCTCTTGTATGCAAACTTTAAATGTCTATCAATTTTCTTCGATAGGCCCCTCGTTGCTGTTTTTCCAAGTTGTCTACCGCTCTTCTTGACTATGGGTTTGTTCATTCTCACAAAGACAATTCTCTATTTACCTATAAGCGTGGAGTCGTTGTACTTCATGTACTTGTCTATGTTGATGACTTAATCGTTTGTGGTGCTGATTATGTGGTTCTCGCATTGTTTAAAGCCTATTTGAGTCGGTGTTTCAAGATGAAAGATCTTTGAATGTTGAAGTATTTTCTTGGCATCGAAGTTTCTCGTGGACCTGATGGCATTTTTTATCTTAACAATAAATATTGTCTTGATATTATTGATGAGTGTGATCTTTTAGGTTCTTGTCCGGTTGATACTCCTTTGGAGCAGAATCATAAGTTGTTATCTTCTAAGAGTTAACTGTACTCGGAGCCGGCACAATATCGTTGTCTGGTTGGGCGTCTTGTTTATCTTACTTATACTCACCCTGAGCTGAGTTATGCTGTAAACATTCTTGCACAATTCATGCAGACCCCGCTTGTGGATCATTGGGATGCATCTCAACGCTTGTTTGTTACTTATATTCTTTACCCCGACAAGGTGTCATTCTTTCTTCCACGGCTCATCTTCAAGTAAACACCTATTGTGATTCTGATTTTAATACATGTCCAACTACTAGGCGGTCTCTTAATTGTTATATAGTTATGCTTGGCGAATGTTGGCTCAAGGAAGCAGAGTATCGAGTCATAGCTATGACTTGTACGAAGCTTTTGTGGCTCATGGAAATCTTACAGTTATTTGGCGCGGAACACACTCAGCCTATGTGTTTATTTAGTGATAGTCAAGAAGTTCTTCATATTGCCGTGAATTCAGTATTTCATGAACAAAGCATATTGAGAATGATTGTTATTTTATTTGTGATGAGATTACTTTCGGTAACATTGCCAATGCTTATATTTCTACCCATGAACAGCCGGCTGACATCTTCACTAAAGCTCTAGGATGTGATCAGTGATATTTACGGTTTAAATCGGGCGTTTTGAGCTTACACGCTCCACTTTGAGGGAGAGTGTTAGGGAAAAGGATATTTTCCATGTCTTAGTTAGTATATCTTTAAGTATATATTCTATAGTTGTGTATCAAGTCTAATGTACCTATATATACTATTTGTTTATCAATAATAAACACAATACATTCTTTGAGATTTTCACAAGGCTCCAATTAGAAGGGTCAACGTGACCGGGAAGATAGTTCGTTTTTTGAAGACTATGGAGATTTAACTATGAGTCTTATCGTAATTCTATGTAACATTCAGTCTACTGTTTAGTAGAACGATTTCAAAAAGATAAATTCTTCTAATGGAAATGGGGTCAGCTCTCTGTCGGATGGGATAAACATTACTAGTTCAAAGAAAATAAATGAGAAATATCATACCTTTTAAGTATGTTCGGTTCTTTCGAGAGGATGGTTGCTACCTATCAAGATGTTTTTGCCTTTGTATATGAATGATGTGAGTTTTTTATATTTTAATTCAAATTATTATAAGATATGTAACCTGCATAGTTTATATTCTTAATGCATGGATCTATTCGAGAAAAGAAAAATAATCCCTTATAATTAGTGGCAGGCAATAAAGATATGGAATGATAGGTTAAAATAAATAGAGAGGTTATAATCAAATTATCAACAATCACACCAAATTGGTCGGTTAGGTGAGTCACAGTGATATAAACTTCAAACTACTTAGTTGGTTGGGCTTTCACTTCTATATACTTAGAAGCCTAAATAAATTAGGTGTTTTTCTTCTCAAAATGTCGGCTCACTTCGTACAGTCGATCTTGAGGATCTCAAAATGCACTGCAGCCCATTTAGGATTATTTTACATTACGTCTTTTCTTTTCATCTTGGATTACTGTTTAAAGTCGTAACAAATAATTAACATTTGAAGCTAGCCCAGTATATGCTTTAATTCCGGTTCAGTTGTCTGAGTTATCAGTTTTATATAAGCTTAAACCATATAAACATGGTCGTCTTAAATTATTTGTAGGTTTTTTTACAAATATTATTGTTAAATTTATAACTAATGTATTAAAGAAATCATGAAATTCTTTAACAAAAAAGAAATCATGAAATTAAAATAGTATAGGTCTCAATGTACAGATATATATTTTTCTAAAAAAATACAAGATTTGAGACAATGTTGAATGCTCCAATTAAGTCTGGACATTTGAATATTCGTTCGGTTCCGCGTATTTTAACTATAGGAATTTAGGATCCATTCATGTATTAATTAAATTTTAGGCTGGTTCAGTTTGGTTCTAGGTATCCAAAATATTGGAGAAAACATTAAACTAGTAAGTTTTATTAAAGTTTGGTTAAATGCTTACAAAAAGTTTGAGAATTTTTGTCCCGTAAGCTTTCCTGAAGAAAATTGTAACAGCTTAACAATATGATTTGTTTGCAATGTGCACTAATGATGCAATTTAGGTGGTGTAAGTATTTTAATTTTGTAAAAAACTTTTATAACAAATATTCTTTTATGTTATATCAAATCTATCTTATTTATGGGAAATGTATTTCATCTGAAACTGTGTGGTTTGATTTGTTGAATAATTTGAAAGTGTTTTCTCTAGTATGCTTCATTATTATATCTATTTCATCTTTAGATTCAATGTAGCTTAAATTTTATAAATAAAAAATTTAGAGATCAATTGTTTTTTTTACAGAAAATTAAATTATTGGTAAAAAATATATTTAAGTACAACAAATGGAAAAATACAAAAAAAAAAAAAAAAATAGTTCAAATATTTCACGGCTGAAATATATTTTACAAAAAATAAACGCAAATTTAAATAAACGAAAAAAAATTTACTTACATATTTTGTTTTATACAAACGAATCTTAAATCTCAAATAATAATATTACTCATAGGTTGTGAATGGTTGCAGCGGTTGGGGCGGACAAATCTATCTGCGAATCAAATCGTTTTTTGTTTACCATTCATTGTGTTTAGTCCGCAGTAGTGCGGTCTACAGAAAATAGAAACAAAACCGCAGCGGACCAACTGCGGACTGTTTTTCCCTACAAATAGAGTTGGACCGCAGCGGTCTGCTGTCCACACTTAAAACAGAGCGGTCTGGTCCTCAGATGGATTTGTCCGCCCCGACCGCAGTTACCATTCACACCCATAATATTTTATTTAAAATGATTTATTCCGCACATAGTGCGGACTGGTACCTAGTTTATTAGTAAACTGTGGATTTAAAGTATAGATTAATGTACATTATTACATTTTTATTTAATTAAAAATAAATACTATATTTTTAGAAATTAAATGCTGAATGGACCAATAAGGAGGGAGTGAAACCTTATAAATCATATGAAATGCAATAAAAAATCCTAAAGATTAATTTCATTTTTATCTCTTTTAGTACATCTTAATTTAAGCCATATTGCTAGGTTAAATTCTAATGATTTACTCTTTGTAGTAAAATTTTGGAAATGGAATATCAAATTGTTTTTATATATGAAATCATTAAATTGCAAAATTTTGAATTAAATAAACATTATAACGATCTTTATATAATTATATTTTTGGATCAAAAGAACTAAATATAATGATGAGTATACAAAAAAATGTAATACAAATTTTTTGGAGGTAAGAGAGAGTTAAAAAATTTGATTTAATAATTTTATTATAATAGTTTATTTTGTTAAAACATTGCATATTTTTAAAAATAAAATAAATATACATGAACAAAGATGATTTCTTTAGCTTAATTCCTTCATTGAGCTTTGATCAAAATTAGTATTCTTTCATTTTCATCCTATAATTTCTTCATTGAGCTTTGATCGAAATTAGTATTCTTCCGTTTTCTCATTTTTTTTCTAAATTATAATCACTTTTTTTCTATAGGATGAAAAGTGATTATAATTTAGAAAAACAAGTGTGAAAGTTGATTCTAATTTATTGTTGAATTTTGGGAATGTAGAAAGAGTTATGTTTTTTGACTATCCATAAATGAAATCACACTAAAGAGAGGTAGTTGACTATCCATATAAAGAGTTACGTTTTTTAAAACATATGAATATTCTTGGAGTTATGACAAAAGAGAAAATTAAAAGCAAATAGTGAGATAATATTCTTAGAGTTATAACAAAGGAAAAAATATAAATGGAAACTGTGGAGTTATGTATTGGGGACAATTTATTGACTATGAATTGATTAAATTTGTAAACTTAATCACTATCACATTTAATATAAGTAAAAAAAAGAAAAAAAGTAATTAACAGAAATCAACTAATAAGAAAAGACCAAAACTTTACTTTTTATATATATGATGTCATATATTATATGAATCTAGAACTTCATTTTTTTTTTGAACTGAAATGAATATTTTTAAAAAATATTTATTAAAATTTTTAAACGATACTATTTAAAAGGAAGGGTTTGACCCATCCTAAATGCCTCTCGGAATGTGGAGTCTTGTCGGAAATAACGATGTTTTACAAAGTAGGGTATAATTCATATTTTTGAAAAATTAAATGAAATGTTGGTTACAAATAAAAAGCTACTAGTACAAATGACAAAAGACAATCATGTTAAATGGAAATGTGAAAGGACAAGTGTCATTCCATCTAGAGATGGTGCGTGGGGGTAATCATATCACGTTTGACACTAATAAACCCACCCATATAGACATTCTTGTACTTTCTCTTTATAATTTTATGTCTCAGGTAAACTAAGAAAATATCATGATTTAGCAAAAATAACTATACTTCAAAGTTCAAACCAAAACAAAGTAGTATGTTATTTTTATTTTTACAACGTATTAGTGTGTTGAACTTAAGTATTAAACGTATATTTAAGTATTTTAGCTAGATGACGACATTATTACTGAGTTTATTTAACGTACGTATGCTTGCAATTCATCAATATAGGTCAAAAAGAAACTGTGTGAGATTTGGGAAAGAGTCGTGGGCTCGTGGCACTAGTTATCTACTATTGTTGTTCACGTAAAATGTTGTAAAAGTAGATGTGCATTGGCAATCTTGTGTTATAAATAGATCATGAGTTAGAGAAATTGGGATGGTCAAAAAAGGACGAGGGAGAATGATTGAATCAAAAGAGATAGGTGATGAAGTCGAGAGTACCTCTTAAGTGGAGCAATCGGTGCCATAATAATATTCATCAATCATTACCAATTCGTATTGTAATCCAACCAAACAAATTTGCTATCGTAGGCACGTGCATGTCGTCCGCACGTGGCAATCCCTTCCCTTTGACGAAACAATTTATTTTATAAATATTGAATACGGTAGACGATATTGTTCACAGTGAAGGATGATACATTGATACATCATACATTGTTTGCGGCCACTCTCACTATTTTATATTTATCATCCTCCATTCCTCATTATACCGTCCACTATGCATATTGTACGTCATCCAATACAACCGTATTCAACATATACAGAGTTTGAAAAGTGGGAGTACAATAAAAACTACACAATACACTTAATTTAACCTAAAACGAAATTTTATCAACTTAAAAATTTTCCTCTCGACAAAATTCCTATTAAGTATTTAAATATTTGGAACTTGGAAGGCTCTGGCAGATATATAAGTGACTAGCTGCCTACAAGGCTACAATGAAAAGAACCAGCGCAAACCGAATCTTGGTTTTATGGTTATTTTAGATTCATATTTACAAAATCAGCCTTACGCACGAGCGCAAACCGGATCTTGATTTTGTTTAGGCAAATTAATTTCTTGGTAGAGAAACTAGAAAGTGATGGATATATACCATAAACCATGAAATTTATTAGGGGTGGGAAAAAAACCGTAATCCGAAAAACCAAACCAAACCAAACCAAAATAAATGGTTTGGTTTGGTTATGGTTTAGTCTAAAAATCCATTTGGTTGTCATATTTATTAACCAAGTAGTTTAGGTTTGGTTTGGTTAAAAACCGTAAAACTGAAAGATTTCTTTGGTTTTTAATGAAAATTTGGAATAATTATATATAAGTATATATGTGCAATTTATATTATATTTAATAATATCTTTAAGATTATTTTTATTGAATTTATAGTTATTTGAATCATTTTTTTGGGATTTTACTTTTTAAATTATTTGGAAGTTTGAGTTTACGAAACTAGATTTAGATTATGTTTTTTAAAGTTATGTACATCTTATTGACTGATATATTATTTCTATTTTTGGTTTATTTTTATGCAATAAACATAACCTTTCTGTGTAAAATATAGAATAACCTAATAAAACCGTAACCAAACCGAAACTAAACCGAAATCAAACCAAACCAAGATACATATGGTTTTTATATGGTTTTATTTTTATAAAACCATAAAAACCGTAAACAAAAAAAAAACAAACTGTAGCCAAGCCGAAATATACGTGGTTTCTATATGGTTTCAATTTTATAAAACCAAAAAAACCGTAAACCAAACAAACGGAACTGAAACCAAACCGAAAAACCGAATGCCCACCCTGAAAATTTAACACCTAATTTTATTAAGTTAACTTTGAAATATTTAACTTATGACTTTGTAGATGAATTAAACTAGTGATTAACATACAAGTGAGTTAACACTCGTAAAATAATATCTTTCACACTAATGTGACAGAAATCAAATAAATATCTTATAATTTTGTTTTTGTTAAAAAATACATTATAAGTTAAATGTCTATAACAAACAAAACATATTACATAAACAATAGCATACTTTTTTAAATAATGAAAGCCCGATTGAATAACCAAATCGTTTTCTAATCTTATTTTGCTTAGATGATAAGTTATACCTATGCTAATTGTAAACATCATCATACCGATTCTCAGTAACTAAATTATTCTTTATTTGTTATATAACTTATATTGGTAGTACGGAGAGTTCTATCTACTCAAAACATTAATTCACCCTAGAAATTCACATTGATTGAGAATTGAGATTCACAATCTTAATTCTCCTGGTCCAACTACTCTTATTGGTGAATCTTCATATTTTTGAGACTTTCTACTTTCTAAGACAATTGATCTTTTATTAGAACGAGGATTACTGTTTGGACTCCTACGACTAGTAATTGGTCATACAAAAAATCACGAACTCTTTCCAAAAGTATCTTTCAACCTGCATAACATAAAACGTTTTCAAAATTGGTGATGGTTTTATGGGTCGTCATTCGTCAACGCAATTCAGCCTAGAACTGTAATGAGAAAACTAAAAATATGTATGTTCACTGGTGTGACTTCTCAGATAAAAACCGTTCTCTTGATGGTTTGATGTTTCACATTGGATCCATTTTCATTGATAAGGTTTTTCGATTTGTTTCATACAAAACCAAAACCTAGTCAGATGTCTTTCAAAAGAAAAATAATCAAAATATTTGAAAAAGAGAGAGAAAAAAACAACTCATTCTCTCAACTATCTCGATCTATAATCTATTTACTTAAGTTGACAAAAAGACATATTTTTACCTAAAAGAAAATGATATGGAAGATTCGTGTTTTGGTAGCTAGCTAGCAGTGGAAAGTAAAGTTAGAATGAACAAAATTCTCTTTGCTTTTTGGGCACTCAGACTCACTCTGTCACTCACCTTCACTTTATTTTTTCTTTTTTTTCAATTTTCCCTCTCTTTTTATTTTCTTGAGAAAGTGAGAGAAAAAAAAGAAGGAATGAATTGAAAAGGGTTGAAGTGAGTGAAAGACATTATGATCGCATGGTGAGGAAATTGTCAAAGTCATGTAATGCTAAAGTTGGTACAAACAAATTTACATCTAAAAATCTCTTCTTCTTTTTTATTCTCTGTGGAGAACACTCCATTTCCCAACTTTTACTGTTTGTTTTCTTTTTCACACACAATTATCAATTTTGACCGAGTTTAAAAATCTTGTATTAGTGTTTGATTTGTTAGCTGATATTAGTTATTTAGTTTAGGGATTAATCATCCACCAATTGATGTTTATCTTCAGGTACGCACATAGCATTTTGTAGTTCTCAAATCCAATCATGATCAAGGCTTATTCTACGAGAGGCTGCATAAAGAGGTCCAACAACTAGCAAGTCGCCTTAATTCTTACGATTTGGAAATCAATATGTACTAGGATTGTCTCTCTACAATATTAAGTCAGTCTCTCTCCGGCTTAGGAAATTACTCCAAGGAAAAGAATTTTAAGGTCGTATAGGAAGTTTTGATGTCTTTTTGTGTTTCTAAAAATCAAATTCACATATTTTATGTTTCACATTATTATCTATATTAATATATCATTAAATAGATAAAATAATATTTTTTAGACTAATCGATTTAATTTAAACTAATCTTGTTTAAAAATGCAATGAGAAAAATGATAAAAGTGGTGAATAAATGAATAGTTTTTTTTTTGTGAAATGTGTAATATGTAAATAGGTTAAGAAAATGATAATTAAATACATTTTTGGATTTAATAGTTGATTAAATCTATCATTTTTAAAAATTAAATAGAAAAAAACATTGTCTCATAATATTTCAATGGCCTATTTATGTAAATAATAATGAAAAATAGGGACATTTATTAAAAAAAGATACTAGAGCTCTATAAACGCGATACCTCAGCTTTTTGTGAGAGTGCTTCTCTATTAATATATAGGGGATTGTAACTGAAATTACATGAAACGACCCGATCCGTTTTTTTTTAATAATAATAGATATAATATACAATTAAGCATCCTATACTACTTAATTAAACCAACCCAAACCACAACTCATCATTGAACCAATAACAACCATTTAGCACTGCGGAAACACATCAATAATACAAAACTATCATATCATCAATACAATAACATTACTAACCATTCTATTCAACAACCTAACAAACTCTAACAATGGTTCCAACATCAATAACATAACCAACAACACACAAACGAGACCCTAGATCATCCTCCTCCTCATCGCCATGATTCCACGTCACATACCTGCACACCACAAACAACAATTGAAATGCGTAAGTATTATCACAAATACTTAGTGAGGCAATCCTCCCATCTACTAGGCTATACACACAAGCAACTGAGAAGCCAATGTTTAACAAATAACAACCAAGCACAAACAAACCAGGAAAAACAGACGTTAGCCGCTGATGACAGGAAGTGGTGTCGACCGACACTACCTAAGTGTCGATCGACACTCCCCACTTGAAGATCTGTTTCCCAAATCCTCCAAATTGTCCGAAACTCATCCAAAACTCCTGGAAACTCATAGAATCCAACATCCAACCACAAAGACACAAGAATACAACACAAACAACAACAAAACAAGCAAAACAAAGGATTCTCAGGCTTAGATCAGCCATGGTCATGCACTCACCTCTTTTGCAGGAAGATTCTGACTCAACAACGACGAATCCAATCCTTAGAAGCCTTCTCCTTTGTTCCTAGCACAAGATCTCCACTCCACAGAAACAGATCTCACCAAAACAGCTTAGAACAAGCCCAATATCTCTCAAGAACACAAACTCTCTCTTTTCTCTCTTTTCTTCTGTAAACGGCGACCAAAACACTCTCTTCCACGACCCTAGGTCGACTTTTCCCTTATATACATCGGTTAGGAACTTCAATTGAACCAAACCAAACTAAAACGACAATTAAAACAAACCTAGTTGAACCAAAAAATGGTGGTGTCGATCGACACTCTCCTTGGTGTCGATCGACACCCCTTCCCAATAACCCGAAATTGGTTCGCGGGTGTTACAATTCTCCCCCTCTAACAAAAGATTCGTCCTCAAATCTGTAACACACCACCACCAGACCGCAAAACTCATCCGACCACCGCCGCAACGGTTCGCACCATCCAACCATTCGGTCTGCCGTAACCATGACACCACTGGTCCACACAATCCTGACCCCACCGGTCCACAAAGTCCAGACCCCACCGGTCAATCCAAACCATACACTCCCAATCATCACCACTCTGGTCTCTCCGACCAGCATACACCTGACCCTCCCGGTCAACACACAGAAACCCCGATATTGAACCCCCATCAACCCCGAGATCCGAGGTCTACATCCAGTCACTATGCTCAATACCCACGTTCTAGACATTGTTTGCTCTCACACTCACACGTTCTCAGGTTGCAACCTTCGAACTGCACCGCCTGCACTCTCAGACCGTCGTCCTCGAGCCATACCGTCTTACTCTTGGATCGTCACCCTGGAGATCTCGGTACCAGGGGAACTACTCATCCCCTCCGAGGAACTAATCATCCCCTAAGAGAACTAATCATCTCCTCTGCCGCCCTCAGGGTCGCAACCTGTCAGCCCGTGGTGCACCAGGGGAACTAATCATCCCCTTAGGAGAACTAATAATGTCCCCAGGAGAACTAATCATCTCCTCTGGAGAACTAATCATCTCCACGTGAGCAAACAAGTCCTAACGTCAATAAGCATCTCCCAACCGGAACTACCTCATGTGGTTCGCGTAAAACATCGCAATGCTCAACCAATCACCATATTCTCTCACTAGAATATCACCACCACCATTGACCACTCTTCAGGCCAACTCTAAAACATCTCAACCATTCGGGTGTTTACACACGCCCTTTTCAAAATAGACAAGTTCTAACTATTCATAGAGCTTTCAATTTGTTTTGCAACCGCACTTTCTATAAATAGGCAAGCCTTAACTATTCATAAAACTTCCCATTTTTTTTTTTTGAACCTGCACATCTCGTAGCACCGTAACACTACCAATAAAAAATCTTTGAGAACTAATCATCTCATCTGTGACCACTCTTCAGGTCAACATCCGAACATCCCCGCCACTCCAGGCATTCCACACCTCCTTTCCAAAAATAAACAATTCCTAACTATTCATAGAACCTTCTATTTATGGAAACTTTCCTTTAATGAATCTTTCTATTTTTATTTTGCAACGACACTTTCCATAAATAGCAAAGCTCTAACCCCAGAACACTTCCATACTTAGTAGCTCTCTAAATTTTCCATTTATGGAACTCCCGAGCGATTTCTTTTTCCATAAGATCCATAAAGCACAAAACAAAATCAAAGAACTCCATTTATTAAAACCTCAAATGAAATAAACGTTTACAACCCCGAACGAAAAAACATAACTGAAATAAAAAGAACAGAAGCCAAACTAAACTTCGGGATTGGTGCCCGCCCTTCCTTCGGCTGCAACCCTCCCACTGTCAACTGCTGCAACCTTGGACATTGAGGCCTGATATGTCCCACCTCCTTGCAGTAGAAGCACACTCGAATGTTCCCTTGCGTGCCGCTCCTCTTGGGGCAGCTTGCCAACCTGTGATCCGTGCTCCCGCACCCATAGCATCCCTGACCGCCTTGGTTTGTCACTGACGTGCCCTCCTCTTTCCTCTTAAGCCTTTGCTCCGACCTGTTACCCTTGCTCGGATTGTTCTGCTCCAAAGTCTCCTCTGTCTGAACCGCTGGACTGGCCACCACTACCTGTGACCTCAAGTTATCCTCTATCTCCGCTGCAGTCTCCATCAGCTCCGCCCTCGTAGCATAACTCCTTCCTCTACAGTGGACCCTCAAGTCCTCACAAAGCGCCCTCATGAACCTCTTGACCTGAGCCACCTCGGACTCCATCGACCGACCCCAATAACAAAGAAGTCGACTGAACTCCAAGTCCAGCTCCCGCACTGAACGTGTCCCTGAGACAACTGAAGGAACTGCACCTCCAACCGATCCAATGCTTCTCTAGGAAAATACTTGCGGTTGAACTCCAAAACAAAGTCAGCCCAAGTCATCTCCCTCTGCACTCTCCTAGCAGCCACTGATCTCCACCACACCTCCGCATCACCACTCAAATGGTGAACCCCTATGTCCACCCAAAACTCCTCAAGACATCTCAGAGTATGGAAGTTACGTTCCACACTCGTCCTCCACGCATCCGCAACAGTAGGGTCTGTACCACCCGAAAACCTCTCAGTGAAGAGACCCTTCATCTCCTTGAGCATGGACAAATAACGTATGTGAGCTCCTACATCTGCAACCACTGGCTGCCGTTCCTCCGCCACCACTGGTGGCACTATCTGAGCCTGAGCCGGTACCACTGGTGGCAACCGCTCCAACAACTGTGCTAGCATAGCCGCAAAGTCTGCACCAGGGACTCCACCCACTGGGACTCCCACACCCGGGACCCTATCACCACCGGCCGCTGGAGCATCAACACCGCCCCCTCCGGCCACACTCACAGAATCCCCCGGAACACCCTGCGACTCGCCAACACCCTCAACTGTCACACTCTTGTCCTCGGTCTCACTAACCTCTGGGACTCTGTCCCTACCCCGACCACGTCCGCGTCCATGACCACGTCCACGTCCACGACCACGACCAGGAACAGCAACATCTCTACCCATCTGCACTACCATGAACAGAAGACTAAGCACACAATTCAAAACCGCACACAACACACACATCTTACCGTAGAATCTCATTGAAGGCTCGAAGAGGATGATACTAGGACTCCATACCACATGAAAATTGACTAACTACTCATAATCAATTCCATCACACAACATCATGCATCACGCAAAAGAAAAATAATTCACCCAATTAAATTCCTAATCGCTCTAACCCATCCATTTAACCATCCTAGAACAATAAGGGCTCTGATACCAAATTGAAACGACCCGATACATTTTTTTTTAATAATAATAGATATAATATACAATTAAGCATCCTATACTACTTAATTAAATCAACCCAAACCACAACTCATCATTGAACCAATAACAACCATTTAGAACTCAGAAACACATCAATAATACAAAACTATCATATCATCAATACAATAACATTACTAACCATTCTATCCAACAACCTAACAAACTCTAACAATGGTTCCAACATCAATAACATAACCAACAACACACAAACGAGACCCTAGATCATCCTCCTCCTCATCGCCATGATTCCACGTCACATACCTGCACACCACAAACAACAATTGAGATGCGTAAGTATTATCACAAGTAATTAGTGAGGCAATCCTCCCATCTACTAGGCTATACACACAAGCAACTGAGAAACCAATGTTTAACAAATAACAACCAAGCACAAACAAACCAGGAAAAACAGACGTTAGACGCTGCTGACAGGAAGTGGTGTCGACCGACACTACCTAAGTGTCGATCGACACTCCCCACTTGGTGTCGACCGACACCTACTTGGAGTCGATCGACACCGGCTCTGCAACTCGTTTCTGCGCGAAGCCGAAAGTCGAAGATCTGTTTCCCAAATCCTCCAAATTGTCCGAAACTCATCCAAAACTCCTGGAAACTCATAGAATCCAACATCCAACCACAAAGACACAAGAATACAACATAAACAACAACAAAAAAGCAAAACAAAGGATTCTCAGGCTTAGATCAGCCATGGTCATGCACTCACCTCTTTTGCAAGAAGATTCTGACTCAACAACGACGAATCCAATCCTTAGAAGCCTTCTCCTTTGTTCCTAGCACAAGATCTCTACTCCACAGGAACAGATCTCACCAAAACAGCTTAGAACAAGCCCAATATCTCTCAAGAACACAAACTCTCTCTTTTGTCTCTTTTCTTCTACAAACGGCGACCAAAACACTTTCTTCCACGACCCTAGGTCGACTTTTCCCTTATATACGTCGGTTAGGAACTTCAATTGAACGAAATCAAACCAAAACGCCAATTCAAACAAACCTGGTCGAACCAAAAAATGGTGGTGTCGATCGACACTCTCCTTGGTGTCGATCGACACCCCTTCCCAATAACCCGAAATCGGTTCGCGGGTGTTACGTTACATAAATTATGAATTGACTATTTTTTACTATTCATTTTCATTCAAACACACTATAAATTATAATTGTAACTCTTCTAATTAAATAATTTTAGAAATGTAACTTACATCCCTTGAAATATTATAAATAATTATTCTCACATCATCATCCACCATATCTCAAATTCTAAATATTTTTTTGTTGTGTTTATGTTCTTGTATGGGTTCAAAACTCATGGTAAGAGTGTAATTATGTGTTTTGTTAGATTTAGCTTATATTTTGTTCAATTTTATTTCTTTGTTTTTATGTTTTTCTTCATTCCTTCTTTGTCTTCTTATTATCTTCAATTTTCAATTACATATATATAATAAAATTTTGGTGGCTGTAAAAAAAATTATGGTGCAGATTCAACAACACTAACTTCAATCAAAGCCCAATGAGGGAATCAAGCTAAAGAAATCATCTTCATTCATGTATATATATTTTTTTAAAGCATGCAATGTTTTAGCAAAATAAACTATTATAATAGAATTATTAAATATAATTTGATATTCCATTTCCAAAATTTTACTACAAAGAGGAAATCATTAGAATTTAACCTAGCAATATAGCTTAAATTAAAGTGAATATAAAAGAGATCAAAAATTAAATTAATCTTTGGGATTTATATTGCATTTCATATGATTTTATTAATCAATTGATACTTAATTTTGCAATTTAATTATTAAATGTTTTAGGTAAATTTTGAATATCATAGTAAATTTTTATTTTTATCATTAATTTTTTTTTAAATAACTGGTATATTTTGATATTGTATGATATGAATAAATAAAGTGTATTATTGACATTCAGGAAATTTTTTTGTTATATATGTTTTTTTAGAAAGAATTTCAAAAATACATCTCTTTCAATACCACTTTTCAGAAATAACATTTTAAAAAACTTTATTAAAAAATCTTCTAAGAAAATTCTCATAGTTTTATGATTATTATATAAAAATTAACATAACTAATACAATCCGCGCATATGTGCGGGATATTACCTAGTTTTTATTAATACATCATATTATTTTACCTCTCTAATTAATAAGCAAATTAATAGGAATAAATTCTAATTTTTTGTTTGAAACATATCCTAAAATTAAGAACTCACATCCTCTGCAAATAAAAATAAAAAATATAATCTGATATATGATGAGACAACTGTAGCGATATCATATAACCTCAAACAAAACTTTATCAAGATTATTTTTGAGATTGAGCAAGAAAACTAATACAAAAATCAAACAGAATTAAATAAAGAAAACGAAAAAAACAAACAAAAATAAGTAGTATATAACTTTCAATATTATGACCCAAATAAAATGTTTTGAACTTGATATGTGGAATGGAGTGGATTGAAGGTTTTGTAGAGTTGTGAAGGCATTTAGTTTGTTTGGTGAACCATGAGTATCTCATGTTGAAATCCATACTAATTTATGAAGTTTTTAGAAGTTCAATTTTTTCTTGTCTTTAACCAAAGACGTTTACTGATTGTCAACTATGTAATATAAAATAATTCATAAAATACTTAGTGAAAACCAATATGTGATCTAAATCTGTATGGACGGTTACATACTACTATTATTCATTATTCATTACATACTACTAAAGAGTGTCATTATAGTATTTTTCACACAAATTAAGAAAAATAAACAAAATTCATTTTTACCTTTTATTAATACACTACATATTAGTACTTTTTCTAATTAATAAGATGAAATAGTAGGATAAAAAATAATTATCCCTTATATATTAAAGGAGAAGCATTTTCACACAAAATGCTGATGTATCGCATTCACAGAGTTCTGGACACTATTTTCTTTATTTATCATCAGTTTTTAATAATATTTACATTTATCTACCATAGTATTTTTCCAAAAATACAATTAACACCCAAAATTAATTTCTTATATTCTCTTTCTAAGTTAATTATATCCTTTAATTACATTTTCATAAAATCTTTTAAATAAATTTTAAGAACTCTTTATTCATATGATATGATAATATAAGATTAATAATATAATAATTCTCACGGATTAAATTTTAATTATTATACAAAAATATATATATATATATATATTTAATATATATATATATATATATATATACTACACAATCAAATTTTAGATTTTAATTACCAATAAATATAATATAAAACTTACAGTAAAAATATTTAAATCTTATACTGCACTATCTGCGGGTTGTTACCTAGTTTAGTCTTAAAACTGCATCAGAAACACAAAACAACATTTTTTATAAAACAAGATTAAAACCTTAAAATGAGACTTTTTGAGAAACAGAATAGTAAAAACCCATTATATTTGAGAAATGAAGTTCTGCAGTTCCAATGTACAAGAGAATAACAATACAATTACACATCTTAATTGAATGAGACTCTTGACATTATCAAACCAAACCATACTTTTGTATTAATATCGAATAAACATAACTTTAATTAATAATTTTATTGTTATTAGAATGAACCTTGAAAAATATTAGTGCATTATAATATTTATAACCTTTTCTTCTCCGCATAAAAGTCTGTTCTGGTTCATTATAAACTACCACTAGTTTAGGCAAAATCCGTATCTTAACAAAAGTAATGAGAGCAATTTCGAGTATTGGGATTGGAAGATACCTTTTTCACTTATTCATTCTTCTTCTCATTCTTCTTTTCTCTAAATAAAGTAGTTGAGACTTGAGAGCCACCGAAAAGCATTAGACATCCTATCATTAAAGCAAACTTTTTTCAGTGTTTTATTTCTTAAATAATCTCTTAAAATAAAGAAATGTGAGAGAGAAATTTTGTCCCTACAGCTTGTAGAATCAAAGATTGTCAAGCTTTTGGTTTGGAAATTTCTGATAAATCACA
Organism: Camelina sativa; assembly: GCF_030686135.1. Taxonomy (NCBI): domain Eukaryota; kingdom Viridiplantae; phylum Streptophyta; class Magnoliopsida; order Brassicales; family Brassicaceae; genus Camelina; species Camelina sativa. The sequence continues at coordinate 31,527,146 of NC_141896.1, read as the reverse complement.
TGCATTTGTTCAAGTTTGATCCCCAAAAAAAAAAGAAGACATTTTCAAACCTTTATTCTGTAAAAGCAAACCTATTGGCTCATAGGTCAATATCAATCTCAATGAATAGTTAAGTCTTTTGATAACACAAATTTATAACATACTACTATTATTTTTCTAGTGGTTCATGACCCTCAACATTCCGCCTAAATTATAGGAGCTCAAGATAGACTCTATAGTAATTATACTCTCTTTTCCTTATAAATGAATATATTAAAATAGTATTAACGTCTAGTTACAGATATATTTTCACACAAAACACTTTCTTAATCATATCTATTAACTAGTAACAGTTCAGTAAATTTAGTTTTTTCAATAATATTTCTTGAAGTTTGCTATAGATATTAAATTAATTTGTATAAGGAAGAGAGAGTAGGATATATTAGATATTTGGTGGTTCCTAAATTAATTTTAACTAGGTGTGGTACAAATATTACGTATAGATCGAAATAGTGCTCCATGCAGACATGAACACATCACACGTACGCAAATTATGTAGTAGACACACGTACGCATATCTATACTCACACAAGTGAGATTTTCACTTTTTCAATAAATAAAAAACAGAGATCATTATCTTCAATTAGTTTCAAAATTTGTTCTTTACCAATTGCTTTAATTTCCGAGTATTTTTATTTGCAATAAAGACAAGGAGATTTTAAATGATAAAAGTCAACCATATCCATCATTTGGTCTTTGGTTTCCCGACGTCCCACTTTTGTAAAAATCTTCTGTTCATTTTCCTTTCTTTTTCTTTTTCCTACCCAACTGGATATCACCAATTATCATCATACACTAACAGTCTAATTTACTATCAATTTCACACTTCTTTTCTATATATATGCATATGCTAAGTCTTGTTAAGAGAAAGGCATAGCATTTGACATTTCCTATAAAAAAAACAATGAAGGTTCATGAGTTCTCTAATGGGTTTTCTTCGTCCTGGGATCAACATGACTCGACATCATCCCTTAGCCTAAGCTGCAAACGCCTCCGACCTCTTGCGCCGAAACTTTCTGGCAGCCCTCCCTCGCCTCCTTCTTCTTCCTCCGGCGTCACTTCCGCAACTTTTGACCTAAAAAGCTTTATTAGACCCGATCAAACCGGTCCAACAAAATTTGAACATAAACGAGACCCTCCTCAAGTTAGTTCCCTTATTGTACGTTACAATTTCATTTACATACTTCTCTTTTGTTTGAAAAAAAAATAACGTATATATCACTCTAGAATAATTTTGCATAATTGCGGCATACCTAATACGTTGACATTTATAACGACGGGAGTGCTTCCTTTTTATTATTATATATTTTTCTTTTAATGTATGATTCTTAACAAATGTAATGAATTATAATGTGTGGGTTCAGTTGGAAACGCACCCGGGAGGGACAAGGTGGAACCCGACTCAAGAACAGATAGGGATACTTGAGATGTTGTACAAAGGTGGAATGCGCACTCCTAACGCTCAACAAATCGAGCATATCACATCGCAACTCGGGAAGTACGGGAAAATCGAAGGGAAGAATGTGTTCTACTGGTTCCAGAACCACAAAGCCCGCGAGAGACAGAAGCAGAAGAGGAACAACCTTATCAGCCTAAGTTGCCAAACCAGCTTCACGTCCACTAGTGTCTCTAACCCGAGTGTAACAACGAAGACAAGAACATCATCATCACTAAACATCAGGGTATGTCTAATGTCTTATTCTTAATAAACGATTTTTTTTTATAGTTCTATTGGTTTTAATTAACAATATTTAAGGATATTTTATATGATTGTGTAGAGAGATTCAATGGTGGAGAAGCAGGAGTTAGTGGAAGAGAATGAGTATAAGAGGACATGTAGGAGCTGGGGATTTGAGAACTTGGAGATAGAGGGAAGAAGAAACAAAAACAGTAGTACTATGGCAACTACTTTTCATAAAATCATTGACAATGTAACCCTCGAGCTGTTCCCTTTGCACCCTGAAGGTAGATGAAGATGAGGCAGAAAATTGTGGAATTCTTTTGTAGATCTGGTTTAGGTTCAGAAAAAGCAATTGGTATCTAGAATTTCAAAAGAAAATAAACATAATAATAAGTTTCTAAAACTACAAAATCTACTTAAGAATTCCCTTATTAATCTGCGAGTCTGATGTATCATTGTAGATTTTTTTTTTTTTTTTTTTGCGATGTAATCATAAATTATGATGCTTAGTTTAAATAGCTCATTTCTTTTCGTCTTTGTTCGTAACAAATTCACTCGTGATTAATTTGTTGTACTCTCTTATAATTGGTCATCTACGTAATCCGCTTTAGATTGTTGATACGTATAACGGTATAAGGAACGTTTCATTTATAGAATTTTCTAAATAAAGACACACTTAATGTTGTTATAATAATATCTCCATCCTACGAACGTACAAGAGTAGTAATAATAGCATTTCCAATGAAATAAAAAGGTGATTAGACCTAGTATATTCCTATAAACAAACTTTGAAATCTGCATATATACTTTTTGTACTGTTCTGACGACTTGAGAACATATAGTAATATAGTATCTTTCCCAAAACAAAAAGAAAGAACATATACGTAGTATCAATATAATTAATTATACAATATTAAAACACTTATTTAAAGAAAGTTTTATTTTTCGGAAAGATATTTACACACGTACTAGTTAAGTTTAAGAGATGATCACAGAAATTAAGACTTCTTTTCAAGAATTTGATATTTCCGATGGAATGTGTACATAGAGTCATAGACATCGACATAGGTAAGCTCTGTGGTGTGTATGTGGTTAGTTGTTTGTCTGATGCTTTATTGACTCTCGCAAGTGGTTTTTTTTTTTTTGTATTTTGGTTGAAACAAAGAGAGAGTTTTTGCTTTTTAGGTTAAAAGTTAAAATGCCATTATATGAGACACACTCACTGAAGTCCATGCACTCGCTTTCCCGCTACATTGCATGCTAGCTAGCTGTTTTCTATACTTACGCAAATATTTGTAGCTATTCTATATTTCCGCACTTACTTGACTTTCTTGACATTGAATACATGACCTCATCATACTGTTTCTAAGAAGTTATTTGTATTACATGGATTAAGATATTGACTAATATAAGATCTTCGTATACAATAAAGTATATGTACTACATTTTATATGTTCATGTGTACGTTAATAACAAAATAAATAATTTGGTTATGTTAACACATTTCCGGCAGAGCTTATCTTTAATAATCAAATTTAGGAATATTTTAATTCTATATTTGCCGGTAATCATATTCACAAATGATTATTTGCCATGCATTATGAATTTGGTGCCCGTGGGCGTGGGGTATGGCGTTCCATTAGTTATAAATCTTGGAGGGAAGCGAGATTGAAATTTACAAATAAATAAAGAACTTTATTCATTTGGTAATGGGACCATGAACATTTTTTTTTTAATAATTCAATGTTTTCTCGGCTTTCACGTGTACATAAATAAGTCCAAAATAAATTCAAACAGCAATAGTACACAAATAGTATTAGGCCTATATATATAAATCAAAAGATGAGGTAAGTGGTGGAGTCGAACTTTCAGTCCAGCAACAACAGCCTTAATTACCACTACCATATAATGATATAATATAAAGACTTACCAGTTACCACTATCATTTAGGGACGTCCACATTACATAAAGAGTTTTTTTTTTCCTTTTATAAGATTGAGTGACATGGTTTGCACATTTTCTTTTGGTTTGTAATATATACGAACATTTGGCTCAAGCAAAGAAGTGGAATGGTGAGTGCTGTGGGGAAAAATACTCAATGATTCAAAACTTTGTCATCGGTACGGAAAATTGGAAAATATATAACGGGTTTGAGCTATCTTTGATAAGAAAGATTGGTCTGATATATTTTGTCAATATCTAGACTTTTCCAATTAAAACTGAGAAAATTTAGATGGTTTTAGGAAAGGTAAGAGATAAAGTTCTAAACTTTCTGAAAAACATCTTTAAAGATTGAGAGATATGTTGGTTGGCTTATGGTACAATACACATTTCTTTGTGTAAACAGATTAGCTGCGGTCTCCGTAATACAACATCAAAAATTATACATATGTTTTGAATCGTTCTTGATAGCAGAGATAATGTCTGGCCATATGATGATTTCTGAAGTGAAGGGCAACTAGGCAAGAAGCTGGACATGTTAACGAAAAACACCAATGTGAAAAGACTAATGTTTATCTCAAACCTAGTCATGTACATAAATAGGCCCAAAAAAGCCCAAATACAATTTACAACATAACTCACAAATCACAATATTAAAATGTGATTGAATTCAAGGGAATGGTGTTGAAAGAAAGAAAGAACCATTGCCAGATATATGAAACACTTTGATGGAGTTTTTCAAATTTTGTTCGGTCGTTTAGTACAAGGTTGGTGAGTTACTGCGGAAGAATTTGAATTATAATAGTTTTCCAGAGGTGACAATAATTTGTTTATCTATGGTGTTAGCCTATTACTTTGTAATTTCAAAGTCATGCGTTATTTAGCCAATGGACTTATTAAAAACTACATATATCTATATAATATTTCATAATTAATAACAGAAATATTTTAAAGATTTTGTTAAGACTATTATGATTCTTTTCTTATCTTTGTTTTTTTTTTTAATTACTTCGAATCATCATATCTTATTTATATAAAACCTGGTTTTCAGAGTTAGTAACTCACATGATCGTGACACGTGTCAATTTTATCGATTAAAATTTTTGCCATGTATAATACAAAAGTTTTGTTTTAACAAATTTTTAAATTAAAAAAGAATTATAATGTTAAAGAACAGTCGCATAAATATGCGGGCCTAATCTAGTAATATATAAAATTAATAAAATATAGTTTTGTTTCATGCATATGTTGTGATTCAAATTTTTAAAAACAGAATATATTACTCAATTAATAAATATTTAAATTAACATAAACTAAAATGACGTGATACAATATTATATGGCGAGACGATTTGAATCGATATTAAAAAAATCAAAATATCATTATAAACATGTTTTACAATATGGTTAAGTTCTCATGTTATTGTTTTGTTGATACCACTAATATTAAAATACTCGACATATCGAATCGTAAATTAAGAAAATGTGAAAACAATTATGCTGTATACTGGGAGTTAAATAAAATCCTAATATATATGTGTAAACTGTTATGTTAATATACAATTTTTAATGACATAATTTTTCTTTTAAATAAAAATAGAAATATGAACTTGATCTTCCTTTGAGAAGTTGAAAATACGATGGCAATTATAAACAATTATTTATAAACTCACGAACAATGTTGAACACAAGTTGCACACTTTCACTCCAAAAATATTATGCACACAGAATTGCATACACAAAACACCATGATAATTTCTTATGGAGATTTGATTTCTAAGATTGGTTCTTTTAACATTACTTGGAATGTTGAAGTTTAAATATTAGAAAACAATCACAACATTTTTGAGAAATTAGAAAGAACAGGCGAACATATCAAACATGAAAGTTGATATATTAAACTTAGGATGCTTCATATACAACACTCCAAGTTAGTGTTAACATAACATTCGCCTTTTTTTAGTGACCATAAAGTCAACAAACCAACATTTTAATCTTAACAGATTCACAACATTCCATGAAGTAATTTTTTAGGATTTATGATTTTCTATTTATGCATATATATATATATATAGGAGATGAGAATAAAAATGCAATTTTTAAAAAATTGTTGAAGTGATTTTAATTTTAATGCAACTTATATATTTTTTTCTCTTTTATTTATGCTACATGAGTCGATGTCGTTCTCTCTATCTCTATTCCATTAGTTGTGTCACAAGTCATCAATAATCATACTGAAATCAATAATTATCAATTAAAATAGGAGCATTGACTGTATATATTAAAATACGATTGCAGATGATAAATATCAATCTTGATTTTTATTTTTTCCGCTTAAGAATAAAATTCCATTTTGAAAATATCTTATTTTTCATTCTGAAAATTCTTTAAGCAAAAAAGATATTGTCTAACTCATTGTTGCTACTGCTCATTGCAAACTTGATTTTTGTAAAATTTTGTGTAACTTCATGTAATTGTGTTCAAATACAAAAGATATGTACTATATTTTTGTTGCATAGTGTCTAAGATATGTAAGACTTGTATACAAAAGATATGTATTATTTATATAGGGTTTTAGTGAGAAAGCTCCTCAACATAATTTATTAATGAAAAAATAATCATGTGTGTCATCTATAATTTTGCCTATATATGCCACTTAATAGATATTATGCATTTTGACTTGCTAAAAAATAACGTGTATATTTTCCCTTAAGAAAAAACAACATGATGTTAAGTTAAAATACGATGTTTTAAATGTTTAATGTCAATTTAGAAATCCCAAACTTATGTAATGTGTAAACATTCATTCATTTTCATGTTTTTCTTATCTCTTAGATACATTTAACTCTTGAAACTCCACATAAATCTATCAAGTTTTATCTCTTTAAACAACTTATAGGATACACTATTTTAGTTACATTGATATATCATTTCTAGGCGGATCAAGACCATGACTGGCCTTTAATTTTTTTTTTGCTTCGAAATCTAACAAAGTTTTGTCAGACTTTAACATGATAATTTGTGAATAGAGTCGACCACACTTGGTTCGACATAGTGCAGCATATGTCAATCCGTCTTTACCTCATGGCCGAGTAGACAAATGCCATGGATCCATCACAAATATCAAAAAAATTATTTAAAGAAAAAGGCCCAATTTTTTTTTTTTTTTTTTTTAAGTATTAAAGGTTTTTAGATGTTCTTTATAATTTGATAGAAGCCCCATTTTAGTTTAACACCGAGCTTCCACATAATGCAACATATGCTCGCCCTAAAAGCTACACATACTTAAATAGAAAAAAAAATCATGTCTAGAGTTCGACGCTTTAAAACGTCTATGAATACCAATTCGAGAAGTTCTTGTAGGCACATACATAATCCCGAATTTGGCTTCTCTGAGAGCTTTTGAACCACAATTTCCATTACATTCCTTTCAATAAGTTGCAAACTCTCAATATTCATTTTATTATGTAAATGATATTCACTTTATGATGGAAAAGCTTTTGGGAAATTAAGATCTCTCCTAGGGATTCTTGGACCTGGAAAGCTATCCTCCGGCTAAAGCCTGTCGCAGAGCAGTTTGTTAAAGTCAGTGTGGGTAACGGTAACTTGACAAGCTTCTGGTTTGATTCTTGGATGCCTATGGGTCCTCTTATCAAAAGATTAGGTCCTGATGGTCCTAGGCAACTTTATTTACCACTGTCTGCAAAGGTAAAAGACGCCTCAAACCAGGATGGCTGGATTCTTCCCCCTCCAAGATCGGAGGCAGCTTTACAGCTCCATACCTACCTCACTACAGTTGAGTCCCCTTCTAACTCTGTGGAAACTGATGAATATGATTGGATAGTCGGTTCTTCGAAGTGTAAGGGATTTTCATCGGCACTAACCTGGAATGATTTAAGGCCAAGGGAGGAGGAAAAATCATGGTCTGTGCTGGTGTGGTTCAAAGGTGCAATCCCAAAACAAGCTTTCCACTTCTGGGTGACCCACCTAAATAGGCTACTCACAAAGAAGAGGTTGTTTTCTTGGGGGATTACCCCTTCGCCACTCTATACTTTTTGTGACTTGGAAGTGGAGTCCAGAGATCACCTGTTCCTATCCTATATTTACTCAGCGGTTCTTTGGCACCTCGTCACCTCAAGGATAGACCCTAACAGAGGCGGGGTGGACATTTTAACCGAACCGAACTGAACCGAACCGAACCAACCGATCCCAAACCGACCCCAACCAAACCTAAATATACATTCAAACCATTTGGTTCTATTTTTCCTTAACCCGAACGGTTCGGTTAATGTCATCGTAATTTGTAAATATGTAATATTCTCACTAACCCACAATTACTTCCTCTCACACATGTTTGATTTTTTATTTTCTATAATTTTTCTAACTAATTAATTAATGTAGAATTAGGTTTAATGGTCTCTAACCCTATGTTAAAGTATAAAACTCTGCAGATGTCAAACTTCCTCTTCTCTGCCCTCTTCCTCTGTTCTCTGTCCTCATAATCAACGTCATCGTCTCTACTCTCTATGGCCACAGTAAGAATTTTAACATAATTAAATTCTAAATCTAGCAATACAATTACGTCTATCTCAATATTAATTAAATGTTTTGTTTCTAGATGTAACACCCGCAAACCAATTTGTACGTTTTGGGTGAGGGGGTCGATCGACACCAAGGGGGTGTCGGTCGACACCATTGTTTTTCCGGTTCGATCGAATTCTTTTAATTGTCGATTTTGGTCGGTTTGGTTTAAGGAAAACCACTAAACCGAGATATTTAAAGGAATTGTCGACCAGAAGGATTTTGGAAGTGGTGTTTGTCGCCGTTTGTTTGTTTTTGAGAAGAAAAGAGAGAAAACATTGTTCTTGAGCTTTTGAGAGAGATTGGTGAGATTCCTTGCTGTTCTTGGGAGATCTAAGGCTGGGAAAGTGCTAGAAGCTTGCTAAGAGTGAGGGAATTCGTTCTAATTGGTCAGAATATTTCTGCAGAGAGGTGAGTGCATGACCATGGCTAATCTAAGCCTTTGATTTCCTTGTTCTTGCTTGTTTGTTGCTTGTTTGTGTGTTTTTCTTGCTGGGATTGGTTGATACAGGTTCCTACGGATGTATAAGGCTTGGGTTTCGAGTATTGGACGATTTGGAGGAGATTTGGGAGCGAGATTCGACTCTCGACTTCGTGCGGATCGCAGTTGCAGAAGGAGTGTCGATCGACACCACTTGGTGTCGGTCGACACCAGCAAATTGGGCATCGATCGACACTGTGGGGTAGTGTTGGTAGACACCAAGGCCAGTGTCGGTCGACACCTCCCTTCAAGCGAGACGATGTTTGATTTCCTGGTTTGTTTGTTTTGTTTGTTTTTTGTTTGTAACATTGGAATCATTGTTGCTTGTGTATATAGCCCAGTAGATGGGAGGATTGCCTCACTGAGTGTTTATCAAATACTCATGCATCTCAATATGTGTTTGTGGTGCATGTAAAGGCAAAGTGTGATCGTGGAATCAAGGCGATGAAGAGGAGGATGTTCTAGGGACTCGATTGAATGTTGTCTGGCATTGTTAGGTTGCTAAAGTTGAGTCATTAGAAACATTGTTAGGTTGCTGGTTTCATGTTTTCTGATGATTGGTTATTGGATTATTGGTTATCTTGTTATTGGATATTGCTTATGCTATAGTATTGGTTTTAGTATTGGATATTATTGGATATTGTTATTGGTTATGTTATTCCGCTGTTGATTGTGAATGTGGTTAGTTGGTTAGTGGGTATGGGACCACTAATTGTAGTTTATTTATGTATATTATTATTTATTATTTATTATTAAAAAAAAAGGTCGGTCCTTTCAGTAGATGTCCAAAAGAAACACGACTAACAACAAAAGAAAAGAACCTAAGTCTCCAACGTTATCGCCAAAGCCAAAAAGAAAACTACCTTCAGATAACCGGCATGGAAAGTTTTTACGAGGCTGGAAGATGACGAGAACCACTGCTCCTGCAATTTTTTTGGTAAAGTCTATTCGTGTAATCCTGCTATGAGACAGAATGTACCTCAAGATGACCATGTCGCGGGATCCGAATAGGTCATTGTCAGAGACTAAGTTAAGTCCGAGGTATATAGGACTGTTCAGAGTGATTGAGCGGGTTGGACCAGTGGCATATAGACTGGAGTTACCTGAGGTTATGTGTGCATTCCATAAGGTTTTCCATGTGTCTATGTTGCGGAAGTGTCTTTGTGAGGGTGAGCAGGTGTTGGCTAAGATTTTGGAGGATCTTCAGCCTAACATGACATTGGAGGCAAGACCAGTGAGGGTTCTCGAGAGGAGAATCAAGGAACTTCGGAAGAAGAAGATTCCTTTGATGAGAGTCCTGTGGGACTGTGATGGTGTTGAGGAGCAGACTTGGGAGCCTGAGGCGAAGATGAAGGTAAGATTTAAGAAGTGGTACGAGAAGCAAACCACGACTTGAACTTGTCTAGCCTGGTCCCATCTGTAATTCATGGCTGGAGCGGGAATGGAGTATTCCAGCCCATCTCTCTTGTTTACTCGGTCGCTTGGGGTGGTTGGTTGTGCAACTCAGTAACAAGATGAGGTGGTGCTCGGGGTACAAAGTTTCTGTGAGGCGGGGTTTTTGGAGGAAAGTTTCCTGAAATAGAAGTTTTCAAAAGTGGAAAGTTTCCAAAAATGGAAAGTGCTAAATATAGAAAGTTTTACGGAAGGTAAAATTTGTCCATTTTTGCGGTGGAGAGCCTTGGAGGGGCTTCTGTGGCCTTAGTGGCGGACTTTTGAGACATTGTGTGGCCTTAGTGGCGGTCTTTTGAGACATTGTGTGGTCTTTGTGACGGTCCTTCGGGACAGATGGTCTTTGTGACGGTCCTTCGGGACAGATGGTCTTTGTGATGGTCCTTCGGGACAGATGATCTTTGTGACGGTCCTTCGGAACAGATGGTCTTTGTGATGGTCCTGTTTAGGACATTTGTTTGGTCTTTGTGATGGTCCTGTTTAGGACATTTGTTTGGTCTTTGTGGCGGTCCTGTTTAGGACATTTGTTTGGTCTTTATGACGGTCCTCTTTAAGGCATTTGTTTGGCCTTGTGGCAGTGAGATGATCCGTGTGAGGTCATGAGGTATTCCAGTTAGGGGATATGTGGTTGGTAGGACATTGAGATGTTTTACGCGAGCCATGGGAAGGAAACCTGGATAGGGATAGGACTCAGACGTGTTCAGAATTGTTTGCTCGTGGCTCTTGGAGGACTTAGGTTCTCCTAGTACTGCCATATTCAGAGACTTTGTGGCTTGGGAATATGGTTGGTATATTGACTTCGGATGACGATCCTGGGGCGCGCTGTAGGGTGGCAACCCGAGAGACGAGTTGGATTTTTCCTTATATATTATGGCATGCGGGTTTAGGCCCGATGGGGAGCCAATATTATGGCATGCAGACTTAGGTCTGATGAGGAGCCAACAAAAACTCAAGGTTTAGGCCTATGGGTAAAGGAAAGTCCAAAACTCGAGAGCAAATGACGCCTGGAGCGTGAGTCTATCGCCTAGAGGTGACCTTCTGTAGATCGGTCGGAGGAGTGCAGGCCATGGAGACTGTGGCACGGGAGTCCTTGGCTGATGGTTTTTCGAGATTCGAGGACAAATCTAGATTGGTGGGGGAGAATTGTAACACCCGCAAACCAATTTGTACGTTTTGGGTGAGGGTGTCGATCGAGACCAAGGGGGTGTCGGTCGACACCATTGTTTTTCTGGTTCGATCAAAATGTTTTAATTGTCGATTTTGGTCGGTTTGGTTTAAGGAAAACCACTAAACCGAGATATTTAAAGGAATTGTCGACCAGAAGGGTTTTGGAAGTGGTGTTTGTCGCCGTTTGTTTGTTTTTGAGAAGAAAAGAGAGAAAACATTGTTCTTGAGCTTTTGAGAGAGATTGGTGAGATTCCTTGTTGTTTTTGGGAGATCTAAGGCTGGAAAAGTGCTAGAAGCTTGCTAAGAGTGAGGGAATTCGTTCTAATTGGTCAGAATCTTTCTGCAGAGAGGTTAGTGCATGACCATGGCTAATCTAAGCATTTGATTTCCTTGTTCTTGCTTGTTTGTTGCTTGTTTGTGTGTTTTCCTTGCTGGGATTTGTTGATATAGGTTCCTACGGATGTATAAGGCTTGGGTTTCGAGTATTGGACGATTTGGAGGAGATTTGGGAGCAAGATTCGACTCTCGACTTCGTGCGGATCGCAGATGCAGAAGGAGTGTCGATCGACACCACTTGGTGTCGGTCGACACCAGCAAATTGGGCATCAATCGACACTGTGGGGTAGTGTCGGTCGACACCAAGGCCAGTGTCGGTCGACACTAGGCTGGTGTCGGTCGACACCTCCCTTCCAGCGAGAGGATGTTTGATTTCCTAGTTTGTTTGTTTTGTTTGTTGTTTGTTTGGAACATTGGAATCACTGTTGCTTGTGTGTATAGCCAGTAGATGGGAGGATTGCCTCACTGAGTGTTTATCAAATACTCATGCATCTCAATATGTGTTTGTGGTGCAGGTAAAGGCAAAGTGTGATCGTGGAATCAAGGCGATGAAGAGGAGGATGTTCTAGGGACTCAATTGGATGTTGTCTGGCATTGTTAGGTTGCTATAGTTGAGTCATTAGAAACATTGTTATTTTGCTGGTTTCATGTTTTCTGATGATTGGTTATTGGATTATTGGTTATCTTGTTATTGGATATTGCTTATGCTATAGTATTGGTTTTAGTATTGGATATTATTGGATATTGTTATTGGTATTGTTATTCCGCTGTTGATTGTGAATGTGGTTAGGTGGCTAGTGTCTATGGGACCACTAGTTGTAGTTTATTTATGTATATTATTATTTATTATTTCTTATTAAAAAAAAGGTCGGTCCTTTCAGTAGATGTCCAAAAGAAACACGACTAACAACAAAAGAAAAGAACCTAAGTCTCCAACGTTATCGCCAAAGCCAAAAAGAAAACTACCTTCAGATAACCGGCATGGAAAGTTTTTACGAGGCTGGAAGATGACGAGAACCACTGCTCCTGCAATTTTTTTGGTAAAGTCTATTCGTGTAATCCTGCTACATGTGGAACCAGCAATATGATGACACACATGAAAAAGTGCAAAGCTTATTTGGATCATCTTGAATCTGATTCTCAGAATGTCATAGTCTCTAGTGGTGGACATACTAGTGATCGTGGTGGTAATGGTGGTTGTATGATAAAGCCCTTTGATCAAAACGTGTGTAAGCAAGCAACAGTGAAAATGATTATCATGGATGAGTTACCGTTTTCTTTTGTGGAGAATGATGGGTTTAAACTTTTTTTGTGAGATGGCTGTCCCTTGGTTTACTATTCCATCACGAAGAACAATTACTAGGGATGCTGTTGGTCTGTACAAAGCTGAGAAATTTGCATTGAAGACTATTTTAAGTCAAAATAGGCAAGCCATGTCGTTTACCACCGACATATGGACTTCTTTCACGACTTTTAGTTATATGGTCTCTCATTTCATTGATATGGAATGGCAACTACATACACTACAAGAAAACATACAATTTACTACTGCACTTTTAGTCGCTTAGTAGTCGCTAATTCATATATGATGACTACGTTACGACTAAGCACTGTTGTCGTGAAACGTTAGTCGGTAAGAAATTCAGTCGTAAATTTGTCGGTAAATAGCAACTAAGTGACGACTAATCCACGTAGTCGTAACATTAGTCGTAATGTTGTCATAAAGTTTTACGACTGTTTGGTGATGATGTTACGATTAATAAAAATGTGAGCAGTAGTAGTGTACGTGTAGTCGTAATGTAGTCGGTAAATATTTACGACTATTTGATGACAGTTTAACGATTAATGTGATGTGAAGGAGATTAGTTTGAGAATAGTTGTGATTTAGTCATTAAATGTAGCGACTACGTGGCTACTACATGACGACTATTTGACGACTGTGTTGCGACTATTTAAAGCCCGATTTAATGACTGTTTGGAGACTATAGTGATTAAAAACCAAAATCTTTTCTTTTTTTGTTTTGTTTATAATTCGAATTTATAATCAAAGAAAGCCCTAAAATTTGCATTTTTAATAACCAAAAGTTAACCATAATTGTAATAAGTACACCACATTAGCAATAACAAAAAGAGAGAACCATATTTACAACAACAAAAAGAGAGAACCAAAATGATCGATCCTAAAACTATGATTCTCTTAAGTGACAAGGAACAACACAACATCCCAAATTGTCAAGTTCATTAGAGTAACAAATAGAGATAAGTAGCCTAAGAAGTAACCTAAGGAGGAGATGCTCTTTATGTTGGAGGGTCGATGGATGCATCACTTGATTCAGACTCATGGAATTCGACAAAGGCTGGATCAAGTTTGCGCATGAACTTTTCCAAGTGCTCTATCTTCTTCTGTTGCTCAGCCACAACTTTGGAATGTTCTGCTTCACGAGTAGCAATCTCAGCATCACGTTTTGTATTATAGGCAACTTGTTCTTCAATGATACATGAGCTTCCTTCATTTTCTCTTGCATTTCTACAAACGATGACGACTCTCCTTGTTGATAGCTCTTGCCATTGAGAAGATCCTGAAGATGATTCTTGAGGCTTTCGAGCCCAAAAATATTACCTCGTGAATCCTTCTCATTGGACTGAGAAAAGAAAAGGTGAAACTGTAAATAGAGAATATGAAATTTAAAGACTCTTAAAATATAGATTGTGAGAAATGTAACTTTACCTGAAGAAAGATGGTCGTATAATCTTCTGTTGTGAGCTTCTGAACTCGTGAAGGATCTGACTCGATCTCAGATAGCTTAGCTTGTAAGTTTTTCTCATAAGTTGTAAAGATCTTCTCGGCCTTGCGATCGACATACGTACCATCTGGCTTTGTATGAGTCTCTTTGAAAACCTCACCAAGACTCACTGGTCTCCCAAGTTTTTCTTCCTGGAATGTTACAAAAACAAAGAAAAGTGTTAAGACATAAGTTTAAGTTGCAAAGGTGTAAGAAAAATACATAAGTTACTCACCAAGCCTTGTTTGACTTGTTGATACGATGTTGGCCCAGACAAGTGCATGTGAGGACCGAGACCATTACGGTCTGACATCCGAGCATTGGAATAGATTCGACTCCTTTCCTGTGCTTCTTCAGCATCCCACTGGGCAACCATTGTTTTCCACAGTTCACCCTCGATCCATTTAGGTCGCACTCGACTAGTCCTAGCGTCGCTAACCATGTTTTTCATCCGTCGTTGGCATATCTCATAGAAATATTGTTGCACTGTCCCTGTTATCAAAGGATCCCAAGTTTGTGTTTTCTAGGAAAAAAGGAAAATAGAATTAAGTTAGTGAAAAACAACAATTAAAACCTATCTATGAAGGAAACCTCAGAACAGAAAACTATACCGCAAACTCAATGAAGTATCTTTCTCGTCTCTCCGGAGGCACACATGACCAATTGTAGTATGGACCATCAAATTTGTTTATAAAAACTTTAGTAATCTTCCAAACCTGTTGTGATTTAGCATCATGAGTAAAACTTAGATAACATAAGAATCAAGTCAGTTTGACATCATGAGTAAACCTCATAATATAAGAATCAAGCGAGAAGCAAACATCAAACAAGATGCAAACCAATAAAAAAATTGCTTGTAAAAACTTTAGTAATCTTCCGAACCAGTTGTGATTTAGCATCATGAGTAAACCTCAGATAACATAAAAATCAAGTCAGTTTGACATCACGAGTAAACCTCATAACATAAGAATCAGGCGAGAAGCAAACATCAAACAAGATGCAAACCAATAACAGACATGTCTTTCGACCAATAACAGACATGAAACACTAAGAGTGATACTACAATCAGATGCAAACCAATAACAGACATGAAACCCTAAGAGTGTTTACTACAATCAGACAACAAAAATCAACCAACTAACTAGAACATAGTTGTAAAATTATGAAAAAATAGACATACCAAGTCGTTTTAGGCTTCGGTTCGAGAGAGAGGACGGTGGTGAAGTTATGACGGTCCAGCACCATAAGTATCGCGTTTAGAGCCCTCAACGTTACCTCCTGGAGTTTCGGCAACACTGGATCTGACTCTACGAAGTTGTTACCTTGAGAAGAAGGATGACTTTGAGCATGAGAGGTTGCATTTGGAGATCTCGCAGAATCTTCCAATGGATTTGATTGAACCGGTGGATTGTTCATAACTTCGGTTGATGACCGAGTTGGATGGTCTTCACCAACTCGATTCACGGAGTTATGAAATAGGATCTGCGGTGGTGGATAGTTTCTGACCTGCGGTGTCGCAGATGTCGATAGTTGGGGAGAAACGTGGACTTGTTCTTGAGGCGTCTGAGGCGTAGGATTTTCAGCCGCTGGCGTGAAGTTGTATTGAGGCGGTAGAGGGTTGATTCTTCTCACCTTAGACGGAGGATTAGAGCCCCCGGGTCTGAGAGAAGCGTTGGGGGCAACATTTCTCTTGCATCCAGGCTTCTTAACAAGAGGCATCGTAAGCGTTGAAGAAGAAGAACAAGAATGATAGAGAGATATCAGAGATTGATATCAGAGACTAGAGTTTCAGAGATAGGTTTAGAGAGATATCGGTGAAGAAGAAGAAGAACAAGAAAGGTGAGAATGGTTAGAGATTAGGGTTGATGATTAGGGTTAGGTCGTGTGTGATGGGCTGATAATGGACCGCATAAATGGATTTCTTGTTTAATTAACCCAAACATGTTCAAAATAGTGGCTTATCAGTCCCTACTTAGTTGGTATATACAAAGACAATTTTATTTGAAAAGGCTGGGGTTGTTTTGGAGTCCATAATCTGGTCCACCGCGTAATTGTGGTATTTAAACCCAAATATTTTGAACTTAGTCACTTATTTGTCACTAATCAGTGGCTTAATTTAATCCTTTTAAAATAATATAATTTAATTTCTATATTTTTAAACATAAAATTTAATATATATTACATGTAAAACAATATAATTTAGTTAATATATTTTTAAACATAAAATTTAATATATATTACATATTATTTAGAGCATAATTCAGTTTACAAAATTTTATTGCACAAATTTGACATAAACATAGTTAGGAGGATTCTTCGTCATCTGGTTCTTCATCATCCGAAGATGATAAATTACACAAGAATTCATCTTCAGGTTCTACATCTTCGATGCGGTAATCGAGATTTCTTGGGTTTACTCCCTTTTCCAAATTGCCAAGTACAATATCTTCAATTGTAGTCATTAATACAGCATCATCATTTTCGGTTTGCAAAAGAGTCGTCTCTGAACTGTTGACATATTCTCCAGAAATGTTTCCCCTTGGATTTACCTTTAGAACATTGTGTTAGGTAGGACCTAACCAACGTCACCAAGAAGGATTAAGGAAGGAAGGAAAAAAGAGAAGAGGATTAGGTTAGAGAGAAGATAGAAGAGAGAAGAGAAAGGGAGGCAAGATGATAAACTTTGTTATTATTCATTTGATAACCATAACCCTAGTTGGGATTCAAGGTTTAATACACACATGATATTCTTTATTTAATAAAATGACAACGCTTTGGTAAAGACACAACAATGCTTCTACTAGATTATTCTTGAACCCTCTGCTTCACTCCAAAGGTTCTTTTTCCCTTAGCCACTTTTCTCTTCAATTTTCTTCTGCCACTGTCTAGCTCTCCTCCCCTTTGTTCTCATCTTCTTCCTCATAGAAGCTACATGCACCATCAACCTATAAATACTCCCCCGTAAAAAACTGACCTTGTCCTCAAGGTCAAAGTCTGGAAACTGCTGCACCAAATTAGACAAGGATTCCCAAGTAGCTTCCAATTGTGGCAAGCCCTTCCATTTGACCAAGACCTCGGTAGTAGTACCATCTGCAGTTCTGCGGATATCCAGCAAAGTGTTAGGTTCAGTGTCCCACTCCAAATTGTGCGTGAGTATAGGTGGTAAGGCTTGAGGAGTGAATGAGTCAGAAATCGTAAACTTGAGCTGAGATATGTGGAACACTGGATGGATGTTGCTATGAGCCGGAAGATCAAGTCAGTAAGCTACCCGTCCCACACGCTGAATTTTCTTATAAGGTCCGAAGTAGCATGGACTCAGCTTCGCATTCTTCCTTTCTACCAACGAATTCTGTCGGTATGGATGCAACTTCAAATAAACCCAGCCATCCACAGCAAACTCGACATGACGGCAATGCTTGTTGTGCTCCTTCTGCATTCGCTTTTGAGCTAGCTCCATATTCTCGCGTAACTCCACCAACAAACTGTCCCTGTCTTTCAACAACTCTTTCACAGTAGCATTAGCAGTAGGAATGTCCCCATACATGAGAATTGATGGTGGATTCCTCCCATAAACCACGAAGAACAGAGTGGTTTTAGTCGTTGAGTGGTAAGAAGTATTATACCAATACTCTGCCCACGGTAGCCATTGAGCCCATGATGATGGACGTCTGCTTGAAAAACATCTAAGATAGGTCTCCAGGCAACGGTTTACAACCTCTGTTTGTCCATCAGTTTGTGGATGGTAAGCCGTGCTGTGTTTGAGAGTAGTGCCTTGTAGTTTGAACAACTTGGACTAGAACTTGCTGAGAAAGACCTTGTCATGATCGGAAACCATACTTTCTGGAAAGCCATGGAGCTTAACTACATCATGAATGAAGGCTTCTGCGACAGTTTTAGCGGTGAATAGATGTTTCAGGCCGATGAAGTGGCTGTATTTTCTTAAGCGATCCACTACCACCAGAATGGAGTTGAATCCTTTGGAATTTGGCAAACCTTCCACAAAGTCAAGACTGATATCTGTCCAAACTTGCTGAGGCACAGGTAAGGTACTAGAAGTCCAGCAGGTGACAGTGTTGAGTACTTGTTCTCCTGGCAAACTTGACACTTGGTTATGTATTGCATCACATATTTCCTCATTCCCTTCCATGTAACCTCCACCGCCAGCCTTTTATATTTCTTGAGAGCACCCTCATGCCCTCCAACTACTCCAGCATGGAACTGCTCCAAGAGCTTTGGAATGAAGGGAGATCCACTTGGTAGAACCAAACTTCTTTGCTTAACCAATCTTCCCTTGTGTAACTGGTACTGAGGATGTGTCTCTCCATCTTCACGAGCCGACAGTATTGGACCCAGTTCTGCATCCGCCTTGATCTGGTCCTTTAATTCCTCCATATCGAGATTGAGAGGTGCGACCAACGTTATTTGCATCAACTCCTCCACTGGTGGTTTTCTAGACAGAGCATCCGCTACCTTATTTTCACACCCTGGCTTGTACTCGATGCGATAGTTCAGCCCAATAAGCTTTGCTGCCCAGCGTTGTTGAACCGTGGAGACAGACTTTTGCTCTAGCAAGTGTTTTAAGCTTCGTTGATCTGTTCGGATTACAAATTCAGGTCAAATGAGGTAGTGTTTCCACTTGGTTACTGCTTGAACGATTGCTAGTAGTTCACGTTCATAAACCGACTTTGTACGTCCCTTTGGTGAAAAGGCATGACTCATAAATGCTATTGGTCTTCGGTTCTTAGACAAAACTGCGCCTACTCCCAACCCTGAAGCATCCGTCTCCACCACAAACTCTTGTTTGAAGTCAGGTAGTGCTAACACTGGCAGGCTAGTAACCGCTCTCTTCAATGTTTGGAAAGCCACTGAAGCTTCAGAGGTCCACCCGAATCCATCTTTCTTTAGTAATGTCGTAAGAGGCCTGGCTATTTGACCATAATTCCTTACAAACCGCCAGTAATACCCTGTTAGACCAAGAAACCCACGCAGTTCCGTCACTGTCTTAGGAGTTGGCCAACTCAGCATTGCCTCTACCTTCTCTGGATCAGCAGCTACCCCTTCAGCCGATATGATGTGTCCCAAGTATGACACCTCCAAGTTATCAAATGAGCATTTCTTTTTATTCGCATAGAACTTATGTTGTTCCATCAGCCCCAATACGATCTCCAGGTGCTTCAAATGATCCTCCAAAGATGGACTGTAAATCACGATGTCATCGAAGAAGACTAAGACAAACCTTCTGAGGTATGGTCTGAATAAGTCGTTCATGATGCTTTGAAATGTGGAAGGGGCATTTGTCAGACCGAAAGGCATGACAAGGAACTCGTAGTGTCCTTGGTGGGTATGAAAAGTTGTCTTCTCTACATCCTCATTCTTCATTATGATTTGATGATAACCAGACTTCAAATCCAACTTAGAGAATATTGTCGCTCCTTGAAGTTCATCGAGCAGCTCTTCGATGACTGGTATTGGATAACGATCCGGGATTGTTGCCTTATTCAAAGCTCTGTAGTCTACACAAAATCTCCATCCTCCATCTTTTTTCTTGACTAACAGAACTAGGCTTGAAAAAGGACTGACACTTGGTCGGATGATCTACGCATCGAGCATCTCCTTCACCAGCTTCTCTATCTCATTCTTCTGGGCAAAGGAGTATCTATATGGGCGCATGTTGATAGGATAAGTACCTTCTTGAAGTACAATGGCATGTTCTCGATTCCGGACTAGAGGTAGTTCCTGCGGCATCTCAAAAACTCCTCGGAAGCGAGTTGTCAAGGAAGTAATCTCCTCTAACCTTGCAGCTTTCCTGCTCGTTGCTTCATGGTTTTCGAACAGTGTTGTTAGCTCCAACAAATAAGCAACCCCCTTCTTTTTTATAATCCTCTCCATTGAGTGAAGGGATACTTGTGCCTTGCTCAGAGCTATATCACCAACAATTGTTACCCATCGTCCCCCAATCTTCCAACTCAAAGTGCGGTTCAACTAGTTTATCCTTGTGTCTCCTAAGGTGACCAACCACGCATACCCCAGTATCACGCATGTGGTTCCCGAATCAAAAACACGGAGTTCTTGAACAATATCAACTCCTTGTATCTCTAACAGGTGTCCTGCACACTTGCCTTTACCTCTCAGAATCCGACCCGCAGCAACACGAACTCCGAACCCTTGACTACCAACCAAAGGCAAACCCAATTCCTTAACTAGCGTCTCCGAGATAAAATTGCTAGTCGCTCCTGAGTCAATGAGAACCTCGACAGGTCTCCCACCATCGATCCCATAAGGCGCATTGACTGTTCATCCGTAAAACCCAACATTGCTCCCATTGTCACCACCTCCTGCAATTCCTCATTTTCATCAGCAATCTCTTCTGCCTCAAAGAATTCAGGCTCCTCCTCTTCAGCGACTTTGATGCATTTTAACTTATGATGTTTGCAACGATGTCCAGGCATCCACTTCTCCCCACAGTGATGGCAAGGATTAGTGTTGCGTGTCTCTGTACCCGTGGTAACCTTCCTTGACTCCTTCGAGTAATCCACTGGTTTCTTAGAGTCACGATGTTGAGAAAACCCTTGACTAGATTGTCCACCATATGAGTGACGTTGAGCCATTTTTGCCTGATAGCTAGCATTTTCGTTTTCCTGCAACTCTACTAGGCGAGCTCCATCTACCAACTCTGTCATATCCATGGGACGAAGAAGTACCACCTGGTTACGAATACTTCTCTTCAACCCTTTTAGAAACGTTGATTCGAAGACATCATCAGAGACATGCGGTAGCTCCACCACTAGCTCTTAAAATCGTTGACGATATTCTGCCACACTCCCCTGCTGTGTGATGGCCAACAGTTGATCCAAGGTTGACTGACCTCGTCCTAGACCAAAACGACTCTTGAATCTGTCACAAAAGTCCTTCCAAGTTCGGATTCTTACCCGACCATGTATCAAACACCGCCAAGTAATAGCACAACTGGTCATGTGAGATACGGCTTGATCAATCCAGTCAGATTCCGGTGTATTGTTGTGCTCAAAACATTTCTTCACCCAAAACAACCAATCATCCGGGTTAAGCCCTTCGTAGTACGGTAGTTCCAAAAGGCGAGAGCTTTCAGAAGAATACCTCAAGTACGACCCCTATGGGTTAGTTGGCGGTGTGTTGTAGCAAAGTTCCATCAGCCGTAGTTGGGATTCGCGCTCTGGTAACGGTAAGATCCCCTAACGCTGAACACTTGTAGAAGCCACCGCCGGTGAGACTGTGACTTGGTGTTGCTCGACTGTGACAGGACACGAATACCGCGGAGTTTGCGAATCCGTGGTTACGCCGTAAACCTGATTTCGAAGGATCTTCTCTACCATCGTCTTTAGATATTCGAGAACTTTGTCATGCTCATCCACCCGTTGCTACAACGAACGCAGTTGAACCGTTGTTTCCGAGGCGGTGGAATCGAGTTCGGAATCGACAACTGGTTTTTGATGAGCCATTGTTCAGTCTTAGCTCAAAAAATGAAGGCACCAAATGTTAGGTACGACCTAACCAACGTCACCAAGAAGGATTAAGGAAGGAAGGAGAGAAGAGAAGAGGATTAGGTTAGAGAAGATAGAAGAGAGAAGAGAGAAAGGGAGGCAAGATGATAAACTTTGTTATTATTCATTTGATAACCATAACCCTAGTTGGGATTCAAGGTTTAATACACACATGATATTCTTTATTTAATAAAACGACAACGCTTTGGTAAAGACACAACAAAGCTTCTACTAGATTATTCTTGAACCCTCTGCTTCACTCCAAAGGTTCTTTTTCCTTTAGCCACTTTTCTATTCAATCTTCTTCTGCCACTGCCTAGCTCTCCTCCCCATTGTTCTCATCTTCTTCCTCATAGAAGCTACATGCACCATCAACCTATCACATTGAGCCATATTTGCTTCGGGTTTCTTATGTATGGATACGGAATATAACACACTTGTTCTGCTTGAGAGGCTGCATTTGCATATTATGAAAGTTACATTTACATATCAACAATAATGTTTTATTTATAGAAATATATATAAATACATATATATATATATATATATATATATATACTTACCTAGAATAAATGGTTCGTAATTATTGTACTTTCTTGATGAAAGTACGTCTACGACACCACCATTGCTGATCCGAGTGCCTCTACCGATAATAGGGTCATACCACTTGCACTTAAAAAGTGTGATTCTCAAATTAACCATCCCCTCATTCTGAAGCTCTATGATATCAGTTATGGTTCTATAGAAATCCGCTGCATCAGATTCATCCGTGTAATTTTCACCCTTAGCACATACCCCATAGTTACATGTCTTTCGTCTAGCGCCGTGATTCTCTGTATGAAACAAATAGCCTCTTGTAAAATACATTGGTCATGTTTTAACCTTGTTCAAAGGTCCATGCACTATCTATTGAACCCAAGTAGGAAATGGATTTGTGGTGTTCCAGTAAGTAACCTGCATATATGTATAAAGTTATTTTCAATAATTTTAATAAGTATTTATATATAGCATGAGTATTGGTTTCATACACATATTCTTTAACCCATAAATGATATTCGTCTGCTCTTTTGGCGGAGAGTTCTTTCTCGGGAAGTCCTGGATATTTTGCTGAAAGGAAATCCTCGAACATACTATATATACAAGACAAACACAAATATATGAGAAATCATAGCAAATTATATATATATATATATATATATATATATATATATATATATATACTAAAGCGCAAGTAATTTGAGCAATCCCTACTTAATTATATACCTCTCAATTGGCTTAAAATAGTCACAATTTCTTAAAACATATGCGTGTGCGCATTGATAGTTTCGGCTTGAGAACCATGTTTCATGCATTTCCCCACTTGGACGGCCAACATGAGTAAATATAGAAGGCACATGATATACAGGGTTTTCACCTTCATCAAATCTTGTTAACCTGACCAAATGATTGAAAATTAAATATATATTCAATCAATATATTCAAATATTGATAGCATTTACCTTGATTTTGTTTGTATGTTATCGACAAAGTAGTGCTCTGAGAAGTATGCAATCTCGTCATTGATATATGATTCAACAGTTGATCTTGCTGCATATCTTTTGTTCTTTGCTTTTCTTTTCAATTTTTTAAAAAATCTTTCAAAAGGATACATCCACCTATATTGGACAGGACCTCCTAATTCAGCTTCGTAAGGGAGATGTATAGGCAGGTGCTCCATCACATCAAAAAAGGATGGTGGAAATTTCTTTTCCAAGTTGCATAGGATTAGAACTATATTCTGTTTTAGAATTTGAAGGCGACTTGTATGCAAAATCCTATAACATAAGTCTCGGAAAAATGTTCCAATCCCTACAAGATATATTCAAACTTAAATATCACATAAAGAATTATATAAGTACTTCATAAATAAATAGAATTTTGATTTATTAATTAACGAGTACCTAATAACGCAAGGTGGACATTCCTGTGTAGCAGTTCTGCAAAGATAAATGGAAGTAACCACTCCATAAAAACATGGCAATCATGGCTCTTCATGCCTGAAAATTTTCTATTTTCCATATCAACACAACTAGCTAAGTCTGACGAATAACCATCTGGGAATTTAACTGAATGTTTCACACATTCCAATAAGCTTGTTCTGGCTTTGTCTGTCAATGTATATGCCAGGAAAGGTGCTTTACCCCTACTATCAAGAAAGTGTGGCCGAGAACATAACTTTACTAAGTCCAATCTTGACATGATGGTATCTTTTGATTTACCCTTCACACGCGTAAGAGTATACATGATGTTGTCCAAAAAATTATTTTCTGTATGCATCACGTCAATATTATGTCGTAGATTGAGGTCCCTCCAGTATGGCAGCTGACACAATATGCTTTATTTGTGCCAGTTATGTTGCTTCCCATATCCCGGCATCTACTTTTCATGACCATTTCCACCGACGTCCTTTGTTTTTGGTGGATTCACACCATTCAATTGCTCAGAGTAAATTTGCTCACCGGTCAAAGACTCAGGTGGATAATCTTTCATAGCGTCTTTTCCTTTTAGAAGTCTTTTTTATTCCGTCTAAGAGGATGACCATGAGAAAGAAATCTCCTGTGACAATTAAACCAACATATCTTCCTTCCATTAGGTAGATAAAAAGACTTTGTATCGTCCATGCAAACTGGAAAAGACAATTTACCATGTGTTGTCCATCCAGATAACATGCCATACGTCGGGAAATCGCTGATCGTCCACATCAGCGCTGCTTTTAGATTAAAATTTTGACTCAAGGACACATCGTACGCATCAACTCCAGTAGACCACAACTCTTTTAACTCCTCAATAAGAGGTTGGAGAAATATATTGAGACTAGCTCGCGGATGATTTGGCCCAAAATTCAGAATTGTAAGAAACAAATACTAGGTATTCATGCACATACCAGGGGTAGATTATACACGTTACGGGGTTCTTCGGCAAAACGAGGATTTTGTTCTTGAAAATACATCCACTCCGCTGCATCAGAAGGATAATTCATTTTTCCCTCCTTTGTTTGGTGCTCGGCATGCCATCTCATTGCTGCTGCAGTCTTGTGGCTTGATACATTCTCTTCAATCTATCAGCAAAAGGCAGATACCACATACGACTATATGGTACTTTGGTTCTACTTCGGCCCTCCCGAGGCTTCCATTTTTGTGCACCACAAAACAGACATTTATCTTCCTTTTCGTCATCTTTCCAAAATATCATACAATTGTTAATAAAAACATCAATTGTATGATATGGGAGGCCTAAATTGCGCATCAATTTTTCTGTCTCATAATGTGAACTAGTAGCCTGGTTTCCTTCTGGTAAATAATCAGTCAATATTTCACAAACCGAATCCACTAACTTTTCACTCATATTATAATCTGCCTTATTTTGCATGACTCTAGAAGTGGGAATGACAACCATCATATAATGGATTTTTTGCACCTTCTAAGTCGTAGAATTTTTTGAAATGGTTAAGTACCGGTTCCTCTACATTCTGATAACTACCATCTTGATGATAGTTATAATCTAAACTTCTGTTATAACGAAATGCATCATTCACCATATCCACATATCTATCTCCTACCACATTACCCACTTCTTCATTCCCACTTATAAACGTCGGATCTACATAACTCTTTCCTATGCCCATATTGATTTCTTCCCCATGTTTATACCAAACATAATAATCTGGCATAGACCCATAGCAAAAAAGATGATTCCAAATTGTACCCCCCGGAAGACGCCTACCATTTTTGCACTTATCACAAGGGCAGTGAAACTTACCACCATTATTTTGTGCTAAACGATGGCTATTTGCAAAAGCCATGAACTCCTCT
The DNA here is from genome assembly GCF_030686135.1 of Camelina sativa. Taxonomy (NCBI): domain Eukaryota; kingdom Viridiplantae; phylum Streptophyta; class Magnoliopsida; order Brassicales; family Brassicaceae; genus Camelina; species Camelina sativa. Next base: position 31,501,318 of record NC_141896.1, on the reverse strand, counting down.
ACCCCGGTGCTAAACTCTTCCGTGAAATTTTCCGTCACTTCATCAAGTCTCTTATACATCCACTCTCGAAAATGACTATAATTAGAACTTCCCGCCATTATTAAAGACCTCTCACTCTCATTTTTTTTATCTCACTCTCGTTTCTTTTTTCTCACTCTCGATTTTTTTCTTATTAATGCTCTTGCTTGTGTGAATGAAATAAGAAACGAAGGTGTATATATAGAGTTTTTCGGCGACTACTTACCGACTATTTAGCGACTGTGATGTGACTCAAACTAACAGTCGCAAAAAACAAAGCTCACCAACCCCACCAACGAATAAAACATGTTCCTTTTTGGCCGACATGTTTACGACTCGCCTCATTAGTCGGTTAGTAGTCGCCAAATTGCCGACTAACAGATGTGGTCGTATGTTAGTCGCCAAATTACCGACTCGCCGCAGTAGTCCCCATGTAGTCGCCAAATTAGCTACTCTTAGGTGACAATATTACTTTCTTGTCTTTCAGTCGTAAAGCCGTCGCTAATTAACGACTACTGAACCAACTACTCAATTCAGTCAGTAAGAAACGACTAACTTACGACTAATAATGAGTAATTCTCAATTTGTGGTTACGCAGTCGGTATGTAGTCACTAAATTTGGCGACTACGTGTTTAGTTGCCAATCGTAGTCGTAAATGTCCTGTTTTCTTGTAGTGATAGAAGAATTATTAGTTTTAGTCCTATTTATGATCATAAAGGAGAGACCATTGCCATTCAGTTTTTAAGATCTTTGGATGACAACCATTTACTCTCTTGTCATGTCTATTGCCTAATTCTTTTTGTATTTTGGTAGAGTTTAATCTTCCATCTCAGACTGAGAATGCACATGATATGTCTATATTTTGTCTCTCCTTAGCATATATTTATCACGCATTTAGCTAGGATAACTAATTGTTTTACATCATTTTCTAGTCCTTTCTATACACTTTGCATGTTTAGGTAGTTCTTGCATCATCCTTGCATACATTGTGCATTTCAGAGTATTTCAGGTATTTAGGAGGCGTTGGAAGCGCATCCGATCGAGCCACGCACCCCAGCGTCCGTTCAACCAACGCACTCCAACTATCTGACCGAGCCACTCTCACTCGCCACACACTCCAGCTATCTGATCGAGCCACTCTCACTCGCCACGCACTCCAGCCATCTGATCGAGCCATTCTCACTCGCCACGCACTCCAGCTGTCTTCACTCGAGCCACCTAGGTCGAGCCACGCTGACATTGCATTCAACTCAACGCACACAGACTCGATCGCACATGTCAGGAAGAAAGACGTTTGGTCTCACACGCTTCAGGGAATTCCCAAATCGACTATTTACCTTGTCGTTTTAAGTTTTAGGGCTTTCCATGTTTGACTACTATATATACATTTTTTTAAGTCTCTGCGAGGACATCTTATCTTTTATTCTCGTTTTGTTCTTTTCCGGAAGTTTTTCACCAAGCCACCAAAACGCCTTGAGACTTTGTATTCCGATATCTTTGAGATTATTGAGTATTGGCATTTGATTTCTTTACAAGTTGTTCATCTCATTTTTATCTACCTAATAATGCTTGTTTCAATGTTTTCTGTGTTTGCATCCTTGATGATGATTTTCGGATCTGAGTAGTGTGGTAGTTCTTGAGGATGGGATAGATTAGGTGGAGGATCTTAGGATGTAGATTGTTTAAGCTTTGATCGTATGATTCCCTTCTGGACTAAAGTTAAAAATATTAGTTTTTCTCTGATCAATTGGAACTAGGTTTTAGACATTTCCGCACCCAAACGGTGTTCGATGAAATGGCTGACCAACTAGTGCCAGAGACTTACGTTCCTTGCCTAAGAGATTAGTTGTCTAGGATGTTTGTTGACGTGAATGAACTTGTTTTTCATTCCATGCTTGATCATGTTTCTCTACCGAGAGCTAGGTTTGGAAGTGGTTGAGTTTGAGTAGCTTATGCCAAGAGATTGGATTAGCTAAGAAGTGATGTTCATTGTTTAGGGATGGTTTGCTTGTGGCATGTTAAACACTCTATAGACTAGGGTACTCCACCGACATCAATTACTCCCATCCTTAGGACCTCTTTCTTTCTGGTTTTTATTACATTCCTGAGACTGTTTTGTTTCTTGCTTTTTAGTTCATGCTGGAACTCGTTTTCGGTTTCACTTATTCATTTTCGCTTCTTGTCATGCATTCTCGTTTCTAGTTCTGTGACTCATTTCCGTTTTGCATTTTGACCACTCTAGGATTGTTAGACAAACACTCTCTTTGAATTGGCTTGACTTGTGATTTCTTGATTGCATCTTAATTGTTAGCAACATCCCATTTGGATTGACACCTTAAGTAGTACAACACATAAGGTTAATTGAGACCTACTAGGAGACACAAAAATCCTAGTATCAATTTGGCGCCGTTGCCATTTGGGATTCGTTTTGCTACATTTAAGATTTCAAGTTTTGCAAGGTTAAGTTCTGTTACACTTATCATTATGGGTACTGACTTGCTTTGGTTGTCTGCTTGTTTGTTTTGCATCTCAGGTACTTGTTGATTGCAACCTTTCATGCACACCAGATCAAGAGGGCATCATAATCTCCTTCCTGTTATCGACGAAATCAATCGGTTGCAACGACCACGACAAGCTCGTCAACTCACTGATCATCCCGCACCAGTCACTATGGAACAACCGAATGGACCACATCCGGGACCGCAAAACATTGGTGCTGGGGATACACCAAATACTCATATTCAGCGTGCTGGAATCGTCCCTTCTGCCGTGCAGAACAACAACTTCGAAAACAAAAGTGGTCTGATCTCCATGATCCAAGGAAACAATTTTCACGGGTTGCCTACGGAGGATCCACTCGACCACTTGGACGAGTACGACCGTCTGTGCAGTCTCACCAAGATCAACAGCATGAGTGAGGATGGTTACAAGTTGCGCCTCTTCCCATTCTCCATGGGAGACAAAGCTCATCAATGGTAGAAAAACCTTCCCAAGGGATCAGTCACCACCTGGAATGGTTGCAAGAAAGCATTCTTGGCCAAGTTCTTCTCCAACTCCAGAACAGCACGTCTCAGGAATGAGATTTCTAACTTTACTCAGAAGAGCTCAGAATCATTCTGTGAAGCCTGGGAGCGTTTCAAGGGTTACCACAGCCAGTGTCCACACCATGGTTTCAGCAACGAGTCACTGCTGAGCACTCTCTACCGTGGTGTACTACCAAAGATACGTATGCTACTTGACACTGCTTCTAACGGTAATTTCCTAAACAAAGACGTTGAGGAAGGATGGCAACTGGTGGAGAATCTCGCTCAGTCTGATGGTAACTACAATGAGGACTATGACCGCACAGTTCGCGGCGACGCTGGGTCTGAAGAGAAGTACAAGAAAGACCTCAAAAATGTCAATGAGAAGCTTGACCGTATCTTGCTAAGCAAGCAAAGGCGCGTCCACTTCGTATCTGAGGATGACCCTTTCCAAGTTCCAGATGGGGAGGGTGAGCAGACAAAGGAGATTAGCTATGTCCAGAAACAGGGTGGATACAACAAAGGTTACAACCCCTACAAGACGAACCCCAATCTGTCTTACCAAAGTAACAACGTTGCTAATCCACAAGATCAGGTGTACCCGCCTTAACAGCAACAGCAAGGTCAACAAAAACCATTTGTGCCTTACAATCCGAGATTCGCTCCAAAGCAACAGTTCCAGCAGGGTTACCAAGCTCCCTCAGGACCACCACCAGGATTCCGCCCTCAACCAGTTTAGCCTACTCCTGCCCCAGATCAAGAAATAAAGCAAATGATGCAACAACTTCTTCAGAGTCAAGCTAGCAGTTCTATGGATGCTGCTAAGAAGTTTGCTGACCTTAGTCAGAGGATGAAATGTTCTTACAATGATCTGAACGTCAAATTTGAAGCTCTGAATTCAAAGATAAGGTATATGGAAAGCCAATCTGCTTCTACTTCTGCACCAAAGTCTGGCCAATTCCAAGGGAAAGCTGTTCAGAACCCCAATGAGTTTGCAAATGCAATTACGCTGAGAAGTGGGAAAACATTGCCTCCCAGAGAGGGAGTTCCAGACATCACTACGGACAGTGAGGAATTAGATGGGGAGGATTTTGTTCAGGATGACACTCAGATGAAGAACCCAGCCGAAACAGTCAAGGATCCAGTTGAACCAGTGAAGCAGTCCGAACCTGAAGCTGTTAAGGAGCTTGTTGTTTCTGATGACAGACCTGCGAGGTTCATCCCTCCACCGTACAATCCTCCTCTACCATTCCTAGTGAGGTTCAAGAAGCAGCTTACTGAGAAGTACAAAGCCTTATTCGAAAAACAAGTCAAGGAGATTGAGTTGAGGATGCCATTGCTGGATGCATTCGCACTTGTTCCTCACTACCAGAAATTCCTCAAGGATTTAGTGATGGAGAGATAAAAAAAAAGTTCAAGGCATGGTGGTACTAAGTCTTGAGTGCAGTGCAATCATCCAGAAGAAGATTGTACCCAAGAAGCTCAAAGATCCGGGATCATTCACTCTACCTTGCTCCCTTAGACCTATGTCTTTTTATAGGTGTTTATGTGATCTTGGCGCCTCAGTTAATCTGATGCCATTCTCTGTGGCTAAGAGGTTTGGTTTCACAAGGTTTAAAGGTTGCAACATCTCCCTCATCCTTGTAGATAGATCAGTGAGACTTCCACATGGTATTTCAGAGGACTTGCCTATCAGGATCAGAGACGTGGAAGTGCCAACCGACTTTGTGGTTCTGGAGATGGATGAAGAACCAGAAGATCCGCTGATCTTAGGAAGACCGTTCCTAGCGACTGCTGGAGCCATCATTGATGTCAGAAATGGCAAGATTGATCTTAATCTGGACAACGAATTCATTATGAAGTTTGACATCAAGGATACTTTGAAGAAGCCAACAATAGGAGGACAAGTCTTCTACATTGAAGAGATGGATAAGTTGGCTGATGAGTTGTTGGAGGAATTAGCTGAGGAGGATCATCTCAAGACTGCTTTAACCAAGGATGGAGATGAAGGGTTCCAGCATGAAGAGACCACTTGTTACAAGAATATGCTAGACTCCCATAGAGAAACGGACGAATCAGAGGAGTTCGAGCAGCTATCTGACGCAGGGGAGGTATGTGTAGTTGAGACAGAGAGTTCAGAACGTGAAACCTTCCACTCGACCAACGTCAAGACTCGACTCAAAACACCGCTCGAACCACACTCGACCGTGACCGCTCCTGACTCCCATGCTGACGACTGGTTGGAACTGAAAGCTCCAAAGGTAGAACTCAAAACTCTCCCTTCTGGACTCAGGTACGTTTTCCTGGGAACTAATTCTACTTATCCTGTCATTGTGAATGCTAGGTTGAGTGATGATGAATTGAAGTTGCTTGTAACTGAGCTTAAGAAGTATAGAAGAGCTATAGGTTATTCTTTAGATGATATCAAGGGAATCTCACCTAGTCTTTGCACGCATAGGATCAATCTTGAAAATGAGTCTTATGCTAGTATTGAACCCCAAAGAGGATTGAACCCTAATCTGAAAGAGGTAGTCAAGAAGGAAATCCTAAAACTGCTTGACGATGAAGTTATCTATCCTATCTCTGATAGTACTTGGGTATCTCCAGTGCACTGTGTACCTAAGTTAAAAACGAAAAAAAATGAGTTAATCCTAACTAGGACAATAACAGGACATAGGATGTGCATCGATTATAGGAAGTTGAATGTTGTTTCTAGGAAAGATCATTTTCCTCTGTCTTTCATTGATCAAATGTTGGAGAGACTAGCTAGTCATCCTTATTACTGTTTCCTTGATGGGTATAGTGGATTCTACCAAATCTCTATCCACCCAAATGATCAGGAAAAGACAACCTTTACTTGTCCCTATGGCACTTTTGCCTACAGACGCATGTCATTTGGTTTGTGCAATGTTCCTGCCAACTTTCAAAGGTGCATGACATCAATTTTCTCGGATTTGATTGAGGAGTCAGTGGAAGTGTTTATGGATGACTTCTCTGTATACGGTTCCACTTTCTCCTCCTGTTTGTTGAATCTATGCAGGGTATTAACGCGATGTGAGGAGACGAACCTGGTGCTGAACTGGGAGAAGTGCCACTTTATGGTTGAAGAAGGGATCGTTCTAGGACACAAGATTTCTTAGAAAGGAATTGAGGTTGACAAAGCTAAGATTGAGGTCATGGTTCAACTTCAACCGCCTAAGACAGTGAAGGACATCAGGAGTTTTCTAGGACATGCTGGGTTTTACAGGAGATTCATCAAAGACTTCTAAAAAATTGCAAGACCATTAACCAGGTTGTTGTGCAAGGAGGTTGAATTCGAATTCGATGCAGCATGTCTGAAAGCCTTCAGCAAGATCAAGGAGGCTTTGGTTTCGGTACCCATAGTACAAGCTCCAAATTGGGATCATCCGTTTGAGATCATGTGTGATGCTTCAGACTTCGCAGTTGGAGCAGTTCTGGGACAGCGTATTGACAAGAAGCTTCATGTCATCTACTACACGAGTTGCACCTTGGACGAGACTCAGGGAAGGTATGCTACCACAGAGAAGGAACTCCTAGCAGTTGTGTTTGCATTCGAAAAATTCAGGAGTTATCTTGTGGGTTCGAAGGTCATTGTGTATACCGATCATGCTGCTCTGAGACACATCTACTCGAAGAAGGATACCAAACCGAGACTGTTGAGATGGATCCTGCTTCATCAAGAGTTTGACATGGAGATAGTTGACAAGAAAGGCATAGAAAACGGAGTTGCAGATCATTTGTCTAGAATGAGGATTCAAGATGTTGTTCCCATAGATGATTCAATGCCTGAGGAATAACTTCTGGTCGCCCAGGTTTGTGAGCGGATGCATGACACAGGGGTTGAGAACTTCATAATCAGATGCATGGCAATCACTTCTGAGATTGCACAATGGTATGCAGATGTCGTGAATTTCAAGGTTTGTGGAGAAGTTCCGGATGACATGGATCCTTACAGGAAGAAAAAGTTTTTCAGGGAGGTCAACCACTACTTCTAGGATGAACCCTATCTGTACAAAAGAGGTTCTGACGGTCTATTCAGGAGATGCATAGCAGAAGGGGAAGTGCAGGGAGTGCTTCAGTACTGTCACGACTCCACCTATGGAGGTCACTTCGCCACATTCAAGACAACTCAGAAGGTTCTACAAGCGGGTCTCTGGTGGCCTACCTTGTTCAAAGACACTCACAGTTTCATCACCAAGTGTGATGTTTGTCAAAGGATGGGCAACATCACAAGGAGGAATGAGATGCCCTAGAATCCGATCCTGGAAGTAGAAATATTTGATGTTTAGGGTATAGACTTCATGGGACCTTCAACCCTCCATCTAATGGTAATGTCTACATTCTGATAGCAGTTGATTACGTTTCCAAGTGGGTCGAAGCCATTGCGAGTCCTACCAATGATCACAAGGTTGTTCTGAAGCTGTTCAAAAGAATAATTTTCCCAAGGTATGGGATACCCAGAGTGGTGATCAGTGATGGTGGAACTCACTTCATCAACAAGGTGTTTGAGAGTATGCTGAGAAAGTATGGGGTCAAGCACAAGGTATCCACTGTGTATCACCCTTAGACCAGCGGACAGGTTGAAGTCTCGAATAAGCAGATCAAGGATATCTTATCAAGGATTGTTGGGGTTTTGAAGAAAGATTGGTCTGTCAAGTTGGATGAGACTCTCTGGACGTACAGGACGGGTTTCAAAACGCCCATAGGCAGAACACCATTCCAGTTGGTATATGGTAAAGCATGTCATCTCCCTGTGGAGGTTGAGTACAAGGCGCTTTCGGCTATCAAGTTGCTGAACTTGGATATTGATACAGCCCAGGCCAAGAGGACCCTTGATCTACATGAGTTGGAAGAAATCAGACTTGATGCCTATGAGAGTTCAAAGATTTACAAGGAAAGAACAAAGAATTTTCATGATAAGAAAATTGTTGTCAAGGAGCTCAAGGCTGGGGATCAGGTTTTTCTTTTTAACTCCAAACTTCAGTTATTTCCTGGAAAGCTTAAGTCTAGGTGATCTGGATCTTTTGACGTCAAGGAAGTTCTGCCATTCGGAGCTATCACTCTTCTGAACAAGGATGGTAGCGAAATCACTGTAAATGGTCAGAGAGTCAAGAAATATTTAGCTGATCAAGTCCAACCAGAGGGGTCTTCTGTGCTTCTCCTTGAATCCCCAAAAGCATAAAGAGCTGAAAAGTCAAGCTAGGGACTTAAAACAAGCCCAGTTGGGAGGAAGTCCCAAAGGTATCACTGTAAATAGTTTTTAGGATCCTTGTGTTTTTAATTTTTGTTTTTGGTTTTCTTGTGTTTAGGAATCTATAGAAGGGAGAATAAGCAACGGAGATAGAGGATACAGAAAAAAGCAGAGTGAAAAGGAGGGTGAGGTGAAAACATTTGATTTCTTGGAAAAAAAAATAAAAAAGTTTCGAAAGAAAGAATTCAACGCTCTCATCACCTCACCTCCCACCTCTCTTGCTTCCCCTAATCAGACATATAAACTTTCTGTCACCTCACCCCACTCCACCACCCCATCACTCCACTACCCCCCGCTTTCTTTCCTCTCTTCACTCGAGCACACCCTCTCTATAATTAAACCCCCCCCCCTCCCTTCATTCTCCCCACCCACCAACCATTTGCTATCAACTTCACTCTCTCTCCTTTGCCCAGTCCGAGACAACCTACTATCTGACCGCCGATCAAGCCATTCCTTTCACAGTCGTCTTCGCTTCGACCCTTCGACCACCACCAAAGCCAATCGAGCCACTCCCGGTCGAGCCGCCGTCGTTGTGGACCGTCCAACTGTTCCGCTCAACCCTCCACGAGTCTCACTCGAGCCGTGTCACTCCGCCACTCTCGAGCCATCCACCGTTCGTATTCGATCGAGTCGTCTCTGCGAGCACCACCGCTTGATACAACTCAAGTCGACTCGAACCGCCGACCGTCCAACCCGTTCCATCGAGCCAGTTTCCACCGCGTCCATCGAGCCATTCTCCACCGAGTCCGACAAGACCCGACCGAGCCACACGCGCGAGACACGCTCAACTTTTGTTCGAGCCATCATCCGCTACCCTCGTTCGAGCCAAGCTTTTCTTGCCGTTTCAACACCCATTCGAGCTATGCTTCAAGCTACCGCAGCATCACGCTCATCTCAATGACACCGTTCGAGCCACTTTCAAAATCCGCTCGAGCCATCTGCACAAAGCCGATCGATCCATTTCCGCATTTCCCGCTCGAGCCCTCGTCGTCGTCTACGTCCCACATGCGCGACTCGACCATGAACTGCTCTGAGGAGAACCAATTGAGACACCCACCAACCGCCTCTCTCAAGCTACTGTTGCACACCTTGATCAAGCCATTCTCTTCTAAGCCATTCTTGTCTGAGCCATTCTCATCCCTCCACCCCCGTGCCGCCGCTGCCGTCTGGTCTCATCCGAGTCATTCTTGTCCGATCCATCTGCGTGAGAATTTGTTCGAGCCACTGCCGTCACTCTCACACGACACCACCTGCAACTCAATAGAGTTACACTCTCTTTGTATTCTCAAGTTTTAAGTCTCATATTTGCTCACTAACATATAAATTTTTAGCTTTGAGTTTACCATGTCTCAGAGAAACAAAAAAAGTTCTAAGCTTATACATGAGATTCGAGAGGCATATGGTTGTGTTGGTGGAGAACGCTCATCACCTGAGTCCATGGCCAAGCGTTTCCTGAAAATGAAGAACATGGTTGACGAGGTTGTTGGGGGTTCATCACAGGCAGCGGGGTCAAGCAGACCAGACAAACCCCTCTCTAAGAGCAAGAGTCGCAGGAAGCGACCGGCAAGAGCTTCAAACTCAAAGGAGGAAGGGAGTGATTACGAACAGGAGGAACCTGCGTTGCGCTTAGAACAAGCTCCCAGAAATTCGGTCACACGGAAGAGCGCTGAGACGAAGCTAACTCCCAAGGAGTACTACGAGCTGTTCTAGCAGTTGGTGTTCGATGGAACAAGATATCCCCATGTTGAGACGATGCAGCAACTCGGGATTGCGGAGGATGTTCAGTATCTGTTTAGGCGGTGCCATCTGGGGAGAATCATGAACACACCCAAGCATGGATACAGGGAGGAGACAATTCTGTTCCTCTGTACTCTGGAGATGCACCTGTATGCGGATGAGCAGGGAATGATGTCTGATGGAGGTCTGGGCTACATTACATTTCATGTTCACGGCCAGTTCTACACTCTCACCTTCAGAACCGTCAAAGAGATGTTTGGATTTCTCAGCGGAACGGGGACTATGCCGCAGTTTGATCGGAATGAGATATCCGCATTCTGGGCAACGACTGGGAGCACACCCACATTCACTTCATCAAAGACAAAAGCGCTGAACCTGCAAAGTCCAGTATTGCGTTACTTCCAGAAGGCGGTTTCCAATGCATTTTACGCCAAAGAGATTAAGGGATACATGACGAACGGCGAGCTTGAGATGATTTACCTGGTGCTTAAGGGACGCTCATTCACTGCCATGGATTGCACCGTACTGCAAGGTGACATATCTAACTCTTCAGTCTCGCTCTACCTTATCAACTACATGATGTCATACAGGAATTGGGTCTCGAGGCTCAGCAGCAACCACACTCCCGGAGTAATGTGCATGGGAGGCGTAGTGACTTGGTTCCTTGAGGCTGCTCGCGTACCCCTACACTCTGAGTCGTTCCCACCACGTTGGCTCGACATCAGCAACCTGCAACTGCTACACACTCTACAAGTTTGTGCATCCTGCGGTCGGTCCCTCGAGATTACTCCTCCCTTGCGTCAAGTTGACTACAATCTTAGGGGGTGAGCATATCGAGTTCATCCCTCCCGCGGATACCCTATACAATTCTGAAGCTGAGGAGGAACATGTAGATGTTGCAGAAGCAGGAGCCGAGCCAATGGAGGAAGACACCATGGAGTACCGCCCAGAGCAGTTCTACTTCGAGGAGTACTCAGACCCAATAATGGCTAAGGGGGTCAGAGCAGCTCATCAACGCCTCAACCAGCTTCAGCGATGGGGGAAGGCCAGAGACAAGGCGCTCAGCAGCTTCACCAAGACTGTCAAGAAATTCATGCGTAAGTTTAGCTGCTCGACTTCCACAACCGCCATCCCTAGGTCTATCCCGAGGACACCAGACCAATGCCAGGATGTGCTTCCGCGACCCTAGAGCGAACACCTTCTCCGATTTCCTCTCCAGCACGTCAATCTTCATATGTGCCTCGAGAGCGTCAGCCTTCACCCGCTCCTTCACTCCACTCGTCACACGAGTCTAGGGAGAGACGGAGACGCGGTTTGCGGGGTTCCAGAGCCTCCTCTAGTCATTGATCAGTGCGTCGTTCTGCAGCTCGAGACGAGCATGAGGTTAAGGTTGAGCGTTGAAGCTCAGGGTGATCATCAGGCTATGCACGGGGTTGAGCAACAGATGGAACAACAAGGTGATTATCAGCCTACCGAGGTTGTTGTGTTGGTGTCGGACCATGGCGAGTCCAGAGTCGATGGCATGCAGTGTGACGAGCAGCCGAACGTGTATCAGAACATGCAAGCGGTTGAGCAGCAAGTCGACCAACCATATGAGGTCACACCCGCGGATCCCAAAAATGGCGAAGGACAGAGTCAGTATCATGCTCCACCTTGGGTGAGCACAGACTCCTTCTTCTACTACTGAGGTACTCCTACCTTCCCCTTGTATATACCATTTCATTCATGCATTGTTTTTCTTGTGATTCTCAAATCCTTCTGCAAATTTTTCTTACACAGGAGACTGTGTAATTTAAGTTTGGGGGAGGGTTTGAGATGATGTATCTGATGTTGTGTTTTGTGATTCTTATTTCAAATTTTTGCATTATATCATGTTTTAGTTTTTGCATCCATCTACTTGCATAGAAAAACCAAAAAAAATGAAAAAAAAAATCGAAAACTTCCACAAAAACAGAATGTTCATGTAGTTTGCACTTGCATATTAGGACTGCGTCTAGGTTTATTCATATAGGGTTGATGCATTTAGCATAGGGGTTGATGATGATTGTAACCTTGTTAGCATGTTGGATTCAATAGGATAGGATCAAGACCCTTGTTATTAGTTCTTTGATGCTTGTTGATTGAACTTGAAAATTTAAGATTGAAGCATGTTTTGAATTGATATCATTCTCTATCTACCTGAACCTAATCCTGACTTGCAATTATCCAGTTATGCATTAAAGTTGAACTCATAGATACCATACACATACTTGGATTGTCTTTCACATTTTTACCACCCTTGTCAATCCAAGTAGCTGATTCCCATCTTTGGAACAGTTCCCCGCACCCTTAACCAACCGTTCTTTCAAGCCAATTGTATTCTTAAGTGTCAGGCCTTTTTCCGAGTTGAGCTTGTTAGAAAGTGTTAGTTTCTAACCGACAAGAGTAGGATCCTGTGTAGTTCTAGTTCGCGTTATTCGGACTAGTAGGACTAGGTGAGAACTCGATTTTAGGTATTGGGTATGGATTTGTGCAGAAAAGTGAAGAGTAAAAAGAAAAGCAAAGGGTAGAAAGTCTTTAGGAGGGAGATGTGTTTTCAAAGTTTAAAAGTCTAGTAAAGGATTTGGGTTGAGCAAAATAATGAGTTATTGGTTCTGGGCATAAAACAAAAAGATTAGACAAAGAAAAGAAAGTAAAATGGTTAAGATGTCTAGAGTCCTTGAAAGAAAAGAAAAAGAACCTTGCTGATAATAAAGATTTCCCAATGCGCTAGAATGATAAGAAGTGAACTCCTCCTAAGACCAAGTGTAAAGAATGAAAGAATGGGTTTGAGATGATGTTTCTGATAAAGGGTAGAGATAGGACAAACTTCGGTTTGGAATGTTCTTTGGATAGACAGGGCGCTGCTATGGTATGTGTCAGTTGGTTTCAACCTTTAGCCTTCTCTTAAGCTCAACTCCTTTTCGTGAGAGAACCTTGTTCTGTTGAAGCAAGCTTTGTTTGTGGGTGTGATATGGATTGATGGATGTATGCAATGGTGAGATATGAAATGAATGGATGGTAAGGTGTTTCAATTCCCCTTATGCAGTTGCAGTATAACAGGTGTCAATCCAATCTGAGAGTTGTGAACAATCAAGATGTGTAAATGAGCCTAAGTTAAGCCAAATATGCAAAGGATGTTTGTCACTAACAATCCTATTAATGAAATGTAAAGAGCAGAAAGTAAAGCTACTAGAACTAGATGCTAAATGCAAATGGAACAGAATGATTATAACTAATATGAAGCTAGAAGAGAAATAGAAACTATACTAATGAACTAATGCAAGACAATAATGAACAGGACAATAAGTAAATGCAACAGAAATGCAAATAGAATGAGACTAGAGATGAGACAGAACAACTACAAATCATAAACAAGAATTATGGGGATGAACTCGAGCAAGCACTCGATCGAGTGTAGATCGAGTGCAGGGTCGAGCTGGATAAATCCGTGAAACAGAGCAATACAAGAAAAACAGAGCAATACACAAGCAAATCAAACAACGATCAAACAGCAGGATTAAGACTTAAAAATCAATAAACAAGGAAGGCCTTGAGGAGGGATTCATGGGCTGGACTAATGAATGAGGTCATCTAACTTGGTCAACAAATCTCAAGCAAACTTTGAGCTAATCTCTAGACATATATTTCTAAGACAAGTTTAATCCACTCTCATGGCAAGAAACAATCAAACCTATGCATCTCTAGACTTGTTCTCACAAAGTAAAGAATCTACACAAGCAGGCATTAAGCAATATGTCTCATACCAAACAAGACCTCTAATCTCTTAGCAAGCCTAATGGTAAGCTCTAGATCTAGCCTTATCTATGCTTCTTAAACATTGGTGTGATACTAAGATGCTTGAAATCAAACCCTACCCTCTCATTTATAGGATCAGCATTAAGAACATCTAGCCTAGAAGAGATTCTACCACAATCAAGCTTGACCAAAGCAAACAAACCTCAAACACAGCCCAGCCTAACCCATCCTCAAGATCCTAAGCTACTACTCACAAGAACACATGATGAACATCAAAGTCATAAACCCAAAAAATACTAAAAGTTGCATCAAATTAAAGATAAAACAAAGATCTTTAATATTCAAGAAGGAATCAAACATGAATTCTTAATATCTTGAAAGTTATGACACCAACAAAATCCAAGAATCTTATGTTTTCTCTCTTAAAAGAGTACAAGATCTAAGAAAAATAAAAGTGCAAAAGGAATAATTCCCAAAAGGGTAAAAACTAGGTTTCTGAGTATTCTAAAAAGCTGGACTCTTTGGTGGCTGCAGGTACATGGCTTTATATAGGAGAGGAGGTGGAAGCCCTAAAAATACTAAAAGACAAAATAGTCAACGGCTCGGTCAACTCGACCCTGTGCTCGGTCGAGTGGCTGGTCGAGTTGGCTTTTCTTCTGCTTCCTCCACTCGGTCGAGTACTCCTCAGCACACGGTCGAGTGTCTAGTCGAGTGAGCAGTCGAGTTGGACTCTAAACCTTGTTGCTTCAGCCTTAACTCTCTCTTGCTTTCTCCTCATGATTGCTTCACTTCTCCTCAGCATTGCTTCCATGCTCCTTAAGCTCCAAAATCACTTGTTTATGCATGAAAAGATGCAAATGCAATGCAACTATACTCTAATGCATGATTAGTCCTAAAGCTACACAATAATGGCCTAAATGGATAGCAAAAGATGCAAAAGATGTAAATAAACTAAGGGAAAACAAGGTAAAATATATGAACATCAACACCCCCAAACTTAGTCTTTGCTTGCCCTCAAGCAAATAATCAAGACATAAGAAGGTAGGTGAAGTTTGAAAGTGGGATCTCAGCTCCTAAAGCTTGCAAATAGACCATCTAGAATTAATGTCCAAGTTACTAGTACTATGATGCAAGTTGAATGAGCTATACTTAAAGATTTTAGACAAGCATATCACAACCTTTACTGATTTGAGCCTTAGATATCCACATGCATTCAAATTAACCATTTTCTTTAACATTCATTAATCAAGAACATGAACCAATTCTATGCAATGATTAAAACTCATTTGGCTTGGAGATAAAGGTTTTGAGACAATGATGGTCTCTTTAGAGTGGGGCTTATCAATATCAAGGTTCTCTCATAAAAATGGATTGAGCTTTAGAAGAATGCTAAAGGTAAGAACACTTAGACACATACAAGAACAAAACCTTGTCTACCCAAAGGCACCCAAAGTGTTTATCCTATCAATTTAAACCCAAATGATCCTAGTACTACCCTTTAACTTCTTCTTTTCTCTTTCACCCTTTTCTCTTTTGGTTTTCAAGTCTTAGGAGAGGTTTCTTATTTGATCTTTCTAGTGGGATGGGGAATTCTTACTTATTTGCTATGGTTCTCTTTTCTTCTTATTCTTAAGACATACAAGCATTTTGCTAGACTTTTCTTTTCTTTCTTTTCTTTTCTATAACTATAACCATCTTCAACAATTTTTACTTCCCATCCTTTCACTAGACTTTGCTTAAACTCAATCTCCTCTTAAAGACTCTACCCTTTTTCTTTCTCTTTTTCCTCTTTTCTTTTCAAAACAGCCAAGTCCCAAACCCAACAAGTGAACCACCTAGTCCTATCTAGTTTGAAAAATGCAAACTAGAACTACACAAGGCTTTACTCTTGTCAGTTCAAACCTAACACTTTCTACCAAGCTCAATCCCAAAAATAGGCCTCACACACACAAGAATAAACATGGCTTGAAAGAAGGATTGGTTAAGGGTAGGGAAACTGATTCTTAATGATCAGCTACTTGGATCAACAAGAGTGGTAAAAAGGAGAAAGATGATCCAAAATATGTATATGGTATCCATGAGTTTAAAGCAATGCACACATTGATAACTGAAATTCAATATTAGGTTCTTATAAGTAGGAAATGGTGTCAAATCACAACATGCTTCAATTTAGACCAAATACAATGTAGGAATTCAAGGCTTGGTTCAATCTTATGCTTCTAACTACTCAACTAGCATCAAAGTACAATTAACTTGGGCATTGATCCTAGTCTAGTGAATTAAGCAAGCTAATAAGGAAAAACTCATCATAGATCCCTAATGCAAATATTATACAATCCTACATGAAACATGCTAAACAAGATCCTAATATGCAATGCAAACTACATGAACACTCCTTTTTTATAAAGATTTTTGCAAAAAAAATTCAAATTTTTAGGGTTTTTCTATGCCTTAGATGCTATGCAAATACTAATATGAGGATGCTAAAAATTTGAAATAAGAACACAAAACACAATGTCAAATGCTATCTCAAACCCTCCCCCAAACTTAAATGTGAAAGAAATTTGTAAGAGTATTCAAGATCAAAAACAAAACACAATTTCAAATGCAATGATATTTACAAGGGAAGGTGATAGTGGTACCTCAAGGATTGGAGAAGAAGTTGTCCACATCCTCTTGCATACTGTCAAATGTGTAGTTGGGGTCTTGTTGATCACTTGGAGATAGAGATTGGGGTAGCTCAACGACGGCGATCGACCTGCACTCGGTCGAGTGCGTGCTCGAGTGGGGGGGGTCGAGCTGGACCGTGGATGTCAAAATTCTGAGCTTTCTGCTTGTAGAACTGCTGGTAGAGTGCTGGATCCATGAAGTATTGGGGTGGGATGGGAGGGTAACCTGGATAGCCTGGATAAGCAGCTGGAGGTGGAAAGCCATATGGTGATCTGGGCTGGAACTCGGTCGAGTACGTCGGGGGTGCTCGGTCGAGTGGGTGCTCGAGTGACCCGGTCGAGTGCCTCGAAAATTGTTGTTCTCGGCTACTTGAACTCCTCTTCCTCTGTTTTGGCTCGTACATTGAAGCTCTAGCTGGTTCCACAGGGTTTGCAACTCTTGAAAGTGCTCTAGTTGAGCTACTTCTCCTCAAAGGGCTTGATGGTGTAGGTGAAGAATTCCCACTCTTCAACTCAGCAATCTCCTTCTTTAAGCCCTTGATAGACTTAGCTATGTTTGTCACTTTCTTCTTCAGCTTATCAAACCTCTTCCCATGCCACTTGCTCCACTTTTGCAAAAGTGTCAACCTCTTGCTATTCTCCCTCACTCCTCTACTATCCCTTGGGTTGGGCTCATAATCCTCAAAGTAAAACTGCTCCTCCCCATCAGCCATTTGTGCATTTTCAGCTTCTTCAACTCTAGGTTGAACTGTCCCATCAAACAAGTACTCATCAGCTGGCCAAAAGTCAATGTTGGCTCCTTCTTGAATGGTGGTGAGCTCTTGGTTAGGCAAGATGAGTTGCTTCTTTCCAACTGTTGGAAGCTCAAAATTGAAGATGTGATTTCCTTGATGCATCTCCTTGGCTAAGATGAGAGTAGAGGTGAGGTAGCTTGAGTCAATCCATCTTGGTGAGACCCTCTCTCCTCTAAGTGGGATCTTGGCAGCTGGTAGAATTGGAGTAATGATGCCTCCAATGGTTAGTGCTCCTCTTGAGCCTTTGTTCTCCAACTTGCCTACCCAACTTCTCAAATATACCATGTGGTCTATGAGCACCATTGCAAGATCAGTCTCCACAGTGCTCCCAAGAATGATGGTTCCATCTCTTGCCTTGAGGATGATCCCATTGAGAGCCATGTCAATCATCTTAAGCTCACCCTCATTGATATTCCCAGTTTCCTTCCTAGCAAAGAAGGTGTTGGCAAGAGCTTTGTGGAAGTATCTTAGGACTGGGCTCCTTATCCTTGAACTCTTGGAATTGGAGGATGAGTAGAGTTTGTTGTCCCCAATGGTTTCCCAAACTGAATAGAGCTCCTCTCTTGGTATCATCAAGCTTCTATTACTCCCAACTTCAAAACCAAACACATTGGCTATCTTCTTCATTGAAAGCTCATGCTTCTTCCCCTTGATTGTGAAGGAAATGTGACCAGCTCCAGCCTCAGCATTCTTCCTTGCATATGTATGCAGCTTGACAGTGACTAGAAACTCACAACTTTCTTCTTTGTAGCCCTCCATGCAAAGCCCCATCAACTTGGTTAAGTTACTCTTCTCAAAAAGAAACTCCACATCTTCATCAATGGCTAGCTTCTCCATGGTTTCCTTGTGAGGATATCTAGTCCCCAAGAACTCCATTCTCATGAAAGCTTCATACAACTGCCTCTTAGTCAACCCACAAGATTCTGCTTCTCCATCATCCTCTAGCTCTTCTTCTTCATCTTCTTCCTCACTCTCACTTTCAATCTCCTCTTGTTCAACCTCAACTGCTGGCCTCTTCCCTTTGGCCTTGTGCCTCCTCATGAACTCATTAAGGGTTGGCTCCCTTTCTTCCTCACTTTCAGTCCTCTCAGGATCTTTCTCAACTGAATCACTCCTTGGATGCGGCACCTGGCTCGACCGACCACTCGGACCACCACTCGGTCGAGTGCTTGATCGAGTGGGGCGTCGAGTGGTTCTTCCAGATTCTCCTCTTGATTGTAGGCGATCATCATGATGTTCCATGGAGGTTGCAGCCGCTTGTTGAGATTTCCTGGTCATTCTTAAAGACATTTTCGAACAGAACTGAAGGGAATAGACTCAAAGCTCAAAGTTAATAGGTTAGTGACCCAAAAACTTGAAAGAACTAAGCTTGAGCAAAAGATGAACTTTGAGAGAGATTTTAAAACTTGAATCTAGTTGTTTTGAGCAAATGAGAGAGTGTGAGAGGTATAGGATCGTGCAAGCTCTATTTAAAGAAGCTAAGGGGACAAGGAGACAAGGGTGGAGCGTCCATACCATTCAAATTTGAAATGAGAATCTTTGACTTGCTTTTTGCTGCCACTCGACCCCACACTTGACCAGCACGTGGTCGAGCTCCCTTGACCAAATTTTGAAAATTCAAATTTTTCTTTTTTTTCTTCCCTCCACTCGATCTTTCGAGAGGAATGAGAGTCGAATGGGCCTTACTTCTTTGCCAACTCGGTCGAGTACCTCTCGTGGGCTGGTCGAGTGGGCTTGCGTTTCTCCTTCCCTAAGTCCAAATTTCTCCATACCCATCTACACTTCCATTAAAAGGGCTGCCCAACACAAACATAAAAGAAAACACATCAAAACTACTAAGAAATTAAAGCATATTTACAAAGGATACCTTAGGGACTTCCTCCCTAGTGAGCTTGTCATCTTGGTCAGTGGAGGTGGACCTTATGGTTCTGTCATAGTCCTCATTGTAATTGCCATCTGACTGAGCAAGGTTCTCAACTAATTCTCATCCTTCTTCCACATTCTTGTTGAGGAAGTTGCCATTAGAGGCTGTGTCAAGAAGCATCCTGATCTTGGGAAGCACTCCTCTATACAAGGTGCTTAGGAGTGACTCATTGCTGAAGCCATGGTGAGGACACTGAGTCTGAAATCCTTTGAACCTCTCCCAAGCTTCACAAAAGCTCTCATTGTTTCTTTGAGCAAACCCAGAAATTTCATTCCTCAATCTATCAGTCCTTGCATTTGAGAAGAATTTTGCCAAGAAAGCCTTCTTGCAAGCATCCCATGTGGTTATTGCTCCAGTAGGAAGAGTCTTCTCCCAAAGGTGAGCCTTATCTCCAAGTGAGAATGGGAAGAGCCTCAACTTGAATCCATCCTCACTCACTCCATTGATCTTGGTAAGACCACAAATTCTATCAAATTCATCAAGGTGGTCTAGGGGATCCTCCATTGGCAATCCATGGAATTTGTTGGCTTGGATCATGGAGATCAATCCACTCTTGATCTCAAAAGTGTTGTTTGGTACTGTGGGAGGCACAATGCCAGCTATCTGGTTGTGGGTATTGGGTGCATCTCCAGCACCAATGTTCCTTGGTCTTGGAACTGGATCTTGTTGTTCCATTACCACTTGATCTACTTGCTGTTCTTAAACTACTCTTCTTTGCTTATGTCTCAAACCCTTTTGCAGTCTGTGGATGTTGTCAATAGGCCTTTGAAGATTGTCTTTCCCCTTGGACCTTGTGTGCATCAACAAACTGATGTACTGACTCGAACAGGTGCACGGTCGAGCGCAGGCTCGAGTGAGTGGTCGAGTCGACTGGGAACTGGTGTCTATTTAGACACGCTGTCTGACTCGATCAAGTGCTCGATCACTACTCCGTCGAGTGGTGCTCGAGTGGGTGGTCGAGTGGTACCTGAAACTCAAGACAGCCAAGCAAAAGAAGATTTGAGTTCAGCAACTTCACAAGTGTATAAACGAACTTAATCTTAGACTAATAATGATCCTAAATATCACAGAAACACTCTCAAATGGACAACGGCGCCAAATTGAAACAAGCTTTGTTTGTGGGTGTGATATGGATTGATGGATGTATGCAATGGTGAGATATGAAATGAATGGATGGTAAGGTGTTTCAATTCCCCTTATGCAGTTGCAGTATAAAAGGTGTCAATCCAATTTGAGAGTTGTGAACAGTCAAGATGTGTAAATGAGCCTAAGTTAAGCCAAATATGCAAAGGATGTTTGTCACTAACAATCCTATTAATGAAATGTAAAGAGCAGAAAGTAAAGCTACTAGAACTAGATGCTAAATGCAAATGGAACAGAATGATTATAACTAATATGAAGCTAGAACAGAAATAGAAACTATACTAATGAACTAATGCAAGACAATAATGAACAGGACAATAAGTAAATGCAACAGAAATGCAAATAGAATGAGACTAGAGATAAGACAGAATAACTACAAATCATAAACAAGAATTCTGGGGATGAACTCGAGCAAGCACTCGATCGAGTGTAGATCGAGTTCAGGGTCGAGCTGGATAAATCCGTGAAACAGAGCAATACAAGAAAAACAGAGCAATACACAAGCGAATCAAACAACGATCAAACAGCAGGATTAAGACTTAAAAATCAATAAACAAGGAAGGCCTTGAGGAGGGATTCATGGGCTGGACTAATGAATGAGGTCATCTAACTTGGTCAACAAATCTCAAGCAAACTTTGAGCTAATCTCTAGACATATATTTCTAAGACAAGTTTAATCCACTCTCATGGCAAGAAACAATCAAATCTATGCATCTCTAGACTTGTTCTCACAAAGTAAAGAATCTACACAAGCAGGCATTAAGCAATATGTCTCATACCAAACAAGACCTCTAATCTCTTAGCAAGCCTAATGGTAAGCTCTAGATCTAGCCTTATTTATGCTTCTTAAACGTTGGTGTGATGCTAAGATGCTTGAAATCAAACCCTACCCTCTCAGTTATAGGATCAGCATTAAGAACATCTAGCCTAGAAGAGATTCTACCACAATCAAGCTTGACCAAAGCAAACAAACCTCAAACACAGCCCAGCCTAACCCATCCTCAAGATCCTACGCTACTACTCACAAGAACACATGATGAACATCAAAGTCATAAACTAAGAAAATACTGAAACTTGCATCAAATGAAAGATAAAACAAAGATCTTTAATATTCAAGAAGGAATCAAACACGAATTCTTAATATCTTGAAAGTTATGAAACCAACAAAATCCAAGAATCTTATGTTTTCTCTCTTAAAAGAGTACAAGATCTAAGAAAAATAAAAGTGCAAAAAGAATAATTCCCAAAAGGGTAAAAACTAGGTTTCTGACTATTCTAAAAAGCTGGACTCCTTGGTGGCTGCAGGTACAAGGCTTTATATAGGAGAGGAGGTGGGAAGCCCTAAAAATACTAAAAGACAAAATAGTCAACAGCTCGGTCAACTCGACCCTATGCTCGGTCGAGTGGCTGGTCGAGTTGGCTTTTCTTCTGCTTCCTCCACTCGGTCGAGTCCTCCTCAGCACACGGTCGAGTGTCTGGTCGAGTAAGCAGTCGAGTTGGACTATGGACCTTGTTGCTTCAGCCTTAACTCTCTCTTGCTTTCTCCTCATGATTGCTGTCACTTCTCTTCAGCATTGCTTCCATGCTCCTTAAGCTCCAAAATCACCTGTTTATGCATGAAAAGATGCAAATGCAATGCAACTATACTCTAATGCATGATTAGTCCTAAAGCTACACAATAATGGCCTAAATGGATAGCAAAAGATGAAAAAGATGTGAATAAACGAAGGGAAAACAAGGTAAAATATATGAACATCATCTGTATTGATAAAACCACCTGAGAAGGAGACCATCTTTGTCTCTGACCTTTTACCCTAGCCAAATGAGTTCAACGGCACTGCATAGTTTGATTCACGGTTCTCTGTTAATGAATGTTAAAGGGAATGATTGATAGGATTGCATGTGTAGATTAAAGAAATAAAGTTCCTTCACCATGCATCATAGAACTAAAAACAAGGACCTTGATTCTAACTACTCTATTCAGCATGTTTTAGGTTCTGAGACCCCATCTTAACACCTCTTGTCCATACTTTGTTCTTGATCGTTTGCTTGAGAGCAAGCAAAGAATAAGTTTGGGGGAGTTGATATGTCTATATTTTGTCTCTCCTTAGCATATATTTATCATGCATTTAGCTAGGATAACTGATTGTTTTACATCATTATCTAGTCTTTTCTATACACTTTGCATTTTTAGGTAGTTCTTGCATCATCTTTGCATACATTGTGCATTTCGGAGTATTTCAGGTATTTAGGAGACGTTGGAAGCGCATTCGATCGAGCCACGCACCCCAGCGTCCGTTCGAGCCACGCACTCCAGCTATCTGACCGAGCCACTCTCACTCGCCACACACTCCAGCTATCTGATCAAGCCACTCTCACTCGCCACACACTCCAGCCATCTGATCGAGCCACTCTCACTCGCCACACACTCCAGCTGTCTTCACTCGAGCCACCTAGGCCGAGCTAAGCTGACATTGCATTCCACTCGACGCGCACGGACTCGAACGCACATGTCAGGAAGAAAGATGTTTGGTCTCACACGCTTCAGGGAATTCCCAAACTGACTATTTACCTTGTCCTTTTAAGTTTTAGGGCTTTCCATGTTGGACTACTATATATGCATTTTGTTAAGTCTCTGCGAGGACATCTTATCTTTTATTCTCGTTTTGTTCTTTTCTGGAAGTTTTTCACCGAGCCACCAAAACGCCTTGAGACTTTGTATTCCGATATCTTTGAGATTATTGAGTATTTGCATTTGATTTCTTTTACAAGTTGTTCATCTCATTTTTATCTACCTAATAATGCTTGTTTCAATGTTTTCTGAGTTTGCATCCTTGATGATGATTTTCGGATCTGAGTAGTGTGGTAGTTCTTGAGGATGTGATAGATTAGGTGGAGGATCTTAGGATGTAGAGTGTTTAAGCTTTGATCGTATGATTCCCTTCTAGACTAGAGTTAGAAATACTAGTTTTTCTCTGATCAATTGGAACTAGGTTTTAGACATTTCCGCACCCAAAAGGTGTTCGATGAAATGTCTGACCAACTAGTGCCAGTGACTTACGTCCCTAGCCTAAGAGATTAGTTGTCTAGGATTTATGTTGACGTGAATGAATTTGTTTTTCATGCCATGCTTGATCATGTTTCTCTAGCGAGAGCTAGGTTTGGAAGTGGTTGAGTTTGAGTAGCTTATGCCAAGAGATTGGATTAGCTAAGAAGTGATGTTCATTGTTTAGGGATGATTTGCTTGTGGCATGTTAAACACTCTATAGACTAGGGTGCTCCACCGACATCAATTAATCCCATCCTTAGGACCTCTTTCTTTCTGATTTTTATTACATTTCTGTGACTTTTTTGTTTCTTGCTTTTTAGTTCATGCTCAGACTCTTTTTCGGTTTCACTTATTCATTTTCGCTTCTTTTCATGCATTCTCGTTTCTAGTTCTGTGACTCATTTCCGTTTTGCATTTTGACCACCCTAGGATTGTTAGACAAACACTCTCTTTGAATTGGCTTGACTTGTGATTTCTTGATTGCATCTTAATTGTTAGCAACATCCCATTTGGATTGACACCTTAAGTACTACAACACATAAGGTTAATTGAGACCTACTAGGAGACACAAAATCCTAGTATCAGCACACGTCTAAATAAACGATCAGTGGAAGAAGATGATGGGTCATGGAAAATTGTTATGTTACATTGTTGTTGCTGGTTTTCTTTATTTATATTTTCTCCTAAGTCCTAAACTTCCAGTTGTTAGGCATTTGATTTTAATTTGGCTGGTTTTCTTTAGGATTTTCTCTTCATGGTTTATTTGATTTTGAATTATTCAACTTATAACTTATTGGTTATTTTATTTTTAGGATATCAAAGGACAGTTCATTTATTTGTTAGTGGTACATTATTTAATGATTATAGAATCATTTAATTAAATAAAATTAACCTATAGTTTAAATAAGTCTAAATGACGGTTATACCCTTTGGTCGACACCTTATTTACCACTGGGTTGGGACGCAGATCCTGTATGACCCGACAATAGTAGTCTTCAAAACACGAAGATCCGTTTGTAATCCGGGTTGATACTATTCGGATCGTGTATTTAGTTTGATTCAAGAATAATTATTCCCCTCGCCAAACAAAGGTATAATCCCTATAAATAAGGAAACTGGTATCTGAATATTTAATGGCTTCAGTAATATCAAATATTAACTACTTATCAAATAATTATTACGAATATTAATAATAATGAGAAATCTTTAATACTTATCAATTGTAATTTTGTTGCTTCCAAAATAATCAATAGATTAAATATGAAATTATATATATATATATATATATATAAATAAACTTATTTTATTTGCTTTTATATTGTGAGATATTTACGGAAACAACAAATCAACTTAATATAATTAAATATAAACAAATCATCATTTATTTAAGATTTTTCAATATTTACTTAACGAAATTATATTAATTAATTATGAGTAGTATAGATAGAAAGAATTAAAAACTCAGAAATTATATATATGTAAAGTTGTAAACTAATTTACAGAAAATGTGTATTGTATATCCCACATCGACTAAATATTTTGTAATATGGTTCATAATCACTATAAATATATGACTAATATGTTTTGAATACAAATGAGCAGTAAGTTTGATTTATCAGGTATCCAAATTTAACAGTTTTATTTGGTTCTATATTTGAGCATATTTAAATTTTTAAAAAGTAAACATATTATAATATAGTTACGTTTTTTTAAAAAGTTTAAGATATTATAAATATTTAAATTTTTATCGAATGTTTAAATTATTATAAATATTTGAACTCCGTCGAAAGTTTAAAATATTATATCTTGGCCACATATTTTTCAATGGTTTTAATTTAAACCATATATTTTGATTTTCAAATCTTACAAAATTGCTTGATTGCCGAGATTGTTTTTAGGGGCATTCTCAAAAATGCCCCTTTTTCCATACTCATTTTTAAAAATACCACTTCATGTTGACCATTTTTAAAACTACCCCTCTTTATATACAAAATGACCAAATTACCCTTTTTTAGTGACAGCAAGAATGTACAGTCATCAAAATCGAAAATATTTTCCCGCCAAAAAAATTTCCCGCCAAATTTTTTTTTCCCGCCAAAATCGAAAATTTTTCCCGAAAAAATTATTTTTTCCCGCCAAAAAAAAATTTTTCCCGCCAAAATCGAAAATTTTTCCCGCCAAAAATATTGAAATTTATATCTTTTAAAAACATTGTAAATGCTTTTAAAAAACTTTTAAAAGCGTTTACAAGGTTTTTAAAAAGTTTTTAAACACATTGTAAACGCTTTTAAAAACCTTGTAAATGCTTTTAAAAAGCTTGTAAATGCTTTTAAAAAGCTTGTAAATGCTTTTAAAAAGCTTGTAAATGCTTTTAAAAGGTTTTTAAACACCTTATAAACGCTTTTAAAAACTTTTTAAAAGCATTTACAAGGTGTTTAAAAACCTTTTAAAAATCTTATAAAAACTTTTACAAGGTTTTTAATATCATTGTAAAAGCGTTTACAAGGTGTTTAAAAATCTTTTAAAAATCTTTTTAAAAACCATTTGAAAACCTTTTAAAAACCTTTTAAAAACCTTTTAAAAATCTTGTAAAAGCGTTTACAAGTTGTCTAAAAACCTTTTAAAACTCTTTAAAAAATCTTGTAAAAGCCTTTACAAGGTGTTTATAAGGTAGAAACCTTATAAAACCTTTTAAAAACCTTGTAAATTTTTTTTGGCGGGAAAAATTTTGGCGGGAAAATTTTTTTGTCGAAATTTTTTAACAAAATTTTTTTGACAAAAAAAATTTTGGCGGGAAATATTTTTCGAAAAAATTTTGGCGGGAAAATATGTCGGAAATTTTTTGGCGGGAAAATTTTGTTTTTCTTTTTATTGAATAAAATAATTTTCATCTAAGGGTAAAATGGTCATTAAAAATTAAAAGAGGGCAAAAATAAAAATGGCCAGAAAAGAGGGTATTTTTGAAAAGGGGTATATCAAAAGGGGCATTTTTAACAAATTCTCTTGTTTTTAACTGCAAATCTAAAACAATCTTTTGGGATAATCTTACACATAGAATACTTATCTTTTAGTTATAAAAAAAACAAGAAACAAGATATATTTTCCTGAGATTTGATATATCAAATATTAACTTCTAAATGATAACCTAAATATATCTAATCTCACTATAAATACAATGGTTTCCTAACCATTGAAATATCTCACACTAAAATTTAACAAACAACTTATCCTCTTTTGACGACAAACCAAAATAAAGAAAAACCCATCCTCTTACAAAACTACTATCCGATATTAAGTGTTTCTATCCTCTTACAAAATTACTATCCAATATTGCGGGGTGTCTATCCTCTTACAAAACTACTATCCAATATTGTGGTGTGTCTGTTTCCATGAAAAGCTACATTCTGCAAACTACTTAGGTGTTGACTGGTTCTCTCGCTACCTCCCGCAAACGCTGCGTTTGCGGATGGTAGCGATTGGTGCCAATCACACAAACCGCTTCCAATCACTCCCAACCGCTGCTAATCACTCACAACCACTGAATTCTAAAAGCTGCTTCCTGCAAGCGTTTGCGGTTGCGGGCGTTTGCGGTTGGTAAACTTTTTTTTTAAAAACAAAAAAAAAGTCAAAAAATACTAAATTTTTTTTTCTTATATCTTCAACCCAACCATTGTACCCATAAAACATGAGAGAAATTGAAGTACAAATACGATTGAGGAGATTAGAATATAAACAATTACAAGAAAATAAGATTCCAATTAACAAAAAACCAACAAAAATATGATGTAAAACTATTGGCACATCGCACATACATTCCAAAAAATCTAAAAAAATATAACATTTCATCAGAAGTTTAAGAAAATAAGATTATTTATGAAAATATTAAAACAAATTACCAATGACTCTTTTTACTCTTTCATAATTAATTTACCTTAGCCTTGTAGTTTAAATGTGAGGAACTTATTGAGTGTGTGAGATTTAGCAGAGAAGATCTATAATCTAAAGCATAAGTTTTGTCATTTATAATATTATTTGATTAAATTTTGGATGAAAAGCCAAAAAGTAATAAGTATTTCAATATGAAATTTATCTATTTTTTGAATAATGTTTTTAGTATTTTTAAAGATTTTTAATTATAAATTGAATTTAATAAAGTTTTTGGTGTTTTTAAACATTTATATAATTATATATTATATTTATTATGTTTTAACCGCTAATGCAACTGTTGGTCAACCAATCGTTAAACTCCCGCAAACGCACCCATTTTAAAATGCTAAACCACTCATTCACAACGCTTAATAACGTTTGAAACCGCAATCGCCCGCTTCCGTAATCTCCCGCAACCGCAACCGCAAACGCTGCGTTTGAACCAGTCAGGCCCTTACTCTATTAAGATTTCCAATTTACTGTATAACCCCAAATATACAAATAAACACTATATAAAACATTACAAAAATACAAATTACAAAAAAGGTAAATAACAAAATATAAAATCCCGTGCTGTAGCACGGGCCTCCCCTAGTTAAATATTAAATCCACTATTTTCGACTTGTTTAGTTCTGCTATCTTATTGTATCCTCTAGCTTGGCAAAATTTCCGAATTAGTTCGTAAACCGCCACACCTTCGGTTGATTCAATAAAAAGTTTCTTGTTTCTTTCCAGTCCTTTATATCTATTACTTTCTATTTTAGCCATCAACATCAGAGCAACTAATTATTAGGGATACAATATCCTATATTGGAAGTTGAGTAAGATCTTAAGTGGTATATATATAAGATATAAGTTTCGTCACTCATTGTTGGTTTTAAGTTGGAAGTTCATAATCTAATATGGTATCAGAGCACAGTACACATGCTCAACCCAATTCACAATCGGCTCAGTCTAATAATTGGGCCACCTATTCATGCCTAAACATAAGGAGAAAGTTGGAAGTTCACAATTTAATACTAATCTTCAAAGCTAGGTGATAAATTAGCCAAATCAGTAAGGGCATCTCCAACACACCTCTATATTTGCTTTTTAACTCTATTTTAGAGTAAAATCTACTCCAACCCATCTCTAATTCTACCTCTATAATAGAGATCTCTATTTTTTCCTCTATATATAGAGGAACTCTATTTTTTTCTCTATAATAGAGTTGAACTTTTTTATTTATAAAATAGTCATGAACTTTTAACACTTTTATATTTATGATCAAAATAAATAAAATATATATTTAAATAGTTTAATAATAATTTAATGAAGTAGAGGTTTTGTATTTAAATAATATTTATGAATGTTAAAAATTTAAATAATATTATAATTTTATGAAAGTTTCATAAATAATAAAATAAATGGGTTAGTTTGCAACTTTTATAAGTAAAAGGTATTAATAGTAAAATAAAAAAGAATCTCTACGGTATATTCTTTTTTAGAGAAAAAATAGAAGTATCCATTAGAGCAAAAATCACCTCTATTATAGAGTTATTCTATTTTAGAGGTAAAAATAGGGAAAACCATTGGAGATGGTCTAAGAAGAATAATCATGTTGTATAGTCAAATAGTTTTAGTTGTAAATTGTAATGATGTTTAATACTTTTAAAAACATCTAGTGGGCTTTAGGTTCATGAAGGCCCAAACAAATCAAAATGAACAAAGAAAACATATTTGTTCTTGTGGTACTGGCAAACACAAAAATTACTTTAGTCTAATCAACACGAAATTTAAAGGTCCTTTAAATAATTTCATTTTTTTAAGAAAATGGAAAAACAACCTAAAATAACAAGTGATACAAACAAAAATTTCTGGGAACCAGAAACTGGGAAAAAGATGACGTCGATCGATCAAAAAAGAAAAGAAAAAAAGAACAAAACATATGGAAAAAAAAAATGAGAGAGAGACGTGAATGCATTAAATAAAGAGCATTAATAATAACTGGATCGGTTCCAATACACATGAAAATTTCGAAAATGCATAAAAGTAACCTAAAAAGCCTATCTACCTTAGACATCACTGACATTCTCATCTTCTCTGGACAACAAGCCCAGAAAACAAAACCATAAAGTTAAACAACAAAACAAAACACTAATTAAAGAAGATTATTAATCAAAGAAACAAAAAGAGAAAAAAAGGTCTTAATATTCATGGTCATCATCATATAACAACATTAGTGCTAATAATGCTGACTGATACTTCAAAAAAAAAAAGCACAAAACCAAATTAACGTGTAGAAGCAGCAGTCATGAGATTCAAAGCAAGATCAGACTTATCCAACACAAGTCGAGTTTTGCTACTTTGGTCTGAGAAATGATGTGATCTCTTCTTAGAGGAAGGCAACGAAACTCCAAAAAGCTTAGTCTTTCTCATATTATTACTCTGATCTTGATGATGATTAGTGTCATCTTCAAGAACTGTGATAGAGCTTTGCGAAGTTGGAGGAGATGAGTTCAAACCATGATGGAGATTAGTAGTAGTGGCATTGACAGTTGCGGTGGTATTGTAATAATCAAGCGTTGGAGGTTGTTGTTGTTTCTGGAGAAACGAGGAGAGATAAGAGTTACTTGGAGCGACAGGCTTGACATGGTTTTGAACAAAGTAGATAATGTCGTTGTAAAGTTTCTTCATGTGAGCAAGTTCAGACATCAACACTGTGTTGCTCCGTCGTAATCTCTCGTTGTCTTCACTCAATGCCGTCACTTGCGCCGCCGTGTCATGAATGGTATTATTGGTTTGTTGTGGTATGATAACTCTTGGTCTTGACGGTGGTGAGTCGCACCAGTAATGGTCGTCTTCTGGAGTGGTGACACGTTGTGGTGGTGGTAAAGGGAAGAAACTTCCGCCGGAGAATGGAATCTGCGGCGGACCGTGGTGGTGATGTGTCATGAACGGAGAGTGTTGTTGTGGTATCATTTGAGATGTTTTGCGGCGGTGGATTTCGCAAAGTAAATGCTTTTCTCCTCTCTTGAAAAACTCGTTCGCGAACTCCCATCGATCTGGTACTATCTTTCTGAATCCCTAACAAAATCAAAGATCACAAAATCAAGAACATTTCTAAAATATCAAAAACCCGAATCTAAAAAAAAATCAGATTTTCTTCTGTTTTTGGTATAAAGATTTGATTTTTAAGAGATGGGTAGTCACAAAATCTCAAAAATAAACAATCTTTCGTCCATTTTTGGATATAAAAATCGTATCTTTAAGAGATGGGTAATCACAAAACATTGCGTATTTCAAAACCCATATAATAAAAATCGAAACTTTTTAGAGAAAAGAAGATAGAGCTTTGTGTATACATACATAAGTGTTGAGCTGACGAACGAAGCTAGAGAAGTTGTTATGTTTAAAGTAATTAGGAAGAAGGTCACGAGCAAACTCCGGTGGACGCCAAACGACAAAAGTAGTGTCATCATCACCCCAAGAGACGACATGATCCGTCGCAGGATCATCAACAAGTTGATAAGTCTTTGTCAAGAACGGCGCTGGAACAGCTTTGCCTTGACCTTCGACCATAAGTTGTATCCTTTCTCCTCCACCACCACCGTAACCACCGTAGCTATTCTCAACCATCATCGCCATTAGAGAGAGAGAGTTCCCGAGAGAGAGAGAGAGAAAGAGAAGAAGGTTTGTGTTTGTTTTGTATCGAGTGGGGTTGGGATAAAAATGGTAGTCTAGTACTGAGTAGTGACTGAGTACTAATTTGTTTTTTTGTTATTATAACTTTTTTTTTCTTTTTTTCTTTGAGGTTTATAGATCGTACGTGTGTGTATCTGTCCTCATGTGTAACTACTATTAATTAGAGACTTTTTATTTTTCTCCTGGTATGGTATATATGAAAATTGGAAGAGTAGTGTGTTCTACTTTTGCTTTTGCATGCCCACACACAAAAATAATGTTTGGTTAAAAAAAAAAATTGAGGTAAAAAAATTGGTAAAAAAATGTATGTGCCTAAAATGATCATCAAATGATTAAGTTTTGATTCAGAAAAGAAATATCATGGATATGCAATTGAGTAGACTTATTGACTTATGTATACGTGAGTGAGAGATTCTTCCATACGTGAATTCACTTTTTCTTAACGCCAAACACGGATATAGAATGTAACACCAATGTCGCACTGTTTCTTTACTTTTTATGTTTTAGTAACTAATTAATGTTTCTTCTATTTAACATTTTCTTACCAAACATTATTTTTTTGAGATCTTCCCACAACCGTGTGTCAATAGAGACCATAATAGCATGTAACATTCATGCTTTCTTATTTGTAAAACCATTCCATTGATAGAGACTGGTGGTGCATTGATTTGTCGTCCACTAGTCTTTTAAGTTTTGATGCACTATAGTTCGAATTAACGATAACATTATCTTCAAATCCGATATTTTTCTTTATGTTGCTTGCAATATCGTATGCAACCTCCTAACCCGATATGGTGATCACTCTTCAATTAACAAAGTTTTCGGGTTATCCTTTGCGGTTGGTTAAGCTGTGCATATATTATTGGAAAACTTTTCTTCTTGTAGAAGAACTATCGAAAGAAAAAAATAAAGGTTCCAAATTAGTTAAATTTATTAGTTTTAAAGATTCTTATATCATGTCAAAATCATATAAAGGAGACAACGAAATATGAAATCCTATATTTTGTGTATATTCCGAGAGAAGATAAAGTTGTAAACATATGAGAGAATAAAATTGCAACAATTAATTGATTAGCCTCTTTCGAAATTTCTTTTACTAATTAGTAATTACATAACAATTTTTCATAAACTATTTAGTAGCTAACACTTCCAAAAATTCTAGAAAATTTTAGATTTGCGTTGAAAATAAAACTTTTGTGTTAGCTCAAGCTCAATTTAAAGATATAATAGTAGTCATTTCTTGTATCTAAATCTAGTGTCCTCCTAGAGGTATATATAAGGACATTCACAGTTTACCACTTAATTTATTTCACACTATTCGATCAAAATGTTGAAAATGTTAGCTTCTGTTTTTTACAATAAACTATGAACGAATCAACACAAAATAATCGCATACAAAAACAACAACCATATCCTAAATTCATCGGACTAATGTGAACAAAGCTAATGTGAAAATTTAAACTTTTCTTTCACAATTAATCAAATGCATGAAAAGTTCTAAAAAGTAAGTTTTTGATCAACATGAAGAGGCAGTAAATATTAAAAAAGAAAAAGAGAAAAGTGTTTATGTGAAAAATGTAAATTAGAATTTGGAAGTTAGCAACCTCGATTAATGAGAAGATGGAGGGGAATATGTGTCTGAGTGTCTGAAAAAATAAAATAAACAAAAGTGGCTTTCAAGACAAACCCGTGACTCTCTCCTCTCCTTCATACTTGTTTCTTTTCTGACAAAACTACGATCCCTTCCCTCACCCACCACTTCCTTCTCTTACTTTCTTAAACAATCATTTCTCTCTCTTTTTCTTTTACTATTTTTTCCTATTTTTACAACTTTAGTATACACCAAATTCAATTCAATTTACTACTCTGTATTTTTATTGGTCAACACTTTTTCTTCTTCTTGAGGTTTCTTCTCTGCTCTTCTTTAGTGCAACTATTCTCAACTTATTGTTATTACTGGAAACTTTCTCTTCTGTTTCCTTCTACTCACAACCAACTGTTTCTTTCTTTTCTTGCTTTCTTATATTCCCTCACATTAATAAACAAATTCCTTTTACCAATATATATATATATATATATATATATATATATATTTGTCCTTTTTATATCTAAAAATCTCATACAGAAGGGCTTATACACAATAATATGGATTCTCAACTGTTCATAGGTAACTTAAAAAATGTATTAAGAGATCTTTAATCTTTCTGGATCTTGCAAAGTGTAACTTTAATTATTGATTAAAATCTGACTTATAGATTCATGTGAAAACCATAAATTATGTAATAAAAACTAAAAGTATGTCATGTGTATATTCCACTTTTCCTTTAATTTCTTAGGTCATGTGTATATCACATGAGAGGGTCTGCTTCTCCTCGGGCAACTAGTACTTGACTAGTTTCTATCTTTCATATTATTATATGACTTACAGAGTAAATCATGAATAAATCGTATTCTTTAAATTTTATTTTATTTCTTATCCATTTACCATTCATAAAATTCGATAAATTTATCTTGTTTTACAGAGATCATGTAAAACAGTCCTTTGCTTTTACACTTATTCTTTTTAAGAGATTCATTTTCCTAGATATGTGTAGGTTAAGGAACTTCTGAATTTAAACAAGAAACAAAAAAAAGTTCCTCAAATTCAACACATTAAGATATATAAAACTCTGATTATTTACTGAACATTGACTGCCATAAAAAAAAAATCTAGATGGAAAAGAAACCAAAACCAAAAAAATGCACGAATAAAAAAATATTGGATAAATTAGTAAATGATATGAAAGTGCATAAACATCACCTCTATAGAAAAATAATTGCGATTTAATAAAATTTTCATTTTGTTAATTAAACCATAGGAATAATTATACAAAACATGGAATTAGATAAAACGAATTGAATGATATATGTTTAGGTCAATGAATCTAAAATGTTCACTAAATATGTATAAAGTTTAATATAGAGTACAAGTGCATGCCGACTCAATATTGTTGGGATAAGCTTAAGGAAAGCTTGAGTTAGAAGCTAGTCGTAGTTCTAGAATAGTTGTGTTTGCAAAGAAATAAGGATCTAAGTATTTAGGAGATATCTAAATATTAGTAGTTCTTATTAGGATTAGGAATAGCAAAATGATATATAAGGATATGTTGAGGTGTGACATAACTTATGAGGTTTTGAGAGAAGAGAGATTGAGAGCTTAAGTTTTTGAGAGATTTTCTTAAGCTAATAAAAATGAGTTATACTTTTAATTATTCTGTTCTTAACAAACCTTGTTTCTATATTTGGTATCAGAGCCTGAATCTTTCACCAAGAAATCATGTCTGAGATTACCGTAGCCACACCACGACCTAAAGAAGAAGGAGGATCTCCTTCTATCGTTTGTCCAATGCTAACGTCAACAACTAAACTGTTTGGGCAATGAAGATGAGGATTTCTCTCAGAGTACACAAAGTCTGAGACGCCATCGAACCAGAAACCAAACAAGTTGATTATGAACATAACGATATAGCTATGGCTTTATAGTTTCAATCGATACATGAAAGCTTAATACTGCAAGTTGAAGAACTTATTACAACAAAGAAAGTGTGGGATGCAATTCGTTCTAGACACGTTGGAGCTGAAAGAGTTCGAGAAGCTAGACTTCAAACCTTGATGGCAGAATTTGAAAGATTGAAGATGAAAGAATCTGAAAACATTGATGACTTTTCTGGAAAGTTAGCTACGATATCATCAAAGTCAGCCGCCCTAGGAGCTAAGATAGAAGATCAAAGATTGTCAAGAAATTCCTTAGTAGTCTTCCTCGAAAGAAATTCATTCACATAGTTGCCTCTCTAGAACAAGTTCTAGATTTGAACACCATCAGCTTTGACGATATCGTTGTAGACTGAAAGCCTATGAGGAACGTATCTGTGAGGAAGAGGATACTCAAGAGGAGCAGGGAAAATTGATGTACACGGAGTCACAGACGAATCAACACTACCGAGATTACAATGGTGAATCCGGAGGTTTCAGAGGAAGAGGTCGAGGTGGAAGATCGTTCTACAGAGGACGAGGACGAGGACGCTACGGTGGTAGAAATCTGTCTCAGATCACTTGTTTTCGTTACAATCAAACTGGCCACTTCGCTTCACATTGTCTAGATCTATTGCTCAAACTGCAGGAAACATAAGAGAGTAACAACAAAGATACAGAGGATGCAGACGAGCTCTTGATGCATGAAGTGGTCTACCTAAATGAGAAGGATTGTATACCAAGTAAGTTTGAGACAAATTCAGGAAGAGATAACATATGGTACCTTGACAACGGCCCAAGTAACCATATGACTGGGGATAAAAGGTATTTTAACAAGCTGGACAGCTCTGTAACCGGAAAATTTCGCTTTGGTGATGACTCTAAGATCGATATCAAAGGAAAAAGAACAATTGCTTTTATTGATCAGAATGGAAAGTCACGAACCATGACAGATGTTTATTTCATTTCTGACCTTAAGAGCAATATTATAAGTCTTGGTCAGGCCACCGAAGCAGGTTGTGACATTCAGTTAAGAGGGAACTACCTGACTATTAGTGATGAAGAAGGAAATCTACTTGTGAAAACAGAGAAGTCTAAGAACCGGTACAAGGTTCAGATGGGACTGCAAGACAATACTTGTTTATATCTTGCATATGTAAGTGAACCAAGTAAGTGGCATGCGAGGCTGGGACATATCAATTATGCCACTTTAACTTCAATGCTAGGGAAAGAACTGGTTTTAGGAGCTCTAAAACTTTCTGCTGGAAAAGAAATTTGTAGTTCGTGTCTGCTTGGGAAGCAAACAAGATGCGTTTTTCCTCAAGCAACAATGTTTCGAGCTTAACAAAGGTTAGAACTTATACATGGAGACCTTTGTGGCCCGATTACATCAAGTACACCTACTGGGAATAGATATGTTTTTGTGATCATTGATGACTTCTCTCGCTACATGTGGACGATGCTAATAAAAGAAGAAGGAGAAGGGTTTCACAAGTTTCAGAAGTTCAAGGCTATGGTTGAAAAGGAAGTTGCAGAACAAATACAGACTTTTAGAATGGATAGAGGAGGAGAGTTTGTATCTAATGAGTTTAACTTGTTTTGTGAAACCGCAGGCATAAAAAAATATTTGACAGCACCCTACACTCCACAGCAGAATGGAGTTGTAGAGAGACGAAATCGGACATTGATGGAGATGACCAGAAGCATCTTAAAGCATATGCACATGCCTAACTATCTTTGGGGAGAAGCTCTTAGACACTCTACTTATTTACTGAACAAAGTAGCAACATG
Organism: Camelina sativa; assembly: GCF_030686135.1. Taxonomy (NCBI): domain Eukaryota; kingdom Viridiplantae; phylum Streptophyta; class Magnoliopsida; order Brassicales; family Brassicaceae; genus Camelina; species Camelina sativa. The sequence goes on along the minus strand of NC_141896.1, from coordinate 31,464,999 downwards.
GGCCTTGAAAGATATGACACGTTATGAGATTTTCCGGGACAAGAGACCTACAGTTGAGCATATTAGGATTTTTGGGTGTATTGCATATGCCAAGGTAGAGAAACCGAATCTTAAAAAACTGGATGATCGAACGAGGGTGCTTGTTCACCTAGGAACCGAACCTGGTTCTAAGGCGTATCGTTTGCTGGACCCTCAGACCAAACGAATCATAGTGAGTCGAGATGTTGTGTGTTGTGTTCGACGAAGCAAAAGGTTGGAATTGGACTAAAAATTTGTCGATAGAGGAAAACGATGAGAATTTTAGGATCAGTTTTGGTGTATTCGGCAATCACGGGCTTCAAGAGTATGAAGAAGATAAGATTGCAGTTGTGAATATTGATGGAAAATCACTGAGCGAAACAGAGAGTGTTGAACACCCCGAGAGCAGAGATGGAGTAACACACAAAGAAAAAATAGAACATGAGTCACACAAGACTGCAACATTGCCTGCAGATTCTTGTGCAGTTTCGACAGAACCTGAGCTACGAAGATCAACACGACCAAGCATTTAGCCAAAGTATTTAGAAGACTATGTCTTAATTGCAGAGGAAGAAGGTGAGTTCCTGCTACTTAGTCATAATAATGAACCTAGAAGTTTTGGTGAAGCAATAGTGTCTAAGGAGTGGACACGGGCTTGTGAAGAAGAAATAGGTTCGATCGAGAAACTTAGAACGTGGGAGCTTGTTGATCTACCTATTGGAGAAAAACCAATTTGCTTAAAGTGGGTATTCAAGTTGAAAAGAAATTCTGATGGTAGTATCAACATGTATAAAGCTCGACTTGTTGCCAAAGGGTATGTGTAGAAATACGATGTTGATTTCGAAGAAGTTTTTGCTCCGGTTGCTAGAATCGAAACCATAAGGCTGCTTATTGATCTTGCGGCATCACATGGTTGGGAGATATACTATCTCAATGTCAAGACAGCTTTCCTTCATGGAGAGATTAAGGAGACTGTGTATGTTTCTCAACCAGAGGGATTTGAGAAAAAAGGCAGTGAAGGGAAGGTTTACAAGCTCAACAAAGCCTTGTATGGCTTAAGACATGCACCTAGAGCCTGGAATAATAAGTTAAACCATATTTTTCAGGGATTGCAGTTCATGAAGTGCTCAAAGGAACCTTCTGTTTATCGGAAAACCATTGGCGTTGATTTACTTATCATAGGTGTCTATGTGGATGATTTATTGTAACAGGAACAAGCTTGGTTGTTATTAACAAATTTAAGGAGGAGATGGCTTCTAAATTTGAAGTGAGTGACCTTGGGAGGTTGACATACTACCTCGGGATGCAAGTTAATCAACATCAAGATGGAATCACTTTGAGTCAAGCCCGATTCGCTCACAAGATTTTAGAAGAAACAAGAATGTCACAATGCAATAATGTTCTTATACCTATGGAACCAGAGTTGAAGTTATCTAAAGCTGAGAAAGAAAGAGAGATCAATGCAACAACTTATAGAAAGAATGTTGGATGTCTAAGGTATCTGCTACATACTAGACCGGACCTTTCATATTGTATAGGGATACTCAGTCATTATATGCAGAGTCCAAGGGAGTCACATGGAGCAGCCATGAAACAATGCTTAAGATATCTTAAGGGAACCACCAATCTCGGTCTATCTTATGGAAGGATGAAGGGGCCTCGGTTAATAGGTTATGGCGACAGTAGCCATAACATTGATGCAAACGATGGAAGGAGCACCTCAGGACATATCTTTTATCTTGGAGACAGTCCTATCACTTGGTGCTCACAGAAACAAGATTTAGTAACTCTATCTTCCTGTGAAGCAGAGTTCATGGCTGGGACAGAGGCGGCGAAGCAAGCCGTTTGGTTACAGAATTTACTGGTTGAGATCACTAGAGCTGCAGAATAGAAAGTTATCATCTGTATTGATAATCAATCGGCAATTACTCTCATAAAGAAACATGTCTTCCATGGGAGAAGTAAGCATATACATAGACACTACCACTTCATAAGAGAAAGAGTTGAGAATGGCCAAATTGAGGTGGAGCATATTCCAGAAAGTGAGCAAAGAGCTGACATTCTTACTAAACATTTAGACAAAACCAAATTCAGATAAATGAGGAGTCTCATGGGAGTTCAAGACCTGACAAAGACAGCTTTCAAGCTTAAGGAGGAGATTGTTGGGATAAGCTTGAGGAAAGCTTGAGTTAGAAGCTACTCCTAATCCTAGAATAGTTGTATTTGCAGAGAAATAAGGATCTAAGTATTTAGGAGATATCTAAATATTAGTAGTTCTTACTAGGATTAGGAATAGCAAAGTTATATATAAAGATATGTTGAAGTGTGACATAACTTATGAGGTTTTGAGAGAAGTGAGATTGAGAGCTTAAGTTTTTGAGAGATTTTCTTAAGCTCATAAAAGTGAGTTATACTTTTAATTCTTGTGTTCTTAACAAACTGTGTTTCTATAAATATTATCGTTTCTTATCATATAACTCATAAAGAAACTGAAAGTATAGAATATGTAAATTTACTTAGCGGGAATATTAGAATTAGAAAATTGCATGCACCTTTAGAAGAATTTGTAAAATTATGTATCCCATAATTTTTGAAGATTATTCGAATAAAACAGTCAGTTTATCTAGTAGTCATTACCATGAGAAAAAACTACAAGTTTAGAGTAATAGTTTCTTTTTATTTTGTATTTATTCTATCATTTTCATACTCCCTCCATTTCAAAATATAAGATGTTTTAGTAGAAATACAAATACTAAGAAAAAGTTACTTTTAAAAAGTTTAAACAATCATACCTAAGACTGCATAATATAAAATATAAAATTAATCTAAACATTGCATAGAAAGTTGGAAACATCCTATATTATAAAATAAAAATAATCCTCTAAACATTATATATTATGAAACGGAGAGAGTATATTTTAAACCCTATAGCCCGTGATATATATATATATATATTGATGAAATTTAACATTGGGTTAAAGACTAAAAGGAGATTGTAGCCACACTATACTACTTGATCAATAATGTTTTATCTATACAAACAAAACGAAAAGAGAGAATCTCGAAGTATGAGACTCTCCTTTTTACATCTCACCCTTCTATTTTGTACCGTTGTTTTTGTTCTGAGCCCATCAGACTCTATAGCATAAACTATTTGAATATTTGACTCCTCATCAGTTAAATGAATCTTATCATCTTAATAGTTAAAACAAAGGATATACTTTCTTCTTTGTAATTATTTTATTTGGTTGTTTTGTTTTGTAGATTCTCAAGAAGAAAGATTGAGGTTTCCAATGAAGAAACAGACATACTCCAAACTCTTCTTTGCAAACTATTCTTCTCTTCGAGCCCTTTCATGATTTCGATATTGGGGTTCACATACAATATGTACTTAATCATTTGATATTTGTTGTTCAATATTAAATCTTTAAAGTAGTGGTGCTTATTATTGTATTACTGAATATATCCTAGCTTATAGGTGATCAAAGTTTAACCAGCATCGTGAATAAGAGATTTATAGTTTACCAATCTGACTAATACATTTTATAAAAAAATTGAAAATAATATATTTTTAATATAAATAAACTTGAAAATGTGTAATTTAAACAACTAAAAGAACTTGAAAAATAGTTTTTCTTTGATCATTTGTAGATGGTACGAAGTATAGTAGTATTTATTATACAAGAAACCACATAAAATACCGCTTTCTTCTGCCACAATATAATCTTCTGTACTTTATTATTGTTTGATAATCTAACAAACTTCGAATAGAATGATTTATATACCACGTATTACAAGAAATCTTACGTCAGTAGCTAATTTTATTTTGGTATAACTGAAAAAGATGTTTTCATAACTTACAATAAGAATTCTTTTTCAAAAAAAAACCTACAATAAGAATTTGTGAGTTGATTATCCAACAAAGAAGAGCATAATGGACGCAAGGATGACAAAAGATATATTTTTATAAATGTAGGGACGAAGATCTAACGGACCGAGGGAATCGTTTGATGTAATTAGAAAGAAAGAAAAAAAAACTGAATTAAGGCATAGATACCTAGAATGGATCTAAGATCTAATCAAGGGTTACAATATAAATAATGATTTTAAAAAATATGTAAAGTATATGAGAAAATTATCAAGATAAGCTCAGCTCAGACATCTTTGATTTTTCTTGGGTTTTCCATGCACTATAATCTATATATAATCTTGTATTGATAAGATCCATCAATCATATATTAGTATTACTTATATTTTCTTTTCTTTAAATGTATATTTTTTTCTAATTGTGGATGATATACATTTTTTTTTTTAAATATTGGTTTAACAAAAGAAAATTAAGTAGCTACGTACTAGATCTTTACAAACTATAAACAAAAATATATATTCGGAGGTGTAGTTTGAATCCTGCAACTATATATGAAACCTAGGAATTAAAGAGTGTTTTCTTCGAGAACAATTTAACCTTAGAAATTGTTATCCGACATTTGTCGTCGACTTCTCAATATAGAGATCATTAGACAGTTCCTTATATTCTGTGCGCAATGTCTATAGTCCATGATGAACATTTGAAGACCTAGATTGAGCAGAATATAATCAATCTTCTGTAGGGTTACAGTTTTCTAATACCAACTCATTTATGATATATACATGTGATCGTCTTGAGTCTTGACACGCAAACTAGACCCCATTGAAAGATAACAACGTTTGAGGAAACTAGAAGAAGCAGTGTCGTATGCAATATTAAAAAAAAAAAAAAAAAAAAAAAAAAAAAAAAAAAGAGTCTGGAACACGTCTAGGTGAACAAAGATGACAAACAGTGATAAGTACTAGCATTGAAGTTAATCTATTGTAAACCGTATGTATTTTGTTGTTGGTTTATAAAATAAATTTAGTAAAGCTTATTCCAACCTAAACAAATTTGAAACTGTTTGCAAATACGAAATTATGTATGTTTTAACTTTCGTTAAAAAGTAACACACACCTTACCTATTTATTGTTAGGTTATTTTTAAATTAATCCCTGAAAATTAAAAATAAATTATAAACTAAAATCTAAATCAATAACTAATGATCATATATAAATCATGATGGAATGGTTTAGTTAGCTAATTTTGAGATTTGGGTACTCCTCACAGAAAATTATCCGACTAAATAAAAAGCTGACGTTAAGGTACGTTCTTACCAAAACACAAACCAAACAAGTTGAATTGTATGTGTAAGATATATAAATGTGAGTGTGTGCATGGACATGGCCCTATGGTTGTAAATATGGAGAGCTAGAAGATTCTATTCTAATTAAACTTCTAAAGTGAACTGAAGTTTGAATACCACGAATAGCTTCTTTCATCACATGACTTTATCTTCTTTCTTCTAAAAACGAATATATAACTAAAAATAATTCATATCTCTGTTACGTTTTCAATATTAGAACGTGAAGGATAAAACAAAGAGAAAAATACAAATCGAATTGCGTGAAACTATAAGTCTAATTTAAACCCGAGACACGTGAATTTCCAAGAGAGACCACAGAGCGAATAAGGATAAAAGGAAACATCTGCACCCCCTAAAAGTTCTTTTTTAATCAACACCCGTTTCTTTATTTATTTGCGCAAGATGCTCAGATCGTTGTATTATTTTACTTTTGGTTTAAAATTCTTAATTATTTATGTTATGAATACTTTTAGAATATGGAAAGAATCAAAATCCTGTGGTATATACGACAAAGGTGGGTACCCCTACAAGGTTCTCTCTCGTGTCTCTTCTATTTGCTTTCTTCTTTTGTCTCATTCCAGAACACATTTTAGTGGCACGAGTTTACAAACCTTTGCTTAAATAGGTTCTCTAACAAAACAAGTTAAGTCTTATTTTTGGTATTGTGTCACCTATAATTCTTGATGCAATTTAGAGCTTTCTTATGTAGATTTTTTTTGAGAAGTAGTTATGTATGCTTTGATAAATTCATACTACAAGACAACTAAATAACATTTTTAAATTGTATTTTCTGCTTTGTGGCAATGTTCGGTTTGTCTATTTAGCTAATAAAAACATATTCGTGAATATTGTATTCCATGTAAGTTTATCGGTTTCCATTGTCTCTTTTTAGAAAATAATTTATTTTCCAATACTTTAATATAATAAAGTCTTTAGTGTTAAAAAGAAAATCACATTTTTATATCAGTAGGAAATAATTGTGAGATAGGTACATATATTTTCATTATACACTTGATTCATGAGTTTATCAAATTAAATATTTCCTTACTGATCAAAAGTACAATAGAATTATGTGCTAACTAAATTTTTGTAAACTAGATCATCATTGCAGTAAAGTTGTTCTTTCCCAGCTATCGTGTAGTGGACTTTAATATTTCGGACCTGTTGCGTGACTACGGTGCGGCATTGAAGCTAAGTTGAAGAGACAGATTTGTATCTTACTGACCAAAGCTCGATTATGAAACATGGTTAGACATCACGTTTATTCTATTGTCAAATTAATTCTACTACCTGTGTGTATATATGGGTTAAATGGCCTAGTGAAATTCTAAGCTTATCCATATATTTTTCTTGCATGAAATCGTATAATTAATCCTTTCTATGCGTAGTTTAGTCTAATTAGATGATGTTACATAGGGTAAAAGACACACGAAGGGTCCAAGGTCCATGAGCTATTAACGCTTTTGGCTCCAACTTCCAAGTATCAACTTTGCAAATATGTATATTCTACACGTCGATATATATTAGATCACGATTCATTTGTTGCCACTTGTCAGATCAAGTGGTTTGAATTGCTATATGCAAATTAAAAATGTAAAGAAAAAATGTGAAAATGTTTAAGACAAGGTAGAGAGATTGGGTCAACAAAATGAGGTCAAAGGAAGATCGAAAAGGACAGATAATAATGAGAAATGGAGGAAGTAGAAGAAGAAGAAGTGGTCAGTCACGAGAGGCTTATTAAATTGGCTTCACGAGAAATTGATTCTCTGTGTTTATCTTAAGACAAGGACATCTTCTTCTTCGTTTTGTCTTTTGCCTTTTTTCCATATTCTTTTCCTTAAATCTTCCCAGTAAAAATTAATCGCAACGTACTTCTCTACATGCATGTGTTCCTGTCAACGTTTAGTATGTGTAAATGTGTATACTATACATACGTACATACATATATTGGATATTTGGATACGCATATATGTGGTCAAATATTAATAATTATATTTCCTTATTTATAATAATATAATACTAATAAAGTTATTATCATATTATATATATTATTTAGATATCAATCTTGAGATCTCTCATTTTTTTTTTTTTTTTAAAGTTTGAAAATCTTGAGATTTTGAAGACATGCAAAAGATCATTGGAACAAAAAAAAACGAAAAATGTGTAGGAAAGGTGATTAAAAAATATAATATGAAATCCTATTATACGATTAGAAATGAAAAGATAGAGTAGGAAACAAGATTGAGACACATATATAGGAGATATATATGAGATCTTCTTTAATCAACTCAATTAATTATCCGTAGTGTGATGGTAGTGTGCGATTTTTGAATCCTAGAATACAACCATGTTAAGACCATTTTTGCAACACTCGATAATAGAATCTATGAACTTATATTATACGATCTATACTCTCTTTAGCCACTTACAATTTTAATATAAGAAAAATCGATGTTGAGTTGTGTGTTTTGAATGAGAGGTGCAGCTCCATCTATATAGTCATTTCAAGACTTGGAGAAGAGGCTACAACATTTAACGTCTTGCTTCGAGTTGGAGAGTATATATATTACGATGATTATTGTCTTGCTTGGAGAGGAGATATCACTGACAATTAGAGAGATGATTTGACTTCTCGTTTGTCTATCTACTATGCAATGGTTGCAGTTAGAAGGCGTGACTGTTATAGTTTTGCAAGTTTCAGATGGTGTATATGGATATGAACCATATGGTCTTCAGAAATTGGAGAAAATGTAGTTGAGGCGATCAGAGCTTTGCTAGACCTCGTCGAGAGTTTCATGCCAATGCCAAGAAGAATGGGAAAAGATACTAAAATATTGTATCTTGTAGTGATATAGGTCGATGAATAGCTAAAAAGATCTTCTTAGTTTGAAATTCATTTGGAAACAATTTTATAGATGGAGTAGGACGATATATTACAAATGATATAGATAAAATTATGCACTGTTTCGAGAAACACATATTACAAGGAATGAGACAAACTGAAGAAACTCTTTATATGTACATATATTGTTTACATAAAGATAAAAAGCGACACACCAGAGAAGTCTTAATTTGATTCTCCACTTGGATTAACTTTATTTTCACTTTTCCTCGATCGTTAAATAAGCTAGCTAAAACTCCTGTTCCGACGTAAATGAAATATACAACTATCACAACGTACGAAAACAGATAAACTAATTAAAAAGGTTTGATTAAGTAGTGTGGCATATGGTTTTTCAGCGTTAAGAGAAAAGATATCAATATCGCTAATGGATGACATTATATAGTAAGAGGTTATGATAGGATTGGGCCTCGAGCAAGTTACTAAGTTCTGCGTAGAGCACTAACTACAAAAGAAACTAAATTAAGAATGATCTTAAAATCATGTACGGTACTGGCCTTGTTGGTGTTGGTACTTGCACCATCTCAAGATATCCAAAAAGATTCACATGTTTTTACTTGTGAATGAATTAATAGTCAATGGTCAAAAAATAAAATGGTCAAGTCGTAGCATTATGTTGTGATTTTATTTAATCGAAATAGTTGGAACCTGCACATATATATTCTCAGTTGTGCTAATACAATTTTTGCGTTGTATACTTGTATGTGCGATCTACAAACTTTTTCAAGAATTGCTTGTTATTGAGGCTTCTGTGGTTTGGTAAGGGTGATATTTTAGTATAGAGATCATTTAAGGTATAATAAAAGAACCATTAGTTTTTTGATTTTACGAGGATGATGCAGGCCACATCCCTTTTCTTCTTCGGATGACCCAAATTATGAGAACAAAAACTAAAAGAAATATTCATAGTGGTGTAAAAACCAAGAGCTTTTGGTATAGGGTTAGAATAATCAAAGTTAGTTTAATGAACGAATTTAAGGATTTACAATAAATAGATATATTCAATTTTGAAAGTTCGTTTATATAACTTGGTTCAAAATATAATATTTATATTATGATTTTTTTTAATTATATGGAAAAAATAAAAGAAGAAAAGATGAGAAACTTAATTTGTTCTCTGAAAAAGGGAATCGAAGAGTAAGATCGCAGCTTTACAAAGTCGAATATGCAAAAGAATGATTGAAATGCAAATGAGAAAAGTTGTCTTTAATTTTGAGCTATCATTCAACTCAACTACTTTTCTTTCTTTTCTTTTTCTTCTTTTCTTTACGTGATTAGTAAATATTAGGTAGATTAGATTCATGTGTACGAATACAGTTATTAATGGTATATTCAAAGATATATTTTTAATTTAATTCTACAAATCATTTATCATTTTTCTTTTCTTGAACTTTTATCCTCGTAAAGTGTGAATGGAGTTAGATTGTGATGGTGATGCTCCTAGAAAATTATGGTGTTAATTAACCGTATCAAACATAATGGATATATCCATATAAGAAAGTTCATGAAAGACAAAGCAAGCACACTTTTTCTTGATACAATATGATTCAAATAAAATTAAAAGGAAATACCGTGGTTAATATGAGCGTATTTTAATCTAAAGCATCTTTGATTCGAAAAATCATGACAAATTATAAGATTCGTGTCTTTACATGTCCAATAGATTTTCGAAAAGATATGTCCCAAAACATGAAAAGAATATCCAAAACATAGATATTCATTTTTCCTCAAATTTCTACATATAATATTTGAAACATACATGCATGTAAGTAGACTTTGTAGAGTTATATACAGTATAACTTTCTAAACCAACCGGCATTAAGGAGTAAGGACTCAAAAAATCGATCATATGTTCGTTAAGTCGGAATGTTTTTTTTAACGATGAAAAGAGCACCTATTTAAAAAAAATTGTGATCGGTTTTTTTTTTTTTGTTGTGTTAATGGTATATTTGGAATTTTATCTTTCTATTATCTAAAGAAAAAGCAAACTTCTCTTTTACAGATCCTTTTCTCTTTGTCGTTACTTTGTAAGGCATGATTAGGTGAAACTTCACTAATAATCATCTCGACACTTTACTTTGAAAGCATACGTTCTTACCACAACATTAACGATATGCATAATATATATACCGTAAATGGTAACACTGGTGTCCCTTACGTAAAAAAAGAAAACAATACCGTAAATGGTAATTGAAAGACTTAAATTAGCATGTAAAACAAAAAAAAAACAATAATATTTTACATGGTAAGATATTTTTTGTTTATCGTATGGTATTTAATTATTAGAGTAATATATGTTCTTATTCTATATACGCATGGAGTATTAAAATTTTACATAAATCATCAATGAATTTGTTTAATAAAAAAAAAATCCATAATCATGATAGATTATCATATAATAAATGTTATATGGTCAGAATTTGTTTGGACTCTCCAACGCAGGGGGTTTGGCCGTTTGGGATGCTGGATCTTGATCTCTACTATCTTTGGTATGAAATTTAGATTCCTCTTAGCTAGCAAACAGGCTCTTATTCGTGCTTTAAGAAAGCAATTTTAAAATAATTTTTTTCATCATCGGTTGAGAATACTAGTTGAATGTTTTTTTAGGGCATTGTCCCTCATTTTCGTCGAGTTATATGGTGTTTATTTATTTCATTCTAGATCAAAATTAGGTGGACCAAAGACGAGCCAGATCGAAAAAGAAATGTATTCTTCTTTCTATTTCCAAGGAATATAGGCTCCTAAGTCCCAAAATAATTGACATAATAAACGAAAAATGAATACAGTTTTGCCTCATACATAAGGTATGTGGGCTACTATGGGCTGATTCAATTAGACATAAATTCTCTTTTACAAAATACCAAAATAGCAACAAAAAGAAAAGAAAAAATTGTTGTGTTTCGAACATGGTTGTTTTTATTATTTGGACTACCGATTGAGTGTTCAGTGTTAGATCAGTTTCGGCTTGGATTTAGGGTTGTGTTGTGTTTTGGCAAAGAAATTACAACCAACCTAAACCATATCTTTATCGGTTCGGAGTTATTTCGACTATTTAAGTTTAAACTTGGATAAATCGTTTTGGATTTACAGTTTCTAACAGCCATTTGCGAAAGTGAAATATAGTACAAATCAGAATGACAGTTTTCAATCTTTGAATTAATCAGTTCGGTTGCCAAATTGTTTTCTGTTGTTTGGTTCGAGTCAAAGCGATTTATTAGTTCTCTTTTCAACTCAACACTCGTACTGTCGTACACAATGACTGGAAAACATAGATTCAAAACCAACCCGGTCTAGTCTGATTAAATATGTCAATCCGATGATATTAACAAACCCAAAAAAAACAAAAAGACACGAAAATTACAAATAGAGTTCGTTCGTTAACTAATTAGAGACATTAGTTCGGTAAAATCACATGTATACTTCCATACCTAGAAACTTGGAGGACTGACACAAAGGACAAGAGCTAAGCTTCCTCTCACACTCCTTACACAGACACATATGCTTACATGGCAGCAACAACATACACACCTCTCTTACTCCACAAAACCTGCACATCATCATCGTCTTTGTGTTATTGTTGTTGTTGTTTCTTCCATTGAAGCAAGAAGCTGTGTCATCCACTTCGCTGTCTCCGCATCCCTCAATGCTGTCTCTTGGCCGACCTTGAGCTCTCTCAAGATTGTAGTTGAGGGCAGCGATCATGTTCTCGTTGTACTTTGCACGTTGTTGCCATGCCTCAGCTTCCATTGTCAGCTGCTCCATTCGCACCTCGAGTTCCTTGTTCTTTCGGTTTATTATCTCTAGTTCCTCATCTTTCTCACGGAGTTTCTGAACAACTCTTTCCTCCATGAGTGACACCGTTTTATGTTGACCCCTCTGGATCTTGTCGAGGATAGCATGACGTAACTGATCCCCCTGTCAAAGATAAAGAGAGAAACATAAACCAAATCACATAGCTTCGACTAAACAGAACAAGGAGCTCATAAGAACATTAACCAAATGACAAGTTTATTTACCTGAATCTTGAGAAACCTATCGATATCTGCGTCCTGTCTCTGTAACTCACGATCAATATCGTCTCCAACAAGCGACAACAAAGTAGAGCCATCAGAAGAAGCAACACGAGCATTGTCAAGGGAAAGACCCAATCCGGTTGATACAGACCGAGCTTGCCAAAAATCAATAGAAGATATCTGAGAATTGTTCTCCAAAAAATCCTGTTCCTTAATTACCCTCTCACGTCTTGGTTCAAGACCAAGACCATAGTTCCACTCAAAGTCAGCTCCATTACCACCACCACCACCATCAGAACCATCAATTTGCACAACCGGTCCAGGTGCAAAACCAGCAACATGAACTAAGTAAACAAACACAATAAAAATCAAAACTTTAAATTCCTAACAACCCAAATCTTTAAGTCTAAGACTCAATTACAAATAGATGAAACTTACATGGAGGAATATATGGAGGATGCTGAGATTGATCATGGAGATTAGCAGAGCTGTCAAACCCTAATTCCGGCGAAATCTGGCCGTCGATTCCGCAAAAGTCCCTGAAAAACAGAACAAGTTGGCTAAAATTAGGGTTTTTGATTCTTGAAAATTTACAGAAACAAATTTAGGGCTTTTTTATATCACAAACACAACTGAAGATAAACAAAGGAAAATAAGAGATTGTTACCTGAAATTCTTGGAAGCTTGAAGGTGTGGATCCAAATGGTGAGGAAGAGCCATTGATGAACTTTTGTAGAGAAGAGAGAGAGAGAGAGAGAGAGAGAAGAGAAGAGAAGGCAACGGAGAAGGAGACGGAAATGGCTTCTGATTTTGGAAACTCTTTTAAGATTTTTATTTACGATCGGGTCCTTTATATTTTGCTTAATCTTTGTTTTTGACCAAATAGTTTTGTTAGTTTTATAATTCGTCCTTATATTCATGAAACTAATAGTTTAGCCCAATTTTAATTGATTCCTACCAACTGGTATATGTATAAAAATATCACGGTTCATATAGTCCTACAGATGATTTCGTCCACATTTTCCGATATTCATTAAGAGCCATTGATGAACTTTGTATAGTTCTCAGATATGTGTGAAATATAGTTTTAATATATATATATATATATATATATATATATATATATGTATGTATATATATTTATATATATGTCCTCGACATTATCTTATTATTTCACACATTTCACTTATGCGTGAATTTTTCTCAGGACAATGAGCAATTACATTAAAAGCCAAACTGAAGAGTGTGAAAAACAGAAAAAAAAAGGTTGCAGCAGCAAAGGAATATTTTCCAAAATCTATAAGATCAATTTGTCAATTAATCTTTTTGTTGTGCTATATCGTTTTGTCTTTATATATAGGAGAAGAAGCTCAAACGGAAGATTCAAGATGATGTTGCCAAAACCATTATGGGGAAAAACGGAGCTCCATTGTCCATTGAGAAGCATAACTTAATTATGTCTCAAATAATAGTTGATGCTAAAGAAGCTCATGACGAGATGGAAGCAAACGACATGACATCTCAAAATAAGTAAAAATATTGTTGTTTTATATGTTTGTTTACATAGACACATATGTGATGCGAGTAGAACTGAACCAATCATATTGTATGATAATGGTCTTGTTCTCTGGAAACTGAAGTGCTATGAAGAAGAACCAAATTTTTTGCTTAAAGGTTTGAAATTTACTTAGCTTTTTATATACTGTATGTTTTTTATGCAAATGTGTTTAGTAATTCAATCTCAATCTTTACGCAGATCTAGAAAGATTTAGGTAACAAAAAAAATAAAACATGTCAAACGACGTCGTGTAAATACCAATTTATTCGACGTCATTTGACATGTTTCCATCTTTATATCACCTAGGTTAACATTTTGGTTATATAAGTGGATCTAACTCCCAATTTTTTTATGTCTTCATCATATCCGCCGTATTTCTTTTTTTTTTTGCAAACATAGCAAAAACATATCCTAAAAAGTGTTGGGATTTATTTAAACGCATTAATGAAGAAACTTCGAATTCGATTCAATTCTTTTGCAGAAGGTATGTGAGCCTAGTTTAAGATCATTTACATTCAAATGATTTAATTATTTGCATAATTTTTGGTTTTTTTACTGAATACTCTTTGATTATCTTATTATTTTGACTCATAAGTTTTTGATGAAAAGATTAAAAAGAAAATTCATCTAGATTTAATATTAAGAATCTTTCAAAAAATTGTTCATCAGATAAACAATCCGAGTTCATATTTAGTGTTGAAAATTTATTCGAGATCTAAGGCAGAAAGATGATTTATGAAAATTTTCGGATCTAGATCCAAATATTTTGATCTTTGAGAAACATGATATTCATATCCGACTTGGATCTACTTTCAAATTATTTTCCTTATATATATATATATATATATATATATATATATATATATATATATATATTATAGATATAATTTATAACAATTTTCTCTTACCTTTCAAAGAGAAGAAAATTGTGGTATTTTTAATTATAACTCTGATAAATTTGTAATGTTTTAAATGTTAAACTAGAATCTATAAAATTGATGGAATTTTTTATAATTTATTTGGCTATAATTATAAAATTTTTAACAGTGGGACAATTATATTCAAATATCTTTCAGATTTTTGTTTTTTTGTATTGTTTTCAATTTTATGGTAATGCCCTTATTGGTGTAGAATTTGGGATCTATAGAAAAATGTGTAATTAAAAAAATTGCCATAATAAAATGGGGTCAAAATAAATTTTGACTAGAAATTTATATAATATAATGGTAAAATGACAAAGATAATTTTTTTTTTCTTTTGACTTGTATAATCTGATGGTAGATTAATTGAGAAAACAAATATTTAGAAGAGGGGAAAAAATATAATCGCTTTTAGGTGTGTTACAAACATACATGAAAGTTAATATATTTTGCATACTTTAAAGATTCTATATTAGTGAAGTGACCTTAGTGCAATGGCAGGAGGTAAGTCCATTTATAGAAGGCACAATCACATCCGGGATCGAGTCCCGGCTTCTATGAATGTAGGAATTTGGCTAATGGGCCAGCCACAACTGGCTGGCCCATCCTATTATTAATTTTATTATTGGAAGAATTAATAAGATTCTATATTAATTTAGTATACTACCATCCTATTATACAAGTCAAACAGAAAGATTACATTTTTTGTCATTTTATAATTTTATTATTGGAAGAATTATTAAAATAGACCAAAAAATTAGTAAAATAATAAGATAGGCCAAATCTTACTAAATTAAATAACTAAAAATTATGACTGAAAAGTAAAAAAATTATTCTGTCATTTAATTTATAAAAACATTCATATTTTTTCTTTAATGTATGAGTTATTAAAATAAAAATATAAATTTTTTTTTTCTTTAATGGATGCATTACTTAAAATGTTTTTTGCAATACAGTTTGCAATCAGACATAATATTTGTGGCTCCTCGAAATATTGGACTGCAACCAATACATATAGCTTGCTCTTCTTGTTATATTATACTGTGGAATAAATGTTCTTATGCAGTTTAGCTATTGGTAACTATCCATCTAGAATAATGGAGAGAGTTGTGGAAGTAGTTCTTTTATGCCAAAGAACATTTATTCTACAGATTAATATAGCATGTTGAGCAAGCTATATGTCCATTGGTTGCGGTCCAATATTTTAAGGAGCCACAAGGATTGTACTTGACTGCAAACTGTATTGCACCTTCTACTCTAGAAGTTGGAGAGGTCTTCTATGATATATCATGCTCGATCGCATGTAACATTATGACTCTAGGATTGTCGGAGATGAATAAGATTTAGAAAGTGAGCTTCCGTACTTTGAAGAAGCTTCATGTTAGTTCCTAACTATTTATTGAGTTAGTGTCCTACATCAAAGATAAAAATCCGCTCAAGCGAAAGAAAAAAGATGGAGAAGATGTTGATAAAGATGAGTAATCATTATATCACTAGATTTGGACCCGTGCTACAGCACGGGTTGAAATACATTTTATTATTTTTAAAATATTATATATGTAATTGTATATAATATTATTTGGATGCAACTCATGCAAATAATTTTTATTGTAAATATTATTCATGAAATGTAAATGTATTATGTAAGTCTTATATTGTTAATTTTAACCCGTGTTAGAGTATATAAAATTATTAATCCGTGCTAGAGTGTGTCCAGCAGCTTCCGTGCTAGAGTATATAAAAATTTAACTCGTGCTTGAGTTTGTAAGTCTTAAAATTATAATATAAAAACAAAATTCAATCTGTGCTCTAACATGGTCCTAATTTTTATTGAACGTTATGGTTTATCAATAAAATCTGTGGAAAGTAAATTTCTAATATTGTGTTTAAAGATCTTTGGAAACAACTTGATATATGACTAA
Organism: Camelina sativa; assembly: GCF_030686135.1. NCBI lineage: Eukaryota > Viridiplantae > Streptophyta > Magnoliopsida > Brassicales > Brassicaceae > Camelina > Camelina sativa. The sequence continues at coordinate 31,448,453 of NC_141896.1, read as the reverse complement.
AATCTTCTGAAAATACAGTTTGAAAGATCCATGATTTTATTTATTACCATTAATATATCAATTATCAATTTGGAATATCTCCAATTAAGGTTGCACCCAATATTTAGGTGTAACCATTAATATATGAATTAATCTATAACCTATCTATAACCTATTTGTAATCATTTATAATTAATTAAAAATATAAAGTATACAAAAACTATAATGTGTACTTCTTTTTATTAAAAAGGAGATCATTTGAAATAACTCCGCGATTATAATTTTAAATTAAATAATATAATTTAATCACTATAATATAAACTATATTGTGTACTTCTCTTTATTTTATATTATAATATAAATAATATAAACTATGTTATGTACTTTTCTTTTATTAAAAAGAAGATCATTTGAAATAACTATGTTGTGATCTTCATGATATATTTGCTCCACGATTTATGGATTTATTATTTATTATCTATATACTCCATGATTTATGGATTTATTATTTATTATCTATATATAAAGAGTTATCTTATGAAGAGTATATGGTTAATGTATATCTTATATATAACCTATTAGTATGCATTTGTAACCATTTATATTTTTTATAAAGTCTACAAAACTTAAGTTGTGTACTTCCCTTTTATTAAAAGGGGGATATCCATTGCTGGTGTTCTTGTAATAGTATTAATCTTATTAAGATAGGGCAAAATATATATATTTGTTTTTAAGTTACATTCAGAAGCATAAGTTTGCTTATCATAGGAAGCTAAAACTAGTACTGAAATAGATGATCATACAAAACTGATTTTAGGGATCTTTAGCTCACATAAGTGGAAATATACAGTGAATATTCAAGATTTGTGTTTATGCATGTTGTCTAACATAAAGAAGATGCAATTTACACACATATCCTGCATTTAGCGATCTTTAGCTAACGTCTTTTATTATGTTTAAATCCTTGATCGACATATTGTGTGCGATAGTACTTCAGGATGGATGGTTAGCTTTGGAAATACCTAAATATGAAAGAACACGACGCAATCCAATTAAGTGTTATAATCTATATATACATTTTCAGAAACATTTATGAAATAATTCCTTAACTTCCAACTTATTTACAACTCTGCCACTGTCTTTAAAAAACTAAGTTTGGGTTCAACGATTACAACTCAAACATAACTAGCCCAAACCCATCTTTTTCCGAAAATTACATAACCCTGAATTATCGGCCGGTACGAAAACCACCAAAAAAAACCTTGCCCATTAGTTATTTCATGCATAATCGAAAAATATAAGAATAAAAAGAAATCTTCAAAACTTAATCACCACAAAATCTAAAAAAATCATAACTATCTAATAAACCAAAATTCCATAATCAACGCTCAATCAATCCTTCGTCATATATTAAATATTTCCCGTAAATCAACAATTATTCATTCTAAATTGATGAGCTATCTTTTTCTGTTAAGTGTATCCAAGATTTTTTGCTTTCACAAAAAACTAACATTAATACCTTTTTACCTAATCCCTAAAGTACTATTCATCTATAAATATGGTCATCAAACTCACTACGAAAATCATCAGACACTTACCATTCCTCCTTTAAAAGTAGCTAAACACACAAAAAGTATTGCCAATGGTTGTATCCTTGGCATTCCTCCGAGATGTTAAGCCTTAGAAGACTTCATGGACAGTTCAAGTTTGGATTCTTCATACCTGGAAGACGTATACAGCAAAATTGGGTGAAACCTTGGACATGTTACTCGCTGATGTTCAAGTGAAGTGAGTATAAAGAAATTTTTTTAAACTATCACCATTTTGTATACATACATATTCAAGTTGTATTCTTATAAAACTAAACAAATCTAATGTTATTTCAGGGTACAAAGATCCACGCTTCCGTAAAAAATGACTTGATGAACCGGTTTGGAAACAAGATCATTCCGAAGAGTGGAGATCAGTTGAACATTTTAGCTTGAGTATTTCCAGTGGTCAGTTCAAACCAACGCATCATCTATACAAAATGAGTTTGATGACTGTGCTTTGGCTGCTTGCATGAAATAAACCCCTGCTTTTTTCCGAACTAGAAATCATAAAACAATGTAATTTAGATAGAAACATATTTTAAACCTACTTCGAAGATTATACATTCTTAACACTAATTTTAAAAATTTATCCTTTTCTGATTTTGCAGGGGTTTATTTCATACAGTGTGAAATGAAAAGCTGAATATTCAGGATCTCAAATCGTTGGGGTATACTATACCTACCTACTCGATTTTTATGAGAGGTTGAATTAATAAAATTAAATTCAGTGATATTGAGAACCAACCTTTTTATTCTGGTGTCATTGCCGACCATCCTACAACAATATTAGACCATGCAGCATCTTCATTGATTTGAGGATATGTTTTCATTTGAAACATAGTTAGAAAAATAAAAGAGTGTTTAAACTATAAACCTATGAAAGGATTAGATTGAGTTCCTTATCTTTGTGATTGATTCTCTATGTCAATTTGGGATAAAGTTCCATCTTAAAAAAAAAAAAAAAGATTTCGAAAGTAAGGTCTCTTTGATTCATATTAAAACCTGAATTTGAGATGCATAGTTGCTTCAACGAAAACAAACTTACAAAATTCATATTCGATTTTGAAATTGTATAAACCCCAAGTTTTGTATTTGGTTTTTCATGATTATCAGTATATAATCGGAAATTATTGTCATCATATTTACAAATATCTTTTGGGGTGATGTTTAATTTGAATTGCGAACTGGGTTCAATTTGAAGATCAACAACCACACAAATTATAAAACGATTAAGTTGTGAATTGGTTAGATACAAACCTCGGATCAACCAGAATCGGGTGATTTTGTTGAAGTCTCATCTTTGATTAATCCTACACAATAGAATCAAATATGAAAACAAGAGAAATTACAAGAAGAAAGAATAAGAAAAGAGTCATAAGAATTAAGAACTTAAGAAGAAAGGGAAGAGAAGAAGAAAAGAAGAAGAGAGTTGTTGTTGTGTCGTAATGTGGAAGAAGAAGAAAGAAGCCAAGTCGTATGGGTTTTGGTGTAGAATTGAAGGCCCAAATAGTAAATGAGTTATTTTGTGTTGTTAAGAAAAACAATTAGAGTAAATAGGTTAAGATAAGTTGTAGTATAAATGTTATTCTAAAATGTTATTACATATTTGATTCATGTATAGTATAAACATCTTAAAATAATTTATAATCTATATATACATTTTTGGAGATATTTAGCAAATAAATTATGGAGTTGCAACCTATTTACAAGCATGCCATTAGCATTAATTATTAATTTATTTTTAATTAATTAATTTATATATACATTTTTGGAGACATTTATGAAATAATCCTAGAGTTCATATCTATTTACAAGTATGCCATTAGCATTAATTATTAATTTGTTTTTCAATTAATTAATTAATATTAAATTTCAATTTTTGGAAACAAGATTTCTCATCTTAATAAATTTTTTAAAACAATAGGAACCACTCCATTTAACATTAATATTATGTTTAAAATAAATTTAATTAATTTTAACTTTCCAATTTTACAAAATAATATTTTTTTCTATAGAAATATTTCCTAAACAATCGGCCTAATCAATAAACGACAATGTTTTTAAAATCGGACTGGAAGGTGAACCGGAAGTCTTTCGGGTTGCTGTGTCAATTAGTCGGACCGGTTGAACCACGAGTCTATTAGTTTATTGGTTTGTTTATATTTTATGAATATAACATCTATTTTTTTATAAATATATGAACAAAACATACATAGTTAAGTATTAGCCGTAGATATAACATTCATACTTTTAGTACACGTAGGAATTCTATACTACTAACAAAATTTATTCTAATTTCTATATTAACTAATATATCTATATTTGTAAGGTTGTACATTTTTAATAAATACAAATTAAACATTAGTTATATATATATATAATAAATTATATTTTTTTATTAAAAAATAGCTCCGTGGTGTACCGCGGGTGAATATCTAGTTTATAACAATATTAGTGTTACAACTTACACGATTGAGCTTAGTAATTTGGTTATAGAACCAAAAAAAATTGGTTACAGTTGCTACATACTAGAAGAAAAAAAAAACAAGAATTCAAGAGGTGATTGTCAAGTACGTTTTGCTTTTCAGAGTAGGTAATTGTGTTTCTATAAAGATCCCCGTAACTTAAGACTTAAGAATTCACATATTTAAAAAAAAAAAAAAGAAACAAAAAAATAAATAAAATGTGATTTCCTCGTGTTTTTCCAGTGCAATCGTACACACAATAATAAAATTAATATATTTTCCACAGACAGATATAAACCACTCATGTAAATAAATTAAAGTAAAGGCCACCGACGATACGATGCTTCTTCTCTCCTTCGGGCACCTCTACGTAGCTGCCCCAGACAACCCAAAATACTGCCCGTTGAGCTGTAAATCACGTTACACTATACGACATCGTTTTTGCGCCTACTAAATTTTTTTTTCAGGTTCTCTCTCTCTTCAAACTGTAGTGACGGTGCAATTCTTGGTGATGGCTATATGCTTGTTAAGATTCTTGTGTTCGAAGTTGATGTCACACATGATCTTCTTGTAGAACTTTGGCTGCACTAACTTCCCCAACACGTAAGCCCGTGATCGGACAATGAAACTGAGCGTCATTGGCACCGGTGCTGGTGGTGCTGGCGGGTCGGGAATAACAACAGGAGCTCCTTTCTTCTTCTTTGGTTTGGGTAGTGGAGCTGGAGGCGCCGGTGGAAGTAAAGTCGAACCACTTCCATATAATGGGATCTTCTCTCCTGTCACATGCACCACCACTGTACTGTGACTATTCCTTGACTGATAAAATTTCTTGATCTGCATTTCACAATCCAAAACCCACAACAGAAATCAGAACCCATATGGATTTAACCCATGTAAGTGTTGGTCTATTCGAACCGTAACATATTCAACGTAATTAGAGAAAACTTACGGATCCAGAACCGATTTTGATTTGAGAGAAGCTAAGATCAATAGGAGTTGAAGTAACATGAACACCAAAGAATGTTCCAGTGTTCTTATACAACATTCTTAGAGTAGCGTTCATCGTGATCATATCAGTTCCTACACCACCAGCATCTTGACCAGCTTGGACCTTAAGCGTCTCAAACGTTATACTCTGCAAAAATTTCAAATCACCAAAAACTCAATTACACACCCCAATCACAAAAACTCTCAACAGTTCAGCTTAGATCTAACAAATTTAGTATCTAAATTGACTTTACACGCTCGATTCTCTAAAGATCTGTTAAATTGTAGCAAGAAAAACATATCTGAACTCAACATTTCAAGATCTGAATCAACTCAGAAAATAAAAGAAATGCTAAAATTGAAACTAACCTTGACAGTGATCTTAGGTTTCTGAGGTTTAGCAGCACCGTAAAGAATCAAAGAGAAGAGACCAAAGAGAATGAAGAAGCCAACGATGAAAGCCAAAACATAGCAGCGACGAGGAACACCACGGTCTCTATCACCTTCATCTAACAAACCTTCTTCTTCAATCACCGCACACTCTTTCCACTGCTTCTCTCCGCCGTGACCTTTCCGTTTAGAGCCGTCGTTAGGGTTGACTTTTCTAGATCCGGGCTTCAGAGAGCCTGAGAATCGGCTAGAGGACGATTCGCGAGAGTGACGACCCATAGACGATTGAGAATGCGGCGGAGATCCCATCGGACTTAGCACCGGAGTTGAGTGAAACGAAGTCGCGGTTTTTTCTCCGTCGTGAGAGTCGCGTGACGGTGATTGGACATAGTAGACTGGTCTACGTGGAGATCTGGCTGGTGATGAAGCTGCGATGCTTGTCACCTCGGAATCAGTTTTGGCGTGCATTTTTTTTTCCGATTAGGGAAGATGGGAGGAGCACGACGAAGAAGGTTTTGGTTATTTGAGAAGTGTGGGAGAAGAGAGGCAAAAAGAGGAAAGTGTAATGTAAACTCTGAGAGATGAGTCTGTTGTCAAAATGAGTGGGACTTTGAAGGCTTTTGTTAATTTTAATTTTTTACCTAAACGCGTTCGTCATAATATATATATGGAATATATTATTAGTTTTTTAAGTTGTTGACAATGACACAAATTTGTCTTAAAATTATAATTAATATTTGTTTTGACAATTGGCAGAAAACTCCACATAAAATCAAATATAGTCTGTATTACAGTTTTAAAATTTTAATATATAGATTCAAAAAGTTATGAGAGATTCCATTTTTTTATAGTAATTCAAATATTTTAATTTACAATTTCTTGCAAATTGATGATAAATTTGTCAAAAAAAAAAATTGAATTTTTTCCTACTAAACATATATTTCAACATAAAAATAATTATCCAAAAGATTTGTATTAGGCCAAAAACAAAATCTTTTTTTTTTCAACCTAACATTAATTAAAATAAAACTTCTAGATTGTTTGTCCAAGGTAATGAGTTTACATAAATCGTTTATGACAAGAGCATTCTAGAAAAACGAGCTAAACAATCAGCTTTTACATTAGACGTCCTTGGGATCTTGGAAAGAGTAAAAGGAGGCAGGGAAGCACTAAGCATCTGGAACTCATCAAAAAATGTAGAGAAAACCGGCCACTCCTCCGGTGCTTGTACCATCGCTAGTAACTCTGCAGAATCCGTCTCGAACCTTCGACAATCAATTCTTCTGGACAGGATACACTCCATCGCCCATAATAATGCTTCTAGTTTGGAATGAAGTGGGGTTGCACTGTGACGTTGACATCTGGCACCCATAACTAAAGTCTGATTGTCACCATCACCACACCACCATCCTAAACCTGAATTTGGTTCCGTAGCTTTCCACGAACCATCAACTTGACAATGAATTATCATCTCCGGAGTATGCAAAGATTCCGTCGAAACGGAACCAACCCTTGCAGCTATTTAGGCTTCCTCCCACCACAATTGTTCACGTAAAGCCTGAGTATTAATATATATATTGTCTCTGATTGTAACCCTTGGAAAACTTTTTGTTCCTATCCTTCCATAAGAACCAGACCAGCCACGATATTGAACTGTGAATAGTACCTAAAGCCATAGGGGCTAACCCTTTACCATATATATAATCCAAGTTTGAGTAGATCGAGCCAAACGGGAACTTATCCGTATCTGATCCATCAAAAACCCTCTTCCAAACCTGACGGGAATGAGGACACTCAAATAAAGTATGATTAATAGACTCTTCCTCTAAATCACATCTCTTGCATACCATGAAACAATTAACTCTCCGAGAGGCTAATCGTACCGTCATCAGAAGAGAGCCAGAAGCGATCTGCCAAAAAAATGTTTGATTTTAGGTGGTACCGGAAAATTCCAAGCCTGAGCTTTCAGGACATTACAGTTGGGATCCATCAAAAATCTTTTTCCTTTTTCTATAAACTTTCATTTTTAGTTGCTTGACAATTAAGTTTTTCCTTTATTTGTATATTTTATATCTTAGTGTGGTTAGTAATAAGAAGAAGAGATATATGTATATGGAACTTTAGTAGAAGTGTAAAAGAAGTCTTATCTACTTCGGTACCATTTACACAAAAGTGTGAAGTTTACAAATTTTATTTTTATATAACTACTCTCAACTGGTTTTTTGTGTTAATAAAAAACGATATGTATATGGAACTTTAGTAGAAGTGTAAAAGAAGTCTTATCTACTTCGGTACCATTTACACAAAAGTGTGAAGTTTACAAATTTTATTTTTATATAACTACTCTCAACTGGTTTTTTGTGTTAATAAAAAACGAATGATATTTTAGTCTTTGATACACGACATTAATAAACAATTATATAGATTGTCGGTCATTGTTGAGATGGCAAAATCACAATGAGTCAGTCCGTTTATTGCAAATGGAGAGTTTTGGGTCCGTTTATTAAAACATTTGATATTTTCAAGTAGATTAATTTATGCATGCCATATAATTAAAAACAATTTAGTTGTTGTGTAGCTTTCATATGATCATGACTAATTGCCTTAATTAAAATAAATTAAATTAAATTTAAATCCAGTTTTTTATATATGAATTACGAGGTTAAAATTATCGATTATTAATCATCCTAATTCTTTAATCGACAAAAAAAAAGTAAAAAAAAAAAAACATAATTATATAATTATCAGTTTGCTAAAAAAAGGAAATTTTTATTTTTGAAGCACCGACAAACATAACACCAAATCTGAAAAACATGACTGGACTGTAACATTTGAAAGTCATGACTCATGTAAGATGACTGAAATCAACCCATAGATAGTCTAATCCACGTCAGATTTAGGTTATTAAACTTTACTATTCTTAAATGGGTTATAAACACTCTGAGATAATATATCTATATATATATTTTTTTTTTTTTTGACACAATCTTATAGATGTCTATACTATTATTAAACACTTGATAATTCATAGAAAGAGTATCTTAAACCTAAATAACATAAAAAGTCAAATATTTTGAATCTTTAATCAACAGTAAAGTTTGAATTAATTAATATAGTATTTGTTATGAATTAACGAACAAGTGGATTTAGAATTTAACTAACGGAGAGTTTCCATGGAAGAAGCAAAGGACAAAGAGATTTTATTTCATTTCTATGATAGTGGAAGGTAGAATACAGCCACACTCCAGTTGGCGGTACACAATACTTCTTTTCTTTTTCTTGTCCTTACCCTTTTTTTTTTTCTCTATTTACCAATAGAATATATCATTTACCCATTGTCACACGTTTCAGCATGTACAACATATATCAATACAATAAGTCAATAATATTTATCATTAGCATTTTGTTACACACTGGATTTTAGTTACATACTTATTCTGTTTGCAAGAACTTATTGAAATAATATATACTTACATTTTAAAAAAGTATATCTATCAAAATACACTGATGCTGAAAAAAAAAATCAAAATACCCTGATAAACATTAAAAGAGCATACTACCAAATTACAAATTACCTTTCCCATAGAAAAAAAAATCCATATTGTTGTTCATACAACTTTTAGTTACATACTACTTCTGTTTGTAAGAACTTATTGAATTAATGTTAACTTGTATTTGGAAAAAGTATATATCAAAATTCACTTATGAACATTAAAAGAGTATACATTAAGAATGCGACTTAATAACAAAAACCATTAAACCAATTTTTAAGATTTAAGATTTTAAAGGTCAGTTCAAAGGTTATACATTTCGTATGTTTTAATTTTTCAATCCTTCCTTTACTACTCTGGTATGTTTTTCAACTTCTTCAGATAAAAGAAACACAGGCTTGTAATCCAAATTCAGTCTTGGATGTTTTGTGCGTTGGCGTGTTTATTTCATAGTAGGAGATTTTGAAGAAATTTACAAATGTGCACTTTTTGGATTCAATTCTTTAACATAACCTGTTTTAATCCTAACACATATTATAAGGGCACAGCCGAAATCACATTAAAATTATTGGGATAGAGAACTCATAAAGATCGGTTGTTCAAAAAAAAAAAAAAAAAAAAAAAAAGAGAACTCATAAAGACCATTTATGACATTGCAAAGGAGTATGAGAGAAAAATAAAAATAAGACGAATAATACCGTTTAACCGCAAATTTTATAGTCAAGTTTATAAAATTTGAATAAATTATAACAAATCAAAACCCTCGCGAGAAGGAAAGACTATCTGTAAAATTTTGAATGTAATGTATATGACTGTAAAACCTTTTAGACAATTTGTATAAGCGTTACATTGTATATTATTTTTGACATCGTTTGATTGATTTGCATTGTTTGTATTATTGTACATGAATGATAAAGTCGAAAAATAGCTAATTAGAGGGATATTTTTCCTATAAAAAACCCATAAATGATTTTTTGTCTAATTTACAATATATATGTTATCTTTCCATATTCACCTAAGTTTCGTCTAAGCGATTTGGCGTTGGCCGCCGTTGAGTGCCTAAAGCTTTCTTAAATAGTACTATTGATTAAGACAAATATATTTCTTTTCAAATTCTGTAATCTCTTGTCCCTTTTTGAACAAATGTCTCGATTCAGTTAGATTCTCACTCAAGTTATTAATTACCTCCAAAAGGTGTGATCATTCCATATATATGTAAACATGATATCACTGATTTCAAGGTAACATCTGAATATCAGTATCTTTACAATAATATGAGGCTTTTGTATGTAATTTTAATCTTAAAACATCATCCCAAATTTAGAAAGTTACAAATGCATGTTTAAAGAAGAAGTATACGTACAACTCGGAAACGAGAGGAACAAGATCAATGGCTGTCAGAAGAAAGATTGCGTGAACTTCTAGAGGAAAAAGATGATGTACGTTATGTCTCCTCCTTCACTATAAGTCTATATCATATGTTTGCATTTTCTGGCCGACTAAACTATTGCTTGCTCGGATAATTCCCAAGTTCAGTTTTAGGAAGTCATTTTCTTGTTTCTTTGTATTGCAAATTTGCAACTGATGAGGAGATATAGCTGTGGTCGATTTTGAACTCAATCTATTTTTGTTACTATATAAACTCTAGTCTCTAGTCCACGTACCCTTTTCCTTGGTTTCCAACTTGATTCAATTAGGTCACAAAGAAGATATACTTGAGTGATTTTCTACTTCAACATTGGAAAAATGTGAAATTTGGAGCTCCATATAACAAAGATAGAGAGGGAAAGTTCAAGGAACAAAGAAAAGATGAGCTGGTTAAAGAACAGACAAGGGAAGAGAAGAAAACAGATTCACTAGTACTGTTGCCTGAATCCGGAGATATTGGATCAAGTTGTAAGAATAGTGTGGAACCGCAATTGAAGCGGAGAAGAACATGGGTTCAGATGCCATAAAAGAGAGGGACTAATCAATCTTAGGGGCAAAAAAAGATGCACCGAGAGACACTTACCAACACATAAAAAGCAAGAATGTAACTGCTGTTGCTAAGAACGGTTTTTAGTAAGTATGAAGGCAAAGATAGAAGAATAGATTGTGGTGACTATTTCAGTCTAAGGTTTGACTTTTGGTGAATGTCTCTTCTGATGAGCATTTCTGGTTATTAAATACAGGGTCTCACGTTTAAGCCAAATTGTTGGAGAAAATGTTATTTTGAGAACTTGTTAATATTTGTAAGACCACTTTAAAGCTTTGGGAATTACCATTGGAGGGAAGCTAGACATGCCATCGGAAGAAGATATTGCGAGTCCAAGCAACGAGACGACCAAGGAAGTGGAGACTAATTAATTTCAGATAAGATGATGATGTTGTTTCGACTTGTGAATTGTGACGTGTTCTATGAGAGAGAGTGGGTGATGAAGCCTGGTGGTCTTGTTCACCACAAATGCAAGACTTTCAATTGAACCAGACCGGCTAATTTTGCTCACTACACAGAGATTTATCCAGAATTTCCTTGGCAAGAACTACATTGCTCTTCATTTTCGCATGCATGGCTACTTGAAGTTCTGGTATGGTGCATTAATTCAACTTCTTTTGATTGCAATTTAGGTTCTCTTGTAGTAGTATTAATTAAGAATTGTGTGCATAGCTGAACGCTACAATTGATGATAATGTAGGTTTAGGTAGCTTACTGGTCTCTTGACCAAATAGTATCGTTGATGATATATGGTAACTAATTTTGTGCATAGCTTCATCCTTATGGTGTTAAGATTGCTTTTAAGTAAAGTGTAAAGATTAAATCAGCAACTTAAGCTACGTAAATTTTATTCTTGTGCTAGTAATAACATATCAAAACATGACTACAACACTTAATGAAAGAAAGTTGTCGTCTTCTCCTTTGGCCTCTTTTTTATTTCAGCCGCATTTTGTAATCTTGAATAATTGTTGCATTTTATATTATGGCTCTGACTGGTAACACGAGTTATCAAAATCGAGTTGCAGTAAGTATTAAAATTCGATGTAGCTTGCAGTAAAAATTATGTGGTATAAACGGCAGTTTGATGTAGTGAATTTGCAGTAAAAAATGAATTAAATATTTTCTTTAAACGACTGACTGGTAACATTTCTGATGTATCAGGTGCAGTATCTATTAGAAATAAAAATTAAAAAATTATTAAGAACAATAACATTTTTCAAATAGAATAATTCAAAATAGATAAATAAAATGATCCTACGTAAAAAAACATTTGAGACATAGAAAATAAAAAGAGAGAAACTAATGACGACGTACATTCCATAGCATATTTGCTATCTCATCTCGTACGTTATTCATATATTGGCCATCATTTGTTCCCTCTTCTTCCTCAAGTCGATTAAGCTCGCCTTCTGCAAATCAAATACTAAACATCATTTATTCATAGATTTATCTTAGTTTGTTCAAAAAACTTTTCACAAATCCGCACTCGGCTGATTTCTTTTGGTAGCTTCTGCTTGTATCTAATTCTGGCTAATTCAACATCAAGAAGTTCCAAGAATATTCTGATATACTCATCATCCCATACAATTTGTTTCTATAATACACAGTAAAAATTAAATACTAAACATCCAACATTTTTAAACTGCGCATGTGACATATTCATTACCTTACGGCGGATACTTCCACTCCCACCAACATCCTCGCCACCAGCTGCACCACCTTCATTAGACATCTTCATCAAAAACAAATAAAATAAATTAGTAATATGCACTAATATTTTTAAACATATATAATAAACTCGATGGATAAAAAGAGTAGAAGAAAGAAAACCATACTACTGTTTCTTCAAAGTGTGCTTATTTGACAATAAGCTTTAGGCATCTATATATACAACTTAAAATTTCCATGTACGTTTCAACGAGGAATAATAGTAGGAACAACTTTTTTTTTTTTGAAAGAGTCTAATGAAAACTAGAAATTTAGAAATTTTTTGAAAAATCTTTGACCAAAGTTGTTTACGGGTGTTTTTTTTTTTTTAATAATCGTTTGAATAATTTAAAACTGATAACCCAACTCTAACACATGGAAATTTCCATGATGTTGAATAATCTTTTGAGTTAACCATTTTACAAAGGATATACCTCAAATTTGTACATCAACCATAACACATGATTATTCAAACTCAACTTCAAAAATATTATTTTTTTTCTTGATTGGTAACATTTTTAAATAAACTTTGAGTTAAGACCATAACTCAACTTAACTCAATGTTAAGTCATGTCACCAGTCAGAGCCTATATTAACGAGTATTGAGAGTTGATTATGTAAAAAGAAGTTGAAGTTCAAATGATAGTCACATGCCATATCAACTAAGATTTGGTATAAGTATATTGGTGGTTAAATATTCTTTTAAAAAATTACATGAAATATGGGTTTAGGGGAACTATTAATAGAAGATTACATTTCTTATTATTCGAATGAAGGGGAAAAAATTAAGCATTGTTATCACATTTAATATAATCTCACTCACATATGAAGAATACCTATATATTTGGAAATATTTGAGAAAATATAATTGAAATAAATCAATCTATAAATAAAAGAACCAAAATAATTAATTTCTAATTTTTTATAATAAGGCTTCTGATTTTTGTTTTCTTTCTCTTTTAGCATGGCTTATAAAGTTTAAAATTATGAATCCTTGTATACACTGACGAGTTTAAATAATCTGATCTTTGATGATGTACTGTAGATATAATTTTTTGGTATTCACAGTTCGAAAATTCGAATAAGATGTTTTAAAAAGGGAAAAACAAGAAAACGTCACGTAGTTTTATCAAATCTTCTATCTGGAAAAAAAAAACAACAGGCATGTTTATTGCATTTTGAATGAGATAAAAAAGGAGGACTCTTTAGAGCAGGCGCGTAAAGAAGAGCGAAAACAAAACAGACGAATCTCTCAATCGCCACAGCTTCCGACTTCTCCAAGATCGCCGCCGTGCAATTTTCTTCTCCGGCGCTCTGTTTCTGAGGTTCGTTCTTATCGTTCATCCATCATCCCTTCTTATTCTACTAGTTTCAGTTACATTGCTCGCCAATCGTGAAGGATGAGGTTTAGATACTTCTAATTTTGCATAGGTTTGACTCTATCGGTTCCTTCTGATGTTTCGATGAGTGATACTATAGCGATTCTAGAGAATTTGCAAAGATTTATATGGAAATGAGTGAATTTAGGGGGATTTAAAGTGAGAAATTGAGATTGTTGGAGATATTTTAGGGATTTCATGTTAGCGATGTCGATGACTGTTTTGTAATCGTATCTATCTTCAATCTGATCCTTGTGGTCGCTTGAAAAAAAGTCTCGATGTTTTCTTCGTTATGGTTATACTTCACTCCTACACTTTTGTATTTTGTTTCTCTATGTAGAGGCTGCAAATTTCAGTCAGGTATTCTAACTTTTAAAATTGGCTTCCACAGCCCAGTCTTTGGTTTCAGGTACTACAAATTCGAGAAACATGTCAGTTATTATTGTGACAAACATAGGGAATTTGGTGATTCATCTGCACACGGATGAATGCCCTATAACCTGCACTAATTTTCTCAAACTCTGCAAGTAAGTGTTCTCTTGCGTATCTACCTAAGAAACATCTCCACTGAGGGTTTTTTTAACGTACTTATTTTGTTAGGATCAAGTATTACAATGACTGTCTTTTCCACACTATAAAAGATTCCATAGCCAAGACGGGTGATCCAACAGGGACAGGGACAGGTGGAGACTCGATTTACAAGTACGATTATGTTTATATGGTGCTCATTCGTTAACTTTTGAATCCTTTACTCTGTGTTGCCTTGTGTGTGTGTGTGCTGCTTTCTCTCTAAGTCCATTTTCCTCCACTTAATTCATGACTTTCCTGACCCATTCCAGATTTCTGGAAGGTGACGATGCTCGGTTCTTCACCGATGAGATTCACCATCAACTGACACACTCAAAGGCTGGCACTGTTGCAATGGCTAGTTCTGGAGAAAATCTGAATGCTTCCCAGGTTAACCAAAATCTTTTGCTTGAATTACCAAGTTTTTATGCTTTAGTTCTGTGGATCAACTTTTGCGGTGCCCTATGTCCTCAATGTGATTTCTCCGTTTTCTTTTCAGTTCTATATCACACTTTGCGATAATCTAGACTATCTTGATGGGAAACACACTGTAAGCACAAATTATTAATGATCTGCCTAGTCTTTTTTTGTGTGTGTATATATCAGTTACCTATATAGTATACTCTTTCTTTCAGGTGTTTGGGAAGATTGTCGAGGGGTTTGACGTTTTGAATACGATAGCCGAAGCTTCTGTTGATGCGAAGAACAGACCACTTAAAGCCATACAAATACTGTTCACATTTGTACTTGTAGATCCATTTGATGATCCGCCACAACTGGCTGGAATGATACCAGATGCTAATGCGAAAGAAGAGGTCATAGATGACGAGCGATTCGAAGATAATTGGGTTCCAATGGATGAAGCACTTGGTCCACAAGAACTGGAGGAGGTTATCAACCAAAAGGCTCCCCAATCAAGTGCTTTTGTACTTGAAACTGTAAAAATCGCTGATTCAGTTGCTCTTTTTTTTTTTTTATGTTATGTCAAATTATGTTTAATGCTTGACCTCGTATTGCTGTTGCAGATAGGAGAAATCCCCGAGGCTGTGGATCCTGACATCTGGGGTCTGAATCATGTGACTGATGTAGGGATTTTTCATGTTTAAATTTGAAAAGCAAAGCTTCCTATCCTCTGTTTGTAACATTTTGTTATTTTTTTGTTGTCTCATGTAGGATGAGCGCCTCAACTCTTATTGCTTTGCACGTATAAAGAAAATAGAGAAAGAAATAAGTGATCTTGCAGAGAAGATGAACAATCTCTGTGGTATGTTCTCACTCTTTCTTGCTTGGATTTAGTGACTTCTACTTAGGACATGACTAAAGTGAAGTTTTCCCTTTCATTTGCAGTTAGCAAGGATTTTGACAGTGATACTGGGTTAACTCTTCCCAATCAATGGGATCTCGTATCTGATAAGCAGATGATTGATGAAGACCAACCTCTGCTTGTAGGTTTTTCTTCTTCTCAATTTTGCTTTCTCTCTCCCATAAAAAAAATAATGGATTAAACTAACCGTTTGTTTCCTAAGGTTGCTACATGCACACACATAATAAGACCACACAAGTATGTCATTCATATCAACAAAATGGGAAAGGTAAACAATATACCTAGGTTGCTGTTGCTGCATGACCAATTGTGTGTTGTAGAACCTTTTGGTGTTTGGTTTATTACTGATAGAATCATATAAGTTTTTTTTTATAACTGCAGTTTATTGTTGGACTTGGCGATAAAGTTTCTCCCACTGACATTGAAGAAGGAATGCGTGTGGGGTATGTTTCCCTCTGTGTTGCTTCAAAGAAAACCATCTTTGTCGCTGTAAATTTCTCATGTGGATGAAAACTTACGAGAAAGTTATGTCTCTGATCTGTACTTGCAGAGTTGATCGGAAGAAATATCAAATTCAGATTCCTCTACCTCCAAAGATTGGTCCTAGTGTTACCATGATGACGGTTGAAGAGAAACCAGATGTGACTTACAGTGATATCGGTGGCTGCAAGGAGCAGATTGGGAAGATTAGAGAGGTATGTCGGGCTTAGATTTTATCCCGTGTCCTGATCTTCTCGTTTTAACAGATAGAGTTGTAAATTTTTACGGTTGTGGTATAGGTTTTTAAGGAATAATTGTCAAAATAGTATTGTTTTCTTTGTTTATTGTATAGGTCGTTGAACTGACAATGCTTCATCCAGAGAAATTTGTGAGGCTTGGGATAGATCCTCCCAAGGGTGTTCTTTGTTATGGACCTCCCGGCACTGGAAAAACCCTTGTGGCTAGAGCTGTGGCGAACAGAACCGGTGCTTGCTTTATCAGGGTTATTGGCAGTGAGCTCGTTCAGAAGTACATTGGTGAAGGAGCTAGGATGGTTCGTGAACTGTTTCAGGTAGTTAGTTGTAAAAATTCCTTCTGTCCATCTCAGTTTTTGTCTTAGCTAATTGTTTGATACTCTGCTTTCCAGCTGGCGCGGTCAAAGAGAGCTTGCATTTTGTTCTTTGATGAAATTGATGCCATCGGTGGGGCAAGGTTTGATGACGGTGTAGGCGGTGATAATGAAGTCCAACGTACTATGCTTGAGATTATGAATCAGCTTGATGGGTTTGACCCACGTGGTAACGTCAAGGTTATTATGGCAACAAACAGGTCAGTCCGCAATCCCGTTACCAGCGGAAACTAAACTACACAAAAGCACATTGTAGAGTTTGACTTGAAAGCACTCATATATCTGTTGTTCACCCCCAGGCATGACATACTGGACCCTGCTCTTTTACGACATGGACGTCTTGACCGCAAGGTTGAGTTTTGTCTGCCTGATCTGGAGGGAAGAATACAGATCTTCAAGATTCACACGCGAACCATGAGCTGTGAAAGAGACATCCGGTTTGAACTCCTAGCTGGTCTCTGCCCAAATTCAACAGGTAAGGATCCCAACCATCAAAGACCTCTCATTCTTTTTAGATTTGTTTTCAATTGGGTTTTGTTAATCTGTCTTGCAGGAGCTGATATCAGAAGCGTATGCATAGAAGCAGGGATGTATGCAATCGGAGCTAGGAGAAAGGCTGTGACTGAGAAAGACTTCCTGGACGCAGTGAACAAAGTGGTTAGAGGTTATCAAAAGTTCAGTGCAACTCCCAAGTATATGGCCTACTACACATAAAGAAAAGTCAAAAAGTCAGAAAACTTATCATTTCTGTCCCTCGACCTCTATACCTTCCATCTCTTTTGCAGAATTTTTTTTTTTTTTTTTTTTTTAGAATTTGGAAACATAAATCACAGTAAATCAGTGGAACTTTAAACATAATACAAAGAGATAATTTGAAAAAAAAAATACAAAGAGAGAAAAACATGAGTGCATAATGTGACACTATTACATGATCATCTTAAAACTCTCAACTATGAATCAAATTTTGAAAGCAGACAAATACAATATATCTTTCTTCAAATCGGCAACTAGTGCTTACCGACAAAATAAAAATAAAAATCGACAACTAGTAATAGTTTTGAATGTGACAGGGGCTAGATGTTTTTATATGATCTTCATTGTACCTGATAACCAATGAGCTGACCATATCACCTTTAACTTGGCTACAAGGCCTTGAATTTTAATACTTTTTTGGGAGGAATGTAGTGGTTTCAGTTGAGGAGTTTTGGAAGAAGAATAAAAGGAAGAAGCAACATCATGTTCATATGAATAGATTCATACATTACTTTTGTAACAAGAACAGTTTATTGTTTGCGACAAATTAAATTTCAATTTATTGTAGCTAAATGTTATTTAGAAAATGATGAGATTTCCAATAACAATCCTTGGCTTTGCCTAGGTATATTATCAGAGTGGAGGCAAATCCTATCGAAGATCTTACTGGAGAAGGTATTGTTTGTCGCTGTCCCATCATCAGTCAACAGATGAATTCGTTCACGGTTTCTGTTGTGAAATAACCTCCCATGAAAAGCTGCAAAAATAATTTACAAGTCGTAGATGTTGTTAAGTTAAGTTGATCATTTGGTATAAGGCAGAATAATTTCAACATCTTCAAATGATTATGCGCAACAAATGTGCAGCGTAAGTGGGTTTCCAATACGCTATAACTGGCTATACCTTTCTCTTTGTTTGACAAGTTAGGCTCCGATAACTGCATAGACAGCATAGTGAGCAACGAAAGATAAACACGGTTTAGAATACATAAATATACAATAAGCTAATCATACTCACTAAACACTCAGAATAGAACAAAATGTAGCGTATTGCTGCTTGCCTCTTTCCCTTTCACCAGGTGTGCTTTGTCCTTTTATGAAAAAAACTAGCTTTCTAACACTCAATACATAATGGCCACAAAACATAACCCTTTCTTCAACTTTCCCCTAAATTGCTGCTATATATGTTCGCGGGAAACTAATAAAAAAGTTACCTTGCTAGCTTTAGTGGCAGACTTGACTTGAAACAGCCTCCTTTCCGGAGTAAATGTGTCGACTCCTGTATCATACTCAGTCCTTCGAATAAAAGAGTGGAATATATAGTCGTCACTAACCAATTGAAAAATAACTAGAAAAAGTTTTAAAACAAGAGATGAACACTTACATAAGTTTCAAATTCTCAGCATATTCTAGAGAGGTGTAAACTCTCATATTCTTAAACATCTCAAAACCTTGTATATGAACTTGTTTGAGACTCTTGCACTCAAGATTGAAGTAATAAAGGTAAAATTCATCTACGAGACAGTACGGTGCCAACACAACTTCACCTCCAACAGTCATTCCAACAATGGCTAACTCGGTTCTCTCAAATTTGTTTTTCGGCAAAGGAGGCAACATGTAGAAATCTCTGGACCATATATGTTTTTCAGCATCTTGTAGAACCCAAAACCCAAGCCGTTCTCGTAAGAAAGAAGTAAACTGAAGTGCACCTAATTTACCATTGTAGTTGATCAAAGTACAATAAGTCATCAACATGCATTCATCTATGTTGATCGAGCTAAACTTCTCGGACCTAACATCAAAGCACACTATTATGGAAACCCTTGTCCCCGGACTGAACCCAGCTGTATAATACAAAGTACCATCTATACATATTCCATCAGATTTAGGATAATGGGGTTTGCATTGGACTGTTCTCCACAAACGTTTTCCATTATCCTCCAATGTCAAAACTTGATGCTCATAACACGGATTCGGGATCATATCGAACTTGATGCACAACACTTTTAACTGTTTGCCGATCGGATCATACCCTAAAAAAGGTCTCGTATCAGTATTGATACCCTTCAGTTTCACTTTGGGTAAGGTTACAGACTGTCCCGTGGCTGGGTTACAAATAACGATTGTATCTGGACTTCCCCTGTCTCGATGACAAATGAATCCACAAAGAGGAGAACCCACGTCAGATGCATAATTAGTGGGAGTATTCTTACGGTGAACATGGTAACGGGTGGATACAAGAGAGGCCTTGTTCTCATGATGTGGATCCTTTTGAGTGGGAGTGTGAGGTGAAGAGAAGAAGAATAACTTGCCATCATCTTCCAAGGTGAAAAAGAGCAGAGGTGGACGACGAGGAGGAGTAGTAGTACAAGAAGACATAGTAAAGTAAAACTCGGCGAAATCAGGATGGCAAATTATGGATTCCCATAGTTTCGATACGCAACAAAACCTAGCTACAGACTTTGCAGGAACTCTAGAAAAGATGTCCATTAGGAGATCGGTCGGGATTTCTCTTACCACCACCGAGTTCGGACATTCTTGTATTATTTTCATGGCCATCTCTTCAAAAGCTTTAGACACGAACTAGCAAAACCTTGTGGTGACTGAAGCAGCAGCAGTAGTAATCAAAATCTCCTATTTAGAGCAGATTCAAACTACAACCTACCAAAAATCATAAATCATGAAATCAACAATTCCAATTTTTCAGAAATTAAAACCCACAAATAAAAAATTCCAATTTTTCAGAAATCAAACCCAGAAATCAAAAGTTCCAACTTTTCAGAAATCAAACCCACAAATTCAAAAATTCCAAATTTTCAGAAATCAAACCCACAAATCAAAAGTTCCAATTTTTCAGAAATCAAACCCAGAATTTATAAACGAACCTGAAAGGAGCCGATCGAGGGAGAAGAGATAGAGAATAAAGGGAGGGAGGGGTTAAACGAAAGTAATCGGGAAAAGCAGAGTCTTTTGTTTTTAGGGATAATACAATGTCAGAATAAAAAAGGCCATGGGACATTCGACTAGTAAATTGTTGGGCCATTGTTTACATTTTTGTAGTTCCTTTTCCTTATCTCACATTCGGTAAATCTCTCATTCATATACGAATTAAGAAAAATCAAAATATACCAGAAAATTGAATTCATAATTAATACACAAATATATAGAAAAATAAAGTAAAAAGTCTTTGTTAACCCTAATTAAAAAAACTTTCTCTCTTATCTCTTGCATCTTTTAGAGGGAGAAAGTTTTTCTTCTAATTAAAATTGGACTTTGTTCGATATTAATCTAGTTATTTTGTTATAAGATATTATCCAGCTTAGTCTCGATTGTTTCTCTTGTCTAAGTATGAGTTTCATTTAGCCATTTTGGCTATGTTCTTTTTTTGTTTTGGCTTTTCCCTTTTGCAGTAACTAAATCTCTTCAAATGAAGGAGACAAACGCCGAATGTGAAAATTAGAGGTTCAAGAGATCATCAACTGTTCGATTTCCTTGCAAAAAAGGATAAATGCTTCATACCCTATTGGTACCGTAATCGGCTTAGGATGAAGGTTTCTTTTATTTGTTCGTGGATCGAGATGTTTGGAAACTTGATGGATGGTGAAGACAGATTCAGAAGAGCGTGTTTTGCTATTGGGTCTAAAACCTCTTCCCTTGTCATCTTTTCCGACGCTTCAACCTTGTTGGTTTTTGGATCTCTTTTTATACACATCTAGAGAATTCTGCAAAAGGAGTTAGAGGACTTATCAAGTGGCTAATCGGACTTAAGCTGATCATACAAAGAGTTTTATGGATCTACAAGGATATCAGCTTTGATGGTGAAGCGGTGATGAGATGAACAGAGCTTGCGGCGGAAGGCTATTGTCGGCGAGCATTGGAGACTTATCAAACGCATCACACGTGTCCTAAAGTTGGACTTTTGTTGTGTAAAATATTCTAAGATATTTTGTCCTTATCCTAAAATGTAAAAGTCCAGCTTGATGGGCTTATTCCGTAAACCACTTGTAATGCTTTAATGGGTTTTCTATTTCAATGGAATTTGGCCGAAAAAAAAATATATAAAAAAATAAAGTAATTCATTTATATTTATCCTTTTTATTTTTATTTTTTTATACGAATTATACAATTTTAAATTATAAACTAGCCTATATATGCAGATCCTAATCTAGTTGGTATACGTGGCAAATTGACTATTTCATGCATGTTTTAAAAGTCCCCGCATAATTTCGATTATACCCTGTAAAATCGCTAGGCCCACCTTCTCCGCCTCAATTAATGAATAATATCCGCCTAACATCAATTATCCGATTATGTCTGTCTAATTTGATTATAACCAATGTTTTTAAACCCGGACCGGACCGGCCGGTCAGACCGCGACCCGGTAGACATTCAGGTCCGGGTTACATTCTGGTCCATGGAATTTGAATTCCGGTAGTATCTACTTTTCAAAACCCTGGCAAACAGTGAGTCCGGAACCTCAATCAGCCGTCATAATTGTTTAGCCAACAACGCCGTATTAAAATCATCAATATTCCTTAAACCCAAACCACCCATCTGCTTGCTACAACAAAGCTTCTCCCAAGCTATCAAGTACATACCCCCAGACTGACCATTAGTACTCCACCAAAAGTTTGCCACCGCACTATTAAGTTTGGATGTGATTGTTTTTGGTAAACGAAAACAAGACATCACAAAAGTTGGTACTGCAGCCGCAACAAACTTAATCATCACCTATTTTCCTCCTTTTGAAAGCAATTTCGCCGTCCACCCGGTTGTCCGACTTTGCAACCGATCTCTAACAAAAGAGAAGACCTTCGTTTTGGACCCTCCTAAACACTCAGGGATACCTAAATATGACCCCATCCCGCCCAGATTGGTTATCCCTAGGACCCCTTGCATCTCCATCTTGGCCAGCTCGTCAACCATGTGACCAAACTGAATTGAAGATTTCTCGAAATTTATTTGCTGTCCCGAGACAGCCTCATAGTGCTTTAGAATGTCCAAAACAAGTCCACATTGATCATTATCAACCTTACAGAAAAATAGACTATCATCCACAAACAACAAATGAGTAATTAGCGGACACTTATTTGCCATCTTAATACCTGTAATCCATTTATCTGCCTCCGCCTTCCGAATATTGGCAATCAAAACCTCTGTACATAAAATAAATAAGTAAGGAGAAAGTGGATCACCCTAACGTAAACCCCTCTCCGGCACTATCAATCCATTAGGTTGACCGTTGAGAAAAACCCTATACTCAACCGAAAAGACACAAAACATGATCCATGAATATAGTGCTATATTCTTGTATGATTTTTTTTGTTTGGTTACTGAGCTAATTCACCCATTTATATTTGACATTAGTTATATAAAAAAGGAAAATTAAAAGAACCAACAGATATGAACGAGAGGCGTGGCCTCCACGCCCTAGTGGACATCTCCGTTATTCCTTTTTTTTTTCGTTCTTTCTTCAAATCTTTCTCTTCTGTCTCGTTTCTGAAATTTTTTTTCTCATTGTTCATCTTCAATTTCTGATAATCGTACGTTGGTGTGATCTGATCTATCTAAAGATTATATATCTCTTCAAATCTCCCAGAAGATTTGTCTCGCATTTTGTAGTATTTCTTTTTTATGAAGGTACGATATGTTAAAACTCGCATTTTGTTATTTTGATTAATGAATCCCTTTTTGTTCATATGATCACGTTATAATCTTATATAAATGCGTGTAATAATTTCATTTGTGTAGTTGTGTTTGTGAGAAACCCTGACCAATGATGGATGATGATAAAGTTTCCAATGACCTCTGTTTACTCCCTGATCTCAATGTCCATAATGTACATACCTCGACGCCTTTTGGTAGTATCGTATTCGATTCATCCATTTGTGATCTCCTAAACTTGGAAGATGCTGGAGATACGCCAAATCTTATACCGGAACATAACCCGTTTTTTGATTCTGTGGATGGACATCAAGAAGCAGAGTCGTCTCCGAAGGTGTACATTGCACCAAGAGTCATGATAAACCATCAAGATTCGTTTTTGCTAGATTCTCGAGTAGATGACTATATCGAAGACGCAAGGATTTTGCCTGGCTCACCTGGAGGAATTCAAGATCTTGACCTCACACGTCTTAGAGTTCCTGGCTCACCAAGAGCTTTTGTGCATCCGAGATCTTCTGGATCTCCGCGTTTCGGGTCACCAACAAGTCCTATCTTGATCGATACCGCCGCACCGTTTGAATCGGTTAAGGAAGCAGTTTCCAAGTTTGGTGGGATCACAGACTGGAAAGCACATAAAATCCAGACAATTGAGGTACTAAAATAAAACTTTTGCCTTGATTTTCATTGGACCGGTCTTGTTCTTAGTCTTGTGTTTTATTATTGTCTCCAGAGACGGAAGACAGTGGATCAAGAGCTTGAGAAGATACAAGAAGATATGCCTGAGTACAAGAAACAAGCGGTTGTAGCGGAAGAGGTGAAGCAGCAGGTGGTGATGGAGCTTGAAAGGACAAGGAGTGTTGTCCAAGAGCTAAAACTTGAGCTAGAAAAGGCTGAAAAAGAAGAGCAACAAGCGAGACAAGACTCTGATCTTGCAAAGCTGCGAGTGGAGGAAATGGAGCAAGGGATAGCTGATGAGTCGAGTGTTGCATCAAAAGCTCAGCTCGAGGTGGCTAAAGCGAGGCATTTCTCAGCGGTTTCTGAGCTAGGATCTTTAAAAGAAGAGATAGATATAATGTCTAAGGAGTATGAATCTCTGTTGAGGGAAAAAGATTCCGCTGCGAAAAGAGCTGTGGATTCAGTTTCGGAAGCTAAAGATGTAGAGAGGAAAATGGAAGGTTTGACGATAGAGGTACTTGCCACTAAGGAGTTGCTGGAGTCAGCACATGCGGCTCATCTTGAAGCACAAGAAAAGAAATTCGATGCAGCCATGGCCAGGGACCAAGACGTTTATAATCAGGAGAAGGAACTCAAAATGGTTGAAGAAGAGATTGAGAGGGTTAGACAACAGATTGATGCAGCGGACGATGTGAAAACAAAACTACAGACTGCTTCTTTACTTCAGCAAGATTTGAGAGCCGAAATAGCGGCTTACAAAGACTCGAACATGGGAAAGAGAAACAACAGTGAGATACAAGCAGCTGTTGATTCCGCGAGGAATGAGCTTGAAGAAGTTAGATCAAACATTGAGAAAGCAAACTCCGAGGTTTTTACGTTGAAGATAATTGTTGGATCATTGCAGTCAGAACTCGAAAGGGAGAAGAGAGATTTATCAGATTCTAAACAGAGGAACAGCGAAGAATCAAGAGAGGAGAGATGCACAGAAATAGCCAAGAAGTTGCAAGAAGCGACGAGAGAGGCAGAGGAGGCAAAGTCACTTGCCGTAGCCGCTCGAGAGGAGCTGAGAAAGGCCAAGGAAGAGTCGGAAAAAGCGAAAACAGGATTCTCTGCAATAGAGAGTCAGTTAATCGAGGCGAAAAAGGAAATGGAAGCTGCTAGAGCTTCAGAAAAGTTGGCCTTAGCTGCAATAAAAGCGTTGCAAGAGACTGAATGTGCTAACAAAATCGAAGACATTAGTAGTTCACCAAGAAGCATAATCATTTCAGTTGAGGAATATTACGAGCTAAGCAAGCAGGCACATGAGGTAGAAGAGGCAGCCAACAGGAAACTAGCGGAGATCGTCTCCAAGATCGAGGTGGCTAAGGAAGAAGAATCAAGAATCTTGGAAAATCTTGAGGAAGTGAGTAGAGAAACAGCTATAAGAAAAGTAGAGCTGCAAGATGCAATGGGGAAAGTTGAGAAAGCTAGAGATGGGAAGGTTGTTATGGATCATGAGTTGCGAAAATGGAGGTCGGAAAATGGGAATAGGAGTCCCGAGGGGGGGAATAAGGAGAACTTAAGCAAGTCGAAGTCAGCTTTACATAAACCAACATCATTTGTAATTGGTGAACAAGGAAGCAGTAGTAGTAATGTGACGACTCCTGAAACAAAAAAGAAAAAGAAAAGATTCTCTTTGATGCCAAAGGTCTTCATGTTCTTGTCAAGGAAGAAGTCTCCCAACAAGTGAGTTTCTTACAGGTAGGTTTTACTGTCCTTTTTTTAACATGTTCTATTTTGTATGTCGTTATGGAAATGGGAAACAGAGTATCTGAATTGAGAGAGAACAGTGAACTTGTGTAAGTGTTTGTTGGTTAGACCAGATTTGTTGTACTCTTAAATGAAATAAAGGTATTGATACACTTGTCGAGTAATCGAAGTTTCGCTACAAAAGAATGTACTTAAGAAGTAGAGGTG
This sequence comes from Camelina sativa, assembly GCF_030686135.1. Taxonomy (NCBI): domain Eukaryota; kingdom Viridiplantae; phylum Streptophyta; class Magnoliopsida; order Brassicales; family Brassicaceae; genus Camelina; species Camelina sativa. Next base: position 31,422,442 of record NC_141896.1, on the reverse strand, counting down.
AAGAGGGTTTGAATGATGGTCTTATGCCATGGATTTGAGAGATGCTCCACAAGGTTATCAATAGGGCCAGTGTGAGTCACAGAGGCTTGAACGAAGAAGCCGAGCATTGCCATCATCGCTAGACGACCTGTTAAAAACCGATCAAGCAATGTTACACACACAGAGATTACAATTAAAGAAACAAACCAATGAGTCTAATTACCATTCTTGATCTCCTTAAGCTTCCAGTCATGAGCATTTTTAATGTCCTTAGCCAAGCCTAACGGGTTCAAAAGCGGTCCTCCGGGATATCCAGGCTCGAGCCCTTCGAGCGCTGCTTCAATTCCAAAGAAGAAAGAGTCTTCCTTTGCTTGAGATCCCGGAGAGACAAAATCCATATACCTTTTAGTCTCAGCAAACCTGTGGAAACAATAAAAGAATAATTCTAAGCTTTTGTTGGTTAACAATAAAGTTAGATAATGAGTTTGATTGATTCATTACCCCATAAGTAGAAACTGTACAAAAATGAGTGTTTTTGTGCTAGCAAAATCAAATTTGACAGCTCCAGCTTCATACCAAACCGGTAAATTACGAATCCCTGTGGTCCGAAGCAGCTAATGCAACCAAACAAAACTCTTAAGTTAGCCATGTTTTTGAGATACATCAACATTTTAAAACTGAGAATGTTCAAGATTAGTGATTTACATCTGTGAAGAGTATCCCTGCAACACCGAGCATGGCGAAACGAGAGTGAACAAGCTCTGCTTGAACATACCATTTCAAGCTTTCCGGATCCTCTCCTAATCCGAGCGGGTCGAAACCATAATCTCCAGCTAACCTTTATTTTCAAGAACACAAAACGTTGGTCTAAATTTAAAGCTTTTGTGCAAATGAAGACAACAAGGAACTCACTTTCCATCAAGATAAGGAGGAGGGTCGAGGCCAGGTAGCCACGTGGGACGTTCAACAGCCACCGTCGGATTTATGCCTCCTCCTGCGACTCTGACGGATGAGATTCTTCTAGTGATGAAGGATGAAGCATCGCGAGGATGGTGAAGAAATCCTCCGGTGATGCCTCCACGTAAAACAACGGCCATTTTGCTCTGTTTTTTTTTTTGCTTACGTTTGTGTTCTGCTCTGACTCTGTTATTGTTATCGGCAAGTTGAAGCTAAGAAAGTAACGTGGTCCACGTAAATTAGTCATTTTGTTAAAATCCGTAGATACATATATAAATAAAAAAGGGTAACTATGTCTATTTAGAATGAAACGGTTTGAAGTTTTAATTGTATCTCATAATATTTATGTTTTTGTCTTCAAAATACTTCATCTAATTTTTATTTGGACAAATAATACATCATCTATTTTTGTTAGAAAAATAATACCTCATTTAATTAATCAATGTTGATTAATACCTCAGCTTCTAAATATTAGAAGTTTTATACCTGGCACGTGTGTTATTATTTGAGAATTACAATTTTGACCTTAAAAACAAAGTTTAATATATTTATTTTAGATAACATTTATAAAACAAACAAAAAAAAAACATGCCGAAAACGTCGTCTTCTTCGTTGTTCTTCTTCTGTAAGAACCTGCTGTGTGGATTTGTGTTCATTTTATTCACCAAAACCAAAAATACTAATTAGATTTCATAAAACTTCTCCATGGGTTTGTTTTCTCTTTCAATTTGAAGAGAAAAGACACATAAACAAGATGTCGAAATTAAACTAAAATTTATAGATCTAACAATTGTAGACATATAACAGAAGATAAGTATATATGATTGTAGGTATGTAGCAATTTGCCCAATTTGAGTTCGGTTTTGTTGTATGGGTATGCCCAATTTTTCCAAAGCTTTGTTAATGTTATTGTCGGTGGTTCTTAATGGAAACAAATCATTAAAATAAAAATTTATAGGTTTTTGTTTCAGCTTGTGACGGTGATAATTCTGGCAACATGCGAGTTAGAGTCAAGCCTCTTTACCTTCACCATCTTCAAAGAATCGTGACCAGAGGAGAAAACGTGTATAAGACCTAGCTCTCGTCCTCGTAAGCTATCACCACCGAGTCAGCCACTTCCGATGTGGTCTCCACCGTAGTCAAACATTTTTTTTCCTTTTTTATTTTTTCTATTTTAATGAAAACAGAAAATTATTTTTAAGGTCAAAATTGTAATTCTCAAATAATAACACACGTGCTAGTTATAAAACTTCCAACATTTAGAAGTTGAGGTATTAATCAACATTGATTAATTAAATGAGGTATTATTTTTCCAAAAAAAAAAGATGAGGTATTATTTGTCCAAATAAAAATTAGATGAGGTATTTTTAAGCTTTTTTCCCGAAAGTAAAATGAAATAAACCGCAAATCCTGACTAGAGTTTGAAAGAGTTCGAAGTGATGGACAGTATTGCGAACTGAAGTTGTTGAGACTTGTATAGGTTGCAAAGAATTACAGTGTACATGGAAAAGAGGTGAGCAAAAGGAATTGTAATAAGATTTTACAGGAAGATGGAAAAAAGAAGAAGAATATGTTATCTATTTTCTATTTAAAATTGGGGGTAGAAACGAAATTTCTCCAAATTTTAAAACATAACAATAATAAAAAAACGTAAGACTAGGAAAACAATAGCCGCTAAGAAGCTCTCAGACACTAATATCGAGACAACCATTCTAAACCACGCCCGCCGGTGCCGGTGGAGGTCTAGCTCACCGGCTCCGGACTGTCATCGCGTCCTCTTCTCCTTTAGCTCTATGTCCCTTTGTTACAGCTTTTCCCCTTATTTATGTTTATTTTTCCCCTTTTGTTACCTTACCAAACCTACCCACATACTAGGTTTTTGGTGAGATCTTCAATTAAATGCAAAGGGAGAAGATGGTGTCCGGCGTTCCCCATCTATCACCCTCCATTCGTGATCAGAGTTCAATTAATAACCCAAAGCACACTCAACCACGATCAAGTGGTGTCGTCGTAGCACTTTAGGTTACACTATGAAACTATATAGATCGAATTAAGCTAAGGCAATGAGGAAGATCGTAATTCAAGTAACCGAACAAAACGAAAAATAAATAAGAGTTTGTAAAATTAAGAGAGAGTATTGGGCATAGGGAATCAGTTAGGGGATATGATCACAAAATTAGGTGATGGGTCGGGATAGCATTAGGAACCATTCTTGAACTCAAATCTCAAATATAAAACTAACCTACTGTCGCAGCATTAGTTATCTATGAAAGGAATTGAATAAATCCTAAACCGTCGTTTGATTCTAAGCAATCCTAGCAAGCAATAAGTTCAAGTTTGATTATGTTCACAAGGTGCCCCAACTTCAACTGTCGTTGGCTAAGGATCACCTTGCTCACCTATGTTCTTTCAAGCAATTCAACAACACTTTTGATGCCTAGATGAATTCAACCTAAAATCATAAACTAGGTAGCTAATCTAGTTTAAGCAATAAGCACAACAATAAATGAAGAACTCAATAGATCAATCCCAAATCTAACAGCCTAAGTTAGAGAATCATAAAACCCCCTCTGAAACCCGAAACCCAACAGAGAGACTACTCAGACATCGAACAGAAACAATCACAAATCAAATAGGAAGAAAACATGTTTGAATTGAAAAAGAAGTAAAGAGGGTTCAGAATTCTTCTCCAAGGGGTTAGAAAGGATAAGAGATCTTCTCCCAAGCTTACAAGTGCTCAAAAACGGCATAGAGTAAAAGTTGTCTAACTCAAAGTCGAGCCTCATACTTAAATAATAACATAAAACCCTAAAACGTCGGTTTAAAACGAAAAAGGAAAAGTTGTGTCGAGAACTGGATTGGTCGATCCCAAATGGGGATCAGCCGATCTCGGATGCTTTTATCTGTTTGCTCCATCTGCTTGCTATTTTAATCAGTCTTCACCAAATTGGCTTCAGATGCTTGTCTTCATCCCCAAAACACTCAGTTTCCTTCCAAAGTAGCCTAGAACCTTTACAGACTCACAAAAGACTAAAAAGACTCTAAAAGCACACTTGGACTTAATAAAAGACTCAAAACTAATATAAAAACTATGGGTAAAATCCTATAAAATGCAGACACATCAATTCCCCCGGACTTGTATTTTTGCTTGTCCTCAAGCAAGAACAGACAAAAACTCAGGATCAGAGAAAAGGTTTGAAAATGTAAACTCACATATTCTTGGGAACCGTTGCTTTGCACTCTTCATCAAATCAAATCAAGAACTACTTTTTGTACTCTGCCCATGATTAGGATCAACACTCCCTACTCTAACTCCACGGCCTCAGAGAACTTTCAGTCTCCCCATCATTGTCTCTCTACATCAGATTAGTAAAAAGGTGTGGTCTTACCATGGGAGTATCGATCATTGAACCTTTTGACTCCTTCAACCTCTTATCGCCCAAGACCTCCTTCTCATGCTTCCTTTCCTCTCTCTTTTCTCACTTCCAAAGGATTGATTTCTCCCTAATTTTCTAGGGTATCATTTTTTTTTTTTTTTTATCAATCCTTTGCTCTTTTCTTGCGGACAGGTTTCCATGAGCACCGAAGGATGCACGAGTTTACGAACAACCCTCGGTTCACTTCTTTTATTACCTATATCCTCTTCTTTTTTTTTTCACTGAGTACTGAAGGGATGAGAGAGGGGAATCATACTTTGTGAGGAGTTGCATGTCTCGTGAGGTTTGAGGGAGGAGTCTTGTCCGATGTATACCAAGCCCCAAGGTAAGAAATTAAATCCGGTTAAGTCTTGTCAAAGCTAGAGACAACTTCTGGTTCAACTTAGTATCCTCCTTGGCGAGTGTCTTTTAGGGCGTGTTGAGACTGCTCATGTTCATTCCAAGCTTCATTCCAAATCAGAGGTACAAAAGTAATCATAAGAGTGTTAGTTCAAAGAAACAGATTCCTAGAAATGATCATAGTTTCCCAATTTTTTTGTTTTTTTAGACTCGATAAAACGACTCAAATACATGAAAAATAAAAAGAAAACAACCAAAGAAAACGACATTAATAACTTAGAGACATCCCTCCCCCAGACTTACTTCACTCCGTCCCGGTGTGAAAGCAAAGCTAAGAAAAAGAAGCCTCCGACAAATATAAATGAAAAATAGAAATAAAAATCCTTGAAAAGAGACAGAAGAAACCGGAAGGAGACAACTACTGGTCAGAACTGTTGAGATGGTGAGGATGTCGCAGAATGGTCAGACCCGAGGCTCAGTAGTTGTGTCCTCGTCGTCACTGGTAGCGGTGTGAGCTGCTGCTGGTGGTGCAAAGCAGGATGGTGCGAGACTTTGGAGCCAAGTATCCAGTCGAGTGAGCAACAGATTGTTCTTCTTATGAGTGTCGTAGACCCTTCTCTCAAACTCAGATTGAGGTGGCTCCTTAGGTGTCGTAGCAAGAAACTGGCTCACATCAAAAGGAGGAAATGGTGGAAGAGAGTGAGCTGGTTGCGACGATGTGGATGCATCCGCAGGTTGCGTGCTGCTAGGGGATCTGATGGCTGCTGGTTCACGTTCATTCCTCAAAAGAACGTCGTCTATATCGCAAAGGATATCAGCTGGAGGCTCTAAGTCAATGTTCGTTGCCTTGCGAAGAGTAGTGTAGTACGTTCTAGGGATCAGCATATATCGAAGGTGACCAGTCTTGTCCTGAAAGCGATAGCAGAAATTGTGATGCACCAAAATCTCACTGGTAAACATATACTGGAGATCAAGCAACTTTCTCTTCGAAGACTTGGTAAGCGGTGGCAAAGCGAGGCCACAATACTCGATGATAGGGGTCACCAAGCTGCCGATCAGAACTCTCTTGTTCTTAGCATATGTCATGTCCCTCCGGACTTGCTCAAACTCCTTAGAGAGCAGGAATCCAAAGTTGACATCATGATTCAGCTGATAGATAGGTGAATCTTGAGGATGGAGGAACTTGCAAAGACCATGGAAGAACATCCACAACTCAGGTAGCTGCAATGTGCTAGTCTCAGCCCTAGCATAAATGGTGTTACTCAGGAACTTGGCAGTGATACGTAGGACAGGGTTGCGGATGCGAGATTGTCCAGCTCCACGAGAGACATATTGCCCAGCTCCGATCAGTTTCCAAACCTCCATCCTGCTGTCGAGCTTCTCCATCTTGCACAGCTTGTTTTTAGGGAAGCCAAATATATCACAGAGATCAAACATGGAGATGACATAGTGCTTCTTGAGCAGGAAGAAACTGATTGAACACTGCTCAGCCACCACATCAGAACCGCCTGGCAAATCCACTTGAACAGTGGCAAGAAACTCTCATGCGAGCCGCTCATGCAAGTCCCAGGCTTTCTCAGCAAAAGTACCAAATCCCATGCTCTGTACCAACGCATCAAAATCTGCTAACATACCCATCCTCTCGAATAGCTCACGATCGACAAAACGAGTCGGCTCCATCTTGCATTGTACGAGTAGCTTCAAGCACTTAGTATCCTCATCATTCCAAACCCTTGTTGGCTGTTCCTCGGAAGGAGCGGCAGTCTCCTTACCACTTCGTCTTCGTTTCGGCATTCTCTGCAAAAGAATAAGTAACCAACATGTGAGAACAAGCAAGGCAATCAAAAATTTCCTATGCTAAGCTCAACCTATGTTACAAGCCTATGCTAAATTCAAGCCACATCAGCTTAAATCTAGTTCCAAGAGTCATTCAGGATAGTTATTCTTACTAATCCGTTCATCAATTGGAAAGAAGAAGAGAGAATAGTAAAAAATCTCAAAATTTGAGAAATTTCAACTTGGAATTTCCGAAGACAAACATAAATCGGGAGAGGAAGGATTTACCTTGTTCGAATGAGTGAGACAACAATTGGGTTGGATAAAAGATAAAAAATCAAGTTATGGGAACCCAAAATTCGAGCAAAGCAAAGAAGAAATCGAGAGGGAAGCAAATCGGAGGTGGGGACGATGAGGGAGAGAAGAAGAAGAGATAAAAGAAATTAGGTTTTTAGGGGGTGTGAACACGAAACTGGTTTAACCCGGTTCAATTTAAGTTCAAAAACCCGAAAACCGATTCTCTTCCTTCCTCTCTCTTTTTTTTTCTTTTTTTCTTTACTTCCCTCGATTTTACTTACCTGGAACGGGGATCAGTCAATCCAGAATTGGACTAGCTGATCCTGACGGCTACGGAACTTTCCTTGAAAAAAGGATTCGCATCTTCTGTGTTTCGAACCTGTTCCTGAAAATAAAACTCACTACCAAACGTGATTCTCCAGTGACTCTGTAAAGGATATAAAAATAACAAATTTCCTAAGAAAACAAAAGCAAAAGAAAAGGGTGAACGAATGCAAACCCTGTGGGCTGCCTCCCATTAGCGCTTGTTTAGAGTCTCGAGCCTGACTTTTCTTGCTGCCTAAGAAGTTTGTGGTTCCTCCAAAGGGAGGGAGGCCTCAATCGGATCATAATCCGCTAGGTACGGTTTGAGACATTGACCGTTGACAGTGAATTCTTTTCCTTCTTGGTCCCAAAGTACAACAGCACCGTAAGGCATGACCTTCTTGGTCCGAACCAGCGAGAACGCAGCTTCCCAGGAAAAATCTTCAGCCTTGAGTTGAAAAGGAGGACCAAATCATTTGCAGCAAAATCCCTAGGGTTAATCTTCTTATCGTGTAAGGCCTTGGTCCTCTCCTTGTATATTTTGGTGTTCTCATAGGCATCCATGCGAATTTCATCAAGCTCATTCAGCTGAATAAGGCGTTTCTCAGCTGCCGTTTTGACATTGAAGTTCATCTGCTTCGTCGCCCATAAGGATTGATACTCAAACTCGACAGGTAAGTGACATGACTTCCCATAAACGAGTCGAAAAGGGGTAGTGTCGATGGGTGTTTTGTAAGCAGTCCGATATGCCCATAGTGCTTCATCGAGTTTCAAGGACCAATCCTTTATGGTTGAGTTGACTGTTTTCTTCAAGATGCTCTTGATTTCACGGTTAGAAATCTCGACCTGCCCACTGGTCTTCGGATGGTAAGGGGTAGCAACCTTGTGTGTCATGCCATGTTTTCGCAGAAGGTTTGCAAAAAGCTTGTTGATAAAGTGAGTTCGCCCGTCGCTTATGACCACCCTAGGAACACCAAACCGTGGAAATATAATGCGCTTGAACATCTTGAGTACCACCTTCGAATCATTAGTAGGACTTGCGACAGCCTCGACCCATTTGGAAACGTAATCCACTGCTACAAGTATGTAGAGATTTCCATAAGAAGGTGGGAAATGCCCCATGAAATCGATCCCCCAACAGTCAAATACCTCGATCTCCAAAATAAAGTTTTGTGGCATCTCGTTCCGCTTGCTTATGTTCCAACGTCGCTGGCAAGAGTCGCATCGGGAGACAAAGTCGTGTGCATCTCGGAATAAAGTGGGCCACCAGAGGCCTGCTTGTAGCACTTTTGTTGTGGTTTTGAAGGTAGCGAAGTGTCCCGCATAGCTAGAACCGTGGCAGTGAAAAAGAATCCCTTGTACTTCCGATTCTAGAACACATCTCCTGTAGAGGCCATCAGCACAATGCTTGTAGAAAAAAGGTTCATCCCAGAAGTAGCGTTGCACATCTCTAAGGAACTTCTTCTTAGCATATCCAGTGAAGTTTGAAGGTTCTTCTGCAGCACACAAATATTGCGATATCGGCATACCATGGTGAATCGTTAACTGTCTGTTGAAGAACCTTGGCATCGGCCTTCTCCTTGTAGCAGTCGATGAAAGCTGCAACCACATACACATTCTCCTCAGGGAGTCGATCATCTATGGGGATCTCTTCATTGATTCTCAGCCTAGGAAGGTGGTCTACAACCCCATTCTCGATCCCTTTCTTGTCCCTTATCTCAAGATCAAACTCCTGCAGTAGTAGTATCCATCGCAGTAGTAGTATCCATCGCAGCAGTCTCGGTTTAGCATCTTTTTTGGTCAATAGGTAGCGCAATGCGGCGTGATCTGTGTGCACAATGACCTTGGATTTCACCATATAGGACCTGAATTTTTCAAAGGCAAAGACTATGGCGAGTAATTCTTTTTCGGTTGTGGCGTACTTGGTCTGTGCTCCATCGATTGTCCTGCTAGCGTAGTAAACAACATGTAACTTACCATCCTTGCGTTGCCCCAGAACTGCTCCAACAGCAAAATCACTTGCATCGCACATAACTTCGAATGACAGATCCCAATCGGGTGGTTGGACTATTGGAGCCGAGATCAGTGCTTGTTTGATTGTTAGGAAAGCCTCCAAACAGTCAGCAGTAAACTCAAAGGAGATGTCTTTGCATAGTAGCTGGGTGAGTGGTCTGGCTATCTTGGAGAAATACTTGATGAACCTTCGATAAAACCCAGCATGACCAAGGAAACTGCGTATGTCTTTGACGGTTTTTGGAGGTTGTAGACTGGACATGACTTCTATCTTGGCTTTGTCAACTTCTATTCCTCTCTCAAAAATTCGATGGCCAAGAACAATCCCACTGGTGACCATGAAATGACATTTCTCCCAATTCAGCACAAGGTGTTTATCCACACAACGTTGAAGTACTTTGCACAAGTTGGACAAACAGGAGGAGAAGGATGAGCCATACACCGAAAAATCATCCATAAATACCTCCATAATATCCTCAATCAAGTCGGAAAAGATCGACATCATGCAGCGCTGGAAAGTGGCTGGGGCATTGCACAACCCAAAAGGCATCCGTCAGTAAGCGAATGTGCCATAAGGGCAAGTGAAAGTCATCTTCTCCTGATCATCCGGGTGAATCAGAATTTGAAAGAACCCTGAGTAACCATCCATGAAGCAGTAATAAGGGTGGTTCGCTAAACGCTCAAGCATTTGGTCAATAAATGGAAGAGGAAAGTGGTCCTTCCTGGTGGCTGCATTGAGCTTGCGGTAATCGATGCACATTCGATGCCTTGTTACCGTCCTGGTGGGGATCAACTCGTTCTTCTAATTTGCAACCACCGTCACCCCTCCTTTCTTTGGTACTACATGGACTGGGCTCACCCAAGTGCTGTCAGAGATTGGGAAACTCACTCCGGCTCCCAACAGTTTAAGGATCTCTTTCTTCACGACTTTCTTGAGGTTCAAATTTATCCACCTTTGGTGTTCGATGGAAGACTTAGATGGATCTTTAAGGTGAATCCGATGCGAGCATAACTCCGGTGATAAACCTGAAATGTCATCTAAGGAATAGCCCAAAGCCTTCCTATATTTTCTTAACTCGCAGAGCAAGAGTGCGGTCTCAACATTGTTCATGTTAGAATTGATGATAACAAGATATGTGGAGTTAGATCCAAGATAAGCGTACCTTAGCCCCTCAGGGAGTGGTTTTAGGTCCAACTTTGGAGCCTAGAGTTCGCTCCAATCCTCCTTATTCGGTTTGGTCCCAGAGCAAGTTTCGGGATCAGCTGGTCTATCGCCCGGAATGGTCAATCCATCACTCTTAACGGTTGTTTCCACAGAAGGAGCCGGATCAGTCAGTCCAGTATGCAGATCAGTCACTCCAGTTTGCGGATCAGTCAGTCCAGTATGCAGATTGACGAATAGGACGTCATGTTTCAGAACTGCTGCAGCATCGAGTGTTCTAACCAAGCTCTCAGTCTCCTCAGACAGATATCCCAGCTCTGGCTCCTTCTTTGTCAATGCGACAGCCAGATGATTGCTTGTACATACTTCATCATAGATCTCATCAGCGATTTTGCCTATTGTATCAACCCAGAAGGCTTGACCATCGATTGTAGGTTTCTTAGCTGCTTTCTCTAGGTTGAATCTCAAAATCAGATCATCTATATGCAAATCGATCTTTCCCTCTTCATCGCACCAGCCGTGGCCAAGAAGGGTCTTCCAAGTAGAATATGTTCTTGGGATTACTCCTCAAGTTTCAAAACAATGAAATCTGTAGGAATATAGCAGTTCCTAATTTGCACTGGCAGGTTCTCCAATACTCCTTCTGGACGTCGAGTGGAACGATCAGCAAGGACGAGGATGACTTGGGTCGGTTTAAAGCTGTAGAGGCCAAGTCGCGTCGCAACGCTGAGTGGCATAAGGCTCACGCTTGCTCCAAGATCGCAGAGGCATTTGTTGAATTTGAGGTCTCCTATCGTGCAAGGCAGAGTAAATGGTCCTGGATCTCCACATTTTTCTGGCATTTGGTTCTGGAGCATAGAACTGCACTCTTGTGTGAGGTACATCACTCCTTTCTCCAGACTGAGCTTGTCGGTGAGGATCTCTTTCATATATTTCTTGAGAGATGCAACCATCCTTACTGCTTTGATGAAAGGGAGTCTAACCTGAAGCTCTCCTACTACTGATTTCAGCTTCTCATATTCTCGCTCCTAAATCTTGGTCTTGCGGCGAGTAGGGAAAGGCAGTCTGGGTGCATAGGGTTTTTGGGATCCGCTGGGTTGCTCTCCTTCAGGAATTAGTGAGCCAGTTATAACAACATCATCAGAAGTGTTGTTAAGAACTTTGTCGGGGTTGTTTTCCTGATTTTGTGTTTTGGATTGGCCAGTCCCGCCATTGGATCGATCATTCCCTTCTTTTTTTTGTGGTTCCGGAAGCTCCTTGCCGTTTCGAAGGGTGATGACATTCACATATTCCTTTGGATTAGCCTCGTTTTTCCCTGGAAGTGTCCCTGGAGGTGCCTTGATTCTTGCTGCGGACTGTGCTACCTGATTCTCCAGCACTCTCATGTGAGAGTTGAACGATTCAATTTTTCCATTCAGCTCAGAATACATGTTGTCGATCTTGACAGTCACCTCAGTGGCGTTTTTCTTCTGGTTTTGCATCAAAGCATGCATCATCTGCTCTAATTTGCTCTCCTCTGGGGCTGCTGCCTGCGGTGCAACCGGTTGATACCCTTGCGTGAAGTTGTTGACCTGAGGTTTCTGTTGAAAGTTCGATCCTCCAAAGCCTGTACCCTTGTTCTAGAAGGCCTGTGCAAAGTTGCTCTGCTGAGGTCGTGGTGGATAGACCTGATCCTGGGGATTCTCGACATTGTTGCTCCTATAGGACAAATTAGGATGATTCCTAAAATTCTGGTTAAAACCTCAATTTTGGAAGTTCCCTTGTACTCCCATATAGTTTACTTCCTCCGTACCTTCTTGGTATGTCTCAGCTCCGAAGTCTGCATATCCCCCAGCTTGTTCCTCGCACAAGTTAACAATTTGGTGATCTCTTTTCAGCAGGAGATTCACCTTGGTTGTGAGGTCCTTAATAGCATCAGTCTCAACAGCATTGACCCAAACCGTATAGTCATAGTCTGTGCCGTGATTGTTATTGCTGGCTGCAAGGTTCTCTATCAGCGCATTGGCTTCGTTTGCAGTGTTGGTGGAGAAATCTCCTTTGTTGGCCGTGACTAAAGCCATCTGGTACTTCTGTTCGATACCCCCATAGAAGATGTTCATCAGATTTTCTTGGGTGTATCCATGGTGAGGACAGTCTCGAAGATACTCCTTGAACCTTTCCCATGCTTCACAAAACAACTCCATGCCTCCTTGCGAGAATGTGGTGATCTTGCTTTGCAGCTTAGCTGAACGTGACTTGGTGTAGAAGTGATTCAGGAAAGCTGCTCTACATTGTGCCCAAGTTGTGAGTGATCCAGCATCCAACAAGTTCAGCCATCTAAGTGCCTTATCCGCCAAAGAGAACTGGAACAGAGTCAGCATCAGATAATCGTAGGGGACACCATTGGACCTCGTCGTACTGGTCAGCCTTTCGAAAACCTCAATGTGATCAAGAGGACTCTCCGATGGTAATCTGTGGAACACGCGGTTCTGAACCAGATTGATTAGACTATGCTTAATCTCATAGTCTTGTCTTGCAGGAGCGGGAGGTTGAATCGCAGATCGATTCGCAAACAACCTATTTTGAGCATCTTCATCCCTCAAGGTGGCTTTCCTCGGAGGTGGGTTCAGTACAGCTTGCTCTTGCTGGTTCTGCCTCTACTGTTGTTGGACGATGCCTAGCTGAGGGTTGGGCGGATTAGCCCCTGTGTTCTCTCCGTCAGCCATAGGATTGGCTTGGACTTTTGCTCTCCGGTTCTCGCGTTCAAGCTGTGCTAATTCCTTGTTTCCTAGTATACGCAAATCAGTCTTCTTGCTGCTCCTCGTATGCATACACCTGAAACAAAGAAATGAGGTTGCAAGAACTCGTTAGTAACTAAAATAAAGTAAACCTTAGACTAAACGTGAATCTAAAATTTCAAAGGCTACGTTTTGGTCCCCGACAACGGCGCCAAATTGATCAGAGTTCAATTAATAACCCAAAGCACACTCAACCACGATCAAGTGTGTCGTCATAGCACTTTAGGGTCGAATCCACATAGACCAAGCGTTACACTATGAAACTATATAGATCGAATTAAGCTAAGGCAATGAGGAAGATTGTAATTCAAGTAACCGAACAAAACGAAAAATAAATAAGAGTTTGTAAAATTAAGAGAGAGTACTGGGCATAGGGAATCAGTTAGGGGATATGATCACAAAATTAGGTGATGGGTCGGGATAGCATTAGGAACCGTTCTTGAACTCAAATCTCGAATGTAAAACTAACCTACTGTCGCAGCATTAGTTATCTATGCAAGGAATGGATAAAACTCTAAACCGTCGTTTGAATCTAAACAATCCTAGCAAGCAATAAGTTCAAGTTTGATTATGTTCACAAGGTGCCTCAACTTCAACTGTCGTTGGCTAAGGATCAACTTGCTCACCTATGTTCTTTTCAAGCAATTCAACAACACTTTTGATGCCTAGATGAATTTAACCTAAGATCATAAACTAGGTAGCTAATCTAGTTTAAGCAATAAGAACAACAATAGATGAAGAACACAATAGATCAATCTCAAATCTAACAACCTAAGTTAGAGAATCATAAACCCCTTTTGAAACCCGAAACCCAACAGAGAGACTACTCAGACATCGAACAACAGCAATCACAAATCAAATATGAAGAAAACATGATTGAATTGCAAAGAGAAATAATAGGGTTCAGAATTCTTCTCCAAAGGGTTAGAAAGGATAAGAGATCTTCTCCCAAGCTTACAAGTGCTCAAAAAAAAGGCGTAGAATAAAAGTTGTCTTTCTAAAGGGCGAGCCTCGTGCTTAAATAATAAAATAAAACCCTAAAAAGTCGGTTTAAAAAGAAAAAGGAAAAGTTGCGTCGGGGACGGGATTGGTCGATCTCGAGCGAGGATCAGTCGATCCGGAACGTTTTTCTACTCTCACTCCATCTGCTTACTAGCTCGATCAGTCTTCAACCAATTTACCTCCAGATGCATATTTTCACCCCCAAAACGCTCAGGTCCTTCCAAAGTCACCTAGGACCTGTAAAGACTCACAAAAGACCAAAAGGACTCTAAAAGCACACTTGGACCTAACAAAAGACTCAAAACAAGTGTAAAAACTATAGTTAAAACCCTATAAAATGCAGACACATCAAAGGGGTTAGAAAGGATAAGAGATCTTCTCCCAAGCTTACAAGTGCTCAAAAACGGCGTAAAGTAAAAGTTGTCTAACTCAAAGTCGAGCCTCATACTTAAATAATTAAATATAACCCTACAAAGTCAGTTTAAAACGAAAAAGGAAAAGTTGCGTCGGGAACTGGATTGGTCGATCCCAAATGCGGATCAGCCGATCTCGGATGCTTTTCTCTTTTTTCTCCATCTGCTTGCTATTTTAATCAGTCTTCACCAAATTGGCTTCAGATACTTGTCTTCATCCCCAAAACACTCAGTTTCCTTCCAAAGTAGCCTAGAACCTGTACAGACTCACAAAAGACTAAAAAGACTCTAAAAGCACACTTTGACTTAATAAAAGACTCAAAAAAAAATATAAAAACTATTGGTAAAATCCTATAAAATGCAGACACATCAATTCGCCTCACCATTGCGGAAGTCCTTCATGAAAGAACCACCACACCACAATTATGAGATCTCGTCTATCCGTGACAAAACACTGCACCAAGCTACGGTTTACGGCGAGTTTATGCTTGGTATAACAATTTCACTTAACGGAATGATTAAGTTCCTCTGATTCTCCTCCTCTGCTACACCTTCCGGCCTCAGCCATATACCGCTGACACAAACATCACCGGAGATCGGCGCTTCATCGACAAGTCACTATTCAACTCCGTGCAAGTGCAGCCATTCTCGACTCTCATGTCTACCAGGCAAAAAGAAACTAGGTTTCCATCTGGTGGGTCTCTTTAATTTCGGTCCCTTAGGATGTCAAAAGCCCAGTAAGAATAGTGGTCCAATATCTCTCTTGCAAAAGCCCAGGTCTGCTCTGAATTCTTCTTTGGCAACCCTTAGTTTATTTCTTTGTATACAATCTGTTGGGCTTTCCAAGCCCAAGCCAACTCTCTTATTAGTATGATATTGTCCGCTTTAGGCCCAGGTGGCAAAGCCCGCACGGAATTCTTATTGGACTCGTTCCCAAAAGGCCTCATACTAATTGGAGTTGGTCTTGTCTTATATATTAGAACATTATTTTCTAATCTTCAGATGTGGGACATTGTTTGTATCTCAACAAACCTCCCCTCAAACTATGTATCACGATACTTTGGCCTTCCCTTCAGCGAAACCCAAGTACCTAGGCTCCGTTACCCCTTTTATTCCTAAAGTATTCTTGAGGCACCCTTAATCATGTCATATTTTTGAGAGATCCGTCCACACCGAATACAGAGAATAATGTCTCACATCTGCAGATTAGAAAATAATGTTCTAATATATAAGCCAAGACCAACTCCAATTAGTATGAGGCCTTTTGGGAAAGAGCCCAATAAGAAATCCGTGCGGGCTTTGCCACCTGGGCCCAAAGCGGACAATATCATACTAATAAGAGAGTTGGCTTGGGCTTGGAAAGCCCAACAAGTGGTATCAGAGCTCAGGCTCAGGATATCACAGACTAAGGCATGGCGTTGTAAACATACAAGGAGGATCCAGAGACTGTTGTAGAAGACTCAAAAGTTAAATCAATTATGGGGTTGGTTTAAGGTGCAGTTATCTATAGTGTTTGGTTCAGGTTCATGGATGTGAAAGGTGAATCAAAGCATCATCCAAAAGGCTCAAACTTGTCAGAACAGGAATTCAGTTTTCCGTTGTGATCACAAGGTACATGTGATGTTCTGTTTTGAAGCTTCTGAATACTCAAAACTGTTTCAGTTTAAGGAATCCAGACACTGGGAGAACATAAGGATGTAGACGTCTTCAGCTATTGAAAAGTCAGTTTTCGGTTGGTGAAGGTCTGTGTGGTCGTGTTCAAGAATTGGTTGAAGGTACAACTACATGAGTCACATATTTACTAAGGGACGCCTTCAGAGGTAAATCTGTGTAAGAGGGTTATTAGGTCAGCAAGTTGTGTCGAAGATTCAGATGAGTATGAAGATGGACCAAACAATTTATGTTGAAGTGGTCAGATTTGAGAGGTGTTGGGTAAATGGTTAAGTCTCAAGAATGGATCAGGTTGTTAGAGATTTGAAAGGACTATAATTTAGATAGATTTACAGTGACTGGGAATGCAGAAGAGTACCAAGAGTCAAAGTTGCAGTCAGTGAGATTTTCTTTGTCAAGGTGAAGTTTACTCTACAAGGTGACTTAAATCTCTAAAAGACTTTTCTAGACGTTGTATGACTGTGCAAGAGTTTGCAAGAAAGTGCAAGAATCTACAAGGCTGGCGAAAGGTGATTGGGGTTAGGCTTTGCATTGAGAAGAGAATCAGAAACAGAAAAGTTTTGGTTCGCCTGTTTGCATCTACAGAGATGATCTGGTTGATGAATCTTCTGAAGGTATCACTTGCAGGAAGTTTAAGTGTTTTGTTGACACTTTTTAAGGAAGCATGTGAGTATAATGGGAAGATTCAAGTAGATCTCCGGTGGTTAAAGATGCAGGTTATGATAGACAAGACTAGTAGAAGACTAGTGGGTCTAGCAGCATCATTAAGTTTCTCAGGAGAGTCACTTACATGAAGGTTAAGTGAGGATTCATCAATGGTGAAGACATGTCAAGTTGGTGTTGATGAATAGTGAGAAAAGGTATAATGCTGGTACCAAATTTCTTCTTGGTAAGGTCTGCAATTGTGAAGATCTATTACAGGGTTATGCTACAGCAGGTGTGGCTTCAGGGATTCTAGAATGAAACACTAAAGGCTGTTACAGAGAGACTAGCAGAGGTTCAAAAGCTGTTGGTCGGACATCCGTTTTTAACATGAGGTTGAACAAGAGTTTGTATTGTCAGATCGTACAAGCTGGGTTCATAAGTCAGTTGGTTAAACAGATGGGATGTAAACTCAATCTCAGGAGTAATGCATTGGGTTGAGATTGTTTACATGATGAATCAGAGATTGTTTCAGGATTGAAACATGTATGATTCATGTGTTCAGCATGGGATTCTAAGGAAATTTGGTTCAAGCTCAGTGCACATGAGAGGAATCAAAGGTCGACCAAGTGAATCAGGTTGCAGGCGGATATAGATGATATACAATCATGATAAAAAGTCTATGGTACTTATTAGAAGCCATGTAAAAGGTTGTGATGGTTTGTACTGAGAGGTTGATATCTCAGGCTTTACTTGTTCAAAAAGTTTTCAAGATCAAGGTTCTACAATCAAGTGAGGTGTTACTTGTGGGTGAATCAGAAGTTCTGGTTCTAGGTGGAGCTGTTGTGAGAAACAAGGGAAATCAAGTAAAGGTCTTCATAAGTGTTTCTAAGACCAGGAGAAACAAGGTTGAAGAAGATGAGTTGTGTAAGAAGTTACACGAACTTGTTGGGACACCCGAAGAGCATCGTAAGCTATTCACAGAAGCTGTCAAGAACAAGGTGAAGTTGTATTGCTTCGCAGACTCTAATTTCATGAAGTTCGAATAGAGGGACAGTCATAACACCGTCTAAGGATTCGATAGGTGCTGAGAATTTCAGAACAATGTTAGAGGATGGTATTGGAGACACAAAGGAACATCAATGGTTGGTTGTGTTCTGTATGGATTATCAAGGAACAAGGTTGTTAAGGGTTTCTTCAAGGATGTCGGTTCAGTGGTCAGAGTTCGTCTACAAGTGGGATTACTGTCATTAGGAGAAAGAATCTTGAGGGAGAGTCGCGAATCTCTTGAAGTTTCTGAAGATGGAGTTGAAAATTCCTAAGGTGGAAGAAGAGAAGGATCATCGGAAGTTGCAGGTTCTACAGGAGAAGACAAATTTTGTTTTTCTTCTCAGGAAAGAATAAACACATAGGGGATTTTGTGAGTTGGACCAAATGAAGCAAAAGGTGGAGTTTGTTGTAAATGTTTGCTTCATATGGGCTTATTTGGTTTGAACCATGAACTGGGCCTATATTGATGTGAAGCCCATACAAGATCCGGGTTGTGTGGTCTGCAGGACTAAACCAACATAAGCTCTAGGGTTTCACTATATAAAGGAAGCTAGATTGAAGAAACAAGTGATGCGCTAACACATATATAAAGCAAGCTAGTTGTATGCTGGTGGCGTCTGTAGGGCACAACGCAGGGCGCTGTGCAGGGCAGATGCAGAGACACAGGGCGCAATGCAGAGAGCATGCACAGGGCATCGTACATGGAGCTTGAAGTTGTGTGCAGAACCATGATAAAGGAGCAGAACCTTGGCTGGGGTCGAAGGACTGAGAGCCGGACATAACCTTGTCTATGTTTACGGTGTCTTCAGAACACTCTGATGAGAGACGAAGGTGGAGCGACTTCTTTGGGGTTCTTGAGGTGTTTCAGGGTTATACATGGAGGGGAGAGTTGAACCAGAGACAGAGAGAGGAGAAGAAGAAAAGCTAGATCTATTATGTGTTTTCTTCTTTAGAATCTCTATAGTTGTTACTTCACTAAGCTTGTATATGAAACACTATGTAAAACCTTGAGTGATTGATAGTGGATGTTTGTGGGAGAAGGTTCCCACACGAGATGTACCCTCTGCATGAGGGGAACTCGTTAAATATCTGTGTTATATTTATGTTATGCAAACTGATATGTGAAGTAGACGAGGAGTAGGGGCAGAGTCGCAATATACAGTTCACTAAAGAGGTGAATCGGGATCTGCGATTCTCAACACAATCGGATCAACCTGATCAAAGACGTCAAAGGTACCGTAATTTACCAGTTTTTCTTTTGCTGCTTAAGATCTCTTTTGGAACCCTGCCCGTAGATCCATCTCGGACGTGGTCTTGGACGCGGACGTGGTCGTGGTAGGGGTAGAGGCCCAGCAGTGAGTGAGACTGCGGACCAGAGTGTGACAGTTGAGGGTGTTGGCGAGTCGTAGGGTGTCCAGGAGGACTCCATGAGTGTGGCGGTGTTGATGCTCTATTGGCCGGTGATGCTAGGGTTCCGGGTGTGGGAATCCCAGCGGGTGGAGTCCCTGGTGCTGACTTTATGGCTTTGCTAGCACAGTTGTTAGAGTGATCGTCAGCAGTGGTACCGGCTCAGGCTCAGGTTGTGCCACCAATGGTGGCGGAGGAGCGGCAGCCAGTGGCTGCGGATGCAAGAGCACATGGACATTATTTGTTTATGCTCAAGGAGATGAAGGGCATCGAGACTGCGAAGTTTTCGGGTGGTACAGACCCTACTGCAGCAGATGCTGGATGACAAGTGTGGAACGTAACTTCCATACTCTAAGATGTCCTGAGGAGTTTTGGGTGGACATTAGGGTCTACCATTTGATGGGTGATGCTAAGGTGTGGTGGAGATCAGTGGCTGCTAGGAAAGTGCAGAGGGAGATGACATTGGTTGATTTTGTGGGGGAGTTCAACCGCAAATACTTTCTGAGAGAGACATTGGACCGGTTAGAGGTGCAGTTCCTTCAGTTATCTCAGGGGACGCGGTCAGTGCGGGAGCTGGATTTAGAGTTCAGTTGACTTCTATGTTATAGGGGTCAGGCTATTGAGTCTGAGGAGGCTCAGATCAGAAGATTTATGAGGGCCCTACGTGACGACTTGAGGGTTCACTGTAGAGGGCGGAGCTATGCTGCGCGTGCAGAGCTGGTTGAGACTGCGGCAGAGATTGAGGAGGATATCCGGGCACAGTCAGTGGTGGTTAGTCCAACAGTTCAGCCTAATAAGGGCGGAAAGCCTGCACAGGGGCGGAAAGCTTGCACAGGGAACCAAGAGGAGGAGGGAGGCTATGCATACGCCGAGTGGTGCGAGTTGCTTCAAGTGTGGGAGCAAGGATCACAATATTGCTAGCTGTCCCAAGAGGAGTTCTCCGACGGCAGCGGCTCGTGTATGCTATCATTGCAGGGAGCCAGGGCACATCAGGCCCTTGTGTCCCAAGTTGCAGCCGGTGGCAGTGGCAGCGTTGCAGCAGGTGCAGCCGGGAGGGCAGCAGGTGGCACAGATTGAACATGCACCACGGGTTTACACGACTGCAGAGACTGGTGAAACGAGTGTCGGGGCGATAACAGGTATAATTTTTGGTACTTAAACTTTGTGAATTTCAGTAGGTTCAGATTTTATGTTTTTCCTGTGATAAAATGTTAGGTTCTCAACACATAAGGTTTGTGTAGGGAACTTGTTGGTGGGTGGGTTTAAGTCCCACGTTATGTTTGATTATGGAGCTTCTCATAGCTTCATTAGTCCGGAGTGTGCAGAGAGCGCGAGAATCAGAGGGGATTCCGGGGAGCGTACCAGAGTTTTCAGAGTTGCAGGAGGGAAGATCCTGAGAGTTATTGGACGAGCTAGGGGAGTTGATATTCAGATCGCAGAAGAGTCGTGGCCATCGGATTTGCTTATCAGCCTAGTGGACTTGTATGATGTTATTCTCGGGATGGATTGGTTGCATCAGCATATGGTGCATTTGGATTGCCATCAGGGTAGAGTGGAGTTTGAGCGTCCAAGAAGGAAGTTGGTTTTTCAGGGTATTAGACCGACTTCAGGGAGCCTCGTGATCTCAGCCGTTCAGGCTGGGAAGATGATCGAGAAGGGCCGTGAGGCTTATTTGGTTACTATATCAATGCTAGAGTCAATGGGGAAGTCTACGGTTAGCGGTATTCAGGTTGTTGAGGAATTTGAGGAGGTGTTTCAGTCATTGCAGGGATTACCACCACCTCGGTCTTATCCTTTCACTATTGTACTGGAACCGGGAACGACACCGTTATCCAAGGCTTCTTACAGAATGGCTCTAGCAGAGATGGCAGGGCTGAAGAAGCAACTAGAGGATTTGTTGAGCAAGGGATTCATCTGTCCTAGTGTATCACCGTGGGGAGCGCCAGTGTTATTTGTGAAGAAGAAGGATGGGAGTTTCCGGTTGTGTATTGATTACCAGGGTTTGAACCGGGTCACCGTGAAGAACACGTACCCTTTCCCCCGGATCGATGAGTTGTTGGATCAGTTGAGAGGTGCTACTTGGTTCTCCAAGATTGATCTGGCGTCGGTTTATCATCAGATACCGATAGATGAGGCAGATGTGAGGAAGACTGCTTTCAGGATGAGGTATGGGCATTATGAGTTTGTGGTGATGCTGTTGGGTTGACTAACGCACCAGCAGCGTTTATGAGATTGATGAACAGCGTGTTTCAGGAGTTTTTGGACGTGTATGTCATCATTTTCATTAACGACATACTGGTTTATTCTAAGAGTCTTGAAGAGCATGCAGTGCATTTGTCGGCAGTTTTGGAGAAGTTGTGGGAACATAAATTGTTTGCTAAGTTGAGCAAGTGCAGTTTTTGGCAGCGTGAGATGGGTTTTATAGGTCATATTGTGTCTGCGGATGGGGTTTATGTGGATCCGGAGAAGATTCAGGCTATCAGGGATTTGTCTAGACCGCAAAGTGCCACAGAGATCAGGAGTTTCCTTGGTTTGGCAGGTTACTACAGGAGGTTTGTGCAGGGATTTGGGAGCAGAGCACGTCCGTTGACTAAGTTGACAGGGAAGGACGTTCCTTTTGTGCGGTCACAGGAGTGTGAGGAGGGCTTTGGAAGCCTCAAGGAGATGTTGACTACTACGCTAGTGTTGACTTTGCCTAAGCAGGGAGAACCATATGTGGTTTATACAGATGCATCTATAGTTGGTTTAGGCTGTGTGTTGATGCAGCATGGGAAGGTGATTGCCTATGCTTTGTGGCAGTTGCAGAAGCATGATGACAACTATCATACTCATGACTTGGAGATGGGTGCTGTAGTTTTTGCCCTGAAGATTTGGAGATCTTATCTTTATGGTGCAAAAGTGCAGGTGTTTACAGATCATAAGAGCCTGAAGTATATATTCACTCAGCCAAAGCTGAATTTGAGGCAGAGGCGGTGGATGGAGCTGGTGGCAGATTATGATTTGGAGATAGCCTATCATCCTGGTAAGACTAACTTGGTTGCAGATGCTCTAAGTCGGAAGAGGGTAGCTTCGGCTCAGGAGCAAGAGATGGAGTCTTTGGTAGGAGAGATCGGTGCGTTGAGTTTGTATGCTGTGTCTCAGGAACCGTTGGGTTTGGAAGCGGTTGATAGAGCAGATCTTCTGAGCAGGGTGCGGTTGGCTCAGGAGAAGGATTTGGGATTAGTGAATGCCTTAAAGTATGGAGATTCAGAGTATCAGGTCTCAGATAATGGTACTATCTTGGTGCATGGTCGGATTTTGTGTGCCCAAGGATGAGGAGTTGAGACAGGAGATCCTGAGAAAGGCTCATGCGAGCAAGTTTTCTATTCATCCAAGAGCGACTAAGATGTACCGTGATCTCAAGAGGTACTATCAGTGGGTCGGGATGAAGAAGGATGCAGCTAGTTGGGTCGCGAGGTGCGATGTGTGTCAGCTAGTGAAGGCTGAGCATCAGGTTCCAAGCAGGTTACTGAGGAGTTTACCCATTCCAGAGTGGAAGTGGGATATGATCACGATGGATTTCATGGTAGGATTACCAGTGTCTCAAACTTTTGATGTTATTTTGGTCATTGTGGACCGGTTGACCAAGTCAGAACATTTTCTGGCATTAAGAAGACTGATGGAGCAGCGGTCTTGGCTAAGAAGTATGTGAGGGAGATAGTCAGATTGCATGGGGTGCCAGCGAGTATTGTGTCTAATTGGGATTCTAAGTTTACTTCGGTGTTCTGGAGAGCATTTCAGGCAGAGATGGGCACTAAGGTGTATATGAGTATAACTTATCATCCCCAGACAGATGGACAGTCGGAGAGGACGATCCAGACGCTGGAGGAAAGGCTGAGGATGTGTGTGTTGGATTGGGGTGGTCATTGGGCAGATCACCTGAACCTGGTAGGGTTTGCTTACAACAACAGCTATCAGGCAAGTATTAAGATGGCTCCTTATGAGGCTTTGTATGGGAGGCCATGCCGTACACCGTTATGCTGGACTCAGGTGGGGGAGAGGAGCATGTTTGGGCCAGATTTTGTTCAGGAGACCTCAGAGAAGATTCGGGTTCTCAAGCTGAACATGAAGGAGGCTCAGGATAGGCAGATGAGTTATGCTGATAAGAGGAGAAGAGATCTTGAGTTTCAGGTAGGAGACAGAGTGTACCTCAAGATGACCATGTTGCAGGGTCCGAAGAGGTCACTGACAGAGACTAAGTTAAGTCTGCGGTATTTGGGTCCGTTCAGAGTGATTAAGCGGGTGGGACCGACAGCATATAGGCTGGAGTTGCCTGAGGTTATGCGTGCGTTCCACAAGGTTTTCCATGTTTCTATGTTGAGGAAGTGTCTCTGTGAGGATGATCAGTTGTTGGCTAAGATTCCTGAAGATCTTCAGCTTAACATGACTTTGGAGGCGAGACCAGTGAGGGTTCTCGAGAGGAGGATTAAGGAACTTCGGAAGAAGAACATTCCTTTGATGAGACTCCTTTGGGACTGTGATGGTGTTGAGGAGCAGACTTGGGAGCCTGAGGCGAGGATGAAGGCAAGTTTTAAGAAGTGGTATGAGAAGCAAGCCGCGACTTGAGCTTGTCTAGCCTGGTCCCATCTGTAATCTGTGGCTGGAGCGGGAATGGAGTATTCCAGCCCATCTCTCTTGTTTACTTGGTTGCTTGGGGTGGCTGGTTGTGCGACTAAGTAACAAGATGAGGTGGTGGTCCTGTTTAGGACATTTTTTTGGCCTTGGTGGCGGTCTTATTTAGGACATTTGTTTGGCCTTGGTTGCGGTCATGTTTAGGACATTTGTTTGTCCTTTGTGGCGGCCCGTGCGACATGTATATGATCCTTGTGTGGTCATGAGGTATTCCAGTGAGGGGATATGTGGTTGGTAGGACAAGGTGTTGTCTTACACAAGCCAGGGGAAGGGAACCTGGATAGGGATAGGACTTAGACGTGTTCAGAATTGTTTGCTCGCGACTCTTGGGGGACTTTGGTCCTCCTAGTACCGCTATATTCTAAGACTTTGTGGCTTGGGAGTATGATTGGTATATCGACTTCGGATGACAATCCGGGGGCGCGTTGTAGGGTGGCAACCCAAGAGACGAGTATTGGATTTTTCTTATATATTATGGCATGCGGGTTTAGGCCCGATGAGGAGCCAACATTACGACATGCAGACTTAGGTATGATGAGGAGCCAATAAAAACTCAAGGTTTAGGCCTATGGGTAAAGGAAAGTCCAAAAGTCAAGAGCAAATAATGCCTGAAGCATGAGTCTATCGCCTAGAGGTGACCTTTTGCAGATCGGTCAGAAGAGTGCGGGCTAGGGAGATGGTTGCACGGGAGTCTTTGGCTGATGGTTGTACGAGATTCGAGGATGAATCTATGTTGGTGAGGGAGAATTGTAACATCCGCGAACCAAATTCCCGGTTTAGGGATGCATCGGTCGATGCAGGTTTGGTTCTCTCGGTCGAGTTTTATGTTAAACGCTGCATTTTGGGTTTAGGGAAAACCCTTAAACTCGAGTTTTGTCTCATTCAGCAAATTTGTCCGTTTTTGAGAGAAAAGAAAAGAGAGAAAAGGTTCTTGAGGATTTTGGGTGATTTGAGGCTGTTCCTGTAGAGATCTGTAGCTGGGATCGTTGTAGGAGCTTCCTGGGAGCGGTGTTTTGCTTGTTTAAGGTTCAGAATCTTCTTGGCAAAAGTAAGTGCAGGACCATGGCTTATCTAAGCTAGAGTTTTCTCTAATCGGCTTGTTTATGTGTTGTTTAGCTTGTTAGAATGTTAATTGGTACATTAGGAAGCTTTCTTGTGGCTTGGGATCGAGTTTTGTGGTTATAGGAACGAAGATCCGGCGAGAAACTTTGGGGAATAACGATGCTCGGCATGTGCATCAGTTGATGCACTTTGTGCATCAACTGATGCAAGTGCTAGGACGGCGCAAGAAACTTTAGGGTTTTTGTGCTATGTTGAGCATTTGTCGGTCGATGCAATTTGAGTATCGGTCGATGCAAGTTTAACTTGCATCGGTCGATGCATATCATGCGTCGGTCGACGCAACCCCCAACTGGTGTCGGTCGATGCATGCTTGGTGTCGGTCGATGTAGAGTCCTGGTTTGTTATTATTGATTGTTGATTGTTGGTTGATGGTTAGAGATGTCTCTATTGTTTGTGTGTATAGCCCAGTAGATGGGAGGATTGCCTTTCTGAGTGTTTATAAAATACTCATTCATTGCAATTTGTGTTTGTGGTGCAGGTAAAGGCAAAGTGTAATCGTGGAATCAAGACAATGAAGAGGAGGGTGTTCTATTGACTCGATTGGTTGTTGTCTGACATTGCTAGGTTGATAGAGTTGGTTCATTAGAAACATTGTTAGGTTGCCGGATTTATGATTCCTGATGTTTGGTATTTGGATATTGTTTATGTTATATTATTGGTTATTTATTGGATATTTGTATTGGTTATTTCTGCTGTTGGTTGTGATTGTGTTTAGGTGGTTAGTGGGCATGAGACCACTAGTTGTACTTTAATTATTATTATTATTATTATTATAATAATAATAATTATTATTATTATTATTTATTATTAAAAAAACGGATCGGATCGTTTTAGAGATATTTACATGAATTATATTCTACTAGGAATCGATCCGCACGACTACGCGGGGTTTTTGTAATTCTTTTTGGAGGAATTTGTATTTCATACTTCAGATTTGTTTTGTTAATTGTCTGATTATTACATTAACTATAATATCGAATTGTCTAGATTTGGTTTAATATTCATAAAGTTATTGACATAAGATAGACCAGATCGTTTAAAGGTCCACACGCTTTGATCCGGTTAATTACCAAAATATCCTTACTTTTTTTTGTTAAAGAATATCCTTACTTTTTTTAGGAGACAATACATAGAATTCTTGTTTTTTTGTATCATTTTTTTTTGGGAAATTACCTAGAATATTACATAAAAGTAGGTTTATTACTAGACTAACATGTTGAGATTTCTGTATTACTAGAATAACACATAAAAGTTTGCAAATTACTTCTATATCTGAGTTGTGTGTTTTATTACGATTTATGCCATTTATAATTACTCTTGCTCTTGAGATCTTATGCTTTTACTTTAAATTGTCTATTTTGGAGAGAAGGAAACAAAAAAAACTTGAATGATCGATTACTTTTTTTTGATTCTCTTAAAATTGGGTGGGCAAAAAACATCAGATTGATTCCTTCTAATTTGATTCACTTTCTCTCTCGACAACAAAGTTTCAGATCTAGTTTAGTTTTTATTTTATTCTCTGCTTTGAAATCCATGTTCGGGGTTTAGAAATCTAGGTCATATGATTTGTGTGTTTTTATCGGTTGTGAAACGGAGCTTTGAGATTTTCGATTTTTGATTTTGAAATTAGGCTAAGGAGAGGAAGAAAGAGATTATCAAGCTTCAGGAAGATCTCAAGGATGCTGAAAGTAATGATTCTTAATTTGAAAAAGGCTTTGCGAGATGTTTCTATAACTGGACGGGTCTCTTTTACTAAATGCATTTTTGTGTCATTCAGGTGCTTTTCATCGTGATTTATTCCCAGCGAATGCTTCTTGCAAGTGTTATTTCTTTGATAACTTGGGAGTATTCAGCGGTATGAGGATTGGAGAAGCTTCTGAAGCCAGATTTAATGATGTTCTTCGTCGTAGATTTCTCAGACTAGGTATTGAACATTTTTGTATTCTCTTTGTTACCTTTTGTGTTTGTGTGCTTAACTTATTATGAACTTCTGTTATCATTTATCTCTAGCGAGGATAAGGAGGAGAAAGAAATCAACTCAATCATCTAAAAGATTGCGGTCCTCAGGTTTGTTTAGTGTCTTCCTTTTTCCATTATCTCACATTTATAATTTCCTTAATGCATTTCTTGCCCAGAAATTGGAAAATGTTCGAGGATAAAAAAAAAAAAAAAAAACCCTAATTTGTTGGATGAGTTTGGTCAAATTAAGTTCCAGATTCTAAAATCCCTAATTTCTTGATTGCTATTAGTTACGGTTAGTTCGATTTGTCTTTTTGTAGGTTATAGTCAGAATGAAGCCTCCAAGCAAAGGTGAGGAAGAGGAGATGATAGTTAAAAAGCTCTCCAACGATGCCTCACACTATCAATGAACAGACTTTCACATTCGACTTGATTGCTGTCCCGGAGTCAACTCAGGCAAGTATTTAGTTTCATCATTGGGGTGTCACTGTATTTACTTATTTATCTCATGATTTACATAGGCTAAGAAGTTTTTATATTTCGTGTCTTCTTTGCAGGAAGAGATCTTTCAGCTTGTGGGAGCCCCTCTTGTAGAGAACTGTCTGGCTGGATTTAAAAGTTCTGTTTTTGCCTATGGACAGGTAGTCATCCCTCCTTTCTCAATGTGTTCCTTTGGGATTGAATTGAAAGTTCTTAAACCACATGGTTGAAATTCTAACATTTGCTTTTCATAAGCTTCTCAATATTAAATTTGTTTCTATTTTCATAAGCTTCTATTTTCATAAGCTTCTAACATTTAAATAATCTTGTGTCATAACAATATTAAATTTGTTTTGAGCCTCTATTTTCATAAGCTTCTCAACTCTTTTTAACTGATAACTCTTCTTTCTTTGAACAGCCATTGGGAACTATTCATTTTCCGAGGTATATATATACATATATTTATGCCAAAAACTCTTGTTTGATCTTCATGAAACTGGAGTTTTTTTCCTTACTCAATTTCTTTTCTTGAAGTGGGAGGCTATTCCATGGGGTCTTGAAGGTGTTCTTGCGTATCTAAAGCAGAGCTATAACAATCCTCCGATCTACATTCTTGAAAATGGTAACACTTCATTCTATTTTGTCTTCTTGCTCTGTTCTGTCTGTTTGAAAGCACACCTTTTTGTTCTTAATTAAGATTCTTCTAACCACACCAGGTAAACCGATGATACACGACTCGATGATGAGAAAAACCCTTATCTACCAAAGGTTTTATAACAAAAACTTTGTGCTTCCTGCAGCCTTGATGAAATTTTTCCAGCTTTGCTAATAACTTTTAACTTTTTGGGGTAAATGCAGCACATTCTATACAGGCAGAAAGAACAGTTCAGTGATGGAGTAGGATACAGCTGGATTGATGGTCGAAAAGATCATGCAAACAAACATGTAATCAGATATCTCTTTTTATTCATATATAGAATCTTAAGTCACAGTTTGATAATGTGATGCTTTCATTTCTCTCTTGGTAAGGTCTCTGACACGATGCTGATGAACGCAAGCTTTGTCTTCCCTGATAACACACCTATGACAAAAGAAGCTTACTACTACATAACCATCTTTGAAAAGTTCTTCCCTAAGGTAATGATTTCATCCACATAACTAACTTTGTCACCTTGATTGTCTTGATCTTTGCTTCTGATATGTTTTTCGTAATATACAAATGAGCAGAGTGCAGCTAGAGCGACTGTACCAGGAGGTCCAAGTGTGGCATGTAGTACAGCAAAAGCTGTAGAGTGGGACGCAGCTTGGTCACAGAATCTTGATCCGTCAGGTCGTGCGGCTCTTGGAGTTCATGTTGCAGCTTATGAGGGAGAAGATAAAGCAGAAGATCCTCGTCCGGGGAAGGTGCAGAAACTAGCAGAGAAGACTGCAGGGATTGTTTGAGAATAAGCAAGGTTTAAAAGCTACCGTACTACTTATCCTCTTTTGTAGGATTGATGACTGAATAGGCAATCTTTATTCTTTCCTTCTGGGGTTTTGCAACACTCCATGGAGACTGAGTTGAGTTAGCCCTGAATTGTGTACCTAAATAATAAGTTGCTGGTGAATTTCTGTTTTCTACAGTTGTTAGACTATGACTATCCATGAAAGCTTGATGCTACTTGAGATTATTAACGTTGTTTTCATGAATTCGATTCTTCCTAATTTTTTTCTTCTAAACACAAAGTGTTTTGCTCAGTATTCTTTGTTCAAGTCTAGATTTTGTTTCAATTTCGTATTGAGAAATTCAAAACTATAATCAAACGGGCTGAGTTGATGTTTGAGTTCAGCCTGTTTAAATTCTTTACTGAAGGATATAATTTATTGGCTTATAAACAATAGAAAGACATGATAATTAAAAAGACTCAGTGGCCCAATGGATAAGGTGCTGGTCTGTGAAACTAGAGTTCCGGGTTCGATCCCCAGTAGGGTTGTATTTTTTTAATTTTTGTTCCAGAGCTATTTTTGTTTTGGTACTAGACAATTTTACAGTCTATGATAATATTCTTTTAGATCGGTTACACAAGTTATTTTTTCATGCGTATTTTTAAATTTTTTTGTTCCAGAGCTGCTTTTTTGTTTGGTACTAGACAATTTTACAGTCTATGATAACATTCTTTTAGATCGATTACACAAGTCTTTAAAAGCAAACCTATGAGGACCAAACTTTACCTCCCAGTCTTCAAGAACTTCTAGTAGCTTCTTCCTCTTCAGGAAAAGCCATAAGCTGAGACTTAAGATTATGAGAATGATGACTCCTGATTATGTACGTACACGTTTATATGTACGTACACGTTTGATTTTAGGTTTAATGAACCCGAAATTACCATAATATCCTCGTCTTCTACCTCTAACATACGACTGAAAACCCTAATTTTCCCTGCTTCACTTTATTTTTTCACGACTTATGTCTATTTTTTTGGTTTCACTTGTGAGTTTTTTACTCAACTATTATAGATTTTCATCTCAACATCTGATTTCTAAATTAAAAACCTATAAAAAGTGAGTTATATAGATTTTCGAACAGATATCTAGCTCTTCCATGGATGAACCCAGAGGAAAGATTTCCGAAACTGAGTAGGAAAAAGACGTTTGCTCCGGCCGATAAACAGAACACGATTGATGAATCTGTTACAAACTTTATTACATGAACACCATTAATCGGAAGAACAGCAAATGTGTTTAGATCTATCCCCAATAAGTCTATCACAACGCTAGACTGTCTTTGCCAGCTCAAACAAATTCGTGTTATTCTGGTAAGACTTTACAGCTGTCAAAAATGCTTACTAAATCTACCACGGACAAGAAACCTACCATCACACTCCGAAAACTATTTCAAAAAAACAAACAAGTATACCAAAAATATCTGAAACGAGAGAAGGCTGTCGAATAAATCTGTCGCAACAGGCCATTAGTCTACCATAAATATCTTTTGGGTCATATTGACTGTTGAAGGTGTACATCAGATATTTTTGGTACACTTAGTTTTTGATACACATATACGTCCACCGATAAGTGTACCAACACTACAACTAAGTGTACCATCTACGTCGACGGCAAAGTGTACCAGCACTACAACTAAATGTACCAAAAATATCTGACGTACACCTTTAATCAGTCCACGTGTATAAATCTACCATCAAAGGATCGGTAGACTTAGTCCCAACTTCCAATGTTTTTTTTTTCTAATGGCATTAGCCGTAATTACGTTTTTTCCCAACACTAGTTTCAGGGGTAGTATAGGTACAATGGGTTAGTCTAGTAATAACAAACAATTGTATGTTACTTTTGTAATAAGGAAGCTTTTATGCAATATTCTAGTAACTCACCCTTTTTTTTTTTGACAACTTATTGATTCATAAGATGTTCACAAAATTAAATGTTTCTTTCACCAAATTTTTTTGCAACTTTTTAAAATTAGTCTTACTACGAGATCCATTAAACGTTCTAATAAATCTACATCATATGTGTAATATTTCAAACCTGATTACGTAATACGAGTTTTTCTTCACTTGACTTTACTCGTCTAGAATTTGATGTCATTTAATATTATCCATTGAAATAATGTCATGTCTGAGATATAGTTAATTTATTTTAACAAATAAAATGATGGATCGAGAATGATACATGGTACATGAATTATCCATTGAAATATCATATAATTTTAACATATGATATAAAAATACAACATATGTTTATAGAAATATTATTTACCACTTTATTAACTTTCCAATTATAAAAGTTGATATTAATTAATATACTTACTTTATTATAAATTATTTTTTTCGTTGTATAGAATTAATCTATTGAAGAAATTTTAAATAAATTCGAAAATATGTTTTGTGAAGATATATTTTTTAAAGATATATATGTATACATACATTAAAAAGATGTTGTAAATTTAATTTGGTAATTGAGATAATATATCTAATTTTATAGACATTTCAATTCTTAATATTGATTTTGTTTCCTAATACCAACAACAGGCGTTATAATATTCATCAAAATTAATGTGTTTTCTGTAAATGTACTTCCCAGTTAATGTATAAGATAGAAATTATCAAACATAGAGTTCTTTACTGCATATAAGCTGAAAACTAAATCATTAACTAATATAATGATATAAATAATAGGTTGACAAAAAAATAAAAAAATAAATAATAATACAAAAGATATATATATATATATATATATAATAATTTAGCTTAATACTTTATTTTCAGAGAGCATAAAATTATTTATATGTGTACAGCTTGTAATTGCATATATAAAAAACCAAAAGACTAAGAAAAATATTGCATATTATTTTTTATCAACTAATTTTACTAATTTTATTTTGTGTTTACATAAAAGTTTACTAATTTTTAGATAAAAAAGTAATTGACAAAAATGTGCAATAAACAAAGTAAAATATATGCAAAACATAAGCAAAAATATTAGACATATGTGTTTTTCTAATACAATACATCAATTATTGTAAGTTCGGCTAAGTCTTCTCTAATGGCACGGCTATCATGTGCAGACTTTATTGTCATTTCATATTAGACTACTTAAACTATCTATAATAGTCACTTTTATCAACCGTAGAAATATTTTAATAACAGTTGAAAGGCTTAGACTATGGACAATGGAGGTGTTGAATCATTAATTCAATACATAGTTAAATTCATACAATGAGGTTGTTGAAAAATGAAAAAAAAAATCTAAGTGAATTCTTTCAATATGTTGAATAAACAAAAGACTATAGGACACACGATACATTATTTTTGGTTGTAATAGTATTTTATACTTTTAATTTCACCCTAACAATTTGACATCAAATTTTTATTTTATTATATTTTTACATCAAAATTTATTATTTTCATATTTTATAAAGAAAGACTTGTTTCATTTTATTTAAACATATAACAATATATAATAAAATAGATGAAGTAAAATGTTGAATTTTATTTTTAAAAACCATTGTAGATGATAAAAAAAGAATGTATGTTGAATTATTAGGTGGAGTAAAGAAAAAATTATGTGGAGTGAAAACAACTCATGCTGCTTCAACATCACTTGAAAAAGCTCGACGAATATTGTTTATGATCACACAAAACGTTGACAGGTATATTCATCACGCTGTTTGATTCAATGTTTGGCTCCAATTTTTTAGGTTGTATCACCTGTCCCATTCATTGTTTGGTTTTTTTGTTTTGTTTCATTTAGATTCAACCATAGTTGTCTTAATAAAAAGTGATAAGATTCAATACACGTACTAACATGTTCTTGCTTACATAAGAAGGGTCAGAGACCTTACATGGATATCCTAATAGAGTCTTACATAGTTTTAAAACATGAGACAGATCTGTTGATTACATAGTTTGAAATATATATTGATCCACGCTTATAGAGAGATACCTGCAACGTACCAACAAAAAAGAAAACAAACAAACTTATCAGCGAACTTGTCACATGATTAGGATTAGTCAAAGAAATATCAAAATAGTTACCTCAAAGTTTCATTACAAAGAAATCGGTAACCATATTAAAATGTCTACGGATCCTTATAATGCCATTGACTCCATGATGAATCCCAAATGAATCTTGGGCTCCCCAGAATGACACCCATTGCAGTCAATGCCATAGGCTATAATCAGCTCAAAGTGCCTGCTAGTCTCTTCTTTCATTGAAGCATATGGAACTTTCCCAACAATGTCACTGTAATCATCTGTGAGAATTAACCGGGCTGCAACAGGGGAAATATGCAGTTGTTTCTGGAGATTTTTTTCAAAACGTGCATCTTTACTGTAGTCATGCCTAACTACTCTTGCTGCCTTGAACCTGCCAGCACGATTCTTCTTAACCTTCTTACGCCTAGATCTTTTGTGAAATGTGAGACGGTTGTTATCTTCTAAGATAGTTCCTAAACGCGTAAGGAGGTATTTCAACTTGCCAAATTTTTTAAGAGCTTTCTTACTATCTAAATATGACCTAGGCATAACATCTAGAACTTCCTAGATCAATAATTTGAAATTAGCTGGCAGAGGTACCCCTGAAAGCTTGTAGAGGGCTTCCAATTGCCTTGTGGGTGAAATTGCCTAGCCAAGATAATTAAAAATTTAATTTGGTAATTGAGATAAGATATCTAATTTTCTAGACATTTTAATACTTAATATTGATTTTTTTTTCCTAATACCAACAACATGTGTTATAATATTCATCAAAATTAATGCTTTTCTGTAAATGTACTTCCCAATTAATGTATAAGATAGAAATTATCCAAAATAGATTTCTTTACTGCATATAAGCTGAAAGCCAAATCATTAAATAATATAACAATATTAATAATAATATAATATATATATATATTTATACATATAAATATATAGCTTAATACTTTTTTATTAGGGAGCATAAAATTATTTATATGTGTTCAGCTTGTAATTGCTTATATAAAAAACCAGACAACTAAGAAAAATATTGCATATTATTTTTTATCAACTAATTTTACTAATTTTATTTTGTGTTTACATAACATTTTACTAATTTTTAGATAAAAAAGTAATTGACAAAAATGTGCAATAAACAAAGTAAAATATATGCAAAACATAAGAAAAAATATTAGACATATGTGTTTTTCTAATACAATACATCAATTATTGTAAGTTCGGCTAAGTCTTCTCTAATGGTGCGGCTATCATGTGCAGACTTTATTGTCATTTCATATTAGACTACTTAAACTATCTATAATAGTCACTTTTATCAACCCTTGAAATATTTTAATTACAGTTGAAAGACTTAGACTATGGACAATGGAGGTGTTGAATCATTAATTCAATACATAGTTGAATTCATACAATGAGGTTGTTGAAAAATGAAAAAAAAAAATCTAATTGAATTCTTTCAATATGTTGAATAAACAAAAGACTATAGGACACATGATACATTATTCTTGATTGTAATAGTATTTTATACTTTAAATTTCACCCTAACTATTTGACATCAAATTTTTATTTTATTATATTTTTACATCAAAATTTATCATTTTTCATACTTTATAAAGAAAGGCTTGTTTCATTTTATTTAAACATATAAAAATATATAATAAAATAGATGAAGTAAAATGTTGAATTTTATTTTTAAAAACCATTGTAGATGATAAAAAGAGAATGTATGTTGAATTATTAGGTGGAGTAAAGAAAAGATGATGTGGAGTGAAACCAACTCATACTGCTTCAACATCACTTGAAAAAGCTCGACGAATAAAGTTTATGATCACACAAAACGTTGACAGGTATATTCATCACGCTGTTTGATTCAATGTTTGGCTCCAATTTTTTAGGTTGTATCACCGGTCCCATTCATTGTTTGGTTTTTTTTTTTTGTTTCACTTAGATTCAACCATAGTTGTCTTAATAAAAAGTGATAAGATTCAATACATGCACTAACATGTTCTTGCTTAAATAAGAAGGGTCAGAGACCTTACATGGATATCCTAATAGAGTCTTACATAGTTTTAAAACATGAGAAAGATCTACTGATTACATAGTTTGAAATATATATTGATCCAACGCTTTTAGAGAGATACTTGCAACGTACCAACAAAAAAGAAAACAAACAAACTTATCTGCGAACTTGTCACATGATTAGGACTAGTCAAAGAAATATCAAAATAGTTACCTCAGAGTGTCATTACAAAGAAATCGGTAACCATATTAAAATATCTACGGATCCTTATAATCTCATTGACTCCATGATGAATCCCAAATGAATCTTGGGCTTCCCAGAATGACACCATTACAGTCAATGCCATAGGCTATAATCAGCTCAAAGTGCCTGCTAGTCTCTTCTTTCATTGAAGCATATGGAACTTTCCCAACAATGTCATTGTAATCATCTGGGCGAATTAACCGGGCTGCAACAGGGGAAATATGCAGTTGTTTCTGGAGATTTTTTTCAAAACGTGCATCTTTATTGTAGTCATGCCTAACTACTCTTGCTGCCTTGAACCTGCCAGCATGATTCTTCTTAACCTTCTTATGCCTAGATCTTTTGTGAAATGTGAGACGGTTGTTATCTTCTAAGACAGTTTCTAAACGCGTAAGGAGGTATTTCAACTTGCCAAATTTTTTAGAGTTTTCTTACTATTTAAATATGACCTAGGCATAACATCTAGAACTTCCTAGATCAATAATTTGAAATTAGCTGGCAGAGGTACCCCTGAAAGCTTGTAGAGGGCTTCCAATTGCCTTGTGGGTGCAATTGCCTAGCTAAGAAAAATAAAATTTTTATTTGGTAATTGAGATAAGATATCTAATTTTCTAGACATTTTAATAATTAATATTTATTTTTTTTCCTAATACCAACAACATGTGTTATAATATTCATTTAAATTAATGCTTTTCTGTAAATGTACTTTCCAATTATTGTATAAGATATTAATTATCCAAAATAGAGTTCTTTAATGCATATAAGCTGAAAGCCAAATCATTAAATAATATAATAATATTAATAATAATACAAAAGATATATATATATATATATATATTTATATATATATATATACATATAAATATTTAGCTTAATACTTTATTATTAGGGAGCATAAAATTATTTATATGTGTTCAGCTTGTAATTGCATATATAAAAAACCAGACGACTAAGAAAAATATTGCATATTATTTTTTATCAACTAATTTTACTAATTTTATTTTGTATTTACATAAAATTTTACTAATTTTTAGATAAAAAAGTAATTGACAAAAATGTGCAACAAACAAAGTAAAATATATGCAAGACATAAGCAAAAATATTAGACGTATGTGTTTTTCTAATACAATACATCAATTGTTGTAAGTTCGGCTAAGTCTTCTCTAATGGCGCGGCTATCATGTGCAGACTTTATTGTCATTTCATATTAGACTACTTAAACTATCTATAATGATCACTTTTATCAACCGTTGAAATATTTTAATAACAGTTGAAAAGTTTAGACTATGGACAATGGAGGTGTTGAATCATTAATTCAATAGTTGAATTCATTCAATGAGGTTGTTGAAAAATGAAAAAAAAAATTAAGTGAATTCTTTCAATACGTTGAATAAACAAAAGACTAAAGGACACATGATACATTATTCTTGGTTGTTAAAGTATTTTATACTTTTAATTTCACCCTAACAATTTGACATCAAATTTTTATTTTATTATATTTTACATCAAAATTTATTATTTTCCATTATTTATAAAGAGAGACTTGTTTCATTTTATTTAACATATTAAAATATATAATAAAATAGATGGAGTAAAATGTTGAATTTTATTTTTAAAAACCATTGTAGATGATAAAAAGAGAATGTATGTTGAATTATTAGGTGGAGTAAAGAAAAGATGATGTGGAGTGTCAACAAGGAAAAAAGAAGGTGTTAAAAAAAAATCAATGTACATAATCATTGATGTTGATAAAATGAGATGGCAAATTTGGTTGTTGATAAAATTTAGCACCGTTAAAAGAAAATAATAGGTTAATTTGATATGACATTACAAATTTTGATAGACAAAATTAGTAAATTGTTGGTTGCTTACATTTTTTTTTGGGGGCAATAATGTAGAATGAGAACATGTGGATCACATTGATTGAATGTCTGAATTATTTTTGCCATCAATTATTTCAAAATAATTATATATAACTATTATGCAAAGGCAACTGAGATGCTGTTTTAGTCGTTTATCTTTTCTAGGTACAGTCTAAAACTGTTTCGGTCAACGCAACGCAACTCCAACTTTTTTTTCTTTTTTTTCGATATTGCAGTTGTCTTTCATTCATTACTTTTGTCTTCAATATTTTTTTAAAAAAAATATTGTTTTACCCTGAGGAAAATCTTGTTAACTGTACTGAAACTACGTGCATAAGAAATTCTAAGTGAATTATTTCAATATGTTAAATAAACAAAAGACTATAGGACACATGATACAATATTCTTGGTTGTTAAAGTATTTTATACTTTTCATTTCACCCTAACTATTTGACATTAAATTTTTATTTTATTATATTTTTACATCAAATTTATTATATTTCATACTTTATAAAGAGAGACTTGTTTCATTATATTTAACATATAAAAATATAAAATAAAATAGATGGGGTAAATGTTGAATTTTATTTTTTTAAACCATTGTAGATGATAAAAAGAGAATGTATGTTGAATTATTAGGTGGAGTAAATAAAAGATGATGTGGAGTGTCAACAAGTAAAAAGGAAGGTGTTGAAAAAAAAAATCAATGTATATAATCAATGATGTTGATAAAATGAGATGGCAAATTTGGTTGTTGATAAAATTCAGCACCGTTAAAAGAAAATTATAAGTCGATTTGATATGACATTACAAATTTTGATAGACCAAATTAGTAAATTGTTGGTTGCTTACATTTTCTTTTGGGCAAAAATGTAGATGAGAACATGTGAATCACATTGATTGAATGTCTGAATTATTTTTTCCATAAAATATTTCAAAATAATTATATATAACTGTTATGCAAAGGCAACTGAGATGCTGTTTTAGTCGTTTATCTTTTCTAGGTTCAATTCCAAACTGTTTCGGTCAACGCAACGCAACTCTAACTTTCTATTCTTTTTTTCGATGTTGGAGTTGTCTTTCATTCATTATTTTTGTTTTCAATATCTTAAGAAAAATAATACTATTTTACCCTGAGGGAAATCTCGTTAACTGGACTGAAACTACGTACATAAGAAATTCTAAGTGAATTCTTTCAATATGTTGAATAAAGAAAAGACTATAGGACACATGATACATTATTCTTGGTTGTTAAAGTATTTTATACTTTTAATTTTATCCTAACTATTTGACATCAAATTTTTAATTTATTATATTTTTACATCAAAATTTATTATTTTTCATACTTTATAACGAGAGACTTGTTTCATTGTATTTAACATATAAAAATATATAATAAAATAGATGGAGTAAAATGTTGAATTTTATTTTTAAAAACCATTGTAGATGATAAAAAGAGAATGTATGTTGAATTATTAGGTGGAGTAAAGAAAAGATGATGTGGAGTAAAGAAAAGATGATGTGGAGTGTCAACAAGTAAAAATGAAGGTGTTGAACAAAAATCAATGTACATAATCAATGATGTTGATAAAATGAGATGGCAAATTTGGTTGTTGATAAAATTCAGCACCGTTAAAAGAAAATTATAGGTCAATTTGATATGACATTACAAATTTTGATAGACCAAATTAGTAAATTGTTGGTTGCTTACATTTTTTTTGGGGGCAAAAATGTAGATGAGAACATGTGGATCACATTGATTGAATGTCTTACTTATTTTTTCCATCAATTATTTCAAAATAATTCTAGATAGGTATATAAATAATTTAACATCCAAATTCATTATATTCATATTCTATAAAATAGAGACTTGTTTCATTTTATTTGGACAAAAAATATTATATCATTATTTTTTAGAAAAATAAATTTAATTTTGTAAAATTAAATAAATCTTTCTTATTTTATTTTAATTTAAATCAATAATTAATTGTTGCTATTAATAATCTGTGATCATAAAAACAAAAATATAAAGAAAAAATGAAATAAAAATGGTACAATATAATGTTGCAATTTTATTTAAAAAATTATTGTAGAGGGTAAAAATTAATTGGTTGTTGAATTATGATGTGGAAGAGAGAAGATGATGTGAAATGTTAAAAAGTGTTGAATAAATTAACCATTGTACATAGTTACATGAATGTTATGTAGTTGAATAGTACTACTTGTCATGGTGGTTGACAAAAGTAAAAATCCTTGCATTTTTGTTAATGTTTTACCCAATCAAAGTATTTGTGATCCTCGTTATTAGTATGAGTGTTATGAATGAGAAAAGATGTACATATTTGTGAACATTAATATAGTTATAGTTTTCTTTTTTATAAACCTAACTAAATTCTTATCATAATGATTATATATATATGATGTGAAATGTTATTTTTGTTCTTATCAAAAGAACAAAATTTATATATAAATTCTTATTATATATAAATTTTGTTCTTTTTTAATAATTATTATCCTTATGACAATACTCGTTTGATTATGACGCTTCTATAATTTATCTTTATTTGATTTTTTTTTTCTTATATTTTCTAAGTTTTTAATAATCTCAATTCAATTTCTCTTATCTTTGTGATTTGTGTTCATTTTACATTTTATTAAACATCCATTGTTTATAAAAGAAAAAAAAACCGGTAAGGTCCAATAAAGGCCCAAAATGAAAGACGTTCGTCTCCCATCCGCCCATTCTCTGGTCGCAAGCTTTCCACGGTTCATCATCAGAATTCTGCGAATGGATAATGTAACCGTTTAGCTCTCTCTCTTCCCCCACTCTCTCTACAGTCTACACTTCCATTAAATCAATCTTACGGCCATGAGCTTGGCTTCCGTTTCCTGCTCGCCGCCACCGTGCTTCCGCTACGGAGCTTACATCTTCTCCTTTTCCTCTTCTTCTTCTTCCTCACCTCTCTGTTTGTATTTCCCGCGTGGTGACTCTACTACTTCCCTCAGGCCTCGAGTTCGCGCCTTGCGAACGGAATCTGACGGCGCTAGGATCGGTAACACGGAGTCGTACGGCTCGGACTTGCTTCGTCGGCCGCGTATTTTGTCGGGGGAAACCTCCGAAGAGGAGGAGGAGGATGATGAGAACGGCGAGGGTGATGAGTTCGTCGATTGGGAAGATAAGATACTTGAGGTTACCGTTCCTCTTGTTGGATTCGTCAGAATGATTCTTCATTCCGGGAAGTACGTCTTTTGTTTTCCCAAATTCTTACGATCAGAATCAGTAGAACACTGTTGCCACTGCGTAATCGATTGCAATACTTCATATTAGATGGGGGAATTCAACAAATTTTTGGTGTTTTTTATTGTCTAATTGAGTAGTTTACTTGCTGATATGATCGAAATGGGAGCTCAAGAGTCTCTTTGTAACTTGGGAATTGGTTCTAGTTGTTCAGAGCTCCTATGAGTTGGTATCTGTTACATAATCATGTATCGGTATCTACTTGTTACTGCGTAAGCTCTATGCATTTAGGAGGCAATCGATTACAGAAGTTTGTAGTCTAGATGGGGAATTTAACAATTGAGTGATTGTTGGTTCATATGGTCATGTATTGGTTCTTGTTCTTCTGATCTTGCATGATTAATGTCTAGAAGCATTTAGAAGTTCATAGTCTAGATGGGAATTTTAACAATTGTTTTTCTAATTGAGTGGTTATCGGTTGATATGATCATGTATTTGTATCTGTAACTACTGCGTAAGCTTTAAGCATTTAGGAGGAAATCGATTTCAGAATTTCATACTCTTGATGGGGGAATTTAACAATTGTTTATCTAGTTTAGTGTTTATTGGTTAAAGTATTGGTTCTAGTTGTTCTGAGCTTCCCCCATGAGTCATGTCTAATAGCATTTGCTTGGTTGGGTTTATGGTAGAGTTGAAAGTGATTAGCTGCTTTCAGTATGGATTAGATGTGACTTGCTGCTTTTATGTTAAAATTATCTTTTTTAATTCAATGGTAGCTCTGCCTGGCATTTGAATTGTGCAGATATGCAAACCGAGATAGGCTAAGCCCCGAGCACGAGAGAATGATTGTTGAGATGCTGCTACCTTATCACCCTGAGTTTGAGAAGAAGATCGGATGTGGGATAGACTATATCATGGTATGTAATCCTGCTTTCGAGATTTGGAATGGTTGTCCTGAAAATTTATTTAACATTGTTTCCTTTTGGACAACTTGCCATAGCTTTATATCTTCGCTTTCAGATTGTATGTCTGTACTTTTTCTATTTTTGTTTAGGCAAAGGCTGGATTAGTTGTTTAAATTACACTTTCTATATACTGGAAATAGGTCTTTTAGAACTAGCTGATTCACAGCTTTTTACTTTCTTTTTTGTTAGAATGTTCAACATAGCTTTTCATGTTTTACATGTCAAAGATAGAGATGATATCTTGATTACTTCGATTTATGGTTGCAGGTTGGGCATCACCCAGATTTTGAGAGCTCTCGATGTATGTTCATAGTTCGAAGAGATGGAGAAGTAGTTGACTTCTCGTATTGGAAATGCATAAAAGGTTTGATAAAAAAGAAGTATCCGCTGTATGCAGACAGTTTTATCCTCAGACATTTTCGCAAACGTAGGCAGAACAGATGAATGAAGCCTTGTGTAGATTCTCAAACTCAAAACGCTCATAGACTCGGATCCTCATCATCTCCCAACTCTACATCCTACAAGGTTTTGGAATGAGAAGTCAGACACAGAAGATCCCAGTCACTATTTTTCTTTGAGTTGGAATTATGAATGGAACTTTCTTGAAAATATGGTTTCTGCAGGAGATATGAGAGCATTAGAACCATCAGAAGTTTTAATATGTTCATTATCTAAAATCTTTAGCATTTATATGATGAAATCTTTTACACTGAAATTATGTGCAGAGGTAGAGAAACAGTACACTTGATTGTTGTGTGCAGTGCAGGGCTTGAATATTCAGATGCAATGTTTTAAAGTTTTATAATCAGTACTGAGTTTGGTTTGGTTAGTCGAAATAGATACAAAGGTTAATTAGTCCAATAACTAAATCTTGGCCAAAAAATAAAGAATATACAACATGCAATGATGTAACCATTGCTAAAAAAGTTAAAACCAGTCTATTTTGTGGCAATGTTCGGTTCAGTGTAGAACAAACAAGAGTATTTACCTACATTTTTTTTGTTTTGGTTTTTGGTTGTATTACTTAAACAATAATTTAATGAGCATCCCTAGTCCATGCTAGAATACTAATTTCACATATATGGTAAATTATGACTTTTTTAAGTAACAACCAATCAGAGCATAATAACTAAATAAAAATAGTTAAACAGTTGTAGTAGTTTTTGGATCAAGATTAAAAAATATGAGATTTGAAAAACTATATATTTTTTTAACATAAAAAACATAACTCAATACATAAGTTAGAATAAGTTAGAAAATTTAACCAATAATAAAAAAAAGTATAGAATGTTGGTCACAGAAGTTAAATAAATTAAATTTGTTACATAAAAAATTGTAAGTAATTAATAAAATGAAACAGAAAGAAAATCTCTAAGGGGCTATTATTGAACGAGAGAATGCTTAAAAAAAAATTCCAAGCAAATTAAAAACTACTATAGTACTATAGTCATTGGTCAATTATGTACTTAAGAAGAAAAGACTACTATAATTAGTGAATTAAGAGCATTATTGTACTTGTAGCTAATTTCTTTAAACCTGAAAACTTCTAAAAGTTTAATAAAACGAAACAGAAACTAAGGCCCTGATTGGTAACGGCTGTTATTTATGGCTGTAAAGACTTTAACTTAAAAATTTTAGCTGTAGAGAATTTGGCTGTAGATGCTTTGACTGTAGAAACTTTAACTGTTAAAATTTGATTGGTAACAAATACTTTTAAAGCTATAGTTGTTACTTTTATTATTAAAATATATTGAAATGATGATATTAATGATGATAATAAAAATAAAAATAATTATTATTGAAATGGATCTTAAAAGAAAGAGAAAAAAATAAGAATAATTAATTTATAAAAATAAAATATGCAAAATATATATATAAACTTGTGGAGAGGTTTTAAATATAAAGGAAGGGAAAAAAATAAAGTTTTATATTTATTTAATTTTAAAGCCATTTTAAAGGCTGAATTTGAGGTTTTAAAAAATATGAGAAAACATAAAAGTCTGATTGGCAAATTTTTGGCTATCGAGTCTTTTATTTTTTTTAAGTCTTAAAAGTCTGGTGCCAATTAGGGCCTAAATCTTTAAAACATCTAATAACACATTGAGAGAGAGAGAGAGGGTGAATGTTTAAAGAACTTTTACAAGCAAATTAAAAACTACTATAGTCAATGATGTACTTAAGAAGAAAAGACTACTATAATTAGTGAATTGAGAGCATTATTGTCCTTGTAGTTAATTCTTTAAACCTGAAAACGTAAGGTGGGTTCGATATAATTGGACGGACCTAACCA
This sequence comes from Camelina sativa, assembly GCF_030686135.1. Classification (NCBI taxonomy): domain Eukaryota; kingdom Viridiplantae; phylum Streptophyta; class Magnoliopsida; order Brassicales; family Brassicaceae; genus Camelina; species Camelina sativa. The sequence goes on along the minus strand of NC_141896.1, from coordinate 31,378,899 downwards.
AAAAAAAAAAAATCCAGAGACGTGGACCAATGTAAACTGTAAAGAAGTAAAGAAGACTCTTTGGTTTCTGACATCTTCCCACAAAAACAAAAGTGGGATGTGAAAGCAAAAATAATGTGTCCGTCCACGTTACATCGACGATCGACGGCTGAGATTTGGGTTACTATGTGTCTGTCTAATCGAGGTTGGTTCGTTTTTTGTTAATGTTGGTTGGGACAGTGATGGAGCGACACGTTCTTTCGTTACAACTACTTTTTTTTTTCTTTTTATCTTTTTAAATTAGAGGACTAAAGAAGTAAGTGGACCGATCAATAAATAAACAAAAACTCAATTGATTGATTATTTGGGATTTTGTCACTTCGGGAAGCGTTTTCAATTCACTTGTGAATAAAATATTAACTGATTTTTCTATAGTTAAAATAAAATAAAACTACATGTTAATTGGTTAACTAGTAAGATGACCTAAAACACAAAAAAAGAAAGTTAAATAGGCTATTATAATCTGGATCATATATCTGAAATATATTTTGATCTTCTCATAAAATCTAGTAGGCCTGGGCATTCGGTTTATCCGGTTTAATCGGTTCGGTTTATTCGGTTTTTCAAATTTTCGGTTTTTTAAAAATTATGCCAAATTAAACCGAATTATAACTCGGTTCGGTTTAATCGGTAATCGGTTTATTCGGGTCGGTTATCAGCTTTGAAATCCATTCCAAACTAAACCGAATTTTTTCTATTTCGGTTTATTTTAACCGAATTAGACCAAAATACAAATAATGGGCTCAACTGAATATAAAAATCCAATAACAATCCCAATTATAAAACTAATCTCCATTAACAAACTAGGGTTTTGACGAAGTGGCCGACGGCGAGGCTGCGAGGGAGACGGTAACGGCAACGGTAACGACATGCGATAGTTAAATCTCCTTGTCCGATGAGTATTCCGGCGAGATCTGTCAACATAGATCAAAGGAAAAAAGCCCGTTTTAATTCGCTCTAATCTCCATGAGAAATCAAATAATACAACCCAAATCAAATTCAAGAGTGAAACTTAAAAAATGATGATAAGTAAGAAAACTAACTGTAATCTAGCAGACAAAGATGTTTTTGAGTTGATGCAATTGAACTAGCCTCAGTTTCCGACGATATTCACAGAGTGACGTTCAACGCCTGACAAAAGATTATTAGAGATAGAGTCGAAGGATTCTTAGGGTTAACAAGAGGGAGAATGTCATTTTGGACTGGATAAAAACACTAGTGGGCCACATATTTTTTTACTGTTGACTTATTAAAACATAGGCCCGTCAGATTTCTTTTGGGTTTGGTACAAAACAGTTAGAAGTAGCCCAATTTCAAAACAAATTAAATATATATGTCATTAAACCTAATCAATGGTGAAATGATTAATGGCGGCCGCACTTCTCCTTCTGCAAATTACACAGAAGCTTACAGATGAAGAAGGAGATGAAGTGATGTAGAACAGAAACCGAATAATCGATCGGTTATAGCCCGCCGAACCGAACCGAATCACTAACCGAAATCCCAAAATTATTTTGCCGATCAGTTTATTTCTGTTCACAAAATCGGCGCCGATAACCGAAAATCTTGGTTTTCTCGGTTCGGTTTGCTCGGTTCTTGCCGAACGCCCAGGCCTAAAATCTAGATTTTTGAGAAGTTTAGATGAAAATGTGAATAAGAAAATTTTGAATTCGTTTAAAGACGTAGATATCTTCCTCATTTGAATTTGTACTTTATTTAAATTTGTATAAACAATGAGAAATAATATCGTAAAGAAAATTATTTATCGTGGTTTGGTTTCTAAAAATAGTATCAATTTTGTATATAGATTGCAATTGATTCATACACACTTTTTTACATAATATCACATAAATGCATATACTCAAAACTTATATCCAAACTGTTGGATAAAAAACGAGAATATAACGACAAAGCAACAATGCGTAAAACCAAAAAGTAACATTAGGAAAAGAAAAAGAAAAAAATTTAAGAGTCAAAGTGACAAAATAAAATAAAATATTATACAAAAGTATATACTACCAATTTACTAAAGTGCTCGAGTAGTATTTATTTGGATGGTTAGGAGACAGAGAGACACTTGGCTTGGCTCAGCAGACAAATTAAAACACCTAAAACGAAGAAGCAGACATTTTGAATTTTTGGGCAGAGAAGACGAAGCCACACGAATTAAACCGATAAGGGTATGTATGTTTGTGTTGTGTGTGTAGAAAGAAACTGTGGATGTTGCTAAGCTTGCTCATCATCTTCTTCTTTTAATTCTTTCCATTTATGTCCATACCTAATTTTTGGATAAATTACTAATTTTGGTTATACTTCTCATCATAAACGCATTTATAATACCCCCTTGTTCGTTGAATCTGATTTTATCCATTTGACTTAATCTTTTTGAATCTGTTTATGTATTGGGTTTTGCAGATTTCTACAAATTAGGGTTCTGAATACTTAAAAAGTTTGGATTTTTTCTTCTTTAAGATCCAGTATTAGGTTGGAAACAGATTTTTGCAGAAAAAAATGGATGGTAATATGAATTTCAAGAACAACAATTTGGGGAATGAGCCACCAGGAGATGGTGGTGGTTTAGGAGGGTTGACTAGACCAGGGTTGACCAGACAAGGTTCTATATACTCTTTGACGTTTGATGAGTTTCAGAGCAGTTTAGGGAAAGATTTTGGGTCTATGAACATGGATGAGTTGTTAAAGAACATATGGAGTGCTGAAGAGACACAAGCCATGGCTAGTGGTATGGTTCCAGTTGTTGGTGGAGGACAAGAAGGGTTGCAGTTGCAGAAGCAAGGCTCGTTGACTCTGCCTCGAACGCTTAGTCAGATGACGGTTGATCAAGTTTGGAAAGATCTCTCCAAAGTTGGGAACAGTGGAGGAGGTGGAACAAACTTGTCTCAGGCTCAACAAGTTCAGGCGCAGAATCAGAATCAGAGTCAGGGTCAGAGGCAGCAAACGTTAGGTGAAGTAACTCTGGAGGAGTTTCTGGTCCGTGCGGGTGTTGTAAGAGAGGAAGCTGAGATTGCCGCAAAAGCTCAGATTGCTGAGAACAATAAAGCCGGTTACTTTGGTAATGATGCTAACATGGGTTTCCCTGTTGGGTTTCAGCAGCCTTCTCCACGAGTTGTTGCCGCTGGTGTAATGGGTGCAGAGAATGCAAATCCTTTGCAGGTTCAAGGTTCTAGTTTGCCTCTCAATGTTAATGGAGCTAGATCAACATACCAGCAACCGCAACAACTACAGCCAACAATCATGCCTAAGCAGCCTGGTTTTGGTTATGGAACACAAATTGGTCAGCTTAATAGTCCTGGGATAAGAGGTGGTGGCATTATGGGATTTGGATATCAGTCTCAAACGAACAATATGGGCTTGGTCAATGGTGGTGCTGCTGCAATTCCTGGAGCTGTGGGCGTTGGTGCTGTGTCTCCTGTTACACCATTGTCATCAGAAGGGATAGGGAAGAGTAATGGTGATTGTTCATCACTCTCTCCGTCTCCTTACATGTTTAATGGTGGTGTAAGGGGAAGAAAGAGTGGTACTGTGGAGAAAGTTGTTGAGAGGAGGCAAAGGAGGATGATAAAGAACCGAGAATCAGCTGCAAGGTCACGAGCTAGGAAACAGGTAAAAATGTTTAATCTCTTCATCACCATCTTTCTATATGCTCTTGATTGTGTTATACGCCAAAAGACTTGTAAAAGCAAAGTTGGTTGGCTATCTTGTTGTTTAGTTCTTCTTTAGCCCCACAATGAAGTGTTAAAATCATAGCGTTAAGTGTCTTATCTATTTATTTAAAATGGTGTAGCAAACAGAATTATTGAGACTCGATTGGAAAACTTGCATAAGTACTTGTGTTTCTTGTGGTTGAATGAATCTTGGAAACAAATATGAATGTTCTGGTTTTGGCGTATATACATGTTGCATCCACAGATGTTCACAGCAGGCCAGACCATATAGATTGGAATGTAATTTGCTAATGTCCCAGTGGCTCAGAGAATTTATGGGTTTAAGTCCATCAAAAGAAGTTATAGTGACTCCATTTTTGGTATTTTTATGAGGGAAGGTAAAGAGGGGTGATTGGTGCTACCAAAACATAAAGCTTAAGAAATTAGACATGTCACATTCCAGCTGAGTTATATAAATATGAGGGTCTTACGGTTTGAATGACATGCTAATATATCTCTGAAGCTTCTCAGTAGTGGTTAATATTATTTGTAGGCTTATACTGTGGAGCTCGAAGCAGAAGTTGCAAAGTTGAAGGAAGAGAACGACGAGTTACAAAGAAAGCAGGTAACCGAACCATATCTCAGCATCACATCTGCCCATAATTATGTACATTTCTTTTAGTTATATACTAATCATATGCCTCCATGTTTTTACAGGCAAAGATTATGGAAATGCAAAAGAATCAGGTAAATAGTCGTTCCCATTGTAACACTAAACTCATCAATACCGCTGTATGCAATCTCTAAACTTATAAAACTCTGCTGTTTCCGTGCTGTGTATGTTTATAAAACAGGAGATGGAGTTGAGGAATCTTGTTCAAGGAGGTCCAAAGAAAAGGCTGAGGAGGACAGAATCAGGACCTTGGTGAATCAGTGCTCATACTTAGTTTCTGTACATAAAATCACATCCCACTTAGTTAGTTGTTTAGTTTGAAGACTTAATAGAGAAGAGCTTTCCTCGTTTACATTGTAAGCTCTCTCCATATATACACAGGACCATCAGAATCTCTTTTTGCTCTATTCCCTTTTGTGTGTGTGTTTAGTCCTTGCTTGTTTGATATTGGAGATACCAATTTAACATAACGCAGCGTTATTAACGCTGAAAAAATTAAGTGTCCGTACTTAGTAGTATGGTTGGTTCCTCTGTCCTCAATTAAACATGCCAAAACTATGACATTATAAAAAACTTAAATCTGATTAATAAACAAAAGAAAAGTTTCACACTTCACGCCATTTTCGTTTCAAGTCTCATTCTCTCTCTCACTTCCTCGCTCAAATACTCCCTCTTCTCGAACCTGCAAAACCCTTGTTTCGTTTCGTCTCTTAGGTCTCTGGTCAGGAATCAAACAGGATTCTTATGTATGTCGTCGTCGTACCGAACTCGATCTTTCCATGTATAAATGTTGATCATGACTTAAGCCGCCATGTCCTGTAATGGGTTTATTATTGTGATGTTCCTAAATCCTAATGTATGCTTGAAATTTAGGACATTTTGATATATCTTGTGTTTCTGATTTTGTGGAAACGAGCAGAAAAATTGTTTCTTTCTTACATGTTTTCTCAAAGTTAGTGAACTCAAAGGTCTCAAATCAGTAAGTTTGAGATTTTGGATTTTTTTTTTTTTGCTTTTATCTCTCTGCTGTAAACTGTTGAAAGGTTTTGAGAACGAACCAAGCTTTTTTTTGTTGTTGCATAGGCTTGAAAACTGATCACTCTTGAGTTGTCTTTGGTGTGATTGATTTTAACACAAAGATTGGAAACTGATATTTTTGCTACTCAATTTCTTCAGAAATTAAAGAGAAGATAGAAATGGCACCCAGAGGAAGAAAAAAGGTAAAGCTTTATTTTTACATAGAGGATTAAAGAGATTGGTGAGGGGATGAGTGGTTTGGACTTGGGGTTTTCATACTTAAGTAAGCTTTGATGTTACATAGAGGATTTGAAAAGATCAGTGTGTGGTGGAGGTTTAGGACTTTGGGAGAATAGAATATGCACTAGGTTTCATACCTAGGATTTCTCGTTTGTTTCAATTGATTCTCAATGAGAGATAGATATCTGTTTGATGAGTGTTCTTCATTCTTCTTCTATGGTTTAAATTGCTACTTGTCTTCTCCTTGTTTTTGCAGCAGATTGGATTGAGGCGAGAGGATGCAGCACGAGACCGCATGAAAGAGTATGGGTTTGACAAGCGTGTTATCAATGCGAGTATCAAGCACGTTCTAGAGGTTTGTTCAGAGTCTTCAATTTCCCTTGGTTGAAAAAATAAACTTTCTTTTGAAACTTGAGAGTGATTCTTTTACTTAATTTGGATTTCAGGTGTATGGTGAGGACCAATGGTTTCTGATAGAGGATGGCAACTATGCTGCCCTCCTTTCTATTTGCCTTGAAAAGCAAGAGGAACAATCCAAACAATTGGTGGCGATGAAACAAGAAGAAATGGGTCTGGTAAAACAAGAAGACGAAGAAGAAGAGGAGGTGATTTGTTCTTCTTGGTCACAAATTTGTTGCTTTCATGATCAGAGACTATTGAATGGTTTCTTGAACCCATATGCTACTTAACATGTTATATTATCATCTTGTGCACTACAGGAGGCTGATGCATTATCGATCACTAACGAAGCAGTCATGAACTCATCACCTCCAGCTTTTCAATTCGTAGAAGCTTCAGTATATAATGCACGCCATTCTGTTGGAGGTATACCCTTATCGATAGCAATCTCAAGGCATGAAACTTTTTTTTTTACTGAGGTCAAAATCATTCTTTAGGTGCTCAGAGTTCTCACTGTGGGTGGCTAAGCAGTGAGGAGGAGACAGATCAAGATAAGGATGAGGGTAGTGATGGTGATGATGATGAGATGATTCAGCTAACTCCGGAACCTCTCTGTGAAGAACTTGAAGAGCTTCTCAGGGAAGTATATGGACAGAAGAAGATGAAGCACAACTAAGGAGTCATAAGCTCATGTAACGACAGTTAATATCTATCAAACTTAAGTTAAGAGACTGAGAAGTGTAGCTAGTATTAGAGTAAAAAGGTTAAAGACCCCCTCTCACAAATATTTTTAGGTCTTTAAATATTGGTTTAATTTAGTTTTTAAGAAGATTTGTCATGAGGTTTAAAAGTTCTTTGATTATAACTTGTGTCGCACTTGTTTAAATTAGTTTTTCAAAAGGCAACTTTTATAGTTAATAGGAACCATTAGAGCTGCGACTTCGGTTAATTCGGTTAATTCGGTTCGGTTTTTCGGTTATTCGGTTAATTCGGAAATTGATAACTGTACCGAATATAACCGAGTAAAAGTTCGGTTCGGGTCGGTTACAAGTTCGGTTATCCGGTTCGGTGGATTCGGTTCCTATGTCAACCAAATACCATGGACTCAAAACACACAACACAAAACGATCCAACATTAACATATAGAATACAAGTTATGCTTACAAAAAATAACAACATTAGTCAATCCTAGTCACATATATAGGACTATTGGAGACAATTTACAAAAAACAACAAGTTCAAAAGGTAATCCTACAGTTGGATTCCTCATTGTCTCGTCTCAAGTAAAGAGACTTTGGGAGACAATTCACAATTGTTCAAAAAATAATGTGTGGAGCCAAAAGTTAGAAGAGATTACCAGGATTGACAAAATACCAATGATCCTTTCCTCTTACCAGGATGCATTTGGTATATTGTCATTCTTTACTCCATGCCAAAAAATATGTAGTTAATAGTTATATTAGTTTTTTCAAAAGGTATAGAGAGAAGAGAGACAAGCCTTAGGAATTAAGATCATTATTTGCTTCAGTTCCTTGTCTCCTGTTGCAATAAAAACCAGAAACTATGTTAATAAAAATGATACATATGCCTTGTAAATAAAACTGAAATGCGGATGGATGAATTAAGATCATTACTTGTGTTCATCTCTCGATCATGGATGTGCGGATGGGTGTCCCTCACTCTGTGAAGCTGCACAATGTAAATGATCGTCAGTTAGTGAATGGTTTGAAGAGAGTAACACAAAAAACTTAAATAAAAGAGAAATGAGTTACCTAAGGACTCATGAAACTGTAATTCCTCAAACATCTGAGCTAAGCTGGCTAATTTCTCAGCAGAAATAGTATTCCTCAGCCATTGTTGAGTGCAAACTAAAGTCTCAACCATGTGTGGTGACATAGAGCTTCGATAAGGGTCCAAAATCCAACCACTTGTGCTGAATGCAGATTCAGAAGCAACGGATGAAACTTGAATGGCGAGGACATCTCTAGCTACCTCGGATAAGACTGGGAATTTTGAACTGTTACGCCTCCACCAAGATAAAATATCAAAGTCCATTCCTAAAGCAGCTGGAGTTCTTATCACAGGTTTCTCCAATAAGTAAATATCAAGCTCACTGCTACATTCCTCATTTGAAGTTTCAGCAACCATCTCAGAGTACAACGTATCCGTCCTCTCATAACCATCATCATCTGACAAATCAAACAGATCATTGGTTGTCACCACAGGTTCAGTTACGGTTCCTCCATTGGTTGAGTTTCCAGGCTCACTTCCGCTCAGCTTCACCACATACTCTCCATACAGCTCCTTCATCACACTCTTAATGGACGACCTTAGATGAGTACTCTCCATACTGTCTTTGCCATACAGCTTGTCAAAGCAAAGACCAGCAAATTGCATTTTGTTTCTGGAATCAAATACAGAAGCAATGATTACTAGCGGATTCATGTTGTTGAGACCATCCCAATACTTTTCAAACTTTGCCCTCATAATCATAGCTTCAGTCTTTAGTAGCAAATCACCATTAATGCTTAGGTTGATCAGATTCCTCTCAATGATCACCAGCTCATTGTAACAAACAGGAGAGGTCACTGTTTTTGTAGCCGAGAAGGTTAAAGTGCAATTGAAAAAGATCTTCAAGAATTTAACTAACCTTTGCACCTGCTCCCAATCAGCAAACGTAGGTGGACCAACACGCTTTCGACCATTCTCACCCGTATCCCCTTCAGCATTCTCTTCAGTCTCCATGAAGTACTCGTTATAGAGCTTGTCTTCAGCCAACATCTTTTCAAATGCAACCCTAAACTTAATTGCGGCTGTGAGCATTAGATAAGTCGAGTTCCACCTGGTTGCAACATCAAGACATAAGCTTCCTCGACCTACGTTCCCTGTCTCAACCCGCAGAAGAAACGATTTCAGCCTGTCTCCGGATGATCTCACATACTTAATGGCATTTCTGATAGCCACTATACTCGTTTTTGCCTTAGCTAAGCCATCCCTCACTATCAAGTTTAAGATGTGAGCACAACACCGCATATGAATATACTCTCCATTGAGAACTAAGGAATCAGGTCCTTTCATCATTAGAGTGCGTCAGAATACACTTAGAGCCTTGTCATTCGCCTTTGCATTGTCCACAGTTACTGTGAAGACCTTCTCGATTCCCCATTCTTCTAGACAGCCAATTAAGTGCTCAGCAATCGTATCACCTTTGTGATCTGTGACAGGCTTAAAACTGATGATCCTCTTATGTAAGTTCCAATCACTATCAATCCAGTGTGCAGTAATGACCATGTAGATAACAGAAGTAGTAGGAGCTACCCAGATATCTGTCGTCATAGATACTCTCTGCTTTTCCTTACCAAATAGTTCCTTCAAAGCTGCTTTCTCTTTCAGATACATACCGTAAATATCAGAAGTTGCTGTCTTCCTGCAGTGGACTGTGTACATTGGAAGAACGTTGCTGCAAAGTCTCCTAAACCCCTCTGACTCCAGAAATGCAAACGGAAGTTCACTGAGTACAATCATCTCGTTGACAGACCTACGAAACAAACCCTGATTATACTTGATTGCTGTCATTACACCACTGCTATCACCAGCCAATACCTTCTGAGTACCACTCTCTTCGTGCATCTTGAACAACTTACACCTTTTAATGTGATTATTCATGGCACTTGTTCCATGTATCACTGTGTCACAACCGATCTCTTGACCACAATAACGACAGTTAGCAAGTGCAGGCTCATCCACCTGTTGAACGAAATGCTCCCACACCGGAGCTCTATCACCTAGCTTTTTCCTCGGTTGGGACGGAAGAGGTCCATCCTCTCGCTGAGTTCTTCTTCTTTTACCTCTAACGGAAGCAGCTGACGGACCATCTTCTCCATCAATCTCACCAGGTAGAAACGGTTCGTTGTTGTCTTGACCAGAATCGTGAGACATCGCAGACCTGTTCAAAGAAAACACAATCACAATTAGACAAACAACCACAAGAACAAAACTACACAAACAAAGAAGACAAACAACCACAAAGAAGAACTACACAAATGAAGAAGACTTGTGTTTATCTCGACTAAGAACATATACGGACAAAAAAGTATGAAGTATGAACCATGACTCTGAATCATATACGGACAAAAAATTATATCTTGGATTCGCTTAATAGAGAAGAACTTGGAGAAGATTAACAGAGAACTTACCTTGCAGATTAACAACACGAAATCACGGATGATCTGAGTTTAAAGCAAGAATCAAAGAGGAAATCGAAGAACTCTCTCTATCGCACTCACAGTCGCAGCCGTCGAGAGCTTTGGTGTTTTAGGTTTTTCGATTAGGTTACAACTAATCAAACCGGTTTATAAGATTATATACGTAGGGTTAATTTATCGGTTACTCGTCGGTTTACCCCTCCGAACCGAACCGAATATAAAACCGAACATTATTATTTTTCTTACCGATCGGCTAACAACCAAATTAATAACCGAACCGATTTGTCCAAATTTCGGTTCGGGTCGGTTCGGACAAATCGGTTCGGTTCGGATTCGCAGCCCTAGGAACCATAGTTAATATGATATAGTATTATAACGCCGCGACAAAACCCACTTATCCAAAATTCTAAACCTATTACATTACGAAAAAAAAGAAGTGCACTTTAGTGTCATAAGTGGTCAAATCAATTCTTTTAAACTTTTTTGCATGTTCTTAAAACCGGGGTATTACAATTCACCCCCACTAACAGATCGCAACGTCCTCGTTGCATACCAAGACTGTCACCCCGATGGTGTGACCCCACTCGACTCCACACTTATCTGGGTTCGGCTCTGATACCATTTGTAACGCCCTGACCGCCACCTCTCAGTTGCCCTATTTCCAATCCTAGTCCATGGGTCTATCTTCCTTAATGGACCTCACGTCCTCTCACTAGGTCTGTGAGTCCATCCATATCAGACAGCCGGTTTGCAACGTCCGGGAGGCTTTAAAGACTTAATACCGTCCCTACAAATCACCACATGATCTTTCCCTGTGTTTTGTCCTCACTCGCACAGTTCCGACAGTCACTTCCCGGAAGGTCACCCATCCTAAGACTACTCCAGCTCAAGCACGGTTAACTCTAGAGTTCTTTCAGGACCCTTGATTAAAAGTCCGAAACGATAAGTGCACTTTGGTGACATAGGTCAACAGAGCATTCCGAGAATCAAACTCGAGACCTCTCGCACCTAAAGCGAGAATCATACCACTAGACCAAATGCCCCTGTTGGTAAGCAATTTAGTTTAAACATTGAAGATCACCGCATTTGGTCATATGGTGGTCTTGTACTCTAAGTTGACTTTTAATTAATAATTTAGTCTTTATAGGATGTTCCAGATCTATATTCTACGAGATCTCTTTCAATTCAGTTCAATGGTACCATCTTTGAATGTGTCTTACTGGTTTGCAAATGTACTCTGGATAGAAAAAGATCAGATATATACTGATCCACTTGTTCAAACTTCTCTGGCCAAAACTCATTATTTGCTACATTTTTCAGTCGGCTTTGTTACATCAATCACTGAAAATCTCTCCACTGTTCAAGATCTTGTCGTAAATTTTGACTTGGTTATACCACTATACAAAATTCTTGGTTATTAGCTAGTACCTTAAACAATACCCTAGTAATATAGGTGAAGCTTTATGTATATAGTGACTAGTCACGGTTATTATATGAATGTGATTTGTGAAAAAGCATTATCAAATACAAACATATGCAAAGATTCTGAGATGTAAGGTATAACAACATATGGTTTTGAAAAATGTCAACGGGCATTCTGAGAATCAAACTCGCGCCTAAAGCTATAATCATACCACTAGACGGTCGAGTCTAGACCATATGCCCAGTAAATAGTGTCTTTAAGTTAAACGCATTCTTTTTTCCTTACCCTTTGTGGAAAGAATAGTTCTTGGTTTGTAATTCTTCTTTTGGGACAATAGAGTGGAAATGCATGTTGTTCAAGTTTTTTTTTTCCTTTTCTTGTATCTAGCAGTTTCAATGGAAGTGGCAGTTAGTTCAATCTATTTTACTTGTGATGCTTGAAACTGTTATTGTAAAGAAAATCTAAGGCCAAAGCTAGCTTTTGTATTTATTTACATCTAAATGTAGTTTGTGACAAATTAGAAACCAAGACTTGGCACATTATTATACGCATTTTTTCTAAGCTGCCATTTGGACGATGTCTCACAAGGAAAAAAAAGTCAATGGGGCATTCCGAGAATCGAACTCGGGCCCTCTCGCACCCAAAGCGAGAATCATACCACTAGACCAAATGCCCTGTTTTTGACATTAATCATGCAATGATCAACTGTGTTTGGATACTAGTTTAAGGCTGTGTCACTTCCTGTAGTTATCTCTTGAAGAAATCAATAGCATTCAGCTAGTGACGTTTTGTGTTTATTCCGTAATCAAGAAACTTTTTTCTAAAGTGAATAAACGTCAAAGCCAAGGTATTTTTTTGATTCTCATTACATTTGTAGCAGTTTATAACAAACAAGCGTGTAACGAGAAATTTTTTTCTAGTTTAACCTTTGCTAAAAATTGTTAGAAAATTCACTAAAGAACATGTTGTTCTTACCTAGTATTTAAATCAGACATCTAAAAAGGTCAATGGGGCATTCCGAGAATCGAACTCGGGACCTCTCGCACCCAAAGCGAGAATCATACCACTAGACCAAATGCCCTCTTGCTACACAATTTAAGTTAAACATTGAAGATCACCATATTTGGTCATATTCTAGTCACTTGCTCTTATTTGGTCAAATTTGGCCATGTTCTCTCATGTTGTTAAAACCCATTGTTGTATTAGTGATAAACGAGGCACTAAATGTTTACATCCAATGGCTTTGCCAAAACATTTAAAACATATAGTTTTGGAAAAAGTAAATGGGGCATTCCGAGAATCAAAATCGGGACCTCTCGCACCCAAAGCGAGAATCATACTACTAGACCAAATGCCCTATTACTAAGCACTTTGGTTTAAACATTGAAGACCACCATATGTATGTGGTCATATTATGGTTTGGTGCTCTAAGTTAACTTTTACTTAATAAGTTAGTCTTGGTAGGAAAATGCACTAAGGAACATGTTGTTCCATGACAGTTGTTATACCTTGTTTTCAAATAAAACAACCAAAAATTCAACGGGGCATTCCGAGAATCGAACTCGGGACCTCTCGCACCCAAAGCGAGAATCATACCACTAGACCAAATGCCCTCTTGCTACACGACTTAGGTTAAACATTGAAGATCACCATATTTGGTCATATTGTGGTCACTTGCTCTTATTTGTTCATATGTGATTATATTCTTTCACGTCGTTAAAAAACATTGTTTAAATAATGATTATGAATACTGACAAACTAGACATCACATGTTTATATCCAATGACTCTTCCTGGCCATTTAAAACATATACTTTTGGAAAAAGTCAATGGGGCATTCCGAGAATCGAACTCGGGAGCTCTCGCACCCAAAGCAAGAATCATACTACTAGACCAAATGCCCTATT